>NW_019091207.1:1274517-2549035 GCF_002217175.1 Folsomia candida | reverse complement strand
CGTCCGTCCGTCTGTCCGTCTTACGATAACTCTCGTTAAACTCATCCTATCGGACTTGAAATTTGCTACACATGTAGTATGGGCAAATGAGGAGTTAAGTTCGAAGATGGCGAAATCGGTCAAGTGGTTGACCAGTGGGGTCATATAGGTGGATGGGTATTATGCATCAAAATTTCAAAATTGTCATAGAAGGCAGAAATTTGGCACTGAGGTTGTAATGGTGTCTAATGAAAGAGTATGAATTTAAGTTGGAAAAAATTTTATTTTGAAAGACCCTAGGGGTGACCATACTGATTTGTCAAAATCGTCATATCGAGTTGAAATTTGGTAGATAGGTTGCGTATGGGGTTTAAGGGAAGAACATTAAATGAAATTGGTCAAATTTTTTATCTGAGGGACCCGAGGGTGACCCATATCGATTTTTGAAAAATCATTTAATTGAGCTGAAATTTACCATTGACGTTTCTAATAGCTCCTAATGAAATAATATGAAGTTAAATTAGTAAAAATTTTATGTGGAGCGATCCTAGGGGTGGCCCATACCGATTTTTATAAATTGTCTTAAAAAGATGAAATTCGGTATGGTGATACTTAATGGTCTCGTATGGAATATATCAAGTTAAAAGCGAACAAAGTGGAACCAGAGTAGCCTAGGGGTGACCCATACCGCTATCTCTATTTCATAGTTAAAGTAGCTATTTTAAAAATGGTAACTGATATTCGAGAAAATTGGTCATACTTGAATTGGCGAGATGAGAAGAAATAAAATTAAAGTGAAAGCTATTCATTGCGTTTTCTATACAGTTCAAAAAGGCACGCAAAAAGGCATAATAGGAACAAATAGCAACAAGGCTGACTTTTTGCACACACTGGTCACCCCCATTGTTTGGAAAACGGGCGTAGCGACTAAAAGTTGGCGTGGTCCTGCAGGGTTAGATTAGCTTAATAAATGTAAAGTAAACTTTAAGATTTTTTGCCAGGAGGACCCAGTGGGTTTTTGGAATTGGTTAAAGAAGCTGCAATTTTGCAGCGACGATTGCGAATAATTCGCAATCGACAAAAATTTCCCCATAATGACCGGTACCAACTACTATTAGTAGTTGGTTTGTACCGGTCACTTGACAAACATTGGAAGAGGACTCTGTCCCTGACTCGGGCTATATAAACACTGCACACTGTAGGTTTTAATCTGAAATATGTATGTAGGCATAAATCAGTAAAAGGCTTATGTCAACCGATCGACGAGAATAGTAGCCAAGCCTCAGCCAGAATTTAAAACCTTCACACATATGTATTTCAGACTCAAAGCTAATTCTTACGATAGTTATCTCAACCTAGTATGGAGAACGAGACATTTGACAACTTATCATTTCTCATTTCGTTTCCTCGTTATCTTCCACAAATTTCCAAGGTCCACAAAATCACTACAAGAAAATATAAAATGAAAACGTGTTCGTCACAGTATTAAACAGTTAAGTTAACGTAACACCCGTGAGTATTTATAAGCATAATGACTTATTGAGGAAAGTCAGGCACACTCACGTCAAGTTTGTAAATAATATTTTATAAAATGTTTAAAATATTTTTGACGTTTGCCAAACTTGTAAACTCATTACTAATTACTAAATACATATTATTTCACGAGGAAATTCCTCAATCATTGATAATTTTAAAATCCGTACAAGTTTTGTATAATAGCTATGCACACTTTTACGGAATAAAAGGAAGCCTTCATCTGACTAGGGATTGCAAATATTTTGTATTTTATTTTGAAGGAAAATAGTGTTCTATTAAATAATTAAATGTCTTTCAGTGAGCTACAAATTAATATAAAATTTAGTTTATCAACACTTTTGGATTCGTACACAAATTTGAAATATTTCCAAATGCAAATAAGGACCCCCTTTCATTTTGAGGCTAAAATTATTGCTGCATCATAAATGAGTCGTGAATGAGCCGTTAATAAGCCGGCCAAAAAATTATCAATTTGCATTTTTTTGTATCCCCGAAAATTATCTTGGGGTCCAAACATGTTTAAAACCTTAATCTTTCACGAGTTGATGACTTGTTGCATACATAAGACAAACTGGTAGGTATTAATTTGTAAGTTTAAACACTTAAGGATTTTATGTACCAAGGATTGTGTGAATTTACCTCAATATCTAACTATTCAAATAAAGGTAGTACTTACTTTTTTTAAAATCCAGAATGTTAAACGAATTAGATCACTGCACAAAACTCAAACTTCAGCTTTTATGCATCAAGTTAATTTTGATTTTTCATTGAAGAGTTCTGAGACTAATTCAGTGGATACAATAAATCCATGAAAGTTATTCACATTAGTTATCACGAAATTTATTTTTATTACTTTTTCAAAATTAAAAAAAAATTGAAATCAAGCATATTTTTAATAAATATTTTAAATGCCACACTAACAACTTGTTTATGTAAATGAGTTTATTTTTTGTATATTATTTATACGTATTTAGATGAAGCAAAGTTTATTCATTTCCTGAGATATTTTTCAAATTAAAACATGAGCGAGATCTTAGCTGACCAAATAAATTTCAAACTCGCTACTAATAAAATAAAATATCTGATCACATACATATTTATTTAACCGGCGTTATTATTCATACTTGCATCCGGTATACATACATAAGTATTGGTTTTGTGAATAGTGACCAAGATACATTCAGTTGTATTAGTTAACTATCATCAGCAATTTCTCCAATTTGTTAAAGTATATTTTATTTATTTTTATCAAACTCAGCACATTCTGCATCGATGCATAGACGACTAGCGATGATGATTAAATATTAATTATGACTTCGTATTCTATAAATGCATACATATCAAAATGATGATCCCAAAATCCAAGAGGCTAGACATGAATTTACTTTTCGAATTAGCTCACGCTAAAACTATATATATATTTACATACTATGTGACGTGTACCATGTACATGGGTGGGGAAGCTGTGAGGTTGAATTGTGCATTACCATACCAAGATTGGATGGTCTAATCCTATATATAACATGGTCAAGCGATGATAAAATTTCATGGAACAATTTTCCCATCTCCTCAACCATCCACACCCACTGTGGTAATTTAAATGTACATGTTCTTGATGCTCTGTCGACCATACGTACCTATAAATATGACTCAGATATATGTATGTACGTATGCATGCGCGGACGTTAACTGCGAGTGGAGAAATGTTTATAAAATATGCAACATCGACAAGTTAAATTAAATTTGTGGATTGCATAAATATGTAATGTTCATAACTTAATACAATTTGTTACGTCATCCATTCACTGAGAAAATTATTCACACATACATATGCAAATAGCTTAAATTTTTAGCCCGACTAAAAATATTTGTTATTCCAATTTAAATTTAACTAATGTGAACATTCGTGTACGTGCTTTAATCAAAAAGTCTGAGAACTACCCACTATACCCACTATAATCTCATAAGTTTGGTAAATAATTATTTTAGTTGTAAGCTTAATTTTGATTCAGTGTAAATGGAATACAATCTAAAACAACGTAAGTATATATTTTCTAAAAAATTGATAATAATCAGATTATTCACAGATTATTAACCGTGAATTTCTTTATTAATTAATGGGGTTTGCACGACCTCTATAACTGTGGATGCGCAAACAAATATTCGTCCATTTACTAATGTTTACATGAAAAACCATTTTGAGTAACTCTTTCGTAAATGATTATTAATTTCTATTAATTTTTACCAAATGGCATCTGCAACTATGGTCCTCCAAATGTCTCCACGCTTAATTCTAATGAAACATTGATATAAATATTTACATTATTACAGATGTAGGCGTCATAGCTAATTTGAAGCCCAAACCATCCACACGACCCAACCAAACCATTTTGCGTACTTTGCAATGTTGGTTTGCCTAGTAGTAGCAATATTAATATTGCTTTGCATTTTTGTAAAGATTTATTGGGATGATAATTCCCAGGATTTCCAAGAAGTTCTCCCAAAAATTTATTGGAAAAGAAGTGGAACAAACGAATTCATTGGTAAGTAAAAATTTAAAATACGAATATTTTTTACTTATTTTTGCATCATCTAATCTTTGTTGTATTATAGTGACAATAGGAGAAACAAATCTCAACGACCCTTTGAAAGATAATGCCAGCGCTGTAGCTGAAAATCCGGATCACCAAGGAGAACAAATTTTCAAGGCTGGAATTGAAACGGCTGTTCACCAGGAAGGTTAGCTTTACCTATGTAAATCCGGCGTTGACGAGAAAAATGTAACAAAAATTATCAGTACATATTTTTGTTTTATTTCCAGCCTCAAGCCTCCTTTCTGACGACGAGTGGACGGATATTGATGAGTGATGAAACAAAAAATGACAATTAGAGCTCAAAATAATTTTAAAAAAATATTGGCATATGATTATATTTTAAACTTTTACACATACCCTATCCTTTTTAAATATTTGTAAAACAAAACATGTCATATTGATCCTCATTTCTCCTATCTCACTGTTCATGGGCCCATCAATCAAACCGAGCTTACTGTAATAAATAAGATACATTTGGCTTGTAAATATAATATTATTTTATTCGTGCATGTTTCACAAACGTGCATAAAATGCATGAAGCTCAATTCATGCAAGGAATTTCATATTTAGAAAATACTTAATATTTTGCTACACTCCCGACGAACCAAAATCTTCAACTTTTGTACAAAATTTGTACTTCTAGATTAATGCATATTTACCGTTAAGATGTGAAGCCGATTGGTATTAATTTTGTACAAGTCGTTTGCACAAAATTCGCACTAACAAATTCTCAATGCAAGTTTGTTTGTGCAATATATGTACAAAATTAACACAAAAAAGTATGTACGAATTCTATACGAATTTGGTGATAATGAATATTCATAAATGTGGTGAGAATTTTGTGTGAATTTGGTACGACTTTGGTGCAAATCTTATGCTAATGATACGCATGAAATTAATACAAATTTATTTATACTCAAATTTCATTTCGTTATTTATTACAACTTCAACATTTTAATGATACATAAATGTTAAACTATTCTATATTATTTAAAGATGAATTACAAATTGGGACACAAAAGTATTTATCGTCATTGATCGGCAGAATTATACATTTCCGGCGCAAGGAGATGGAGGAAATTACAATACAGTTGTGTGATAGATCACTCAAAATACATATGTCTAGTCTAGAACTTCTACATGGATAAAATTCCACATCTTGTTTAACTTTAAAAAACTTAGCCTCAAATCGGTGTCAGAATCTTACTAATTAGCATGCAGTACTTTTTATCAGAAGTTAACCACACATTGTCACCACTTTTTGTACTTGGTCCACTAATTAACAACTTATTGCCTCCTGCTAAAGATGAAAATCTATCAATTTCACCTACTCGGTGAATTACCTGACTAAGATGGGATGATTTAGATCGAATCATTCGTTTCAAAGTTTGCATATAATTCTCGAATTCAAATGCGCTATAATTATCCAAGGGTCCATGATTCTCAACATCTAATTTTACATGCAATAAACTATGCATGTTATAGATCATTAGTTCTGGGAAATATAGACTTGGAATTTGTTTTACAAAATTATCTAATAATCTTGTGCAAAATTAACCCAATCTGGCTTCTTTGAACAATTAGAGAGAAATATATAAATTGCTGTATGAAATAACAAGAAATGCTGATACTTCTTGTCATCTAAAATTTTCCGTAGAGCAGCTGGACCAACATAAAGTAAAAATAATCGAAATTCCGTAGCCTTCCAATGCCTGAGGTCTTGAAGACTTCTACATTTTCGCGAAAAGTCTCTAGATATTTGAGATCGAAAGGACGTGAGCCGATCAGAAATTATAGTTTTTTGCAAATTAGACAATTTGTGTGGTTTTCTGCCCTCAGTCCAAACAAGTAATAACTTTTTCATAGTACCTAATAAACACAAATGCATATAATCTAGTGGAATCTGTGAGATCATTCCTATTGACAGAGTTTCTAAAGGAGAAGGACTAATTAATTTATGATGTGACTCGTACCAGCGTTCTTTGAATGATTGGTCAGTGTATTGATCACATTCTTTCTTAATTGGGTAAAGAATTCTAGAATTTTTATAAGTACCCCGTCTGTAGCAACGCTCACAACCGAAATATGCATTGTGTGGTTTAATTTGTTTCAAAAAACTTCTCGCAGGTGCATCTGCTGTGATGCAACTTATTCGAACAGAGTAAATAATGTCCCCTACTTTTAATGTTCCCTACTTTTAATGTTCCCTACTTTTATCCTCCAGAGCCTTCATTTCATTAACAAACGGTGATAAGAAGGACTCGATTGATTGTGGTTTTTGGCACCCATAAAATAAGCTAATAATGAGGAACAGCTAACAGTTGAGGAAGGATCCTGGTCTATTTTACCAAGAATCGGCCAAAATTGCTGATTTGAACTTTTGGAAATTGGAAGCCCGTCTACACCTATCTTAATCGATATTAAATTCTCAATACTTCTTAAATTGGAGGCTGATTCTTCGATAACTTGACACATTTAATAATTTTCGTAATTTGTGATGTTAATCCAAAGTGATGAAATGACCCCCCTGCTATTGCTATAGTGCTGATATTTCTGTCTGTTTTCAATAATGTACGTGGATCTATAGGAAACCTTCGAACGGCATCCATTGTCTAAGTAGTCCTAAAAGTGGTGACAATGCATTGTGATTAATATTATAGTTTGTTGCCCAGTTACCTAGCTGCCATAATTTGAAACATTGTTCTCCACAATTTGCAATTCATTCTTATCGCTACCTGAGTTATCACTAATACTACTTAACCTAAAACTATCACTAACAACCTCCAAGTTATCGGTGAGAATGTCTACCTCCACACTATTATTATTATTGTGCCAGACTACTTGATCCGTCGACGTTGGAGTCGACGTTGTCCGTATCCGTTTCAGCGCTTCCTGAAGTCGTTTCTCCACTCGACGTTTCTGTGTTTGATGTGACGTCAGCATTATTTGAAGTAATTTTCATTCGGAACCAGCATCCAATTTTCTGATTTATTTCAGTATCTTTCACAGAAGGGTGTGAATTTCCAGTCTTCACAGCATCTGTTGTGTGTTTGTATAAATATTAATTTTTCATTTTTCATTTATTAAAAATAAATTATAGCAACTGACCTCTAATTAGCTGAGCTGATAAACGATCTGCAAAAGGGATCTTGTTGCTCTTTGCTGTGTATCGGATTTTGCTACGCAGATCATTTCCAATCATGGAAGAAAGCATCGCGTACACATCCTGGGCCAGCGTGTTTCCATTATTTTTTGAAAGAAGGGAAACCTGAAAATAATAGGGCGGTGTTACAATTTTTTTACATATTTGCATTTAATGACTGCAAACAAAATATTTGCTTTCTTAGTATTTATTTACACACCTCTTGATTGTAAAAGGACGGATTCTTCAGTATCTCTTCAATTTGTTCTAAAGCTTTATAATGAACTTATTCCACTATGTTGTATCTGGTTGATTTCCATTTTTTGTAAATATTTATGTATGTAGGTATGTCATTTATAATTTTCTGATTTGTAAATTACAAGTTGTAATTGTATAAAATAAATAACATTTGAATCAATACCAAGCAGCGCTAAACCGTTATTTTTCTTAATGTATGGTATAACTCGTTAATACCGCATAGTATTAGATTCATACCCCACGGTATTAACAAGCAATACCATCATGCACAAAAAAATCAATACCCCAAGTCACATTTTTATACCACGACGGTATAAACACAAAATAATACCGCTTGGTATTAAATCAATACCAAAGCGGTAGAGTCACATATGAATACCGCCTGGTATTGATCTGGTATTGATTTTTCTAAGAGTGTAAAAACCCGTGGCCCCCCAGCACCCAAAAAGGACCCTACTCCTTCCTCTCAGCTTGTCGAGCTATACTGATTTAGGCTGTAAAAACGACTTGTTTGGTAAAATTGTAATTTTGGAGATTTGGCCAAATTTAACGATTTGTCAATATTTGTTCTTCATCAAATTAGTTCGTCATTTTTTGGGTATAATTGCTTCAATGCACAGAATGTATCTATAACTTATTAGAGTAAATTAAAATTTCAAACAAAATTCAATATGGCTTTTAAATTTGTCAATATGTCACTTTTTCACTCGTATCTTTGTAACTATTAAATTGTGCAAATTTTATGAAATCGGGAGATATAATTTTCGAATTGTGTAAATTTTAAGTAATATTCAATTACAGGAGGGAATTTTTCTGCTAGTAATTAAGTAGTTTTCAAGCTACAAATTAAATATTAAAATTATTGACAAAACAGTTTTCCAATAAATTATAATTAGGCATTTCACGTTGGCAACTTTGTAAAATGCGTAAATTTCATAAAACATTTCAAGTTGTACAAAACAATGACGTCCTTAAGAGTAAACTTAGAAAACTCTGCGAGCTAATTTTCCTTAGAATATTAGTAAAAGTTTGTAACTTTATGGATTTTGTAAAGTTAACAAGGAAGGACTGCGTGAATTTCCTTGTATTTAGTAAACCCAAAAAATAAATCAAGCTTTAACACAAAAACGAAGGCACTATCGATGCAAGTCTTTCACGTGTACAACTCAGATCTCAATGGGACCAATTTTATTTTGTTCACCACAAAAAATAAGCATACCTATATTTTTGCAATTTTCCTAATGCGCTAATTTGAGCGCGCGGCGCGAATTTTAAACTGTTTTCCAGCCAAAACCTCGGTTTTTAAAAATTCTGTAAATTTTCGAATTTTAGCCCGAATCAAAAAAATCGAAAACATGTCCCTTCAGAATGACTTATCAGACTTATTAAAAATCCACTTGCAACATTTTTTGAAAATTTAAAAATTTGAAAGAGTTTGTAATTTTAATGAACTTCAGAAACTGGCAAATAATTCTGAGATTCAAATTTCAAGAGAATTTGATTTGTATAGGTCAAGTAGAACATTCTGAAGAGACATGTTTTCGATTTTTTTGATTCGGGCTAAAATTCGAAAATTTACAGAATTTTTAAAAACCGAGGTTTTGGCTGGAAAACAGTTTAAAATTCTACTTTTAGCCCTTGATTTAGTCTTTACAACATTGGTGTACGTACTGTATGGAACCAAGATCAGGTGAGATCAGCACAGCATTTTTTTCACAGTGCTAACTAATGAGGTTAATTCGTCAGTTGTTTAAATTCTTTGAAAATTAAGTTTCAAGGGTAATGTTGCCTTCCGAATTGGAAGGTTCCGAAACGTGTCTCTCTTCGACCATCCTGGCACAGTCATATTTTTTTGTGGGTTGGGTTACTTTTTAAAAAGTTTTGAAAGTGTAATTTGATTAACTAACATTTTTGCACTGAAAAACTTTGATCCGGAAGTTTAGGTAGGGTAAAATGTTTCACAAGTCTCATCGTCAATGATGAGCACTTTCTTTTATATTTTTTTACAAATTTTTCGAAGACCAATTTTTTCACGTTGCTCCTGGACTGCAATGTACTTTTGTATTTTTTCTATACCCGTGCCTTATTGCCCAGGTCAAGAACTTTAATTTGTGTTACTTTGAAAGTATCAAAATTCAAGTTCTTGGCTGCAGTAGAAATAAACCGTAGTAACGTTAGAAGTAGCTCACCCTGTCATAATGATTTAGACAGAACTTTGCACTGAAGGTGCGGAATAAGCCAACAAAGTGCATCACAATATTATTTATATATTCATTATATATATGCCGTTTACAGTGCAACAGAATCGGCAGGCCATTGCACCATTAGTGACTATCCGGGATACATAATTTTGAAAACTTTGTCAAAATTGTATGATCATTTCTCCCGGATATTCTGCACTATTGGTGCGTTTTGCATCCCATCTCCCAATTATTTCGGATCATTTTGGGTTACCGATTGTTAGATATCAACTGTGCTATTTATTTACTAAAAAATTCGATTCGATTTGTTCAATACCAATGGTGCGCCTAACATATTCAATAATTGTCAAGGGGATTTTTAATTAGCATCAATTCATGCAAAAAACTCGTTAACAGACAGACGGACGGACATGAGGAATTCAATAGCTCCCGTGCTACGCAGGGTGAGCTAATAAATAAAGCGGAGGGATTAGAAAAAACAGTTGTCACCCGTGGCACATTTTAGGGTGACTATTTGGCAAAATTTATTTTGTAATTCACTTCACCACACTCCTAATGCATCTAAAAGATCTTGTACATACTTAGTTTGCATTTGCCTTCGCTGATGAAGTGGCCCTCAGTACTTTTCATGTCACATCCCCTCGCGTTTTTATGGTAGTGCAAAACTCGCTGAGCGAAGTGTTGCCTTTCTAAGCGCCATATTTCGCCAAATCAATTAATTTGAATGCGGTTTTTTGCAAATCTTGAGTAAAGTGTATGGCCTTGAATTTCCTATTTTTTAATTTGCGGTACTTCACATTTTCGATGGTTAGTAGATCGGTCGCCGTATTAATGCCCGATGGTATAATTGGGACCTTTTTATAAAAAGTGGCAAAACCACCGAAATAAATAAAATCTGACGTGTGTGTAACATATGCTAAATTGATATAAAATAACTCCAAATTTGCAATTATATCAATTATGTCACCAGGAAATTGTGCGTATGTAGTTTGATTTGTCAATAACAATGCCCAAGTTTACACAATTTACTAAATTAGATGTGAATCGCCTGAAAATTTCTCATGTACGAGATTGAAATTTTAAAAACTTTCTAGCTTCAATTACATCAGATTAATTACCAGAAACATTAAAAAAATTGTTCAAGTCAAAAATTGAACGTCATCGTCACATTCTAATCGTATGAACCTGTCATAATTGGAAATTTTACAGATTTTCCGCTCCAGATTAATTACTAGATGCATACACCTAAAATATTTTGTAAAATTCAAAACTGAGCGCCATCCTTACATCCTAATCGTATCTGGGAGGAGTCCTGATCCGTCGTGAAGTCATTAAAGGCGAGGCACTGGTACATCCCCGCGTCGTCGGGGTGAACACGCACCAATTTCAAGACTTCGCGCGTCCCCACTTGGAATCTGGGGGCGGAGCTGGGCCCGACGAAAACCAAGGTGGATGTGTGAACTTTGACTACAAATAATTTTCTATAAAGGGGCCAGTCAACGGAAAGATATGCGTCTCGTGATTCCTAATTTTCGGCTTTATTTTTTGATATAACTCGTTACATATTCCTGGTTTAGCTTGAAAAAGTATGGGTAAATTGGTAAGAAAATTTTTAATGGCCACGATGAAACAAACATTTATTCATACATCAATTTATCACCAAATTGTAAATGCAATAAAAATGCAAGAAATTCAAATTTGCTACCCCAGGTGAATAATTTTTGAGGTAAATAATCCTCTCGAAAGTCTCTTTTTTAACTATTTACAACTAAATTGGGAGATAATGCAAACAAAGATTTATGTAACTTATATAAAAGGATTGGATAAGATCTGTGGGTCAACTTTCGAGCCAATTTTTCCCAAAAACGTTAATAATTCATTGGAAATTTTATTTAAAGGGTTTTTGCGCATTTGTTATCGAAATTAAAGCTTTTCGTAACAAAAAGCAATAATTCGAGAATAATTAACAGCGTAACTTCATAAAGCCCGAACCCATATGTCAATTTAGAATTCGCATTGAACTATGGCAAGCATCAAGAACGAGTAATAGAGATATCTAAGCAAAGTGTAAGTTAATCTGAGTTTTTTGAATTTTTCTAAAAAGGTGTTGAAATCTAACAAAAATAATAAATTTTGAAAAAATTATAAATTTGGAAAAATTAATCTACTTCTCTAAGATTCAGTCCAGCCAAATTATATCCTTAAGGACTAGTTACGTTATTAAACTTTACAAAAAAAATAGAAACGGCGTTGTTGACAATTGAGATTGGTTAATCACGAATAGACAGACAGTCACATCGGTTACACGAGGCCTAGCTCTGACCAAACGGAGAAAGTGAAAGGGAGTTCATTTCATTTTGGTGCAAATATGGGACCATCGGGTTTACTTTCACTTCATCTCGAAACAAATTTATTTCTACAATAAAACGATTTCTGTCCTGCTCCACTTTCACTTTGACTTTCTCTCCCGCTTCGAATCCCACTACGACTCGGATTGATTCCTCTTTTGACTCATTTTCACTTCGAAATTTCACTTACGAGTCGAGAAAAACATTTGTTAAGCTTTTTTGTTAAGATTGTGTAATGGATGGGATATTGTGATTTTGAATTCTAACGAAATTAGCAATTTCTTCAAGGATTCTTTCTCTTCTTGATTTTTTAGCGAAGCAAAACTCATTGTGATTACTTATTATAGGAAGCTTGCAGAAATTATATATCCATATGTTGCTTGTAAGTGTTCATATTTTAGAAATTAGAGAATAATGTACCCACTTTAGAGTTGACAAACCATTGCACGACTAACCGAGCGAAAAATTCAGTCCATAAGCTTACTTTCCCTCTATAAAAGAAGTAAAAGTTGGAAATTTAACCGTCACAAAGAAATTAAGGAATGATTGGGAATTTAAACACAGTACGAATTTCTCGGAAATTTCTTTCCACTTGTTTTCTTAATTTCCTCAAATTATTTTGCACATGTAATTTTTTTTAATACGTGTATGTGAAATATCTGTAATTACTTCCAATGTTTAAAATAATAATTTACGACGAGACTCATCATCATTTTATCAATTTAATGAGTAAATCGTCACTTTGTTTTGTAAAATGTGTCAAAAGTTTTAATCATTTTACTCGAATAATAAAACTGATTTACATGATTATCAAAATATGCATCCATATTTTAAATCGAGTCAATTAAATAATAATAATTTTGAATGTTTTTATTGAGAATTTACAAAAAATAAGCATAATTTCTGAAAAACTTCACAAACAAAAACATTTCCCAGTCGAATGGCTATACTTAAAATTCAAAAGTTGGTTTTCGAAAAAAATAAGCTTAAAATTTGATTTAGATATGCTAGCTTTTAAAACGCAATTCAATTTTATTCATTTATTTCCTAAATTAATTTCCACGTTATTCACATAATCATTATTACGAAAAAATTGAAGACGAAATTAATAACCATATTTACCAACTAAATAATGAAATCGTCATCATTTTTTTGTAAAATAAGTCAAAAGTTAATCATTTTACTCGTATTAAGAACAGTTTTGCAAGATTCTTAAAATATTTCAAATCGTGTAAATTAAAGAAAGTCAATATTACAATTCTCAAACAAATTGAAAAAATCAGCACAATTTCTGAAAATAATGTCAAACAGAAATATTTATTAATCGTATTGCAGCAGTCAGGGTTCGGAAAAACCCAGGGTTTTATTCAAAAAGTAACGACCCAGGGGTTTTAATGGGTTTTAATGGGTTTTATGGGTTTTATTGGGTTTTATTAGGTTTTACACAAGTAATACATTGAACAACAATTTTCACAACTATTGCAATCCAATTTCAGTAAATATGCAAATCCTCCTTGTCCATGTTAGAATTTGTATCCGTTTCGAAAGGGTCCTATTTAACTGATCATAGTTTAATACTTTATGAGACCATAATTACATATATTACCTTTTTCTCGAATACTTCCTCTCATCATAATGAAATCCAAGTTGTTTAGAGTTTTTTAAATTTAATGTTTCAATGCGATCTTAACGTGTATTGTCAATTCTGGAAAAAATCGAGTACTTATGAACAACGAAAGCACTAAACACGTATGTATTACGATCGAGAATATAATAAGTGCTTTTTACAAATATACTCTTTTGCTCATAATAAAGTACTTCGTTGTCCATAAGTAGTCGATTTTTCAAGAGGTGATAATTAAGATCGCTTTGAAACATTTAAAAAAACTTTATAAATTAAAAACATACTATAGTATTTTGTTTAATTTATTCGCTGAGATGAGAGGAAGTATTCGGGAAAAAAGTATTAATTATGTATGATCGCAAAATGTATTAAATTATGTATGATCAGTTAAACATACCTCGTTCCGGAATTAATTTTGTGTATTTTTTGTCACTTGAAACCTGTAATGGTAAGGGATGTCCGTGATTTATTCCTGGTTTTCAAAACTTAATCAAAATGAGGTGTTATGAGGTGTTAATCAAATAAACTACTTAGCTGCCATCAAACAATTTCGTCTAATGTATGACAGCTGTTTTCAGCTTCTAGAATATAGTTTTAAGCTAAAACACAGTTAAAACCCATTAAAACCCTAATAAAACCCATTAAAACCCAAATAAAACCCGTTGGGTTTTATTCATTAACAACCCATTAAAACCCATTAAAACCCAAAAGACCCAACCCAATAAAACCCTGGGTCGGAATACCCTGCCAGCAGTTAAAAGTCAGAATAAATTTCTTTGTAGAAAATATGTACACAATTTTATTTAGATGACATTATCGTTCAACCAGACTCCCTAACTCAACTGATAATAATACATTGTCCATTATCACGATAATCCCACCATCCGCATCCAACGTCGATGAAATTTTAAAAATTTAAACACATAAAAATATAAAAACAATTATCCTAAAATAAAGTTCAAGATTTTGAACCTGAAATTTTTCCAGTTTTTTCAAATTTAAGAAGTGTACCTGATGCAATTGAGGTTATTTTTTGATGCCGTGGTGCGTGATGCTGGTCCATAAGTTTGGCCAAGCAGGAGCACACACACCACGGCATCAAAAAATAACCTCAATTGCATCAGGTACACTTCTTAAATTTGAAAAAAACTGGAAAAATTTCAGGTTCAAAATCTTGAACTTTATTTTAGGATAATTGTTTTTATATTTTTATGTGTTTAAATTTTTAAAATTTCATCGACGTTGGATGCGGATGGTGGGATTATCGGATCGTGATGATGGACAATGTATTATTATCAGTTGAGTTAGGGACTCTGCGTTCAACACAAAGAAATGCGTAATTGAATTAATTTCCACGTTATCACTTTTACGAAGAAACATTTGAAATCTTCCGAAATTAATACTCATTTAATATCAAATTAATTTAGGAAAGAAATAAAACTCAATCAAGAAAATATACAGCAATCACCTAAACAAAACTTTGCAATCAATTTTATTACAAAAACTGACTTTGGACTTTTAAGTTGGCAATTCCAGCGTGAAATATTTTTCTTTAAACAGTGTTTCAAAAATGGTGCTTTTTTACATGTTAAATGAAAATATTAAGATGAAATTTCTTTAATTAACACAATTTAAAATATGCGTACATGTTTGGAAATTGTATATGTATTTCGAAAATTTTGTTAAACTGTTTTATCATTCGAGTAAAATGATTATATAACTTTTGAACTGTTTTACAAAAACGATTTAATTATTTAGTTGCGAGATGATTATTTATTTCGTCTTTGATTTTTTAATAGAATTTCATATTTCTGCTCATAATGTGGAAATTAATTTAGAAACTAACAATGGAGGTCTCCCAACGTATGCTCACAGATTTGGACCAAACTAGTGTCAATCGATCACAAATATAATTAGTATGAAATTTGCAAATGGAACTATCTGCCAATGCTCAAGTTTAGCGCAGATATTTGCATAAAAAGAGGAGAAAACGCACCCCTAAGGCTGGCAAATTTTTCATTTTCTAAATTTGCTGCGCATTTTTTCCGCTTTGGATGCAAATATCTCCGCGAAACCTGCGCATTGGCAGATAGTTCAATTTGCAAATTTCATACTAATTATATTTGAGATCGATTGACGGAAGTTTGGTCCAAATCTGTGAGCATACGTTGGGAGACCTCCATTGTAAGTAAACTTTACTCATATACACAGGAGTCACAAGACGAACTATCTAAATGCAATTATGTAATTAATTTCTTCAAAATATTAACTCTCGACTTTTGAGAATGGCAATTCGATTTAGAAATATTTTTGTTCGACAAGTTTTTCAAAATTATTTTTTAAGGTTTTTATGTATTTTATAATTTTTTTGAGAAATTGTGATCAATTTGTATTAACAATTTTGGTTAATGCCTACACGAAATTTTGATTATACTTGTTTTGAAAATTTTGATTGGAAATTTTTTTTAATTGGAAGGATTTATGTATACACGGCTGATAATTATATACCCCAAAAACCCGCAAAAACCCCATTAAGCATTAGAGGTTTTCCGAAGATTTGATACCCCAAAAAACACAAAAACCCGCAAAAACCTCATTAAGCATTAGGGTTTTTCTAGGAATTTGATACCCCCAAAACCCACAAAAACCCGGGGTAGCGAACCTTGCTTTCAATCAATTTATAAAATTTGTCTATAAATTTGATGACGGAGAAGCGTCAACCAGGGTAAGGAAAACCCCGGGGTTTTGCTATTGAAAACCCATACCCCGGGGTTTTACCAGGGTTTTGCGGGTAGTTGGGGTAGTCGGGGTTTTGAGGGCAAACTGAGTCAGTGTCTCATGTGTTAAGTTCAGAAATTAATGAAAAAAATCAGTTTTTCAGTAATTTCGCAACAAAACTGCTTATTAATTATATTTTAATAAGTAATTAATTTGTTGAATTGCTAGTAATGCCCTGTTATCATATTTTGTAAAATTTGAAAACCCCGACTACTAGGGTTGCCACGGGTAGCGAAAATGCTACCCGCTACCCGACCCGCTACCCGCAGCACCACTACCCGTACCCGCACGGGTACCCGTGCGGGTACCCGTTACCCGCTACCCGTTATGAGAATTAAGTTAAAAACTAACCAAGCTTCAGAATAAGTTTGATTTCATAGATTATTTGCTCATTTGGGTTGATAAGTAGTTTGAGATAATGTTATGCCTACAACTAATGCTATAATTTGCTAGATGCCATTAGATATTTCGGAAACCAAACTTTTCGGCTTACAATGTAACCTTTTTCAAGCTACACCGGAATTTCCTAGCAATTTATATCAAAAAATCAATTCAAAAATTAGGAAGTACATGACACTTAACTTTCCGCTGAATTGTCCGATTGTTGAAAATGTTATTAGGGGGCAGAATTCAACGTTCACCATGGTTTTCGTCCATTGCAAGAAATAGATGGAGAAAGTTTACTTGAGAATTGAACTTTGCCGCCAATATTTTTTTTCAAAGTGGCCAAAATTACTAAAATTTATGTAAACTGTGGGAGGTATGCAAATTTAGTTAATGAGATGAGAATGTCTCAAACTTTGGTATGTAGTTTTTTAAAAAACAGAATGCAATATTCTAAAGCCGGGAAAAATTTATGGATTATATAATCTTATACAAATGTTTTGTCAATTTTACCACTTTGGATTTGGAAATTTTCGTAATAAATTTAATGCAAATAACTAATTTTTTATGTTTTGTGAGTAGTGACGATGTCTGACTGATTTTGACGTCAGATATAACAAAATTTTCAAAAATTTTCTTGACCATCCCTATTTTTTTGATGAGCATATTTCTTACGTCATATTTTGATTATAAATTTCCTACTACACATGCTCTCCGATTATGGCCAAGCTTGTGTCAATCGATGACAAATTTAAGTAAAATGAAATTTGTGAAAGATACGATCTCCCAATGGGCACGTTTGGCCGAGATATTTGCATCCGAAGAGGAGAAAATGCACTGTAAGTTGGAAAGTGGAAAATTGTAATGTTTCAATGTCAGGAAAAGCATTGTGGAAAACAAATAAACTTAATTAAGGTGGTCAGATGCGTTTGGGGGAATTTTGATTTGTTTGCAGTAAATTTAATGAAAATTATTGGGTATTTACGTAACTAAATGGTGACAATTTTTATTTCGAAACTTCAATATTCAGTACGTTATTCGTGATCACATTATCGATCTGTCTGTCTTGTGACGTTGTTCGGTTTTTTTGTTTGGTTGTGGTGGCAGACTTAATAAGTTTATCCGAATGATTTATCCGAAAATTTAAATGCATCCGAAGAAGAGAAATCGCGTAAAGAAAATTTGGAAAGTGTTAAAGTGTAGTGCTTCAAAGTCGAAGAAATAAAATTAAAAAGAATATATTCTTTTAAACATCACAGATATGGTGGCCTGTTCGTAAAATTTTGAAATGTTCGTAATAAGTTTAATTCAACTCAAAATTTACACAACTTGCACTCTAAAAACAGTTGAATACAACTAGTTGAGTAAAATGAAATTGGAGGATTTTTGCTCAACTTTGAATAAATTTTACTGAAGTCAAAAGTAAAGACTATTCAACTAGGTTGCAAAAAAGCACGTTTTGCTCAATATCGGGCATAATTATTCCAATATTTTATCAAATGTAATTGTGTACAATATTGGTTAATATTTATTCGATTTTCATAACAATTTTATACAAACTTGTTGTAAAAATGTTCAACTAGTTGAGCATTCTTTAATCAATCCACATAGAAAACTTTTCACCGAAGTCGCGGAAAATTTGACGAATGGTTGAGTAAAGAACACTTAACCTTGAGTGCTTTTGTAACCGCGTGTTGCATTTAGTTTCCAGTTATTTTGGGCAGTTGGAATCGGCTGAATATTTGTATTTCCAAACTAATTTTTTAAAACCAAGTCGAACTTAAAGCGAAGATGAGTGATTTTGTAAGTCAAGTTCTCCAATCAAGTGGTTTAACCGATCTTTTGCAAAAGTTTAAAGCTAAGCCGTTATTTGAAACCAATTAATTCTATCAATTTCATCTTGATTGTTATTATATTTTAGATAATGATATCGACGAAGATGTCCTTCGAAGGTTGGCAGATTGCAAGACAGGGTCGCCGGAAGAAACCCTGTTTGCTGTTGTTGTTTCATCAATTGGTCAAAGAATCAAAATAATTAGTGCGGTTAGGGAAGTCAGCGCTGTAAGTAATTTAGGGACGGTTGCTAAAGGTTCAAAATTGTTTACCTGTAGTATTTGTCAGTCAAATTTCAGTCAGTTTGAAGCATATTGGGATCATTTAAAAAGGTTCCATGAATTAAGTAGGGATGGATGGATAAAAATTAATTGCCCGTTGTGTTCAATGTTATTCACAAATACAAAGACTCTTTGGAACCATGTTAAATATGTTTGTTTAAAGAAAGGTGCAGTAGATCGGCCGCATATTCCCGAAAATATTCAAAATATTACTGAAATGGAGGTTGAGGATGTTGTGGAGGTAGGGCCTAGTTTAGTTGCAGAAATAAATGTAGATTATAAATTAGCTTTCATAAAATCACTTCAAATGTCAGGGTCAATTTCTTTAGTAAAATCAGGAGAAATTTTAGCATCGGCAAATTCTCTAGTCAATACTGTTGTCGAAATTGCAAAAGGTTTTGCAAACAGTAAAATTTCAAAGGATGATTTAATAATAAAATTGAATACTTTGAAAGACCCATTTCACAAATCAAACTCTTCTCAGTACCAAATTGAAAAAAGTTTGAAAGATCACAAATTGCTAAATGAACCTCGTGAAATTAAATTAGGATCACATTTTAAGTTCGATAAAACGGCAGGATTAATGAAAGAGAAATTTGATTTTATGTATTACTTTAAAATATCCCAAAGTCTGCCAATAATTTTAATGCAATATAAAACGGCTTGCAACTTTGTTTTATATAATAATAATCCAAACTTATTTTCAAATTTTAAGTCTGGGGAATTTTACAAAAAAAATGAGTGGAAACCCACTGTGTTTACAAATCTACTATGATGACATTGAGATTTGTAATCCGCTTGGAGCAAAAGCCAAAATACATAAATTGGCAATGTTTTATTTTATTATTTCCAATTTTCCATCTTATTTAAAATCACAATTATCAACCATTTTTCCGTTGTTGGTAGTAAAGTCCAAATATTTGCGAGAGTATGGAGTTAATTCCATATTAAAGCCAATTGTTGAAGAATTAAATAAATTGTCTAATCCTGGTCATATAAAATTTTTAAATGAGACTCCATTTTCACATGTAGCTCTACTCCAGGTTTGTGGCGACAATTTGGGTCTCCGTTCTTTTTTAGGATATACGGAAGGGTTTAATGCAAATTACAGATGCAGATTTTGCAAAGGTAACAAACAATTTACTCAAACTGCAGTGGAGGAAGAAATATCGTTACGGCGTAATATGGCCAATTACAATGATGATTTAGCTCTTGGAGATATATCTCTGACGGGGATTAGAGAAGCGACCACATTAAATGATATTCCTTCTTTTCATGCTACAGAAAATTATGCTCCAGACATTATGCATGACTTTTTTGAAGGAATATGCATTATTGAATTAAGATTAGCATTACGCCATCTACTCAAGTCTAAGAAGTTATCTTTGCAGGAAATAAATCATAAAATTTCGACTTGTTTCAAAAATAGTAGTCACACATTGGCAAAATTTCCAGAAATTAATCAGTTATTTATTTCTGACGAAAAAAAGTCCTGCTTCTCAGCTTCAGAAATGAGTAATTTTTTATTAATTTTCCCGGCTATTTTCTCAGAATTGTTTGATAATGACGAAATGTTAAGCTTAATACTAATGCTTAGGAGAATTATACGAATCTTATTAGCCCCTCTAATATCACGCCAAGGCTTGGCACTTCTGCGTCTTCTAATTACGGAGCACCATAAATTGTATATTAGTTTAACTGGAAACAATTTGACGCCAAAGTTCCACCACATTTTGCATTATCCTCATGCAATAAAACAACTGGGCCCTTTAAAAAATTATTGGTGCATGAGATTTGAAGCAAAACATCGTTTTAGCAAAATTGTAGGGAAAAATGCTTATAATTTTAAGAACATTGGTAAATCAGTCTCCAAGAGATTATCGTTAAACTTCGCATTTTCAATTGCATCAAAGGATAGTAGCGATGAAATTATGCTAATTAAATATAATCATGGCGTTAGGGTAACAATTAATGATCTTAGATTAAAATTTGACTTTTCTTCATTACATTTTAGTGACAGAGAAGAAATATTATCAATTGAATCAGTTACCGTAAATGGCACCGTTATTTCTTCTCACAAATATTTTATTCTTGGCAGTTGTGAGAATAGGCAAGTTCTGTAAAACTGAGTTTTGTTTTCTGCACAACGAGAAAGTTTACATTTGTGTCTCGCCAATAATTTGCGAAGAATTATTCATCAATTCTCATCTTTTTAAAGTTACTGGTAAAGAGAAAAGCATAATAATTGAACCTGAATTATTAGACTTGGAGCATCCTTTAGTAATAGCTAATACAAAGTTTGAGTGCGACGTAATTTGTTGCCCAATTGAATGCGTTTAAGGAGGGGAGCTTGCGAGGTTGATAATAACAGATCTTGATGCCCTTTGGATATGTGGTAGGGACCCATGAGTGTACTAAAACCCTGAAGTGGTTTGACTCCATGGCCACATTTACGCCCGGCACACCCACTCAAAAATTCCCAAAAAACGCTTTCACTCCAGTTTTCACTCACTCAAATCCACGCCAAAAATCCAATTTTACTCGGATTTTGAAATTTCTTTCACCAATATACTCCCAGATAGTTTCTTTCTTCAATCCAATATCAAACTCAATTTTTTCGAAATTTTTAGTATTTTTAAAATTTAAATTTCTGAATGAGCATTGTTGTAGCAATCAACAAGGCAAATTATGCCTGCGAAATAATAATCAGCAAAATTGAGTTTGATATTGGATTGAAGAAAGCAACTATCGGGTAGTATATTGGTGAAAGAAATTTCAAAATCCGAGTAAAATTGGATTTTTGGCGTGGATTTGAGTGAGTGAAAACTGGAGTGAAAGCGTTTTTTGGGCATTTTTGAGTGGGTGTGCCGGGCGTAAATGTGGCCATGGAGTCAAACCACTTCAGGGTTTTAGTACACTCTTGGGTCCCTACTACATATCCAAAGGGCATCAAGATCTGTTATTATCAACCTCGCAAGCTCCCCTCCTAAGTTGAATCAGTTTTTTTAAAAATTATTATTAGTTTAGTATTTTTGTGTAAATATTAGATAGGTAGTGTTCAGCAGCAGCGGGTGATAGAAGACCAGCAAAGGATGTTGGAAATTATTTTGGTTTGTAAAATCGTATATATTAATAATTCAACATTTCAAATTATGAACTACAATCTTGTTTAATAATTAAAACTTTGTCATATATTTATAGCTCGACCGGGAAGGAAATAATTTAGAGCCAAATGAAAACAATAATGAAGATGAAACAACTACATCTTCAATATTTGCAGAACAAGAAATTCTTTTATCTCCTTCCGATTTACAATTTGTAAGTTATGTAGGATTAAATACGTATAATGAAATCAAATATAATTTACTAGACTCAAAAAACAATTTGTGATTGTAGTGTATTAATCATGGACTATAATTTAACTTCTCTAGAATATCAAGGAAATTATTCTTCAGGCGGATCGAGATAAAGGAGTCAATAAAGGAGAAAAAACTCTGGAGGAATGCGCCAAACTTGGACTTGCATCTTTCGATTTTGACTTCATTAAAAGGCGAACTGTTAATTATCTGGTTAAGAACTTCAGTAATTAGTAAGTCTAATGGAGATAATAATTTTGTGGATGACAGTTTTTATGAACAGTTTTTTAAACGTGGAACTTTATATATAGCCCTCCAAAGCATGTTAAGCAAAACTTGGCTGGGTGTATTGCCACGCAGATTTTTGGACATCTATCAGAGTCTCAGCAGTTAGATATTAATGTGAGTAGCAATTTTTTAAAATTAAGTAGTTGAATTTCAAGCTCTTATAATTTTAAATATATTTTGCTTAGAATTTGTTCTACAGCGATGCTAAAAAAATCAAAATAAGCCTCACTGACGAGCAAGGTAACTTCGTCTTCAAAACCAAACCGGCGACCGGATTAATTGAAAATCGACTCAAATATTTGCGAAAGAAGAATAAAATCACAATTCGAGGGAATAAGACAGTGACAAATATTTCACCATTAGGTTAAAATGTTTAAAAATAATAATAATTCCAGTTGTTGTCTAATTGTTTTATTAGTAATAATTTTTTGCTAGGTACACCTGTCGAAGAAGATTATGAGAAGAAATCATGGTTAGAAAACTCCAAGGGTCCATCAACCCAAATAATTCAGTACATGGAGGACACTTTTAATTTGCGAAGCGTTGAGATCAAAAACTCCACTAATTTATCAGACACTTTAAAGGATTGGCCTCATTTGCTCGAGACAAGCGGAGTGGTGATCACAATATTTTGAATGACGTTTCGTGAAATTTTGAAAAGTAATGAATTAACCACTTCGCCCCTATAACGACTATGTGGCGTATTTCACCTTTACACCGAATACGACTATGTGGCGTAAGTTCCCTTGGCTCCGAAATACGACGATGTGTCGTATTGACCCTTGACAACGGGAACGACTATGTGGCGTATTTTCCGTTCCCACCGGCATACGACTATGTGTCGTATCCAGAAAAAAAAATTAGGGCATTGCTCTTCCAAGTATAGTTATGAGTCAAAAATCCGCCATTTGGGCGGGAAGACGAATTGCCTCTTCGGAACCAATATTATAAAGGGAGGTAAAAACAATTTATAGCCAACTGGCTATTTCTAGCTAACACGCCTAGTTTTGAAAACTGCTGTTGCATGGAATTTTTGTCCCATATTTCAACAGCGCTTTCAGATTAAATTAGTGAAATTGTTTTTCTCGGATTTAGAACGCCCCACCGACATTTTTGGCGGGAAAACTAACCACTGTAGCCGATGAAATCTCGTTGGGCGGGAAACTTAGAAACAGAGATTACCTAGAAAGTAGCATATAATTTTCCCGTTAAAATTGAGTTATATTCAAAATGCGCTAAAGTATGGTTTCGAACGGTTGATGCTATAATTATTCATTACCAGTGTTATCAATTTAAAGCCACTGTAGGAAAACGTTTGTTTTCCCGCCCTAAGTATGCGTAAATTCTATGCATGTTAGATGTACAAGAAGCAATTTTTACACATTTTAGTCTAATCACAAAATTATTTATAGCCGATGTCACGAATTGAAAGCGATATTTGCTATGTTTAATTTTCCCACCCAAATCGGCTTCTGGGGCCCTTGAGGCGCGATAATCGATTTTTGCGAATATATGTACTATTATGCACGTATTAATCAATGTTTGTGTAACTTTCCATTAATTGCAATCATTTTTAAATTTGGCGTGTTGGCTATTTTCGGCTATAAATATTAGTGGTTCGCAAAAATACACAAAGGCAAATTACAACTCATAATCCGTGCCCAAATGGTTATTCGCATCAACTTTCATAAAAACGTGTCCAGAATAATTCCGGTGGGAACAGCATTTTTCAATTCATCTCCCAGTAATTAACGTTATGCAGTAGGTGAAAATTTCGGGGTCAAGGGAAGAAAAAATTCGCCGTTACTAGGGGTGAAAGGTATGAAAATATTCGTCTCTCAGGGGTGAAGTGGTTAATTTATGTTTTAGATTGACTGTGATTTTGAACGTCTTAATCCCGGAAAATCCGAATTGATGCTGCGGAAGTGGCCAGGCATTGCTAAGCAAATTTGCGAATTTGCTGAAACTTCAAGAACTAACGCAGTTTCAAGCACAGGAATAAAGAAACTGTTATCGCGATGGTCATTAGGTGATACAATTTTTTTTAAACAAGTCCACAGTTTAATTCATAATTTTCAATAATATTTATTTAGAAGAAATTTCAATTGGAGCTCTCTTACTTCTTCCATCCTTGACCTATAGCCCCGCCTACAAGAAAATTGGAAACAAAAAAGCTAAAATTTCATCGTCACAATCAGCAGAATATTTTGTCCAATTTGTTTTGGTAAACTAATTTTATTTACTTAATAGACGTACGAAAATATCATTTTAACCAACTTATAAAAAAACAGATTACAATTTTTGTCATATTTGTTTAGGCGACAGATGATTTGGAGACGCTTCAAAACACAGAGTCCAATAGAAAGCAGCCGTTTGTGATCTGTGTTGGGGACCTTTCAAATATTGTCATAAAAGATGTGTTCGTCATGGTGGAAAGGAAATTAATTAGATCCGCATCTTTAATTACAGCAGTTGATCTTTGTTTTAAGATTTTTCATGTTTTAAAACTTCAATTCCCGGATGAATGTTTCCCTATCTGGTCGTTTTTTGATCATTGTGTCTACCAAACAAAAGAGATACGAACCCCTTCCAAATCAGTATTAACTCTTGGATCTCACATTCATTTGTAATTTTTGACCAATTTTGTTCTACTTTAATTCAATGTTATTTGTGTAGAAGTATAATTCATTAGTAATCCATATTTAATTTTAATTTTAAATTGCTCTAAATTTTATGTAATTTTGCAAGCATAATTTCTGATAAAACCTGCGAGTAAATAAATAATTTGTTGTGCGAATTTTATAAATTATGGATATTTAATTATTTGGTAAAATACATACAATATTTTGAATAAAATTTATGCAAAAGGTTGAACAATGATTAAACAAGTAGTTGAGTAGAATTTATCCAAGCCCTTCAATAAACATTATCCAGCAGCTTGGAGAATTTTCATGCAACCAGTTGAGTAAATCTTGTTCAACTATAGAATAAAATATTGTGTTCAACTAGGTTGAGCAAAATTCATCCAAGACTTCGCTTGGTGGCAATTTTACTCATAGTTGAGCAAAATATTGCTCAACTTTGAATAGAATTGGCTCAACTTTTTTTAATGTGTGGAAAATCTTATCTCTAAAATTACGTATATCTACGTATTGATTTTGTTACAAGTGAAACTGTATCAAGAAAAAAGTATTCTTCGAATACTTTTAGCATTATGAATCATTTTTGTGAAATGAATAATGATTAATGAATAAATATTTATTTTCAAATTTGTTATGAATGAATAAAGAATGAATATTTTTTCGATAATTTTGCAATTAAATGAATTTTTAATGAACAAATATTTTTTGAATAAGGATTCAGTTGTTTTGTTTTGTACACTCTAAGAAACCCGGTAACAAAGTTATTACCAGGCGGAGTATGTATGTGACTCTACCGCATGGTAATTTATTTATTATTGAGAGGTTGACATTTTGTTACCAAGCCGGTAATAACCCCGGTCGCGAAATTTGAAAATTTTACCAGTTGGTAACTAATTTTCTACCACTCAATAATAAGTTAATCACCATGTGGTAGAGTCACATAGATACTCCGCCTGGTAATAACTTTGTTACCGGGTTTCTTAGAGTGTATGTAAATATTACCGCGTCCTTTTTTATTATAAGGTAAGGAATTATTTCAAAGAAATTAAATTAAACTTGATATTTGCATCCGAAAAGTAAATTTAGAAAGTTTAAAATTTCAGTAAACAAAACTCTGGAAAAATAATTGAACTTCATAGATGCGTTTTGATTTCGAAAAAGTTTGGAATTGTCAAAATGAATCTACTCAATTCGAAATTTGCATAATTTGGAAAAACCTTTACTATAAAATCCTATGTATTTATTTTATTACATGAAACCCACGCGGAGAAAGCTACCATTCTTAGAATATTGGTCACATTATTGATTAATTTTGTTTAGGTAAATGAACAATGAATGAGGAATTGTATTCCGTTTTTCAATCATACCTGTTCACTTTCATTCATGTGACTAGATATGTGATAGAGAATGATAGTGAATGAGAATGAATTTCCTGTGATTTGAATGAAAATGAGTAAAGATTCCGTCATTTCAGATGAGTGACTGTGAATGAAAGGATTTCTCACTCCGTTCATTTTTCACCCTATATATGCTTAATATATGGGCGAAGTAAGAAATGAAGCCCGATGAAGTGAAATGAAATGAGTTTGAAGGAAAATGACTGAATGTGAATGAAAATCTGCAGTCAGAATTGGAATGACTGAACTTTGAATGAAAAAAGTTTTTTTGAACAGGTATGTTTTCAATTAAAAGAATTTTGCAAATATTTTTTTAACAGGTTTACTCCTAAATGTCTCAAACTTACGTATGTAGTTTTAAAAAAATCGGAAAAACTAATGTAATTATGGTCAAATTATGCTAATTTAATATTGGTAACATTAGTAATGGGCGTACTCACGTTACGTAACGAACACCAATCTGTCCAACTATTGAAATTATTCTTTTCGAAATAATTATTATATTTCCGCTGGGTAAGTCATACAACAGTATCCATCGACTCGTTAATATAAATTGAATTAATAGATCATAGATTCAATTATTAGACCATTAGCGTACTCAGGACAAAGTGTTATTTCGCGGCGCAACTCATTTAGCAAATTTACCAAGCTAAAAAAATGTGTCGTGAGAGGATTTGCAAGATAAGACTTCGCCAATCTACTAAAAACAGCTATCTATTTCCGTAATTTCTCTTGCTGGAAATGGTTAAGATGAATTTGCGAAATAATCTTGCAATTACTTGCAAAAGAAGAACTTGCCCAAGGGCTGGATAAATTTGAGAAAAAGAATCATGTCGTATTCTTACCAAAAGTTTTGCGAAATCTTGCGAATTACGCAAGTTATTTATATATGTTGCTATGCTCAATTTGCGGCCCAAAAATTCGTCCAGAATGATAAAGACATTTAGCAATAAATTTTCGACTTTTGCGTCTTCTCCACGGTCATGGCAAGTCAAAACTATGGCAATTTCTGAAATCCCTGTCCAAAACTACGTATAAAACGATCAATACAAAAAATTCGACAACTTTTTCCGTTGGCGTCATCACCGTGGCGCCGTGACCTTATGACCCATTAACAATGGAGGTCTCCCAACATATGCTCACAGAGTTGGACTAAATTAGCGTCAATCGATCACAAATATAATTAGTATGAAATTTGCAAATGGAACTATCTCCCAATGCGCAGGTTTGGCGGAGATATTTGCATAAAAAGCGGGAAAATTACGCAGTAAATTTGGAAAATGAAAAATTTGCCACCCTTGGGGGTGCGTTTTCTCCTCTTTTTATGCAAATATCTGCGCTAAACTTGAGCATTGGCAGATAGTTCCATTTGCAAATTTCATACTAATTATATTTGTGATCGATTGACGCTAATTTAGTCCAACTCTGTGAGCATACGTAGGGAGACCTCCATTGTAAGCCCATCTTCGAACTCATCCTGCCCCCAAAAATTAGAAAAACGTTGGCGAAAACCGCATGTCGAAATACGAAACCGTTTTAAAGTTATCGCGGATACAGACGGACAGACAAGAAATTTCCATAAAGGGATTTCACTTCGCTTTACCCCTTAATAATGAGTAAACATTTATTTTCAAATTTTATACAAATTAATAATGAATAAATAATTATATCCAATGAAATTCTTTAATGAATAAGTATTTCGTAAACAGGTATTCAAATATGTCTCAAACTTACTATGTATAGTTTTTTAAGTAATATTTCAACGTCAGAAACAAATTATAAGACAAATATATACAACAAAGCTTCGTCAGATTTTGTCATTGTACGGTCGTGCTTCTCGCGATAACTCAGGTGGTAGTGCTAATAGTTGTAAATTATTGCACTGGGTTGACCAAACATTTATCATAACAAAATTACGGTATTTATTCAACTGACACTATTAAACCGGAGAGGAATGATGTGTACAGTACAAGAGATTCTACACGAATATACGTGCTTACTCGCACACGGACAAAAGCTTACTTACTAAAAAACTGCGGGCTCGAACTGCCCAAAGACAAAGAAAGAATGTTCTAAAAATAGAATCGAACATTCGAGAACAAATTCATAAAATCCGCTAAACATTCTCACATTACACTGCATACTAAAAACTTGCATGAAAATCGACATAAAATAATTTCACATACATACATACTTAATATTTTCATGAAAATTAAAACTATAAAAAATGATTATTAATGACTCGACGGAACAGTCATTGTGCTCGAAAATGTTCAAATTTCTGAAGCAAATTTACTGCCACTCAAGATTTATGTAAATGCAACTCAAAATTTGCATAACTTGTAAAACAAATAATAAATAATGAATAAATATAGATTCTTAAATTTTGTATAAATGCATAATGAATAAATAGTTTTATCCAGTTGAATGAATTTTGAATTTGAATGAATAAATATTTTTTGAACAGGTATCACTCTATGTAAATATATCCCAAACTTACATGTATATTTTTTGTTAATTATAATATTTCAACGCCAGGGGCCACTCCCAGAGCCCCGGCTTAAATATCAGCTTAAGCTAATCTTTATTTGAGCGCGGTTTAAGTCCGTTTTTTGGACCGTCCCAGAGCCCTGATCGGATTATTTTTGGATTGGCTCAACTCAACTTTTGGTTTAAACCAGTCTCAACTTTTCATGAGACTAAATCCTGCCCGACCATAGCTCCAAAATCATTTTCTCCTTGTTAAAACGACCTGCCCATTCCAAATTCATTATCAATAACAAAAATGATCTCCCCTATCAAACCTTATTCTGTCAACGTAAGTAATTATAATTTACCTTCTCTCTTTAACAATAACAATTATATATACACGTTTCTCCCCCACAGGTTGCAACGTGACCACCGTGATCAATCTCACATTCACTGCTAGACAAGTAAGTCGATTAAAAAAAATTAATGGTCTTCACTCATAATTAATGGTGGTGACACATTTGTTTAGATGCAGTACTCAATTGGGGCCAGTGAAAAGAAAATAGTTCTTTATAAGAAATTAATTGTTACAGTAGCTGAAGAAGCAGCCTTATCATGGGTGGACTGAGAACGTGGCGAATTATTTAATTATATTATTATCGTCTTCATGTCGGTGCAATTATCGCGAGGGAATATATTAGTATATAATAAATTGTTCTTCATTAACGATTGCATCATACAAATGAGTTCTCAAGCTTTCTTTATTTGCATTCAAAACAACATGTACTCAAACATGGGACTGACTTAGATAAATCTAGTCGTTACTCATAGATAGGAAGTGGCCCGTTCGTGACCTGTGACCAATGATTGATGTATGTAGAGCCCATACTTGAAAACATAAATCAACACTTTCGTCACCTCGATAGGTCAATAGAGGTCTATCTGTAAAAAAAATGAATGAAAAGAGAGTGAGTCACGGCCAAATTTTGTGTCAAGACCACAATTTCTAACCTGTCGGAAATTTGAAAGAAGGATCACGTCGATCAATACCACCGGGAATGCTATTTAGGAGCTAAAATTGATTCACATGCTCATGAAGTGGCGATAACAGCTGTAGCGATCAGTCCTAGTAAACCAGTTATAATAATGAGAATTCGAAAACTGATAACATCTCAAATAAAATGATAAAATCGATACTTCTAATTTCTAATTTTTCTTATAAACGTGCGCCTCATTTTTTCACTGCTTATTAAATTGCCCTTGTAGCGTATAGTTGTGGTATTTCCAAAATGCACCAGTAAGAAACGTAGGACTGTAGAAACAAGGGACCGTCGTAATTATTTTCCCTTCAAGATGATGATAAAGTTTGATAAGCTCTCTTGCGCTCCAAGCTGGCGCACCACCCTAGCACACTATAATGTTCCCTTATATCACGTTCACTTAGTCTCTCAAATGTTTGCCTTCTTTTATATATTTGTCTTCTAATTGCACTCGGTAGGAATAAAGGCACTCCCATATAAAGGAGTCACGACCGCAATAATTTGCAAGTCAAGGCGCGGTGGAGACTCAAGGACGAATCACTTGTTCGTCACTCGGAGGAATTAGCTTGTAATTTTAGTTCAGTATGCTATGGCATACTCAAATAAAATGTTAAAAAATAGTTCCAAGTAAAATTTAAGTATTTACTTGTGAGCTAACAGGTGAGAGAAAGAGAGAGATTTGGACTTACGACTACTAAATAGCAGTCGCAGCATTTTTGGCTTAGTTTTGGTCGTAAGTTTTTCTCTGGACACCATTCCAATCCGTGTCCAGTGCCCCGGCTCAATTTCGGATCAGATTAGATTTTAAGCGGATTTTAACAATGGAAAAAGTTTAAACTTTTTTCTGGGACGGAAAAAAATCGGATTATGTTTAAGTCGATTTTTTTTGGCTTAAGCGGGGCTCTGAGAGTGGCCCCAGGAATAAATTATGTTAGACAAATATATGTGATACAATTTATTCAGATTTGGATTTGATCGTTGCACTCTTAATTGTTCAAATTTTTGAAGTAAATTTACTGCAACCCAACAGTTATGTAAAAGCAACGCAAAATTTACATAACCCGGATAAATCATTACGCTAATATCCTGTCTATTGATTTTCTTGAAACTGAAGCAGAGCAAACTATTTTTAGGATATTTATATTGATTACATTAAATAATCTGTCTTATGTGAAATGAATGATAAATACTGAACAACTATTTACATATTCTGAAATTTTGTATGAACGAATAAATGAATAATAAATGAATAATTTTATCCCATTTTTGAATTTAATGAATTTTGAATTTAAAAATATTTTTTGCACAGTATATATTGTTCAAGACCTACATAGATGAATAGGTTTCAAAATCGCCATTTGAATACATGGAACTTCCATGATGGAAGAAGGGTAAGCTGAGACACTACAATTAAAACTCAAAAGCCGCATACAATGGACCCTTAAATCAAATTTCCGTAATTTGTGTAAAAATACTTAAACGTTGGCAAACTTTGCCCGGTTAGCAAAATTGATGTAATGAGCGTGTCTCAAACTTAAGTAAAAAAAAATAGATTTTAAACTTGTTCAGATGTTTTGTTTCATCCAGAAAATTTTTAATTTTTCGTGACGAATTTTACGCACGTAAACATTTTCATAACTATAACAGATAAATTAAGCAGATACATTTTTCCTAAATTATAAAGATTGGCTATACAATTAGTTGGGAATTAATTACAATTTTTGTAAATGGCGCAACTTACGCACCTTTGCAAGGTTAGCAAAATTTAGTTTCTGAAAAAATTGACATTTCAAACTCAAAAATATTTTTCAAGTTCTCGTCGGAAATGAAGCAAAATTCGCGAATAAGTAAAATCAAGTAAGACATACTGGTTTAATTATTTTCGATATTCGATTATATCTAACCCTTAAAAAATTTTGCGTTAAACAAAGCTGAGAAATTACAAATTTTGTAATGTTTTGTAATGTAATTTAGTAGTATTTTCATGCCAGATAAGAAATTTGAGAATGATGAGCAATTAAATTCACAAATAGATTTGTTGTCGTCTAATTTCTAATTTCAATTAAATAAAAAATTTTTTGTAGTTTTACATGGTTTGTAAATATGTTTCATGAATTTTACTGTTAACATAGTTTCTGATCCGTAATGACAAAATTTGAAATGAACCAAAATTTACGAATAAGTAAAATTACGTAAAATATTCTGTTTCAAAATATGTAAACTCTTAAATCTTGTGTTAAAACAATTTGAGAAATTATCAATTTTGTAAGATTTTGTAATATTTTGTAATTTTATAATTTTTAATGCCAGATAAGAAAAATAACTTGGAAAATATTTGCTCTAAAATCCTAAGTACTATTCATTTTGTTACATGAATCTGAAGCAGAAAAAGCTATTTTTAGAATATTATTGGTCACATTAAATAATCTGACTTGTTTGGCTGGGTTTTTGATCTTATTAATTAGTGCATGCTTCTGATTGCAGAAGATCATTAGTAAGAATTAACGAATTTGTCAACAATGTTGACAATTTCTTTCCTCAATATATTTGCTCTCGGATTTTGAACAAATTGGTGTCAGTCGATTGCAAATTTAATTGCTCTGAAATTTGCAAAAGATACGATTTCCCAATGGAAAGATATTTGCATTGCAAGGGGAGAAAACTAACCGCAAGGCCGACAAATTTTACACCTTGCAAATTTACTGAGCATTTTCTCCTCTTCGGAGGCAAATATCTCGGCCCAACGTGCCCATTGGGAGATCGTGTCTTTCGCAAATTTCATTATATTTAAATTTGTGATCGATTGCCACTGGTTTCCTCAAAATCGGAGGTTTGTCGCAGATTTTTTTTGCATTCAACAAGAAGCAAACGCATCCTAAAGTTGGCGAGTTTTATGCTTTCTAAATTTCCCACGGGTTTTCTCCTCTTTGGATGCAAATATCTCGGATAAACGTGGGAGATCGTGTCCTTTGCAAATTCCATGCATCACTAAATTTGCAAAACACAAATTTGCTCAAAATCTGAGAGCATAGTCTTGTAGACCTAAATTCTGAGTAATTATACAATTCTGGATAATTCTCACCTGACCTAAAACGCACAGATAAACTTGGGAAATGTAAAGTTGTTACATGTTATTTTATTTTGTTTTACATTGTTACATTTCAAACCCGGAAAAAAATTGTGAAAAAGAAAACATTCAATTGAATTTCACCAGATCTGTCCCTATCTCGCATTTCGCGAAAATTTTGAAATGTTCATAATAATTCAACTTAACATTTTCATAGCTAAAGTGGGTAAAATCCTACGTGTTGAACTTATTACATGTAAATGAAGGTTATTCTTATAGAATCCTTGTCACATGACTTTCTGTCTTGCTGGGTTTTTGATCGTGTTTGTGCACGCTTTTAAATTGCAAACTTAACAATATTGGCGATTTCTTCCTTATTTTATGGCCAACCATTTTCCGACGTGGTATTTTTACTATGTGGGAATTTCCTAAATGCATAACATATTCGAGTAAAATAATGCAAAGGAAGTTCTTCATTTTTTAATTATTTAACCTCTTTCGGACTACTAATTTTTAAGTGAGATTTCCCTTTGATATGATGTTGATTTCGTATTTATACCTGATAGCAACCAATTAAAATTTTCCACCAGTTTCAAATATTCGAGTTTTTGACGAAAAACGTGACAAATCCACTTTTTATTTAACATTGGTCGGTATAGGGAAAACTCCAAAATATTAGGAGAAAAATATCGAAACAAATCCACTTTTCACCATCGAGTTTTCCAGAAATACACTCTAAATAATTTTGATTAAAATTTACTCAATTTTGAGTAAAATTGCCACCAAAGCAACTATTGAGTAAAATTTACCCTGAAAAAGGTAAAATTTACTCACGTTTGAAAGAATTTTGCTCAACTTTGAGTAAATTTTACCTTTGTCAGGGTAAATTTTACTCAATAGTTGCTTTGGTGGCAATTTTACTCGATTTTATTTACAGTGTATACCGAAGAAATATTCTTTTTTAAAGAAATTTTGGTGTCAATGAAATTTCTGCAGTACACACATTTGTATATTTCCTCGTCAACGGAAAAATGAAATACTACACACATGTGTGTACTTCGTCGTAAAGAGGTTAACCACTTAACTGAGATGAATGTTTGTTAATAAAATTTAGAAAATATTATGGAACTGTTGGATAGCCGTGGCAATTTTTGCCACGCGTTTGTCACAACAAGGAACTAATGGCCATCTATTAAGACAGGAATCCATACCTGAGAAACTCGCAGTAAGTTTTTGAGTGTAAAATCGTAATATTAAGAAAAATAGGTGCAATATTTAAAAAAAATTGTAAGTGCACAAAGTCGGAAAAGGTTTAATGAAAACACAAATATAATTAATTGAACTTGATTAGATTAGCATAGTGGTTCGGTCAATTTTGACATTTTCGAAGATTCGAATTTGACTTGAGTATTACGAACATGTCAAAATTTTTCGGAACCAAAAAGTATATCCTAAGTTTAAAAATTCAAAATTTTTGTTTTCCGGAATTTTTGTTACTGAATGATCACATTTTATGCAACTTAACGTTTACGCGAGGATCGCCACTTTAAAATTCAACAATTTTGCGTAAAACATTAGCAAAAAAATGGCAATTTTTCCATCCACATTTTTTATTACGAAGAGTTATTAAGTTAAATGTTCGGGAATTACATGCAATTTTGCTATGAATTTGAGTAGTTATCATGGCGGTGTAAAATTTCGTAACAAAAAATGTACAACTGAGTAAAATAAAAGCATATTTGTTTGCAAACCGAAATAGTTGTAAAATGATTGTAATTCTTCAAAGTCAGGAAATAAATTTTATAAAAAAGTGTATGTAACACATTTTCAGACTTGCGCTTGGATTTTGTATTATAAACAATTGTTACTGATAAATTACATTAAAACTTCACTTAAATGTTTGTAAACTGTGGAAGGTTTGCAAAATTTATGAAGTGAGGATGTCTCAAATTAGTGAAACGCGTTTGAAATAGTTCAACGTCGGAAGAAAATTAGGTAAGATAAATACACTCTAAGAAATTGGGTGATAGGCGCTATCACCGCGCGAGTGGAAATAGCAAGCATCACCGCAATGGTGGTAAAACTATCACCGAAATTTGTCACCATTGTTGGTGATAGCCAGAGATCCGTGATTAATGAATTTTTTTGTGGGATTAAGGATTAAGGATTAATGTTATTCCGGGATTAGATTAGTCCAGGATTAATTAAATAATTCAATTTGCTGGGATTAAGGATTAAGGATTAATTCACAATGCTTTTGAATTCGGGATTAAGGATTAAGGATTAATTAATCCTGATTAATTCATGATTAAGGATTAATATAATTTTTATTTTCCTGCACAGAATTATCGACACAGCGATATTAATGTGTCAAATCTCAAATACTTACAAAACGTGCAATATATAGTAGTGTTGCGTTAAGTACGTAATAAAAATCAATGTTGGAATAATATCCCCGCCAATTACGGCAAGTTTTGGTGCACAAGCTATGCCCCTGGCCTTTACAGAGCCACAAGACTTGTCAAGTTCTTCGACATCAAAAAATGTGCCGGTCAAAACGAATGGCAAACCTTTCAGTTCAGTTAGATTCCTGTTCGCCATGATTAACGATTGAATCAGTACTTTTATGGAAGCAACAATATAAAGTTAAAAAATATAATGCATGCTAGATAATTTCAGGAGAGGAAAGTAGAAAGAATGGAAAAATATCACATGGTTGAGAATAACTGTTACCTTGCTCATTCGCAGTATTAATCTCTCGTGAGAATTAATCCTAATCACGATTAAGGATTAATAATTTGGGCATGCTTCGTCGGGATTAAGCACTAAGGATTAATGGAGCAAAAATATTTCGTCGGGATTAAGGATTAAGGATTGATTTCACACATTTTTTTGTTGGGATTAAGCATTAAGGATTATTAATCCTTAATCCCAATCCTTAATCCGTTAATCACGATTAATTAATCACGGATCTCTGGTGATAGCCACGACCACCGCACCATGGTGGTAGCTTCGCAATTCACGTGACTAACAGAGTGGCGAGTTTGTCCAACTCCACGCACCAGAAACAAGCAAAGCAGCGGAGTTGTAATTGCAAAATTACTTCGTGTTTCAAAGTTGAGGAGGAAAAAAAGTTAATACCGTGCCCAAATAATTATGATGAATTTATTGACACGGGTAAAAAAAAATTAAAATTAAGTTAAAATTTTGCTATTTTTGCCTCAGTTAATTGTTTCATTTCTAGTTGAAAATTTGGACGTGGACGCCGAGATTCGCCTGGATGACGATGAAGGAGCAGAAATTGACGAGGTAATGTCTACATAAAATTTTCCTATTTTTTACAGCTGCTCATAAGTAATTATTTTTTTTGTTAATTTTTTTTTTGGTCCGCGAACTGTAATCGATCGGAGCCAATAACTGACAAAAATTGGTCAATGTTCAACGGCATCTGCGCAAATTAAAAAAAATTTGGCAAAGTTGTTCCAACTGAAAAGTAAGATAATAATTTATTACTAATAAGCTATTTTTTGGAGCAACCTATATAAATCAAGGTTAATTAATTTCAAACTTTAATTTACTTCAGTTAGTGTCCTACATCTCGTTACTGGAAACTATTCGCAACTTCAATTACTGGTGTAATTCCACAATACAATGGCGAGGAACATAGGTTTTAAATATATACATATGTATATACATAAATACATAACATACTAATGATCTCGCAAAGTATTTGAATACACCAATAAATTATGAAAAATGTGACATTTTTGTGTGAAAAAGCGAAATTGTTTTTATTTGTATATCACCAGACAGTGAAAAGGCGAGCTAAATATGGTGGTGTCATACCACCGTGCGGTGATAAAAAATGTACATCCATCTACCACCACGCGGTAGACGTCTATCACCACGATGGTGATAGTACTTTCTATCACCGCCCGGTGGTAGGTGACCACCATTGCGGTAGAGTCACATATAGTCACCGCTCGGTGATAGTCCGGTGGTAAAATTTCTTAGAGTGTATAGATATTTTAGCTTGATTACATGTTGTCTCGGAGCCACCAAATTTTGAAATTTTGGTAATGAATTTAATATTGCTCAACCATACCTCTTTAAAAATTTGGTTTTCATTCAAAAGTCAGTCATCCCGATTTCTGACTGAAGATTTTCATTAACATTCAGTCATTTTGGTTCATATTCATTTCATTTCACTTCATTGGACTTCGTTTCTCACTTCGTCACATGACATGTATTAAGCATAGGGTGAAAAATGAAGTGAGTGAAAATCCTTTCATTCACGGTCATTCATCTGAAATGACGAAATCCTTCAGTCATTTTCATTGGTATTTTGTGGAAAAGTTGATGGTGAAATGTGGATTTTTTTTACTCACACATTCTGATATTTTGCCTATACCAACCAATGATAAAAAAGAAGAATTTTTGTGGTTTTCGCCAAAAAACTCAAAAATTGGCATCTGGTTGAAATAAATATTGGTCTTGTATAGGGAATCATGAAAATTTAATTGGTTGCTACCAGATGTAGTTATGAATTCAATATCGTATTCAAGATAATTTTTTTGTGAGAATTATGGTCTCGTACATACCTGTTCACTTTCATTCATTTGAGTGATTTTGATGGTGAGTGATAGGGAATGAAAATGAATGTCCTTTAATTTGAATGACTATGACTGAAAGAATTCCGTCATTTCAGATGAATGACTGTAAATGAAAGATTGTTCACTCATTTCATTTTTCATCCTATGCTTAAGGTACCACAAGAGAGTTGGCAAGGAATTATACCACTCACTTTGATTGTAATTTTCTCAGAAATTATAGTAGGTAGAAATTTGGTTCAAATACAAATTTTGTAAAAAATATACTACTCTAAATTTTGCTAAATGTCCCCTTTTGCTGTTACTTATACTTACGTATTTATAGCCAAAATAGTCGAACATGATGAATTTTTTTTTAAACGTCCTAGCGTCCAAACCATACGGAGCACAAATGTGGAACGACTCCCACATGGGGCGAAATTGAAGTAAAATTACGTGCCTTTGCAACGTTTGCAAAATTTATGTAGTTCAAAGTTTCTGAAAAAATTGACATATTTCAAAGTCGGGAAAAAATTATGTGGGAGAAATGCATTTAAATAAACTTGACCAGATTAAGTCCGATGAGGTGAAATAAATTACATTTAAACGAAAATGACTGAATGTGAAGGAAAATCTTCAGTCAGAAATCAGAATGAATGACTTTTGAAAAAAAAAAGAATTTGTTAAAAGGAAGATGATCCGATTTTTGTAAATTGTGCAAGTTTCGAAAAAAATATATATTTTTTGAATTATTTTGTTTCGTATGATGAAATGACGAATTGAATTAGTGTTTATCCAATTTTGACAAAGTTGTTAAACTGGAATAGCTACAAAGCTATGAACCTGCAAACTGTATTAGGTTCTTTAAATTATAAAATTACTAACTTTGGCATACAACATTAGCAACAATATGCAAATTTTTCCGCACAAATTTATTATTGCAAGGAATTATTGGTCACATTTTAAGTTAGTAAGTCAGGTTTTTGTATGTAGAATTCCTAATTTTTACATCATTTTCTAACTACAACTTACGAGGAGCTCATCTGTAAATCAAGTTACGTTTAATCAATAAATTGTACAATTGGCGTAAAAACTCAAATAGTATCTCTATATTTGAGCAAGGCTACACTCTAAGAAACCCGGTAACTAAGTTATTACCAGGCGAAGTATCTATGTGACTCTACCGCGTGGTAATTAATTTATTATTGAGTGGCCAAGAAATAAATTGGGAATTAAGTACAATTTTCGTAAATGGCGTAAAATTACGTGGCTTCAAAGTTTCTGGAAAATTGAAATATTTCAAAGTCGGGAAAAAATTATGTAGGAGAAATACATTGAAATAAACTTGACCAGATATGCTCTCGTCAAACTTTAAACTTTCCGTAATTAATTAAATGCAACTCTATTTAAATTTGCATTTGCCAAATTTTGCATAAATTAATAAAGAATGGATAATTTTACCCAGTATTTTTTATAATTGAATGAATTTTGAATGAAAAAATATGCTTTAACAGGTATTCATTTATTTTGTTAATATGCCTTAAGCTTATATACCTTCAAAAAAATGCGATATTGCAAAGTCGGAAAAAATTGCGTAAAATAATCATATTAGATTTAACTAAACAAGATTTGTTTTTTTTTTGTTTCGGAAATTTTGAAATTTTTGGAATAATTTAACTCACCTATGAGTTTAGATAAGTTGGATAAATCTATATTTAAAACTTGTAACCATTGATAATTTTACATAAAAATCAAGCAGAAAAAGCGATTCTTTGAATATTTGTTGTCTTAAGTTTGTTCCTGGAAAATTCCTGGAAAAATTATTTTCCTAATTTTTCCTTTTCTTTACCACAACGAATTATCGATCAACTTAGCACAATATTTGCGAAAAACTGGTTTAAAATTTCGACATTTTTTAATAATTATTTCATAAGTATGAGATGAAATAAGAAATTGAATTTGTGGTAATCAAATTTTGCCAAGATTGTAAAGCTTATAAACATCTACAAACCATATTTCGTTTACTAAAAATTATGAAATTATACAATTTGGCGTGCAACATCAGAAAAAATAAAGGGAATTTTTTTAACACATTTTTTATTACAATTTACAAGGAATTATTGGCCACGTATTAAGCAAAGAATTCAATCAATTTCTTACAACTGATGTAAAATTTCGTAATTTTTTTTATGTATAGCGAAAAAATGTTGAAATTGTGATATTATTTCGTTAATATAATGGAATAACGAATTCGATTTGTGCTAATCAAATTTTGCCAAGATTATTAACCTAGACCTTTAGAATAGGCACTCACAAAATCATATTACGTTTAATAAATTATAAAATTACACAATCATGAGTGTTTAGAATCGCTCATGTAACCCGTAAAAAGCACGGCCAGTATACTTTTAGAAGACCTTTTTAAATCTCTTTTTAGTAGAGATATTACAAATTAAGGTACCAGAAGAAAAGGGATGCTAGGTCAATTTGGTCTGGTCAGTTTGGTCCCAAGAGAGGTCAATTTGGTCTGGGTTTATTTGGTCCGGTACAAATTTTAAGTATCAATGAAAGCCAGAAACTTCCAAAACAATTTTAAAAATATTAAATATGTTCTGTAATCTCTTTAATACGTTATAAACGCCAAGAAATTGGGTTTAGTCGCCAAAAATAGAGCAAAAAGGCATGAAACAGGCAAAAAGGCATCGAAAAGGCAAAAAGGCACGCAAAAAGGCATCAAAAAGGCAAAAAGGCACGCAAAAAGGCACGCAAAGAGGCAAAAGGGCATTGAAAAAGGCAAAAAGGGAAAAAGGCATGAAGAAATAGCAAAAAGGCTGCCTTTTTGCAAACACTGGTTGGCAGAGATATTTGTATACAAAGAGGAGAAAATACGTACATAAATTTGGAACGTGTTAAATAGTAGTTACAAAGTCGAAAAAATAAAATAGAAAGGAATATATATAGGTAATAACCTAATTAACCTTAAAATACCTAATTAACCTTAAAATACCTAATTAACCTTAAAATACCTAATTAACTTCACAGATATGCAGTGCAGCCTCCTAATATTTGGAAAATGTTATTTCTAAAATTCTACGCATTGATTTTGTTACAAGTGAAACTGTAACAGAAAACGAAATTCTTTGAATATTTTTAGCATTACGAATGATTTTTGAAATAAATAATCATTAACGAATAAATATATGTATTTTCAAATTTTGTACAAATTACCATACATGTTCACATTCACTCATTTAATGATGAATGAATAAATTGTTCATTCAATATTCAAAATTTGAATGAATATTGAATGAATATTTTATTCTGATTTTTTAATAAATGAATATTGAATTAATATCTATTCAATTCGTGTGAATCAATAATGAATAAATATTTTTTTCATCATTCATTTTTAACTCGATACTTAATACATAGGGAAATTTGAGAAATTCATCTAATATTGTGAATTTTAAATGAAATGAATAATGAAGGTAGGGTGAATACTGAATAAATGTTTAATAATTAATGAATATTTTTTTACAAATTATGCATAACGAATGAATACTTTTTTCAACGCTTTGAATGAATGAACTTTGAATGAATAAATATTTTTTTAACACGTATGCTAATTACCAATACGTATTCAAGAATACTTATCATTATAAGAATAATAATTAATTCTGTTTTAGTTTCATGTAATAAAATATATTGTACATGTGGTTTTAAAACAAAGATTTATCTAAATTATACAAATTCCGAGTTGAATTAAAATTTATTATGAAAATTTCAAAATTTCTGATAGAAATAAACATTATCTGACCAATTTTAATTAACTATATTTATTTTACATAATTGTATTCCGACTTGAAATTAAAAATTGGATAAGGAAATTTACGACATTTACGAAAATTCCATGCTACGAAACTTAGAATCTTACAAGTGTTACACGTCAACCCTTCGTTACTTAACAAATATTTATGCTTTTACAAATCCACAGCTACAAATGTCTCGTGAAAAGCCCCCTATTCATTAGTAATGAATAAGGAATGAATGACATTTTTTAATTAAATGAATTTTTAATGAGTAAATATTTTATTTTGGCATTATTTGTGAAATAAATAATGATTAGGTAATGAATAAATATTTATTTTCGAATTTTGTTTGTACAAATGAATAATGAATGGATAATTGTATCGCATTTTTCAATAAAATGAATTTTTAATGAGTAAATATTTTTTGAACATTCAGGAATTCATTTCTTTCGTTTTGTATGTAAATATTAGCAAGAAATTGAATAAAAATTGATGTGTCTCCTAAGAGGAGAAAACGCACAGTAAATTTGGAAAGTGTAAAATTGTTAAGCTGATTTCTGACGCTGTCTGGCTGGCTTTTTGACCGTATTTTTGCAAATGTTTGATTGTGCAAAACTTAATGAACTTGTCAGTAATATTAACAATTTCTTTCCTGAATACATTTGGTCTCAAATTTTGGCCAAATTAGTCTCCATCGATCGCAAATTTAATTAGGAGATGAAATTTGCGAAGGACGCTATCTCCCAATGGGCAGAGATATTTGCATCCGAAGAGTAGAAAAGTGCGAATAAAGTTAGGAAAATTTCAAAGCCGGAAAAAAAATCGGAAAAATAAAAGATTTTATTAACCTTAACTAGATACACTTGGAACTTTTGAAATTTTGATACTAAATTCGATTCAACTAAAACTTTACATAAATTGAATGATATTTACTCTAAAATTCTACGTATTGATTTTGTTACATGAAACTGAAGCAAAAAAACTATTTTTAAAATATTTATACTAATCACATTAAATAATCTGACTTGTGACGATGTCTGGCTAGTTTTATGATTGTATTCGCGCACAGGGTTCACAACCCCGGGTTTTTGTGGGTTGGAGTTTTTGGGGTTTTTGTATGTTTTTGGGGGTATCAAATCTTCAAAAAATACTAATGCGTAGTGGGTTTTTTTGCGAGTTTTGTGTCGGTTTTTCGAGATTTTTTGTAAGATTATGGGGCAGACTGAAATAAGATTCTTTAAACTACAAGTTATCTTAATGAGAATTAAATTTTCGGAGTCAGCATGAAAGCTTGGGCGTTTTATGTGAGACTTGAATTTCCAAGTATAATCATGTATTCCTGGTTTATTATTAGGTTTACCAGTTAAACATTATAATTTTACTTAAAAATTGAAGTAAATTAAAACACTTAAAATTTCATGCTCAGTACGAATATTGAATTAGCTTTACTCTAATATGAAATTTTATAAATTTGTTTACAACCCCACCCCATAGTCTAGAAAAACCCCGGAAAAACCCCCGGGTTTTCTGGATCCTACTTGTGCACGGTTTTGATTGTGCATACTTAATAAACTTGTCAACAATATTGACAATTTCTTACTTATTTCGTGGATAACCGAGTTGCTGACGTCGTATTTTAATTATGCATGAATTTGGCATTTCGTGGATAACCGAGTTGCTGACGTCGTATTTTAATTATGCATGAATTTGGCATATACAAAACTCAAGTAAAATAATGACAAAACAAATACAGTATAAATTAATTAAGTTAAATTATGAATGGTCTACTGTGATCAATAACAAGCTGAATGATGACAGAGCAATTAGTTTATAATGGCTGTATTACCATCATATTAAAATAATTCCTTCTGTACCCAAAACCCGGGCAGAAATTGTGTATGGATGGAGACATATCTACACTCTAAACAAAGTTGTAGAAAATTTCTACAAGGTTGTGTAAAATTTTGCCCAACATTGGGTAAAAAAGAGGATGGCACAACCGTTGGTTAAATTTTACTCAACTTTGTTGAGTAATCTTTTTGCCCAACTAAAAGTAAAATTTACTCAACAAGTTGTGGAGTTTTTACTCAACAAGTTGTGGAATTTTTACTCGGCAAGTTGTGGAATTTTTACTCAACTGAATGATTATATTTTACCCCTTTGGTTGATCAAAGTTTGCCTTTTATGCTGATCAAAATATGTTCTCTTATTTATTAAAACATATTTTTATTTATTATTTATTCTTTAATTTTTTATGATTTATAATAATTTTGCAACGTCAGTGATGTAATTATTTTTTCAAAATTTGATAAACTGGGCTCGCTACAGTAAGGTTTTCTTGTAACACTTCTTTTGCGACTACTGGGTATATAGTTAGAAAACATAAAAATAGTTAAATAGTTGAACGCACACATTAGAAATTCGTAGAATGAATCATTACCATGCGGAATGACTATGTGTCTCTACCACGTCGGTTAAAATTTGTGGAAATGGTAATAATAAGTTCAGGGAAATTCAAATTCATTACCAAATATTAAGGAAGTGAATACCATTATGTATTAAATTTGAATTTCCCTCAACTTATTATTACCATTTTTACGACAAACCGTAACCCACGTGGTAGAGACACATAGTCATTCCGCATGGTAATGATTCATTACTACCTTAGTTGGAGTGAAGTTAGGAAGTTCTACGAATTAGTTCGTTAGAATGTTCGTTAGAATGTTCGTTAGTTAGTTCGAATTAATAGTTCTACGAATTTCTAATGTGTGCGTTCAACTATTTAACTATTTTTATGTTTTCTAACTATATATAACTAAATATAAAATGTGGCCAATAAATTCTTGTAATGACAAATTTCTGGGCCAAATTTGCACTTGTTGCTAATGATGTATGCCAATCTTGGTAATTTTATAATTTGAAAAACGTAATACAGTTTCATAATTGAATTTGTCAAAATTGAATTAACATAATTCAATTCGTCGTTTCATCATGTGAAATAAAATAATTCAAAAAATATATTTTTTTTCGAAATTTGCACAATTTACAAAAATCGGATAGGTAAAAATTTGGTTTTCATTCAAAAGTCAGCCATCCCAATTTCTGACTGAAGATTTTTATTCACACTCAATCGTTTTCTTTCAAATTCATTTCATTTCACTTCATCGGACTTCAATTTCGCCCCATGTGATGCCATGTATTAAGCATAGGATGAAAAATGAAATGAGTGAACAATCTTTCATTCACAGTCATTCATCTGAAATGACGGATTGTTTCAATCATTTTCATTCAAATTACAGGAAACTCATTTTCATTCCCTATCACTCACCATCATAATCACTCAAATGAATGAAAGTGAACAGGTATGTGAAAGACCATAATTCTCACAAAAAAATTCCCTTAATGATAATGAATTCATAACTATATCTGGTAGCAACTAATTAAATTTTCATGATTCCCTATACACAACCAATATTTATTTCAACCAGTTGCCAATTTTTGAGTTTTTTGGCAAAAAACAAAAAAAAATCCTCTTTTATCATTGGTTGGTATAGGGAAAATTCCAGTGTGTGCCGAGCAAAAAGGCAGGCAGTGCATTTTTGCCTGCCTCTTTGCCTTTTTGCCCCGCAAAAATGGGTGCCTTTTTTGCCCTTTTGCTAATTATGGCGAGATGAGACCAAAACCCCGTGATAAAATTAAAGTGAAGGTTATTCATTTCGCTCTTTAAACTTTCGAACCCAAAATTTGATTAATTAAGCTGATGGCAATGTAAAAATAGCCATGAAAATATCTAGAGAAAAGTATTCCACTAATTTGAAGTATCGGTGAAAGTCAAAACCCTCCGATACAACTTTAAAAACATTAAATATATTTTTTGATTTCTTTAATACGTCATAAACAACGAGAAATCGGGTTCAATCGTCAAAAACCGAGCAAAAAGGCATGAAACAGGCAAAAAGGCACGCAAAATGCCAACGAAAATGTCTGAAGAATTCTGTCATTTCAGATGAATGACTGTGAGTGAAAGAATTTTCACTCATTTCATTTTTCACCTTATGCTTAATACATGTGGCGAAGTAAGAAATGAAGTCAGATGAAGTGAAATGAAATAAATTTGAACGAAAATGACTGAATGAATTTGCAGGAAAATATTCACTCAGAATTTCGGATGACTAGCTTTTGAATTTAAACCAAATTTTTAAACAGGTATGGTTGAGCTATATTAAATTCATTACCAAAATTTCAAAATTTGGTGGCTGCGAGACAATATCTAACCAAGGTAAAACATATATATTTATCTTACCCAATTTTTTTCCGACGTTGAAATATTTCAAACTCGTTTCACTAATTTGAGACATGCTCACTTCATAAATTTTGCAAACCTTCCACAGTTTACAAACATTAGTTTTAGCGTAATTTATCGGTAACAATTGTTTATAATACAAAATCCAAGCGCAAATCTGAAAATTTGTTACATACACTTTTTTCATAAAATTTATTTCCCGATTTTGAAGAAATACAATCGTTTTACAAGTACAGATTTGGAAATAAATATGCTTTCATTTTTCTCACTTCTAGATTTCTTATACGGTTTTTTAAGAAAATTTACACCGCCATGATAAGCACATGAATTCTTATCAAAATTGTATGTAATTCCCGAACATTTAATTTTTATGAATAAATCCATCCTTGCATCGCTCCGAGGATAAACCCGTGGGTCAAGTTCATTTAAATGTATTTGTGCCATATAATTTTTTTCCGACTTTGAACTATATCAATCTTTTTTTAAACTACTTAAATTTTGCAGCCCTTGCAAAGATACGTAATTGGGTCTCATTTAATGGGCCAGACTTTTAATTGAAATCGTATAACTAAATATATTGAAATCCCATAACTTAAGTGAGGAGGGGAAGATTTTCTTCAAATTCTGATAATTCTGATTCAGCTGACATGATAAGGACGATTTTGAAAAATTTGCAGTCGTGGACGTCGTCGATTTTGTGACGAAGGGGTCGGAGACGAGGAATCAGCGAATGGTGGGGGGACAAGGGATGCGGAGTAGTGGGAGGAGGAGAAGATAAGCGGGTTATCAGAGGATAAGAGGGATATAGATTGGATATTTTTAATGGAAAACACTTGTAAATCACTACGTAGTTAGTTAATTAATTAGATAATTAAATTGACCCTAGAAAAATTAGAACATAAATGCGACGGTAAATGAAGTTCCTATACATATTCCGATACATATCTGTCACAATAAGTGATAAGTCCTTTCCTTATCATGTTTTTCTGGCAGATTGAAAAAAAACGAAATAAAAAAACGTAATGTTTTTGTGTTTACGAAAAATTGTAGATAATTAATGCGTAACGAAAGTGAATTTATGATGGGAGAAAACGAAGAAGGAAATAAAATTAATGTGCAAATAAATAAATAAATGACTTGAATAAAGAATTGTAAAGTTGTACGAAAATAAAATGGATTCGAGAGAAAATTGATTGATTGATGAGGGAGAAATTGAGATTTTAAGAAATTGAGATTTTTGAGAAATAGAGATTTTAAGAAATTGAGATTTTAAGAAATTGAGATTTTTGAGAAGTTGAGATTTTTGAGAAATAGAGATTTGGAGAAATTGAGATTTTTCCAGTTTTGTAAAGTATCGACTCCGAAGAGCTAAAGTAAATGGAAAATAATTAATTTAACACTGCGAAACATGTGACGTAGCAAAGAAACAAGTTTGAATTTTAGTAAACAAACAACCGTTAAATTAATTCTAAATTAAAATTTCTAATCGAAGCGAACTTAAACTTTTCTAATCGAAAAATAAATTCATCTTTTTTAAAACCTCAAAGATCAACCATTTCCGATCAGAGTTATAGTTTTTGAGGTGTGAGGAGGATAAATTCCGATAAGTTCTTGATTTATTTATTCAACTTTTTAATTAATTTGATAAGAACTTAACACTTAATTACACGGAGGTGTAGTGGTTTACGAAGAAAGGTTGTTGACTTTATAATTTATCTAATATATCATAAGATAAGAACTTGTTTTGTTGCAAATTTAAAGTGTATTCCGAAGAACTTCCGAGTTGGACGTTCCCACTTCTGAGGAAGGTAAAGGTTATCAATGATAACTTATCATCGCAATGTCGAACAGCAAAGAAAACCTGGCCGTGACCTTGACCTCTAAGAACAGTTGGAAACGAATCCCCCTTCCCGAACTGGACGACCAAGAACATTTCACGGGCTACGTGACGGAGACCTTGGCACCGAATTCGTAGCCGCGCTGTAGCTCTGCCAACTGACTTTCAGTAGTAGGCAGAGTAAAATACAACCATGGGATGCCTAAACCATGGTAAGGGGGAAAGTGGTGGTGGTTAAGCTACAGCACCGCATTTGACCCAACACCTCACGGCAGGATTTTCGTCGTATGCTCGCAATGCTAATTCATTTTCATAAAAGTGATAATGGGGGGTGAACGGTACCACCTACAGGTTTGCCTGTGATATAACTTTTGAAAGCTGAATAGCTTGCCTACAATATTATGTGGTCACATTTTGTAATTTTGCCTTTGTTCAATTACTATTTTAGTTTAAATATCAGTAAAATTTTTATGTGAGTTTGTATTTTAGATAATTTAATAGAGGCAAAATTGCAAAATGTGACCACTTAACATTGTAGGCAAACTATTCAGCTTTCAAAAGTTGTAGTAGAAGCAAAGCTGTAGGTGGTACCGTTCACCCCCCATTATCGCTTTTATAGCAAAATTATTGATCAAATCCAAAATATACGGTACTAAATCCTGCGCGAGTGCACCCATTCAAACCTTTGGCCGGATTTCGTTTTCCACCAGTTCCACCACCAAAATTGTTTTTAGTTATTTTTGCCACGACAACCAAAATTATTTTGCACGATTTTTCGCCATTCGATCACCTTTTCTACTTGGAACGACGACTTTTAGCCAGTTCATGACCATCACCACTATATCGTCCTACCACGTTAGAGGACGATTTTCGCCACCCCAAGAGATGACACAAGGGCCCGTTCATATGTTACGTAAAAATTTTATGGAGGGAGGCACGCTGCGGTGGTATTATGGGGCACTTTCCAACAATTCCCCAGACCTCGTTCTGCATATATTTTTGCATATTCTTCCGCCCTGAGGGCTGGAAGGACCGTCAGTGAAATTTCGTTGGGCCACACCCCCTGGGGCGAAATGGTCCCCCGGCTGACCTTTGACATTAAAATTGTCTTAGGTTGTAGGTCTATATGTGTGTAGCTTACCCTCCAAATTTGAAAGCATTTGGTCAACCACAACGCCGGGCGCAGTATGGCGACACTTGAAAAACCCCCTTTTTGGCCCTTTTCAACCCCTTATAACTTCGCTACGTGGGATATGTGGGAAATATACAAAAATATGTGGGATAGTATCCATATGTATAAGTAGTTGGTGGCACATATTTTTGATCGTGTCGACACAGAATTGTCGATGTGGTTAGTTACGCCAAAATTCAAAAGCTAATAACTTCGAATGGGGCAAGAATAGAACTAAGATTTTGCAGGGGATGAATCTCGAGAATGCGTGTCATGTTATCCCCAAAACCGCTAACGAGGGAACCTTTTATAGTGCCCGGAGCTCCCAGCATATCCACTATGTACACTAGACGCAGTTTTTAATACTAGTCCTATGATGTGATAAAATCTCCGTGTCAAAATGACATTTGGTCAAGTGGTGACGATTTTAGTGACGCGCGGGACGGTCATTTTCGCCATGCTATTAGTAGCGGAGGTACCCGTTCACGTCTTCACTACACGTCCCCGTTTATCTCACTGAAATCTCAACTCATTTATTCACCGATGAGACTGGCATCCAATTTAACTATGTATATTTACAATATGTATGATTATAATTTATTTACTATTTACAAGTTTTCAATATTGTTTTTTCCTTTCAAATATCTGTGTTGGAGTTTAAAAACTAAGCGGAAAATACATCAACTTCTTATGAATTCAAACAAGTAGAGGGATTTGTTCCTCAAAAAATGCGCGTGAACATTTTGTAACTTTTAAATTCGAACAGAAAAAAATATTGATGAGTAGTAAATTGTAATTATATTTTAAATATAGCTAAATTAAGTACCAGTGCGCTCAGTGAGTAAATGAGTTAAGAATTCAGTAGCAAGATGAGGAGCGTGTGGCGAAAACTAGCTGCGCTATTGAAATCATGGGAGAAAGTGACCGTTCGTCGCGTCACTAAAATCGTCACCGCTTGACCAAATGTCATTTTGACACGGAGATTTTGTCACATCATAGGACTAGTATTAAAAACTGCGTCTAATGTATATAGTGGATATGCTGCGAGCTCCGGGCACTATAAGAGGTTCCCTCGTAAGCTCTATCCACGTAGCGAAGTTATAAGGCGTTGACAAGGGCCGAAAAGGGGGTTTTTCAGATGTCGCCATACTGCGCCCGGCGTTGTGGTTGACCAAATGCTTTCAAATTTGGAGGGTAAGCTACACACACATAGACCTACAACCTAAGCCAATTTTAATGTCAAAGGTCAACCAGGGGACCATTTCGCCCCCAGGGGGTGTGGCCCAACGAAATTTCACTGACGGTCCTTCCAGCCCTCAGGACGGAAGAATATGCAAAAATATATGCAGAACGAGGTCTGGGGAATTGTTGGAAAGTGCCCCATAAGGACACCGCAGCGTGGTACCGTAATTTGGTAAATCGACGCCATGAACTAAAAAGAATTTTATGACTCAACGAGCAATTTTTAAAATCACTGAAAATATATCTAGCATTAATGAGTAATGCTACACTCGAAATGCATTTTAGGCCATGTTAGAATTTGAGAGGTTTTAAAAATTTCAATTCAAAGGTTGCATACTTACATACGTATGTATATATATGTAGAAAAATTAATGAATTTGTAAAGTAACATATTTCCCAATTATGAAGAGAAGTTTATGTCACCATTAGGGGGTCAAGCAAATGTTGATGATTATTGACAAAGAGAGGTTAGGTGGGTGTCGAAGAATTCTTTTCTTTTCTCGACATAATATATGAACGGGCCCCAAGATACCAGGTGATTGAGTGGTGGTGGTGGGTGTGCTGGTGGTGGCCCCCCTCGGGCCACCGCCGGACAATTTTCTCTGGTGGTAAACTTTCTTACCACTAGAGAACAGATCAAATGCGGTGCCGAAGCTTAACCAGTGTTTGTTAAGGCCAATGGGAGGCGAGGAAGGAGTGGCAGTGGAAGTGTAGATCCTCTTCCCGTACACACGCTGTGTATGGTAAGTGAGACACAGATTGCTCCGCCGCTGCCTGATCCTCTCGTTTCCCGTACACAGGCTGTGTATGGGAAGAGAGACTGAGACACAGACTGTCTCACGTGTTGCCGGCACATTTTATGCGTAGATTCATAGGACGTATATGTATTTACGAAATTATCTGAAATATGTATGTAAAATTTACAAAAAAAGCATCCAAATATTTAAAAAATATGTACGAAAATTACATAAAAATAAGAAATGTTTAGCAAAATTAGTATTTTGAAATATGGTGCTTTGGATTGTTAAAATTTTTGTGGCGCAATAAAAACAAGTGGTAAATAAATGCATATCCGTCTTCCGCATTAAATTGACATACTTATTTGACTTATTTATCATGCATCTTAATTCTCAAGAACAAACTGTCACATTACGCATAAAGTCCCTCCAAATCTAACAATATTAGAAATTTAGCTGGATTTCCTTCCTTTCCAATAAAAAAATGAGGTAAATATTTTCGTACATTGTTTACACAATATTCCTAAACATTGTCCCGTAACTACGGACATTATTTACGATAACCATTATCAATATTTTTACATATATAGTGGGAGAAATTCCTCCAGAACCCGACCTGGCCGTGGAAACGCACGGTAAGTATAACTTGAATGTTTATAACTTTTATATGAAGGACATTGTTAAATGGAGAATACTACTGTATACTATCACAGAATCATTAACAATGTTCTTACATATTTTAGTGGGGGAAATTCCTCCAGAGCCCGACCTGGCCGTGGGACGATAAGGCAAGATCACTTTAAATTTTTCCTTTCATCGCGATTTAATTTGTTTCTGTAAAATTATGCATATGACAAATGGCTTAGTGGTTGTGTGATTTAATCATGCTCGACCAAGGGTTTAGTGGTTGTGTGATTTAATCATGCTCGACCAAGGGTTTAGTGGTTGTGTGATTTAATCACGCTCGACCAAGGGTTTAGTGGTTGTGTGATTTAATCACGCTCGACCAAGGGTTTAGTGGTTGTGTGATTTAATCATGCTCGACCAAGGGTTTAGTGGTTGTGTGATTTAATCACGCTCGACCAAGGGTTTAGTGGTTGTGTGATTTAATCACGCTCGACCAAGGGTTTAGTGGTTGTGTGATTTAATCACGCTCGACCAAGGGTTTAGTGGTTGTGTGATTTAATCATGCTCGACCAAGGGTTTAGTGGTTGTGTGATTTAATCACGCTCGACCAAGGGTTTAGTGGTTGTGTGATTTAATCACGCTCGACCAAGGGTTTAGTGGTTGTGTGATTTAATCATGCTCGACCAAGGGTTTAGTGGTTGTGTGATTTAATCACGCTCGACCAAGGGTTTAGTGGTTGTGTGATTTAATCACGCTCGACCAAGGGTTTAGTGGTTGTGTGATTTAATCACGCTCGACCAAGGGTTTAGTGGTTGTGTGATTTAATCATGCTCGACCAAGGGTTTAGTGGTTGTGTGATTTAATCATGCTCGACCAAGGGTTTAGTGGTTGTGTGATTTAATCACGCTCGACCAAGGGTTTAGTGGTTGTGTGATTTAATCACGCTCGACCAAGGGTTTAGTGGTTGTGTGATTTAATCACGCTCGACCAAGGGTTTAGTGGTTGTGTGATTTAATCACGCTCGACCAAGGGTTTAGTGGTTGTGTGATTTAATCACGCTCGACCAAGGGTTTAGTGGTTGTGTGATTTAATCACGCTCGACCAAGGGTTAAGCTAGAGTTTGTTGAATAATCGTGTTTATTATGCATGTTTTATTATTTTGCCTATGTTTGTAGGCAGAGGGGCCCAGAGGCCGAGGATTACGAGGATTACGAGGTGGAGGAGATTCTGATGCATATCCTGAATGACAACGAGGAACCTGAGTTTATGATAAGGTGGAAGGGTTGGTAAGTGAATTTTACCTACTCTATTTTACATAATAATACTGATAATATTAGCATCAATTTTATATAAAATTGGACTTATTTACTTAATAAATTTATTTTTTAAAGGGGTGCAGAGCATGACTCTTGGTTAACAGCGGAAGACTTGCAAAACTCCGGGGACCTCCTTACTTCTTACATGGCACAGCAAACCATATCAGTTGCTAAAATCAATCGTAAACAATGTGAGGTTTACGAAACGAAGCTTGTCGCTTCAATCAATCAAGTAGTTCAAGCTCCTCCATCTTCAGCTTCGAGCTCTTCAATATCTAGTAGTGCTGCAAGTTCAGTCATCATAAACCCACCCGTCCAATCGTCCGTTGAGTTATCCCTCCAGCAACTCGTTGCTGACTTGAGGGATAATGTTGACGAAGCGCAAGTTAACCCCGCTTCATCAACTCGACCTCTTTCCGTGTCGTCAAGACGGTCGTACGGAGATCACAGACGAAGTCCTGCAGGACAGTTAAACAGAAGCTTCTGCAGAAGATGCAAGACTAGAGGTCACCGTGAAAGTGACTGCCCCTCCCCTAAATTTACCACCGCCAATTTCCCCATATTGCCTGCCACATTGATACTTAATTAATAAGCAAATTAATACTTAGGGTTGCAATTCCCAAAATTTATTTCACTCAGTAAAAACATAGTTAAATATAATATTTATTTTTAATTTATCTTTCAATAAAATTTATTTCTGGTATCCTTAAAATTTCTTCCAAAATTAATACCGAAGTTATCTGATTAATTATCATGATGCTGAATTTACAAGCTGCTTAATAAATATCAAATTAATATTGCTTGAGTACCTATTGACCCAGTTTTTTCTTTTTTAAATTCTTATTATGGATAATGAATGGTTCATCGTCCTCTCCTTCATGTATTATGGGTACCTCTTGCGGCCGGTGCTTAGACGAATATTTTGCAAATGAATCTTCGAACTTAGAAAGAACAGCTAGCTTGTCCTTTATTTCGACGATATTCTCAACATATGGGTAGGTGTATGTAAAGTCTTTAAATCCTTAGATTGAAATTAATATTTCAATATTAACCATGCTTAATATATACTAATCCATACTTTATTACCTGTGTGTGCTCGAGCACCCCCACAATCGGTTAAAAAGTCACCTTTCTCGTCGCTTCTCAAAATTATAGTAACGGCATCTTTGAAATCCTTACTATATTTTTCAAACTCCTTTGTTCCCCGTCTCGGTGGTTCCAAGCACTTTAGAACTTTGGCCAGTTCTTCGGTAACCTCATCCACAAACTGAAACGATTGGCTTGATCGGGCAATTGATTTATCTGTGGCGCTCCCCGACATTTTCTTCAAACAGACATCATGAGCTCCGTTTAAAAGTTCATTACCTGTTAAATTTATTCCTTTAACAATGAATTAAGCATTTAACTATATCGTCGTATTAATTCGAAAACGACGTAAGTGCAGTCGTGTGTTAATTCGAAAACGACGTAAGTGCAGTCGTGTGTTAATTCGAAAAAGACGTAAGTGCAGTCGTGTGTTAATCCGAAAAAGACGTAAGTACACAATAAAATCTTGTAAAAGGACGTAAGTGCAATTATAACTTTAACAACTGGTCAGTTTTTGTTCAAAATTACTTCGTAAGTTTAAATACATATTTATATATTGGAATGTGCTAAATATTTATGCATTAAAGTTTGTAACTCTTTGGAGTTTGTCAAAAATTAAATTATATATAATTTGTATATATAACTAAAGTCTCGGGTTAACTGTTGAGTAGAGTGGACGTGTCCTCTCTCGCTCTATGTAATACGCCTACTTTTTAAGTTAGTCTGTAAAATCTAACAAAATCTAATATTTCTTTTGGTCTGTAAAATCCAAATAAATGAATATTAAATGAACAATGAATATTAAGTATGTTCAACCAATTACTTTCCAAATTGAGTTGGAGTAGGACAAAATTAAAACTGTCAACTGAGACTAATGTTATCTCTAATTTAATTATTTGATTGTAAAGGCGTCCGCTGTATCAATCTGAGGAATAAACTATTTATCTATCTATCTATATATATAACTATTGGTTGTGAAATTTCAAAATCTCGGTTTGCGGAATCATACGTATGACCCTACGGGGAGGATCCCGTCATATTTTGGGGCCAATCGGATCACACCCCCTCGCTCCCATGGCGTGTGGTCAGAGCAAAATGAGGCTTTTACAAAAATTGAATCCATGGATGAAATAGAGTTAAAGTAAGTGTTCCCGACTTGTGACACACACCCTCGAGCCTAGGGGGTGTGGTCAGGGCAAAATGAGATTTTTACAAATATTGAATCGAACACGTAGGAGATATAAAACCATAAGATTGATTTATTAATTAGGATTGATAAAACAGTAAAACATGTAAGATGCATTATTCTTCAGAGTGGCAAGATAGAATGAGGAAATCTCAATTATTTTGTTATTTTTACATAATTCAGATTCGGCAATCTTTGTTTTCTTTGTTGTATCGCATTCTCAGTATTTTTGCGCTACTTGTGTACCGTGCGTTGCCGCAGTTTATTTATTAATGAAATTATTGATGAAGATGAAAGATTTACTTCAATAAATATAATATACATATTTTAATTTTAATTTCAAACTTAATTAAATATAATTAGTTTTGAAAAAACTGACCTGTTGTTAAAATTATAATTGCACTTACGTCCTTTTACAAGATTTTATTGTGTACTTACGTCTTTTTCGGATTAACACACGACTGCACTTACGTCTTTTTCGGATTAACACACGACTGCACTTACGTCTTTTTCGGATTAACACACGACTGCACTTACGTCGTTTTCGAATTAATACGACGATATTATATCTCAATTTGGTAATTTTTTGTTGACGCGATCAAAATTGAGGATGAAAATCAGGGTGGCTGACACACCACCTCAAAAGTGAAAATATTTCAAACCCCTCAATTTCTGGTTACACACCAATGTATGACTCAACAAAATCAGTCTTAAAAAAAATTATTCATCACCTAGTGTGGCAGACTATATCCAAAATCATCAAAACAGTGCCAATAAATTTCAGGGAACGCCACTGACGTTACAGAACCTAGTAGCCAAACGGGTAAAGATATCTTAACTAACTTTTCGCCGATTTAAGGCAGAATGATAGGAGATTACAACGTTTAAAAAATTAAGGCCTCAAGGTACATTAAAGAGGAAAAACTAAGAACCAAAATGGGATTCAACTAAGTTTGCAAAAAAGGGCAATCCAAAATACTCGCCAGTTGTGACGAAGCGTACATTACAATAACGCCACGAAACGTTTGCACCTAGAAATTTTTTATTGGTCGCAAGGATGTGAAATATGAAGTTAGTGTATTTCCCAAAGTCAAATTCGCAAAAACAGGCGGATTTGGATAGCCTTGGACCAAAATGGAGCAATTTCAAAGCCCGAAATTATGGATAGGATCATGACCCCATCTCTTTATTTATCAAAATGGATCAAACACCGATTCATTCAATTCATTCATTCATTCATTCAATGGTTATCAGGAGACCCAGTCAGATTTTGTTCGGATGAAGCCACTTGCCATTACGATTGAATTTTTTACCGACTACCTCAGCGAGAAAAAAATTTGTTTTCTGGCAAAATTGGAACATGCCAACAATGTTCTCCAAACAACTGGGATTGAAAGATTTTAGGCTTGATGCGAAAGAGAACATTCATGATGACCGAAAGTGACGAAAATCCTGCTTGGAATTCGACTCGTAATGAGTCAAACCTGAAGATTGTGGGGAGAAAGTCAGGAAAAGAAAAATTAGCAGGCGTGGAAAAACCTGTGAGAAATTTCTTCTACAGGGTCGACGGGACCAAAGTGATTTTGATCAATGTTGTGCATCGCATTTTTAACTATTATGAACAAAGTTGTTAACATTTGAACTTATTGTTTAGTAATGAACGACTTTTCAAATAGTGCCACAACTTATGAATCAAACCTTATGTACTTCCAACGTCAATTCTTAACAAGAAATACTTTGATAAATCGGGTGCCCGGCAGGGTGCAAACCCTGCTGAAATTGGTTTTCATGTCACAACAAGTCCATCAATTTACATATTTTGACATCGTCGTCATTTCTTACCTGATACCGACGACATATTTATAATGATACGCTTTGTTTCTAGTACTTCCTTCTGTCTTCGTCGTTAAATTTAATAATTTTCGTTAGGTTAGGTCAGGTCAATCAGTGTTTCTTTTTGTGCGCACGAAATTTGTTTATGCATGCAGGATGCATAAAGTAGCACAAAAATGCACAAAAATGCATAAAAATTCATAATATTACATCAAATTCAACTAATGCTGGGAATTTCATATTTCCGAAAAATTTTATACTTTCCTACATTATCAAATTGGAATTTGTATATATTTCGGATAACATGGAATTATTATTTGACAAGAAAATTTCAAACAAATTACAAGTATGTATTTGTTTTGCTATACAATACAACCAATTCAGCCGTTCATAAACATCTAGTACAATATCTGGTAAAATAATTAATTTTTAAAAGATGTGGTACATCTGGTAAAATAATTAATTTTTAAAAGATGTACAATATCTGATAACATAATTGATTTTTGAAAGAGCTGGTACAATATCTGGTAAAATAATTAATTTTTAAAAAAGCTGGTACAATATCTGCTACAATAATTAATTTTTAAAAGATGTAGTACAATATCTGGTAACATAATTAATTTTTAAAAGAGCTGGTAAACTATCTGGTAAAATAATTAATTTTTAAAAGAGCTGAAACAATATCTGGTAAAATAATTAATTTTTAAAAGAGCTGAAACAATATCTGGTAAAATAATTAATTTTTAAAAGAGATGGTAAACTATCTGGTAAAATAATTAATTTTTAAAAGAGCTGAAACAATATCTGGTAAAATAATCAATTTTTAAAAGAGCTGGCCCAATATCTGGTAAAATAATTAATTTTTAAAAGAGCTGGCCCAATATGTGGTAAAATAATTAATTTTTAAAAGTGCTGGTATAATAGCTGGTAAAATAATTAATATTTAAAAGAGCTGGTACACTATCGGGTATTAATTTTTTTATTTTTTTTCCTAACTGCCTTATGTCATTAATTTTTAATTTTGTTTCTCCCAACAGCCTTATTTGATTAATTTTTAATTTTTATTTCTCCCAACAGCCTTATTTCCAGGCAGGGTTCGCTACCCCGGGTTTTTGTGGGTTGGGGTTTTTGGGGTTTTTGTGGGTTTTTGGGGTATCAAATCTCCGGAAAAACCCTAATGCTTAATGGGGTTTTTGCGGGTTTTTGTGGGTTTTTGTGGGTTTTTCCGGGGTTTTTGTAAGATTTTGGGACAGATTGAAACAAAATCCCTTAAACTACAACTTAAATCAATGCTAATTAAATTGACGGATTCATCATGAAATTTTGAGAATTTTCATGTGCGACTTGAATTTCCAAGTTTTATTGCATATTTCCAAGTTTGCATGCGAAATATGAATTTTCGATTTAACAGTCCAACTCAATGATAACGCTTAAAATTGCATGTCAAAATTGTATATTAAATTACTTTTTATCTAATATATAATTTAAAGAATTTTGGTTCAACCTGCCCCAAAATCTACAAAAACCCACAAAAACCCACAAAAACCCAAAAACCCACAAAAACCCCAAAAACCCCGGAAAAACCCGCGGGGTTGGGTTTTTCTAGAAAAACCCCGGGGTTTTCCGAACCCTGTTTCCAGGCTGTTGCAAGCCTCGGTTCTCTTAACTCCAAAAGGGGATTACACAACGGACGTGATATTTTTTTTTTGTAATTCCAATATTTTTTTTATGTTGATGACCTTGATCCAGTGAACATAATTAGTCATTACAACACCCCTCTAAGTGACCTAGTTTGACCGGAAATTGAGGTCAAAGGTCAAAAACTCGTTTGCTGTTTAACGCCAGAAACCTTATATGGAACAATACGGGCAGAAGGACCCCTCTCCGATCGGGGAATGTGATACGTCAAAATGTCGGGTTTTTCATGCTGATCAAGAATATATAAATTTTTTGACCGACAAATGTATATTAAGGTCACAAAAAAAGGTCAAAGGTCAAAATTTTTTATTGCATTTTTGGACGTTTCAGGGCATTCTAAGACTTTGTCTCACTTTTCCCCATGGCGGGAATTTTTTTGGGGTGACGTGAGATTTCTAGTTTTTGTGTCGAATGTCGAATGTCTGGTTGGGTTGTACCCTGTCTGGTGTAAAATCTTTGGGGCACTATGAGATTTGGGACTAAGTGGATCATCGATTATCGTAATTCTGCCCAATATTGGGGTATTGTTCGTTTTTAAGCAAACGAAGCGAGCAGGTTAGGTTAGTTTTACTAGGTATGCGGAAAGCGTTGCTATTCCAGCTAGCAATCCTAGCTAGCAGTCCTAGCTAGGAATCCTAGCTAGACACTAGAAATCTCATGTCACCCCAAAAAAATTCCCGCCATGGGGAAAAGTGAGACAAAGTCTTAGAATGCCCTGAAACGTCCAAAAATGCAATAAAAAATTTTGACCTTTGACCTCAATTTCCGGTCATACTAGGTCACTTAGAGGGGTGTTGTAATGACTAATTATGTTCACTGGATCAAGGTCATCAACATAAAAAAATTGGAATTACAAAAAAAAAAATATATCACGTCCGTTGTGTAATCCCCTTTTGGAGTTAAGAGAACCGAGGCTTGCAACAGCCTGCTTATTTCAATAATTTTTAATTTTTTTTGCCTAACAGCCTTATTTCATTAATTTTTAATTTTTTTTCTCCCAACAGCCTTATTTAATAAATTTGTAATTTTTTTTTGTCGCGTGAGTTGTATCTCATCTCGCGCCAATTAGCAAAAAGGCACCCATTTTTGAGGGGCAAAAAAGCAAAAACCTATCAGTACAGCTTTGCTTAGCCCGAACCAGGATTGATTAGTAAACTCATGTTTGTCAGAATGTTGTACTATTTTTCACTAGTTCTTGCATTAACTAGCGTAACTTGGTAGTATTGCTTGGCACCAAATACCACGAGCAGTGGAGGCTGTTCGTATAAAAATTTCGAAATTCAACCGTCCTAAATTCTAATCTAAGTTATTTTTTGACTCCTCACTAAATTTTAGCTGAATATATAAACTCTTAGAAATCGGTATGGGCACCCTTAGTGCCCCTCTGGTTACTTTTTGTTCATCTTTGACTTCATATAATTTCATGAGAAGCCATTAAGTATCACCGTTCCAAATTTCAGCTTTTTACGACAAGTTATGAAAATCGGTATGGGTCACCCCAACTGGTCTCGGCATGTGAAAATTTTACCAATTTCACTTCATATTCTTCCATTAGGGGCCATTAGCAGCCTCTATACCAAATTTCAGCTCGATTGAATAATTTTGAAAAATCGGTATGGGTCACCCCCTCGGCCACCTCAGGTTGAATAATTTTCCAATTTCACTTCATATTATTTCATTTGGAGCCATTAGCAACCTCTGTACCAAATTTTAGCTTTCTACGACCATTCTGAAATTTTGGTGCATCAAACCCCACCCACTCCGATGACCCCCACCGGTCAACCACTTGACCGATTTGGCCCATCTTCGAACTCGTTTCCTAACTTTGTCCAATACACATGTGGTAAAAATTTCAAGTCAATCGGTCAACTCGTTCGAGAGCTATCGAAAGACAGACGGACATGACAATTACATAAGCCCTGGTTCGGGCTAAAAAGGCATTGCCTTTTTGCTCTGCACACACTTATTATACAGAAGCCGCCATAGAGTTATATGTATAATATACGGTAGCAATCAAGGGAGAAATACAGCTAGAAATGCGTAATTAGCGAAGAAACATTTATTTCGTGCCAAAATGACGACCTATCGGACTCATATATGCAAAAGCATGGAGAAAGTTGTGTTTCGGTATGTGCTAACTTGCTCACCACAAAAATAACCACGAACGACAAGGAAGACTGCACTTACTCCTCAGGTATCATTTTACTCCGACAATTTAACTTTGCATGAAACCAATCGCATGGAAACTCTCTTGGGGGACATTCGCAACAGCACCAAAAAAACAGGAAATGATAAACACCCCTAAAATGCACCCCTCGTAAAAGCTTGTATGCATAAACTGCCATGCGGTGCGAACCAATAATCAATTTTCGCCTTAGAAAAAAAAATCCACATTATTTGCATCATCGGAAAAACCCAACAGGCAGGCAGATAAAAATTTTTGGAACTAGGAAGAAGCCCCCCATGTGAAAACCTAGCATCAATATATAGCGTGGGTTTGCTAGAGCGTCCGTCAACAAAGACCAAAATTTCTGGGATCCAATTTATTGGGTCTGGGGATAATGAATAGTTGTGTTTACCATTTTTTAACACCATAAAATTACTGTACAAATTGGATCATAATAATACACACAAGTGAATGATTTGTTTACTGGAGATGTCCTTGCCAGGACACACGAACTACAAGCTGTGATTGAACTACCCAGTAACTCAAATAAATAAGTCCGATGATAAACAAAAGACCGCACGTGTGCAAAATGCACAATCTAACGGAGAGAAGATGTATAATCTATAATAAATCGATTACCAGCCCACACAATTAGGGCGAGACCTGCAACTTGGAATTTGCAACTGGAACTTTAATTTTGCAGGTGTAACTGGAATTTTGCATCAGCGACTGGAATTTTGCATCAGCTTCTGATCTTCATCACTTACAATTAGTCATGACTCCATCTCATGCAATGCTATCTCTGTGTGGCATGACATTCCACTCAATCACGTTTGTTGACATCTATTTGATTGAAAAGCGAAACTGCTACATATATCATTATTTGTATGCATGTTGGTTCAACCTAAGGCCTAAATATGTAAGACATTATCATTTAGCTTGACAGAAAAAAATGAGTCCATGGTTAAATAAATAACTACCGGCACTATATGTTTTCATAATTTCTTAAAACTTGCATGTTCGATCCGAACCAGATCAGTCCTAATTACACTGCGGACGAACAATCACTAACCAGCACGACCTACCCCTAACCTAACCAAAAACTCCCAAAATGACTATTTCATCTCTAACTTGCATTATCCTCCTGCTAGGATCATGCTGTTTTCTCAGCCATGCCCAACAGGTATGGGGGCACTTAGTGCTCGGCACGAGACGAGACGAGACGAGATTGCCTTGTCTCGTCTCGTCTCGAAAGTGACTCGAGACGAAGTAATCGAGACGAGACGAGATGACGATTTTGTCATCTCGTCTCGTCTCGAATCTCGTCTCGGTCGAGACGAGACGAGACGTCTCGACATTCATCCATGTTTTTCAAAATATCTTTTGTATTCTTCAGATAATTACAAAATACAAATACACAAACTGCAAATATTTAGAATATTATTAATTGGCCTTGTATTCCTTATATAGTAAACTACATACTAGTAGTTTACACAAAAAAATAAAGGATAAATCTTAATCGTAAGCTAGTAACGGGACGACAAAATTTTACGACGCTTCCATTGAGTCATTTCACGTCAATTTTCGTTAGTACGTAAACACGTAAACTTACTAACCTTACGACCTTTTGACAAAACGTACCAATATCTCTTGTATGTGATTTTTACCCAGATAAGTCAAATTTTTGGTTCGTAAGATGATCTTCGCAGGCTTATGAACATAGAATATAAAGAATTAGAAGAAGCACTCTGCTCTTTGTTAAGCAAGTAAGGGGGATGACTCTCCACGTCACATACGAGAGGTCGCCAGAGGCCCTCAGCCCCTCAATGTTAAACTAAATGGCAAACTCGCAGAGTTAACTCCTACTCCATCTGTGAGTGACGTGGAACATCTCTTTCTGTATCTTTTATATCGTGGTGGTTAATTACTCGTCGCTAGAGCCCTCACTAATACTATCTTTTATGCATTTTGTATTTACCAATGCTAAGATACTACCCATCGCTTATGAACGTAATTACGAGCTTACGAAGGCTAACATGAAATACCTGAATGACTCGTAACCGTCATAGCTTATGTTACTACATATACAAAGAATACTTGGGATATGGATACGAAGGAATTGTTACCCGCAGTATATACAATTTATAATTGGAGTTATATAGTTAGTGTCATATTTGAGTGTCTTTTACGTAAAAATCAGAATATTTGCAGATTGGTTAAAGTTTTGATCATAATTATTCGTTTTATCTATTGTCTCTAAAAAAAAATTTTTGAAGGATACTGCATTTCCCAAAGCTGCTCGCTCCTTGCAGAAGGCTAGAGGACGGAGAATTTGCTGCTAAATTTCTAAATTTTTGATGTATCGAGACGTCTCGTCTCGACCGAGATTTGTCGAGACGAGATGGCGTTGGTCTCGTCTCGATCTCGTCTCGTCCCGAAATCTTTCGAGACGAAAAAGTTGGTCTCGTCTCGTCTCGTATCTCGTCTCGTCTCGAAATTTTCGAGATGGTCTCGTCTCGCGCCGAGCACTAGGGGCACTGTATATTACTGACTGGATAATTCAAGTATTAAAATTTTCCGTTGTTCCAATGTAAAATTCCTAGTTTACCAGCCAATGTGACAAGCCAAGGAATGCAAATCTACCATTTTGCGACTCCAGCTTGCCCACAGAAGCTCGCGTGTCGGATTTGATCTTTCGCCTCACCTTGGCCGAGAAGATTGGTCTGCTCGTTCACGAGACGGAGGGTGCCACTCAAAACGTGGATCTGGACTCGTACAACTGGTGGAACGAGGGTCTCAAAGGGGTCGCCGATGCGCCAGGGGCTCATTTCCGACCCCCCACGGAATACTCGACCGTGTTCCCACAACCCATCAACCTTGCCTCCTCCTTCAGTAAAGAACTCTTCTTCCAAGTCGGCAACATAACGGGGAACGAAGCAAGGTTTTAAACAATAAATACTTAAAGCGAAAATTGCACACATTTCTGAACAATCAATATTGCAGAGCATTCTTCAACGTGGGGAATGGAGGGCTGACGTACTGGTCACCAAACATAAACATCTACCGCGACCCCAGATGGGGGAGAGGTCACGAAACCCCGGGAGAAGATCCACGCCTCAGTACGGAATTCGCACGTTACTTCATTCGCGGATTGCAGGGTGACGAATCTGCAAATGGATTCCTCAAGACTTCCGCGTGCTGCAAACATTTCGCCGCACACTCGCTGGAGAACGATAGATTCACCTTTGACGCTGTTGTCAACGAGCAGGACATGGCGGACACGTACCTCCCCGTGTTCAAGAGTTGTGTACAAGAGGTAGGCTTTTCTTTTGAGGGTTGCTCAGAAAACTCAGGCTACACGTTCGGAAATTTATCTGTTCTTATCTTATTTGCATATTTGTAGTCGGACGTGAGCTGTATCATGTGTGCTTACTCGGCCATTAACGGAATCCCCGCCTGCGCAGATAAAGGCCTACTGACCGACAAGATCCGAGGGGAGTGGGGTTTCGAGGGCTATATCGTGTCCGACTGCGGGGCGGTCGACTTTGTCCAAAGGACCCACAACTATACCCAGTTCCCCAACGAGACCTGCCACGCCGTTCTAGACGCCGGGGTCGACATCGAGTGCTACGCCTACAACGGTCCCTTCTTCACCCGCTACTTGGGAGACGCCGTGGCGGAAGGGGCAGTCACCCCGGCCGTGCTGGATACCGCGCTCGCCAACGGGTTCAGGGTCCTCATGCGGCTCGGATACTTTGAAAAGAATGCGACCCGTCCCTTCACCGACCTTCTGCCACCCATCGTGGACAGCCAACCTCATCGAGACGCCGCCTTGGCCGCGGCCCGACAAAGTATCGTCCTCCTTAAGAACTCCCCCGTCTTGGGGAAGGCAGGCAAGGCCCCACTACCCGTTACTTTGGGGGCACAAAAACAAGGCACGATGGCCTTGATCGGACCACACCTGAACGCCTCGAGAGCCTTCTTGGCCAACTACCATGGAATTCCTTCCTCCATCTCGACCCCATTGAGTGCCATCCGAGCCTCCTTTCCCAACGCCCAGTACGAATTCGGCTGCGACTTGATATCCACAACGAACCCGCATTTGGATGAGGCCGCCGCCCTGGCCGCGATCTCCTCCCCCGTCGTTCTCTTTGTGGGGATCAACGCTGCGCAGTTTGAGGAGGAGGGGGTCGAGTATGAAGAGCATGACAGGTTAAACTTGACCCTGACAGGGTTGCAGCCTGAACTCATCCGAACTGTCCTAGCCGCCGCGAGGGAGCCCGTGATCCTCTTCGTGGTCTCGGGTGGCGTGGTGGACCTGTCCGAGTGGAAGGATGATCCCCGAGTGGGAGCCATCATCTGGGCGGGATATCTGGGGCAGGCGGGCGGAGAGGCGATAGCAGACGTCCTTTTCGGCCGGTACAATCCGTCGGGACGCCTGGCACAAACGTTCTACTCGAACGAAGTGATCACCCAGTTTGAGAAGTATGATATGAACATGCGCCCCACGGAGGGAACGTCGACGGGGAGGACGTATCGTTTTTACGAGGGGACGCCCGTCTATCCATTCGGGTTCGGATTGTCCTACACAACCTTCGAGTATAGCATTCTTAACTTGCCCCCTATCCTTGAAATACCGACGATCGGAGGAGTGGATCAAGACTGCGCAGTGATGGTCACTCTGGCCGTGAGGAACGTGGGGGTGACTGCGGGGGATCACTCGGTCCTCTGGTTTCTCGCCCCACCCAACGCAGGACAGGGAGGAAGACCAATTAGGGATTTGCTCGATTTTGAAAAACTGGAGAATATTTCAGCGAATGAGGTGAGGGAGGCAAACCTTTGTCTGAATCGGGACCACTTCGTCCTGGCGAATGAGGCAGGGGAGTGGGAAGTTGTTCCAGGGGACTGGACCCTGCAGGTGGGACAATTGGAGAGAGTTATTCGTGTTGCCGTTTAAATATCAAAATTCATGGTTATGACTTGTTGTGAATAAATTAAATCATGTTTGTCCGACTCTGACTCGCACGAAGCTATTCATAAAATTGCATACATATCCGTATCCTAAGGTGCCCTCAACATGTGCCCCTTATCATATTTGGCGTAAAGGGTTTACTCAAGCAAAATACAAGAAATGATATGCCCATGCTATTTTGGCCTAATAGTTTTTTATGAAGAAATTGTGATCGAAAATTTGATTAATGATGAAATTTTCTGCAGCATAAAACCAATCAATCTTTAAATCCATTTTATTTTAAGACCCGTCAGTAGTACAAGTGTCTAGGTTTTTTCGCCAAAGATTTCTCGCCGGCTTTATTTCTTATGGGGAAATCCTTGGCTAGGTTTTTTCGCCAAAGATTTCTCGCCCGCTTTATTTCTTATGGGGAAATCCTTGGCTAGGTTTTCTCGCCAAGGATTTCTCGCCCGCTTTATTTCTTATGGGAAAAAAGACGGGTCCTCATCACACACTTCTTATGAGGAAAAAGAGGGCTCCTCGCCACATACTTTTCCTTACGGGAAAAAATACGGGTTCTCGCCACCATACATTGCCTTATGAGGGAAAAAGACGGTTAGGGTTTCTCGCCACAAGGCCTTTATAGCATGGGTATGTATTGCAAGGATATGCTGACTGCTTATAGTAACCAAAGTCTCAGATGTATTTTCATGTGTCGAAAAATAATGGCGGGACTTCTCAAATTGCCCCAAATATCTCAGTTTACCCCCGTGCGATAGATTATCCTGGTGTCTCTGATTACCCCAAATTACTAAAATTACCCAAAATCTCAAATTACCCCAACAATGTATTTCTTATGGAAAAAAATCTTTCAGATGGGGGTACATGGGTTGAGAAGAAATGATGGCGGGACGTTTGAGACTAAATTATCAAAAATGTCTCAATTTACCCTATTTGTCTCATTTTATTCAAGTATCTCAATTTACCCCAATTGTCTCAAATTCCCCACTTATCTTAAAAACCATCAACGAATCATTTTACCTCTATATAGACAAGTAATACTCATTCAATTCTTAGTTACTCGCAGAGTCTTCAAGTTTAAAAATGCCTTTCTACTGTGTGCCCAAACATTTAGTTTGGTTGAGCCTTTTTATCTTGGCATTTGATATAACGTTACTCGTAATAATCTGCTCATATTCTATAATTGAAAGTGGAAAATCAAACCAAACCGGTTACTCATGGCAACCAAAATCACAGATGTGTTTTCATGTGTCAATAAATATTGGCGGGACGACTCAAATTACCCCAAAATTTCTCGAATTGCCCCAAATGTATCAATTTACCCCCTGTGTCATTGATTTTCATGTTGTCTCAATATACCCCAAATGACTAAAACTACCCCCAAAATCTCAAATTACCCCAATAATGTATTTCTTATGGGAAAAAATCCTTCGGTTGGGTGTACATGGGTTAGTAAGAAATGATGGCGGGACATTTGAGACTTGAGGTCTCAATTTATATTCTCCCAAATTATCCAAGTGTGTCAATTTACGCCCAAATGTCTCATGTTAACTGATTTGTCTCAATTTATTCAAGTATCCCAATTTATCCAAATACCTCAATTTACCCCAATTAAATATTTCAAAGCACCCCAAATATTCCAAATTACCCCGAGCCTTTTCTACGGCTCCGCCCAACGGCTCTTCCTTACAATACATTTCTTATGGGAGAACTTATTCCCATAGCGTTTAAGGATAGACACCTTTGTTATGAGACCAAGGTATGTGTATGGTGTAGTAAGTCATCATGTAAGGGTATGCCAGTATTTTTTATGTCCCCTCCTATGCTTTACGTTTTATTATGGATAGAAAAGGTTGAAAAGGTGGAGTTCGACCTTTTTGTTGGTGGTAGTGTTGATACTAATAAGCAAGTTACGAGAAAAAGATTGAAAAAAGGTAGAGTGAAACGTTTTCTGAAGCTAGTGGTGATACTAATGATGACACAATTTTTCACCAACGTTTAAAATAGTACTTAGGAAGGTTTATCTACAAAAGTATAGCGTTATTTGTGAAAATATGATATTCACGCATGAAAAAACTTATTGTTTTAAAAACATGAAAAATTATATATGAAAATTGTTTGCAGTAATGAGATGAAATAACAGATCAGAAGTATTTATAATTAGCATTTATTGTCAAAGATTTGTTAAATAATTCTTAAAATTGTGTGTTTATTTATTATGCGCAGTAAATTTGACTGGGTTCTTGTCTAATGTAAACCTTTCCCATTTATTTATTATCATAAGTAAAGTTGGGATATGTAGGTCAGGCAGTGCCTAAGTACACAGCACACAAACTTTTAGAAAAATTATCTCCCTTTAACTTTATTGCGTTAACAACAAAACACTAAAACCACTTGATTTTTAAGCCGAATTAAAAGACAATGTTGTTGCTTTGCACAAGAATTAGAAGGTTTTTGATCTTTTATTTTGAGTAATTTGGAAGTGGACAGTTGTTCATTTAGCATTGAGTAGGTTTCAACGTTTTCTTACTGGTAATCAAGCGTATGGATTATCATTTGGGAGACCTTCAGATGATCTTACGATATCAGTAAGTAATTAACGAGTCACAACCATTTCTCCATTCTTTGCCGCCTGCATAATAGACGCTATTACATTTTTCACATGCTCCCCAAACGTTAACATTTTCTCCTCTTGGGTTTGGGGGAGTTCTAGAAACTGCATCAATTTTGTTAACACATTCATCGAATCTTCATTGCTTAGCATCAATTCTACTCCATGAATATGATACTCAGAAAGTGGTTCACCCCAAAAATCTACACGGTCAGCCTTATGCAATGTCCGACACACCTTACAGCATTCACCAGAAGTTCCACTTGCCTGACTTTCTGTATCATCTTCTCCCTCTTCTTCGTCCGAAGACGCGTCTGAACTTGAATCTCGACTGTCCCCTTCTCTACTACAATTTGACAGCTTGTTCCTTCTTCCACCTCGAGATCGTCTTTCTTTTTTTGCTTGGGGTTCATCATCGGAGCTAGTTTCGTTGGACTCTGATGTGTCCGCTGAGTCATCCTGGTTCGTTTCAGCATCATCAGAATCAAACAACGTCACTTTGTGAAACCCAGTTTTATGAGTACTTAAAGCCTGTTCAGAATTGAAGTGTCTGGAGCAGCGACTACATTTGTAAACCATCTTGATATCACCTCTCTAGGTCAACTGTCTGACGATAACAGCAATCTCTTCTTTTATACTGGTCCGAAATTATTGAGCCATCTGAAAGATTTTATGATTTGAGGTAAATTCATATGTTTACACATGTAATTACATATGCACACATGTGTACACGCACAAATGTATGCATATGTGCACACACATATGTATACATATGTACACATATGTACACATACATATGTATACATATGTACACATATGTACACATACATATGTATACATATGTACACATTTTGGCAAATGGGGAGGTGCCTCAAAAGCTCTACCTCCATATGATCAATTGATTTGATTTTCCACCTCACTCAGTCCAACCCTACTTAATTTGGGGGTTAGGTTTAATTAAAATAAAAATTTGATTGCAAAGTATGATAATTAAATATGAATGAGTGGAACGAGGTGCAACTTTAGGCTCAAGTCAAGATTTGAGCCTAAAGTATGAGAGACTGAAGAAGTCTCTCATTTGCACCACGTTCCACTCACTTATTTTACGTGGTGCAAATGAGAGACTTCTTCAGTCTCTCATACTTTAGGCTCAAATCTTGACTTGAGCCTAAAGTTGCACCTCGTTCCACTCATTCATATTTAATTATCATACTTTGCAATCAAATTTTTATTTTAATTAAACCTAACCCCCAAATTAAGTAGGGTTGGACTGAGTGAGGTGGAAAATCAAATCAATTGATCATATGGAGGTAGAGCTTTTGAGGCACCTCCCCATTTGCCAAAATGTGTACATATGTATACATATGTATGTGTACATATGTGTACATATGTATACATATGTATGTGTACATATGTGTACATATGTATACATATGTGTGTGCACATATGCATACATTTGTGCGTGTACACATGTGTGCATATGTAATTACATGTGTAAACATATGAATTTACCTCAAATCATAAAATCTTTCAGATGGCTCAATAATTTCGGACCAGTATAAAAGAAGAGATTGCTGTTATCGTCAGACAGTTGACCTAGAGAGGTGATATCAAGATGGTTTACAAATGTAGTCGCTGCTCCAGACACTTCAATTCTGAACAGGCTTTAAGTACTCATAAAACTGGGTTTCACAAAGTGACGTTGTTTGATTCTGATGATGCTGAAACGAACCAGGATGACTCAGCGGACACATCAGAGTCCAACGAAACTAGCTCCGATGATGAACCCCAAGCAAAAAAAGAAAGACGATCTCGAGGTGGAAGAAGGAACAAGCTGTCAAATTGTAGTAGAGAAGGGGACAGTCGAGATTCAAGTTCAGACGCGTCTTCGGACGAAGAAGAGGGAGAAGATGATACAGAAAGTCAGGCAAGTGGAACTTCTGGTGAATGCTGTAAGGTGTGTCGGACATTGCATAAGGCTGACCGTGTAGATTTTTGGGGTGAACCACTTTCTGAGTATCATATTCATGGAGTAGAATTGATGCTAAGCAATGAAGATTCGATGAATGTGTTAACAAAATTGATGCAGTTTCTAGAACTCCCCCAAACCCAAGAGGAGAAAATGTTAACGTTTGGGGAGCATGTGAAAAATGTAATAGCGTCTATTATGCAGGCGGCAAAGAATGGAGAAATGGTTGTGACTCGTTAATTACTTACTGATATCGTAAGATCATCTGAAGGTCTCCCAAATGATAATCCATACGCTTGATTACCAGTAAGAAAACGTTGAAACCTACTCAATGCTAAATGAACAACTGTCCACTTCCAAATTACTCAAAATAAAAGATCAAAAACCTTCTAATTCTTGTGCAAAGCAACAACATTGTCTTTTAATTCGGCTTAAAAATCAAGTGGTTTTAGTGTTTTGTTGTTAACGCAATAAAGTTAAAGGGAGATAATTTTTCTAAAAGTTTGTGTGCTGTGTACTTAGGCACTGCCTGACCTACATATCCCAACTTTACTTATGATAATAAATAAATGGGAAAGGTTTACATTAGACAAGAACCCAGTCAAATTTACTGCGCATAATAAATAAACACACAATTTTAAGAATTATTTAACAAATCTTTGACAATAAATGCTAATTATAAATACTTCTGATCTGTTATTTCATCTCATTACTGCAAACAATTTTCATATATAATTTTTCATGTTTTTAAAACAATAAGTTTTTTCATGCGTGAATATCATATTTTCACAAATAACGCTATACTTTTGTAGATAAACCTTCCTAAGTACTATTTTAAACGTTGGTGAAAAATTGTGTCATCATTAGTATCACCACTAGCTTCAGAAAACGTTTCACTCTACCTTTTTTCAATCTTTTTCTCGTAACTTGCTTATTAGTATCAACACTACCACCAACAAAAAGGTCGAACTCCACCTTTTCAACCTTTTCTATCCATAATAAAACGTAAAGCATAGGAGGGGACATAAAAAATACTGGCATACCCTTACATGATGACTTACTACACCATACACATACCTTGGTCTCATAACAAAGGTGTCTATCCTTAAACGCTATGGGAATAAGTTCTCCCATAAGAAATGTATTGTAAGGAAGAGCCGTTGGGCGGAGCCGTAGAAAAGGCTCGGGGTAATTTGGAATATTTGGGGTGCTTTGAAATATTTAATTGGGGTAAATTGAGGTATTTGGATAAATTGGGATACTTGAATAAATTGAGACAAATCAGTTAACATGAGACATTTGGGCGTAAATTGACACACTTGGATAATTTGGGAGAATATAAATTGAGACCTCAAGTCTCAAATGTCCCGCCATCATTTCTTACTAACCCATGTACACCCAACCGAAGGATTTTTTCCCATAAGAAATACATTATTGGGGTAATTTGAGATTTTGGGGGTAGTTTTAGTCATTTGGGGTATATTGAGACAACATGAAAATCAATGACACAGGGGGTAAATTGATACATTTGGGGCAATTCGAGAAATTTTGGGGTAATTTGAGTCGTCCCGCCAATATTTATTGACACATGAAAACACATCTGTGATTTTGGTTGCCATGAGTAACCGGTTTGGTTTGATTTTCCACTTTCAATTATAGAATATGAGCAGATTATTACGAGTAACGTTATATCAAATGCCAAGATAAAAAGGCTCAACCAAACTAAATGTTTGGGCACACAGTAGAAAGGCATTTTTAAACTTGAAGACTCTGCGAGTAACTAAGAATTGAATGAGTATTACTTGTCTATATAGAGGTAAAATGATTCGTTGATGGTTTTTAAGATAAGTGGGGAATTTGAGACAATTGGGGTAAATTGAGATACTTGAATAAAATGAGACAAATAGGGTAAATTGAGACATTTTTGATAATTTAGTCTCAAACGTCCCGCCATCATTTCTTCTCAACCCATGTACCCCCATCTGAAAGATTTTTTTCCATAAGAAATACATTGTTGGGGTAATTTGAGATTTTGGGTAATTTTAGTAATTTGGGGTAATCAGAGACACCAGGATAATCTATGGCACGGGGGTAAACTGAGATATTTGGGGCAATTTGAGAAGTCCCGCCATTATTTTTCGACACATGAAAATACATCTGAGACTTTGGTTACTATAAGCAGTCAGCATATCCTTGCAATACATACCCATGCTATAAAGGCCTTGTGGCGAGAAACCCTAACCGTCTTTTTCCCTCATAAGGCAATGTATGGTGGCGAGAACCCGTATTTTTTCCCGTAAGGAAAAGTATGTGGCGAGGAGCCCTCTTTTTCCTCATAAGAAGTGTGTGATGAGGACCCGTCTTTTTTCCCATAAGAAATAGAGTGGGCGAGAAATCCGTGGCTTCTCCCATAAGAAATAAAGTGGGTGAGAAATCCGTGGCTTCTCCCATAAGAAATAAAGCGGGCGAGAAATCTTTGGCTTCTCCCATAAGAAATAAAGTGGGTGAGAAATCTTTGGCTTCTCCCATAAGAAATAAAGTGGGTGAGAAATCTTTGGCTTCTCCCATAAGAAATAAAGCGGGCGAGAAATCTTTGGCTTCTCCCATAAGAAATAAAGCGGGCGAGAAATCCTTGGCGAGAAAACCTAGCCTAGGATTTCCCCATAAGAAATAAAGCGGGCGAGAAATCTTTGGCGAAAAAACCTAGCCAAGGATTTCCCCATAAGAAATAAAGCCGGCGAGAAATCTTTGGCGAAAAAACCTAGACACTTCTACTACTCCGTCATTGCATACATATACACAAAATTATCCATTTTTTTCGTCATCGCGTTATTCAAAAAACTATGCTTACCACCACAGATTCTTCAATAAGTTTCCGAGAAATCACATTTCGCATTTCAGAAACCAACCGTACTTACTTCGTTTACTCTTAAATATTTAAGTGAGCAATAGTATTTATGTGACTTTTTTTTAGGTTACATATTTTTGGAACAACGACAACAACAATTGACTAATTAATTTTTAACCGTAATCAGTATTATCTTTCTCCTGTAGTGGATACTTCCTTAAACGTTTGAATAATTAATTCTAGAGAAATAAATAATGAATTGCTTATTATGAACCACATTTAAATTTTTATCCTGGCAAAAAATCAGTCCAAAAATTAATAATTAGCAACGACAACAATTTAACAATAAATAAAGTGTCATTGCATTAAAGACAAGAATATAGAACACCTTATTTTCACAGGGTAATTAATTATTATAATTATTACTGGGATGAATAATTAAGTTACATACATAATCACTTAATTAGTCAAGTAATGAAATTTTCCTGTCTTTTTTTCTCAAGTATTCAATTCAGTTTTAAACTTAATCCATTTCTAGTAAATAAATAAATAATGATACAAAACTAGTTTCATCTTCAAAGGTCACAGAAATATGTCAAAAAATTAAGTCTTAAAAAAATATCGAGTCAATAATGAATAACAAAAAAAAAGAAATTGCTAATTCATAAATACAAAAAACTAAATACTAATCCACTAATTTTGGAATTAATTGGATGTAAACGTTTAATTAGGATTATTTGAGCTAAAATGGAACTAAACAATGAATATTTTCGCTTCTTCTTCGGTATTAATTAATTTTAATTGCGATTATTAAGCCACTAATTTACTTGCTGCGTGTGAGTTAGTAAAAATCTTCTGTTCTGCATGTGTCATTCTTCGTTAGTAAGTACTAAGTATTGCGTTCAATTAGTGAACTTTTTTTCACGCATTGTTTTCCCCTGCCCCCATTTTCCTGTCGAGATCTTTGAGGATGCTTGGCGTCGGACTGGCGCTGTTTCCTCTGTGTCCTTCTTCACAACTGCTGTTGCTGCGTCCACTGCTGCGACTGGCGGAAATGTCCCGAGTCGACTCTTCGTACCGGGCTTGATGGCGTTGATAGATTGGGGCGAGGATGAAAAAGTTGGAGATGAAGATCCCACCCCCAGCGATCCAAAATGACCAGGCGTACTTTCCCGTGTAGTCGTAGAGGAGGCCTGCACAGGGAGAAATGAGGGGTTAGCACCAGTCACAAATTCTAGTCAAATTTATGAAGAAATGAATGTAAAATACCAGCAATGGGTGGTCCGATCAGGTTTCCGATCCCTTGCACAAGTAGGAGAAGACCGTACGCGGGGGTAAACTTTTCCAAACTGACGACCTAAACGTTAAGCAGGTAATTATTAGTTATCATTCACTTTCACTAATTAATTACGTGTGGCTATAATTTTTCTCTCGTTACTTGAAGTAGGATGACGGGTGTGAGTGAGTAATTTGCCGCAATCATCAAGCCAAACACGCCGCAGAGCAAGACGAGGAAGTAGTAGGTGAGCCCCATGCTGAACAACTTCCCAAAGAGGCAGGGCATCAGGCCTGTCACGATGCCGCAAATGGAAATACACAGGCCATAAATCGTCACGGAATTTGCCCACTTCTTGTCCCCCAAATACCCCAAAATTATCTGCAAAACGAAATCACAAATAAAAGTTGAATAATAATAATTAATACTTAATTTCCTAATTTAACGGATTAAATTTCTTTACATTTCCGAAAACGGTTAAAAGTCCGATCGCACTTCCCAACATGGCTCCTTCTCCTTCCGAGTAGCCCAAGCCGGTGGCAGTGTCGGCAAGAAAGGTCAATGGGATGTCATACCTGGGAGGGAGACAGGTAGAAATGTGCGTAAGTACTTATCACTATTCTACAAGACGCACTCTCCACCCATCACAATTTACTTACCACATGTACAAGAGAAAATTGGACATGATGAACAAAACGAATCTGGTATTTTTCAAGTGATCCAGGGCAAAGATTTCTTGCATCCAGACGTAAATATCCTGCAGGGCGGCTTTCCACTCCTAATTAATTACAATCACTCAATAATTCTCCTCAATTAAACTAATTAGAACAATAATTAACTAACCGGCGTATTATCATCCGCCGTGGCTACCGAAATGATATCCGGACATGACGTCGCAGGTCGGAGGGGGCGCATTCGGCTTCTCTTCAAATTCAGCACTGCGCCACGATACGTTAAAGAATTGCGATGATTCCCCCAATTCCTAGTTAGTCATTAGTAAAATAATTAATCAATCAACTAGCTAATTATTCACTAAACCTGGACCCACATACATACCTCGTATGCTGCACAAGATAATTTCTCATCGCCTGCTTCTCCAATGTGCTCATGTTTCCTGCTCCTCCGTTACAACTACTGTTTACGCCATTCTTCTCATTGTTTGGTGATGGCGACGGCGACGACGTCACTTCTCCTTTTCCATTAGTCTTATTACTACTCTGATTATTGCTGAATGGTTTTGTATTCATTTGTTGGAGATGAGAATTGAGATTGTTGTGGTGGTGAAGGTCACACAAGTTATTGACTGACTTCTTGACCTCCCCGTTGTTATTGGAATTATTGTTATTGTTCGCGGCGACGAGGAGGGGCGAGTCGCTTTCATTTTCCTCCATCATCATCATCATCTTGTCGTCTTTTATGATAGCTTGGCCCCCTTCGTCGTCTCCTTCCGCGACGCTGTCTTGCCCACCACTCTCACTTTTGTCTTCATTATTGAGATCATTGTTCTCTGCACGAGGTGGGACAGGGGCCGGGACGAGGAGAGGACCACCTCCAGAGGTGAAACCTCCGGCATAATTATTCGAATAGTAGCGAATCCTTTTTCCTCCTCCTCCTCCATTTTTGACGTAGTGGGGCGTGCTGTTGTTGTTCTTGAGACAAAGCTGTTCCGCTTCACGGACAAATGTGGGGATACAAACGGCAGAATTGCAAAGTCTTTCAGATTTCTGGAGTCCAATCAAGGCAGTTCCTCCTCCTCCTCCTTCAGGGATGGAGTACATTCCACCCCCTGCTCCGTTCAGGCTAGGTCAACAAAGATCAGGATGATTAAGATATCTTCAAATTATGTTAGTAATCAATAAAGGTTATCAACCTACTTCAGTTGAGCCTGAGTATTAAAGTCGTGCTCATTCTGGAGAACCTTTTCCCTTTTTCGACTACTCTTCTTGGTCCATTCTAAGTCTTTCATGAGGATAGCACAGAAGCAAAGGCTGAAAAAACATCCGGCGTCCAATAACAAGGTCACCCTCCAGCTGGTCGCTTCTGCAAGTCACGAAAATCATATATTAATTAATTAATTAGTAATTAATATTCTCAAATTGCGGACTCACCGATGAGATAGGAATTCAAGGGGCCAAAGATAAAGGTTCCAATCCCACCGCCACACACGGACAGGCCCGTCGCGAGTGAGCGTCTCTTATCAAAATAATAGGCCACTATCACAACCGCCGCCACGTAGCACAGCGACAACCCAAATCCAGTGATCACTCCGAACGTCAACATGAGCATGTGAATTGAAGCTGCAATTGTAAAGCAAGAGTTAATTAATTAGTCAATTAATTACTTATAATAATTTACTTGTAAAATGTGTAAAAATTTCGAAAAATTGGATAAAATGTCAGTTAAACTGAACTACCGAGTTATTTTGTACGTATTTTAAAAGTTCAATTATAACATGAAATTTTCACTAGTTTCACCAGGGAAAAAACTTTAATCAATCATGTAAATAAATCAGAACTTACTCGCATAATACGACAAGATAAATCCAAGCGTAGCCAGAATTCCACCCACAATGGTGCAATTCCTACAACCATATCGATCCGTGAGGGTGGACGCGACGGGGCCTGACAGCAAGGGCATCGACGCCAAAAGACTGCCAGCCCAGGTCGTCGTGCTTTTCGACGTCCCAAACTCCTTCTGGATTATGGGGAGGAACACGCCGTAGGAAAACGTGACCCCGTCAGCGATCAGATTTATGAAAAAGGCTACAGCAACAACCACCCAACTAGACAAAGAGAAAGTTAAGTTAGGTCAATAATAATTCTGATGACCAACTTCTTATCTTATAGCTTACCCATATCCACCATCGGGCGCTTCCCTCTCTAACGTGGACGACACATCGGACGAGCTCTCGTCAATGTTGTCCGACGTGTGGCGCAACCTCTTGATCGAATTTGGGTTGGAAGTCGGTGGATGGTGGGAGTGGTGGCTGAATTAATAAATACATATAAATATTTACCATATGCAATTATTCATTATTAAATCATGATTTCTATAATGACTTACTTCATAATTTGATGTCGTGGATTGCTGCTCAGCTCTGTAAAACTTTCTTCCATTATGCGCAATTCTTCTTCAAGCCAAATGTATTTTTTAAAGATGATCTCTCGACGAAAGTTGGCCTCGTCGCCAGCATTATCTGCAAAAACAAGGAGGCACCCATAAGGAAATTAAACATGATTCCTCTCTCACTTTTAACTATTCTTAAACTCAAGTAGTTTATACTAATTTACACACAAATACACAACTACCTTTTCAAAGAAGAACAATTCGATTTTAAAATTATTTAGTTCCTTTCTATTTTCAAGTTTTTCAAAATGTGTCCATCTTGGAGAAATGCGATAGCAGCAAAATGTGATAAAAATGGATGGCTTCGCTCCGTGTAGGCGTGTGTTGGTGTGGTGGAACGAGGACAATCATAAATTGATGCTGGATTAATTAGCCGGTCAAATTCGCAGTACAAAACCATACTCGAATGACACAAAAAAGAACAAGAACAAAGGACAGGGACTACCACCACGCCCCTCAAATAAGGTCCGATTTACAACTTTCCTGACCAAAACACTTTCAAAATAGCAGGTCGATTTCCAAGAAAAGTTTTACTTCACAATATCTGAAACTGAAACACAAGTAACTTTTCTCTCCCAGAACAAAGAACAATTACCACGCCCCCTTCTCGAGCACTTGCAATGATGTCCAGTCTACAACCTTGGCACTCGAAAATACTTTCAAAATATGGTTCAAGTTGAATTTCCAAAAAATCTGACAGTAACTTTTCCTTCCGGCTTAATTTTGTCCTTCTTTGTTCTCTCCGAGTGATAAACTGCAACTAAACTTTTGTGTGCTGAGCTACCCACTAACAACTAACTGACTAATAAACCGACTCGCTGTGCATGTATCCTACCTTTACTGAAAGTAAAGTAGACCGACAGAAGAATGGAGACGCCAAATAAGTACAAGCAAGCAGAGGAAATAAATAAGTAGGAACAAGAAGCGTGTGCCTGTGCAGGTAAAAGAATTTCTGGAAAGAACAAGAAATGCAGTAATCTCAAGTTGAGATTCTCAGCTTCCTCTCTGCAAAGATAAGCCGACCAAGAAGGATTAGACTACTTAATTCATACAGATAACAACCTGTCAAGAACTTTGCTAAATAATGCTCAATGAAATTTTTCTATAAATTATTTAGTTCAATCTTTAAGTAATTCATTTCATGGCAGTCCCTGTAATTCTAATTCTTTAAACACAACATCAAAGATATAGGCATCTCGAGTGCAAAACTAAATATTCAAAATTTTATTAATGGCGTTAAAATTGGAAGAAAATTCACATGAAAAACTGGGAGCATTAGATCAAGATTACTATTTGTATTTAATTTATAAATGGATGAGCAAAAACATTTAAATCAATGGAATTCTTGTATAAATTAGTGCAAGCAGTAAATAATGGTAATCTTTATAAGTCATTATTAATTCTGAAGAAGGTGACTCTGTTAAATTCTCGTCCGTGTAAATGCCATACAAAATTTCATTCACGGCGTCAAATTGAGAGAGAAAAAGATCCATACCAAAAATTCTATACATTCCGAATTACAAGAAGATCTCCTTATTCGACTGGATTTTTCTCCCAGTTTAATTTTTCAGGATTCACTTGTTTCTCAAATTTGGCACAAAATTTGCACAATTTTATTAAACTTCATAGCTCACACTGTTAAATTTTAGGAAAACTTTGAAATAAAATTGTATTTTATTTCGCGATCATGTGAAAACGGGGCAGAATTATATTGGCAAATTTGGCGAACCATATAACCCCCCATAAAATTCTCTGAACTAAATTATTGGTCACATTGACTGCAGAGTTCCATTCAAAAAGAACGACGGAATGAGCCCAAGTCGTAGAGGAACAAAGACGAGACAAAACAAATGCAGTCTCGTTCCTTTCAATTCAATTCTTCTCAGTAATTAGTTTACTCGACACAAATATATAATGGTTAAATTAAAATTGTTTACCAACATAATAATTCATGGATTGGATTCAAAGACAAATTGAATTTTGTTATGAAGGAAGTCTTTCATCCACTCCTCCGTCGGACTGACTTGACGACGCCAAAAAGAAGACCAAAAGTTGGAACAAATCCACAACTATGAAGAGACAGAATGGCTGCGTATGACAAGAATGGATAAGTCTTTTCTTATCGTCGTATATATGAAATAAGTACATTTTTTGACGAGGAGCAAATGCCCTTGGGTCGAAGAGGGGTCATCGTTGGTCATCCACACCCCACCACGTGAGATAACTAATCTGGATTAATTGCTTCCTTGTCCCTAAACCGACCTTCCTGACCACTCCAAAATCTCACTTGTACATATGCCCCATTATGCACTTTGAACAGCAATTACTTTGTTCAGAGATAGCAAAGTGAGGAATTTTGCATTAAAAAAGATGCACTGCACAGCTTTGCAACTAGCTTTATTTATGGACTATTCAGCATAATGTACATAATAAGACACCCACCACGTGAGGTTATCACCCTGTCCAAGCCTGTAACTAATTATATGTCACACTCCCCACAACTTTACAGATTTTGCATGCATATTTTTGCATAAAACCACAACATGCATAATTCGCATATATGCAGTATCCAATCCACTCACCAAACTGCCAATCCAAAACTAATTCTCTTTCTGGATAATATTCATCGTTAGTACCTGGTTCATTGATGAAATCAAGTTCGTCTAACTAACACGAAGGTCTGAAACTGAATATGAATATTATGCAAATCTATACCTGCAGAAAGTTGGCTGATGCTCCTACTAGTTCACGGTCAGGGTCAGAAGAGGCGGAAACACTATTCCTCAAATTCACTAAATTCCAGCTTGTCACTTGACGTTGAAACATGACAGGTAACAAATTATGGACAAAACGCATGCAACAAAGTGGCTGTCCAACTCATCAACATTTCCCCTCATATTTAAGCATGTGCATAACAAATTCGCAATAATTCAGCGACTCGCATTGTCCGCAAATCGTGAATGCCAGAAAGGAACATTTATTTGTTTTATGTAATTAGTAAATGGTCACTTTTTAATTGATTCAATTCCAATTATGAGACATGCATCAAGGGCAAAGTTTAATGGGGCATGGTTAACTAAGTAAATAATTAAACAAGAGCGATTTTTTTAATCTGCGTTACACAAGCCGAGTTCTTGGCAGGTCATCTATTTCGGGGTGTCTTTAGTCATGTCAGTCGTCACTTTTTTTGGTCGTCGTCATGTGTCATACGTACTTATGCACATATCAGCCTACTAGCCAAGAACTCGGCTCAATAATAATAATATCAACTCGTAGGTCAATCTCACTCAATCAATGGACGAATCTCTTATCAATTAACCGTCTCGTCGTCTGCCATCCCATCAAATTCACTCTTTTCATTCAAAAAATTGCAAAAAACGTGCCATTCATTCCCAACTCGATTATTTGCAGCGAATAACAATTTGCAAAAATATACAATGCAAAATGCCAACCAATATGTCAAAAAATCTGCAAATTTTTCACCTATTTATAAAATTCCAACGATAGAGAATTTTTGAAATAAGTAAATTTCTTCTTACCTATTTACAAATTGTCCTTGTCACAAAATTATCCAGCCTCGTTCGTAGGAGCAACTTCGTTGTTATTGCAATTTTTAGTTTGATTATAAATATATTTAGTTTTATCACTGTTTAATTTTTTTTGAATATTCGGAATTATTTCACTTTAATTTTGTAAATTAAAATTATAAGTTTTTAAATTTGATTAAGTCTTCCCAACTTCTGATATCGTTTAACAAGCAGGTACTTTATTTGCATGAAAGCTTACAATTTTTTTTCCTGGGGAGATATCCTTCCGTTAAAATTTAGATATTTAATTTTCTCGTAATTTTAATTTTCTTTCGATTAGAATACGTCTGGAATTTAATTTATCAATTTCTTCTGAATAATTAATTACCCTTTTAATCGTAATATTTGGGTCGAATCTGGTCTAAAATTTGCATATATTTTTAACCTGCAACTATTATTATGTCGCAATTTTGCCCCCTCCACAAACGGTTTCAATTTGTATGAAGATTTTTCCCTTGTTTCGAAATTTTTATTCATTCCAATTTTTCCAAATTTGCACACTTTATAACGGAATAATTCGCCAAATAATATTCGCCAATTTTGTAAGCTCCACCACCAAAAAATAAGACTCCTCCCCCCTCGCAAAATTAAAACTCGTCCTCCTCACTCATTCTGATTTCTTGAAGAGATAAAATACGTATCTTTTCACAAAATTATCCTACACTATTTTTGCCAAAAAGTTTGCGAATTGCGAATCCGTGCCTCACAAAACAAAGAAAGAACTGACTGATGCAATGAAAGAAAGAGAGATTTGGCGTAAGTATGTAAGTATGTAAATCTTAAATTAGAACTTGACTATATTTCGTCAACCTCTCGCCTCTTTGGTGGTGGGACTGGCTTATCGTCCCCACCTTATCCTATGATAATAGTGACGTTATCAACATGCATATTTCGTGTGTCGTGTGCCTTGGCTACAGAAAAAGTAGTAAGTATCTGTCTTGGCTTGTCTACTAGGGCGAGGAGTTTCTTCGGGTTTGTGGTGGTGTGGACGAGGAGCGTGTCTCACTTATCATCCTGCAGTGGTGTCAGTACGAGAGCTGTGTGCTCGAGAAGAATGGGACCATGGCCAAGGCAGAAGAAGACTTAACAACCAACAAATTCCTCAATCATATCGTCATGATCATTTATTTTTTATTATGTTCTCCTCAACCACCCCTCTTTCCTTAGCTTCTTTCCTGACAAATCCTGGCACACAAAATAAATAATTCCTCAAAAAAGTTTCCACGAAATAATAAATAAGAACAAATGAATACGCTCTTTTACACGACGAGTTAAATTTAATCTGAACTAGCAAATCTAAATTTTATTTTGTTTTTAAACACTTTTTCGAACTTCTTGTTAGTCGTAACGGCGTCCAAGTTGCGCAGATTACAAAAAATGTACTTTCTTCCTCTTTAAATTCGCAATGTTTTGGGTGATGATAACTTTGAAATGAAAATGGGGACAGGAAAGTATTCAGATTTCTCTCGCCCACTAAATATTTTGAAGGTTTCTTTTGGTAAATATTTTTTGTCTGTTGTGTTACCCGATATATTCTCGGAAAGATCAAGGTAAACAAGGAGAAGGAGAAGAAGGAGTCAGTTGACTTTTCCGTCCTCCTACTTTCGCAATGTAGTCACTTTCTCTGTGTTGGCACAGAGTATAAGAACCCACCCGGATCCGACTTTTCGAGTTCCGAACGTGGAATAGCTAATACCTTATTACGTACGTACATGCTCCTCTCTCTCTCCGTTCTGCACAAACAAAACCCGGGTGGGTTATGTGCTCAGGCTTTTTTTTGCGAATTCGGGTTGGGAGACGGGAGTACATACGCTATGGAATATTGCTTGGTTGCAACAAAGTCAAGTGCAGTGCAGTCAAGGAGGAGGAGGAGGAGGAAAATGCAGTAGTTTTGTGGCCGGTCGGAGAAAGAAAGAAAGACTGCAGAGCATCTCTCTCCATTTTGCGGAAGAGAAAGCAAACCTGATTTTCGAGATGACCAAGGTCGACGTGTTTTTCGTCTTCTTTGGACACGTGCAGGACTAATTCGGCAAAACATGGCTTTCTCCACGTTTCCTGCTGGAAATGAAATGAGATGATAAAAATATGCACAATTTGACAAGTATATCCGAAGATCAGGTCGGGTCGGGTCAGGTCAGGGAATAACGCCCACCAACAAACTCATCACGATAAAACAATGTTATCAATGAAAGAATAATTTTTACGGGGAGCAAATTATTTAGTTTATGACCATATTTGAGCTGTCATATTTCATCATTAATCAGACTCAAATTCACCTTTGTTTGCGAATTTCCATTCGGAAGTTATTTTTTTTTGTGACAAACTTACAATTAAGGTAAATCAGTTTAAATGAAATATTTAGTTCTGTGCGATATTTTGCTCTCGTGAGATTTTGTGACATTTAATTACGGAGCAATTAAATTAGGGAAATAATTTTTATTTCTAAATGTATAATTGGCCCTTTGCCCTCTGTGTTTCCCCTCTCGTCAACAATCTACCTGTTTACCTGTCAAGTCTGATTTACAAGTTATGAATGGTCAGGATCGCGTCATTGTTTTTGGATAAATTTTCAGACAGCCCACCCACGCATTTTTTCCCAAATTTATTTAATTATCCTCCTCCGATAGCTGCATTTTTTAAAGCATTTTTAAAATTGCATGCAAACTGCATACAATCGACATGCAAGAATATTTACGGTTCAGCAATTAAGCAAATCTCTGCCGTATAAAAGCATCCGGATTTTGTCCTCTTTCCACTCATCTCTTCGACCCCTCTGAAATATTTAAATCATCAGTTTCCACACAATCATGGCTCCTCATTTCGCCCTCCTTCTCGTCATCGCCGTCGTCACAAATCTTATTCCACAAGTAAGAAAACTTTTATTTGCTAAAATTTCGCTAAAAATGAGTGGAAAATTGACAAGTTTTTTTATACTTTTATTTCGTCCAGAGTAAAAGTGAACACCCGAAATTTGAAGAGTGTAAAAAGGCGAGTGAGCGATATTTCAAGGCGAGCCACAAGAATACGATGGCCTGTCACGCCGATCTCAAAGACGACACGCACTCCCTTGAAGAAAAATTCGATAAATTTGGCGTAACTAAAAATATTGCAAATATATTCGCAAATAAAAAATGGATTTAACCCCAATTTCCTTCCAGTGCACTGTACGATGCATCTTGCAAAAGGATAAAATGGTAAAAAAAATTGTACAAATTTTTTCAAAATTCTAAAAATAAATGACCAAAAATGCACAGCTTGACGACAATGAAGCCGTGACGGAGGAATTTTTAAAGTCGAATTACAAGGGCAGAGTAATTTCCGAATTTGATGAGAAACTCCTCTCACATTTTCTCGAGTGCAAAACCAAATTTGGTAAATAGATAATTTGCGAATATAAATATAAATTCGGAGAGGAAAGATGGCTAAATTATTCACGAAATTGAAAATTGATCCAACCAAACTATTGATTTATATTTTGTCAGGGGATAAACTGGACAAAGCGGATCCGAACTGCAAATCATATCGCGATTACGGGCTTTGCATGCAAGAGTCCATTTCTCATGTGAGTATAAATATATACATTGATGGATGGATTGGCAAAATTGTGCAGAATTGACGACGCCCTGCCATTTATTTACATATCTGTCTTGTATGTTTGACAGGTTTGCTATGAAAATCCATAATGATGAAGAATCACCCAAATGCAAATTCACTTATTAATCACTTAATTTCGCACTTGTCGTGAACACGGATTGGTAAAAAATTATCATCAAAATTATTTATGCTCGATGCAAAAAAATTGTTGAAATATATTAGGCTGGTGAGAATAATTATGTTTTGAAAATAAATGTGGAAAAATCATTTCTAAAAGTTAGCGTGGGTACGTGGTAAAATTTATTTTGGTGGCTCATTAATTTACATGTACAAATTTATGCATGCCATGAAAATTGTGGCGAGGATAGACGAACTTCTGCACATGCAAATTGTAATTGTTGGCCATTCTCTTCCCTATTGGAATCTGGAAATGTGACTGTGACGCGACGCTGTTATGGACACCGCTTAATGAAAGTGATGATTCCAAAATTTGTGCACTTATTTTTAAACACCGTCTTGCATGAAATGGATTTTTGTGAAGTCATGACCATTTATCAATTTCCCACCCTTGATTTTGGCCTCACTTTCATCTCCGCGATAAGCCACGCTCATCGTCATCACACACAATGATCATCCCCTGTCACGTGCACTTGGTCCTCCTCCTTTTCGCCACAATTCTCCACGTTTCGTTCGGTAAGCAGGCAACATAAATCAACTTCCGGTTAAAATTGTCCACCTACAAACTGAAACTGCATCGGATTTGTTCTCCTCAGGATTGCGGTGTTTTAATTGCACTTCGGAAAAGACTTGTCCCGACGCCAAGCGAGCCCCGGTTGAAACTTGTACACAGCCAGGTGCACATCTCATTTGCATAATTCACGCCATGTCAACAATTAAACTAAATTAAGTCCCGCAGACCCGGTGTGTCTCTCGTTCGAGGGTCACCAGCGGCCGAGCGGGTGCATTCCGAGGACAGGTTGGGGCGACCACGACAAGTTCACGGCAGGCGCTCACAAGTGCATCTCCTGGATGATGATCAATCGCTGCACCTGCGACTACGACCTTTGCAACGGCTCGGAGAATCCGCTGACACCCTTCGGCGTCCTCCTCGGCGTCACCCTCGTCGTGATGAGGTTCGTCGTCCACGCGTATTTCTGGGATTAAATAAATGTCATCATGGGTTTTGTGGTTAAATTGGGCACGTTCAAGCTCTTGTAATAATTTCTTATATTTATTATAATTATTATATATTATAATTACTTATAATAATAGGTTAAATTTCTTAATAAACAAGTGAGTGAAGTTTAATCTCGTACTTGTTTCACGTCTTTATCTTCTTCTGTGTTTGGCATTAATTAATTGGGAGGAATGATCTGGTCGAAAAATGCGACAAGTTTTTGGTCCCTTTATGACATGAAATGATGAGATTTTTTAAACTTCTCAAAAACATTTTGTAATTTATTTGCTATTTCCATTTTAATTTGCGTTCGAATTTTTGTAGATTACAAAATATTGAGCGTACTCACGTCAACCTTCGCATATCTCGCATATCTCGCAAATTGAACATAGCAACATAACTTGTGAAGTTTTGCGAGATTTCGCAAAAAATTTGCTGGAAAACCATGGGATTTTTTTTCGCAAATTTACCCAGCAATTGAGCATGTCCTTATTTCGCAAAATTATTTCGCAAAGTAATTCTGCAAGAGAAATTACAGAAATCCATGGAAACAATACCAAAATAGGTGTTTTTCTGTAGATTTGCGAGATAAGGGAGTTTTGCGAAGTCATATTTTGTGAATCCCCTCACGACAGAAATATTTTGATCTTCGCAAATTTGCTAAATGAGTTGCGATGCGAAATAAGAAGTTGTCGTGAGTACGCCCATTAATGTAGTCATTGGGTGCAATTTTTACTAAATTGGCGAGAAAGTTTGACAATAAAAAGAATTTACAATTTCGATAAATATGACCCGAAAACTGCTGATATTTGATTGAATCCTGACCAACCTGCTTTTGTACAAGATTGGAAATAATGGAAGAAATTGTGCCACAAAATGTCGACCTTATGAATCTTGACGATGTGTTGGGCGAGTACAAGTGTCGAATTTGCGACCTCTTCATGATCCAGGTTTATTTTTGCACATTATGCAAAAATAATTGCACAAATTTTCACCCCTTGATTATTAATCTACAGGCCAAACTGCTCAACTGTGGTCATAAATTTTGCACGTACTGCCTCCACCTCATCCAACCCGTGAGCGGAAGGTGCCCCACGTGCTCGACGCGAATAACGACGGCCCTCCGCGTGAGACAGGTCGACGCCGAGGTCGCCGCCATCGTCACCTCACTCTCGGACGAAGCCCAGTACAAATTTCTAGCCGAAAAGGTCAAACGAAAATTGGTGCTGAAAGGAGAAGAAGAGGAAAATGCGTCGTCAAGATCAAGTTTTTTGGCGACGGAAAGGAATGAATCCGCACTCGCGATGGACAAAATCTGTGCCCTCTTAGAAATGCCAAATCCAATCCGAAATTCGGCCACTTCGTTTCTCCCGAACGTTAAGGATGACGGGAAGAACAACAAGCGACAAAATTTTGGTGGGGTAAAAGTCATGGAAAACTTATGTCCGGCTAAATCCGCTCGTGGTCTAACGACCACCGGAAGTAGAGTAAATTTCGTGACCCCGAAATCCGCCCGAGGAGGTGGATCGATTCATCTCCCGGAAATTGGAGGAGGTCAAAAAACGCCACGTGCCGTACGCCCCAGGACGAGCAGAGGTCACCCGAGCGAAAGTCGAGGTGACCTCTTCGTGACCCCGTGCTCTCCCGTCTTTATTGACGACTCCACGGAACAAGACCTGCTTCGAGTCTACGTCTGCCTATCTGCACAGCGTGACGTGGCCGATTGTGACGACGAGGTCGGCGGCGGTGGCGGTGGTGACGACGTGTACCAAATAAGTGAGGCTGATCAGTCCGACTACGTGGCGATGGCGGAGGACATGGCGGGGCTGGTTCAACTTGACCAATTCGTGGACCATTGGTCCGTCCAGAGTCGGATTCCAGAAGAGTTTGAGTCTGGTTCCTTGTCGGGGATGGAAATGAGTCTCCTGGGGTCAGATTTGTGCCAGGGGATTAAATCTTTAAGGGAGCGAGCGAGGCAGAAACTCCCGAATTCTTTGTCGACACCCCGAGGAAAATGTAAACCCCTGGAATTGGAGGAGTGGGGATTGGAGAACTTATTTCGCACTGGTCACGATGACAAGTTGCAGCGTGAGGATGACAAGTTGGTCGTGTTGATGGAGTACGACGCGGCGTTGGAAGGTTTGAGGGGACGGGTGGACCTTGGGACGGAGGAGGAGATGGACGTTGGGATGATGATGCGAGGGGACGGGTTGGGAAGTGTGAGTGCGAGAAGTGGGGGGCAGAGGTCGGCGAGATTGTGGGCTTCGGAGGATCGGAGGAGGGAAGAAACGAGGAGAAAGTGTAAGTCAGCCAGAGTTCGGGAGGCGACGACGACGACGACGATGACGACACCTTTCCAGACTCCTCTCGACCTAGCGTTTCGTCAGGTTAAACCTCTTGCAAACTTTGGAGGAGGAAACGTTGCTAATTTTGGCAAGAAATTGGCAGATAAGTGTAAAAGTGGTCGTCCTAGTACGAGTGGTGGTGGTGGTGGTGTGATAAGAAAGACATGAAATTACGAAATAAAAAATATTAAATTATCACGATTTGACTGCCCTCTTCTTCGAAGTGAATAGATTAATTTGAATTCAGAAATGAAATGATACGTATCAGATTCGATATAAAAATTGAGATCAAAATTTAAATACCCAATTGAATTAAAGTCTCACGTATATATTCATCGAATTGAGTGCTGATAAAGCATTTAACACACAATTTTGACGGCGTGGTATATTTGATCAATTAAAAAGTATGTAAAATTCTGCAGAAGTAATAAGAATAATTTAAGAAGAAATCAACTCATTTAGCAAAAAATGTAGTGCCTGCGAAAAGCTCATTTTGCATGTCGTACATAGTTTACTAAATATTTTTCCGTGTTGAAAGTGGGATTGACCCTGCTCAATATTTGCTCCTATGATGATCCCTTATCCGCAACAACCCTTCTTCATCGCATCCTTTCCCGACGACTTTGAAATGTTCATAATTATGGTAAAATTCTGGAATTAATTCAAGAAATAAGAAACACTTTGACAATTGTACGTAAAAAAATTAATTTTGCGTGCTATTTTGTATTTACTCACCTCCGCCGAGGTCGGATGAATCCCAATGGTTGCATTTAAGTCGTTTTTCTTCATCCCGAGTCGAATGGCAACAGCGAACCCTTGAACCACCTCCCCCGCATTGTAACCTATGAAATGCAGCCCCACGACGCGTTCCTGTACATAAACAAACAATGGTAAATTAGCGCCATGTCCTGAATTAATTGCACTATTTACTACGCACCTTTTCGCTCTTGCGACACACCACTTTTGCGTATCCCTTGTTCAAATCACTCGCTGGCAGTTGTGATTCGAAGGGTTGGAAATAAGTGTGATAAACTTCGATGTCATCCTTTCCAAATTTTTTTATGGCGTCCTCTTCAGAAAATCCGACGAATGCGTATTCCATCGGAGTGAATACGGTCGTCGGACAGTTGACGTAGTCCGTCAGCGTGGTCGATTTTCCAAATAATCGCTAAATTTTAAAAAATACGGTGAAAATGTCATTCTAAAAATTTTCGATTGCAAATTTTTTGCTTACTCTGGCAAGCAATAGGCCAGCTTGAATGGCGGCCGGAGTGAGTTCCGGTCTGCCCTTGGTGCAGTCACCGATGGCGTAAATGTTGGGAACGCTGGTTTGATCCGATTCGTTGGCGAGGACGAATCCCGACTCGTCCACTTTGACTCCGACGGGACCCAATTTTAACCCGGGCGTGATGGGAAGTCTCCCCGTGGCGAACATGACGGTGTTAAACTCTTCCTCCACGACGGACCCAGCGCCGGATGTGGGTTTCGAGGAGACAATTAAAGTCCGCTGGTTGGAGGAGCCTGGTTTCCCTTCCTTCACGGAGACGGGGACACGACCCACTTGGAATTTTACGTGACACTCGTCCTCCATATATTTCCCGACCAGGTCGGCCATTTGTTGGTCGAAACCGCGCAACAGGATAGATCGGACCTGTGAAAAGGATACGTTTTAAGACATTTTGGCACAAAAATGAACTAAATCCTTTAAATTCACCATAATTGTGGTATCGATTCCCAACCCTTGAAGAAATCCGGCCGTCTCCAATGCAATGTAGGAACCACCAACGACCAGCGTTTTTCCGGGGTGATTCTGCAGTGAGAAGATGTCGTCGGAGGATAAGCAGTACTGTTTCGCACCTGGGACGTCTTCCGGATAGTGGGGACGACCACCCACGGCAATTAATATGTTGGAGGCTGTATGAATGGAAATTTTCCCCTGTTTTGTCGTCGCTTTGATAGTGTTGGCATCGACAAATTCGCCCAAACCGTTGATATATGTGACGTTAGAGTCCCTGAGGGCGACCCGGTAGGTCCAATTGGTCCCTTTAATACGATCCTGGACATTTTGGACGAGTGCGGGCCAGTCGACGGATTCTGGAAATTAATAAATTATGAAAATCAGGTCATAATTAATTATTTATTTAATTAATTAGATTAGTACTTGACTTTGACGTATCCACACTCGTCCACCCGTAGGAACTGGCGTCCGATATATTTTTACCGACAAGTGATGCTGCAAATTAAATTTTCAAATTGAAACCTTCAATTAATATATACACTCAAAAATGCTGATAATTTAGTTCGTCTGTCCATACCGACATGCATCATCTTCTTAGGAATGCATCCAACGTTCACACACGTTCCCCCCAACCCCCACGTCGTCCCCTGTGGCGACTCAGGTACAAAGTCCAAAAGCGCAACTTTTGCTCCCAGAGCGGCCGCTTCCTGTCAATCGGATAATAAATGAATAATTAAATTAAAGGTCAGGTCAGAGAAACTAATTTATTAACTACCGAGTGTCCTGATGTATTACATACCTTGGATGCCGCCAACCCTCCCGACCCTCCTCCAATCACGATAAGATCGTAGTCATACTTTGACCCCTTTGTTGGCGATGGCGATGCCGATGACGACATAGTGGATTTGGTGACAACTAGTAATTTTTGTTGAGCCTGAAGAAGGGGGGTTAGGTTACAGGTGGTGGTGGTGCTACTGGTAAGGATAAGTTTACTGCTAAAGGTACTGAATTGACGAAACAGCAACATCAATCAACAATGCGGCCAACTAAACAAAGTGAGATGACAAAAAATACAACCACCCAAATTTATGCAATTCTCCGCTATGAGTAAAATGATCTCGGGAAAGGCTAGATTCCTTCCTCGCCTTTGCTGGAACTGGAACTCTCTAACTGATGAAATAACAACGAGTTTTATGCAACTTTTTCCATCAAAATTTCATCAGCTAAAATTGACGAAGGATTTTATTTCAAATATGTATCTCCATATTTCATTTTTATGGACCGAATTTGGTTGCTGAATCTGAAAAACAGGTCAAAATTGTTGCCCCCCACAACTTGTACCATCCCTCATCGAATCTCACCGTCTCAAGAATCTCGAAACTCTCACTCTTTTACAATCATCATGCATCAATTTTTTAAAGAAATCCACCAATTGCTGAGCTTTTTAGCTTCCCAAAAAGTTTTGAGAAAATTGCATGACACGAAAAAAAAGGATATGATACGCATCACGAGACGAATCTTAATTGCAACACGATAAGTTCAAACTGATGTTAATCATTATATGAGACACAATAAACAAAGAGACGACAAATATTATGCACATTTACATAAATACGTATAATAATTTATTACAAACCCTGCACATTTTGTTTTTCATTTTGAGAGATAAATATTTCAGACCTTAATTCTTGGATATGTTTTGGTCATTTGTTTGGAAAACCCCTACGACTGGGCAGCCTTTAAGGTCTGCGTGAGGTTGTAGTGTTCCTCCTTGATGTCGACGTCCCCCCAACCCCACGCCCCACCCCCGCCACCACCTTCGTCATGGTCATGCCCCCCGCATCATCCCCCGTCCTCCTCACCCGCGCCATGACCACCTCATGTGGCACCGTCTTCAAATCGTACGCCAACCCAAAGTAGGCGCACAGGTCGATAAACGCGCACGACCAGTTGAGCCCGTACGCACCTGGAAGTCAAAATAAGGTCATAGGCACGAAAGGTCAAAGGTTATCGTGTAAAGGACTCACCCAACTCGGCCGCCTTGTAATCTTGAGGATACACGTGGTGATAGTTATGCTTTTCGGGGTTATCAGAAGGATAAGCATCATTAAATTGGATAAATTATGATGGGCTTATTATTGGCTAGTTACCCATCCTTCTCCAATGGCGAGCAGGGCGACGAGCTTGTTTTCTCTGGCGAAAATCCTCCTGTAGAAAACAGAACGAAAGAAATTAAACTAATTTGAAAAAAATAAAATGTGTCAACGGTTTGGGAAACATGCCGTTCGAGTTTTTTGCGGAAAAAAATCAACCCAAACAAAAATTTGGATCATTTCAAAAGTAAGGTTACCTTTTTCCCAAATTCCAATTTTTATTAGGGTCTAAATCAAACTTTGACCTTAAATATTTGAGCTGGAAAACCTGCGGAGTTGATTTAATTTTCGAAAATCAAAATTTTTGTCCCCAAAAAATCTCGAGAGGCTTACATATTCTCAAACTAATGACACATGTTAAAACGACTATATGAAATCCGCACTACATTGCACCACGTTTCGACAAAAGAAGAAAATGGAGACGTACGTATCATATTTTTTATATCCGTAAAGATGCGCAGCGGAGTTGACGAGCCAGGTAAAGTGAAGCGTCGTCATGTAGCGAAACGAGTTGACGGCGAGGGCGTCGAGCAGACTCATCGTGGGAAAAAGGGACATCAGCGTCCAAATCGGGACAGCAAAAACGGCCAGGAACTCAAGGACGCGGTAGTGTCTGAAATATGTATAAAAAAAGGTGTAACAACAGCTTGTGACCTGAGTGACCTTCTCCTGACCTTGACTGGAACCTGACGATGGGGTCATTGTCGAGGTCAGAGAAGTCGAGACAGTGCTCCTTCTCCCTGACGGCGGGATCTTCTCTGACGAGGAGCCACCCCATGTGCGCGAACCAGAACCCACGCCGCGAGTTGTAAGGGTCCGCGGCCGTCTCGGTGTACTTGTGGTGCAGCCGGTGGTCCTTGGACCATTTGAAAATGCTGTGCTATTCGTTAAACGGGACCACGTGATTACTTCATTATCATAAAAAAATTAATTACTAATTTGCATACCTGGCCGGCGGCCGTTTGCGCCACGGCGAGAAATATTTGGAGAGGGAGTTTGGCTTTGAAGGTGCGGTGTGACCAGTAGCGGTGACACCCCACTGTGATCCCCACCCCCATAAAGTAACCCATCACAATGGCTGGAAATTATGCAAATTTTTAACACCATTTTGCACACATTTTTAACCATTTCTCAGCTCTGGGAATTTATTTTAAAATTCTGGACGACAAATTTGTAGCCAGCAAATTGATTAATTGAATGACGGTGAGTTTTTTTAACCCATTTTCGATGAGTTCCAATTTTTCTGGAGGTTTTTTAAACTTGAGATCTCCTCCTTCAAAAACTTTCAAAATCTGGAGTGCGTATTTTTTTAACTCCCTGCTCTACAAATTTGTCTTCCCGAATTTTAAAATAAATTCCCATGCAGAGCCGAGAAACGATTAAAAATGTGTCGATTCGAGTCCCATTTAGTTAATAATCATAAAATTAGCACGTCGTCACCCTAATAACTCACTTGGGTAGACGACCCCCCAGGGAACTCTGCCCCACAGGATGAGATAAATCCCGTAGAGTCCGAGAGCGTGGATCGGGGGGACCCAGATCCTATTCCACTGATGCATCTCTAGTCCGAAGGGGTGTGACGAGGTGCAATGGTACGAACGCTTCGGTGCAGCTGTGACACTGATGGATTTCCTGTCCTCCATTTTCCCTAAATTTCTGTATCTTTTCAAACTCTGAGTAAAAATCGCTCCCTATTTTTCGGCGAGAAATTAGTGGTGTGACTTGAACTGATTATTGTTGGCTTTTCCATGAGCTCCTTTTCCTTCCTGCTGTCACGACCAAGTGAGGCGAATTAACCCATCAGCGTCACCTGCACGCATGGTCACATGAATATTCTGTCGAGTCCAATCTCATCCTGAGGTCCAATCATGCCGCCCCCAACCAAAAGCCAATTTCATACCGCACACAAACACAAACGGCTAAAAACGAGATATAAATGAACAAATTGCTCTCAGCCAAGTTTAGACTGAAATAATAACAATGATCATAACTCGTTTTCAATCGTAAGTAATCATCCAACTTTTGCACGTTGTCAGTCAGACAGCGTACGTACATACGTTTATTCACGAAATGATAATTCTTCCATTCAGATCAAGGTGGACGGCATCCCGTCAACTATGTACAAAATCCTGTCGTCCGATTACATTATGCAACTACCAAGCCAAAAATGCATCCCTTCCGCTATGCAATTTTGCCAATACAAACATTTAAATTATTCTATCGTCGCTTTTAATCCGACTTAATCTTGGCTTTAGAGATATGTAATACGTTTAAAGAATTGGTGCATGGAGTTAAACTCCGCAAATCGCATGCCAATTTTTTGCAAAAAGGTACATATTTTGCTGCCTTATCTGCATAACTTACCTACCTTACGTCAACAAGTCACTTCCATTTTCCAACTTAACATTGACACCAAAAAAGAGGAGACTCGAATTAAATTCGCCAATTTGCCAAGGAAGGAAATTACTTTTTACCTCCTCATAAATAATAATCTACGCAAATTACGGTATTCTCTAGAGATAAAAAAATACGTATGGGAAATGCAAGGTTGGATTGCTACCTCTATTTACACATTTCTTCGCCAAATAAATAAATATTTTGCTCATAGCGAAAACAAAGGATTTTTGCGAAATTTTTCAGCACAATCAGGCTTGATCACGTCATTCATGGAATTTATGCGTAAACTTTTCCTTCTTCGATTCGTCTTTTCCATTCTGGTTAATAATGCGACAGCCGACTGCACATTAGTACGCATTGTCCTCTTAATTGTGCCCTATAAAAAATGGACAAGAATGCGTCCACCATTAATTAATTACCGCACTTCCGCTCTTTCTTGAAATGAAGATCCCAATTAAAGCCGTTTTAATGAATGATACGCACATCTTCCTCGCCACAAATTCTCGCAAATTTTTACACTATTTCGGCAAAAAAACACAAAGGTTTCGCACTCTTTTTCATCCTCCTATAGTTAAAGCCATTTTAATGAGTACGCAGTTCCTCCTCGTCATCAAATAAGCCAAAAAAATTTAATAGTCTCGCAAAAAAAATAGAACTTTTCTTCTCCTGACTCACAAGACAAGGAATAATTTAAAAGTATGAATTGAGACGGGCCTAGGCAGCTTTGGACTGTCGCAAGGTTTGGGTGACAGCGAGGTGTTTGAGGGGAATGTCGGGATCGCCCCATCCCCACGGGGGCAGGCGCGTCCCCTCATCGTCATCCTCACTCTCGCACTCCGCGTCCCCCTCGTCCTGGTTGCCGAGTAGCTCGTCGTGGAGCTTGACGTCGCCGGTTCTCTTGACCCTGGCGCGGACGACGTGGGGAGCCACGGTTTTGAGGTCGTACGCCATCCCCAGCGCTGCAAACGTGTCGATGAAGAGGGCCGACCAGTTGCGCCCGTAGGCACCTGAAAGTCAAAATAACGTCATATTGGCACGAAAGGTCAAAGGTTATCGTGTAAACGGCTCACCCAACTCGGCTGCCTTGTAATCTTGAGGATACACGTGGTGATAGTTATGCTTTCGGGGTTATCAGAATGATAAGCATCATTAGATTGGCTAAATGTTGATAAGTTTATTCTTAAGAATGGCTTGTTACCCATCCCTCCCCCACGGCCAGCAGGGCGACGAGACCGTTCTCGGAGGCGTAAATACCCCTTAAAGAAGGCAAGAAAAGGGTCAAATAAAGATGCCTGGGTAGAAAATAAATCGGAATTAGCATTGTGGGGGAGCTTACTTGTCGTACCTGCAGAAAAAGAATGTTTAAATGAATTATTTAGCTCTAAAACAAGCATGTTTTTTTTTATATAAATCACTCACGGTTTTGATCCCCAGAGGTGTGCCGCAGAGTTGACGAGCCTTTGAAATTGATACAAATTTTAGTACAGAATCGCAATATTGCAATAGAAAGAGTAGAAGCGATTAGAAGTGGATTAGAGGATTAGTGGATTAGAGGTAGCGATTAGTACTAGATTATTACCAAGTGATGTGGAGTGTGGAGATGTACATGGCGTAGTTGACGCAGACCAACTCGTACACCCCCAACGAGCCAAACACGCTATGAAATATCCAGATCGGAACAAGGTACATGCTCAGAACCAACAGCGGCCAGTAGTACCTGACAAAAAGGGTACAGTTTCATTTTTAAAATGTCACCATAATATATGCTATTCTATGTGCATACTTTGTCTGGAATCTGACGACGGGGTCATTGTCGAGGTCGGTGAGGTCAAGGGTGGCCTCCTTCTCTTGCACGGCAGGGTCCATCCGCTCCAACAACCATCCCACGTGGGCGAACCAAAAGCCACGAGATGCGTTGTGTGGGTCGGCCGAGGTTTCCGTGTACTTGTGATGAATCCTGTGGTCTCGACACCACTTGAAAATCGGGTACTGTACAGTTTTACAAATGGTAATTTATGTATTTTATGCAAATTTTTGGAGAATTTTGGATATATTTTCACCCACCTGCGCCGCCATGGTTTGAGCGTACATTAGCAAGACCTGGAGCGGAAAGGTGGCCTTGAAAGTTCTGTGCGCCCAATATCTGTGACACCCCACAGTGATCCCCATCCCGGCGAAGTAGCCCAGCGGAAAAACTGACAAAAATGGAAAACATTATCGTCTCTTAAATTTCCATGCAAATTTTTCATGAAAAAGTCTCACAAAGGGCGAGGACACTTCTGGGGACGGATCCCAGGGCGATCATGTACCAGCCGTGGAAGCCCAGAATGTGCGCGGTGGACAGCCAGATCCGGTTCCAGTGATGCATCTCCATGCCGAAGGGCCCTGTCATGGTGCACACGTAGGTTCGCCCCCCTCCCACCACACCCACGCGCTTCTCCTCAACCACATTGTTGTTGATGTTGGTGTTAGTCTCGCTACTTCTCCCCATTTTAGAACCAGGAGAACTTCCACTTCTTAATTAAATCAAGTAATCATGCAAATGGAACTAGTCCGAAATAAGCTTTTGACCTAAAAATTGACACGATTGGTTTTTATAAAAAAATTTTAGAATTGTTCTTACTAAATTTTATTTTATTTCGACGTGGAAAAATTACAAATTCAAACAATTGCAAATACAAACTTCCGGTTTACAAAATATATGTAAAAAAAAGTTACTTGCAAAGAGATACGTCACTACGATTCTGCATGAAAATCTCATACCCAGAGAATTTAATACCACAGCCACTACCCAATATAAATCGAAATTAAATTTTGCACATATTACTTCTTGCCCTAAAACTGTTTCGACGCGAAAAATTGCAACATTGGGTTAAAAATGTAAGGCTTGAGGGTAGAAAAGATTCACGTAAAAATTGTCCCTTAACACAGGACCACTCTGCAGCTTGATGGAAATGTGTGCGACCACAACCACAGCGTCCCTGCCCTTCGAGATGCTCTCCTCGCAGTGAAGTGATCTCAACTTGGGCATCTGAGCGATGGCAAAATCTCAGGAGTGATTCATCCCTTCCAGAAGAACGCGTACATACTTATTTATTTATCATGGTCGTAAATAGATCCACCGTTTCTTCACCTTCAGAAAGGAATATGTACCATCCTCGTCGTGACAGTCTCCTTTTTACGCGTTCCCTTGTGATGCATTGGTCGTATTTACCCACACATGACACGACACGACGTCCAATTCATACACCTTTTTTCCTGGTGGTTACAATGGCTCCATTTTAATTAGGAAACCATCGATGTTCCCAGCCACACGTATGCAGAAAGCTAAACATAGACGGAATATTCGGCCTCAGAGACAACGAAAATCTCAGGTAAGGTCCAATCTAGAAAACCTAGTCTTCAACGTCCCATAACGAATTTATGCGTGACAGTCTTTCCAGATTGGGTTGGCGAAATCCAGATTTTACGGAAATATGGGCAATTTTTAATCAACCAGCATTAAACATGACAAAGCAGTGGCATAAAAATTACGTGAAATTCACTAATAAATGGGACATTCATCATGGAAAAATTTCATAGATTGTTGTGCGTCATTTCATTAGCGGTGTTATTATTTTTTTTAAGTCTCTACTTTTGGACTTCAAGTCGAACAAAAGACCCGATTTTCACACAAGATCCCATCACTCCTTAATCAATTGCGGAAAAATCCCTTGTAAAAAGTACCTAAAATTTCACCAGAAATTATCTCAGCTATAAAATAAAATTAATGTGACGCGAAATCATCAGAATTAATCGTATCGTTTAAAGTAATTCAAGGTAAAATTCTCAAACAAAACTTAATTTGCAGAGTGACAAAAACAGTATTTTTCCGTACACAAACTTCCCCAGGAGTGGAAATTAAACAAACCAAATTGTTAGAGCAAATTGGTTGATAGGGAAAAAGTGTCCCGTCATCCAAACCAAAAAAGCGAGCAGAATTGTGTTAAAGAATAACCTTCGCTTTGCCATTTCCACTGCATTTATCCAACGATAAGTTATGCCTGCAGTTTCTCACTGATCTTCCTCACAAGGCCGACAAACAGCACGACCAAGACGAAGAAACTGCATTCATTAAACCCAAATTGATTGTAGGTTTAATCCAGACAATGATGAGAAAAGGAGTCGCGTTATTTCATGGCTCACTTATTTAATTGCAAGAATTCATTTCAGTTCAATACAGCTTTTCCACTCGTTCTTATTTAACAATTGAAATTTCCTGAAATGCACTTTTGTCCAAAAATACGAGACGATATTATAATGAAATGAAATAAATAAATAAAAAGCTTATTGTTAACTCACGAAAAAACTACTTTGGTCTCATGAAAATTGCACAAACTGCTATTTTTTTGTGTAAAAATTCGTGAAATGCACTTTTGTCCAAAAATGAAAACTTTTTTTTATTTTATTGTAAGGTTTGATTTCATCAAAATTATGAAAGAAATAGGTACATATTTGTTACGTATGTTAATTATAATTGCAATTCTATAAATAGTATTATCAATCAATCCCATTATGTACATATTTGTATGCAAATTGGCTGCAAGGTTTCTCCTCGTGCACTGCTCTAATGGGATTGGGTGCCCCATGATGACACACGCCTCGCCACGCCACGCTGCACCCAACACAAAGGTCGACCCATTCAATGGACAACAATCCACCACCACCACAACAATCCAACACCAAAACAATGACGTTGCAACAAACACTATCACCACCGTTGCTTGATCTGCTAAATACTTTTTGCCAACAATTACGCACATTCCAGAGAAATAAAGATAAGAAAAAATATAAGATAAGCTATGTATTAAAGTTTAAAATTGCAAAAAATAAAATCGTGGCGTTTCTCCAACCACCAAAATTAATCGTATGTTTATAATGAGGTGCATAAATATTAACCCTGAAGCACGATATCCATCCATCGCGATGTACTAATTTTTCGCAATATCTCCTTGGCCGTGGACAATTAACACGGATGTGACGACGCTAAAAAAGAACTCATTCCACTTTCTTCTCCATGCCGGAACCAAGATCAAGTTCAACCCTCATTCCCTACTTGTTAATATCACTCGCTAATAAAAAAATGTCCAACGACCCAATAAGTTCCTCAACGTCCTTAGGGAAATTGGTTATGCGGAACGAACGGTAAAATTGCATGGAATTGGCAATATTAAACAAAATGTCAGAAAATGCTCAGAAATTATCATTTTAGAAATCTAAAATTTCAGTATTAGAATTTCTTAGGAAGGAATCTTAGAAGCGAAACGGGTACCAAATTGGACCTATTATTTACTAGGCCCAGAGAATAAATAATCGATCGATAAGGTTCATGACTTATTATTGGGTGGTGAGAATGTGAGATTATTATTGTCGTGTCAATAAAAAGACCTGCTATTTATTTACATACACTCATCCTTTCACCTCGTACAAAAACCCGGGTGTTTCTCGTTTCTCCGGGCAGAATCGGGTATGCAACTTGTGTGTGCTATGGTCCGAGGAGGAGAGGGAGCATGTTGAGTAATCTGCTGAGCAGTAGGGACACGGTGAATTAGGTCATTTTTCCCCCACCTGCTGCCTTCCACCTGAAAAGAAAATCTGACATTTACTTATTTCCAGCCCCGGATTACCTCCAATTCATATTTACAAGCTAAGCTAAACAATATTGGAACCAATTTTAGAAAAAATTGGGAAAAATTTTGCAACTGTAAAGAAATCTGGGGTTCTTTTTGCGCATAATTTGCACACCATAAATTGAATTTTCAGAAAATCATGATTACAACTTTATATTAGATAAACTGAATTGAAGAGTGCAATTGTAAATAATTAATCAGGATTGTTGAAACTATAGTTCTGCAAAATTTGCATACACCGTTTATTTAGGAAACCCTTATAAATTACATACATTTTTTCCCAAATAATAAAGTTCCTACACGCAATTAATCAATTAGGTAGGTACTCCATGCAGACAAAAAATTGACACAGTGCTCAGCTAGCTCACACATGAATCAAACCAGCCAAACTACTCAATTACGCAGCAACTAAATAACTACGGTGCATATTTACATATTATTATTGAAATAAATACGTAAATATTTACTAAATAAAGCAACAACAAAATTTATCAAATACCAATAATCAAAACCTCGCAAAAAAAAGTGTAAAATAGTGCGAAATTCCATAAGTGCACTTATCGTAGGAGATATAAATCTCATACCAGTAGTGCTCGTTCTCGTTCCCGTCCTCGTAACCATTCGTGCATGTTCTCTGAACCATTTTTTATGTGTTTTAATGGACTAGCGAATTTTGCATCATCAGAGAGTGAACAGTATCGTCGTCATCAGAGTCGCATGCATTCGTGCCATTCTTATTCGCACTAGTTAAATGTTAATGCGCGTCTCGTCGTAATGTGATCTCTCTCTCTCTCCATAAAAATAAATATCTCGCCTGTCTGTCTGCCTGGTCCTCTCCTCTACATTTAATCAGAGCTAAAGTTAAACTGTGGATATAACGCGATAGGAAATTTAAACCATTTAAATTTAACTGTACTTTGTTAGTACCAGGAAATCAGCATGTCTCAGCAGGAGCTGCACATCATGATACGCCTCTTCTCACCTACTTTGCAAAATTACTACGCTGTCACAAAATTATGCTTTTGTTTATTAAGAAGTATAACAAACTTTACATAAATTGGTGCCAAAATGTTTGCTCAAAGATTCGCGTATGAAAATAAATTATTTGCAAAAGTGCTAAAAGTTTGAACATGGATATTTGTGATCTCCAATCAGAGATGGGAAGATAAGGGGGTATTTTTCTTATCGCATCATCTTCGACAAAGTCTGCTGGGGAATCTGAAATAATCTGAATAGGTATTTTATTTAATATTTATATTTATTTTGTGCTTTTGGCGTCAAACTTGTAACATTTTGGGACATTATGATGGTTTATAAATTGTCTTAAATTAAATTAATAATTAGATTAATTTTTGAATTTGATAGAAGGAGGGATGCCGACTGAGCCGCCCCCACTGCGTCGTTCTCTTCGTGAGAGACGCTGTTCCGTGAAGCACAGCGAGTACTACGGGAGCGCCACGGAGACCGGAAGTCACTCAAAGTCTTCTCCCAGTAGTAGAAGGAGAGCTTCCTCCACCACCACGACCGGAAGTGCAGGCCCACCACGACTCACCCCACTCTATGATTCGCCACCTCTTCTGGATATCAAACCGATCGTATGTCTGTTACCACCGACGCTTTCAGACAGCCGAGGTCCAACTTCCGGTTCCTCTTCAGCGTCCTCCCAACAACCGCTGGAAATCTGCACATCGCCCAAGATGCCACTGTTACTTCCTCCCCCACCACCACGCCCACCACCCCGCGACCGGAAGTGCGAAATTGTCCACGCCACGTACAAAAAGATCCGAAGAGCTCTCCGAGAAGAGAAATCCGTTCAAGTGAAGATACGGTGGGCTCAAAATAGGGAACAATTAGGTAGAAATAAAATTAAAAACTCAGTGTAACCTCGATTAGCCCGAGTCAGGTTGTCATTAATAATTGAGGGAGGCACGACCACTACAACTTTTTTTTATTTTTAGGCAGAATTTGCTTATCTTCAAACTACCTGTGTATTTTTCCATATTCTACATAGGCACATAAGTTTTGATAACTATAAGTGTTTATAGTTATCAAAACTTATGTTATCACATACGTATTACATATGTATTAGGACCCATAAGCCTTGACTCGGGCTTAAAAATGGTTCAATTTTGAAAATGCGTATCAAATTTTTTCTTTATCAGATCGTGATCTCCAATCGCACAAAAGTTTTTCGCACCTCCACAACGCGGCGAGATTGATCCGACGATCTTCCTCCACGTCCGGTGGTCCAGAAGCTACTAAACCCAAGGTGAAAAACCACATTAAACACTTCCCCACGCCATCCACGACCGGAAGTGGTCCTCACGAGATGGTGGGTCCCGTCGTCTCGGTCACACTGTTCACCTCGCCGAAAGGGCAAATCCCCCCGTTTAAACCGCCTCCAGCAGAAACGACGCCAGGAAAGCAGCGAGGTCGTGGGCGCCCGAGAAGGAAAGTGGTTTCGACACCCGCGACGGCGTCTTCCACTCCACCGGAAATCGTTCTCTCGTTGACGCAGAAGGTGCACGCGGCGACGTTGCCGTGGGTGCAGCGGATTCCACCCGTCGTGTCGTGGACGGCGATCCCGTTCAACGTGGCGGAAGAGGATGGCAAGTTCCTTACCAATATCCCATTTCTGGGCGATGAGATTATCGACAAGGACAGCAAGTTCATCGATGACATGCTTAACTTGTATCAGGTAGAATTTTTTTTGCAAATGTTGCTTCCCCAATTTCTTTACGGTTTCGTACAATTTCAAAGTTTTCCAAATACTTTGAGCATCTGCGTTTTGTAAATGCCTATAAAAATTGGAAATAACGTAAAACTACTACTGGTTCTCCAACATCTTTAAAATATATAAAATTTCAAAATGTTCTTAAATATTTCTACATTTTGATAATTATGGTTATTTTTTAAAATATGTAAATAGTCCCGATACTTCAATTTACGGAACATGAATATGAAATTTTAGATAAATTTATGTAATCCGCATCGAAATTTTGTGGAACATTTCAAAAATAGTGAAAATTTTGCAGGGGAATTTGCACGATTTAACGAATCGATCCACGACGACGGCGAGTCTTGTGTCTCCGCCACTCCCCACGACCGTTTCGACGTCTTCTGCACCTCCATCCACGCCCTCTCGCCTCGACGACCACATCCTCCTCCTTCTGGTCCAAGAGTTGGAACAAATCCCAAAATTTGCTACAAACTTGTCGCAACCGAGTCCCCTCATTTTCACCGCCATCGCTGCTACGCTGCCCGGAAACGGAACGGGACCAGACCTCGCTGCCCGGTACAAAGCAATCCTGGCGAAAAATATTGTGGCAGCGAGAAATATGGGGTCACCGCCACCAGCACCGCGCGAACAGGACCCTGCGACCTACGCGATTCCGAACATTGATGGTCCACACGCAAAGGACTTGCCGCGAGAGGGGTCCATGCACGCTTTTCAGTACTTGTTCTGCCGGCGGTGCTACCAGTACGACTGTCCCAGAGGGCACAGTAAGTAGGCCACACCCACTCTGAAAATATGGTCGCATTGTTTTAACCTTACACTTACTTATTTTGGTGATGTCAATTTTATCCGAAATCTTGAAATCACTTTTGAGTGTTTCAAAGTCCTAAAAGTCTCAACTTCTCCCAGCAGATCCTTAAATAAAGTGTCTCAATTTCCCACGATACATATTATACGATTGTCTCAGAATGCGTGTAAGTAGTTGACACACTCGAGAAAAATAATTACATATTTTTCAGACTAAAGTTCACAAAAAAGCAAAATTCCAAAAAGTCTCAAGTTTCTCAACTTCCCCCAAGTCCTTAAACTGTCTCAATTTCCCAAGTTGCCCTGTTCGTCTCAAATTCCCACTCTGCTGGTCCCCAATCTCAGCTTTCGTCTCACCTTTTCATAGCATCTTTTCTCCCAATTTTTCAGATGGTGACGACCACATTGACCTCAACACTCGTCGACCTCAATCCTCGACCACTCCTTCTCAATTCTTCTGCCAAAACCCGACCTGTTTCCGGATAAAGTCCGAATTTCCTCCTCCCCCCGAGGTGGCGGAGGAGGTGGTTTGGACGGCTGGGGAGAAATCCCTCTTCCGCGCCATCCTCCCCTCCTTCCCCGACCCCTGCTACATTGCTCACCTCCTCCTCACCAAAACCTGCGCCCAGGTCGCCACCTTCGTCTCCATCCACACCCCCCAAACGACGACACCCCTCCCACCGCCCCCACCTCTCCAACCACCACCGCTGCCTCCTCCTCCTCCTCCCCCTCCGACATCCGCCACGATGAAGAAACGCTCCAAAAAGTCGGGTTCCTCCATCTCCAAGAAAAACCTGTCGCGTCGTTGGATCAACTCGGTTCGGATGCGGACGACGAACTCGGCGACGGGGAGTGTCCCCCTGCCCGCGAGATTTATGCCCTGCGCCCATCGCCACGATGACGCCGACACGAACGGGACGTCCTGCTGCACCGAGAAGAACCCGGCCTGTTACTGCGCCAAGAATGGGACGAGCTGTGAAAAGTTTTGCAGCTGTCCGCCAACCTGCAAGATTCGGTGAGTCGGATTTTCGCCATCACTGACTTTTTCGACACTAATTTCCATAGTTTGCAGATTTCCTGGGTGTCGCTGTACCTCGACGTGTGACTCGCGAAGGTGCGTCTGCTTCGTGGCGGCGCGGGAGTGCGACCCCGACCTCTGCTCAGGCTGTGGGGCGAATGAGCTCGACCCCAACAAGGTTTCCTGTCGAAATGTCAACATTCAAAAAAGACTTCGTGAGTAAAACATGAAAAATAAAATTTGGCACGTAAATAGAAGCAGATTAAGCAGAATTTAGTTTGCATTATTAAAAAAATTTACGATATTTAAAAAAATACGGTATAAAAAAAATTTGCAGTATTAATAGAAGATCACAATGAATAGAAATCCCTAAATGAAATCTGTAGAGTAATGCACAATAGTGAGAAAATAGGAATAATAGTTTTTCCGTAATAACTTCTTTCATAGTTAACATAGCGCAGAGATTAATGCATCAATAGAAAGATGCGAAGTTACCCGATTTCAATTCTCTATCATTATTATTCCGAACGATAATTCAAAAGACCGATTTTCCATGTAAAGTCTGATACAGTTTGTGTCGAGCAGGGAATTTTGAGTAGGCAAAGATTCTCACAATCAATCTGGGCTTCTGTACGACCAATGTGCAGAAGACAGGGCTATCTCGCCTACACTACACTCCATACACGGTGTTTACCATACCGCAGGTAACATCTCACGGTAACCGGAACCGCTTACACTAAGTGGCATATCTTCGTGTCAGATAGAGGACTGATCTCTACTGATTGCGGGTTACCATGCCCTGTACACATTATTGATACTGCTATAGCGTGAGTATTATTTCCATTAGTAATTCGTACCGAAATTCCTATAGCTTGTTCTTATCCAAATTCTTCTTCATACTTAATTAGATTATCTCTGAAACCGATTATTGTGCTGAGCTCTACGGAATCTCTCCTGTTGGCTTTAAACCATAAATCGTTTCATTTGTTTGATTGGCACTTATTCTAAATCATATCTCTTTCCTATATCACTCTCGCATGTAGCTCCAATCTAGGATCACGAACCTATTCCAATGGTAATGCATGTATTTTATACGGAGTATTTGCAATAGGTGCATAATCGAGTACACTTAGCATATACCACTATATATACATATATCCATCACGTAATAATGTATTATTCTATACGTATTTACACGCATAATCCATTACAAATCTAAATAATCAACTCGAGTTAATCGACATTAATAATTTTCCTAAAATGTCCGACCCAAACTTTGGCATAATTTTCTCCAAGAATTCAATTTTTGCACTTAAATAAAATCGCAAAATTACCGTACATTATTTTTATCATAAAAATATTTACTTTCAAATTATCATTTGATTAATTTGTAAATTTTGAACGACTTTAGATAAGCACCTTTTAATGGGGCCGAGCGATATTGCTGGTTGGGGGATTTTCATCAAGGAGGACGCCCAACGGGGAGAGTTCATCGCCGAGTATCGTGGGGAAATCATCTCCCACGACGAGTCGGAGCGGAGAGGTCACTTTTACGACAAAATTCGCCATACTTTCCTCTTCGAACTTAACGACCGTAAGAAATTTAATTATAAATGATACTATTTATGCCATTTATCACGCTTTCATAAATTTGCATAATCTTTGCATGCAGACTTTGTCGTGGACGCGATGCGTAAAGGGAACAAGGCGAGATTCATCAATTCCTCAAAGACTCCAAATTGCGAGGTCAAACGGATGCTGTGCAATGGTAGATTTAAATTGTTGCCAATTACTAATTTGCACGTGGAATTTGCCATTAAAACTATATTTTTCTCCTTAGGCGACCACCGCATCGGAATTTACGCGAAACGCTTCATCGACGCGGGCGAAGAATTGTTTTATGATTATGAAGACGGTAAGAAGACGGGGTTTATTTTGTAGATGAGAAGCTTATCCTGATGATAACCACGTATTTCTCTTCACCAGTGCTGGAGAAGCAGCAGCGAGTGGCTGCCACGGCGTCACTGCGGAGCGGTCCCGTCGCAGCGTCGTCATCAACGACGCCCTCCTCGTGTCCCCTTCCTCCTCCGCCGCCGCTGGGGGGAACTTCCAGCAAAAAGTATTAGGCAAACCTGCCCCAATTTCGTCCCCACAGACTCAAAGTCAATCATGCCACGTGCTAAATAATTAAATTAAGTATGGTGTTAACTAAAATTGTGATTGAAAGAACAACCTCTGGTCATGCGAATTCCACGTGACCACTAATTCTATAGTCAAGTGATGATTTTCTAATCCTCGTGAACCGTAATCTTGCCAAGTTTCCTAAAATCATTGATATACAAATGATGTGTTAAAAACTATTTCGTGATAAGTTTCCACATTTCAGAATTTATCAAATTGTTAATATGGGCGTTAAGGTGCTGTTAAAATACATGTTTCCCCATGAATGAATTACCAAGATCAGTCTAGTCTAATAAATAAATAAATCAATCAATCAATTATTGACAATACAATTTATTTTTAATTGATATCATCAAAGTTAAATATATTTAAATAAAATAACAACAAGTCTCTCGGTGAAGCCAAGAAGCTCAAAAGGTACATACATGGCACATATTATTTTAATGACGTACAATTCAGCACCAATTTGATTGAATTCTGATTGAATTACGCATTTATGTAGATGGATAGAAAGGTCTGTAAAATTTATGAAGTCGAACAATAAAAAAATATACTGAAGGTAAAGTGGAGGTAAGGCTTTAGGTAAAGAAATACAAAAGTATAAAAAATAAGTAAGGCTGCGTATTGAAGGGTTTGCAGCCTATTCATCCTCGTCATCCTCGCCATCGTCGGAACCAAGGATGACGTCTCCCAACTGAGCCATCTCGATGAAGCTCGTGGTAAACATCATAGTACTCGGAAGGCCCCCACTCTCAGCATCCTTGAACGAGTCCTCCTCTCCTTCCATGTCATCGTCCCCAGCGGATTCAGCACCAGGCCCTTCGGCACTTGTCCCCTCCTGCTCAGGAGATCCAGATTCCTCTCGCCCCACAAATCCTCCTTCGGCAGACCCATCACTTGTCCCCTCGCGCCCAGGAGATCCTGTAACGACCTCCTCCTCAGTCCTTGCAGGAGGAGCTGCACTGGTGCTGGATGGTCCTGCCGTCTGCGTCTCTGGGAGAGGAACAGTCACAGACCAGGGTTTGGATGGGTCGCTGGCCACCTTCGACGCAAACATTCTCGACATCTAGAGAAATCAGGGTTGAAATGCATACCAGAGTTCAAAATGGACTGTAAAATAGCAAATAAATAATGTCTTGCTTCTAACCTCGATCATGATTTGTCTGTTAATGTCGTCATTGTCGTCGTCACCGCCGTCGCCACCATCGTCCTCGCCTTCCTCGTCCGATGTGAGGACACTGTAAGTGTAAGGACAATTTGTTAGAAAAAACTACTAAATTTGATACTCAAAAAATTAAAAAAAACAAATTCCGAACCTGCTGTCCCTTTTCCTATCATTTTCAATCTTTTCGAGGAACAAGTTGTCATAGTCGTCGTCGTCGTCGTCATCATTTACGCCTTCGTCGTCCGCTGCTGGCGTATCCGCAGTTTCGTCGTCGGCTTGTTCATTGTTTGTTGCCTTCACTGCAGCGTCAGTTTGATCTCCATTTTCCTCGTCGTCCCGATTTTCTTGTTGGTTTTCATTTTGAAGAGATTTCAACGACTCGAGAGATGGACTCGATGGGATGAGAGCTGTTGTTTGAACTTCCTCCGCCCTTTCTTCCATGACGAGAAGCGGCGAGGGAGATTTTTGTCGATGTGTAGTCTTCGATTTCGGACCGGGTTTTCGTCTCGGAGTGGAAATGGAACTACCCGAATTGAGATCTTGTTCACTCTTGGGACGTGGTTTGACGAGGGGTTTGGGTTGAGCGGTCTCCGCGGTCAGATTCTCGTCCTCCTCGTTGAAAACAACTTCTCGCTCTTCTTCTCTGGGTGGCTCTTCGTTGGTCATTATTTGTGAGTCAACAATTTCAATCGATTGCCCAGAATCAGGATCCTTCTCTTCTTCGTTGTCATCGATAACATCCGAGTTTGATTTCTGTTCGGAGGGTTTCTTCTTCAAGTCCTTCTTCTTTCTGCCCACTTTCCGTTTCGGAGCAGCCACATTCCGCTTCTTAACGACTGAGCGGGATTCGTGAGGAACGGTCATCTCCTCCTCTTCCTCCTCCTCATCTTCATCCCCGTCTTGCTTGCTCGGAGTGAGGGCGGATTTTTTCTTCTTCGCCAACTTCTTCGTGACCGTTTCCGCCTTCTTCTTTTTCCCCTTCCTTTTGGGGACGTTCTCCTGCTCCGAAGTGGAGGGCGATACTGTCGGCACGGGGACCTCAACGGGACGTTTCGTCGCCTTTCTCACTGGTGGTTTCGCCTTGGTCTTCTTGGCAGTCGATTTGACTCCAGTCGTGGCTTCGGTTCCAGGCAAGGTCTGAATTATATACACAACAATCAATTAGTTTGATGCATCTCTTAAAATAAAATACACACCAATTTTTGTGATAGCTTTGCATACTCACAAAACCAATATTTTTACTCACCTTAAAACCCACTTGATGCTCTTCCAAGTAATGTTTAGCCATCTCTTTGCCCGCCACGTCGTCAAGATTCGCCTCTCTGATCTCGGGGAGGTTCACTTTCACGAAGAAATCTTTCTCCAAGCAGAGTTTGCACTTGAACGCGTGCTCCTTCTTGCTCACCTTGGCAGCCAGGATGATGTGATAAGTGAAGAAATGCGAGGTCAAGAGAGGATCAAGGTTGGCGAAGGATTCGCCACATTTGTCGACAGGGCAGGTGAATAACGTCCTCATAGGAGGAGGAGGAGAAGGAGCTGCCGGGGTGTCGAGCGTGCCATAGTGAGGCGTGTACGGACCAGAGTAACGCTTCTTGTCCATCACGGGAAGCGTCTTCCTTTTCTTCTTCTTGGCTGGAGGAGAAGATGGGACGATGGTGTCGGCGGCAGAGTTGTCATTTTCTGTGGGAGACTCGTTTTCAATTTCTGACTCTGCTGTAGGGCTTTTTGTCTGCAAGTTTTCCAGAAATGTGCGTTTCTTTCCTCGGGGCCTTCCCCTTCCCCTGGGGGGACGATTGAGTGGCGCGGGCGGTGAAGGGGGCACGAGTGGTGGGGACTTCCTCGAGCTCAACCTCTTTTGAATGACTGGTGTTGAAACAGTGGTAATTTTAGATTGTGGTGGAATTGCCCTTTTCGGAGTGACAAATCTACAAGAAGATTACAATTAATTGAAAGTCAACATCTAATTAAAAAAACAAATTCTCTCGAGAATTCACTGATTAATTAATCATAAAACGGTAAAAACTAGCTTAATTATTGATGATTTGCTTACCCTCCCATTATTGCTGACATTTCTTCTTCGCTGGAGTCCTCCTCTTCTTCTGCATGGTCACTACGTGCGACCGCCTCGACCCTCCGCGACCCTTGATTCGCAGCACCCCCTCGTCTTCCTCGACCTCGCTTTCCTCCCCTCCCTCGCTGATTAGGAATTGTTCTTTTGAGTGGAGGTGGTGAAGGAGTTGTCAGTCTTTCAATTGCAGGAGATTCGGTACGGGTTGGGCGATGAGACGCTTTTCCTCGACCTCGCGACAGTCTTCCAAATCCTGGACGAATCGGTCGGTCTACAGTGGCAGCCACCTTGCTCGTCTCCGCTTTTGGACTTTTATCCTCATCTTTTTTAGCATCAGTCTTTGATTTCTTCCTTCGGACGATTCTAAAACCAAAATGTGACAAAACAAAGCGTTAGATTTTGAAGAAACATTGTTGTTTTTTAATACAATTTGCAAATAAAAGCAACATTTTTTAAATTCTACTTCTATGCATTGTTTTTTTTTACATTTTTCGACATTTGGGTCTAATCCGACTTCTTCGCTTACCTTTTAACCTCGAAAATATTATCTAAATCTGAATCAGATGACCCGGTAGATACGCTACTTCCGTCGTCACGATCATTAAAATTGTCTTTGTCGAAATCATAGGCTAGGTTTTGAGCAGGAAGTGCAGATTCAACTTTATTGTCGAGGAGGAGATATCGAATTCGTCCGAGGCTCTCCTTCTTCCGGGTGCTTTGCATTTCCTCCTCCTCCTCCTCCTCCTCGTCCGGGAGAAGAGGGTCACTTCTCATCGCCCGCAATACGACTTCTTCCGCCTCCACGCGGCTATTCTGATTGGTCAACAGGTTGGCTGCTGCGTCATCGTCAGAATCGTCGTCTTCACCGCTATGTGCGGGGGGTGGGTCGAGGGGGACCAGGTGGACGGAGGGATTCGGTAATTTCCCTGTGACGTAATCTGTGAGAAATTGTTTCAATATTAGCAATCTGTCTGTAAAAACTTTTGCAATAAAAATAGGATTCTTATTTTCCTTACTGCGAATTACTTGTCGTCTATACTCCTTCCAAACGTAGTCCGCGTGACTGGGATTTGGCGAAGCTGTCCCAACTAAGACTCGTCTCCCCAACGCCTCGACGCCCCCGACAATTTGCACATTTAAGTTGGCCAGTTGGGTGAGAAAGTGTTCCTCTCTGCGAAGGGATTCTATTACTCCGTTGATCGTGGGTCGACACGTGGTGCAGACCCGCATCCCACTCCCCGGCTCAAAAACGAGTGGGGGAGCAACCAAGTTGAGACTGTAAAGAGAGATGAACAAATTTTGATAAGATGATAAACAAAATCACCATTAACTATGAATGAGATATTAAACCAACCTGCAAATTCTGCTTAGCGCTCCGGCAACTTTCTCCGACCCCCAGACGTCCTCCATGTCGACGTCGACACGTGTGGCGGAACAAAAGACACAACTCCCCGACATCATGATAATTATGACGATAAGGGTGCGATCGCGTCGGTAGTTAACCACACCACAGCAAGCAAACAAGTAGTTGATCTCTACCGGCTGACATAAATAAAACACGAGGAGGAGCACAATCTACCGATTATCTCTTAGCTTATCACTTCCGCCGCCTTCTATAATTAGCTAACTAGTTCCAAGTTTTCTTAAAGTTAATAGTATAACTGAATAATAATTAATTTAATTTGCAATTTAAACAAGTCCACTTGTTTGCGAGGGATGCGTGCGTGGACGGCAAGTGGCAACTCGCGCTCTCAAGTCCGATCTCTCTTTGTTGTTTGAATGAAATGTGCTTTCGACTCGAGAGGTTTATATTTTTATCACAAGTTTTTTTACTCAATTTGCAACAACTGTATTACAACATCCAGATTCAAATTTAGTCAAATACACACCATAAGTTCATAATAATATGGATAAAAAAATAGCGACGCATTTGCACCTTATCTCCTCGAGTTATGTATGATATCCAAAACTCAGTATCCTCTGACTTTTTGACAAAAAGTCTCACACAAACATTTCCAAGAATTTCATTAAATTTTGTTCTTGATAAATTAAATAGCGACAAAATAAAAATGATCCATGTTTATGAATGAATCTTGCTTGCTGAGCAGCCTTTCAGATCATTAATATTGTCTCGCAAGTTTAATTAATAATTAAATTTCACACTCTTTTTTATAACTAATTTTGAGACTTTTATGAATGATCACAACATTTATATAGTTTTCTTGATTGTACAGAAACAGTAAGAAATCAAAGGTAACATTTAAAAATAACCGATTAATAACATCGATATAACGGATAAATTTAATTAATTAACCTACTTACAAATTAACATTTAGTATTACAACTTATACCGATTGACAAGAATTTTAGTTTTTGACCATGATTAATTCTCTCTTTGTATGTAAATACTGCACAGGCCGGGGATGAAGAAATTACTGAAAAATATTAACAAATTGGAACCTTCTCTCTTAATTTTCCACTCGTGGAAAAACTCATGCATGCAACAAATTCATTAACTAATAGGAATAGTTATAATTAATTAATTAATAATAATAATTAACGAATAGGGTTAACCCTAAACATAAACTTCTGGAATGGTTGGAACCGAGTGACTAATCAATTTTTGGTTTCTCATTGTTCCCTCATTTGTTCAGTAGTTTGGCTGAGATTTCATGAATAAGATTTAATTAAAAATAGAAATTTCGGGACCCATTATGACACGCATAGCACCACCTTTTCCTTATTTGCCGGATTAGTCGCCGTCGCCGTCGCCGCCGCCGCCACCGCTGAGGACTGATTAGTACAATAAGTGATTATCTGCACGTCGTCGTCGTCATCGTCGTCAACTTCTGGTTTGATTTTGACGGCATTTGTCACTTCAGAAATAAGATTGGACGGGATGACGGCATCGAGACGAACGGGAGGTTTCAAATGGATGATCCCAATGTCGTAAGGGATCGGAGAAATTTCATCGGAAACGTCCTGCAGCAAGCTGTACAGCTTTTCGGGCTCGGGAGTGGGGGGAATTAAATCAATCCAGTCTTGCACATCGTCCATTAGTTGCTCTGTAGAGGAAGCTTTGATTAAAATGTGGACACTTTTTTAGGGAAAACTTGTCACAAAATTTCTACCACCTACCGAAATTGTGTTCATGTTCTTCTACCCTGGGCCCCCGGCCAATGAGGTCATCTTCACCTTCAACCCTCTCGTCATCTTCAGATTCTGAACTCTCACACTCCTGCACCTCGTCTTCCTCATCCTCCTCCTCCTCGCGCGGTTTGACATCATCCACGGCAATGAGGTCATCATCATCATCGTCGTCGTCCGTCATGGCGAGGACAGATCTCTTGTGACTCGTGCCCGTGGATGAAGAGGTGAAAGAAATCGACACCCTCACTCGGTTTTTGAGTGGACTGGTAATTTTGGGACAGGTTCGCCGCCTTTCGATCAACTCTAGAGCGATGACGGAAGAAGAATCCTTCGACGATGCCAACTTCTCAACTTTGCTGCAATTTTGACAAGATAAGAAGCTTGTTAAGTGAATGATAAGCTATTTGTATTTATATAATTAATAAATGAATACTTTAAATCGGTTTGGGCATAGCTGGTAGCATCCTCTCGACTCGCAGAGTCCTTGTCGTCGACAATTAATTTTGGAGTCTCGTTCGTCCCGGAAGTCTTAAAAATAAAAATAAAAAAACAAATGAAGTTTTCCAACTAAAATTTTTCGAATTCTGTTTTAAAATCGTTTTATGCTAGATAGCTCATAATAGATGAATTAAAGAAAATACAAATTCAGTTTCAAGTATAAAAAATAGGCACCTTGACTGGAGAATTTGGTTCCTCTTTCGGCTCCTTCTTGACTTTATCTTTCTTCTTGACAGGGATGAAGAGGGATTCGTGGGAAGAATTTCCAGAACTGGCAGCTCCCTCCGCGTCGTCGTCGTCGTTGCACTGGTTCGTGTAGCTCAACTTTTTCTCTCCAGCCGTCCTTTGTGGAGGGACGTATTCCGACAACCAATTCCAGGGCTTGACCTTCATATCAACCGTCACGGCTGGCGATGAAGAATCGTTCTTCTTCTTGGGAGACGGGTTTTTTGAGGATGCTCCTCCAGGAATGGACTTTCTGGAGGAGGGCTGCTTCTCCTTCTTCATCTGGTCTTCTATTTTTACTCTATCAATCAAGACCACCGGTTGCACGGATAACTCTGGAATCCAATTCAATATTAGTTTTGAAACATTTTCAAAATTTGTACAAAATATTTCACACAAAAATTGTCATCTATATTTTTCAAGCTGTTTTATCTCTCTCAAAAACAATTAAATATTTCTTACGCGTTAATTTATCCTTCTTGGCATCACTAGCAGCTCCTTTCGGCTCGACCACCACGGCTTGCTTCCTTTTGACGGCCTTCCGTTTGGTGGGCAGCGGTGCGATGGCAGCCTTCGATTTAATCTTCCAGAGTGGCACCTTCCTTTTGGGCGATGAGGGCGGACTGGCGGCTTTTGCGCCCTTCTTGGACTTCACAGCCATCTCGGTCAGTGGTTTTCTCGCCCTTTTCGTCTTACTCATCCTCGGACGCCTCTTCTTTGGCAACGATGTCACTTTCCCAGTAGTAGCAGACAACTCTCGACGAGGTCTCTTGCTCATCGGCGGCGTTAAATTTTGACTCTGCGACACGTTTCGACATCGTTTCAACCGTCCTGTACGACCACATCCGGGGGGAAGGAGGTGGTCGTAATTTTCCAATTTTATATGCACACAGAAATTCGGGAGGAGACCCAAGTTGTATCCTGGAAGAGAAGACGGGGCAGATTTTAGTAAAACTTGCATGAACATTTTTACAAGGAAAACTAGACAATTAGTTATCTGATGGCCTTCTTACTCCGAATGACGGGTTCCCTAAACTTCTCCCAGACTACATTCCTCTTCGCCGCGGTGCGACTGCTGCTCGAAACTGGCAGTGACTTTGTCGTCAAACTGTCACTCGCCCCATCACGGACAAAACTACCCAAAAGCTCGACTTTCGACTGGAGTAGGATTTGATATTTTTGAATCTGTCCCAACATTGAAAAATAATAGTCAACATCTCCTCAGCAGTTGATACTTAATTAACCTTAACTGCATACTCACCTGTTGGATTAGTCCGCTCACCTCCCGCACAACTTGGGCACACCGCTCGCAAAAGGTGAGTCCTCCAACGTTCTCGACATAGCGGAAGTCTGTGGCGGAGATGTGAAGGTCTCCGAATATTTTCATCGTCGCGTGCTTGATGCTGGGCGAGTGTGAGGAGGACGCCGAGGTGCACAGGGCATCGCAGTAAAGACATAATTCTTGTGTGGAGCAGGGCGTAGGTGAGGTCATCGCTCCACGGCTTGAAGTCATCCTCAGAACGGCGAAAGAAAGACTGTAAAATAATTTAGAAAAAGCTTGCTTAGATAAGGAAGGTGCTGCTAAAAGTGAAAAACAAGACCTCTGGGCATATCTTTTAAATATATTTATTTAAAAGCCTCATCATTGTTACAGGAATTGATGGCTTTGCATCACCGCAAGGCTGAATATTTACGCTAAGATTTTAACAATAAATATGACAAACAATTCAAACAAAACCAATCAATATACCTAATCAACTTTCCTACCTGGTCTTGGTCTTTTCCAACTTTGGTGACTGGTGATGTAGCTCAGCAGGTTATCCACCCTCACTCAGGACGACATAATTTAGACAAGAATAGGGTCCTGCTTCCGCTTAGAAATAGATAATCACGCCAAGTAAATTAAATTAATGATGACTGAAAAAATTCAGATGGCAATTTTCACTTTTCACTTTTGAGTTGACGACAATAGAGGGTCCTTGGGTTGTAGTCAAGCGGGTGGCGAGAGGCAGGTTGAGATGCACTCACTTGCCACCCACTCACTTTCTCCATAGAAAAGATAACCCATCTACCTTATCATCACCCTCTCTGATGTGAATCTGATCCACCTTAAAGATTAAATCAAACATGATAAGCTCCTTCCACACATAAAAAGCCTGCCCAACTTTTCATCATTTTGATGCGACTACAAAATAAATATGCATTCGATTCGGAAAGAGAAAGCAGTTTCTTCTCGATTATCTTTCTAAGGATAACCACACAATTTAACAATGCGACATAAATCTCGACGATATTCAATTTTATTTCATGTCACTCCTTTTACATATACTTACGATTAGTACAAATTATCAAATAGTTGGCTCTGCATTATCACGACGAATTATTATTGCTTATCTTCGTCTCTGCCGTGCCATTATTTATCACACCTGCTCCTGCCTCCTTGTACTGCAGGATGAATGTCCGTGCGGCGGGTGTGGTGGCGTCAGAGACGACGATCTCGCCACGATCCGCGATTCCGAGATCTACGCGAAAAATAAATAAATAAATATATGAGGAAATTTTGAATAATTTATTTTTTAAAATTTTGGCATAAGCTCACCTTTCATTTTCTGCTCGAGGTTGGAGTGTGTGGCGGACATCATGGCCATGTAGAGCGTTTTCGACCGTCCCCCCACGCTCGCAATCACGGCGGGGTGCTTCATTTGGAAGGTGGGACTCTCCTGGAGAAACTCGATCACTTCGCCCAGCCGAACTTCTCCGGCAAACTCCAACACCTTCGGAACGTTAGAACACGCCATGCAGTCCTCCTACAGAAAGACATGGTCCATTCAAGTAAGTAAAATAAAAAAATATATGAAGTCTTGGACAATACGATTCCAAAATATCCTTAAACTCAGATTATTAACCCTGTCAAAATATGTTTTTGGGTCAAATATTGACTCACCCTCCTCTCAGCCTTGTAAGTATACGTATAAATGCCATCAGAGTCGCTAAAGTTCATAAAATTGTCCATCGGGGTGCAACAGCTGGACGCAATTTTGAGGACTTCGGTTGCACAAGCTGCCGCGATGACAGCATTTGTCGACGCCACGGCGGGGATGATGTGTTTTACGACGCCTTGTGTGAGGCGATAAGTTACTCCTTGAATTCCTACAAGAAGAGCGAAATGGCGTGAATTAAAGTTAAATAAAGAATTAATGAACTCTGTCCGTCCGTACCGTAGAGACTTGCTCGTTCGACGGCCTTTTCATAGATCCAGTTGATGTGGGCAGGGTCGTCGCCGTCGATCGGAACCTCAAATGGTTTCTCCTCGCCCCACTGGATCAGTCGCACATATTCGATGCAGTGCTCTGGAAGGCGTGGCTTGCTCGCCAACGTGCACAATGGGTAGTTTATCTGCGCACGTAGATAAGCAAGCTACATACGATAACCCAAGAAAATATAAAATATCGTAATGGTAATAGTAACCTGTGGGGGAAAAAGGTCGAGATTGCACTCAATGCAAGGCGTCTGCCCAGGGCAGATGACTCTTGCGTTGCCTTTGAAGCCTTCCGTGCCGCCGTCGACGATGGGAATGACTGAATCTGGCTCCACCGCCCCGTCGTCGTCGTATCGGAGGAGGGAGAAGACCATGTTGTTCAGCCAACGCCGCGCTACGATCGAGTCCAGCCCACAAACGATGATATGGAAGGAAGAATAAAAATCCTCGTCGTGATCCTCGATCCGAGAGTAGTACCTGCAAAATATTGCAATCACAAATAACATTCTGCAAAATTAAAATTAAAAATTCCTTCAAAATAATAAATCTCACATAAAAATCTGGGTCAAAACTAGTAAAAAATGCACCCCAATTTGTAAAAGTATGCTTTATCAAAACCTCTTATTCAAAATTTAATCGCTAAAACTAACTTCACCAAAAACTTTGTATTCCAAAAATTGAATCAGAACTCTACCCAGCTCATTTTTGCTTCACTTACGCCGTGACGTTTGCGGACTGGACCCTCTTGTTGATAAAAGCTGCCGCCACTTCGGCCTTTGACTGACCCACGTCTCCAATTCGAAAGAGAAACTGCCTGTTCAAATTGGACAAGTCGATCGTGTCCATGTCGATGATGTGCATATTTTGAAATCCCATCAGAGCTAAATTCTTCACCAACTCGCATCCCAACCCACCAGCTCCCACCACCAAGACTTTGCAACTGTGGATGAACTGTCGAGTAACAAAATTTCAATGGAATTTAAATTTTGACACATGAGAAAAATAACGAACAATTAATTAAATTACCTTCAAAATGTCCGGCGTAGCTTCATATCCTTCTGGAGAAAAGGGGCCCACACGTTCCAAAACACGTCGCAGGTGACCAAACCGGTCGGGTGGATTCGCTCCGACACTGCCACCATGGAGGGAGGAGGATGAATTGTTATCGTCAGAATCCATGGTCGCCATTCCCTCCTCTACTTTATCCGCCTGCCCAGAAAAGGCCTAGATTTACTGACAGAACAATAATAAAGTTGGCTTTGTTTAACAACTATTTAATTAAAGCAATTAGCAAAAAGCCGGTCAATCCATCGATTCAACGTACCAATATCAAACAATCTGTCCCACCACCTTTTAAATAATTTGCCGAGCCAGGAACTTTTACTTCCGGTTGAACTACTCGCAAGTGACAGCACTTTCCTTTTGGCGACTGACTCTGGTTCACACTTTCCCTGAGAGTGAATTGTTCTTGTTGTGTTCTCTGTTCTTTTGATTCCCCAGTCCCGCTGTCGGATCTCCGAAGCCGAGAATGTCCAATCCGCCTCTCAAAATAAAGTCAACTTCACACTCGCTCATTCTCTTCTGCTGCTCACTTTTCTGCTTGCCTTCTTCTCATCATTCGCACTCTCGTCGTGACGTCAAACTGACTTTCGGAAATATATATCCTCCCTCCCCAAGTTTCCGAACCCTTGCAATAAAATAAATAAATACAGAAGTTTTCGTCAATCCTGAATCTGACAAAATCGCTCAACCCTACTTTTTTGTTTGTTTACTTTTCTCGCCTGCTGGACTGGGCATCAATTGGATTACAGAGTAATTTCTAGAGGACGACGACGACGGTGCTGCTGCTGGCGTAGCATCGAACATGTCGAAAAATATTAAAAATCTAACCCTGCCCATCGCCGCGACCACGACGACGAACGGATCATTGGAATTGCCCTCGCCCAAACATCCCAACGAGTATGTGACCTCTTCTCTTTAGTATATTTTAGAATAAGTACTCATCATCTTCATTGTCTTGTGCTTATAGCGTCTCATCCACGGAGCATCTTGAACTGCAACTCTCCAAATTGGAACTAGACGAACAACAACGGCAGCGAATGAAGAGTTTCTTGTCGCAAAAGCAGAAAGTCGGTGAACTTTGTGAAGACGATTTTGAAAAGATTGGCGAGTTGGGGGCCGGAAATGGGGGCGTGGTCACCAAAGTGCTCCACAAACTTAGCGGTCTCATCATGGCGAGGAAGGTATTTGAACAGAAATTGGTACGATTATTTATGGCGACCTCTTAGCTGCTCTCCTGGTTCGTTCGTTCGTTCGTTCGTGATGTCAAACTTAATTGTCCAGCATGAGTTAACAATCTCGGATCACAATTACAGACCATTTCCGGTGTAGACATTGTTTTACTTTTTTGCATGCATATTCATGGTGAATTTCATGTGAATTTTAAATTTTTACCATTTCTTTAATTTCATTAATTCAATTAAATAAACACTTCAAATTATTTTATTTGTTTACTAGAAAGTTTGTAATTATTAATTTTGACGTCACTTATTCCTTCTGATAACCGAGTGACAATATTCAATGTGTCAATTTTTATGGATGACCCAAATCTACAAGTGTTTTGCATGTTGAGCAATTTTGATTCGTGGAAATTTTTTGTGTGTTGTCAAATATTGTCCAAAAAACGAGCTAAAAAACTCTCTTTCTTGAAATGCAGATGATCCACTTGGAGGTCAAGCCTGCCGTGAAGAAGCAGATAATTCGAGAGTTGAAGATTCTCCACGAGTGCAACTCCCCCTTCATTGTGGGATTTTACGGGGCGTTCTACTCGGACGGCGAGATTTCCATTTGCATGGAGTACATGGACGGAGGATCGCTCGACCTCGTTATTAAACGCTACGGCCGCATTCCGGAAAGTATTCTCGGCCGCATCACTTCCGCCGTGCTCAGAGGACTCGCGTACCTCCGGGATAAGCACAACATCATTCACAGGTCGGCTATTATTTCTCTTTCCATTTGATAACTCTTGACCTAATCCTTACTTCTTGATTGCCATCTTCAGGGATGTCAAACCTTCAAATATTTTGGTAAACTCGCGGGGCGAGATCAAAATCTGTGACTTTGGCGTTTCCGGTCAACTTATCGATTCCATGGCTAACTCCTTCGTGGGTACGAGGTCCTACATGTCGGTATGTGTAAATTGTAGAACGCTAAAAGTTGATAAGTATGAAATCCATCAAGTTTTTTTTTCTTTCTCGCAGCCGGAACGACTTCAAGGGACGCACTACTCGATAGCGAGTGATATTTGGAGTCTGGGGTTGAGTCTGGTCGAAATGGCGGTCGGTGGCTACCCCATCCCACCAGCTGGTCATTGCAGCGAAACCAGGAATGGTTAGTTGCCTCTTTTACAGTCAATTTTTATTGTATCATTTGATTTATAATGGTAATTTCCCCTCTCTTTTGTATAGCAGCTCCTGGCGCGATGGCGATTTTCGAGCTGTTGAACTACATCGTGAACGAACCACCCCCAAAACTGCCACCGAATCAGTTTTCCCCCGAGTTTGAGGACGTTGTTAACCGTTGCCTCCAAAAGGACCCCAACGCCCGAGCGGATCTCAACACGTTGATGAACGACCGCTGGGTGAGGCGCTGGGAGGACGCAAACATTGACATGTCGGGCTGGGTGCAGAAAACGATGGAAAACCAGACTCCCTCTGACAGTAAGTCTAATCCAAACAAATGTTCTCTTGAATAATATGTGGCTAAAAGTAACGTATTTTATGTTCTATTGGATTTCCGGAGCTATCACAGCCACAAAAAGTTGAGAATTTACATGGAAAATACATGTTTCTGAAGAAGCTAACTTTTTATCGCTGTCAAACTGCATTTTTTCGCGATTTTTAATGGAAAAATGTAATTTTACGGCGATAAAAAGTTAATTTCTTCAGAAAACAGGTACATATTTTCTTGTGGCTGTTGTATTCTCCAGCCATATAGATTTTCGTTCTTTTTGTGGGTGCAACAGCCCCGAAAATCCAAGAGAGCTGTATTTTGACCCTGTACTTGTTGCTACCTCTGATATTTCTCATGCTAAAAAAACCTCTTTATATTTACAGAGAGCAGCGGATGAAGCGTCTCTGACGGAATCTACCTCACGGGATATTCAGACTTATTAATTACTTAGCTGTAGCCAAGACCCCATGCTTCCAGATAAAAATAACCGATATATTTAAACTTTATGCACAAAACCTCGAAAGCCTGCTTATCTGCACTAGAAAAATTATCGTAGATTTTAGTCTAGTCTTCTGTTTCCTCTCGTGTCTAGTGACTAACTAAAAAAATAATACTAAATATTTAATTGTGACAACATTTATATCAACTTGAACTAAATTGCTAACGAAAGGTAGGAGAAAATTAATTATCAGAATTCTTTATCGTCTCGTACTTACACACGTAGTCTGAAAACCACATCTAACGAAGCACACACAATGAAGATTTCCTTTAATAATGAGGACGACGCCGGAATAGTGACGAATTGTAGTGACTTATTATTATTAGTGTCTGTACTGTAGTGGTCTAAATTTTACTGGAATTCAGTGTGTAACAGTCAGTAATTAAATTAATTGAATAATTAACTTTAACTAATCCAAGCCTTTATCTTACCCAATTTCTTACCAGACTTGAAACAAATTCTGTCTCGTTTTTCTTTAAAAAAGTTTCATGGTCCCATTTTTGAAAGTTGTTAAATTATAAATTTCCCAATTTGAATTTCTTCCCCCTTTCAAAAATCGAACTGCCTTCTCTTCAACCAACTAAAAATGTCTGTCTATCTGTCTGTACTGTACCAAATCAAACCAAACCAAACCAAACCACCGACTTATTAATTAATGACATAATTATCCATGCGAATTAATTAATTAATACGATTAAATAATTTCTATCTATGCAAAGGAACTACAAATTTTAATTTCTATATCTATGTATGCAGAAACAAAAACTTTGCAATTTTTCTATCTCTTGTATCGACGATCTATTTATTATGTATGTATACCTCGACTTATGAGTAAGTTATTTAAATACTACTACGACTACATATGTATACACCAAATCTTTAAATATTAATTACATCATCAGTAGTTAATTAATTAGTTATACATAAAGTGAACGAGTTATGTACTGTGCGGGTGGAGCTTAAACCTACGGCCTCCTGAAGTACCTTGTGCTGAGACTAGGGTTTCTCGTGAGTTTAGCTCCATTCGCACAGCACATAACTAACTCACTTCAAGTTTAGTTAAGTGATTATTATGATCATGTAAAAATGTGATATTATACACCACAACTTATACATGGAATAATTACATACGGTGTTTAGTGAAGTAATTAAAATGCAGACTATATACGATGCAACCACTTGTATTATCATAAATGTGACTGCGAATTAGGGTAGAAATTTATGACCTGCTTTGTCGAGTAGCTTCACTTTTCCAACTTTCTCTCACACACTCACAAATTATTTAAAATATTAGGACAAGAAAGGTATCCTAGATTAAATAGGTGTGTGATTAGATGAATATTTGGTGTGTGTACTGTGTGGTAAGTTGGACTGACTGCGATATGTCTTTAAAAATATCATTGTGAAACTGAAATCAAAATAAAGTAAAATCATCAAGTATTTATAAATAAATTTGAGTTTTAAGTGTTTTAAATTATTTGCATTTCACAATTTTTTAAGACTTCATGACAAAAATATTTATTGCTACAAATATTTCGCAAAGTGAGACCTCCAAATCCATACAAATTATGTATGCTAATTGATTGTTCGTCATTTTCATGGATTTTTTTCACTTTTGAAATCTCTGATGCCGATTTTAATAATTTCATTTAATAATTCATATTTTTCTGTGTTAATTAAAACAAATATTTCTTTTTGGCATCAAGCTTATGCATTTTTTTATTTTTGGCTAAACCGAAAGTGAAAGTATTTGACATACTTTCACTTCTTTTTACTCGCCTATAACACAATATTATCCAACGTGTCACAGAAATATTCAAAAAATACACAAAATAAAATATTTTGATTTCAAAATCTTCTGTAATCGCCTGAATAAGCCGGCAGACTATGGGTGAAAGCTAGTAATTAAAAAAATAAAATAAATAATTATCCTCATGAAGTGCTTAGAAAAATGGTTAGTGATAGAAAATAAAACATTAAAAGTCCATCTACACCCCAAAACTGGTCTAATTCATTTTTAGAACCTCAACAAGTGAGACTTGGTTTCATCTCAAAGTTGAAAAAAACTCATTTCTTCACCATCACTTGATTTGATTAAAGAAGCATCTTTTCCATGAAACTGCATACCCTAACTAAATGCACATTCATAATACGAAGCAATTCCTCCCCTTATTATGCACATTCTTCACCTTGCTGCTTGTCCACCCTGCAAGAAAACCTCTCCCCACATGGCATGGCACGAGCTCCTTAAAGAAACAAGTCTTTTACATATTAAGTAAAGTAACTCTCTGGACAAGAAAAAATCTCCCCCAAAATCTTAACCAAACCGGGTACTACAGTTGGATATAGGTTTATTATGCATATCCTGGCTGACTTTTTGTGGTCCATGTGCTGTGGAATTCCACCACCTCGACAATGCTGATCTGGCCAACAGGCCAACCCTCCTCCTTTCTCCTCTGCAGCTGTCTCTCTCCTAGAAAAAGAAGGCTCAGTCCGCGCCAACCAGTCGGCCAAACAACACTCCTTCCCACACCTCAGAATTTTTTGTTCCTCATTAAAAATATTTCAGAAACTTAAAAAAACATTGGGGTGAAAGTTGCCGAAAGAATTTAAGCTTTAGAAAAGCAAGCTTAATGAATACAAAACCTAAAAATTGTAAAATACGAAATCAATTTTGTCACAAAATAAAAACGGCGTTGAAATTGCACAATTTAATAAATAAATAAATTTTACGTAAATATTTGATAAAATGACGTTTTAACTGGGCAAAAATATTTTTAGTTAATGGGACAAATTGACAAGGAATTTTTTCGTGGTGGAACGTGTAAAACGTGTAAAATTTGATGCTCACTTTTGTTTGCATAATTTAGTTGGGTGAATGAAATTTGAGAGTGCGTGTTTACAGTGGGACTAAAGATAAGCTCCCCTCTACGTGTTTGTAAACAAATGGGAAGTAGTGAATAATGCAAAATCTGTCGGTGCACCTACAAGGAGAGACGACTCGGGCTTGTTTGACTTTCACGACAATGTTGACATTTCGTCGAAATTCGGGAGGATAATTTCACCCATTCTGGACTCAACGAGTTACATGGAAGAGTAAAAGTAAGCTGTTTGTTGTGGATTTATGGTAAATTTGCATGGTAAATCCATTCGGATTGGAAAATAATAATTATCAACTCTAACAAAGGCAACCTCTCAAAATTTGTATAGGAAATATGCAAAATATAAAATTATGCAATTTTAGAATACATATTTCATCCATTTTTGTATGAAAATTTGTCAAAATTTAACTTTATTTGCAATATTGAACTTTTCTAATTCTGTTAATGAGTCAACATCACCTAAAAGTGGGTTATGGATAATTCAATTTTGCTAACTTTTTACAACCGGTGTCGCACTCATTACAAGTAAAATTAAAAAAAGCTTCTTAATTTGTAAAATACTATTTTGACAATTTTTTTTGCTTCGTTTCTACTTTTTTCGGAAATTTTTCAGTTTTCGCTAGTTGTGTCAATTTAATTGTTTAAAATCGTTCTATAAAGCTCCATTCAGAACGAAATCGAAATCTTCTCTAATAATTTAATTATGTATGCTTTCATATTTTAATCCTTAAAATCGGGTTTACTGATACACTTTATATAAACAAAATGTAAAACTTGTGGGTATATGTATATTTACAAAAAAACGCAAAAGTATTTACTAAATATGTATGAAAAAACATGAAAAGTAATAGATAATTTTCACAAAATTTTGCATGTTTGAATTTAATGCTCTGGTGTTTTTGTGATTCAATTTCTTTGAGCAAAAAAATTTCGTGCCACATCGTTGAAATTATTTACAAAATGTAAGTACTTAAAAAAATATCTAAACGATTTACGCATTTTTCAAACAATAGTTGAGGTATTTATAAATATGCGAAAACCTAGAAATATGTAGCAATAGAAATTTTGAAATTTTATCAGTGATCTATTTTATCACACACCCACAAAGTTTGACCATCAGTCGTCATCATATGAAAAAGTTGAAAACTCATGCGTACTTATGTATCTGCTTGTGACCAGAGCTGGGTGATTATTGGTTTTTGAGGGTGGATTATGGATTATACAAAATAATGTGGATTGTGATTAAATTATTTTGTTATCAGAATGTTATCAGAATGTTATCAGAATCCTGTAATTATCAGAATGTATGGATTAATCCATACATTCTGGAAATTTCAGGATTATGGATTATGGATTAATAATCCTGATTAATTTGGTGATTAATGATTTTTACAGTATATCTAGCGCAACAAATTTCAACTATGTGGGTTCACATAAAATATTTAAAAAGCAGTTTCAATTGATATATATAGTGCAAGGCAGCGAGAACATGTTGACTCTTCAAATGGTAGCTGACAGAAGAAAGTTGTGAGAACTTGAGACTTCAAGCTACACAGAGTGGGATGAAATAGAACTATGGGAATTGAACTGAGTAATCCAGATTGAGAATTAATCATGAATACGTAATCATGATTAATCATGATTGGGATTAATCTGGATTAATAATCAGGATTAGTAATCATGATTGGGATTAATCGGGATTAGTAATCCATAATCGTGATTATGGATTAAAGACACCTGACGGGATTATTCCAGGATTAATTCTCATTCCTAAAAAATCGGGATTATGGATTAGGATTAATTCTAACAAACTACCGTTGCCGGATTATAGATTAAGGATTAATAATCCTTAATCCGGGATTAAAATCCATAATCCTTAATCTGGATTATCCCAGCTCTGCGTGTGACACATGGCATGCATATCACTAAATATTTAATTAGAATTATTGCTAAATTATTTGTCTCGTTTAATAACAGACAAAGTGAAATATGCAATCAAAAGGCCATGATCATTTTTCGAAGGAAAAACGCCACCCTTTTCTCTGTCCAACCCGAGTCTGTATCTCAATTTGGCAAATCATGACTCTTTGATCCGTCATTCATTATTCCATTCCAACAAAAGTCTTCTTTCTCTTTCTACAAAAGTAGGCTTCCACACCCACGCCAAAAATTTCGCCAGCCTTGCAAACCTTACGCCTTATTTACAACTCTGAGTAACTTCTCGACCCAAACAGATAACTCTGCCATTCACCCGGAATTGCGAAATTATTGACGTGAAGAGTGGGGAAAAGGATTCCGAGTAATTTCGTCATCCGTCACCATTTGACTTTTCGTTATTTATTCTGGTCTTCGCTCCTCTTGCGTACGAATTCCCTCCGGCCCGTCATCTCCTTCTTAATGCCTTCTTACCTCCTTCTTAGCTCCGGGAAATGGCTGGCTAAATGCTTCCTCGGACCCCATCGGCTCTCGAGGATGAGGAGATCTGCCCAGGCGGAAGGAAGCCACAGAAGGCAAAACATGTGCCTACATTCTCAACTCGACATTTTATGCATTTAATCACGAGTTTTAATTTCACCAAGAGGTTCATGATTCAAAAACTTGACTTCATTTTCGCACCTGAAAAAAATGTATTCATAAAAACCTGAAATGCAGAAAAAATTCCGAACTTTCTTTCAGTGGTCCACCCCTTTTCGACAATTAATGATAGAAAAGAGAAGGCATTTTATGTGTAAACTCTTGAATTTACATTTCACCAGGAATTTAATAAGAGCTTGACCTTATGTATTTTCATGTAAAAAATTCATGCATAAAAACCTGTAAAGTATACAAAGTTTTGGTTCGATTTGTGGTGAAAACGTTGAAACGCGTTTAATTGTCGAGAATTTTTTAGGGTCCGTTTTTATACGGGTCGTGGGAATTTTAGGGGATTTTTCCCCCCCGTTTTCCGAAAAGCAAACAGAATTTGAACCCATGACCAAACGGTTTTTGATTATCTTTCAGCCCAACCCTGTTTGAGAATGAATGCGGCGAAAGAGAAAGCTGAGGCGGTGCAATGGGACGCCTGGTTGGTGGAAGCCGTGCGAAAAGTGAGGTCGCAAAAGCAGCGCCCAGGTCTGGACCGCATCTACAACGCGGTGCGGCTGCTGGCGGAGAAGAAGGAGTTGGCGGAACAGAAGGCCGCGTCGCCAATCTCGCCCCTCTTCCCCACGCAGTTCGAGCACATCAAGCTCGCCCTGGTTCAGCGACACCTGGACCGCGTGGTGAGGGAAGGGATCCTCCTCAAGGTCATCTCCAAGGGTCAGACCACTTATAAGACGCCGGACAAGTGCGAAAGGGTCCTCAACTTGGCCGCCGCCACGGATGACGAGGTAGGCACACGTGAATGATTGTCGTTTATAAAATCACGGAGAAAGTTCAGATTTTGTTTTCTCTTTTTTCTTCTCAATTTTATAAAATTTCCAGAATTTCTTTCGTAATAGAATAAATTAGTAGATTATAAGACTGTTAACATATTTGGGGAAACACATGATTAATGACATTTATTATATTTTACATGGGAAAATATCACGACAAAATTCATCTTAGGGGTTCTCATATTGTAAAATTTTCCCAGTCTCGAACCGAATTTTGTAGAACTTGCTTCATAATCGATTACATTAGTAGAGAAACATTTTTTGAATATTTGGGAACATACAAATTCAAAATATTTTATGCATTGACATACATATTTACTTCCTAAAAAATTTCTATGAATAGCAAAAAAAAACGCGATAAATTCCATTTTTTTATTAGACTTCGTCACCACAAAATTTCAGTGAAATAAAAATCATGTATAAAAATTTAACATTTTAAACTCCCCTTTTCCCCAGATATCAAAATGTTTCATAAAAGTGCTCCGCGAGCTGAGCGAACCCGATCCGACGACACCGTCGCCCCCACCGCCCACGTCGTCCTCCTCGAAATCGTCCCTCCTCAGCAAACCGCCCCCCGTGGGGTTCACTCTGGACCAGATTCTGGAGTACCTCCTCCACTCGCACCTCCTCGCCCCGCTCCCCGGCGAAGGCGACGACACGAGCCCACCTCCTCCGCTCGCCTCTCCCCCTGACTTTCTCCGCGAAAAGATCACCCCCCTCCTGCACACGGACCTCATCCTGCGGAAAGGCAAGGTCCAACTCGTGGACGGGATTTACTACAAAATCCGCGACAAGACTGCTTGTGCCTCGACAGAAATCGTCCCAAAAGTGGAAGCCCCCGGTGAAAGTGGGCCCGAAGTGGGTTTGACGTGTGCCACTTCCGGTGGGAGTGGGACACCGGAGAAAGTGTCGAATCGTAGCAATAGTTCGTCCTCCTCGTCGTCGTCCACCACGGGCGGGAGTGCAGTGATTAAGTTGATGGTGCCCAAAGTGAAAGTGACCACAGGTGGTGGAATTGGTGGTGGTTGTGGTTGTGAGAGTGGGGGGAGGAGGGTGTCCCCACCCATGCGGAGTCCCGGGAGCGGGGTCAGCATTAGCGATATTGCCTCCGCTATTGTTCAAGAGGTGAGTAAGAAAAAAATGCAGAATTTTATGTGGCTTATTTTCACAAAAGTTTCAACTTTTTTGTGATTGTTAACTTTTGGTTGGCTTTCTTTACCTTGTGTATTTTCCTGGAACTTTTATATTTCTGAGAAACGAAGCCTGGTATGAAAGTGTATTCTGTTTTCACAATGGCAGAATTTATCCTACAATCAGCTTTTTACTTTCACTCGAATGAATAACTTATTTTAATAAAAATACCAAGTTTCTATTTCACTTTGATTCCATTGTGAAAGAAATCTTATGCCTGAATTCACTAATAATCCCTGAGAACTTATTCTTCTGCTGTGAATATGAGGCAATAAAGGGGAATTCTTTATGATTGCTTTCTCCGAAATAAATTTCTACTTTTTTCACTGAATTGTTTTCCTTTCATATTTTTCAGTAAGATTACAAATTGACTCTTGCGTGCCAAAGTTTTAAAATTTTAAATTCGTTGAAAGGAGAAACAAAAAATAAGAATAATTTATAAAAAAACAATGCCAGAGTAAAGTTCCGATACTTAATTATTGAATAATTTTATACCTTAAAACGTATTTAAATAGATGAAATAGAAATTGAAATGAAGTTTTTGCTAATTTTGGAGTGAAATGAAATCCCAAGATGTAAACAATTTTGCCTATAAAATGTGCGAGAAATGGGAGGATGGTTATTTTGCAGATCTAAAATTTGCATAAATGACGAAATGGCACAAAATTCATGCACTTAAAGATTAGTAGTAATTATTTGGTCAAATTTTGTCCCGAAATTATTCCCCCCTTAAAGATTACTTTCTCCGAATATGATTCTCACCATTGCTTCGCATCATTTCGTACAATATTCTTCATTTCGTGTCACATCATTTCTCCACCATTTAGCAGCCTCTCCATTACACAAGTCTGCAATTTAATCCATCCTACGCCGTAGCAAAGCAAGAAACAAACCGAGTACAAAACTTTTTTGATACTTATTAAAAACTTGGGGTTTAATTTCTCCCAAAAACTTTAAACTTTTCTCTCGCCAAGTTTAATCATTCCATTTCTTGTTCGTTAAGCTATCAAAGTTTCCAGAAAGCTAATTTACTCCGTCAATCTCAAGATTAATTGGCTCGTTTACCCAGAAAGTCAAGAAAGAGAGAAAGTCACGTACTTTCTCTCGGGAAAAATTTTATTACCACATTTTTTGAAAAGATCACACGAAAAAAACTCAAATTTCAAATTCTTTTCAAATTTAATGAAACGAAATTTGACGATTTTCTTTCCATACAAATTTGTACATATTTCTACAAAGGAATCCTTTTGAGATCGATATGCAATTAATTATCATTAAGCGAGAAGACTTTTACTTCACAGAGACAAATTTCTCCCCCGGACTCTTCCACACGAAATAAGAAGCAAGTCGAGAAAAATGGGAGAATCATGAAGAAGCGAAAGTGTGGAGAAAGTGGGGGCAAAGGTGGAGACGAAGAGGACGAGGAAGAAGAAGAAGACAACGAGGAAGAGGAGGAAGACAGTTCGTCATCGGTTAATAATAAGGTAATAAATTCTCTAAATGAGCATTAATTTATTTGAACGTAACGATTAAGAAAACCGTCCGCTTTTTAATTTAAGGGTACTTCTCAAACAAACCTATCTAAATCAAAAAAGTTTAAACTATTTTTTATAATTTTACGATTTGACGTGAAAATGACACAAATTTATTTATTCGTATTGCAACGTAAATACTTTAAGCTGCATAAAATTGTGAAAGTTTAATCAGTTTGCTACTAATTATTCCTGACTTTGGCCAATTAAATAAACGTTAAAGGAATCCTTTCGAATAATTATTTTTAAAAAAACTTTCTTTATCATCGATCTTATCGAAAATGTGAACGATAAGATGATCCTATTAGGAGAAATTTCACGAATTTTTCTGAACGCGTCATCATTATTCTTGATAATGCATAGTTTGATATTGCGACTAATTCCTTCTCCTGATGAGTCCACACGACTCATTAAACGAACTTTCTCCTCGTCATTAGTTGAACACGAATAATTTTTGCAATTAATTAAGCACCGAGGTGAACTTGGGAGGAGAAAGTGTCGTCCTCTCCACTTTTCTCTTCTCCACGTGTAAGTTCACCTTTTAAGCAACTCTTAATCACCTACCTTAAACTTCTCTCTGCTCTTAATTGACACAAGTAAAACAAAAGTGAAAGTTGGACAAGTTTCTTTTCCTAGAAATACTTACACAAATTAACGATACATGCAAACCTATACATGTAAAATTATTTAGGGATTAATACGTAGATAAGGTTAGAGCAAGGTTTCATGAAAATCTGACAAAAATGGGTAAATTACATTTCTAATGAGTTAGTCAAATTTTTCTTACATGTTTAGACAAGGATTGGATAAAACGCTTTCTCCGAATCGTGGGTAAGTTTTGTGCGTGTTGGTGTTCTCGATTACATGCCTGGCGTCTAAAAGTGCATGAAATCCCACCACATCCAATTAACGGACTGAAGGGTTTCTTAAGAGTTTTTTTTGAGAGGGAGAAAAGTTAAGGTTAACAAAAACTTTCCCCATTTTTAAACTTTCGCTCAATTTTAAAGCAAATGTAAAAAGAAAGTTTAGCCATTTCTGTTTCTATTTTATTTTACCACTAGCGTATAGCCCGGCCAAGGCCGGGTTCTAGAGTTCCAGTGGGGGGTGTGCCCAAAGCGAAAAATCCGTCATACTATATTTTAAATAATTCCCAGTGGAGACTTTGTCATACTACATACATACATCAGACTGAGGGTTTGCCCAAGTCATACTGCATTTTAATTAACCTGGTCACAGTAAAATTTGATTCCCCCCTGTGGGAGTAGTTGAATAGCTAATTACTTAAATTCCCGTCGCGTGGGATTAACTGCATAGCTAACTATTTAAATTCCCACGCTTCACGCTCCCGTTAAGTTCCATAAACCCCGTTAACTTCTACAATTAACGCCAAGCTATTGACGGATTCGGATTCAGCGTCAAAAATACATTCGAATTGATATGCGACATCACGAATAAGCCAGATTTGGACACCACGGTCACGGCGAGGTCACGGGGGCCTCGCAGGTCAAAACCATTGACGGCGTTGGATTCAGCGTCAAAAATACATTCGATTTGACATGCCACTCGCTGTGGGTAGAGTTTCTCAAACTAAAATAATTAATTAATAGTGTTTATCACGATCACTTATCATGATAACCACTATTGATGAGTGATGTATGTATGTGGGGTGTACATGTTCATGTATTCATTTATTCATGCAGTGCAGTGCATGCATGCAGTGGTTGCTCCGCTTCCTTCTTTGTCTACTGTATGGGGCAATTTGCATTGCGAAGACGGACCCAGGGACCCAGGGATCATACTAACACTTTATTAGAGTAGATCTTCTTATTTTACATGCATATGTAAAGTACATAAGTTGGATAAGTGTGCACACATAATAAATTAAGAGTACAAATTGCGCCTGGAATTATTTCGGAAATTTGAAACTTCTCACTCCAACTGGGTTGAATTTATATTGCAATTCTTAAGTTTTAAAATATGGACGGAAGTTTTACATTTTCCAAAAGGAAAGTGTAAAATTTCGTAAAATTAAAATTGAAATTTTCGTAAAATTTGGAAGTATTAATATCAACCTGATCTAAATTTTGTAATTTGAGAAATTTAATATTTGAAAGTTAACAAATATTTCGATTAAGCTTTGAGTATTGTAAAGTAGAATTATAATCATTCGTTCTTCCAAAATAAAATATTAATTCTCATAAAAATCAATTATTTTCCTTAATTTATTCAGATAGCGGTATTAATTTACTTCCAAACCAGCACCACAATTAAAGCCAAATGTCAAAAATATGTTTACTTTCTCTGAAACTCTGCGCTTCCTGATTCTATCAGACAATGAAACTTTTCCATTGTTATTGTTGTTTTGCATGGCCATGAAATGCATCCGATTTTGGAAATAGATAAAGTTGGTTGGAGTCATGTTTTGTTTCCGTATATTCAAATGGAGTTGGATGGGTGATTGAGTGAAAGTAGTTGGATGGGCTGGAAGAAGAAGTTGGAAAGTGATTTCCATCTAGGGTCCAAAATGCGTACAAAGTTTATTTATTTCATTTCCTCTTTATGAGCCAGCCCAGCCCAAAATTTCGGAAAGTTTGAAAGAGCCAACTTAGGATCAAACTTTCTCCTGGGAGACGAGGAATCTCAGGGTTCCACCACGTGATCACGATTCATGCGATGCGATTTGGTCATTTTTGGTTCAAATTTTTGGTTGGAAACTCAACAGTTTCAAAATCTATTCAATTTAATTTAATTTCGAACTATGGAACAGGGAAAAATTGATCAAATAGAACAATTAGCATATCGAGATAAAATTTAATTGTGTAACCTTTTAGGGAATTTCATCCCCCAATTGTTAAGAGAGTTGTAAAGTGGTTAGAGTTGAATTCAATTTTAAGCTATAAAATAGGGCAAAATTAGTGAAATTAAGTATGTGGTACCCTGCTTGAATTTGCAGCACAGAATTGCAATGAACCAGTGGAACCCTGTCGTGGTGAAAGTGAGTGAAGTGGGGACCAGCCGGGAATCTCGACCCCCCAACCGCTTCTCTACTGCTTTCAGTCCAGACTTGCTTGCTACCAAATGGCGAAAGTTGTGGAGAAAGTTTCCTCGACAGGGAAACTTTCCGACGCGACGAGATGAGGATAAGGGCCATGTAACTATTCATTTCGTTGGAGAAAGCTGTTTTGCGACGGCGTTGCATGAGACTTGGACAAGGGCGAGGTCGACAATATGGTCAGGGCAGGTCAGGCGTCTTTCATCCATGCAATATTTTACATATCACAAGTTTGTAAACAAATTGCAAAGTTTCTGAAAAATGGTGAATCTGTCGTATAAAATTATTTCTGAATTTTGTGGAACCATTTCCTTCACAAATTTGGCAGCTTGAATTAGTAATTTTTATAATTAGGCTTATGCAGATTAATTCTAGGGCGTAAAAACACTCTATAAATCATTATTTGAGTGAAAGTAAAAAAAATCTCTAGAGTAGAAAGCGACATAAAATCATGGATATTTTTATGCTAGATTTGGTGGCACTTTAATTTCGTAATTTAATTTTTTACTAATGTGATTTTATAAGTTAGTAGCATTTTTTGATTATTTAGAATAATATAAAATAATATTGAACTCGTCGATGTCACTCTTGGGAAGGTATTAACTTTATCTACCGGTAACTTTGTAAGCAGGCAAATTTTCTACAAATTTTACGATTGACGTCGAACTTTTCTTTAAAGTTATTTCTCTCAAACTTTCTCAAACAACCTTGATTTAAATAGTTCACTTTAAAATTAAAGTATCAAAAATATCCTCATTAAGTGTCTACAGTGTATTGTATCCGAGTACTGAGCATTTAAATAATTTTTGTCAGATTTAGTTACCAGTTTTGATCTTAATTAATTAATGGACTTGCAATAACAGAAATTTTATGAAGTTTTCAGAAACTAGTAACCAAAATTCGACCAAATACTGAATTCTAATGAGATACTAAAAGCATAAAATATTTCAAAATATCAACTTTTATCAAAATATAATTCAGAGATAAACCCATTTCAAAGATGAACTTTATTAGCTTTTTATGTAAATAATCAGTTTTCCTATTTGATTAAGAAGACGCGTCACGTGTTCATGTCTCACATCATGATCTCTCTTTTTCTCTGGCTGGACGTGAACGGGTTCATTGTTCTTCACAAGTCGTCATCATCATCATGTAACATCATCTTGGATCCTCACTTTGCATAAATCACACACACTCCCCACTTCATATTACCAATGTCACATTGTTACCACTTTGGTAACAAGGCTCACACTTACGTATTTAGATACATACCATAAGTGAGTAAATACTTATTATTTCCATATTTGCCCATCCAATTTGCACGCTCTTTCCCCAACTCTTTACCTTATTCCTCATCTTCACTCACATCCCCCTCGCAAAAAATGAGTCCATATTAAAAACAAGCCTGTAAATACAAGAATGAGATATGTAAGTATGCAGAAAATGAGGAGGATTGGGTTAGAAGAAGACAACAAGCAGGCAGGATTACATTAGTCAGATCTGTCGAGTCAAAACCCTCCCCGAGGCGATTTCATTTCATAAACGTGTGCATGTAGATGCCAATAGTTGGCGAAGAAATGGCAAACAAATTCATTTTTTGCACTGCACTGAATTTGTATCCATCCATCCCTCGTCCTCGGTCAATTACATGGTGGATTTTTTGTCACTTATTATTAAACCGTGTGTGCAAGGAGTTCACTTCTTTTTCGCGAGGTAGTTGACTGCCTGGAAGGCTAACTCGTAAATAAATATGTATACGTATGTATTTTCGCCATGTGCAAATCCGTGATGGTAGGTTTTTGGCATGACAAATTGAAAAATTGGGGAACACGGTGGAGCATAGGTTACACACAGGAGGATCCAATTTGGAAGCAAATTTCGCAACTTTACGTATCCCTCCTTGATAATAAGTTTAAGTTTTGCGAGTTGCACGATTCAATCCGTGTCATATTTACGTAAATATTGAGGGAGTGAGGAAAATCCCGTCTGAAAAGGTTCGTCTTATTGCACTTGATCAGATCCATTTAACTCGTGTCGTTGTCTTGTTACATCAATTTCGAGATCGTTAAACCAATCCTGCAACTTTCGTACTTGAACTTTACCGTCCGTCGTCGGCTCTCGTGTCGTGTCGCACTTTTTAATGGATTTTTTCGTGGTCTCATTCTTTCGTTGCTCCTTCTTTCTCGTGAAATGCTAAACTTTGAAAGGGTTAGAACCCGATGCAGATTTTTATGCGCATTTTAATTTGGATACAAGCATTATTTAGATCGTTAAAATTTCGTATGATACATCGTAGATTTGATTTGTGCGTAAAAGTGTGGCAATTTATCGGTGTAAATGGTGAGCATTTTGCTCCAGTTTGCTAATTAATTTTCGTAATTAATTATTCAAAAATTTAAAACTGAATTTAGCTTAAACTTTAATGGAAAATAGTCCTTCAAAATCCAAGATATATTTATTCCGGGGCATTTTTATCTCATACATATTTCTGCATGCATAATGAGATTACATTGAAAATTTGTATTATAATACAGAAGCTAATAACTTGTTTAAAAATTAGAAAATGACTGCTCAGGAATCTAAAATAAATAATAGATTATTATCATTTTCCTAAAAATCTAATTGCGACGTTTAACGTAACAAAATAATTTGATTTAATGTCTCCACTCAACAAGTACCTATTAAACTGCCCATTGTTTAATCTCAAGGGCTCAATTTTCCACGAATTAATGCCAGCCGGTCAATAAATTATTATTCACCTCACGTTGCATTCGCTAATTAAATATTTTCGCAAGTTACATTTCACTCACAACAATTTTTACCTTCCCACAAAATTTGTATGTAATTATTAAATTCCTTAATTATCAATCACTACTTAAAAATTATTGATGTCCAATAAATCATAATTCTTTAACCACCAATTAAATTTTAATTACAGGGATTCTTTTTTATCTATTTACATTTCGTTTAATCTCGCACGACGTGATCTCATCACTTTTTTTAAACCCAAGAAAAATTTTATCCTCGTCGGTATTGTAATGAAAATATTTGCATATTTATGCATCTAAGAAAAAGGGGCACGACGTTTGTTATTAATTAAATTGAGTGAAAAAGGTGACACCAATTTTCCAATCCAATTGTTTCATATCTCATTTGAATAATCATGCAGATCAGAATTTCCACCTGCGTCGAAATCCAGTTTATACCAAATTTGCACTTTGCTCAGGTGTCGCTGTGTACATAAATTAGTTGCAAGTGTCCAAAATTTCCACTCCATTTGCTCCTCTCTTGACCAAATTGAGTGGGCAGGCGTCACCACACCACAAACGAGGCGATCAGATTCATAATTTTGTTTACAAATTAATTTGCATAACGTTATGGCTTTATTTATCCACTTTGGCATCTTATTTATTTACGAAATTTGGACAGAATGGTATTTACTAGTGTAAACTAGAGGAGATATTATTATTTTTTGCTGAATGAGAAAGGCTCGCAGTTTGGATTGGATGGACGGCTCAATTTATTAATAAATTCGCACAAGAGATATGTATAATAAAGTCGAGGAAACGGACAAATCGATCGTAAAGCTTCACATATTTACGTTAATTATTTTACAAAGTGGAGATCAATCTGTACAATTATTTAGTGGATAAAGTTCATGATGATTTAATTTTCATAAAATGGCACGAGAAGATATTTTAAATAAGTGTGTGTACTTACAAATTATGCACATGTTTTTATTCGTCAAACATTTATACAATAAGTTAGAATAATGATTATTTATATGAGTTAGGTCATCTGTCAATAAGTATCTGTCCAAAGTCATTGTAAAAAAATATGCATAATGTAAACGCACGTAATTTACGTAAGTCTTTCTAAAATTTTTACAAAACTTTAGACAGATTACAAAAATACAAAGAGTGAAGAAAGCATTTCGAAAATTTGTTTCCAAAATCTAGCAACATTGAAAGATCAAATATTTTTTACATATGACATAGGTACAGGATTTGAGGATATAATTTTTTTGATTGTTGTGTGTGCCTGATGAGATGTTGATTTGAAGGATTGCTTCCTTACATGCCAATTAAGTGTAATCTGTAACAATGAAACATGACACACCGTGATTCTTGCCCCACTTGGTACTGTTGGTACACAAACTTGTCCATGTCCTTACAAAAATGTAACATGCATGTCATGAACAGAGAGCGGATATGTATGTATGCATTTATTTTCAACTTTTTCATGGGATGATGACCGATGGTCAAATTTTGCCTAACTCTTGCAAATACAAATCACAAAATATTTGTTTTATATTTTCAAAATATATATATATATATTTTTTTTTTACATATTACTAGATTTCCAGACATATGTGATTATTTCTGCTGTTATTTCAAATCGTAGATCTTTTACATCGGTATTTAATAAAATACGAATATTTTGTAAATATTTCAACGACGTGAGAGGATTTTTCTTGGTCAAAGAAATATTTTGTAAATATTTCAACGACGTGAGAGGATTTTTCTTGGTCAAAGAAATAAGATTACAAAAAATCCAAAGGATTAAATTCAGAAATATGAATTTTGCGAAAACTCTCATTTTTATGATTTTGTTTGTATGTACATATTTCCTAAATATTTTGGCGTTTTTTAATACGAAAGTATTAAATATGTATGTAACCATTTTTTTGGTAAATACATAGCCGGCCTCTGCTCATGAAAGACATTGCATGAATCAATTTTTGCTATTTTGTTTTACGACAGGAATAATATTTGCACAACATTATCGTTGAGGTGAGAATACAGGATGAAATATCAACACGTGATAATTGCTTAATTTGTTTTTTCAAGGCGAACCAATTTTTGCAACAAATATGTGAAATTTCACTCTTCATTTCATCTGATTCGTTGGTTCACGTTTTTATCAAAATTTACTCATTAGTTTCAAATCGTGTAAAAATCGTAATTATTATGAATGAATTTTTGTAAAATGTGATTTATCTCATCTGAAAAATTGCCAATGTTTAAAGTCGGAGTACAGTTTTACGTAAAAAAAAAAGTATACGTTATTTAAATAAAAAGATTATATTTCTTTCTGATATATTTAGCAGACGAAAGTTTAAATCTGGAAATATACAATTTTTCGATTGAAATGTTTAAAAATTATGAAAATCAATTATGATAAGAAGGAGCATGATCCAACTTCAATTCTCCTCTGGCTAAAATGATTACTTAAATTTGAACTAATTTTAATTTCAACCTTAATTTGAAACCTAATTTTAATTAGATTTTTAATTAAAGTGGAACTTGGTAGTAAGAGATTTTGCTTTTTTTCCCCAAAAAAAATACATGAATTTTGTCAATATTTCCACGATTCGTAATAAAAAATTGATTGAGAGTACAAAATATTTTGGAGTATGCCACTTAAGAGAATAATAATTCGTGCTTCATGCTTAAATATTTTGGAGTTTTTTCGTGAATGTATTGGAATTATGTAGACTATGTAAATGGCTATGGAGAAAGTGGAATGTGGAGAAAGTAGCGAAAATGCCCAACTTTCTTCCATAAAAATCATGCATAGATACATTAAATAGCATTGAACCGAGTCTGCCTTTGCCCCTGCCCGCGGCTCTGTTCAAATCCACCACCACCGCTCCTACGTCCAATCCACTCCTGGCTGCTGGACAAACACAAGAACTTTACCATTTGTTTTCTCCCCCGTTAACAATAAATAAATTACTTGACTCTCTTTAATTAATTAATTAATTACTTACTACCCACCCCCAGTTAGTCCTTAACCCCACAATCCAGCCATTTAGTTCCCCCCTGAACTTTTCTCTGGGTGTGGAGATGACGATAAACTTGTCTCCCCCCGGAACCTCTGGTCGTGGTGGTGGTGACGACGACGTTACAAATGTAAACAAACTCTCATCAAGCAATAATACTTCAGAGTGCCATTATTATAACTACTCAAATAATAAGGGTCGACATGTCGCCAAGCGGGCGTCGTCGTCGGCGCAGTAGTCGTCTTCGCAATAATAATAATAATAATAGTAATACTGGGACGAGGGATTGTTACGTTCGTCTCGTTATAATGAGTCAGGATGAGATCCAGGCAGCAGTGGGTGCGGTGTCGGTAGGGGGGGAGGAGGATGATAATGATAAGGTAAGCCTAGATAAGTGTTTGCATAACGTGTTGTTCTCATCTGTGACGGAGGTGGAGAGAGAGAATGAGTTTCTGGGAAATTTAGTTATCGATCCATTTCCTGGAGAAAGCAGGTTTGGAGACTACGTCTTACTTTCTTCCTCTTCTTTACACGAGCAGCAGATTTCTCGTGTCTTTTGGCTTCTTATTGAGTTAAACGCTCCGTCCTGATTACGTCAGAGGTGGAGAAAGTGGAGAAAGAGAAAGGAGGATTGAGTGGTTTCCGTTCATCTGCTTTCACAGAATGTCTAATGCTTCTTCTTTCTTCGAGGAGGAGGAAGGAAGGAGAGTTGGCTTAAAAGGCCACTTAACGTTTCTTTGGCTGGATTATGTTTCCTTTGGGATGACGTCTTATTGACAAAGTGGCAAATTTCTGGGTAAATCGACCCAAATAAGACGCGTAGAAGGTCTTGCAAAAAATGGCCTAATTCATCATCCCAATTTGTAGTTTTGTTCTTATTTGGATTTACTTTTGTGTTTAGACGATAAAGCCACATGTTTCAATTAATTAAGGAAATTATAGAGTATAAATTCTTAACAGAGATGAACATCATGATTGGTTAATTAATTTAATAACAAAATCTCGCTAGTTTTCATCATCTTAAATGTTTCAATTAATTAAGGAAATTATAGGATATAGATAAAGGTCATCATCAAGTAATTAATTTAATAACAAAATCTCGTTAGGTTTAATCTTCCTAATGGATAAATTACTCCCTTTTTCCTTCATTAAGTCCAGCCAGTTAACGATACATAACCCATATTTAATCAGGATCATCATTTATCAATTCATAACAATAACAAAGACGGGTCAACAGGTCTGACCGGCAGAGTCGAGTGCAGGCAGAAACATAAATAATTAAATAAGCGAGAGATAGCCGGCAGCTGGACGGTTGGTTATTATTACATCAATAATCAATCAATATCTGAAAAGTAAATGTTGTACAGCCCGCCATCTACCATCTACCCAATGCTACCGTACATTATCTACTTTTTTATCATCTACCTTTTTTTCATCATCTACCTTTCTAAAAATCTCAAATTCCCCAAAAATGTTAAAGTGCCCCAAATCCACCCCCACAATTTTTATGGGGCAACGTGAGATACATTGGGGCAACGTGAGATTTTATTTCATATTGGGGCATCGTTCGTTTTTTAGCGAGCGAAGCGAGCAGGTTAGGTTAGGTTAGATCTACTAGGTACGGGAAAAGTGTGAAATGTTTAGTTAGCCAACCTAACTAGCTAGGCTAGTTACAACCTAGCTAGCTAGGATAGATACAACCTAGGTAGCTGGGCTAGGTAGCTGTGCTAGCTAGCTAGCTAGGCTAGGTAGCTGTGCTAGGTAGCTAGGCTAGATAGCTGTGCTAGCTAGGTTAGCTAGCTAAGCATTTCACACTTTTCCCGTACCTAGTAGATCTAACCTAACCTAACCTGCTCGCTTCGCTCGCTAAAAAACGAACGATGCCCCAATATGAAATAAAATCTCACGTTGCCCCATAAAAATTGTGGGGGTGGATTTATAAATACCGGAGATTTGGGGCACTTTAACATTTTTGGGGAATTTTAGATTTTTAGAAAGGTAGATGATGAAAAAAAGGTAGATGATAAAAAAGTAGTTGCTGTACGGTAGCATAGGGTAGATGGTAGATGGTGGGCGGTACAACATGAAAAGTAAGGACACCACAAAAATATGTATCTCTCCCGGCCCGGCAGATATTATTAGTTTACTTACACGCATTAACAGAGAGTACAATTAACTAACAAAACATTTACTTAACCATGCAGTAAACAAGAACCCGTTGTCTATTTAAACATTTATCCATTCCACCGTTACATTATTACATTAAGAATCATTGTTTATTTATTTATTGATTTTATTATCGATCATATTATACTCGGCTCGATTGAATTTAACGTTTCAATTACCGTTTGGTTGGCGAATTCGATTCAGTTGGTGATAATAGATTTAAAAACCTACAGTGCAGACTCCATATAGCCCGAGTCAGGGACAGAGTCCCTGACTCCGTGAGTCCTAGCTGTTTCTAAATTTTTCTCCGAATTGACCGACATGATATTACCACTTTGAACTTCCACAGCTATATTTGCTATCAAGAAGTGGTCTTTAGCCTTCGTACCAAATTTCAGATGGAAAAAATTAAACTTAAAAAATGGTATGGGTTACCCTCCAGGGTCACTCTGGTTAAAATTCGCTCACTTTTAACTTCATATCCTTTCATGAGAAGCCATTAGGTATGACCTTGCCGGATTTAATGTTTTTAAAGTAATTTCTAAAAATCGGTATGGGTCACCCCATAGGGTCGCTCCTGATAAGAATTTTACCAATTCCACGTCATATTCTTCTATTAAGACCCATTAGCAACCTCTCTACCAAATTTCAGCTTGTTATGACGATTTTGAAAAATCAGTATGGGTCATCCCATAGGGTCCCTCAAGATGAAAATTTTTCCAACTTAAAGTCATTTTTATCTATTAGGAGCCATTAGCAACCTCTGTACCCAATTTCAGCCTTCTACGACAATTTTGAAATTTGGTGCATAATACCCCACCCACTCCGATGACCCCCACCGGTCAACCACTTGACCGATTTCGCCCATCTTCGAACTCGTTTCCTAACTTTGTCCAATATGCATATGGTAAAAATTTCAAGTCAATCGGTTCAGCCGTTTTGGCTCTATCGTGCCGGACAGACGGACGGACGGACGGACGGACATGACGGTTCCATAAGCCCTGACTCGGGCTAAAAAGGACAGGCTAAATCCAACCCTTTCCTTCGCACTCAAATATCAAGTATCACTCACCTCACCTTTTTTTAGCTGCTGCCTCACCTTAATCGCCATCGTCATCATCATCATAATTATTGATTCCTTTCCGTCTCCTCGCTGTTTTCCTCCTCGTATGTATTTCGCGACTCGTTACTATTATTATTCAGCCAAATAATACTTACATTTAGCTGAGTAAGTAACAAGCCTCTATTTTGAGAGAACGAATTTATTTCTCATTTTAATCACGGAAAGGTATCTCTCATTTCATTACATGACACATTATTATGAAATGGAGGACGAAATGGTATCCATCCTTCTCTTGTCTTATTGGTCACAGTTTAGACATAATTCGGCTAACCGAGAAGCATTTTTACCTACACTACACGACGAGGAGAGAGAGACATGATTCCTTTAATATTTTATTAAGATGGCTATGTAAGTATGTGGCAGAAGAGAAAATGCAGGTAGCAAGCAGGATACAAATCATTGTAGAGGGCATAATACTCGGTGGTTAGTATTGGATAAATGAGAGGCGGAGAAGAGCGTCCTGCTTGTCGTGTCGTGTTCATTGTTTAATAATTCAATTCCTCCAGCTAAGTAATCTACCGGGGAGTGGATACTACATATTCTATTACAGGGATTAAACACCGGGTCGAGTAAATAATATAGAAAAGCTAGTCTCCCACTTATTTACATAGAGATACATACATTGTTGTTACCTGCCCATTATTTACCTGTGGTGGTGGTGGTGGTGGTCATGCCGGAGTAATAAGTCGTTCGTAAGTAATCAAAAAGTGTGTTTATTGGCGAGCTTGCTTAGAGTACATGAGTTTATTTAGTATGTAAAAGAGATATGAACATTAGCAGTGTGTGTGTACAGAAAACAAGGGATGGAAAACATGACACCTGGCCACCGACGAGTACCTCCAGCACGTTGATGCCCAATTTAATCCCAATCCAGTTCCCATCAGAATTAAAGCTATATGCATGAGGGAGGTAGATATTTAGGAGGATAAACTCGTCTGGCCACTTTGAAGTCATTTTTATTCGTATGCATACTTTGAGTACTCGGTATCCTGCTCAATTTCCATGAATTGTAATCCAGTCTCATTTATTTTATGAAATGTTTATCCTACCTTAAATATAAAATGGGTATCTTCTTTCTTGTAATGACGAGACGATCTCCCAATTTTTGTTTGACATTCGGCTGACTTTTGCAACCCAACCTGCGTATGTGGTAACAATTAGCGGGGAACAATGTAATGTAGCCGGTGTACGTACTTATAATAATGGGATGAAAAGAATGGGTGCTAAAAGAAAACCGGTATGGTTGTCATTGTTGTTGTTGTTTCGTGAGGTGAGGAAATCTGGTTTATTCCGATGACCAACTAGATTATGGGATCACTCACACATAAAGATTACAAGATTGACTGTTGCAATTCTTGTCAAATAATTAATAACAATTGTGTCCCTAATGGGCGACCAATTAACTAAATTCCCCTCATAAATAAATTAATGACATGCCATTTCTTTCATCGAGTAAAAGTAGATCAGTTAATAACTTAGCATAAGTAACATTTGCTTTTTAAAGGATTAGAAATTGGGCTTGAATATTAGCATAAATCTATTTTAATGCCGTGTAACTCGACTCTGTTTACTAACCAAGGCGTGTGCCAAACTTGTGCTAAACGACGAGTCAATAATTTTTGGCTCTCGAAATAAATTGAATTACTGGCACATTTCGTCATTCATTAGAGGAAGGTTTTGGCAGTTGAGTTTGGCTGCCAAATCAATGTGGCATGAAAAAAAGTGCATATGCGCGGAGATTAGAGGCTGCATTACAGAGAAGGATCGAGATTAGATTGTGGGGAGTAAGTGCAGGACAGGACGGGATGGAGGATAACACATGTACTAATCATCACGACGATAATAATATTTGCTTTTGCAGAGTTTACAATTTTTGTGGTGTATGTAGACAGATAGTTGCATTTACATTATTTAAGGAGCCGAGGAGAGGGAGTCGTTAGTAGCTATGCAGAATGCAGATACAAACAAAATGACGAGATTATTAACACGGAGGAGATGATGTGTCTTGTTTTATTCGTAAGCAGCGATCCCACAACCTGGTCTGCGTTGACCCCTTTCATTCTTGAGAAGAAGAAAGAGACTCATTACATTATTTGAGCCCATTTACTTACTTATTTGTTTGATGGTGGTGAATAATGGTTGGTGAATATTATTTCTCTGCTAAAAGTGAGAGATGCCATGATTCGTCTCTGCTTGGTGATATTATTTACTTATTGCATTAACGACGACTCTCTTCTTTTCTGCCCGTGTTAAGCACTGCAGGGTTTTGATCTTCTCGTGGTGGTGGTGATGGTTTTGGCATCCTGTACCTGGCCATTGTTATTATTTTTTAGTCTGGGTGGCACTACATAGAAAAGTATTTCGCATGCATACAACAGGTAGGCAAAGGTAATGTAGATAGCTTCGTAATGCGAAATGGGACGTAGTTCACGAGACAACAAAACGACGAGTAAGTGTAATAAGCAGTAGTCAACATTCACTCTGCCGCACCACCAACCACTCATACATACATTTGGCTAAATAATAAATTGGCAAATTAGAGGTACATAATTACATACGTATGTATGCATATGCTTACTTAATAAGCAATTGGTTGGTGATTGTTGGCAGTTCTCATAATAATTTGGTTCACTCACTCACTCCCTTCTTTTTCTTCTGGGGGAGAACAAAAGTAGGATTTTTTCCCCACTTTTCTTGCACATTGTGGGAATGGAGTGAAGAAGAAGAATGGTAACTTAATGACGGAGCTCTGGAGAGGGCGACGACACGGTTCGTTACACACAAGAAGAGAGCGTATAGACAACAATGCGTTAATTGTGGCATTTTTTGTGTTTTTTTGGACTAATGAATTTTTTTTCCTGTTTCGTTCCAGGTGAAGAAGAAGGTGGACAGCAAGTCTGACGCCGCCGCGAGTTCTTCGAGCAGTGGTGGTGGACTTGTAAATGTGGGTGCGAGTACGAGTGGCGGTGGTGATGAAGCCGTGACGAAGAAGAAGATGCAACTCTTGGTGGAAGAGGAAAGCCCTGCAGGGCCGGATGTTGTTGTTGACGTGCTGCTGGAAGGAACGGTGAAGCAGGACTCTGAGAAGAGTAGTGCTCCTCCTCCTCCTCCCAAAAGTGACGATGGTGGTGGTAAAGAGGACACAAGTGAGAAGAAAAACAGTAGTGACGAAGTGGACAAAGAGAAAAGTGACGAGAGTGAGTCTTCTCCTGGACTTGAGGAGGAGAAAGAGGAAAAGAACGGGGATGATGACGATGCCAAGGTGTTATTGACGAGCGAAGTTCCCACAACGAGTATGGAGGAGGAAGATAAGCCCGTGTCGAGAGAGGAAAAGGAGGATGACGGAGAGAAGAAGGGGGAAAACAAGGGGTCCGTCGAGGAGGAGGAGATTGTCACAAAATCTGAAATGGTACAACATTTGATAAATGATGATTATTTTGTTTATTTATTTTGTTTACACTCAATTCGATTTTTTGCAGGATTCTGACGAGGGGACGAAAGATGTCACAAAACCGGAAATTGACTCATCTTCATCTTCGCCACCTGCTTCTCTCGAGCCGAAAAAGTGCCGCCTATGCAACGCAGTTTTAAGTGACAAACTTAGTGACGAAACGAGTGAAACGTGCCCCGTTTGTGTCTCAAAGTCGGATCAAGAAGTAAAATTGAGTCCTCCTGTCGAAGCGGAGGCTTCCTCGCCGGCTGAAAAATTACCTGACGTCACCACCACCACGCCGGACGAACCGCCTCCGGAAGAAGAAGCCAAAGTGACCTCACTCAAGAAAGAAGAGGAGAAACCCAGTAAGAGTAAGAGCAAGAAGCCACCTAGTCAAGACTCCGCCTCGCCCACAGTTTCACGATCCAGTGAAGAAACGACGTACTATTCCTGCTCCGAAGAGGAGCATGGCGATCAAGTTCCGACATCCAAAGAAACAGCCAACATCACAGTAAAATCTGCTGTTCCGTGCTCACCAACGTTGTCAGATTCGTCGGGTGGTGACACTACGTCGTCACGGCGAAGAGAGGAAGAAAAAGTGACAAAATTGAAGCCCACCAAGAAAAAGTCTACCGCTCCAGCCTCCTCTTCGTCTACAGTGTCCGATTCTTCCTCGAATGGTGGCGGTGACGATCTCGTTTCTGCTGAATCTCTCAAGACTTCTCGACCGGAAGTTGTCACTCCTGTCCCGCCCCGAAGTATGAGCACCAACGATACGGACGACCTCCAATTGTTGCACGATCCTAAAAACGTGCCCAAAGTTTTGAAAGGATTGCAAGATCACTTGTCCTCCTTTTTCACCCCATCCGGACGAAAACGTACCTGCACGCTGAAAAAACCGTCGCCACCTGAAAGTGGGGAGGGCGAGGAGGCGGCGTCGTCGTCGCCAACGCCGACCATGCTGGCGTCGCCGACCACACAACCGGCGAGTGTGAAGAGTAGGAAAACTCTCTCAGCGCCCGCCACGATCACGCGGGAAGTGGAGCTGGGGCAGGAACTCTTGGGTCAGATTCATGTCGCAACGACGTCCCCACCGTCAACGTCGACGAAGGGCGGCAAAGTTTCGCCCGGCGTCATAAAAGTAGAGAAGGTCTCGCCAAAACCAAAAGAGTCGAATCTCGTTTACAAACTGAACGTGCCAAGTATTAAATTGACGAGGAAAGTGTCCCCCGTTGCGGCGACCGGAAGTGGAGTTGGTGGAAAGAAGGGGAAAAAGTCAAAGTCGCCAAAAACGAAAAAGGTAACGACTTTTCCATTAAAAAATATGTTACAATTAAAAAAGGAATTAAAACTTTGACCATGGTTTTTGATTTCAGAATGAAATTCCGCCATCAAGCCTGACCTTGCGCCGACCTTCTCGAAGTCGAAGTCCTGACAAGAATGCGGAACTGGTGACACCGGAAGTACCGACGACGACGACGACGACCGTTCCGACACCATTTACCTCTCCCAGCAGCAAAAGGAAGGGACGTCCTCCTCTCAAAAATGCTGGGAAGCAGAGAATCATCACAGAATTCTTTGGGACAACTCCTCCATCAGCAGCGTCACCCTCAACGACGCCCGTCGTCGTCAAGTCTGGGAAGCGGGGTCGTCCCCCCAAGCGAAAACTCAGCGATGGAGGCACTCCTCTCGAGCAATCGGCGCCAAAGAAAGGAAAACCATCGCCCTCTGTGGCGAATGATGATGGTACTATTGACCCCGTTGTGGTTCCTGAAAAGCCCGGACGTGGTCGTCCCAAAAAGAAGGACACAAATAATAAAGACGCGACGACAGGCAAATCTGTGTCTTCCTCGGGTAAAAAATCTCTCGTCGTCGCCACTCCAACGACGACGACGCCACGTCGCGACTCGCGCGCCTCGTCGTCCTCCATTTCTCCCACGAGATCCAATCTCTTCGTGGAGAAACGTGTCGAGAAAAAGTCCGTGGCTAAATCTGTGAGCCCATCAGCTTCCCACAAGAAGAAGAGCACTACCAAAGCTGTCCCACTTCCGGAAGCGTCTTCACCCTCGCCGAAAAAGGGAGCGAGTCCTGTCGCCAAGAAGGCAAAGAAGACGAAAAAGGGGCGAAAATCGGAGAGTGATCATTTGGAGGTGAAAACAGGGCCGTCCTCTGGAGGGTCGTCGTCCTCAGGGAAATCTCTCCTCATGGACCAAGACTACGGCAATATCGTGGCCTTCATGAAGGAGGCGAGCGTTCTGGCGGATGCGGAGCAAAATCGGCGCAAGAGTTTGTCCCCACCGCAGAGAAGAATTAAGTTGAGCGCGAGTGTGACGAGTTCTCCGAGCGTGTCAACCACCCCCACGGGTCGCAAGAGTAAGAAGAAAAATGCGCCCACCAAAGAACCTTCGCCATCACCGCCACCACCCGAAGTGAAACCTGTGCCTGAAGTTGTCAGTCGTAAATCTGCTCCTTCTACTTCCGCTAGCGTTCGAAAGAAGCTGCTCTTATCTCCCATGAAACCTTCCAATTCGCCAAAGACGCCGAAACAGAAAGATTCTGGGGAGGATGCCGACTCAGCCGTGACTCTGTCTGGACGACCTCGCCGCGGCGTAACGGTTGCCACACCTTCGGTTCACAAGACGCCAAAATCTTTAGCGTCCGCCTCTGCGACGGTGGGAACGTTGAAACAAGTTCAAGTCGTGGAGTGCAAGACGAAAAAGTGGTCAAAGAAGAAGGGTGACGGGGGTGGGATAAATATTGTACGAACCGCGATTGAAACTCCCATCAGACCTGTGGCGACGACGACGCCGTCACAGACTGGTGGTCGAAAGTGCCTCAACTTCAGCAGTGGTGGAGACGAAACGCCGTCGCCGAGCGGGAGGAAGGGGAAGTTTGGCGATAAGGACGCGATGCGGAAGTATTTGAAGAAGAAGGCGTTGACTCATCAGAAGACGGCTGGCGTGGCGTCGGCGACTGGGCGAAAGAAGGAGAAAGTTCTCCAGCCAAATAAGACCAAGAACAAGGGCGGCGGCGGCGGGGGTGGTGTGAGTGGCGGAGATCAGGTGGCCGACACGAGCAGCGGGGCAGATGGGGTGGAGAATTCTGACCTTTCCATTCAGGATGATCGTGCCATTAAAGGTGCGTATGAAAATTAGGTTACAGTTTTTTAACGATATGTGCTAACAATTTCTCTATTTTGTTGTTGTAGCTGGCCTGCTTCCTGGAACTTTGATACCTGACGACGTCACGGACGCGGACATTGAGCTCTTTAGAAAAGCTCAAGCCAAGGCGAATGAGGTGACGAATACAATACGTTTTTCACCCACAGATCCCTCCTCACATGCAAAACTTTTATTTCCATTCCATGTTTCAAAATATTTTGTAATATCTGGAAACCTTGTGATTTCCACAGATGATCGGCCTGCCCAATGAGGAGGATGACGAGGAGAACAATCCGATACCCGTGAACGGGGTTGGTCTTCCCAAAAGCGCTCTTCCTCAACCCTCCTGCCCTCAAATGATTGAATTTGGTCGCTATGAAATCACCACGTGGTACTCGTCCCCATACCCTCAAGAGTATGCCAGGTAAGTCTGACCTAATGTCAAAATGGGGCACAATTTTGTACTCACAATTTCAATGCATTCTGAAACCCCTGTGAATATGCAAATTTTAACTTTTTTGCAGACTCAAGAAGCTCTACCTTTGTGAGTTTTGTTTGAAATATACAAAGTCGAAGGTGATCCTGCTCCGTCACCTTTTCAAATGTCGCCTCACTCATCCTCCCGGAACGGAGATTTACAGAGGCGATGAAATTTCGGTGTTTGAGGTAATTACCTACACAATTTGTACAAGTTACATAGTTAAATAATAAACTAACTAATTAAATTACAGGTTGACGGGAATACGAACAAGCTTTACTGTCAGAACCTCTGCCTTCTCGCCAAGCTCTTCCTTGACCACAAAACTCTCTACTACGACGTGGAGCCCTTCCTCTTCTACGTCCTCACGAAGAACGACAGATTCGTATGTGGCGAAAAAAATTAATTTGCATACTTAGTTTTAGAATAGAAAATGTAAATTTTGCAAAACTTTTAATCTATTTAGGGGTGTCACTTGGTGGGTTACTTTTCAAAGGAGAAACTCTGCCAACAAAAATACAACGTGTCTTGCATCATGACTTTACCGCAGTATCAGCGACAAGGCTTTGGCCGCTTTCTTATCGACTTTAGTAAGTTATTTTTACCTTCTTTTCCTTAGTCATGGTAATCTTATGGGCTTATCTTAACAATTGGTTACCTTGTGACAGGTTACCTACTCTCTAAAGTGGAGGGTCAGTACGGAACCCCGGAAAAACCTCTGTCAGACCTGGGTCGCGTCTCGTACCACGCGTATTGGAAGTCTTGCGTGCTCGAGTATCTGCAGACTATCGGAAAAGTGCCAAGTTTATCGATCGACGTGAGTCATTATCATTAAGATAAGCTATAATTTTGTGAATTAACTAGATACTCATTTCGATTTTATTCACTGTCTTTCAGCAAATTTCCAAATCGACTGGAATGTGCGGACAGGACGTCGCCACGGCTCTGCAGCTCCTCAATTTCTTGAAACGTATCCCCGACGCGATGAACGCTACACCATCGAAAGGTGTCAAACTCTGTATCTGCGTGGATTGGAAGTTGGTCGAGTCGCACGGCGCGCGCGTTTCTGCGAGCAAGTCGCGGATAAAGATTGATCGCGACGCTCTCCGTTGGACTCCGCTGGTCTACAAGCAGTACTACGATGACGAAGAGGCCGCCGGAAGGTCGCGAGATGGCTCACCCGACAGCGGAGATCGGACAACGTCCCCGATTCGAAAAACGTCCCTCGCTGCAGCCATGTCCACGCCGGACAAGAATCTCAAGAGCCCCGTCGTGCTTGGGAGGAGGGCCAGCGTGGCGGCGAACGCGTACAAGATCAAGAAAGAGAAGAAGAAGAGCGTGAGACGGGTGATTGAATTGACGCCGCCAAGAAAGAAGGGCAAATCTGCACTTTCCGTACCACCAGCGAAATCACCACTTGCCGTGGTGACACCAAAACCGTCACATAAGAAGAAAACGGTCGTGATTCAACCGGAAATTGAAACCCCGAAAGTCGTCCCGGTCGAGGATAAGAAGAATAAAAAGAGTCACAAAAAGAAGGAGCCGGAAGTCATTGTTCCACAAGTTGTCGAAGAAGAAGTCGATGAAGAGGAGGATGAAGAAGAAGAAGAAGACGATTCCGAACCGGAAGTTGAGTCAGAGCAGGAGGAAGACGATGAAGAGGAAGATTCTGACGAGGACGACGATAGCGACGATGATGAAGAGGACCCTCCACCACCACCACCGAGACCTGGACGACGATCCGCCGGGAAGAAACGTGGAAATGATGATGAAGACGAAGAAGGTGACGATGACACACCAAGGACGAGACGAAGGGGTCGCAGTTCGACGCGTGGTGGTGGTACTGCAACGTCGAGTGGTAGCAGATCCACTTCCGGAGGAGGAGGCGCCAGTCGTGGGCGAAAACGGCCGGATTGGAGTGCTCAAAGTGAGAACAAATTAGAGGCTGCTATGCTTCAAACGTCCATGGCGCTGATGGCGGAGAAGAAAAAGTCTCCCGTGAAGAGGAAGATGAGCCAAAGCGATCCCGACGACGATCACAAAACAACTGAACAAAGCTCCCCGCTCTCGATCAAATTGTCACCTCCGCCGGTAAAAACGTGGCCTCCAGTTGCACCACAAGTAAAAATGACTCCTCCTCCTCCTGCAGGACTTTCGGTGGGAATTCCTGCCACCAGTCCGACCACAGCGGCCGATTCCACTTCCAAGAAGAATTTTAAGGGGATGCTGCTCGGAAAAGTTTTGAAGGGCAGAGCGACAAAAGTCAAAAATTTGGAGGAGGAAGAAAACGCCCACAATTTCCGGAAACAATTGCTCCTTCAGCGCCAGACGGGAGTCAAAATGTCCTCACCCGTTCCTACGACCGGTTCTAATGGAAAGGTCAAATCGTCTCCAGTCCAAATAAAAGAAGAAGAAGAGTCTTCCGAAGAGAAGAAACCTGTCGTGGTTGAACCAGCGAAACCTTCTTTACGCCCACCTCGACGCCAAAGTAGCATCTCTTCGACAACATCGACCCCTCAAACCAACGCTGCTCCTACTCCTACTACGCCATCCGTCGTCGCCATCACCGTAGCGAAACCGGTGGAAGAAAAAGAGGCGGAGACGGAAATTGACGTATCGGAAAAGGAGAAGCAAGACTTGCAAAAACAACGCGAAGCCCGAGCAGCCCGATACAATCGTCGCATGTCCAAACGGAACGGGGAAGATGATGAAGAAGAGAATGACGAAGGAGTCACCGGAAGTAGCAGTGACGTCGTCAAAGTCATCAGTGTCACTCGTAACGAAGTTACAGTTGCCAAGAATACGACGACGACGACGACGAGCAGCGGCGGGAGTGGAGTTGGGAGAGGACGTCCAAAGAAAGTCATTGTCCCCTCAACGACTGATGAAAGTGCACCACCCCCTCTCAAGAAGGCGCGGGGTCAAGGTGACGACAAAATTGCCACCAAGATAACCGACGTTTCGACATCCTTGAAGAAAACGGGGGGAAAGAAGTCTCGAAAAATCCGACGAATCAAGGGTTACAAATACTGGGGGACGATCCCATCCCATGCCAAACGGAAGAAGAAAGTTCCCGTCGCCATTGTCGCGCCAACCTCGTCGTCCACCGTGGTCCTCAACAGCGTGACGACGACGTCTTGTCTTTCTGCGAGTGAAAATTCTTCAACCAAATGTCACCCGAAAGAAGAAGAAGAACAAGAGCACCACCAAAAAGAGCAGGACAAGGACGATTCAGTCGCCACGACTAAAATTGTGACGAACGGTGGTGGTGACGACGAGAAGATGGAAGAAGACGACGATTCAGGAAAACCGGCTCAAAATCCGGTCATCACGAACAATAACAACGAGACGAACGGGGATGACAAGGAGGACGATGATGACGACGAGGGTGACATGTCCCACTCGCGCTTTGACGATTACGACATGCCCTCCTCCGTGGAAGAGATGAACAATGGGGACGGCGGTCACTACGATGTCGGGACCGGAAATGGATTCAATGCCGCGGCCAATTTTACCGACGACGATTTACGCGCAGATCTCGAGAACCGTGGTCTTCATCACAAGGAGGCGGATTCCGACTCGTTGCGCGTCATCCCGTCCGGCCCGTCTTCCTGTAACACGGTTTACGGAGATGACAATACGAGCGACATTTCTTCCCAGAGCGCCCCCATGAGCGTCCCGCCCCCACCGAGCAGTGTGGGAGGAGGCATTTTTGACCATGGACAGGCCGGAAGTAGTGACGTGAGTGAAATAGTAATTCGAAATTAAAGTTTTTTTATATTTTGGGTATTAACTTCTTTTTTCCGTCCTTCAGATTATGAATAATTCTCATCAGCGAAGTTCTTCAAGCTGTTCGGGAGGACCTCCATCCGTTCAAACGTTCCCACAACCGGGATCCAATTCAAACTCGAGCTGTATGATGGCCACAACTTCGGGTGGTGGTGGTTCAGGGACGATGGCGTCGTCACCATTTCAACCCAGTCCGTCTGGTGTGATGACGAATAGCAATAATAATTCCCCACCGAATCAGGTTGGTCGTGGTCCAGTTTTGGTCATGCCGACGAATCCACAACAACAACAACAAGTTCAGTCACCCGTCGGGAGTGGAAGTGGGGGTGGTCACAACGGCGTTGTCGTGATGCAAGGGCATGGTCATGCTCAACAACAGAATAATAATATGTATCAGCAACAACAAAATAGTTCTCATTGTAAGTTTTGCATAATTGTTTGTTTGTGCCAATATTTGTGTAAATTATAATTTGTCCTTTATTTTTCAGATTCGCAACACGCTCAGCAACAACAACAACGCCTCCACGCGTCACAGCCTAGTCCAAGTCCTCAGCACCATCAAGAGATGCATAACATGGGTTATTCCTCGTCATCCATGAACGGACAGGCGGCGTCAGGTCATTATGGTCACGTCCACTCGAACCAATCTTGTCCTCCCGGAAGCGTGGAGAACTTGGAGTCGCCGCACTCCATCCAGTCCTCTCATTCCATGGACAACGGTCCACACGGGGGTCCTGGCTCTGTCGACAATTCCGCCTTCCACCACCAGCAGCAACAAGTCCAGTCACAGCAACATCACTACGACAGCAGCTGCAAATATGTTCCGCCACATTCGCCAATGACGCCCGGGTCGGTGGGGATGAATCCTCCAACCCCTCAGCAGCAAGGTGAGACACGACCCGTGTAAAAATTTGTTGCCCAAAATCCTCCAGAACTCGGCACAAAATCCATTCTATAGAAAAATATCTTGCACATTTGTAGAATATACTTTGCAGAAATCGTGCAGAATTTTAGAGAGTTCTGCAAAAAATACTAATTTTTGGCTGCTCGATTTTCTTAATCTTTCCTGACATTTTTTAGGTTCAGAGCTAATTAAATTTGTTTATTTTGTCAGGTCACCCCGCGTATTTGAAGTCTGCTCCACCCACGCCCGGTCACCCACAACACCCTTCGCCCCCAATGCAACCTCACCATCACCAATCTCCACCAACACCACAACCTCCTCCACCTCAGTACCACCACCAGCATCACACTCAGCAGTTGTCACCTCCGAGCCGATCGCCACTCAACTATGCCGGACGGCAACAAATGTCCCCTGGAATGCAGCAACCCATGTCACCCGCGATGCAACAACAAATGATGGCGTACCAGCAGCAGCAGCAGCAAGGAATGGTCATGGCGGGAGGAGGAGGAAGGGCGACGAGCAATGGTGGACGATCAGCGACGTCGACACCCGTTCCGCCCCCACAGCAGCATCACCCACAACCACCACCACAAGGTCACGGAATGCACCCGCACCAGCAACAATCCGTGATCCAGCAAAGGGTTGGAGCGATGACGCCAAACCCGGCGGCAATGTCACCCATTCCGCCTCCACCGCAACAACAACAACAAATGCAAAACAATCATGGTCAAGGTAAGGGATTAGGTTTATCATTATTAAGTAGCGTGAGCTACTGTTTTGAAAATAAATTTCAATCCTTTGACACTATTTTTAGCCCGAACCAGGGCTTATGTACCCGTGTTGTCTGTCTGTCTGTCCGACGATAACTCTCTTTAAACTTATCCGATCGACTTGAAATTTTCCACACATCTAGACTATGCAAATACACAACTCGAGTTCGTAGATGGGCGACATCTGTCCAGTGGTTGACCGGTGGGGGTCATCGGAGTGGGTGGAGTATTACGCACCAAAATTTCAAAATTGTCGTAGAAAGCTGAAATTTGGTACAGAGGTTGCTAGTGGCTCCTAATGAAAGAATATGAAGTGAAATTGGAAATTTTGTCAACCGGAGGTACCCGAGGGGGTGACCCATACCGATTTTTCCAGATCATCCAATCGAGCTGAAATTTGGCATAGAGGATGCTAATGGCCCATAATGGGAGAATATGACGTGAAATCGGTAAAATTTTCATATCCGCGGACCCGTTGGGGTGACCCATACCGATTTTCATAAATTGTCGCAAATTCGGAACGGTGATGCTTAATGGCTTCTCATGAAATTAAATGAAGTCAAAGATGAGCAAAAGGTAACCAGAGGGCACTAAGGGGTGCCCATACCGATTTCTAAGGATTTATATATTCAGGTAAAATTTAGTGTGGAGTCGAAAAAAAACTTACCATTAGAATTGAGGAGGGTGAATTTCGAAATTTGTATACGAATAGCCTCCACTGTTCGTGGTATTTGGTGCCAAGTAATAATACCAACTGACGTTAGTTAATGCAAGAATTAGTGAAAAATAGAATAACATTCTGACAAACATGGGTTTACTAATCAATCCTGGTTCGGGCTGAGCAAAGCTGTACTGATAGGTTTTTTTAATAATAAACCATTTTCTGCTTGTAGGCATGGCTTCATCGAGATCGCACTCTCACCAGAGTCATCAAGGTCTCGATCCACGCAGCATGTACAACAACCTCGGTCCAGCCGCCGCCTACGCTGCCATGTACCAACAGCAACAACAACATCAAGCCATCCATCATCAACAACATCACCCCAGTCCGACGCCGCCACCAATGTCGTCGTCATCATCACATCACTCCTCTTCTTCGTCGAGACAGCGGTCGGCCTCCGTCGTGCCGCAAGTTCCTCCTCCTCAATTACCACAACAACAACATCACAGAAGTGGCGCTTCGTCAAACGGTCATAGTCAAAATCCTCCTGCGCCATCCTGTTCCTTGGCGAAATTGCAACAACTCGCTCACGGGATGGGCGGAGGAGCGATGTCAAGTTCCACGCCATGCAACATGTCGATGGAACAGCAGCAGCAGCAACAACAACGCTGCCAATCCATCCCGGCCCAAGTCAACCTGAACAATCATCACGAATACAACACAGGCCAAAGGTCATCAGGTCACAGTCACTCTTCCACCGCTGCGGCTGCAGTTCATCAAGCTCAGTATGATAAATTCTATGCTTCCGCTGCCGCCGTGGCGCAACAACCATCGCAACAACGACATCAGAATCACAACAATAGTCAGGCCGCAGCCATGCAGCAGCAGCATCATCGACAACCAGCGGCACGGTCGTCGTCCTCTTCTTCCACCCCTGCTACTCCAGCGCCGCAACCACCCGCGACAAAGTCGTCGTCGAAGAAATCGGCTGTGGCGGCTGCTCCCACCGCGCCACCCGTCGCCCCCCCACCAGCACCACACAACCTGTACCAGCAGTATCAACAGCAGATCCAACACCAAGCCCAGGTGGCTGCTTATTACCACCACTACCACTATCCTGGCGCACAACAGTCCCCCATTTCCGGTGTCAACTCTGCCCCCACTTCCGGTGGAGGACAGCATCCTCACGCGCATGCGCAACCACCTCCCTCCATGACCAACGGTGGGGGGCAGTATGGACAAGACCCGAGACAAACGGCGGCCGCCGCGGCTGCCGCGATGTATCCCTACGGACCTTACTCTGGCTTCATGCCACAACTCAATCCGAGCATGAGACGCTGATAAGTCGTCCCTTATCGAGCAGATGACTCCCATTTATTTCTATGAATGAATTAGACTCTATGATTTTTCTACGTTTTTGTTACATTTTGCAACTAATTATTCCATTAGTTTTTGTATTGATATTATTTTTTAGGGACGATACAATTATTGTCAAGTTGTTAAATGAGAATTCTGTGATGAAATTTACGAGATTGATGTTTGCAGTTAGCATTTTTGAGCTGCTTTAGAAAAGAAAACCCAGCTTTTTGACAAATAGAGCTGCTAATTAATTAATTACTTAAATGGGATAGTATTTATTTATTTATTTGTGTATAAGTAATTGACTAACTAAAATAAGAATAACCTGGTGGGTAGTAGATCTTTAAGGAAAATGGCAAATAAGTAAAAATGAAATATGCAAATTATTAAATTTAACAACGAAAACAGAGCAAGTAATAAAAGCCAAGCGTGTCATTAAATAAATAAGTCGTCGTCGGTACCGGCTAAGAAATCGCGACGATGTCGAAATATGCAAATTGATGGACTTATTGTAACATTAAAACTAATTAATTTGAGCAGATTTATAAAAGTATTTCTTGTTAATAATTGATATTGGAAATATGTAAGTACATATTTACATAAGAAGTAGACGATGAAAGAATTTAATGCCTCTCTGAAAATGAAAAATATGCAAACGTATTAATGTTAATACATAAATAAATACACAAAGTTATGCACATCGAATCACCAACAACTGTGTAAATAATCTACTTTTATTGAACTTTACTTTGCACATTGGGCATGGCATTTTTTTTATTGGAAATTCTAATTCACACGGGCAATGCAATTGTGCATTTATTAGCATCATCGTCGCAAGTTTCCGATTTCACGAAAGGCACCTTCACTTGACTTATTGTTGGTAAATTAATGATAATTTGCTTTGCCATACCGATCAACCTGAGGGAAAACAAATTGCAATGATGGTTCGAAAACTGGTGTCATGCAATTTCATCCCTGAACTTTTATCGATTTTATTATGTTCATGAGTCTCACTGGCTTGCAGGTACATTTCATGCATCAACTTTCTCCTTTGCACTTTCTCCAGTCTAGGATCCGCTCATCTTCTCCCAAATCTGTCAATGTCGCATCTGTATATGAACAGGCGAAGGTTTCTAAATATTGCGCTATGCGCTTCAGTATGCATATGGATCAAATGATGAGCATGTCGAAAAATCTACTTATGCATTTAACGTGCAAACAATGCTGGATTTTTTCTAAGATGAAAATTGATTATTGGTTCGCATCGCATGGCAGTTTATGCATACAAGTTTTTGCGAGGGGTGCATTTAGTGTTTATCGTTTCCTATTTTTTATTGGTGCTGTTGAGAAGTATGGCGTTGCATGTAAGTGGTTTCATGCAAAGTTGGTTTGTCGGAGTAAAATCATACCTGAGGAGTAACTGCAATCTTCCTTGTCGTGGTTATTTTTGTGGTGAACAAGTTAAGTACAGAAATACACAACTTTCTCCATGCTTTTTGCATATGCGAATCCGACAGGTCGTCATTTTCGCACGAAATGCTTGTTTGATTTGCTAATTAGGTGCATGTTTAGTTTTATCTCTTATCTGCCCCTGTGTAAGTATGTATATTAGATGGATGATTCATTTGCATATCGATGCCAAGCAAAGCGTCTTATTGGCTACTGGACATCTCGGTCAACGATGGACACCTTCGGAGGGGACGTTATGCCACGTATCCCGTACATATTTCCGACCACGCCAAAACTGCGCCACGGCTTTATTTCCAGCGTCAGTAGAATTTTTGTAGTCATTCGTTATCCACGTGGAATTCGAATCTTCTTAATTTCTCTCATATTCCGACAACTTTCACTCTTTTACGTCAAATTCTAATCTTATTAATTTCCAACGACTTTCGCTCTTCTTGTCCCAATTATTGTCGACTAATTTGAAAGTAAATCTTTGAGATTACTCCGCGATGGAGAGGGGAACTGGTCCGAGACCGCGGGAACGACGCCGCTCGTCCCCTCCAAGGACGCGCATTCGTGAGGTAACAGTGCGGGAGTGGTTTGGTCGAGTCTGGCGGTCACAGCCGGACTAAGAAGGGCACGTGGTGCAAGTACACATTTGCATATTTCTTGATTTTTATATACTTGGTAATAAATCGTATCTAATTTAGAATAAATGCTAACCTGACAATGGAGGTCTCCCAATGCATGTATCTTCTGCGATTTTAGTGCCAATCGATCACAAATTTAATTAGTATGCAATTTGCGAAGGACACCATCTCCTTATTCGCACATTTGGCAGGGATATTTGCATTTGGAGAGGAGAAAATGGGCGTTAAAGCTGACAAAATTTGCACTTTCTAAATTTATTGCTCTTCTCCTCTTCCAAATAACTTGCCTAACCTGAGCATTGCGAGAGGGTCACATTTTCAAATTTCATATTAAATAAATTTGTAATGGATTGACACTAATTTGGTCAAAGTCGGAGAGCATACGCTGAGAGATCTCCATTGAAAGGGTCCAAGTTGAGCACTTGAACCAATTTAAAATTTGCGGAATAAATGGTGCGCAGGGCTTGAAGCAGATGAAGTTGGGCGGACTGAAGGAAGCGCTTCGACCTAAAATTCACATCAGCAAGAGGTCAGCACAACGGTTTTAAAAATCTTTTTTGCATCGCACTTCATAAAATATTGAACCAAACGAGCATCTTTCATACATCTAACGATAAGCTTTGCTAATTAAAATGTGATTAACTGCGACATGATGGAGGCTGATTTGTACGTGTGTACGTTGCGATTGATTCATAACCCCAAGTGACGCATCATCTAACCGAGTAATTGAGTAGATTTTAGAGGTTGAGTAATCAATTTTTTTACGAATGAAAAAGTTGCATAAGTAGTAGAAGTGTCTAGGTTTTTTCGCCAAAGATTTCTCGCCCGCTTTATTTCTTATGGGAGAAGCCAAAGATTTCTCACCCACTTTATTTCTTATGGGAGAAGCCAAAGATTTCTCGCCCACTTTATTTCTTATGGGAGAAGCCAAAGATTTCTCGCCCGCTTTATTTCTTATGGGAGAAGCCAAAGATTTCTCACCCACTTTATTTCTTATGGGAGAAGCCAAAGATTTCTCGCCCGCTTTATTTCTTATGGGAGAAGCCACGGATTTCTCACCCACTTTATTTCTTATGGGAGAAGCCAAAGATTTCTCGCCCGCTTTATTTCTTATGGGAGAAGCCACGGATTTCTCACCCACTTTATTTCTTATGGGAGAAGCCACGGATTTCTCGCCCACTCTATTTCTTATGGGAAAAAAGACGGGTCCTCATCACACACTTCTTATGAGGAAAAAGAGGGCTCCTCGCCACATACTTTTCCTTACGGGAAAAAATACGGGTTCTCGCCACCATACATTGCCTTATGAGGGAAAAAGACGGAACAAGAAAACGTTCTTCCAAGAAAATGGAAAAATGACCAGTATTTTTATAAATATGAGAAATGCGGTTAAAAATAAACGTTCGCTTGCAGGAAATGAGGTGAAAATGTCGAGTAATTCTTAAATGAAACGTTTCCTCAGAATAAAAGTAGCAAAGAGGAGGAAAATAAGTTAGTAGAAAGAGTAACATCGTGCAAACCTGTGGCAAAATGAGAATTTCTGATTTTATAGTTCCAGTGGCTACTGGTTATCATTGCTTATTATGTAGCGAAGCAAATTCTAATTCACTTCGTATCATCAAATATCATATAAAAAATAAACATGTTCAACAATGTGACAACTGCCAAAAAGAAGTTATTCAGCCTCATATCTGCGATAAAATCTGTGCCTTGTTTATGCAAATACATAGTAATTTGTGTGGTATCTGCTCTGGTAATCATTGCCCAAGTGTGTGCCAACTCGTCGGTGAATTAATAAGTGATGAAAAATGCGATTACTGCCAGGAAAGTCATGATATTAGTTCATGTTCCAAAGTTAGTGAAGTTATGGACGTAGATTATTCTCAAAAAGACGATCCAATTGCCGGAACCAGCAAGTAAGTAAAGTTTTTGAGATTATGAAATGCAGTATTACGCAGAGGGGTAGTTTAGCCCACATGAAGGGCAAAAGAGGGGGAAGTAAAGGTCAGATTAGGGTTTATGATCTTAAAGTGTAAGCAGCCTCGCTGCTGCGCGAACAGTTGCATAACATCGCGGTTATGTCTCAGATTACCTCAAATATCTCACATTGCCCCGGTGTCTCAGATTACCCCAAATATTGTCTCAGATTACCCAGGGTCTCAGATTACCCCAAATATCTCACATTGCCCCCGATGTCTCAGTTTACCCCAAATATCTCAGATTCCCCCAAATATCTCAGATTACCCCGTGTCTCAGATTACCCCAAATTTCTAAGATTGTCCCCAAATGTCTCAGATTGCCTCCCGTGCCTCAGATTACTGGTTTACCTTTAGCTTAGTGGGTTTTTCTTACCTTTTCCAGCAACAAACGTCCAAGTGATGAGCCTACTCCCTCTCCAAAACGTTGGCGTGAAGAACCTGACATGACCATGTACATCAACAAGTGTTGTCCCCAGTGTTCAAAAAAATTCTGCACCAATTATGAGTTGGATCATCACATGCAGAAAGAACACCCCTGCAAGGGAATTCCTATTCAAGTTGGTGGTGGATTAATTAAGAGGTACTTGCCCCTAACAAGAAGCTTGTACACAGGCTTGATCAATGTGTACGACTGGATGTGAAGAACAATGTGTTTAAAGATGCGTTTCAATTCTTTGAAACCATCTTTTCCGAGCTTGAGTTCATTCTGAACCAAGAACTAGATGAAAAGAAATATCTGAAGATCTCGTCAGAACTAAAGTGTCACTTTTATAAGACGTCAGTGGATCCAGTCACCATGCAAATGATAGTTTCTGACCGTACTAATCCTGACCCTGTATTTCGCGGAGTTACCCACTCAGTTTACCGTTCTGATTCAATCAGAACGATCGTCAACTCACTCGCCTGGAAAATGTGTAACTCAGTAGCAGCTTATATCAACAAAAAGTCTGGCTGGATCTTGGATTTTGTGTCTGGCTTTGAGATTAGCGTCGGAAGATTCCAACCAATTGGAGGAACAGGATTCAAGACACGGAACAATTTATTGAAATATGTTGGCCCCGCTACAGTGTTATCGATTGACAATACGGATCCAATGACTGGTCGACCAGACCAAAATTGTTTTTCACTGAGTATTTTGGCATCAAAAATTCTGCCCAGCTTGAAGGCTCAATATAAGGAACATGTGAACCGTTTCCAAGAGAAACGGTCTACTTATATTAATGAACTGAACAAACATGGGTTCAACTGGGATGGTTTATCAACACCTATTGATATGTCTCAATTTTCAACGTTCTCTAAGAACAATCCCGATGTCGATCTGCACGTGTTTGTCTATGAAGAAGAAGATGCTGCTAAGCAACTTTACTCTGACCTGTTAAGCAAGCCGACTCGCACCGCTAAGGATAAACTACAAATCAAAAAAGAAATCCGCAATTCCATCTATCCACTTTACTCTTCAAACAAGATTCCCCAGTTCCGTGTTAAAGAAAGAATCTTAAAACACACCCATGCCGATACTGAAGTTTCAAATCTTCAGGAAATCGACATTCTTTTGATTTTGGAGGAAACTGAACAGGGATGGACAGGGCACTATGCCTTGATACGCAATTTCAACGCTCTAATCTCGCTCACTACAAACAAGTCATATTGTTGTAAAAATTGCGTGAATTGCTTCACCAGCGAAGACCGATTGAACGAACACCGTCCCAACTTCTTGGCGCTAGGAATGCAGCAAGTGACTATGCCAGAAGACAAGACGTATTCCTTCAACAAATATGGCCGGATGGTAAAAGCTCCTTTCAGGTACTTGATAATTTTTCTACACTCTGCTATCTTTTCTAAATATCTTTCATCTTTTCAAAGATATTTTGGTGATTTTGAGTCACTGTTAAGAAGCAAAAACGCCCGTCTCCCTGAAAGTGAACGTCAACTTCATCTAGCCGAACACACACCATCAGGTTATGCGTGGATTTGCCTGGATTGGAATAATACAATAGTCTCTTACAAGGTACATCGGGTAAAGCGCGACGATGAAAACGTTGTGGCGAGATTTTTTGAAGACATTTTTGAGGATCAGGAAATACGACAAGAAGAAATTGAAAGCATACAGAAGGAAGCAAAATATAATATGAAAATTAATCCTCAACTAAAGAAACGTCTGACTCATCTAATTGAGAATGACCCTGACAGTCTCGACCCATGCTACTTTTGCAAAAAGAAATTACAAGTAAACCCAAAGGATAAAACCGTTTTTCACCACGATCACTTTTCTCGTCAATTTCTTGGGTTGGCCCATGACAGGTAGATCAAAATAGAATGATTAATCCGTTTATATTACTCATCGTACTTTTTATTTTTGTAGTTGCAATATTGATGCCCGTATTAGACGAGTACCTCCTGTTTACTTTCACGGACTTAGGTAAACATATACTGTAAGGAGAGAGTATTAGTATTTTATATTTAAGAGAGAGTATTTGGGGTAATTTGAGTCTCCATGGGAATGCTCTTGGCTCGTAGTATAAAACTGCGAGCTCGAGCAAAAATCAGTCAGTTCGTGGTTGGATTCGGTCGAGAGAGGACCTGCGGATTCGAGCTGCTGCCGTGCTGAAGAAGAGATTCCAGCGACAACAGCAGCAGAAATTATTAGGAAGACAAGGTCAAAGGGTATGTTTTAGGGCACTGCAGAGGCATCTTTGCAGGTAATGTGCTGATAGAGGCATCTCTCCAGCACCTCAAAGTTTCTTATTTGGTCACGAGAAGTGACAATTGTATGTATTTGGTCAAGTTAGTTATTTTTCTCTCTCCCTCCAAGTTATTGAAGTCTGGTGGGAATAAATTGTGGGGCTTTTGTCAATTGTAAATCTATGTCGTGGTGTCATATTTATTATAGTGTAAAGAGTTGTGGGTGATTATCTCATCACAATTTAGCAGTAAGAACCTGGGAATTGCATTGGATATGCAAATTGTGTCGTAATTAAGGTCGGGAAGGCTTAATTCGTCACAATACTTATTAATTTTAAAATATAAAAGTTAAGATCAATTTGTAATGCAGAAATTACGATGCTCACTTCCTGGTATCAAATTTCACCGCGGGCATGAATGTAGAAGTTATCCCATGTACCAGTGAGAGGTTTGTAAATATTTTTAAATCAAATTTTTGATTTTGTTGACAAGTAATTTTTTTGTTAGGTTTCTCTCCTTCTCGGTACAGAGGGGAAAACGTAAGGTGAGGTTTGTGGATAGCGCCGCCGTGATGCCAGCCTCAATTGACAAGTTGTCAAAATCCCTTGCCCATGGCAACAACACGGAACATTTCAAGACGACCAAGAAAATGTTTTCCAGTTCCAACGGACGAACCGCCCTCTTCCGCGATGGGAATGTTCAACTGTTAATGGGGAAAGGAATCTATCCCTACACTTATATGCAATCCTTGGAGAACTTCAAAGAGGAGAAATTACCAGGAATTGAACATTTCTTCAATGACCTCACCGAGGAGCCCTGTTCCCCAAAAGACTACCAAAACGCCCAAAAGGTTTGGGACAGTTATAAAATCAAAAACTTGGGGGAATGGCATGATCTATACTGTTTACTGGACGTCAGCATTCTCGCCGATTGTCTCGAGAGGACTAGAGATATTTTGTGGGATTCCTACGGGTTGGACGTGGCGCACTACCTAAGCCTCCCCATGGTGGCCTTCGATGGAGTCTGCAAACTCGGGAACGTTGAACTGGAGTACTTGGGCTTAGACGAGTACCAATGGTTCGAAACTGGAGTTCGCGGGGGGGTCTGTGGAGCCGGGGGAATGAGGATTGCGCAGGCAAACAACCCTTACATGCAAGAACTGCATGATAAAAATAAACCAACGTCGTATATATCTTTTTTAGATATCAACAATTTGTATGGTAAGAACTTTTTGTTTCCGCCAAAAAATTATTTGCTTCTTTTAAAAATGTGATCACTCCTTAGGATCTGCAATGTGTGAATTCCTACCATTAAAGGACTACAAGTGGATGACTCAACCCCAGCTCGATTCTGTATCCCTCGATCCTCACAAGTTTTTCAACTCTGTTGCCGATGACGCTACCACTGGTTACTTTTTCGAAATTGATATAATCGCACCCCCAGAGACCCATAACAAGCTAAATGACTACCCCCCCTGCTCCAACACATCGTATAATTACCTCAGAAGAACTATCCGAATTCCAACAACATCAAGTAGAGCAATTGGAAATTCCAAACTCAGCCTTTACGACTTCAAAACTAGTGGCGGACTTGAACCCGAAGCTGAATTATGTCTGTCACTATAGAAACATTAAACGTTTTCTACAATTGGGGCTCAAGATTACAAAGGTTTGTACCTTTCTTTATAGTGCTTTTAATATAAAACTAACATTGATATATAAATAGATTCATCGAGGCATGCAGTTTACCCAGGCTCCGTGGATGAAAAATTTTGTCGACTTCAACACTAGAAAACGTATTGAAGCGGTCACGGAGTACGAGAAGAACTTCTATAAGCTTCTTAATAATGCGGCCTTCGGGAAGGTGGTTACACCCCCTCAAAATTAACCACACCCCCAAAAAATTTTTTTGTCTTTTGGGCGCCAACTTTTCGACTTTTTTCTAAAAATAACTTTTTTTTTTTTGGTTCTTATTTGCAGTGCATAGAAAACAAGAGAAAACCACAATCCATGAGTGTCATCAGTACAGAAGCTCAAATGAAACGCGTTCTCCGCAAACCAACATATCAAAGAATTATTGAGATCAACAAAGACGTTCAAATTGCAGTCAAGAAGCGTATGGCAGTCTACTTGGACAAACCGATTGCAGTGGGCGTGGCTATCTTGGATATCAGTAAAACTATGATGTATGATTTTCACTATGACTATATGGTGCCAAAGTATGGGGATGCTGCGAAAGTCTTGTATGGAGACACAGGTGCTGAACGTTTTCCTGCTTTGCAGACAAATTTTAAAAAACGTTTTCCTGCAGTCAAAGTTTTAAAAAAACGTTTTCCTGTTATTTCAGACTCTCTTGTTTATTTTGTGGAGACGGAAGATATTTACAAGGACATGCAGGCCAATAGTGACATGTTTGACCTGAGCGAGCATGGAGGGATACTAGAGTTCATGAAGGATCCAACCAACCACAAACGTTTAAAGAAAATGAAGGATGAATTTGGCTCAGCGGTTCTGTGGAAGTTTGCCGTTGCAAAGCCAAAAATGTATGCTGCAGAAGCGATAACATGGGATGCTGAAGGAAACATGATCAAGAAAATCAAGATTGCAGCAAAAGGATGTAAAAGTTCTGCCATCGCTCATCAGATTTCCTATGATTTAATTGATGATATTATAAATCGATGTCATCAGGAACAAATTTCCTTCAGGAGCATAGTTAGTAGTAAACATACCATTAATACCATATTTTGCAAGAAAAATGCGTTAAATGGATTTGATACTAAAAGATTTATTGTAAATCCAATGTTGACATATGCTCACGGTCATGTTGATGCGCCCAAATATATTGCCGAGCAAGCTCTTTTAAATTCACAAGGTTTTTGTAATCACAACATTTTGTGTAGAGGATAAATTGATTGAATTTTTGTAAATAAATCTCATTAACAGTACAGCAACCATGGAAGCTTGTAACGACGTTGATATTCGCGTAAAAACACCATTTACATTAACTATGGCAGGCGGTACCCAGAGCGGGAAGAGCACGCTGACAGCCAAGATCATAAAACGTCGCATGGAAATAATGCATCCGCCCATAGCATCAGTTCATTATTGCTACCAAGAGTACCAGCCAGCTCTGTTTGAGCAAATAAAAAAGGACGCCCCATCCATTGTATTCCAGAAGGGTCTGCCCACAGAGTTTGGAGGAGATGGCGAACCCTTATTGCTGATACTAGATGATCTAATGACCGATGTAGCAAAATCTGAAGAAATGGTCAAGGCGTTTACAATATATAGCCATCATAATAATATTTCAATTATATTTTTAACTCAAAATTTTTTCGAGAAAGGTAAAACTAGAAGTATTACTTTAAACTCAAAATATATTGTTGCTTTGAAGAATCCTCGAGACACCACTTTTGTTGCACAGCTTGGTCGGCAAATGAATGGTGGTAAAAATAATCCTGTCCTTCAATTTGCATTTGACGATGTTATGAAAAAACCGTATGGTTATCTTGTAATAGATTTAAGTCAGACACAAGACGAGCGTTACAGGTTTAGGTCAAGTTTATTTGAGGAAGATTGTATAATATACACAAAGAATGAATAAATTAAGTTTGCTTATAACTCGAAGTAGCATGATCTATCAAGTTCTTTCGATATGCAATTACTGAAATGTCCACCAAATCCTTTAGAAAACAAGCTAGAGATGCCGAGTTGATTTGAATTTTCTGCTCAAGTCCCTCAATCGTCTGGCTAATGGTGATGAGCGTGTTTCCTTTGGTTGATTCAGTACTTAAAACGTATGAACGACTTCTTTTTTGTATGCATTTTCGTTTAGGTAAATGAATAAGAGTGTCAAAAAACTCTGCATCAGATATGCTCTCTGGTGGTGATGCCATAATGAAGTCAAAACTACAAATGATTACAATATTTACATTTTATTGATATAAAAACCAAAAAGAGCGCGAGCTCAGGGACCTAGGTATAGATATGGCAATAAGCCAAAGTTGTATATGTTTACATAGGAGTATATATGGCAATAAGCCAAAGTTGTATATGTTTACATAGGAATATATATGGCAATAAGCCAAAGTTGTATATGTTTACATAGATTTGCCATATTGGCATATATATGGCAATAAGCTATATGTTGTATATGTTTACATAGATTTGCCATATTGGCATACTTAGCATAAGGTTAAGCCCGGCGCGTCCCACGAAGCGTGATCACCAGCAGAATGCTCACAAATTCCACACTGTATACCATAAACATCGAGTGGGGGTGGTCCTGAAGGGCAGCCCTTGGGTTGTCGATAACCTTGCACATCATCCTGGGCAATAAATCGTTGGGTAAGAAACCTGTGCTTTATTCGGCTTCCCATCTTGGATAGAGTTGGCTCCTTATTTTTGTCAAATGGGGCAATACCCGTCCACTGCCTAAATGGGTATGTTTTCGGTTTGTACTGGAGTGGAAGTTCGGGATTGGTCAGATATGTCCCCCTCTTGTGTTGCTTATTATTCATATCTTCCAGCAAACTCTGACACTCACTTGAAAAAAATGCAATGTCCCGCGATGAGGCAGGCGAGTCACGAGCAACCAGTACTAAATTTAGTGCCAAATGTAGCACTGATTCAATTTCAACTTCAATACTTCCAGTCGCATTTTCCAAAACAACACGGTCACTCAAAAAATGAAGAGGAGAATACGAGTTGCCATGGAGTTTGTACGCTCCATTTTTTAGAAAAGTTTTCAAAAGTCCAAAGGACTCTTGAACAGGAAAAACTTTTTGATCGTTCGACGACTCCATCGCAACTGAAGGTTTACAGGCTAGTATCTTGCACTTTATAGCTCGGCTGCAACGTTTTCTTTTCACTCTTGGGTATATTCTTGTTGCATCCTTCAAAATACGTTTTAATAAGGTCTTCTTGAGGTTTTAATGGACATGGAGTCTTTACGTCAAACGGACGAACCCAATTATCCCTGTTATACTGAGAAGGTCGGGGTTTGCCTTCAAGCATAGCTTTAGAACTTCTAAATTCTTCCAAATCTTCGTACCGAAAAGGTCTTGAGAGGCCAGCTTCAAGCATGCGTAGTGAAATGTCAAAGAGTTGAAGTTGATGAAATTCCACACGTCCAGTGTCGTTCATCAAGACATAAAGACTCCGTGGTGCGCACTCGGCTATTCCATTAGCCGAAACCAAATATTGACCGTCCTTTGGATATAGCGATAGATAACCTCCACACGTTTCATAAAATTGAAAATGATTGGCGTAAAGCATGGGGTTCACAACTATTGTACCGTCCGAGTTAGAGTGTAAGGATTTCTTGCGAGGTAGTTTTGACGGTTTGGGTTTTCTAAATTTTTCCACGTCTGGTCGACGTTTTTTCTTTATGTTATCCTTCTCCATACTTGAGTTGTTGTTGTTGCGTGAACGTTTGGAGCAAAACTAGTTGAATTCGGCATTATTTCGTGCTTTATATTCTCGAAAAAATATGAAAAATAAGAAACTCACGATAGTACGCCATACAGTAAACTAGTGTCACAATAAAAAATATTCCAACAAAGAGAATAAGTACAACGCACAAACAGCCGAGCACTGCTTGACAGAATTCAAGCATACAACGTTCACACTTTGTCTTTTTTCGACGGGGGGTCTCCATCCTAACGTTTTTAGACTAGTCCAAGAGTAACATATGTAAAGTTTTTAGTAGTGTCAATATGATGATCTAATACTATGCGTAAGCTGGCAAATGTTCCTATATGCATGATATAACTTGTAACAAAAATAAGACAGGAAATGCAAAGGATTATGAACGAGTAAAAACGTTCTATAAACGTTTTTACTGACTGAGCTACAGACTCCATTACTATGGTCTTGTTGTCACAAACTGCAAAACTCAAATGATTGTTTTACTGTATGTAAACTTGCTTTTTAGTCAAGTCCCATGAACTTGAAAGGAAAAGGTCTGGTAACCACAAAATGATGATCCAACACTATACGTATTGTAGCAAATGAACCACTATATATAATGTAACTGAGTACCAAAAGAAAGCAAGAAATGAATATGAAAATGTATGAGTTTCGTTCAACAAACGTTTTCGTCTTTGATGCTTCCATGCTCCTTGGATAGCTGTATCATGCAAATACAAGATTCAAACTGATTACAAAACAATGGTGTGTATACCAATTTATTTACTCTTGAAAAAATCAAATAATTACATTTTTGTCAATTGCCCGCAGTTACATTTTTCTGGAACGAAAAAAACTGGAACCGTAACTTCACGTAAATCTACATAGTCCTTCATCCATGTCTGCCCCTCTGAATCCACCAGCCAGGCGTTCTTCCGCTTTCCATTGGTATTGGGTGGAAAATCACCATACTTTGCTACCCGTTTCCATTTTCGCAACTCAAAGTATTTTGCTGGCCAGTTACCACGAAATTGGTGATGGGGATGCATGCATGGCTTTGCGTCCTTCCCATCTGTAATGGTCTTGTCATTTGGTTCTTCCTCACCATCCTTGGGTTTGCATAGCTCCTCCAAAACTCCTTCCCAAATCTTTACGTCTTGATTTGCTTCAGTACGAAACTTTTGCCAAATCTGCCCCGTTTCGTCAATCCCAAAAACGTAGACCCCTCTTTCTCGGGTATGTCTGCCCAGTCATCTTCCGCAACTGGTGTCCATCCAGACGTCTCATAGTACTCAGCCATCATCATTATGTCAAACTTGGGCTTGGTTGGTTTTGTACGTTTTCGAATTTCACGCAACATCCTCTTCTTGGCACACATTTCGGCTGGTGAGATAATGCCATAATTCTGCAACGGATGTTCGTATAAATTCAACAGCCATGGGTTGAGCAGGATATCAGTTTGGATTTCACAACCCAGCACTTTTCTTTCTTCATCTTCTTCATCTTCATCTTTGGCTTGGTTTAAGTCGGGAATTGAAACACTAACCCAGTTATTCATAACATAAAACTTGGGTGTAGCTCCCTCTCGAACTTCGTTGAATCCAAGCTTCATCATTTCTCCTTTCAATCTTTCGTAGGTGTTTGCCATGTGGAGATCTTCACAGGCGTACAGGATTTCGCTTAAAAATCGTTCAAAGCATTGGAAAAATGCAATGTATCGACCCTCATCGCCAACCACGAGAGGGAATGCAGTCTTGACAATTTTGTGGATAACATCCCATGAATCGTCAAGTTTGAAATTAACGGACACTCCTTCTTGCTTGATAAACACATAGTAGTCGTCATTGAAGGGGCTTACCCAAATGGCTGGATTCTCACTTCTATACGCAAGCTTGCTTTCTTTGAATCCATGTTCTTCGGCCTCTTCGTAGAGCATTCGGCTCGCAAAGAAAGGGAACTCTTGGTACATCTGCATGCAAAGCGTACTCAGTTGGACTCGTATAGCAGGATCCTTGTGCATTGCTCCAACGAGTCGTTTAATCACGTAGAAACAGGTTGGCAGATCCAAGTAGATGCACTTTTTCTTTCTTTCAATTACAATTTGGATCTTTTCAAGTAACTCGTTAGAATACACTTGGATGATCCGATCATCTTCAATCTTTATTTTCTTGTCGTCGGTTGCAAGAGTAGAGGTTTCCAATTCTCGCTTGTCAGCTCGGGTTGCAGAAGATTGGGTGGGGTTGGCACTTGGGGTTGCAGCAGACGTCGGAAAAGTGGGGTTGCCCTTCTCTTCTTGGTTTGGGGAAGCAGGGGAATTTGGGGGTGGGACAATTCCCGAAATGTTGGATTGTTTTGTAGCCATAATGATTTTCGAAAACTTGGTTGGGTTTACAAACTTGATGATTACTTTGTGAAAGTAGAGTAAAGACTGTACTGACGACTGAAAAATTCACTCGCTTCTTATAGTGGAGGAGACGTTTTTCCACCAATGCTATTGTAATAGTGGTCAACAGCATCAATTGGCTGTGAATACAACATTGGAGGGGTTATGGATCTTTTATCGTCCGTTTCGTAAAAGGTCGGTAGTGCGATGGAGAACCTTTTCAAGTCTTCAACTTCTCTTTCGTTGTGCTCCTGTATTAGTCGTGTTATTTCAGAACGTAGTGTGAGTGCAGACAAAACGTTTCCTCCATTTTTCATGTAAAACGTTAGCAATTGTTCACATAGTCGAGGCACTTCATGAATGTCAAACTCAATGCGGTTCGTCTCCTTGGAAAGATTTATTGTTGTGTTTGTACTTGTTTTCTTAAACCAAGCTTTAAGTTTCATGAAACGTTCTTGCTCTGTTTGGGACTCTTCCTCCAACCTCGACTGAAAAGGAATTCCTCTGTTGTATAACCTTGGGCTAAGTAGGTAGTCCATTGTCCTGCTTCGTCAAACGATTACTGATTATAATATAGTGTGCTGTTCTTCCTTTTTGTATTTTTCTGGAAACGTTTCTAGATATACAATCCCGCATTGAATGCATAAAAGCATCCAATTTGGGCTCTCTAAATAGTTATGATAACGTTTTGTAGTTTTCTTACACGAGTCACACTTTCGTCCAACACTTGATAATGCAAACTCAATATCAAAAACTTCTATAGAGTTATTCTCGTTGCTCGGATTATCAACTTGAGAAGAACAGCACAAGGATTTGGCACAAATACAACAATTGGACTTGAACCTAGCAAATATGCCAGAGATCTGTGATACTAGTCCTCTTATGCACTCCATCATATTTTTTGCATTTCTTCTCGGTAGAATCCTCCTTCCAAAATGTCTCCATTAAGATCACGAAGAATATATGTACGGGGGAATGTCGTTTTTATTTCGTTAACTATAAACTTTTCTTTATTGAAATTAGCTGAAGCACCTTTTTCGAATATTTTCTTCACTTTTGAGATTAAGACAACGTCATTCACTTTGAATTTTTCTTGACGAGTATCCGTTGCTCCAATTAATTTGTTGTATAAGCGCGCAAACACAATTTGCTCGTTGTTCTTGTTAACTTCCTTTGGTGCACACTTTATACTTCTGTGATATGAAGAGTTGTAGTTGTTTTTAAGATCTGATAGTCGATCAACAAATTTAGTTGTTTCATAGTTTGTCATAAATCTATGAATTTTTTCCAAAATTGTGCGATTGAACCTCTCAACCACGCAAGATTTGAGTTCTGACTGAACTGAAAACAATTTTATCCCAAGATCTTCAAGGAATTCTTTACAATGAACGTTATAAAACTCACGCCCAAGATCAACTTGTATGCGAAGAGGCAGTCCTTTGCTTCTTTTAAAAATCTTTTCAATACCTTTCATTACAATTAGACCACTCTTATTTTTGAGCGGTTCAATATATCCTCGCTTGGAAAAAATATCTATTGCCGTAAGCAAAAAATGCGTGTTGTAATTGGTCTTTGAATATTTAGAAACATCCATCAGGTCCATTCCCCACTGATAGTTTATGTGCTTTACGTATACCACACGTCTCGGAAAAATCTTTCTACGAGACCGGTGTAACGTATAAGCAGGAATAGTTTTCAAAACGTTTTCGATTTCTCGACGAGATTCTTTTCGTTTTCCAGACTTTATGAAACCTCCTAGTCCGCTCAAGGAGCCTGGGTTCTTGACGTTTAGGTAGGAGGACTTAATCCTTGCTGCACTTGCTGAACCCATTATCATAACTGACTACTATATAAAACCAACGTTTGCAGATATAGGGCATAGTCATGATAAGGACTCTGACTGATTATGGCTCCGAAAAATCGTGTTAAGCTCCATGCTTCTTACTTGCATCGTCTATGTAGGAGCAAACCCAAGGACAGAAAACTGCTCATAAATAAAGCAACAGGAGAACAAATTCGTTCCATTTGTGAACTTTGCCTCAATCTAAACAACAGAAATATTCCTGTGACAAAGGCTCAGAAAAATAAATTATTGCGACACAAGACTGCCATACAAAAACTTTGTTTAAAGTCACCAATCAAAAGTAAAAAGAAGTACTTGTGTCAAAAGGAGGGCTTTCTTCCTGTGCTAGTTCCGATTTTAACTACATTAGTTGGTGGACTTGTTGGAAAATGGCTAGAAAAATGAAAGTGGTACCAGAAAGTTGGTACAAGAAAATCTTGGCGTTGAATTCTCAACAAGATGTTGACTTGGATCTTGAAGAGAAACTGAAAGCTGAGAAAACCAACATTTTTGGAAACTACAATACCTGACGAAGTAAAGATCTTGCTTTTGCAAAATTTAAATCGACAACTTATTGATAACAAGAGGCAGGATGACAAAAGCCACTACTTGTGAAGAATGCAGAGAACGAAACTGCTACTGAACAGCCCTCAACAGTGATTTCAAAACCAACACGTGAAGTTTCAGGTGCTACTCTAGATGTGCTTATAAATATCACAACTGGACGGGGACGGAAAATTCTCGAGTTTCTTCAAGCAAATGGTGGAAAAATAACTGCTGATAAGGTTATTGTAAATGATGTGACATATACGTTGAAGAAGATGAACGCGCTTCTCGTTGGATTATGTCATGGATTCTCGGCAAAATCCACTCTCAAATCGGATCCATCAATGTTGAATTTGCTGCAGTTTATAAAGTCTAAGTCCCCTCCAGCCGATCTCTTTCCAACCACCGTCAACCAATTTATTGTCAAGCAGAAGGGGAGTGGTCTGAAAAGAAAGCAGCTGAAGAAGAAGAAGACAAAGAAGCAGAGTGCATGGATTCAAAAGAAGGTGCACGAACACAGGATTAACAAATTGACGAGGAAAATGCAAAAGTGGAACCCATTTTAATTTCGTACAAAATTTATTGAATTTTGATGAATTTTCTTGTTACAACATTTTTGATTTAATAAATGAATCTTGTTATTTATAAATTCTTTGACTAATCTATCATTTTTAGAATAATCCTTTGAAAAATTACTGTACACATTTCTTACACTAAAACCATTTACTCGTTTCCATAAAAACCAAATTGAGTAGTGCCCGCATACGTTACTGTTTGGAGATTGTAATTGGACGCAATTTTGTATTGCACCAGTTCCATGTCGTTCGATAAATTCACGAAAATTACTTGCATAAGCATCAACTCCTACTCCATAACTGCAGAAAAAATTTATTGGTAGGTTCCTGTTTTCAATAAACATGCATGTCCAGTGTTCGCCTGGATGAGAAGTGGGACGGTTATTGATTACAATAGCAATAGGATAATGTTCTAAAACAAGTTCATCCAATTCATCACAGGCACAAACATCAAAGGTAATTTTATTATTACAAAACAGTCCTGCTAGAATTCGGTAAATCTGATCCGTGTTCATTTTTACATGGAGTAGTCCTTAAAGTAAATATGTCGATTCTTGTCAACGTACAAAACTGATTGATAATCACAATGACAAAGAACTGTTAGGGCAGACGTAGTTGCATTTCGTAACTTTATCTCGATTTTCACACTTCCATGTCTTGGTATGGCGAACCCATCATGTTGGTGTCTCAAGTCAAAAACATAGAGAGTTTTTCCAGTTTTAAAAATATCGAACGTTAGTTCTATTCCAGTGTCAAGATTTGATAGACCCAGTCCCGAAAATACGCTAAAGTACGCTTCAATACTTTTCTTATTATCGAAATCAAGTTCAAACGTTTGAGATGTTACTTGCTCAGAGTTCACGGTTACAGTGATGCTTGATATATCTGCTTGAAGAAAGTTAAATGGGTTTTCATTGTAATGTCCGTGTACAGCTTTACTCGAGACGATGCCGACTACAAGACGATCTGGCAAAAGACCCGTAATTAGACTCTCGTTTGTATACTGTAGTGTTCCGGCAGATAGGGAAAATGATTTCATGTCTCCTCTTCGCATTGGATAGCATGCAGGTTGACCCTTTTCCATTAATCTTAAATGTCCCATTGTAATTGATGGAAGTAGAGTATGCTTTTGGACAACAAATTTAGCTTCCATAATGTGAAGTTGTGCTGCATCTTGTGCTGATCCGGAGGTCTTGCTTAGCAGACAAAAACTGTCTGGTGCTCGATATAGTACAATTTTTATATCAATTCCTGGGATGCAAAATCGGTTTTGGTTAAATATATCCGTCTTCAGTTTTCCACACAGTTCAAACACTTTGCTATTATTTGCCAGTTTCTCTCGAGTTTTCCACCCTTCATCTCCTGTGGTTGGATCTGCTTCTTTGTGATACAGAGCAGCCATTGCTTGAGTCTTGGTATACTCTTTGCCAAAAGATAGCAGAGTCTCCAAGTAAGCCTTGTATGGGTATAATGAAGTTGGGGAAGTGCGTATCATTAAAATAAATAGCAACTTGACTAAACATTGAATGTAGAAAATTGTTAACTGGCGCAGTATCAGTTTGAGCAGCATCCCTATCAGCTCCCTTGCTATCTACAATCTTGCAGCGAATATAGAGTTGTGTTTCAGAAAAGTCAATGTATTGTGAATCATTTCCTTGAATAATAAATGTCAGAGGAGTGGATCGATCTGAAATGTTTGTTATTGGATGATAATCAACTCGGTGTGAGCTGGCAAGAGTCAAGTCGTAGCCGGGTTCAGAGAATAGATCAGTCTCTGACCGAATAAAGTTAACAATTTGCTTTGGTTTAGCCATTTTCTCAATCAAACAAGGATGGTTTGGAAATAAGCTTTCGTCTTGACGATTTCTTCTTCTTCGTTTTCGACTTTGATTTTAAACGTTTGAGAGGTTTAGGTTTTGGCTTTCGTTTGATTTTACGTTTTGTTGGTTTACGAGTTTAACTTGACGTTTTCGAACTCTCCTTCTTCGTCTAATCCTACCACCAGACTGGTTGAGTAAATTCGTTCCAGCCTCTTTTAAGGCACTCATTGCATTCGAACGCAAAGAATCTTTGAAAGATTGCTTATTATTTATAACATCCATTGCGATATTTTTAACTGCTGACTTTATGGGAGGCACAACGTGTGGTAACAGTGATTTTACAAAAGGTAGTAAACGACTGGCTATGGCGCCAAAAACTCCACCAAGACCAGCTCCCTTTTGTCGATAATAACTTGCCTTATAAGCCAATGATCCTCCAATCTGAGGTTCGTAGGCTTGGTAGTAATCATCATAATCGTTTTCTGAATACATTTTAGAAACGTTTTCTTCTAAAATGAAGTGTAGCACTAAAACTTCCAAATGAGAATGGAGGAGGTTCACCAAACTCGTTCCTTATATACATGTGAATATAGTCCATGGATGGTTTTGCCACTGAGACATATTGTAAATTGTTGAACGTTTTTGAAACAATTTTATCAATATCAGTATAAGGATTTACAAACGATCTTAGGATTGGTGCTGTGGTATCGCCCACATGCTGGTTTTCGACAATGTCACAATAAATATAATATCTCGAGTTATTTGATTTAAAGTTGAATTTATAATCTGCTTGTAAGCTTGAGTTACAATGAATTTGATGAGGGAATCCAAGTATGTTGGCCATTTGCGTATTAAATTGAAAATCGTAGACTACATCTTCTTCAACTGTCCGAGTGGATAAAAGAGTATATCCGTTGTAATGTTTAAACAAAAAGTCCTTTGTAGACATTGCTTCAAGTAAATCGTCAAATGTTTCGATATTAGTATTGTTGCAAACTGTTATCCATTCATCCTGAGTTTTATACTCGGAATATGTATTATTTTTAAACAAGTCAAGTGACACAATATTATTATAAATTGTTTTGTTTTCATTTACGGGGCTATTAATGTCATTACTTTTTATTAACACTTTGTACAATTCGTCGCCCTTTCCAAAACGAATTGGTGTAGATGGATAAGCACATTCTACCAAGGCTACTTCGTACGAGTTGGGCTCCAAAATTATTGGTGAGCATAACCAATTTCTAAAGCTTGATATCGTATTATCTTGAAAGTGAGAAAATGAGGAGTTGCTCTCAATGTGAACATAAAAGGACGACATGATGACGTTTCTTCAATTCTGAGGACTAAACTCGTGTGACGTTCACAAAATTTTTGTAAGCCATTTTATAGTCAATTTTCGAGGTTTTTATTAATCGTCGAACATGTAACAAGCAAACCCTGCAATCAGTTTTATCTTGGATTTCGTACTCTGACAATTCGGTTTCGTAACCGTCTTGAGATAAGGTTTGGTTTGATTTTCCACTTTCAATTATAGAATATGAACAGATTATTACGAGTAACGTTATATCAAATGCCAAGATAAAAAGGCTCAACCAAACTAAATGTTTGGGCACACAGTAGAAAGGCATTTTTAAACTTGAAGACTCTGCGAGTAACTAAGAATTGAATGAGTATTACTTGTCTATATAGAGGTAAAATGATTCGTTGATGGTTTTTAAGATAAGTGGGGAATTTGAGACAATTGGGGTAAATTGAGATACTTGAATAAAATGAGACAAATAGGGTAAATTGAGACATTTTTGATAATTTAGTCTCAAACGTCCCGCCATCATTTCTATGTACCCCCATCTGAAAGATTTTTTTCCATAAGAAATACATTGTTGGGGTAATTTGAGATTTTGGGTAATTTTAGTAATTTGGGGTAATCAGAGACACCAGGATAATCTATGGCACGGGGGTAAACTGAGATATTTGGGGCAATTTGAGAAGTCCCGCCATTATTTTTCGACACATGAAAATACATCTGAGACTTTGGTTACTATAAGCAGTCAGCATATCCTTGCAATACATACCCATGCTATAAAGGCTTTGTGGCGAGAAGCCCTAACCGTCTTTTTCCCTCATAAGGCAATGTATGGTGGCGAGAACCCATATTTTTTCCCGTAAGGAAAAGTATGTGGCGAGGAGCCCTCTTTTTCCTCATAAGAAGTGTGTGATGAGGACCCGTCTTTTTTTCCCATAAGAAATAGAGTGGGCGAGAAATCCGTGGCTTCTCCCATAAGAAATAAAGTGGGTGAGAAATCCTTGGCTTCTCCCATAAGAAATAAAGCGGGCGAGAAATCTTTGGCGAAAAAACCTAGACACTTCTACTACTGCATAGGTTGATGCGTTACGCGAATTATGTCAATCAAACGGCCAATTGCTAAAATAAAAACCTTTTTACAAGAAAGATGTGTTTATTTATTTAGGAGGTACTTGTGTGCGATACACGATATTTGCGGACTGTCACGCCATACCACATATCACACCCAGTTCTGAATTGGGTGTAACACGTGTGACACGTGTAAAGAATGACACGACGCTCTGAATGTTTGGTTCAATTCTTCCGTGCATTCTGTTTCCGGTCTTCGGGCGCTTACTGCTTATTGATTAATTAAAGTGTGAAAAATGTATTAGCAGCATGTACGTATGTATGCTAAAATGTATCAGCGTAAGATTAGCTGTCAAAAAATGGGAGCTTTGTATACTTTCATACGCTGTAAATAAGTGCTATGGAACCAGGAAGGGTTTCATATCTCTTTCAAAAAATGAGACTGGAGAAAGTGTGCCCTTAAATCGTGTGCCCTTTGATCACCTTCGTCCATTCATGACCGATTTACTGGCCAGATATTTACATTTAAGTGATTTTATAAGTTTAAACTTCAAACTGAAGTTGACTGATTTTCACTAATGGTTCAAGGATGGAACGAGAAATATTTAAGTGATCATCTTAAGAGGTGGTATGAGTGGTGGTGGTTAAGTGGTGGTACCTATTTCACATCGCCACAGTGTCATGGTTTTCAAGTTAAAGTAGGCCGGGTCCTCGTATCCAGTATCTTCCTCGATTATGAATAACAACGCGTTATTGTTTAATTTATTAAAGTTTAAAATTTTGGCTTTATTCATTATCCACGAAATATCAAGTTATACATTAATTGCATGCGGAAATTCATTGAACAATTTGCCTTGAGAAAACTTGCTAAAACCTAAGATACATATACACAATTACTATCGCGAGAAAGATGGTGTAGAGAATAAATTGATAGAAATCAGCAGAAATGGTGTATGAGCAAAATTAACTTTAATTTTTGACCCAACACTGCTTGTCTTTGGGTGCTGATTGCTAATTAAATGAATAATTAAGAATTCAATAAGCTGAGAACAAATTCATATGTAGCTCTGCACAATTTCATACGTCGTACGTAAGGTAGGCATCGTATGAAAAAGGAAGAGTTGCGTATGCATAAAATCCGGCTGGAGAAAGTGAGCTATTATTTTGCTCAAATTAATTTTTATTTGTTTATTTTAATCATGTCTATTTACATTTTAAGCAACTTCGTCAGTACATCATTAATTAGTTAATTGATTACACAATCGTATTGAATTTATTGATGTGAATTTCAACTGAAAATAATACCAGAATTTAGAAATATCTTGAAATAAGATGTAAATATCTAGTCTCCGTCCACATAAAGTAGGAAATTAGATGAAATATTAGGCCTGGTGTAGGAAAAGATGGGTTACTGACGGAAAGTGGTATTAATCCACTCGTTGTCCCCAGTTCTGGAACATAGAAATCAAATAAGGTTAGAAATGAGAATACAATCAGGGCGAAAGTTAATAGGGCAGGCGAAATCTTGCCTGCGAAAGATGAGGAAAAGCGTGTCGTTGTTCTTCCTCGTGTCGTAGCAAAACGTTTTGTCCGCATATTTGAATCCATTTTCGAGTAGAGGAAACCAGCAGCCTTCGCATTTAGGAGTCTTTCCGGATTCGATATCTTAAATTTTATGTGATTAACCTCAAATGAATTTACTCATTAAATCTGTTGGTTGAAGCTACCTTTAAAATATCTTTTCTCGTGCAAATCTATGCAAGAAGTAGTTGCTCTCTTGCCGAGTGGGCCACATCGCGAATTTGGACAATACTCGTATACACTGGCGACCTTGTTGGGGCCGTTGATGCACTCGTAGATCGCATGTGTCATACAGTCCGCATTTGTCCTTGACATTTCGTGCCCGCAGTAGAACTTATCTGGGTCTCCAAACGAGGGACAGATGCAGAAGGAGGTAAAATTGAAGCTCTTATTTTCTGAAGGCACAAAGTCAGAAAACAAGAAGATAGAAATTATCATTAGGAACATTTTATCAATCTTTTTACACTGTTTGTAAAAGATAAATCGACCCCGTTTCCTCTGTTTGCAAGTGAAGGTGAATTGTACAAATAATTCAAGGCAAATGCTTAAAGTGCACTGGTTTAATTTCATACTTCAATCCGAGTCTACAATTGAGCACAAACCAAAATTTAATGAAATAGCAATAAAATTCAGAAATAGCAGGAACTAAACAAGAATTAAACAGTCTTAAACAATGCAAACTTATTAAGTTTATAACATATTTTATAGGGCTTTGTGGGCTTTTATCTTTGGGGCCCTCGCGGCGTATGGTTGTTTGTTGTGCAAGGATGCCTCCGATGACTACGATTCTCATGCACTGCACCTAACCCGTCATGAGACGACGGATGTGGCCAACGTGCCCATGGGGGCCGTGACATTGTGTCCGAATTTCATGCTCAGGAAAGAAACACTTTCAGAAGTCAAGGGGTAACAAACTAGATTGCATAAAATGAAAAAATAAATGGAACACTAATATTTATGTAAATACTAAACATGTACATGAAAAGAATTTGGAAGGATACCAAAGTCAGAGATGTGGTAATTAATGGTCAAAATTGGACCCACGAAGACGCGACCAAGCTGATGAGCTTTATTTACCACACGTGCCAATCCGGACTGACCTTCCTGCAGAAGTCCGGAATTCTGCTCAACGAAATTCATGTCGGAGATAACTTCGAAAGACTTGTGAAAATATACGATAATCCGAGTGACAGCGCTCTGAAACATAAAATAATTCCGTTCTTGGCTCAAGTATTAAAATAATCTTGATTTATAATTCTTTTGTTGGTGATATGTAAAATTAAATTTTTAAATAAGGGGACTGTTGACTGCACGAAACTAATTCTTGTGTGTCACTGGAATGGGGTTAAGATGGAGGATTGTTCCAAATTGTTCCGTCCCACGCAGACTGATGTCGGTCAGTGCTGCAGTTTCAACAAGGTTCCGGACCACATTCTTAAAGAGTGAGTGCATTTCTTGCAACATTCGAGATTTTCCACTTTCACAGTGAACTTTGACCATTTACAGGCGTGATAGCTTTGGAAAATCATTGGTGCTAGCGTCAAAGGGATCGACCAAGGACAAGGATGATGCTGAGTGGACGAAATGGAATATGGATAAGAAGCTTGGTCGAAATGCTACCGTTGTCCCCAAACGACAACTGCAAGCTGGGCAAAACTACGGCTTATCCATCGTGGTCAGGATGAACAAAGAACCTCAACTTTGTCCACTATCTGATGGGAATGGATTAATGGTATGGGCAGAAAATAGTGAAATCAGAATAATTTTATCACTTCATAAGCTTAGAAAATCAGATTGGAAGTTAGACATAACTTGTTGCTACATTCATCATCCTTCCCTTAAAATTTGTGAATTGAAAATTTGAGGACAAATTAATGACTGATTTATTTGCGATAATTCAGTTGAGCATCCAAAATCCTGCCGAACAACCGCAAATACAAAGATATGGATTTTTGGTCCAACCCAATCATGAGACTAGGGTCCAACTAACGACAAACTTGGTCAAGTCGACGCCGAAGATGAAAGGGATGAAAGTGGTAATTTCCTTCATTACAAAAGTATACATTTAAATAATTAGACTTTAAGGTGATCTTATTTTATTAGGCTGAAAGAAAGTGCTACTTAAACGACGATTTTGGAAAGGGGGGCGAATTCCAAGACTTAGACTTTAAATATTCTAAGTACACCGAGGGCAACTGCCAGGAGGCCTGTTTTGCTCACGCAATTCAGACAAACTGCTTTTGTGTCCCTTTGTCCTTGAGTGGTGGGTGACAACAATTACAAAGTTTCCCAAATTTTTGAGCAATTACGTTTAATAACAAATTATTTTTTAAAGCTGGGAATAAAAGTGTCGCTATCTGTGGACCCGAGAAGGAGAAGTGCATACTGGACCACAAAAGTTCGTTTAATTAATAAATTTTAATCCGTATTAAAAATATTACATGTAGAATGCATATTTGAAATTTCAGATAACGTTGTGGCGAAAGGTTTTCCTAAAAAGATTTGCCAATTGAAATGCTACCCGGAATGCAATCGAGTTTCGTACTCTGCGGAGACGTCCTCCGTCCCATATCATGACTTTGTTGACGAAAAAGCAAAAAAAAATCTTAACATTTCGTAAGTTTTAAGTAAATTCAAATGTATTAAGAATTGCATGCACTTTTGAGTGATTCAATTTTTATCGTAAATTTACTTGAGCAGGGAGGAAGAGGAATTTACCACGATTCATGTCTACCAAAAATATGACGACATCAATACCGAAGAAGCCCAGAATCTGTGCATCTTTATCATCTTTGTTGGTAAGTTGCGCTTCAAAATATGCATTTGAATAATCCAGTCTGGATAAGAAGATGACTAATTTTTAAAATTTCAAATTTTCCAGGAACAATCGGTGGAATTCTCGGACTGACAAGCGGATTCAATCTGATGACGCCATTCAATCTGGCGGAGGGACTTTTGCACATCGTTCTCTCCTATCTCAAGAAGATTCCGTGCTTTAAGAAATTCTACGAATCGATCTTTGGACCCTATCCCGAGGGGGATGCAAATCTTGACGCCAACGCGTCCCCTCCTCCGATACCCGAGAGTCCTCCACAGAGTGACCACCCTGACGATGACGACGCAAATAATTCGGGGCAACCTGGGGGCGAAAATGCGACCACAAATAATGACGACGACGACGACACGACCAGCCAAGTCCGACAAGATCCCGTCGTCCCATTCGATGCCATAACACCAGTATCCTCTCCATGGACGGCCACTCCCCGAAGACAAGTTTCATCTGCCCCCGCGGATGGACGATCGGGATCTGGAAGATTCCCATCCTTCAAGAGAATGTTGAACAGTATTAGGAGACGAAAGACTCTCGACTCTGGCGATGACCCACGTGACATGATCCCACTCGTACCGCTCGTCCGATCAGAGACCACCACCACCATCGTCCCACCAGCCACGCCCTCTCCACTCCGGGGCGAAATGGGGGACGAGGTAGAGGAGTTGGGACCACTCGAGTCTGAAGTGCTGCCACCCACCAAGAGAGATTCTGCATCTGGATCCTCATCACCGGACGCTGCCAATGACCTGACTCCACCACCCAAGCCGAGGAAACCAATGGCACCATGGACTTTGAAGCGGTACTCTTGGCGCAAGAAGGTCAAGCCGATTAATGACTCTACAACATCGGAGTCATCCACTACGCCAGCCGCCCTTCTTCCCGTGATTGATCCCGCATCTGCAGCTGAGCCCGTAATTCCGGAACGACAACAGCTTGAGGAGGTCGTCATCGTGCCGAGAGCCGCACCCCCGGCGCCGGTCCTCTTCATCCCCCCCGTTCCGGCCACCCTGCTCGACTCTCAAGTTCCACCCCAAGCTGTGGAACGGGCTGAGGAAGAAGCATCGACTTCTGGTGAGATTGTACCACTGCCAACGCGACGTTATAAATTCCCATCTCCACCACGCACTCCCAAAATCTCGTCAAGCTCCTCCGCCGACTCCATCGACTGGGATGAATATTTGTAAAATTATGAATACAATTTTGCATTTTGGATTTATAAATCGTATTTAAAAGAAAGACAGCAATTTGTAATCTGTAAATAATCCGTTCTTAAATTATAGAGCTTCTAAACGATATGCTATAATGTTAATAGCTAAAATTATTTGATAGAATATTCATTGTACATATAATATGCAAATAGAGAGTTTAAGAAGTGTCATATTGTTAGACCGAGGAGATTGAAAATGAAATTGGAGCCTTTATCGTACCAAACTTAATGAACTTGCTCAAAATTATCCCTAATAATCTTAAATAAGAAGACTTATTTACCGATTGTGATCTCAAACCTGCCCTTTTTGCATAAAAAATATATGCAAAAGAATGACTGCAATTTTTAATATAAATATAAATAATCCGTTCTTAAACTATAGAACTTCTAAATGATTTGCTGTAATGTTAATGACTAAAATTAGTTATTGATTGTGCATATTAAGTAATTGTATATACATAGGTAGAGAATTTAAGAACTGTGCACATTATTGATTATACTATTTATTAGGCCACGAAGATTTTGAGTAAAATTGGAGATTTTATAGAGTATGTAAAATGGGAAATTGCACAAAAATATGCCCAATGATATTAAAATCTATTTACCGATTGTGAATCAAAATTTGTGATCACTACCCTTTTGCACAGAGAAAAATTAAATTTAAAAAATCACTGCAAATTTGTAAATTTGCAAATTTGCCATTCTGTAAATAATCCGTTCTTAAATTATAGAGCTTCTAATATGAGAGAAGGTAGAGAAATATATAATGAAATATATAGTGAATAGAAATACATTAGAGAAATTAAGAATTGTGCAGGGATGACATGCCAAGGAGCTTGTGCGTGAAGTTGGAGCTTTTCTCGTACAATATTTTATGAAATTGCTCAAAATTATGAAATGAATTGATCTTAAAACAAATTGTGATTTCCAACCTGCTCTTTTTTGCAAAGAATATATGTACATAAGTTCAAGCGCTGTTAAAGATCAAAGATTAGTAAAATATATGTATGCATAAAATAGATTGTTGCACAATTTGCAAAAAAATTGCACAATATAAATGTATTTGCATTTTACTAGAGTTAAATTTTTGTAGGATGAAAGTCCAACTTTAGTCAATTAATTATGTTTAATTGTTTGCTAAATAAGTAATTAATTTTATCAAGAATATTTCAAGGAGAATGTGGACAATTTAAAATTGAGATTGAATCGAAATTTCCAAAGTGAATACGACGACGAGCTGTGTACATACTTATCAAATGTTCAGAATTTTAGATTTTTGTACTTGCGTAAACTATGAAACTTGTGACACGCTCAAGAAGTAGGAATTGCGGTAGTTTAATTGTCAGAATGGAACTAAAATTTCGATCATGTCATTTAATGCTCGCATAAAAAATTTACAATTTTCAGAGCAACAAGATATCAAGTTGATTAAACTCTGTATTATCGAGCTGTATATGTATATGTAAATAATAGTTTATAGTCATAAAATCATAGAAAAAGGAAAAAAATAGTCATAAAATTCTAGTCTAATTTACACATCCTCTAGTTTTGATTGATGCCCCACTTACAACTAAAAATTAACAGTAATATTTAATACTGTAAATTGTGTCACTGTTAAAGACAGTGGATAGCTATGTAAATAGTTTATAGTCATAAAATTCTAGTCTAATTGACTTATCGCTTGTTTGATGCACCCACCGCTTTCGACTAAAAATTAATACTGTAAAATTTAGAGTGTAAATTACTAAAAAAGTAAATAACCGCATTTTCTCTATAAGGATTCCAGCGGTTGGTAATGATTTTGATGACCGATAGATATTTTTAAAACTTTGATGCAATTCACTTCAATCACAAACGCAGCTAAATATGTAAATTTTTTAAAATGGTTAATTTGTTTGACTAGAACTGCAGTTAGTGAAAGATTAGTTTTTACTTGTAAACTATGAAGTCCTCTGCACTCACAATAAGGCCTGCAACATTTACACAACCGGAAGTTATTTGATGGGTGAAACACACTTTTTCCGTCGAGATTTTAGCCAATTTCAATATTATAAACCTGCAATACACAGTTCAAGATCAACACTTCACACTCCTATAATTACTTCATTAACTAATTAATTAATTCTTTAAAAAATATACAATAAGAAGTGTAACAATTAGCTCCAATAACATTATGAAATGAAAAATAGTAGAAAGTAGGAAAAGTAGAAAGATTTCATGAAATTGCATTTTAAGGCTTGTGTCAAAAGTGTTAGGCTAAAAGTCGGTTAGATTTTAATCTTTACCAATATGCAGAATTAGGATTATTCATGTATTAATATGCACTTATCGATAACTTGGTATTCAAAATATGCATTGTTTTCAATCAAAATTATATATGTTATGGCTTAATTTTGTGTTTATCAGATGAATGAATTTATATATGAAATGGTAGCCAAATACTCGTCACATTATGGAAATTGCTTATTGAAATTATATCATGTACCACTTGCTCCACTACATTTAGAAATTTATTTAACCAACCGACACAGGATAAGATAACCGTTTAAAAGTACGCATTCAAAAAGAGATTTGTTTTGTATTCAGTTTTGTATCTTTTGTAAAAGAAACGACTTCCTTTTTTTCTCCGTCGTGTGGTTTAGCTTTGTTTCAGTGACATCGTTAATAAGTAAAAGCAATCTGCAAATGCAATAATTCACAAGTCTATTTCACAATAGTAGGATTAGCAATTACACATCTACATATCTAACTTTCACTCATGTTTAAAAAATGTACACAAATTCTATCACGTAATGCAATTTATGTAAATAAAAATTTCGCAAATGTCTATAAACTTGATGCTGGAAATCAATGAGCAGACCAGCCAACTTTATCTTTACTGATGATTAATCATAATTCGAGTAGTAAAATTTTTCCACTCTTGCATCTCGTTCATAGCATCAATTTCCATCCCTCAAAATAATAACCTTGTCATGATCATTAAAATACATCATTTTGTATATGCATGCATTTGCCAAAGTATTAGTTGAAATTATAAAATACTCACGATAATAATTGATCAAATGAAGAGGAAATTCATATGGCCATGAAAAACGTCAATTAATCAATTTAATCAGAAAAATTATTATGGAGATGACGTTTATTCATAGTTTAAATGATTGCGATTCAGTTATTTGCTACTAATTTTGCATGCATGCAGAGAAAAAGTATTAATAAAATGCCATGAAAAATAAGAAACTGTATGCTGTATTACAAGTTAGACCAAATATCAGTATGCAATATTACAAATGCATAAAATTATAAAGAAAAATAGACTCGATACAATAATTATTTTATGGTTAGATTTTATTTGCATATTAAATATATTCTTGTTAATCAGTGGGTAAAAGTGGAGTGGTCCCTTCTTTATAAGTAAAATGTCATCACAGACGGATAATAAGTATATCATTAAGAATGTAAGATTGGTATAAGGAACTTTTTTGGTATAAATGTGTATCACAGAGATTAGGACACCAAAAGGCACGACATGGAAAAATAAGTCGTATTCAAGACAAGACCCAAAAGTACAAAGAGCTACGAGTACAATTTGTGCAATAATTACTGGACAATTCGCAATTAACGAATTGCTTGGAATAGAAATGGAACACTTTGAGAGTTGTGAATAAAATTAAAAATTAAAAGTAAAGCATCATCTTAATCTTGGTCATTAAAAAAGTAATAACGTCAATCTAGATTATAAAACCTGAAAAATAGTGTGACATAGTCTTCTTAACCGGTCATAATACTTGCAATATTTTGTGAATGTACAATTGTACAATAAGTGAGAGAACAGTTCAACCAGGTAAACGGTTCACGTCCTCGGAATTCATGGCACTTATTTGTACTTGAATCCTTATAATCCTGCATCTTTCGCCATTCCGGCAAAAATCGAGTTTTTATTTTTCAGCAGATTCTCCGGGGTGTCAAATTCACGGATTTCGCCCTGATCCAGCACCATCACTCTGCAAAAATCAAGAGACAAACAGTTAAAATGCATGCATAATAATTTGCAAATTATAACTTTGTCAAATGCCCACCTCGTCGAATCCATGATTGTGTTTAATCTGTGTGCGATCGTGATTACGGTTGAATCTTTGAACTCTTTCCGTATCGTGGCTTGAATTAGGTCATCTGTAAATATGTAAATGTAATGTAGGTACATAAAATAGCCTCCCATACATATGTTGTGACACTATGTAATAACTGATTTTCTAACCTGTGTCCAAATCTACGGCAGCAGTGGCCTCGCTAATAAAATAATAAAATAATATTATAGTAGTAACATTATAATAGTAATAAATTATACTATTATTTTATATTATTCTTACTCGAGCAACAAAATCTTTGTTTTACGCAGCAAGGCTCTCGCGAGACAAATAAGCTGACGCTGCCCGACACTGCAAGTTCAAAAGAGGTCAAATTTGAGTGTTAAACTCGAAAAAACGACATGAACTTAGCTTCACATTTATTTAACTTTAAATTTATTTCCTGAATTTTAATTTTGCTTATTACCCACCTCAAATTTTCACCCCCCTCGGAAATTTCATGCGCCAAGCCGGCCGGCAAGGATTTTACGAACGCCTTCAAGTCCGCGAGTTCCAAGGCGTGCCAAATCGTGGCGTCCGTGTACTGCTCAAACGGATCCAGATTTATGCGCAACGTTCCAGAAAAGAGGACCGGATCCTATAATAAACAACCCCACATTTACAAATTATTAGTTAATTTAATCCTGACACGTGCTTTTGCTTGATTCGCTACCTGAGGAATGATTGTAATCCGTCCGCGCAAATCGTGCAATCCGAGTCGCCCAATGTTCTGTCCGTCAATGAAAATTGTTCCGTTTGCTGCCTCGATGAGACGAAAGAGGGCCAACGTCAGTGACGACTTGCCTGCACCCGTCCGTCCCACAATTCCAACCTGACCACACAAAACACACACACGGTTAATAATTATAACCAATCATTTACTGGTGGATTTTTCAAGTTATCGTCACCTTCTCTCCGGGATTAATTGTGCACGTGACATTTCGTAAAACGAGGTCCAACCCGGGTCGGTAACGAGTCTGGTACTGATCAAATTTCACTTCGCCATGTTCTGGCCACGATTTTGGTGGTTTTCGTTCCTTGATTTCAAATGCTGCCTCCTAAAAAAATGTAATCGATAACCAATTAGTAAATTTATTCAATTAATAATCTGTCCACCCACCTGTTGCACTTCGCCATATTCTTTCAGCCTCTCCACCGCCACGATATTAGTTTCGACATCGGATGTCCAGCGGACGAGCATGTTGAGCGCCATTGTGATCTGGAGGGAGTAGGAGACGGACAGACCGACCAGACCTGAGCTCAGCGAATCTCTCCCCAACACGGCGAAAAGGGCGGCGAAAAAGATGATTATGTTTCCGATGAACTCGAGCCGAATGGCCAACCAACGATTTGACACGATGGAGGGGAAGTACGATACTTGGTTGTGGTCGACCTGTGCGAAACGAGATGTCAATTATACCCCGTCTAAATTCTTAAATCTGAGTAAAACCACTCCTCACCTGGCCCTCCGACTCTAGAATGAAGCGCTCCTGCGCCGCGTATGCCCGAATTGTGGGGGCGCCCGTTATCGTTTCGCTAAAGTGCGAGTAGATCGGAGAGCGCGTCACGGACTCGAGACGTTTCAGTTGACGGGAAGTGGACACGTAGAATCGCTGATGAAGAAATACAATAAATTAGAAACTGATTTGCAATTTCCTGAATAAGTTTAGTATTATTTTGGTACCTGGACGAGGTAGTAGAGAACGCCGACCGGAATGATGACGGCGATAAAGATGGGCGTCGAGTAAGAGACGATGGCCAGCGTGGCGAGGACGGAGAAGAAAGAATTGAGCCAGAGACGCACGTTGAACGGCAACGTCGAGTCCGTCACGTCGACATCCTTCGCAAATCGATTCACTATTCTTCCCACGGGCGTCGTGTCGAAAAAACTCATGGGCGCGTGCAGAATTCGTGCTAACATTTTAAAGTGGAGATTGGACGCGGAGCGGAGCGTGCCTAGCGCCATCGTGAGTGATGCCATCATGATGGATATGGCTGGAAAATTGAGGGGAAAATAAGTACCAATTTTGTTTCATAAAACTAGGGGTCAAAAGTTAATTGTCAAAAGGGCGTGACGTTTGTGCTCACCCTGTAAAAAGCCAAAGGCACCATACACCCCCAAATACAAGTCCACATTATCCTGAGTCCCATTGACCACGGGCTGATTCGACCAATTCGACAACCACAAGTTCGATCCCACCGAGAAGGCTGCGACACAGACCAAACCAAACATTTATTAGAGTCTCATCCCCAATTAATTCTCTCGAAACTTTAGGAAATTTTGTGTCCTGTACTCACCTTGATACACGAAATACAAGGCAAACGTCCCCACGCTCATGTGCCACCCTGCAGCTCGAAAATAGTCCATGTACACGGCCATCTTCACCGAATCGGTTTCCGACTTTTCCACCTCGATGAGCCGATCTTTCCCGCCCTGCAGACTGCCCGCATGTCGACGGAGCTCTTCCCCCCGTCGGACACTCCCACTCCGCGACATCGAACCCTCCAAACTCCTCGCGGACGAGATCCTCCTCCGCATCCCGCCAGCGTCCGATCCAGCGTCACTGGACTCGGAAATTCGCCGACTCTTTCCCTTGGTGAGATGTGGTGAGATGCCAACGACGCTTTTCAACTCTTCAATCAAGGCAGGATCTTCCAACTCGGAAACGTCTTCTTCCGTGATGTGGTGCTGCAGGAACTCGGCGAAGGCACCCTTTCGTTCGAGGAGCTCTTTGTACGTGCCCATCTCGGAGACCTCGCCGTCCTTGAGGACTACGATGTTGTCCACTTGAGGGAGGTAGGCTATCCCGTGCGTTACAAGGATTCGGGTTTTCCTCTTTAATACACCTTTCGGACCCAGCACGGCGTCAAAGATGTGTTTCCCAACTGTACGAAAGATATTATGATTAATTATGCAAATCTTAAATTAAATAGGTCGCAATAACAGAATCTTCAAAATTAATTAATTTGTGAAAAAATTTCCTCGTTTTCAATTTCGACATGTTTTTTTAAAATTGTTATCGGACATATTATGTTGCAAATTCTGCTCTGTAATCTGCAAAATAATGTGCCAATATTTTAAAGAACATTGTTTACCGTGTGAGTCGACCGCTGAGAGGGGATCATCTAACAGATATATATCGCTGTTGCTGTAGGCCGCCCGAGCCAGGGATACCCGCTGTTTTTGGCCTCCCGATAAATTTATGCCCTGCATTTGAAAATTTACACAATCATGAAAGTTTTCCCATCCCATTTGTTCATTATTTTGCATTGATTTGTGCTCTTACCTTTTCCCCGATCTCCGTTTTGTCCCCCGCAGCCAGGATTTCCAAGTCGGGTTTGAGCGCACAGGCGTCAATCACTTTGTCGTACTTGGTGGGGTCAAACGGCTTTCCGAAGAGAACGTTGTTCCGAACCGTGGCGTTTTGGATCCAGGCTTGTTGAGAAACGTACGCAATGGAACCCTGCAACACGAAATGGGATCATTAAAAAACACATTTTACACATTTTATAATAATTCTCATTGCACAATTTGTATTTATTTTAATGCTGCTGACCTTGGTGTTAACTTTGCCATTGAGTCGCTCCAGCTCTCCGAGCATGGCAGCGAGGAGGGAGGATTTTCCAGCGCCCACGGTGCCCACGATGGCGACAAGAGAGCCGTCCTTAATGCGGAGATTGATGTCGCGCAATGTGATCGTGTCAGCCTCCCAGGCAAACGTCCCGTTCTCAATTATGATCGGATCCACTGAGTATTTAATTATTTACTGTCTTGATAATTTCTCATGATTAATTAATTAGTTCTCCGCTTACCTGCACTTTGGTCGTGAGTAACAGAATCTGGGGCAATTTCATCCGCGTTCATGTATTTGTTCAACCGTTTGAGACTCACATTCGCCTAAATCACATTAATTCAAATTAATCAATACTTAATTAATTTATGAAAATTATTATTTGATTTTAGTTTGTAAAAAAAATACCTGAACCACGAAAACGATGATCATTGGCTGAAATAAAATACAAATTTACAATTTAGCACGTATTTTCTCTTTCACATAACATTAGGCAGACGAAATTTGGAAACCCCAGTTTGACAGGAAATTAAGAAAGCGAAATATTTACCAAAAATTTGTTATTTTCTGTACAAAATTAAAAATTTCTTACCAGAAATGTAAGTGGGAAACTCATAATGTTAAAGAGCGAGAGGGACACGAAGGCCTTCTGAGCATCCAGCACATTGTGAGAATCGATGAGCACGTACGTTCCAAAAGTGGAGAGGGCAACCTATTCAAAAAATCAAGCACCTTATCAAACCCCCCAGCCTTATCATGAACATATCCGCTTATGAAAAATACCAGGAAGGGAGCGCAAGTCCAGAGGAAGGTGGAGATGGCGGAGAGATATGCGGCCTTCTTAAGAATTTCTACCTCTTCCTTTCTGATCTTCATCACCTGGTCTTCAAACGACTGCTCCCACGAGTACAGTTTCAGCACCTGCAGATCCAATGTGGTCAGCAATCACTGCTCAATTATAGCCAATTAATTATTAATTAATAACCTTGATCCCACTCAGGATTTCGTTCATCATTTTGACTCGTAAGTCCTTCTTTTTCATTTGCATCATTTGGAGTTTCCTGGCCTTGGTGGCGATGACGGCGTTGACGGGGAGGAGAAGGACCATGACGACCAGTCCGGACATGGCGGAAGGGCCAAGAATCCCCCACAAAAAGTACATGGCTATCCCAATCTGGAAGGGGGCTGACCAAATCATGTTCACGAAGGGGGCCAGGTCCATCAACTTTTGGATGTCGACACTCATCAGGTTCACAATCTCTCCAACGGTTGACTCTGTCAAGAAAAATGGACAATTAGTTGGGGGTTTGAAATTTAGGAACAAATAAAATATGATCTCACCTTTTTTGGCCGAGTTGGAAATGAGGAGGGCTTTTCTATAAATGGCGGACACCATTGCAGTTCTGATCCGCATTCCGGTGAGGTACATGCGATGGGAGTACTGCTGCATGACGATGGTCGAAATGACGGCGGAGAGGAAAAGGATTCCTGCATAAAAAATCCCTTTCCACGTCTCCTCCCCACTCGTCGTGTAGGCAATCAGCAAACTAGACACAAATTGAATTTAAGGAAATGTCACCAAAAACAAAATATTTGAAAAATAGCAAAATTGTGTATCTTTCCACTGCTCACTTTAAAATCTGCGGTGAAACAAAGGCCAGCCCATCCGGGATTAACTTCATGGCACTTCCGACGAAGAAAGTTGTCCCAAAAGCGCCCAGCAAGGCGGGCAGAACTGATGCCAAGACCTTCTTCTCCGCCCCTTCTTCCGGACCTCCCTTCTCCGTAAAGTCCACTCCCACAGCCCCGTTGACTTTGGTGTAGGAAGCCTTCCCGCCCCCACTTTTGGCCTTGGTCTGCACAGCCTCCACCTTCAAGAGCTGCTTGTTCCACTCCTTGTCAAAGATGGGCACCACTGCGCGAGACGTGTCCTGAGTATAAAAGTTAGGTCTCATTATTGATTACGACAATTATTCCACATTATTGGTTCGACTTATCCATGAAAATTGGTGATAACTAGTGAAATATGGAGATAAATTATTATAAAGGAATGTAGCAAAAAACCACCTGTGGATTGAGATCCCAAAGATCCGAATATTCCAACGGCTTTTTGTACCCTTTCCAGGCGAGTGGGGTGAACCACTCGTACATGATGCGAGCTAGGAAGGATGAGGCTTCCTCAGGACAAGGACGCTAAAAAATAGAAAATATCAAATTATAACTAATTATGTCAATCGATTCCAGAAAGTCAAACATTTTGAAAGAAGTAAAGTCAAATTTTGTCCAAATCCAGTAAAAATTGTAACGAACGGACCTCTGATAACTTGGGATCGAGTCCAAATCTCGGGCGCAAATCGGCCCAGCAATTCAATCCCAGGATTCCGAGTATACACGGGAAAGAAATGACCTCCAGGATAAAGATGTCCATCGGCAAGCCGTCCTGAAACCCACAAAATGGAATTAGCATGGCGTGAAATTAATTGGGGTGAAAATGTGTCACCTTGTTTTCTTGCCATCGGAGAATATTACTGCGAAACTTGATCGCTTCTCCGACGCCGTGCAGAAACCAGAACGTGAACTGCACTCCCGACGAGCGAACCCCTTTGTGACGAGAGTAGTAGAGCAGACCCCAGAACAACGTCTGCAAAAATACAAGCAAATTATTAACGTTCTCGCCAAATTCTAGCGTCAAATAATCTTTGTAAAATAAAATTAGTCAAAATTTCATAAATAATTAAAGACTTGGTATGGTACAAAAATTAATTGTAATTGAACACCAACGTATGCAAACTGGTAAACTGAACAAGTCAGCTTTAAACAGTTCGGTCAATTTAAGTTCCTGTCATGCACTCACATAAGCAACAAGACGGACGACGGGGGCAAGGTATTCGCCGACGGGAATCTTGTCCAGGGCATAATCCACCCGGATGAGATGGAAGACGATGAGTAGGACTTGGATGGCGATGAGGATAAGGTTGAGACCACATTTGAGGACGGAGAGAGGGGACCGGGGGACGTGACGGTAGACGGAGGCGTGGGAGGAGAGGATGTCAATGGGGGCGAGGAGGAGGAGCACCAAAGACGGCGACCACACGAGGGCAGTGTTCTCAAAACAACGGGTGAAATCCGGCGTCGTCACGTTATTCGTGTGCCAGGTTTTCTCATAATCCTAATAAATCATGTAAACAAGACAATTAGTTAATCAATACAAAAATTAATTCCAGCCAGGTAATTTGGTTAACAGAAACTACGCAAATGAAGTTAAAGCTGTTCTTACCCAGTAAAGTTCGCCATGGTCTTGATCACAAAAGTAATCCATGGTGTTAATGGTTTGGGATGAAATATGGTCAAACTTGTGTCACATTCGGCTTTAATTTGCAATTAGAGGAAAACAAATTCAATTTATATAAAAGTTGGAAATTTGGGTGTGAATTTAATATTATTCTCATAAATAGAATGACCAACCATTACTGGACAATTAAGTAAACAATAAAAAACAACTTCCACGTGACGAACAAACGTTCTGTCGTCTCGTCTCGTGGTTCGTCCTTGGCAAAAGAATACGCCACCTTCTCCCGTTGAACTATACCTGCTCGCAGCTGGGATATTGCTATAACTTATTATTCACCCACCTGTATTAAATATGAGTCAACGAAGCAGCTTAATCCAGGCTGGAACAACTCTGGAAAATTGTCATTTCAATAGCTTCTTTGTATGGAAAATTGCCTATGTAAAAACGCTGACTAATGGAAAAAATTGCACATTTCGACCAGCGTCGTTACCGTTTTTTAGCACATTTTGCAAAACCTGGTCGCAACCATGTCTGCAGTATTTACTATTCAGTGGCATAGTCATATTGCATAATGGAAGGGTTATCAATCAATAGTTATCATAGTAGCCGGTATATTGTAATTTTTGGTGGTGGGGAATATATGAGGACGCGTCTCTCGATTGCCCCACACGCGAGCCGGCCCGTTCAAACAAACCCAAACAGTCAACAGTGGAGTTGGCCGCGGCTGCGAGTTGGTCGGGGAATAATTCTAATTTCAACCAATAATTAATTAATTATGAGTTGTAAAATTAACTAGACTATGTTCAACGCAAGGGGTAATTCATAGTTATATGGTAAGAGTCATTTTGTCTTATATTTCGTAGAATTAAATGAGTATATATTATGCAAATTCAAAATTGTTATATTTGGACACTTTACTTCAAATCGGGTTATGGATTTTGAGACTTTGAATCGTATTTTCAGAAATCTCGGGGATTCTCGCCTCCACCCATCCCACCCCCTTATGCGGATATTTAGCCATCTCCTCACCAGCAGCCTTATCACGTCACACCTATCGTAAATCTTGCCTCTCCGCCGTCACCATGTCGGACGAGTTCGCCTCCGCCGTTATGCGCCACGTCGTGACCCTTCTAGCCTACAATGTCGGCTGGGACGCCTCCCAAACGACGGCGCTGGACATTCTGGCGGACATTATGCGTCGCCACTTTCTCCACTTGGCGAAATCCACTCACAACTTTGCCGAGTTTTATGGGAGGACGGACCCCAATTTGGATGACGTAGCTCTCGCCTTATCCGAGCTGAACATGTCGGGCGCTGAGTTGGAAGAGTACGTGCAAAACTTTGACCCCGTCACGCTCAACTATGCAGCCAAAGTCCCCGTCTTTCCGGTCAAGAGGGAGAGCAAACTCAACTTCCTGCGACCTGGGAGTGAAGAAGTATTGACCCGACCGGTTCACGTGCATGAATACATGCCGCCCATGATTTTTGTAAGTTTTCAACATTTCATAGCATTTTTTATAGAAAAAGTTTCACAATATTTGCCATTTCATTTGTTCAATCCATATTTTTTATGGCGAATCTTTCACCAGTTTAGTTTTTACTACGTAAATAACATTCTTGATGTTAATTATTTGTATTAGAACGAATGAATATTTACGGTTATTCGTGTATTTTCTCGTTTTATCAAATACGACACTTGCGAAATTTCATCAAATTTTGATTCTTTCTGGATTTGTAGGAATCAAAGAAACCGGAAGAAGCGTCCTCCTCCTCGTCCCCTCCTCCAGAAGGAGGTCATCACGACCACAGGCACCACCACCAATCAACCGAATCCTCCGAACCTATCCAACCCGAAGTGGTCGAACCCCCAGCACCACCACTACTTCCACCCGACGAAGTGCGACACGACGACACAGCAGCGGTCGAGGTGGTGAGTAAAAAACGGTCACGAAAAGAGCGAAGTATGGAGAAGGAGCATCATCACCATCAGAACGGTGGGTTGGCCGGACCTCACGACGACGATGATGACGATTCGAGCGAAGACGAAATAGAGGGACTCGACTCCAAAACACCCGGCTCCAAGGGGTTCGTCCCCTTCTCAGGCGTCGGAGGAGCAAAGGCGGCCAAGACGAAAAAGTAAGAAAATTGAAAAGAATTTAGTAATTTGTTTTGTTTCTTAATAATTCCTCAAAATTATCAAATTAAAAAAAAGCTGGAATTTTTCTCACGTTGAAATTAATAATTCCCTTCAGCAGGTCGGACAATCCGGCGCTAAAAAGGATTCGAATGATGATTGAGGAGGATGGTCATCCAATCCGTGAAGTGACTTCGGTGATGATGACGACTTCCGGTTTCCTCTCTTCGTCGCGAGAAGGACGCCTCCCGGATACGAGACCTCCCCCAAATCGCGAATTTTTCGACCCTTCACCACCACCACCGGTTGTCGAGAAGAAAAAGAAACCTCTCACCATGAAGAGGATTGTCGAGGGGATTAAGAAAATCGAAAAGGTGACGCATATTTTAAAATTTCTGGATAAAAGTATGCATCAAAGTTGAAAAAATAACGTCAACAACGGATTGGTGCTAATTTGCAGGAGAGCGACACGGCGGATCCATCTCACTCCAAGGACGACCTCGACGACGAGGAAGAAATTCCCCTGTTCGGCAACCCCGACAAAATCTCTACAACCATCACAGCTCCAAAATCATCCGCTCTCTTCCCCTCCTCCTCCTCTAAAAAGTCCGACCCGAAATCGAAATCCTCCCGAAAGATGAAAAAGAAGCTGAAAATTGACAAAGAGACGATCAAAAAGATCGCAGCCGGACTGGAGCAGCGCGATCGCGACAAGGCGAAGAGCATGAAAATGTACAAGAAGTCACAAACCAAAGTCCTCCTCGATAAGAGCAAGAAGCTCAAAGATAAGAAATTCATCCAACAACAACTCGAACTTCAAAAGATGCAGCAACAACAACTCCTCCTTCAACAGCAGCAACAATTTGAGGCCGACGCCGCACTGCATGGTCACGATTTGGAAGAGATCGACAGTGACGAGGAGATGATGTCGTCTACAAAGCTGCCACCCCCACCACCCATGGCGTCCGCACACTCTCTCGTTCCTCCCGCCCTGATGAGAATCCCCAAAAAGGGGGGTGGAATTTCCAAATCCACTCCCGGCCTCGTGGATCCCGTCAAGTTGAAAAAGTTCAAGAACAAGTCGAGTTTCATGGCGGCCGCGACGGCGGCATCGTTACTCGCGCCTCCAAAATTTGGCCTGCCTCCTGCGCGAGGAGGGAACTTGGGGATGGAGCGGGGAATCGGACCCAAAAAGCGAGGTCGTCCAAGGAAAGGGGCGCAAATGATCCCCTCCTTGGCGCAGGCGCAAATGCAGGCCCAGATGGCGATGGGCTTCGCACCTGGTGGAGTTCCCCTCAGTGCTGCCGCGTTGGCGAATTTGGGTCGCGGGCTCATGGAAGACCGTCCCCTCAAGATCAAAAAATCCCACATGGAGCCAGACATGAGGAGTTTGATTCCCGAAGTGCAACTGGACTTGGGACCGCATCATCATGTTCCTCACCATCAGATGGGACATCCTCCCACGTCGACGGGAAGATTACCTCCGGGGCAGCAACAGAGGGGAGGTCAAAAGCAGGGGAAGAAACAGCAACTCGCACCCCCCAGGATGACCCCCGCAACGGGAAGCGGTGCTGGTTACGATCTCCTCCTCGGCCTTCCATCCGCGCCAGGACTCATCCCCTCAAATTTTGTGCTACCGCCTCCCCCACCTCTCAAAAAGATGCCCACACCTGGTGCAAACTCGCAACAGGTAACTTTCCATCACATGACGTGATCTTTTCCTTGCTAGATATGCATTACATATTATTATTGATTTTTCAGATGGCTCCCTTGATCCACATTTCCCCCACGGGGACTCCATCTCCTTCGAAAGAGGGTGGGAAGAAGGGAAGTCCATTTTCCAACGTGTGTTCCTCCCTCACAATCACGCCCATCGACATGGGTTCCTCATCTGGTGCTGTTGGCAGTGGTGGTGGAAGTCACCATCACAAACTGCCTCCTCCCACGACGCGCTACGACAAATCGTCCCTGCCAGCCACACTCCCATCAACTCCGCCCCCACCCCCACCCACTCTCAAGTCAAAGCCGAGTCGTCTCATGCGAGACAAGTCGCCGGGCGTTATCAAGTCGGAACCCTCCTCGGGGATCACCATCACTCCAATCGTCATGGAGCATGAACATGAAAGGTGGGCAAGAAGAACCTCAAATTCGGAACTTGTTGCTGGAAATTGTGCTAATTTTGTATTAAATTTGTTCTTTAAGCAGAGGGTCGTATCCTGATAATTCTGGTTACTCCGACGAAGCCTCCCACCACCTTCATCCCCATCAGAACGAGGACGACGAGTATGACGAATCGTACGATAATTTCTCCGCGGATACGAAGCCGAACGTGTCATCCAGTGTGTCCATGTTGGCCAAACTGGACGAGGACATGAAGTCGAAGGAGGCGCGGAGGAAGGAGAAGGAGCGGCGCAAGGAGTTGAAGAAGGAGAAGAAAAAGGACAAGAAGGAGAAATCGGGCAAGAAAGAGAAGCGGGACAAGGACCGAACTTCCAGCGGTGGTGGAGGCGGCTCCTCCTCAAAGAAAAAGTCGAGCAAGGAAACGTTATCCGTGCCCAAGTTGACGTTGAAATTGAGCGGTCACTCGAGCGGAACGGCCACCCCGGTCGACTCGCCTAATCCACCACCCGTCTACGTCGGAGGTGACAGCAACCCCATGATTTCTCCTCCTCTCAAGAAAATCACCATCAAATCGACCCCCAATCAGGCTAGTAGTGCTCCAGGAGAGTCAAAGAGCAGCAAAATGATGAAGATGCCAAAGAGAACGCCTTCTCCAGAACTCGCCAGGTTTTCACCCTTGGTGACCAGGTTGGTTTTTAGACATGCAAATAAATAAATGTGTGTCTTCAATTCTATTGTTCTTACTAGGACGCCTAAAGCTCCTCGTGCCGCCAAAGTTCATGCGGCTGCTGCCGTCGCGGCGGAAGCGATGGGTGCGTCCCTGGCCCAACAAATGGCCTCCTTCCCCTCGACGAGTGGTCAGAGTCAGAAGCGTGGCGGTGGTGGTGGGAGTGGTGCTCGTGGTTCATCTGCTGCTGCTCCTCCTCCTCCTGCCACGACGGGACGAGGGAGCAGTTCCAAGAGTGCAAAGTCCAGCAGCAAGTCGTCCTCCGCTCTGGGCGGCCTCATCACCGAGACGGTCGGATGCATCGTGGACGAATCGGTGAGTCATTACTACCACGACGATGACGACGAAGCCAAAAATCTAATCAAGTTTTATTTCACACAACGTTTATTATTAATTTTTCTTTAGTTTGTTCTCCAGTTTTTGCATGTTTTCCAATTTATTTCCCTCATTTTCTTAATTTCGCTTCCTAAATAACCAAACCTTATTTTTCCTGGTGGTGGTGGCGGATGGGATTTTTGTTAATACTGACTTACCAGCTAACCACTCGCATGTGACACATTAATTTTCATTAATTCATCGTATCATTTGATTATTTCGCACTGCCGCATTTTTTGCAAAGAAAAGCGTCTTCACTACATAATACTGCAACAGACAATTTGACCCATTTTTTGCCAATGATAAGAACCACCCCTTTGTTGAGACGGACCCTTTGTTGTGGTATTATTTCCATTGCAACTGCACACACTTTGATATGATTTATTACTTCTCTCCTTATCATTTTGCCTACACACAGGAAGATATCATTCATGCCGAGCTGATGATGATGAAAGGCTAACTATGTAAATAATAACTCATAAAAGAACCAATGTGTGTGTGTTTAATTTGTCTAAAGTCTGCACGTGGCGTCACCACGAGGTCCCGAGCGTTGAGAAAAAAGAGTGCAGATGATGATGATGAGATGAAGCGTGGGAAAAGGGGTGGGTTGAGAGAGAAAGGGTCACCATCCCAGCCAGCAGGTCGGCAGACGAGAAAGAAAAGGGGTTGAGATGCGTGAGGTAACACAACTGAATGGCTCTGACGATGTACATACCTTTTCTCCTCTCTCCGTGTGTGTCATCCAGACCAGATTTTTACTACTTTAGGCCAATCAATCTTCTTTCTCTCTCTCTCTCTTTTCTTGACTGTGTATACAAACAATTGCCAAAAATAAGTCTGCAGCCCGTTTCTCTCAATCTCAAAACTCAGAAAAAATTGATATTTTTCATATTCATTTCACACCAATTTGCATGAGTAGAAAAACTAACCGCATGAAGAAACACTTCCCTGTTGAGCTATATGTATGTACCTTTTAAAACCTAACCTGAACTGAATTGCCGTTGTGAGACTAACTGTGAAATTGGGTAATATTTTTTATGGCTAACTCTGGATTTGTGTGTGTCTGCAGGGTAACAAGATTTGGATTTGTCCGACGTGCAAGCGACAGGACGACGGGAGTCCGATGATCGGTTGTGACCGGTGCGACGACTGGTACCACTTTGTCTGTCAGGGCATCACGGACACGCCCGAGGAGGACACCGAGTGGTACTGCCCACGATGTCGTATCAAGAAGAAGAAGGACAAAAAGTGAGCCTCCTCCTGGGGGAGAAACGATATATGCAAATTGTTAGCCTTATTAAGGTTTGTTTGGGGGAGTTTAAAGTATTCAAGTCACGTTTTTTGGTGGAGGAAGAGAAAATTTCCTGTATTTTTTTAATTGTTGTCTTTTGTTTTCTGGTTTAATATTTTATAGGTAGATATTTCTAAATTATTGTTTTATTTATTACTAGTTTAGCTAGTGGAATATATATATTGTGTATTTCTTCCCCTTGAATAAACGCTGAATTGAATTATATATTTGTAGTTTGTGCTGTAAAGTTAAATTTTACGTTACTATTTATTTATTTAGTTTCCAGTGATTGTTCAGTGGTAGGCATACTATTGCTAAGTAGTTTATCTTCGTGTGTAATCATAACTTGTGTAATGTGCAAGTCGATCTGTAGTATGAAAAAAAGAAATGGAAAAGTTACATTGAATAAAACTTGAGTTGAAGAACATTTTTAAAATTTTGTTGTGATTTTTTATTGTGTAAGGTGACATTTTAAAATTTCATGAAATATACATAATTTTCAAGTCATTCACAAGAATTTTGAAATTATCCTGTCCATTAAAGCTGACCTAGGGTTTAAGCTTTTAGTTTTGGGCTTTTATATAATTTTTACTTTCTGGCGTTGAAATTTGTCCTAAAAAAATAAAATTCTACTTAAAACTTCCTAAAAAATCACAGTCCGAATAATTTCCGACTTATTACTTTTAGCACGAGAATTTTGAAATTGTTTCATCAATTAAAACTAACCTGTCATTTATACATTAAGTTTCGTACTTTTATATAGTTTTCTTAATGACGTTGTCCTCGCAAAAAAATGAAATTCTACTTGAAAGTCGTGAACCCCAGAACGTTGCCCGTTCTACTGACGCGCATCATGACGCCATGTGAGTTACCGCAGTAGGAGGGCGCACTGAAGATGGTGACACACTTCCTCCCCAGCTGGTAGAGATAGCCCCCCTCCACGCACTCGTGACCACGCGCCAGCAGCCGCAGGTCGTTCCTGGTGAGGAATTCGTCCAGCGCGACGCCACCGTACAAATACCCAGCCCCACGATGGCGAGGATTCGTGTCAGGGTGCGATTGACGTTCCCACGTCGCAATGTCGTCAGCGGGGTCTGGGTGCCAAGAAAATTAAACTTTTACGTAGGACTCAATGACTCATGGTAAAATAGCTAAAATCAGCACATTTTTAATGATTTATCGGCTCTGGAAATTTACTTTAAAATTCTGGACAAATTTGTAGTCAGTAAGCCGTTGTCAATTTTTTTCCAAATATAAACTCCAGGCTTTGACAGGTTTTGAAAGAGGGGATCTCAAGGTTAAGAAGACTTCAGAAAAATTGGAAATTATCGAAACTGGCTTCAAAAACTCAGAGCCATTCCATTAATCTACTCACGGATTCCAAATTTGCCGTCCAGAATTTTAAAATAAATTCCCAGAGCCGAGAAATGATTAAAATTTGCTGATTTTGGTGATGAGTTATCAAGTCCTGTGTTAATTTGGGCATTGGTGGATTAATTACCCGACCAGAGGACATCGCTGGCCCAGCTTTTCTCATAAAAATTGGATTTCGGACGCCGCATGTTCCTAATTTGGTCCAAGTCTCTCAGTTTGGGGCTGATTCCGCCGTGAACACAGAAGATTTTCGACGACACGACACCCGCCAGAGGCATATAGTCAAAGGTCTGGTTAATCCGGGCATAAATTTCCTGAAAATTTTTTGATACGCGATGATGGAACATTTCATTCAACCAATTGTACCCTCACAAAAAAGGACTCACTTGGTACCCCTTGGTCCTGAACCTCCTCTTAATTTCGGAATAAAATCCGTGCCCTTCATTCACCGAGCTGACTTCGTGGTTTCCTCGAAGCAGGAAAACGCTGTCGGGATGAAGAACCTTCAGACCGAGGAGAAGGCAGATGACCTCCAAGGAATTTTGACCTCTATCGACCTGTTCGCATCGAAAAAAAAACAGATGTCAGTAAAAAATCACGCGTTTTATTTGTCCCACAACTTCAGGAATGACCAAAATACTTGGTCAAAATGCAGTATTTTGAGCCAATGAGTTCTTCCAAGCGTTTGCATTCCAGTGCTGTTTCATCCACAGAAATACGAAAATCTACGTGGAGAAGACAACAATCAGAAGAAAATACAGGTTTTCTGAAGAAGATACCTTTTTATCGCTGTAAAAATGCATTGGTTTCACGATTTTAAAAAAAATAAAGAATTTTGACTACGATAAAAAGTTATCTTCTTCACGAAATCATTGTTTTCGTAAGACTGCTGTCTTCTCCACGCAGATTTTCGTCTTTTTGTGGGTGTAACAGCTCTGGAAATGCAAACGCTGGGAAGAACGGAGATAAAAAAATTTGCTAAATTCCAACAAAGTATTTTGGTAATTCCTGCAAAACTTGCATAATCGCCGAGGAAGAGGTATCTGGTTTTTGGGGGCGCTCCTCCTACCCGGAACAAGGTGCGAAGGTCGTGGAACTGGCCGTGAATATCACCGCATATTCTGAGGGGACCGTCAATCTCGAGGAGGGAGGGTTGTCGGAGGAAGCTCTTTTTTGCGAGGGTGCAGAGGTTGAGGACTTGAGCGGGGTGGATGGCCACCACTTTCTTACGGGAGGCGTCATCCGACATCAACTTGGTCACGAGAGATTTCACCAGATCCGTCGACATGTTTGGAGCGAGTGGGTGTTTTGAGTAGAGTAATTAATTGGGGTTGAGACAAAACATTAGTTTTTTTCCAGAATTGACCATCAATTGGGTGACAGGATTTTTCAATCACTAACGGCTACGCCGGTGTTTCTGGGTTCGGCCGTAACTCGGAAAAAATGGAAATTTTCATTTTTTGAAAAGCTGGATATTATAATATCCAGCCTTGTGTATCCATGTGTCTGTCTGTCTGTCTGTTCATAAATTCCACAAATTCATACTTTTACGTAAACTGCTTGTGCGGTACGATTTTACTAGCGTAGAAATTAAATAAATTAAAATACACAAAGAATAAAAATAAAAACCTACAGTGCAGGCAGACTCCATATAGCCAAGTTAAGGACATAATCCCTTACTCGGTGAGTCAGAGTTCTAAATTTTTCTCAGAATTGACCGACATATTACCAAGCTCCTTAAATGTTTGTTAGATTTTCTATTATTTGGAATAGAAACCTTTGACATCTTGAACTTCCAAAGCTGGGTGTGCTATCGAGAAGTGGTTTTTATCCCTCATACCAAATTTCAGATAGAAATAACAACTTTTAAAAACGGGGGTCAGCCTCCAGGGTCACTCTGGTTGCATTTTGCTCACTTTTAACTAACTTCATATTCTTTCATTAGACGCCATTAAGTATCACCATGCCGGATTTCATGTTTTTAAAGCAATTTCTAAAAATCGGGATGGGTCACCTGTCACCCCATAGAGTCGCTCCAGATAAAAATCTTACCAATTTTATTCCTTATTCTTCCATTAAGACACGTAAGCAACATTTCAGCTCGATATGACGATTTTGAAAAATCAGTATTCCAATGCTAAATATCTAATCTACATTGGGCATGATTGATCAAGTGGTTGGTCGGTGGGGGTCATTTAACTAACAATGCGATAACTCCAGCGGTCTCGCTCCGATTTTGACGAAACCACGAAAATTATGTAGCATTAGATAAATCATTAAACACGCGTTTCAGAATTTTTCGTAATGCTGAGTCAAAACGAAATTATGACGGGATCCGTGGGCGAGAATTTTCATTTTTACCGTGAAAATTTTCTCGCGAGGGGAGGGAGGAAAGTACAGATTCTCAGATTCCATCATACATAATTTTGTTTAAGCTTAAAATTCGTGGGCGTGATGTGGATTTCTCCGACCTTAAGGTACCACAAGAGGTTGAATATTTCAATTTTTTTATGGACTTAGCAACATGATTTTTTAGAGAACATGAGTCAAGACATGAAGTACAGCTCCGCATAGAAACAAGGGCATTGGGGTATTTTTAAGAGCTCCCCGAGATGGAGGGGGAGGACTTTGAGGTCATAATGGTTGTTATTTGGAGTCACTATATATTTCTGCAGGGTGTATAATCGGTTTGTGGGCTCATTTGTGTCGGGTAGTGAGATGTGAACCATTTTTGTCCTCAGAAACATAAAATAATAGGGAGGGGCAAGTGTAGAAATACTATTTCGAAAAGTATGGAGGACAATATGGAAATGAGACCCATTATGCTCCCCATGTAAAACTATTTCGCACGATATGGGAATCGTCGCACATTTGTGCTCCGGATGGTTTTGACGCTAGGACGTTTTAAAAAAATTTCATCACTTTATACTATTTTGGCTATAAATACTAAGTATAAGCAACAGCAGAAGGGGGCATTTACCAAAATTTAGAGCAGTATATTTTTTACAAAATTTCTATTTGAACCAAATTTCTACCTACCATAATTTCTGAGAAAATTACAATCAAAGTGAGTGGTATAATTCCTTGCCAACTCTCTTGTGGTACCTTAAATTTCTCGCACAAATTTTTAGCCCGAGTCAGGGCTTATGGAACCGTCATGTCCGTCCGTCTGTCTGTCTGTCTGTCTGTCCGGCACGATAGAGCCAAAACGGCTGAACCGATTGACTTGAAATTTTTACCATATGCATATTGGACAAAGTTAGGAAACGAGTTCGAAGATGGGCGAAATCGGTCCAGTGGTTGACCGGTGGGGGTCATCGGAGTGGGTGGGGTCTTATGCACCAAAATTTCAAAATTGTTGTAGAGAGCTGAAATTTGGTACAGAGGTTGCTAATGGCTCCTAATAGAAAAAAATAACTTCAGGTTGGAAAAATTTTCATCATGAGTGACCCTATGGGGTGACCCATACCGATTTTTCAAAACCATCATATCGAACTGAAATTTGGTGGAGAGGTTGCTTATGGGTCTTAATAAAAGAATATGATATGATATTGGTAAAATTTTTATCTGGAACGCCCCTATGGGGTGACCCATACCGATTTTTAGAAATTGTTTTAAAAAGATGAAATCCGGCACAATGATACTTAATGACTGCTAATTAAAGAATATGAAGTTAAAAGTGAACAAAGTGCAACCAGACCAAAGTGACCAGAGTGCAATCAGTATGGGGTGACCCATACTGATTTTTAAAAATCGTTATATCGAGCTGAAATTTGATGTGGAGGCTGAATAGCACATACATACAGCTTAGAACTTCAGGTTGTTAAAGAAGCCACTGGTCATGGTGGTCAAGGCACATGATTTGTAAGTAATTCAAAAATTTGGTACCAAATAATAGAAACTATCTAACAAACTTTTAACCATCCACAACACGGAAGATGATGATATTATGTCGGTCAGTTCGGAAAAGAATTTAGAAGCGGGCTCTGACTTATTGAGTCAGGGACTATGTCCCTGACTCGGGCTATATGGAGTCTGCACTGTAGGTTTTTAAATTATAAATTTTGAAAATTAAAAGTTTTTGAAAAGTTGATTTTTCTTAAATTGCACAATGTGGATGTGTGCAAAAAGGTTCTTTTATTTTTGAAGTCGGGTCAAAATTGGAAAAATTAAAAAAAAATTGAAAATCTTGACTTTGACTGATTTTGGTACAACTGAAGACTTTCGCTTATTTCCTTGTGTGAACAATTTAGAATTGGTCCGGTCAAAATTGCAAAAAACCACTTCATGCCCACGCATTTTAAGTTAAGCGAAATTCTGATGGAATCCGCAAGCGAGAATCTGTATTTATCTCTCTCGCGAAAAAAATGTCACGCAAAAATGGAAAGCCTGTCGCAATTTTGTTTAAACGGAGCATTATGAAACATCCTGAAACGCGTGTTTAATGATTTATCTAATTTTTTTTCGCCAAAATCGCCACCGACCAACCACTTGACCCATCATTCCCATCGAACTGATCCTTACTTTTGAATGAAGTTCAAGTATACAAAATTTCAGGATGTATTTAAATACAGAGTTATCGTGCGTACAGGAGGACGGCTTGACAAATCTATAAGGCCATCTTAAAAGGCCTAAAACTGAACCACATACATATTTTAGTAAAATTTTAAGACGTTGTATGGCCTCGAATCTCGAAAGAATAATAAATAAAAATGTGTACGTAGAAATACTGTCATGCAAAATCAAGTAATTAGTCAGATCGTGAAATAATTTAAAACAAATTGTCGTCGACCCGCGCCCCGAGAGTAAATGGTCCAATTCATCCTCAGAATAATTAGAATACAATAAAATATGTATTGCACTTGATGTCGAATTTATCGTTAACTATGACTCCCCTGACTCGGGCTTCATTGCCATTGATTGGCAAAATCCACCAAATTTGCAAATAATTAAAAATAAATTCGTTGACTGAGTTACGGCCGCACCCTAAGAGGAAACGGATCACGATTGCTTGACATTTAGTATCTAGGTAACGTTAGTCTCCCTTAACGGTTGCGACAAATGGTTGAGTTACAAATAAAATAATTATTTTTAAAAATAGTTGTTTCTTCCCGATGGTCGAAAAAAACAACTCTTTGATCTTTAATAACTTTTGAATGGACAGACATAGAGATTTAATTCTTAAAGATGAAATCATCGTAATTTTTAGCTTGATTTTTTAAGCTGAAAATCTCGAGGGTACTATTTCGAATAGTAAACTTGAAATCTTCAGTGGGCAGCCTTTATGAGCCCGAGTCAGACTGCGGTTGTCGTTCAAACCCACCATTTAACTAGTGGGAGTGGCATATTTTTGAAAGATTTGTATGGATTAGGCCCTATGGTCTCACCCGTAGGGCTTAATCTCAAAATTTCAACTTCCTACGGCAAATTTGGGACTTTTCTATGACATTTAATTTTTTTTTTCTGTCAACCCTAACCACTTAAAAGACCCCCACCGACAAAACCCATCATGTCGATCTTCAACTTATCCTTACTTTTTACCCGAAGATGAACTTCGGAAAATTTCAGGTCGCTAGCTTGTGTTTAAAGAGCTCACTTCTATTTTTTTCGAAACCGACATATTAATATTACCAACCTCCGTGGTGTGGATAGCTAAATGTTTATTAGATATTTTCTATTATTTGGCATTTTAACTTCATATTCTTTCATGACTAGCTATAAAGTATCACCGTGCCGGATTTCATATTTTTAAAGCAATTTCTAAACATCGGTCTAGGTCACCCCATAGGGTCTCTCAAGATGAAAATTTTTCCAACTTGAAATCATTTTTATCTATTAGAAGTCATAGCTACCTCTGTACCAAATTTCAGCTTTCTACGACAATTTCGAAATTTTATCCCAACTACTCACATGACCCCACCGGTCCACCACTTGACCGATTTCGCCCATCTTCGAACTTTGTCCAATATGTACACGGTAAAAATTTCAAGTCAATCGGTTCAGCCATTTTTACTAACGTGTTTACGGACGGACGGACATGACGGTTCCATAAGCCCAGATTCGGGCTAATAAAAATGAAAATTTATTTTGTAACTCGGCCATTTGTCGTAACCTTATAGACTGATAAAGTGTCAAATAATCTTGGAAACGGATTGATTCATCCTGATTGGGTGAGATAGGCGTTTTCTTTTACAAACTCATGACCACGTTGCCAGTGACATCAAACATGTTTGAAGACCATCGAAATTGACAATTGGTAACAAATAATAATCATTTGATGGTAAATAATGTTGGGTTCCCTAAATTGAGGAAAGTGAAGAAATTGAGATTTCATAAGCTTTCTCTTCTAAATACTATATTTAATCGCCTACAATAATCTCATCCAAATGTATGTATGGTAGTTTTAAATCTTGAACATAAAACTCGGACACAGGGTCACGAGCCCCATTGGCATGTTGGCAAAATTAGTCGTTTCCGGCATTTTTAAGCACAACCAGCAACCATGTGCCGCCAGACACCCAAATATGATGTCATGGCCCATAAAGTCCTATAAAATGTGTCATAAATTTAACAAGCTTCCATTGTTAACACTGATTAATTCTTGTTATTACTGAATTTTATTTCTATTGCGTTAATTTGTAGTTTATGCATAAACGTCGACTAAGATTGAAGTGTAAAATTAAACAAGCACAATTTGAGCATTTGCCTCGAATTATTTGTATAATTTACTTGCAAACAGAGGGAACGGGAACGATTTATCTTTTACAGCATAGAAAATTTGATACAATGTTTCTGACGATATTTTCTCTCTCTTTATTTTCTGATTTTGTGCATTCAGAAAACAAGAGTTTCAATTTTACCTCGTTCTGCACGTGTCCCTCGTCCGGAAAGCTATACAAGCCGTACTGTGGTCACGAAATTTCGACGACAAATCCGGACTGTATGACACATGCGATCTACGAGTGCATCAACGGCCCCAACAAGGTCGCCATTGTGACGCAATATTGTAAAAATTCTCGATGTGGTCAAGTTGGAGTTGGCAATAGATTTACTCCAGATTGCTTAGATCCGCAAAAGGGAAAATATTTTAAGGGTAAATTGAAAGTAAAAGATTTATTGAGCAAATTCATTTAAGGTCAATGCGCAAATTTATTGCAGATATCGAATCCGGAAAGACTGCTAAGTACGAAGGCTGCTGGTTCCCTAAACGTGAAGATGGCTACAAATACGCGGACAGGACGTTTTACTACGACACGAGAAAGGACGACGATACTCTCTTCCACATCTATCGCAGGTCAGCTTCTCCACAATTTTCATCCTGATTTTATGCTAATTTAATATTTATGTTCCAGAACTGGGGGCAACGAATGGGTCAATACCACTTTCCGCCAGTAACCCATCTTTTCATGCATAATCTTTCAATTTATTCCCCACACCATCTTCGTCGCGATCGTGATTGTGTGTATTTTATCTCATACAAGTTTTCTCAAGACGAATTTTTCAACGAAATTCCTTCCGCAGCTAATGCATAACTTGATATTCATGGATAAAAAATATAGCCGAAATTCCAAACTAATGACGCTACTAACCTTTCTTTAGACAGTTATAATTTTATTGTTAACTTCGGCAGCTTCAAGATAGGTAATTTAATTAGTTAATCAAGTATTTAGTGATAGCATGTGTTGCTCATACGATTTGGAAGATGCTGGGTATGAAGAACCGGTACTTTAATTAATTAATAACGATGCATGGGCGAAAAAGCTCACTTTCTCCAGCCTTATTTTATGCATACATACACAGCTCTTTGTTCCACATCATTTTAAAACTTCGCAATTAAGAACTTGGTTAGATGCCGAACTTGAGGTTATGAATAATTGCAAACTGTACATATGCAAATAAGCTTCAATGAAATTTTAATTAGTTATTGAATATTCAAGTCTATGAAAAATGTTGCTTTGGTTCAAAATCATGCTGGCCAGGAACTCACAAAGTCCTATAAAATGTGTCATAAATTTTAACAAGCTTGCATTGTTCAACACTGTTTAGTTCCTGTTATTCCTTAATTTTATTGCTATTGCATTAATTTTAAGTATATGCTTAAAGTAACCAAGTATGTATGTACGTACTCATGAAATTAAACAAGCTCACTTTGAGTGTACAAATTTCTTACAGTCAGAGGAAACGGGATCAATTTATCTTTTAAGGCGTAGGAAATTTGATAAAACGTTTCTAACGATATTTTCGCTCTTCTTATTTTCTGATTTTGTGCATCCAGAAAATACGAGTTTTAATTTTACTTCGTTCTGTACCTGTCACTCTGCTGGAATAGAACGTGAGTACTACTGCGGTCACGAAATTTCGACGACGAATCCGGACTGCATGACGCATGCGCTCTACGCCTGCATCAACGGTCCCAACAAAGTCGCTAGAGTGTGGAAATATTGTGAAAATTCGCGTTGTGGCCAAGTCGGAGTCGGCAAGAGACACACTCCTGACTGTATAGATCTCCATAAAGGAAAATATTTCTTTAGAGGTATTTTAAAGTCACGATAAACATCTATTGGGTGAATTCACTTGAGGTCAATCGCGCAAATTTGTCTAAGATATAGAATCCGGAAAGACTCCTAAATGTGAAGGCTGCTGGTTCCTTAAACGCGAAGATGGCTACAAATACGCGGACAGGACGTTTTACTACGACTCGAGAAGGGACGACGACACGCTCTCCCATATCTTTCGCAGGTGAGATTTTACTTTCTCTAACTTTCACCCTGATTTTGTTCTCATTTAATATTTATTTATGTTCCAGAACTGGCGATAACGGATGGGTCAATACCACCTTCCGGCAGTGACGCACTGTCGCCCACTTGCAGTGATCATTTTCAATCTAAACATTCCCCACACCATCTTCCTTATTGCGATTGTGATTGCAAATATTTTAACATGCATATGAAAGTTTTCCCAGAGCAAAATTTTCAATGAAATTCCTTACGTTTGTAGGTAATAAATAATTTGATATTCAAGAGGAGAATTTTCAGATCGTATGGATGACATTTTGTAGTGATTTATTCAAACACAAGCTTTCGGAAACTAACTGTTTCCTTCTTCAGGTGGTGGGAATAATTGCAATAAATTTGTGAATTAGTGAATTTGATATTCACTTTTAAAGAATTGTAGCTAAAATTTGCAACTGTAGTAAATTAAATAACAACATTGTTGTTCAAAATCGTGCATTAATGACGCCATTTACAAATTGCATTTCAAACTTGTTTCAAATTTTATTGTTTGTTAACTTCGGGAGTTGAAAGAAAATTATGTTGCATTTGCATGAGACCGCGTGTGATAACCGTCAACCGTATGAGTTGGATGGACAGCGTATTTTGGGAGAGTTTCAAAAATAAATATCTATGAATGTGGTAAATAAATATTTTGAAATGTGGATATTTATTTATAAAACCTGTCACGAATAATTGTAGGAAACCCGATTTTAAATCTGGTTTAGGGATAAATAGTTGTCCGACCGGTTTAAACCGGTCAGGTCAAGGTGCCGGCTGTATTGATTTAATTGTCACCTAACAAACGAGATTTTACCGTACGCGATCAATGCACAAATTGCTCTAAAGAGAAATTTCGTCTCATTTTCAAACAAACACATTTCTCAGTGCAGTGATCATGCAGTTTACACATTTGTTGCTCTACATTTACGTGTAAATATTGGGATTTCAAATTTTAGAACACAAATTATGAAAGTGAAAGTGCAATTTTGTGCCATTTTTCTCTAAAAACTTACCCTAATTTTTACACTAAATCTGGAAAATTGTTGTTACCATTTTACTAAATGAAGCCTTCCCAACTAGTCGTGTTTGTGGTGTTGGCGTCGTCTCAGTTGGGGGACGGACGCCAAAGTTGGAATCGTGGCCACCGCTCGGGAATGAATCTTCACGGAGCCGTGATTAAGATTGGCATCGAGGCCGGAAATGTGACCGTGCTGACGGAAAAGGACAATGACGAGGATGACGCCGGTTTAGAAATTGATCACAAGCAGTTAGAACTTGAACGGAGCGATGATGACGAGCTGTTTGACGACGATGTTAATGCGGAGGAAGAGGAGAAAAAATTTTCTACGCGACAAGACGTATGGAATTCATGACTTAAATTCCATAGGAGTAGTTTACATATTTGTGTAATTAGTCAATTTGCATAATGTTGTGTGATTTGATAGCCTGGCTGTGTGGGGAAATGCATCTGCATCGAGCTTTACCAGCCGGTTTGTGGCAGTGATGGCGTCACGTATGGAAATTTGTGCAAGCTCAACTGCGTCAGTAATTGCGTGGGGGGAAGTAAGTAATTGATGGACATAAAACGTGCTAATTATTAGTTATGCACTAATTTCAACATAAATGCTAAATTTTAAATAATTCAATATCGGCAAAATAGTCATGCATTAAATTATTCGGCCATTAAATGAAATCTGAGGATAACTTTCATTCTTAATAGGAATAAAAATGGCGTCTCTGGGCGCATGCTCACTCACGGTATGCAAATCAAGACTAATAATGATAATAGAATATTTTGATTTATTTATTCCTTAATTTATGACTATGTCCCCAGGGCGGCGGGGGTGGCTGGCGTCCCCCACAGGTACGTATGCAAATCAAGCCAAGTAATGATAGCATTTATTTTTGCTGTACCAAATTTATGTATGTACGTCCCACAGAACGGCGGCGGCGGTGGTGGTGGTTGGACCGGCGGGGGCGGTGGGTGGACCGGCGGGGGGAGTGGTTGGGCCGGTGGTGGTGCGTGGGCCAGCGGCGGCGGTGGTTGGCGTCCCCCAAATCCTACCCCCGCCTTCCCAACCTACCCTCCCCCACAGCCCCAAATCCCCCAGAAACCACCCCAATACCCACGCCCACAACAGCCCCAAGGTGGTCCAGGAGCCATCAACTGCTACTACTGCAACATCTACATCCAGTCCCGATGATGACGAGAAATGCACAATTCGTTCCTCTTATTTACAAGTTTAATAATAAAGCAGTATTAATTAGAGATAATTATATGTCGTGGGAATAATTTAATTTAATTTGCATATGGAAAATTTCCTGGTAATTTTAAAACACTTCCTAATTTAAACTTGGATGACATTATTTCTGCCGACGAGGCTGGACACCTGGTCGATTTGTCGTTTGAACTCCTCGAGCTCTTCGACCTTGGACTCGCTGAGGAGAAACTGGTGCTTGACGATATTCCGGTAAAAGAGGATTCCAAAAATGCACGTGGCCACGAGGACGGGAATCATGATGACGGTCGCGGCGATGGAAGCGGCCTCCGAAAAGTGGGTGAACTTGACCCAGCAGAGCAGAATCACGTCCAGCGTGAAGAGGAAGATGGACGTCGAGTTGGCCAAGACCCAGGAGAGGTCGATATACCTGCAAAACGAAGGAAGTGCAAAAAAAACCTTGCAAAAATTCGAAGGGTTACCAAATATATTCTAGGTCAAGATATCAAAATCAGTACGCCAAGTGGGTTTTACTTGAATTTTCCAGTTTTACTCGTTTTTTCGGTTTTACTTCGTTTTTCTTGTTTTACCGGTTTTACTAAATTTTGCTAACTGATAATTTTACAAATATATATGAGAAAATTAAACTTGACTTAAGAGAAATTAATTCTGGTTATAAAAGTGTGCAAATTGTTTCGCCCGACTTTTCTGCGGTAAAACCCAGTAAAGCCGGAATAACATGGTAAAACTCCGAATCGGGTTTTAGTGATTTGCAATCTAGCAAACCCCATAAACAGAGTAAAACCCCGGGTCTAAATACCCTGCAGATATCTACGTAAAATTGTGGGGTAAATGCGTCTGGTTAGTAATTCCTACCACATCATGGCGTCATGCGGACTCTCGTGGGGTTTGCTGTGCGGATGCATCTTGGCGACCACAGTGACGTGCGGTAGGATACAAGTGGAGATCATGATGGCTGAGCAGAAAAGTCATATGAAACCAATTGGCAACTAGATAATTTGCAGAATAAATAAGCTTCTCCTTTTTTACCCAGCATTGTGGTACAGACGAGCAGAGCGGTCGTGACGGTGAAGGCGGTCAGCATGTAGGGATGAGCATCCTCGTTAATCTGGAGCTCAACCGTGGCCACCTAAAGAGAAAAAAATGACATGGTTTTGAGGAATTCTTATTAGAATTGAGATTGTTAAATTAATACCACGGAGAATCCCGCCATCAATGCGGCCATCTCTGTAATTCCCGACAATTTCGCCCTGCTCAGGTGAAGGCGACGCCAGTCCAGAAACTCGGGAGAGTTGGGGTCCTCATCCGCTAAACGTTCGCTACTCTGATGGCTGTGGTGGTATTGGTCCACCTGACATTTTATGGCGTAAAAATGACATCATCAATTAATTAGATATCCAGTGTTTCAGGTGTAAATAACCATTTGCAAGAAATAACGGGGAGAAAGGGGTTTCTTGCAGGTAAATATTTTGACCTGTAAGAAATGCGAGGCGCTAGAAACTACGCCGTGCCGATATAAATACTTCATACCACGCGTGGCTAGGGGGCGCATATTTCTTGCATTTTCTCCCACTTTCTTGCACCTCGCATTTCTTGTGTGGCTTGATTTGCAGTGCAAGAAATGCAGCAAACCCGCAAGAAACGCAAGATATCCAACGAAACCGGAAGTGGATGTAAAAACTCACGTGTTCAATCCGAATAGCGGGGAGTGAGATGGAAGTGCGGGCAGAATGTGGGCTGGGGAGTGACCAGGAGACGGAGCGCGGTCCACGGATGCTGCTCCCCCCACCGAGACGACACCCCTCCGGCGGAGATGGCGGCGGACTTACGGGTGGCAAACTTAACGCCATCACGAGAACAAGGATACGTCGTCCTAAATTAAATCGTGGACTGAATAGTGTCCCAAATCCAATACGAATATGAATGCCACGTGACGAATTTGGCATCACATTGTTTGTCATGATCATGTCGTGGCAAATAATATTCCACTCGAAGCATAAATTGGTAAGTACGCTAAACTTAAACTTAAGTAAGTAAACGTGCAAAATGAGACGCTTCATTTCCTACATAATTGAAGCACCTTTAATTTGTGGTCCGCCACAATTTTGCATGCGTGCGATTTCTATTACAATTTATGCTCAGCTTAAAAAAGATGATCTGTCCTGAATATATTCAATTACTTCGCCTCTTATTTTCCTTAAAGCAAGGTGCAGAATCCGGATAAAATTAGGTTTAGAATAGAATCGGCACCGTCAAGCGTGGAAAATTGAGATTTTCTCACGCCATTTGTGATTCGCATAATGTAACGCTGTTAATTTTACCACGTAATAAAAGATCATCAATTCTGCAGCTTTACAAAGTTTACATATTTATGTATGCACGTTCACATTCGTAGTTTGACAAGATCTCGTATTTTGTTCGTATGTGATTTAGCATTTCACCTTAAAAGTTGTCACTTTCTCCCAATTTCAGCTACTCTCTCTCACTCTAAATAATTACGGGAGGATACGTATTTATATACTTTTGCATAAGCTAATGGTGAGTGAGTGAGTGAGACGCGGATGGATGACGTGACACTCGTCCACTCAAGTGACACGAGTAAGGAAATTGTCAAGATAAGCTAATTAACATGAGTATATGAAGAGCAGCATTTGATCTCCACTCTCCCTTCTCATGTTCAACTCTTGCTCATCTCAAGTCGGTCTGGCTGGGAGCATAATTGTATTTCGAGACATGGTGCATGAACTTTCTCTTTCGAAATTCAATTATTTTGTCACTCACTCCACTTATCTGCCTCCACTCGCTCGCCTCTCCTCTCAGACAGGCTCGAATATGTCACTAATGCCACCAATTATTCCTCCTCCGAGGAAGAAGACAAACAATGCCGCTTCCGGGGGAGCAAGATTGGTGATAAAATTATGCATTGGGAAGAACTCCGCACATCAAAGGAGGACACTTGAGAGTGGAGGAAGTAAGGTCCAGTGGCCGGGGAAGGTGTGGGGACATGTGGGAAGGTTAAGGGGGAGGGGTTTAAAAAACGTGGGGAGATGATGGGGACATCGAATAACGGTGAGGACATTGTCATCCAGAATTTTAAAATAAATTCCCAGAACCTTGGAACAATGTCCCCACGCTTCCGCGGCCACTGGAAATGTCCAAATCTTGCATAGTTATGAAATGACAGCTCAATTGCAGAATTCTTCCGCAAGACTGGAGAGTGGACAATGGACAAGGAGAACAACGAGTGGACCAGTATTTGTTCTGTAATGCCTAATTAAGCACGAACAAGATATAAGTGTGAGTCGTGATGATTTCCCATAATGGAGAAATTTGTTTTAAGTCGAAACACTAAATTATTGGAAATTGTTTGAATGTTGATCACGTCGAAATTATTATTTTTTGTTAAATATTCAACTACGACATAATTCCGTAGAGTTTGGAAATATTTTAGAGTATTGAAATTAAAATAAATTATTACAACTTTATTGGTTGACATTAACAATCCATACTTTGTGTTCGGGGAGTGGTTAATCTAAAATTGTCAGTTTATATCTAAATAATCTTGTATTTCTACTTTTGGCGAGAAAGTTTTACATTTTTTTAATTAAGTATATATTTTTTTTTTACTTAAATGGAATTTCTTGAATTTAATTCAGTAGAAAAATGGTTCCTAGCTGAAAACAAGCATCTATTTTAAATGAGAAAATATGTAAAAGAAAATGTATTATATAACTTATTTATTTATTAAGGTGGAGAGATGGCTATTTTTTATTCGGAGCATAATTTAAGGGTTTGTACGACTGTGAGGTCATAGGAGAGTGATTTTCCGTTGTGTCGTCGCACGATGAGCTGCACCACGTACACCTTTCCTCGAGATAGGCCCACGATCCGTTGGGAAAGCAAAAGCCTGAAATAGTTCCAAAATCAAGAAACAATGCACACATTAATAATTTTTTAACTCTCGAGTAAGGCATTCAAAATGGGAAGATTTTGAAAATTTAACAAATTTTCGTAAAACCGGTTTTAAATTTTCTCCGATTTTAGTTCGAATTTAAGAAAAATATAAAACAAACTTTAGCCAGTGCTTAATTTGGGAAAAAAGTATTTCAAAAAAATAAAACCATGTGAAAAATATATACTACTAACCTGAAATAATTTGTATAATTAAACATCGAAAGATTCTTTCTAACGGTGATAAAATCTACCGTTTTTTTATAATTCTCCGATTTTGTAAAACCGGTTGTCGATTTTACCCAAAACCGGTTTTAATTCCTCGATACGAGAAAAACAAGAAAAACGTACGTTTCAGGTGACAGTGTTTTTTGAACGCAGAGACTGTGCGTGACGTAGGGATCGGATCGTAAACTGCGGTCGACGTCGCACTGGTTTGGTTTTTTGAAGGTGAAATGTCGCCGAGGTCGGGATTCTTCTTTGAGAAAGATGCAGTACTCGTTGTCCCGAATGTCCGGAGAAGGCCACCACTGCAACGTCACAGAGTCACACGTGCGCAGAGACTCGTCCTCCGTCAGCTTCGTGATCTCTGCAAAAGTGTAAATTCGGAAATTAATCTGTTTTAGGGGAATTTGTGTCTTGGAATGTGCGATTTCTGACCAGGGAGGCGTGGAATGGGCAACTTCCGGTTCTTCTTGGCCACAAAGACTTCGACCATTTTGGTCCAATTGTTAACATCTTCTCCATTCGGGGTGGGAGAAAGCTTTAGAAAATATTTCCCCTTTTGTGGCATCGCAATTTTTACGACGTCCAGAGAATCCGTGGGGGCAGAGGTGTACACAGTTCTAAAAAAAAGCAGACAGATATCGATTACTCGTAAATTGAAACTTCAAAATTTATTTGAAAATATGTTCGGGAATTTTCATTTCCACCTAAAAGCTTGGTATCTATTGAGACGATCGTATTGGGCTAAATTTCGATGAATTATAAAACGATGAAGCCCACGAACGATTTTTCTGATTTTTTTATACGATATCAAACAACTTTCAAACTACCATTCCTGAAAATTTCAGGAATGGTACATGCCCACAAATGGAGAAACAAATATTCTCCTGGGCTATGTTTAACACGTATTTAGATAGGCCAAAAACAAAAACGAAAATTAAAATATGAAGACCACGAACGATTTTGAAAATATTTGCATATGTTGATGGTCATACTATTGGTGATTTTTCATCAAAAAATTGGAGATGGTACATTTCTAGGTTTCGAGTAATAAATTCAAATGCATCAAAAAACAGGGAATAAAATGGAAACCATGCAAAATTACCACAGGTATTAATAAAATGGTAACCATGTTGCGCGTTGCTACCATTTTGCATAACATTTTCAATGCCTATACACCAAAGCCCGACAAGATAAAAACAGTAATTACATTCGTGGGTTGGAAGTGACTCAAACAGGACCGTTGGAGTTATAGTAGACACACTGAATAATTTTTTGATAGTATAATCTGCCAAATCGTCAAGTTTTTAATCAATTGGGGTTCATTTGACGAAGTTGAAAATGAACAGACATACGAACAGACAGACTGGCAAAACGGTTCCCCAAGCCTTAAATCGGGGTAAGAATCATTGAGCCATATTTACTAATCAAAAACCACTGACAACCAACCGGATTTTGATAAAATATATTAGCCCAAAATATCGCCCTAATTACTGATCAGAATAATGCAAAATTCAAAGAAATTTAGCCCAAAACGATCACCATAACAGATACCGTTCAATTTGAATTTGAATATTTTAATAGTTTATCTCATATTTTAAACTAATGAGTGAAACATGAAGTGGTTAAAGAAATGCGCATCATCGATTCTTCGTAAAATTGGGCAATTATATTTTTCATGAAGTTTCAAATTTTCAAAGTTATTTGCACATTTTAATGTTTTTCCCATATTCTAAACCGAGTTTCGGAAAATAGCCAACATGAAACGGCTAAATACATGTGCATATTATCGATTGATTTTCAATTTGAAACTCAATTTTTTCAGGAATTTTCATAACCATCTCAAAATTTTAATTTGTTTTAATTAAAACAAATATTTTCGATCCATTCTCACCTATTTTCTCCATGCCAGAGCTCGAAGATGACGGCTCCACCTCCGCAGGGCATGACATAAATCGCCATCTCGTTGCAGGGCTTGTTCAAATTGAATTTTACCGTCGTCACGTCCACGCCACCAAATTTGGGGACCCCAGTGACGCCACCCTCACCGTCACCATCTCGCCACGGGCCAGGGGGCAAGTTCAGCTTCACCTTTAGGGGCTTGTTGTCCCGCAAAAAATTAGCGGGGTGCTGCCAGCCAACGCATATTATGAAAATATGTACTTAATTTGCATATTTAATTGGTAAAGATACGAACCTTTGGTGCATGATATTTCAAGGTGGTCCTGACATATGGCAAGCTGACGTTTGTGCTCATGTCCCTGACGAAGACGTTGAAATAGTAGAGGCGTCCTTGGACGAGGTGGCTCAGAATGTAGTGGGTCTTCTTGTTGGTGCAGCCGATGAGGAGATCTTCTTCCTGCGACGGAGACCTCAACTTTCTCCGCTTTCTTTCGTGACGATGCTTTCTCTTTTTCAGGGGCTCGTCCGACTGCAACTGCACATTCATAAATATTCACAACTTGCCAATTTCTTGATGACTTCCTTCCTTTATTACAAAAGTTTGTCAAGTTGTAATTTTTTGTGGATTTCCCAGCAATCGAAATTAAAATTGGATGACGATTATAATATAGGACTCAATGACTTATCGCAGTAATCGTGAAAATCAACAGGTTTTTAATCATTTCTCGGAGCTGGGAATTTATCTAAAATTTCCAGATTTTGAAGAAGATTTCAAGTTTAAGAATCCTTCCGAAAAAATTGGAACTTATCGAAGCTAGTTTGAAAAACACACCGTCCTTCCGTCAATCAACTCACTGACTACAAATTTGCCGTCCAGAATTTTAAAATAAATTTCCGGAGGCGAGAAATAATTAAAAATTTGTCAATTTTGATGATAAGACTAAACTTGTAAAGATAAGATAAACTCACGCCCTCGCCGCCCTTCTGACTTTCTCCGCCGTAATACGTGACATGCATCAAGTCCGGCGGGAGGACGCCGTACCGTTCTCCGGTCGCAGAGCAGAGCGAGCTGTAGTCCCGCCTCGTGTTGACCACCAAGCAGTACTGCATCAAGTGCGGGTTCACCGGAGAAGTGTCCCAGCGCACGTGGAGCCGATTTCCGCGCAACCTCTGCGCCCAAATGCGCGGCTTGTTACTGGACGACGCCAGTTGTTGCGCGGCGAGATTGGTGTTGATCTGCGCCCCCTTCTCCGCGCCACTCCGCACATCTTTCTCCTTGAGGACCTCCATCTCCACGTGGGTGAACATGTGCTGGATAAAAGTGTCCCCGTTCTTGTTAGTGTGACTGCCACCACTTTCCTGGAAGAAGAGGCGACTCGGACCGGAAGCGGAGGACGTGGCGTAGAGATGGACGTACGAGTCGGTCGAAATTGGGCGCATGTCGACGGAATACACGCCGCGGGAGGCGGAGGGGACTGAAAACGTGGTGGGGCGTTGGGTACGAAATGTTTTCAGGGTGAGGGGACCTCCCAGTGTGGTGGAAGATTTGGTTTCTGGAGGAGGGAAGAGATGGGTAATTGAGGTGCTTATCGGGTGGGGTTATCGAGCTGGCTTACCCAGAACGGGCCATACTTTCACGACCCAGTGAAGAATGGAGGTGCAGGGTGTAATCGTGATGGAGAAAGGATTACCCGATTTGTCGTTTACGAAGAGAAATCTGCAAGGAAAGAAATAGTTTGAAAAATTTTCTGTGCAAATTTTTTGCAAAAGTTTGTACCCTCACCGCTTGACGACACCTTTGTTAAGAAATCCGGACACGTGGTGCCCATCTGGAATGAGTTTGACACGTGACAAGGTGGTTTCCAGCTTTCCCAGAGAATCCTCCTCCAGCTCGTCACCCTCCTCGTGGTCGTTGTCACGTGGTCCATCTTGTCCACTTCTCAGCATCGTCACCCCATTCCTCGTCATGTTCATCAAACTGTTGAACTCGTCCCCCATTAAAATTGCGTAGGGGTTGTAGGAAGACTCGTCCCGTTGAAATGGCGTCGGCATAAGGTCGAATTTCTTTGCGAATTTTTTGGCAGGTTTATTTTGACTCCAGGGCGGATCCCAGACCCCCATCTCCCCCCACAACCAGTCCCTCTCCAGGGCACAGGTCTCGTTCGGGGGGAAAAGTGAGTCAGGAGGAGGGCTGATTTGAGGGGGGAAATCGTTATTCCACTGCTGAGAACGACGACCAAATAGGTTCACTTGAGACCCCGAGACGGATGAGAAACTAAAGCTGGGCGGTGGCACGCTCCATTTTTGGGACGCAACTGGATTGATAAACCCCAAATAAAAATACTGACAATGGAGGATCCCAGGGTACGCTCTCAGATTTTGGTCAAACTGGTGTCAATCGATCACAAATTTAAGTTATATGCAGAAAATGACCTGTAAATTTTGAAAGTGTAAAATTTGTCAACTTTAGGGCGCGTTTTATCTTCTTCCGATGCAAATAACTCTGCAAAATCTGCGCATTGGGAGATCATGTCTTTTGAAAATTTCGTATTAATTAAATTTGTGATCGATTGACATTAGTTTGGTCAAAATCTGAGAGCAAACGGTGGGATGGGAGACCTCCATTGTTATGTAGTTGAGAAAAGCGATCTTAGGAAAAGAAATGCATATGAAAACAGACCGGTATCACGAGTGTTTGTGGATCCAGGGAGCACAAAAGTCACAATTATCCCGTACCATAAGCCACATCCCCTCAGCAATGATGTCCAACGTGTAAATTTCGTTCCCATTTTGAACCCCGTAATTAGTGTCACATGATTTTAAAAATTATATCTTCTAACGGCACCGATGTCTCACAATTTCACAATTTACACGGCACCAGCGGAACTCATGCCTCAATTTCAGAATCATTTTGATTTAGCTGAAAGAATTAGAATTTACAACTTTTTGTGAAATTTTACACAGAACAGTGAATTTTATTTGATGGAAGTGGAAGCTTCACTCGAGAGGTCAAGACTGACCGATTCCCAAGATTCCCATTACGTACTCACTCACACGAGATACTTATATGAAATTGGTTTGTGGTTAATAAGTAATGGGTGAAGATGAAGGAGTTGAGTTGGTTGGGCCATGTAAAGAGGAGGAAGATGCGCGTCATGTTGGTTGACTGCTCACTCTCTGCGTGAATCTGATGGGCTCACGCAGATTTTAAATTGGCGATCCTTGTCAAGATTGGAGTTGGACAAACAGTCGAGAAAAATGGAGGTTGGAGAGATTAGCTGCACTTAATTGTATGATGTTAATCAACAACACACCTGGTCCGCGTGAGGTGACAGGGTTCTCTGGAAAAAAAGAGCAGGCAAGAACCATTTTTCCAAATAATGACTAAAATTCATTTAAAGCGTGCATAAAAATATTCGAAAAATTTAAAAACCTAAAAACTATCTAATAATAGGAAAAATTTCAAGATCCCTCCGCTTTATCTGCTTGAAAGTGCATGAAATGAAGATTAGTTAAGAAAGACAATTTTTCAAATACTGACATTTCATTTTTTTACTGGCTACAAAATGTAAAATTATAAAATATGAGCGTCAACGTGCCACAAATGTTGATGGGACATAAAAGCAGAAATATGTACATGTAGCACCCTGGATTTTATGTTTGGCTGGACGTTGAGATCTGACCGGGTTCACCTTTTGTATGTATTTGGTCTCCTTAATATGAGACCAGCCCAACCCTAAGAATTCTTCCCTTTTGTGCCAACTCTCTTCTACCTCCTGCAACTCCATAAAATCCTCACTTTAAATCCATGAAGCCCGAGTCAGGTTGGGATTACTTAATAATTGAGGTGACTACAGAAACTATTTAAATTGTTCGACAGATTTTTCTCGTCGATCTTCGAACTTATGTAGTTCCTAATTTTGCATATGCCAAATGTGTCCAAAATTTCGATTCGATAAGTTGTACGAGCGTAATCGATAAACAGACACACAGCCGTGACGCGTACGTAAGCCCTGACTCGGGCTAAAAACCATTTAATATTCATCCCACCAACAAACTGTACATGTTTAAGTATTTACATGATACACGGAGTAATTGCATTTCGAAAAGATTGCACAGCCTGGAGCAGTTTCAAATTACTCAAACAGTTCTTTATTCTTTCAACGTTTTAATGAAATTCAGTGTCAAAAATGTATGGCAAATAACACCTCCAGCTCAAAACCAACATTTTCCCCGTCTCAATTTGTACCCCGTTCTGTAACACAAAGGAAAATTAACTCTTTAAACAAAGTGTATGTAACTTCGCACTTTTGGTTTCGTTTTAATTTAATCCGTGCTAATTGAGAATGGAGGTCTCTCAGCGTATGCTTACAGATTTTGGACAAATTAGTGTCAATTAATCGCAAATTTAATTAGTGTGAAATTTGCGAAAGACGCGATCTCCCAAAGGGCACGTTTGGTAGAGATATTTGCATCCGAAGAGGAGAAAACGGGCAGTAAGTTTAGAAACATGTCAACATTGTTAACTTTAAGACTTTAAGACACATTTTCTCCTCTTCGGATGAAAATATCTCTGCCAACCGTGTCCATTGGGAGGTCGTGTCTTTCCCAAATTTCATACTAATTAAATTTGTGATCGATTGACACTAATTTGCCCAAAATGACCAAACGCAGAGAGCACACGCTGAGAGACCTCCATTTTCAGTAAAAAATAAATAACTAATAAAAACCTCGCACCTTTTTTGATACCACATTTATGCATTCACTATTCATCCTTCTTTATGCTGTCTCTGCCCCCCTCGCAGAATTTGCATGTCCTCAATGACGGCGTCCATCTCCAAGTAAATTTTGCCCAGTTGGTCAAACTTGAGAACTTTGAGAGTCTCGTGGTCCACGAGGAGATCAATTTGGATGACTTCGACGTCCTCTGATTTTCTATGAAGATCTGGCATTAGATCGTCTTTGGATTCGACAATTTTCAGCTCGTCAGCGTCCACCCGAATTATCGTCGTGTTCCAGATCGAGTCCACGACTTTGGCGGTGAGGAGACGGGCGTCGTAGGTGGACGTGGAGGGGGCGTGGGGGGGACTCTGCTTCCTCTTGGGGGGATATCGCGTCACGGATGCGGTGTATTTCTGAAGCGTCTTCTTCTTCGGGTTGCACGTGGTGGAAGTCATTCTTTTTCAGGAATGGGTAGAATTGAAGAATATTTAAATTAGGAGATTTTAGCACTCGTTAAAAAAGTAATTAACAAATCGTCAACTTTTTAAGTGATGTCTTATCAATGAGATTACTTATTTATTATTTTATTTTGTTTTTTATAATTTGCATCAAACCACACAGTACATGCAAATTAATCACTTCTACTTCCACCCACATTAAGAATTGTACAAGCTTTTCGCTTTGCACGTAGTGGAAGCCACTATTTTTCATAAATGGAATTGAAGATTTTAACAATCGTTGAAAAAAGTGATTAAAAAATCATTATCTTTTTAACTGATACCTTATCTATTTGATTATTTTATTTTGTTTTAAGCTTTGCACCAATGCAAATAAATCACTTCCACCCACATTAAGAATTCTACAATCTTTATATCTCCACATAATCACTACTCACAATCCAACTACTGCAAAATAATTTACAAATAATGTGCTTATGCATTTGCAAAGTCACAGTTTGGATAGTTTATCACAGTTTAAAACCACGAGCATAAAAAATCGAGTACAAATTACGGTCAGAAATATTACTAATTTAATTTTGTCTCAAGATTTTAACTGGATGAAACGATTGCCAAAATTTTACTGTGGGTAAAACTTTGCGATATACACAAATACCAAACCCGTGAGTATACTTATATCAATTGCAAACAATGACTTTGAGAAATGTCAAACTTTGCCTGTATTCCTATTGTTTTAAGAGGAGTTGTGTTATTTATGGAGGATGATGAGGAAAGAATAAACCCAAGTGCGTAGGAGTCATTAAATAAATTGTGCATGCATTTCACCTGCAGCGCAGTGCAGCTCTCCTCACTTTGTTGTACGTACAAGTAGGAAGTTGGCCATTAAGATGGAGAAGGAATGCATGGAAAATCTGAATAATAAGCGAGTTTTAATGGGCTTCTCAAACTCCTCAGTTTCATTTCAACATATGCACACCTCCATTTTTTGACGGAGTGAAGAATCAGGGTTCACCATTACGTATTATGTAACAGGTTTTTAAAATTATGAACTTCATTTCAGGTAAAGTTCTACATAATCTGTGAGATACGTAATTTTGTGTACAGAAGATAAATACAAGTCAACTGTAATCATCTGACCAAAGCTAAATATTTATGTACTATAAGAAATAAAATTGTAGACCTGAAACTCACAAAAAGGTAAACGGGGCGACACGTGCGAGTAAATCAGAATTCACAAAGTAGGTATGACGAATTAAGAACTTGAGATTACCTGCTTGGAGATTACATACTTATGCATTAGGCAACTCAATTTTGTGGATATGAATTCATCGCGAGTGAGCGAGGATCACCTCATTCATTGTTTTAAGTCAGACTCCCATTCCGGAGGTGTTCACAGTCATAAATGAGTCATGCCTCGGAATACTGATTAGCCAATTTATGTATGCACCTTTCTCGATATGTGTCTCCAACCAGGCCAACTTTTATATATCCAAACTTGTCAGTCTGTTCGTCTCTCATATTTATAAATACTCCAAGCATCGTCGTACCTTGTTTATTTGGTCGTGTGGCTTGCCAACTTTCATGCTCCTCGTACATAATAAGAGACGTGTAGGTGCTGCATGGATTCCAACCAGTGCCCGCGGAAGGGTGGGGACAAAAGAGGGATAATGCCCCACGGTTTTTCGATGTCCTCATTATCTCCCCATGTTGTATAAACTGCTTCCTCTCCTATCCTACAATCATACCTGTTCACTTTCATTCATTTGAGTGATTATGATGGTGAGTGAACATGAATTTCCTGTGATTTGAATGAAAATGATTGAAAGATTCCGTCATTTCAGATGAATAACTGTGAATGAAAGGGTTTCTCATTCATTTCATTTTTCACCTTATGCTTAATACATATGGGGCGAATTAAGAAATGAAGTCCGATGAAGTGAAGTGCAATGAAATGAATTTGAAAGACAATGAGTGAATGTGAATGAAAATCTGACTTTTGAATGAAAACTAAATTTTAAACAGGTGTGCCTGCAAGGTTAATGTCCCCACATGGCTTCCGCGGCCACTGGTTCCAAGTCTGTCCTCTCTGGAAAACTTGGAGAAAGTGAAATCGTCATGGAAGGAAACAATAATAAAATATTGAGTTTGGTGTAAGAATTTGGTGCGCCGTGCCGTTAAAATCCGTTGGAGAAAGTTAAAGTATTTAGGAGAAAATGGATTGAGATAGAATTGAATTATCGGAATGGGTGAGGGAGTTTTGTTCACCTTTCCAGCTCCGTCACCATTTATTCCAATTACATGTCTCAAGAACTGAGTTAACTAAAATTCCGACTAATCGTTTCCCATAAAGGGGACCTGAACCCGTTCGGCATCTCGCCTCATGACCATTACGATGTAAAGTTATGTTATGTACGTTATTATGCATCGAGTTGATGTGGCCTTTTCTGAAGCAGTGGAAAGGCTCGGATCGTTACATTTTAGTACGAATTTCCACTCCGTACTAATAAAAGTATGGTAAGAAAAAGGAATGTGTAATGTACGGCACATATTCAAATTTCTCAAAATTTTAAGATTTCAATTTCTATTTACAAATGAATCACACTTTGATAAATATTGTAGTTTCGATTTTATGAATAATTTTCAAAAAGTTTCCCAAATATTTTGTATAATTTTTTAAAAATAAGCTATGTAAGTTTTAGAAAAAAATCTTCAAAATTGAACATGCCGAGCGTCAACTTTTGTGAAGGGGAGAGATTTATATTTTACAAAAATCTATATTTTGCAGAACATTTTGAAAAGTATTCTAAATTTTATTTCCCATATGAGAAACCCATGTGCTAAAACTGCCTAAATAATCGGCATAAATCTCTCCACGTGGGTATTTTCTCATATTTGTTAAACACTACACATGGGAAATATCATTACAAGATTTCCTATAAGGATTTAAATCTGAGTAAATTTCCAGAATTGATTGTACACAATTATGTAAGGATCAATTTTTGTATGTAAAATTTTACGTCATCCGTGTTACACAAATAAGTATTTTAGCATAATCCCGTCTCGATAGAATTAACATTTAATGTTGCGCAATTAAACATAATTTTGTTGGTCATAAACTTTTCTCTGCCACCTACGCATCTCTTGTGCGGATTTTATGGAAACAAGTACATAAGTTAATCGTGTCTCTAAATTTTATGTATATCTCATGAAATTCCTAATCGTTTAAGGCTACGATTTAGTGATGCTAATAATAATTGGCGTCTTTGTTGTCGTACCCGAAAACAAATGTGGGTCCAAATATCCACGATCCAATTACGATCGGATTTGTGAAATGAACCGAGGTAATTAATTATGATTTTATTGTTTCGTGCATTACTCGAACTGCACCCATTACAAAACTTTTAAGCATGGGGAACACATAAAATCCTTACACAAAAGGATGTAAGATTTCATTTGATACGAAATCAGGTATTTATTTACGTTTCTCCATTTCGTGATATTCGAAATTTCTCTATCGAAATTTACGAGTACGAAATGCTTTTCAATTTTTATTAGGTCTTTTAAGGTGGACATATTGCCTCGGTTTCTGTGTCGGTCCGTCATTCTGGTCAAAGCCACCCTATTCGAATCATACCTGTTCAAAGATTTACTTTTCATTCAACAGTCAGTAATCTCGATTTCTTACTGAAGATTTTCATTCAGATTCAGTCATTTTCGATCAAATTCATTTCATTTCACTTCATCCGGCTTCATTTCTTACTTCAGTCATTCTTATTCAAAAAAATGACAAAAAATTCATTCTCATTCACTATCATTATAAAAATAATATAGCTCAAAACGAGATGGTTTTAAGTCGATTGGAACTCTATGATCTTTTTCACATGTCAATTTATATTGAACCAGTTTATTTCCATTTTGACGTCCAACTTTGCCAAATTTTTTGTATACCTTGAAAATCCGTAAATGCAGATTTCGACACGAGAGAAGTCAAACGTGAATAATTAAAGTGTATTTTGTACCCAGTTCTTAAGCTGGAAAAAAGTTCCTAAATTAATTTTAAATTACTTAAATAATTCACCATCATAATCAGTCAAATGAATGAAAGTGAACAGGTATGATTCAAATGTTTTTGGGTCAAATATGAGTGGATATTGAAGTAGTGTTTTTCGAAACCTAGAAGGACTTTCTCCCAGCCAGTATTCTGCAGTGGAAATATTTTCATGAGGGCGGAAATTAGTCACCAATTTCAAAAGATGTTTCGGAATTTTCTTGACTAATACAAAATTTCGGCTGGGAGAAAGTCCACACCGATTTTGAAAAACAGTTTCATTATACACACGCATATTTGACCCTAAAAACATCTGAATAAGGTGATCTTTTGGAATTTTTTTTAGTCGAAGAAAATTCCAAAACATTTTCTAAAATTTGTAATAAAAAACACTAATTTCCACCCTCATGAAAATTTTTTCATGAAAACCAAGCAGAAATCCCTGAAGCTAGTGACCTAATCCCACCGAATAAGCCGGGAGGAAGGAGTGAGGGCATCACTCTCCTTGACTTGCCACCTCTGCTTGTCCTTCTCATTAAAAGCCTCCTCCGTCTAGTCTGATCCCTACTGGAAGAAGAAGAAAGATGCAAATTCCTAACCATCTCATCAGGGCATCCAAATTGATGAGGATCAGGCCACGTTTTGAATATGAAACGAAGGAGGCAACCGTGTCCTCCGCTTTGGTGATAAATTGTTATGTGGCTCCATGAGACGACATGTCGTTTCGTGTGTTCATCATAATAATAAAATTTAAATCTTTATCCTCTCCTTGCTCTAATATCGAGACATTTTAAGCCACCGTCGTCTGCGTGGCTAATCAGATCTCCCCAATATTTGATGGGAGGCATTGATACCCAAAAAGTTGACACGTAGACGACCCCACGACCAGACCACCACTTGACAAAATCCACTTGATTTTAACGCTGATGTTGCTCGGGCTTGGTGTTAGTTTACATCGTGCTTGGTGGTGGCTGGTTCTTAATGAAGCCTGCTTTTCAGAGGAGTTGGGTGGGTGACGTGATTTTATTTTACGGGATGATTCCTGAGATGGGATTGCATATGCAAATTTCCCCTCTCATCAGGATGCCGGGAGAATCCGCTGTTTTATGAAGGGACGAAGAATAGGGAATGTAGGAGGAGGTTGGAGAGATTATGTATGTATTACTTACTTATTAGCGGGGAGGAGCGAAAGGATAAGAGAGATGTGCATGATTTTGTAATGTGGAGAAAGTCGGGGGGGGGGGGGGTTAAAAAATGAAGGAAAAGAGTGGATTTTATGGATTAGTGGGTACACATTGTGTAATTTGGGGTTGGGCATTGTAGTACACGACACGTGTACATATTGTATACGTGGAAAATATGATAATGCGCCGAAATATGGATACATTTTTAAGAGTGACGGAGGAAAAGTTTTAAAATTTAAATATTTTAAATTTTAAACATATATATTTAAACTTTTATAAGTAAAAGAAAGTTATGACATATGTTGAACGCACTGATGCATTGTGATGACAAAATATAGAGAATTTTTTTTTATTTTGAAGAGAAAGTAAGTAAGTTTCTCTGAAATTTCGAGAAATTGCAGACTAGAGACAGTTGGACCAAAATTAGTACAAAATGCAACAATTGATATCAAAATATAGACGTTTTTAAATTTTCAAGAGAAAGTCATTAAGTTTCTTTGAAATTTCGAGAAATTCCAAACCGGTGAAAGTTGCACGAAAATTTGAACACTTATTGTGTTCAAATTTTCGTGGATTACAAGGATTTCGTGGATACAAGGATTTTAATCGGCTGAGTGATAATGACTGGTTGGAGAAAGCGGTGGTGGGTGTACGGATATTGTGGCGATGATGGTAACGAAACGACGATTTTGTGTTATGTTGTGGAAATGAGATTTCTTCATTAAAAAATGCCATCATTAAGTCGGCAAGTGAGTCAGTGTGGGTGGTGAATTGGAGAGGATGCTGCTGCTGGGTCCTCATCATCACCAGTGGCCGCGGAAGCCATGGGGACATTTAGTGATATGAATAAAACCAGGGAAATCCTTTTTCCGGAAAAAATCGGGGAAATTCCCGTAATTATATGAATAAAAATTTCGGCATTTGCTTTTCCCTGAGGGAAAGGAAAAAGGGAATAGCTTTTCCCTCAACCTCAAGATTTTCCCTGGAGACGGGGATTTTCGTATGAATAAAACCAAGGTGAAAGCCTTTCCTTCAGGCAATCTCCCCAAAAATTACCGATCAGCTATTATGCTGACCCCAACTCTCGTGACGTTTTTCTTTTTTTGTTTTTGATGGAGAAAAATGCGAATTTTCGGCCACTTATGCCATCATAACTTTGTTTAAACTGAGCATTATGAAAAATCCCGAAACATGTATTCAATTATTTACCTAAGGCTACATAATTATCGAAGTTTCATCAAAATCGGAGCGCGACCGCTGCGCGCTGGCGTCATCGCATTGTGAGTGAGTTTGGAGGGTGTACAAAAAATCAAATACATTTTCAAACACATGAAATCAAATACATTCATATACAACCCCGAAATTTATTTAATTTTTGCAATTCTGAGATGCACCTGTACCATCATACTGAATTTCAGCTTTTTTAACCAGCACAAACCAGTGGGGGTCACTAGGGGTACATTTCCTTAAGAATTTGATTAAAAAACATGGTCAGAAATTTTGGAAAATGCATTTGTCTTAGTTTCGATGGTATCATTTTAATTATATGTAATTAAAGTTAGGGGAATTGCCCGAAACCAGGGGGATTTGCCTGGCGAGAAAGGCAAAAGTTTATTCATACGGAAAGGGGTAATAGCCTTGACCTGAGAGACTTCCCCTCAGGCAAATGCCTTTCCCTTTTCCCGTTTCCTTGGAGGATTTCCCTGGTTTTATTCATACCAGTCATTGTCATTGTAGGATAGGGGAGGAACGGGTTTATTTGTGTAACAAGGGCATATTATGCGGACATCGAATAACCGTGGGAACATTGTCCCCTCTGTCTCCAACCCTTCCGCGGCCACTGGTCATCATTCTGAGCATAAATATAAAATAAGAAGAGCTTTTACTTTTTTTTATACGAGTCCTCATATTCATTTAGTGTGAGTTTTTGTAATTACGGGATGGGCGAGGAGGAGGGAGGGAGGGAGAGAGAGTTGTGACGATTCAAGTGGTTGCACAAGAACATGAATGAATGGGAACGAAATGAAGTGGTGATTACAGAAGAAAGTCGAAATAGGAGAGAAAAGAAAAGAAATTAATTCATGCATGCCCACTAATTGAAAGGAGAACACCATATTAACGTGGAAATACTTAACAAGAAGTAGAAGAGAGGAAAAAACTGGGGCTAGTACGTATTTATGTGTATGTATACCTACTTCAACCCCTACTTTAAAAAATTGTATAATTCAAGGAAGTAAGACATATAGTAAATTAATGGTGAGAGAATAAAGTTGAGTTACATATATTAAAAAATCATGTCTACTTTTTGCATTGATTTTTGTAGTAATTAATTTCGAAGCTGTGTTTTATAATTTTTAGGTGAGTGGGAAATGTGAGAAAAGTTTTATTCTTTACTGAATTTACTACTTTTACTAAATAATGTTTAATTTTTTTTAAATTCCGTCCCCTGATATGAATCAAAATTAGTTTTTGAATTCAATTTATACACAATTGATTTACACGACGTACTTCAACCCTTTAAAAAATTGTAAAATTCGCGGAAGGAACATTCGAAATTAATGGTGAAAGAATAAAGTTGAGATACATACATACATTAAAAAAATGATGTCTACTTTTTCTAAGGTGAGGTAAAAAACTATAGTTACAGTTACACCTTAGTATGCATTCACCCCCCCCTTTGAAAACCTTGACCGCCGCCTACAGCCAAGGGGGTGCGTTTTAGAGAAAAAAATAAAGAGACCGAAAAATCAATTACGGACCTAATCTAGTGCTATTGAAAGGGATTTTTCGATATGACCTCCCAGAAAAAAGTTTTGATGGTGGTGAATGGTTGCGTTTCACAGTTTAAGTATGAAGGAGACTACCTACATAGCTGGGTATCTAAATTTATGAAAGATCGCCCCCACTTTACTATAAGCGGAAACAAGAATCGGGTCGATTGGTTGAGAAATCAGCGACTTTTCCTTATAACGAAAATTTCCGTGTGGTTGCTATATAGTAACTATATAGTTACACCCTCGCTATGGAATAATTTATAGGAAAAGTGAAAGGATAAGGGCTCACTTGTAGTATTTGGAGGGGTCCGGATTAGGCCTTTTTTGTCAACGTTTCGACCTCAAAGGGTCTTCTTCAGGACGACGAAGAGGATTGCTTCACATGGTGGTTTGTGGGTAAATGGGGAAAAAAAGAAGGAAAAGAATGAAACAGTACAAAAGTATTGTAAGATAGGAGGAAACAACCGTTAAGCGCGTAACGGTTGGAATAATTTATAGGCTTACAAGGGACACTCACGACCTGTCGTTTGAGTCCAGGGTACCCACTATGTTTTTTAGAACCTACTAGGACCCCTGATGAAGGATTCATTCATATTTCCGTGTAAAACTCATATTTGGCCCAATGGCGTGGCGCTAAACTTAAAAATTTGCATTTTCGACCAACTTCAAACCCCCATAACTTTTGCAGTTTATGTCGGATTTTTAAAATTTTATGCTTAAAATGATCAGAAAAGTCCAAATTTTAGAGAAAAAAATAAAAATAAAAAAATTTTAATTTTTGAGATATTTTTAGCATTTTTTCGACGAACCCGAAATTTCGGAATTTTACGAAAAGTTAAAAGCGATAATTTTGGAAAAAAATTCATAAAATACGAAAGTTGAACTCCTTGTCATGATTTTTGCCAAAAATTTTGAAAATCCGTCCAGGATTTCAAAAGTTCTGGCGGTTTTAAAATGAAAAACCATCAAATTTGGCGAATTTGGCGCTACGCCATGGCGCCAAATATGAGTTTTACACGGAAATATGAATGAATCCTTCATCTTGGGTCCTAGTAGATTCTAAAAAACATAGTGGGTACCCTGGACTTAAACGACAGGTCGTGAGTGTCCCTTGTTAGCCCGTGTCCGGGCTTATGGGACCGTCATGTCTGTCTGTGAACACGATAGACTAGCAATTTTACCATATGCATATTGGACAAAGTTAGGAAACAAGTTCGAAGGTGGGCGAAATCGGTCAAATTGTTGACCCGTGGAGGTCATGCAAGTGATGCTATGCACTAGATTTCAAAATTGTCATAGAAAGCTGAAATTTTGCATGCAGATTGTTTGTGGCTCGTATCACTTCGTATGGAAGAATATGAATTCAGATTGTAAAAACTTTCGTCTGGAGGGGTGACCCATACCGATTTTTCAAAATCATCAAATCGAAGGGTAATTTAATACAACGGTTTTTAGTCGCACATAATGGAAGAATATGAACTGGAATTGGGAAAATATTTATGTGGAGAGACCCTTTGAAGTCGCTAATTGTCCCCAATGGTTATACATAGCTTTAAGTTTACACATTAGTCGAAGCGCAAATTTAAGTGGGTTAGGCATATCGAAACTTAACACCATTCAACTGACACTTTTAAAACGTATGCTGTAAATTTGAACGAATTAAATTGGCCCGCAACCCTAACGGGCTTTGCAATAGCGTGCAATAATGGTTATGTTCTATGTTTGCTTTTAAAATTTCAAGGCATAAAAAAGAATTAAATAAAATATAGCTTGAAAAAGTAAAAATTTCTAAGGTGAGGAAATGCACTTAAAAGTATTAAACAAGCTTCCTCCGCCACCCAGATAATTTTACTTCGCCTGGGCTGTCTATTCCATGCAAGAAATATCGACAGTATTTTGGTGTCATGTAAGAAAAAAAGGATTAGAATTAATTCCTTGGTCCAAAGCTAAGTTTTGAATTGGTTAATATCCACATCAACATTGCTGGGTGCTAAGGGCATTAGCAATTATGATCATTTGGTGGAAATTGCATATAACCTATGGTTCACTCGTCCCCAAATTTAATTATTTGTATAATGACGTCGAGATCGTTGGGCATTCAAGTCGGAATGTATGAACTGATAACCAATATATTTTAAACCTATAGTATACAATGACAAGACAACCATTGTTTTTTAGATTTGTTGGGTGACTCTTTGAGCGACTTATTTACAACATATTTTTATTAAAACAGATATTTTTGCATGGTATAGACAGCCCAGGCGAAGTAAAATTATCTGGGTGGCGGAGGAAGCTTGTTTAATACTTTTAAGTGCATTTCCTCACCTTAGAAATTTTTACTTTTTCAAGCTATATTTTATTGCATTGATTTTTGTATTAATTAATTTCAAGGCTGTCTTTTATGATTTTTAGGTAAAGGCCAGTTTACAGGTCATGTTTTTCACGTGAAATCGCCTTTGCGTGAAAATTTCACGCAAATTTCACAAAATAGTTCTCACGTCAACGGTGAAAACAACAAGTAATTTTCACTCGGGTGCAATTTTCACTCAAACTCGATGAAATTTCCGTGAAATGCTTGCACATTATTTCACGTGAAAATCTCCCTTAAGTGAGAAATGTGAGAAAACTTCTATTCTGTACTTAATTTTGCATAATTTTCAAAATTACTTTTTGAATTCAACTTATACAGAATTTATTTACACGTACTTCAACCCTTTAAAGAATTATATAGTTCACGGAAGGAATATGTGTACGAAATTAATGGTGAGAGAATAAGGTTGAGATACATACATTCGAAAATGGTGTCAACTTTTTGCATTGATTTGTGTATTAAGTAATTTCAAGGCTGTCTTTTATAATTTTTAAGCAAGTGGGAAATGTGAGAAAGTCGGGTTTTGCTGAATTTTGTATAAATTTCGTCCCACAATATTTACATGAGTTAAAGTTAGTTTTGAATCAAATTTATTCAGTATTAAGTAACTGATACATATGTTTTGCTTACTATTTTTTGTAGTTAGCTAATTAACTGTGGAAGTTGTACATATGCAATTTTTAGGTAAATGAGTACATGGGAAATGTGAGAAAATCGTTATTTTAGTAAATTTTGAGTAGATTTCGTCTCCATACAGGAATCAAAATTCGTTTAGGATCCAATGTATGTAAAGTTATTAAATAACTGATTTACTATTTTTTATAGTTAATTAATTTTTAAGCAGTATATATGTAATTTTTGTAATTAAATAAATAACCGAGTAAATGTTGAATTTTGCAATGCCAAATTTACTCAAATTATCACCGAAATTTATGCAAATTCTTGTGATATCTCTCCTTATGCACGACATGTTTTGTTAGCTTTTTTTCTCTCTCTCTCTCTCTCCGCTTCATTTATTTATTTATTATTCCGTGCATTCTGTGATTGTCACTTTCTCCTCGATTCTGCTTACTTTTTCTCCTCTGCCTCCCTGCCTCCCACCATAAAAAATCCTTTGTTTCTCTCGCTTTTTGTTTTGTTTAATTTCTTTCCTGAATGAAGCGTCCTTATCCGAAATGTAAATGATGATGACGACCGAGTCCTCTCTTTTTCTTCTCCTCTTCTGTGTGTGATGTACACATTTTAAAGTGAATGCATTTGATATATTCGCTTCTTTTCTGCCTCCTCTCAAAAATAAAACAAAGCCAGCGAGAGAAATATTTAGAAAGAATGAGCCAGATATTGTTTTCATTTTTCAAAAGAAGAAAGGAGAGAAATCTCGGCAAAAATAAATACGCTCCAGCAACAGATATAATAAACTCGTGGAAACGGAACGGATTGAAATTCCTAGAAAATTTGACATTTTTGACGTTTCGATATTTTATAGGATTTGACCTCTTTTACACGGTCACTTGTACGTCGAAATGGTAATGATTTCGAAAATCTCCGCCCTAAACTATGTCAAAATGAAAAAATCTGTATTTTTGACCTCTAACATCATCACTGACCTTTTTGACCTGCAGGGTCAGTTAACGAAATCCATCTTACTTGTATAATTAGATGTAGATATGCGAAAACAGAACGCGAAAAAGTTGATTCGTTAGAGAGTTCTCGTGCTGACTAAAGGACGGACTGACGGACGGACAAATTGATAGCAATAACTACACTTCACTTGGTTCCGCTAGTTAATAATTTGGGTGGTCCATAGAAAATTTGAAAATTTGGAAATTGGAAGTTTGGAATTGTGGATATTTTGGGTAGAATTTTGTAAAGGAGAAAGTTGTTGAAGTATTTGTGGAGGTTCCTTTTGGGTGGGCTGTGAAATAATATGGGGACGACATGCTGGTGGTAGGCATTGTTTGAGTGAGTGGAGGAGATAATGAGTGGAACATGGTCGTCGTAATGAGTGGAACGTCTCCATCACACATCCTTCAAAGCTTTAATTCTTTTTGTCCGCTGAAACAAAGGGAGGAAAAAATGAAGTAGGCGTCCGTTCCGTGGAAGGAATTGGGAGGGGATGGAAACCACAGAGAGACAAATAAATAGTGTCGCCATGAGTGAAATGAGTAATGCATGCTGCGGAGGATGGATGGAATGATTTCCCAGATAAGACTTTCTCCCATAGAAAAAGTAACGAGAGGATGGAGCACTGATTAAAAAATGAGATGGGTCACGTGTCTGGACAGGGAGAAAGTTAAGGTTAAAATTCTTTTTTTTTTTGATGTCGATAAGTTTGGAAAAATGATGTGATTTTAGAAATTATAGGTTTTTCGGAAATTTTAGCTGGATTACATATGTACATTACGCAGAGTCATGCATGTGTATGTGCAATTTAATATCTTGCATTTGGAGCAATTAATTTCAAAAATTGCACAATTAAAGGTGATGAATGTTACGACGGGGATGATGTCACAGTCGCAGATGTTATTCTTCCACTGAGAAAGCATGTCATGTCATATATTTAGAACGTGGTGGTTAATTTGGCTACTTAAAGTAAAATCGTGCACATTTTGCATCTTTTTTCTCATGTTGTGTGACATGGAGGAATGACAACACACCTCCATGAATATGCAGCCCTCATTAATTACTCAACATCTTCTTGTATGCGACTAAGGACACAGTTTGTACATTGTAATCCGACCAAAAATCCAGCACGCTTTATTATTCTCCACGAAAATGCAGTGAAGAATGCATGTCGGCAATTAAAGGAAATTCTTGATTAGCTGAATTTTCCATTAAAGGTAGGAACAAATTGGTCCATAAGAAATCTCAAATAACCGGATAAATACATTCCTCAAGTTTCCCCCGTTTTAAATTCGGAAATTTACGATATAAATTTCCACCCGAGATTCAGAGCTCAATTAAAGGAAAGATTTCGGCTAAAATGAAATGAAACAAATACTTTACGTCACTAGAGAAGAAGGATACAGGACAGAAATCAGGACAGCAAAGTGTATGAGATTTATCCATAAGAATGGGGAGGATTGGTCCACCGGGAGCCAGGGGTCCGGTGGGGCTCGTAAATAAAATGAGCCCAAATTTGTAGCTCCCATTTTCTTGCTCGCTTAATAAAGAGAATAATTCGTTGTTATTATTAGTCGTGGGTTGGGAGGAGATTGGATTCCGAGAAATCGTCCTCATCATCATGTAAGCTCCATAAAATCTCCCTCAGACCATGTGAGATCGTGGTGGTGGTGGGGACCAGGCTGGACAAACACTTGGCACCCTTGCAACCAGTGTTCTCCAGCTAACGGTGGAGGTCTCCCAGCGTATGCGGTCAGATTTTGAGAAAATTAGTGCCAATCGATCACAAATTTGATTAGAATGAAATTTGCAAAAGATACGATCTCCCGAATGGGCACGCTTGGCAGAGATATTTGCATCCGAAAAGGAGAAAACGCGAAATAAATTTAGAAAGTGTACAATTTGTCAGAATTAGAGTTATCGGATGACATGGTTGTTTTAATTCAGATATATTTATTCCTAGCTTTCGATACTCACTAGTATCATCTTCAGGGACAATATTTGAAATCAAGAAAACAAGATTGATTTCACTCACAATGCTAATCATAAATTATTGTTGTTATTCAAAAACGGTATCGTTGTCAGGGGCGCTTGATCAGTGGTAACATTAGTGAAGACCAGATAGGATTCAGGTTCATGCCGTGGTCTTGATTCATGGCGTCGGAGGTTTTACGGATGTACAGACTTTCAAGAAATTTTCTGTGAAAATTTCGCCGCTCGGGTAGAATTAGACTTGCAATTTGTCATATTTAGGGCACGTTTTCTCCTTTTTGGATGCGAATATCTCTGCCAAACGTGCCCATTGGGAGATCATGTCTTTCGCAAATTGGATGGTAATTAAAGTGTCTTGTACAAATTTCATACTTATTAAATTTGTAATCGATTTGCACTAATTTGTCCAAAAATCTGACCGCATACGCTGGGGGACCTCCATTGTAAATTAAGGAAAGGTACAAAAATCCTGGAAAAATATAAAAATAAATATTTTGCGGGACTTATATACTTACATAAAAATTTTGAAAATGACGGAATTTCCAAATTGATTTGCATTTTATTTCTCAGAAATCTATCATATTATTTTGGCCTTTAAAAAGTATTTCCTACGTTCTTTCGTGGTTGTTGCACCCTGTCTAACGATGGAACCCTTTCGCCCTGATATTCACATCACATCGTGTCCGGGACACAAATCCCCGAGCCAGATTTTGGTTGTGTTTGGTCTTTGTCGTCTCAAGTGGAAGGACGGAGAACGTGCCCCCACAAACTTTCTCCATGCTCCACCACCAGGGCGGCCAAACGTGTCGTGTAGTGCACATCATATGTAAATGTGTATCGAGGAAAGTTGGTGGTGCTGCTACTAATTAAAGCAAGATTTACGTCTGCCCAAAAGCATTTAATCTGGTCACGGCCCATAGTCACCCCAACCCAGCCCCGCCAGATCCCCATCCACATGCATCCACATGTATCTACATAAGGACACACCACGGCTGCCCTTTCCCCACAAAATCATCTCCATCCATTATTACGACGCGTCCTCCCAAACTTTAAGTTTCCAGACCTCAAATTCTCCCTCGATATAAGTTTACATGGATCGTGTGTGCTGCAAGACGTTTAATTTCTCAGGCTCCGGAGGCTCAGTGTTTCGGGGGAAAGGAACCACTTGGGAGAAATAACGGGGAGAAAGTGGGTTTTTTGAAGTTATTTTGACCTGCAAGAAATTGGAGGAGCCGAAAACTATGTCCATACGGCGCGTATTTCTTGCACTTTCTCCGGGTTTCTTGCACCCCCCATTTCTCGCGTTGCTTTATTTGCAGTGCAAAAAAATTGTAAAAAAACGCAAGAAAGGAAACACAAGGTTCAAGTAACTCCTTACTTGGGAGAAATAACGGCAAGAAAATGGTTTCTTGCAGGTGTTTGAGCCTACAAGAAATGCACGGCACAAGAAACTGCGCCCTGCCGCTGTAGTTCATACAACTCGTGGCTGGATGGCACCTATTTCTTGCACTTTCTCCCAGTTTCTTGCACCTCGCATTTCTTTTGTGTCTTGCTTTTGCAGTGCAAGAAATGTAGCAAACGACCCGGCAGAAGCGGAACCCTGGTGCTGCTTAATTTCTCATGCCCAATAATAATATATGTGGATGGTTGGGCTAAAGAAGCAAGTGGGCAATTTCTCTCTCTTTCTCGCTTTCTCCGCTTGGCTGAGTTGGGCAATAACGGAGCCCCAAGAAGATGGAGGGGAAGGGTGGTGTGATTTAGATTCCGTGGCTTCTGCATATCCCACTCGAGTAAGTGGAAAGGGGACACGAGTTAATTGCAGGTTTTAATTGGTAAATATTACATCTTGCATCTAGGGTGACTTTTAATCTTATCGGAGGGTTATCGGTTTCAATCAATAGCACTCATGGCCAAACGTACATAATCAAGTTACATAATTATTAGCACGTGTGAATTGCACACATTTAATTTGCATATTAGACACGTTAAATATTTGCATGAAAAAATTCAGGTTTTCTTGTCAATCAAATATGTCTGCAAGTTTTTCTTGTCAATCTTTCCGCTAAATTTCTTTCTTCTCATGTTAATTTCTGATCTGAAAAAGAGGACACGATATGCAGATTTTAATTTGCATTTGGGTGATCTGACCTTATCAAAGGGTTATCGGTTTCAATCAATAGCACTCATGACAAACCCTTTAAGACGTGCAAAAAACTTAATTGCATGTACGTGCCAATTGTACATATTTGCATATCAGACACGTTAAATATTTGCATGAAAAAGTTCACGTCTTGTCAATCAAATCTGCCTACAAGGTTTCCCACAATTTCGCCACTTTCTCCTCTCACGGAACAAATGTCACGGTTTAAATTTTACTAGTAAATAGGACGCCGACTTAATAAAACGGTCCTCCGACTTTCTCGTCCTCATTCTTATTCTTATTTTATACTTTTGTTCATAAGACATCCTCGACTTCTGTGCTGTTACGTATGTAATTTCTCTCGCTGGTTTTTAGTCAGGGCTCGTAGTGCTCTAAATAAAATGGTGATTCCATCCTCTCTCTTCGTCGAGTGTTCCCTTAATCTTAATGTAATCTGACGAGGGCTTCGACGACTTGTAGCTTTCTGCACATAAAAGTGAGATAAATTTTAATGCCGCAACATAAACAAGGTGACGACGTGGGAGACGAGAAGAAGATGGGCATGTGACGAAAAAGAGAAAGTTGCAATGTGTCGATTTTTTTTACTTTTTTAGTTTTACCGTTTCGATTAAAAAAATCAGCATATTTTTTTTTCTTTGCGACTTTCTGCGAAGTTTGTTTGGTGGATGACATGACACGACACGAGACAGGCAGGGGTATGTACATGTTAAAGGACAGTGGCCGCGGAAGGTGTGGGGACATGTGGGGAAATTAACATTGTAAGATAGAGAAGGGTTTATATAAGATGGGTAGATGATGGGGACATCGAATAACCGTGGGGTCATTGTCCCTCTGTCCCCACCCATCCGCGATCACTGTCCATATACGACTCAACTATAGTGATATTGATAAATAATACCACGTAGTAATAGCTCGGTATTAAAATTTTACCCCGTGATAAATTTTTACCGACCGGTAAAATTTTAATATGTACCAAGCAGTAGCAATAACAACTTTAATTTCTTGCATGACTATACCAGATTTCTAACACATGGTATTGATAAATAATACCACGTGGTGATAGCTCGGTGTTAAAGTTTTACCAGATCCGTAGTAAATTTTTACTGACCGGTATAATTTTAATATGTACCAAGCAGTAGCAGCCTTAATTACCTGTGTGACTATAACAGTGCAGGGACATTGAATAACCGTGGGGACATTGCTCACACGCTTCCGCGGGCACTGATAAGAAGATACGTACGTATGCATACGTAAGAAGGAGAAGGAGATGGAGGAATGTTAGTTAAGTATTAACAATTTGGTATCGAACCGTGCCTTTCTTTCTCCTGATGATGGGAAGAAGTTGTCTTATGTAAATGAGGAGAGGAGAGAAATGTCGCTCCCGGTTTAAGTGTCCTTCATCCAAGAAAACAACTCCTCTTCACCCAACCCGCCCGCTTTCTCCGCTTTCTCTCCGCTCGCAAATAATAATCATGAAAAGTAAGTCTGAGGCATTCTCTCTCCTGGAAAAGACACATGACATCGACAAACATCAGGGAGGAAAACAAAGGAAAATAAATGAAGGCAACAAAATAAAACAAAAGGAGAAAGTTATTCATTCACGCCTCTATTTTTTTCCAAAATAATACATATTTCTGACGTGCGACTCGTGCAATTATTCCAAAGAGAGCAAAAGTTTAGAAATTTCTTATATTCGGGGGTCCTAATTTGCATATAAGTTAATACGTAAATATACATACGCTTCTTGGGGAGAAAGTTACTTTTGTTTTTCAGGGTTTCGGGTCTTGAAGGGTTTGGTAGATTTCTTGCTGTGGGAAGGAAGAAAGGTGAGAAGTGGGAGGTGCAAGAAAGTGGGAGAAAGTGTGATAAATGCGCGTCATCGTGCCACGTGTGGTACGAAGTATAACGGCAAGAAGTTGTTTTTTTGCGCCTTGCATTTCTTGCAGATACATGCAAAAACCTGCTTTCTTCCTGCTATTTCTTGCACCTGAAACATTGCATCCGTTTTTTTTGCGGGTTTGGCACATTTCTTGCACTATAAAGCAAGAAATGCAGCAAATGCAAGGTGCAAGAAACTGGGAGAAAGTGCAAAAAATACGCGCCATCCAGCCACGTGCCGTTTGAAGTATTTATAGCGGCGGGTGTAGCTTCTCGCGCCTTGAATTTCTTGCAGGTCGCAATATTTACCTGCAAGAAACCACTTTCTTCCCCCTAATTTCTTGCAAGTTTGTTACTTTCACCCGAAACACTGCGTTTTTTGTGTTCTCACTTGACTTGGCTCTCACCTCCGTGCATACATCCATATGCATTTGGTGAGTGGGAGCATATTCTTCTTGGGAAAGTGACGACGTTTTCCCATGGTCCGGATTTACATGTTCATTTGCATTATGGATAGACATTTGTGAAGGCTGTGCTTTCTCCCTGCATCCATTGTTGTTTCTTCTCGCGGCACATGGGGCGCGGCTGATTCGCTCGCTCCCTCATTCACTCACTCACTCACTCAGGACAACAACACATATCCATTAAACATAAGAACAAAAGTGAGCTCGACCAGGCCCTCAGAAATTCCAAGTAATCAAGGACGACGACGAGGAGGACAAGGCGACGCGAAGAAAGCAGCCACACTAAACTTTACTTCTTTACCTCTTTTGTTCCTCACATTGAAATTGTGGAATGTGGGCCGCTCGCTGCGAGGGTGAGGGCATAATCAGGAAGGAAAACACATGCTGAAATTATGAGGTATATTTAGCTAGGGATACAGACAAATTGGGCAATATTTGAAAGTATGTATGGAGGGTAAAAATTAAGGGTTTCTTTATTTTTTGGGGGGAAAGTTATTTTGGAATTTTTTGATATAGTTGTTTTTTGAAGGGAAAGCATTTTTCGAGAGACTATTTTTTTGGAGAAAGTCATTTTTTAAGTCATTGTTCTTGGGAAAAGTAATTTTTTGAGATACTGTATTTCTTTGGGTGAAAGTAATTTTTAAAAAGGTGTTTTTTGGAGAAAGTAATTTTTTTGAGAGGCTGCGTTTTTTGAGAGAAATTAATTTTGTTAACTTCTTTATTTTTTTAAGGAAGTCATTTTTTTGCGCTACTAGATTTTTTGGGAGAACTGTACCCACGGAATTTAAGGAGCAACATTTAAGAGTATGATGATGATGAGGAGGATGAATTTGAGTAGGTCTGCTGGGGACTGGGAGGAGGAGAAGATGAGGAAAGTGTAACTCATTCATTTAAGGAGAGAGAGAGTTTCAAGAAATTGGAAATTTCCAAACCTATTGTTCTCCCTCTCTCCACGAGTGAGCCGTGGATGTGGTGGTGGAGGCAGAATGTGTGTCCATATTTTATAAGCAAACAAACAAAACAAACTTTGCTCAAGAAGAGTGAGTTGGATTTTAATACGTAATTCATTCTTCTGCTTTCCCCTCTCAATAAAATATTTCCCTGTACTCAATTTGATTCCTCGTCGAAATGAATTAGTAAACTTTGCACCAATTTTGAGTATGGGCACCCATGTAAAATTAAATGTATGTGTACAGCTAACGATAAAATGTAAGGTTGACAAATTTCAGGCCTTATTTAATAACAAAATAAAATATTTGATGGAATTTTTAGCCGTTTTTTGCAGAATAAAACATTACGGCAAATTAAGATTCGTTTATTAGTATTGAAGAATTTCAAATGTTATAAAAACTGCGGAATTTTACGCCTATAAAAAATTGCATAAAATACTTGATGGAATTTTTAGCCATTTTTTTTACAGAATTAAGAACATTGGAAATTAAGGTCTGTGAGGTATTGACAAATTTTAAGTGTTATTTAAAAACAAAAACGGCAGAATTTTGCACATGGAAATAATTCCATGATAGAATTTTTAGCCGAATATTTTTTCCAGAATCAAACATTAGACTAAATTCAGATCCGGTTAAGAACGTTGGGTATTTATTGCACATGAAACGGTGCCGACATTTCTGGGCAGGCAGGTGAGTGAGTGAGTGAGTGGATCACGGAGATGATCCGTGTGGATAAGCTGGAGTCACCCTTCCACTCCAAACTTACATATCCTCACCACTTCCCCAACAAAAGACTCCTCTCATCCAGTTAATCTAATGAAATTTCCTCCTCAAAAGTCATCCACACCGAATCTTTCTCTCTCTCTCCCTCCTCTCAAGTACGTAGGTCTGCATGTAACTAGTGTACCGTGGGTGGACTGACAAACGTAAACGTCACGTCATGTCATTCATCCATTCATGTCCGTCACCATGTCGAGGAAGAAGAAGGCGACACTTTCGTCTTTAAGGGTTATGTCAACACATCAAATCTTATGGATTTTAATAATGTAGAAAATTACTGGGAGGAGAAACTTAAGTGAAAGTAATTTATCCGACACATACCACACCTCTCACTCACTCTCACACAATAACACTAACTCACAGTGGCCGCGGAACCCGTGTGGGGACATTAATATTTTGGGATAAGGGAGGAAGTGGTTTAGTACACTCTTAGAAAACTGGTATTAAATCATTACCGACCGGAGTACATATGTATGGGACTCTACCGGCACTGGTATTCAGTAATTTTGTGGTAATGAAAAAATTACCACTCAGGAACAATTTACTACCAATCGGGTAAGTAATTATTACCACATCAATCCCAGCAAGGAGTATCTATGTTTGCCTCTACCAGATTTTTAACAGTGTATAATATGAGGTCCCCTGGGGACATCCGTGGGGACATTGTCCCTCTATTCCGCGGCCACTGTTAACTTGTCCTTTGTCTAGGAGGAGAGGCGAAGGAGGGCGTTGGTCTTCTTATAATACTCATAATTTGTTTAATTTGCGAGGACGAGGAGGAGAAAGTTTTTGAGGGAATATGTTTTCTCTTGAAGGAGAAAGTGGGAACGTGAGGCTAAATAAACAAGAGATGCGCGCATAGTTGATCACTACCTTAATTTTGGGACACAATTTGCCAGTCAGGCTGGCATGATGGTGATGGTGATGTGATGGTATGCATGCAGAAAGAGAGAAAGCTCAGGGCCAACTTTCTCTCGTGTCGTCTTAAGAAGAAGAGACACCGAGAGAGAGAGAGAGAGGAGATCAATCAATAAATTAGTTGGTTAACTTGGGTGAGGTTTTAGCAGAAGGAGAGAAAGTATGTGGAGAGAGAGAGCTTGTTTCTTGGTGGATGGATTTCGTGTGAAATTTGGTGGAGAGAGAGAAAGTTTCGGGAGGAATTGTGTATCAATTTGCCTCATAATTTGAGAGAAAGGAGTCATGAAGGATATGGAAAAGATTAGAGGATTTTGATTTTGAAGGTCGATTTGGAAAATTTTGAAGAATCCTGAGACAATTTTGGATTTTTTTTAACGAGAACTGAATTTCTATTTGAATACGACTCGTCGTATCAACGATTAAAGTTTGAAGCGAGCTTGTTCCCTGGCTTATCGCGAAATTATTGCAGAGAGAATGTTTTTAAGGCCACGTGTATCATTTTGCCTCACAATTCGCAGAAATTTGTCACGATTTTACGTTTAAAGCTGCGACAATTGTGTATTTTTTATCTGAAACTGGATTTCTGTCCGACTGACTGGGTGTGTTACGTTGTCATCGTCTCAACCCTTTAATTGTGTATCTTCTTCTTGCTTGGTGTGTTTGTATATGAAATGAGCCCAGATTATTTTGGCCACATTTCGTCTAGCACTTGAAACCTGGTCGGTCGAGCACACACGCTGGCTGGGTCTTCTATTTGTCTTGGTTTTAGGACCAGCTCTCTCTCTCTCTCAGAATTGGATTCAGTGCTTTGCTTTATTTTAGAGTGATACCCTATTAAGCGAAGATTTTGTCCGTCTGTCCATCCGTCTGTCCGTCAGTAGGATAACGGGAGAACGGATCGAGATAGTCGAGACAGGTAGCGTCATACATATGACTCCAGGGGGAGACCATGCATATCCACTTTTGGGGTCAATCTGACCACCCCCTGGAGGTGTGGTCACATATTTTTGGGGGAATTACTGGTTTCACCCTATTGCTACATTTTGTTTGCTTTGCTTTATTTTATGGTGATACCCTGACGATTTTGTTCGTCTGTCTGTCCCTCTGTCTGTCAGCAGGATAACGGGAGAACGGATCGAGATAGTGGAGATCAGTTGAGAACAGCATCATACAAATGACCCCAAGGGGGGACCCTTCCACTTTTGGGGTCAATCGGACCACCCCCTCGAGGTCAGGGGGTGTAGTCACATACATAATTTTTAAGGACTGGTTTCGCCCTATTGCTACATTTTGTTTTGTTTGCTTTGCTTTATTTTACTCATCGAGTAAGATTCGTGCCGATGTGATTTGATTTGGAGGAGGAGGAGGAGGCGAGGACGGCGGAACTATGTTCAAGTGGATGAAAGGAATTAAACCTCTTCAGAATTTGCCTCACTCGGCCGAACAAGCCCAGCACATGACATCACATTCCAATTTCACATCAGTTTACTTTCCCCTGCATACAATTTGCATAGAATTAACAAACCCACGTTTTCAAAGTCTTAAGAGGAGCGAGTGAGTGAGTCGACTGCTTCTTCTTATTAAGGACGGTGATGAGAAGGGATTTGATGATTTGGCGTGGGGGATTGAGCATGTGGAGGACGAGGAGGGATGAGATTTTGGGTGAAAGTAGTGTGTGTGTGGAGTGGACTTTGGATTAGTGAGCGAGTGAGTGAAGTGGAGTGGAGAGACAAATGGGGGTTGAGTAGTACCATTGTTGTTTTAGACCAGAGTGCTGGACGGACGACGATGATCACGACGTGGACAAGTGGTGGGTGCAGGAGGAAAGCGAGGAAATGGGTGACGGGATTAGATAGATGTACTCCTTTTAAAAATGGCTATAAATAAGGACATGATGCAATGTGAGCTAGGTAAAAAAATGTACACAATGGTAGAAATCACTGTATCGAATTCTGCAGCAATTGACAAAAGCTGGATGCATAGATACTATATATTCTGCGTAATCTTGTAATTGTGCAGAAAATAAATTTGTATAGGCTTTATATTGACCAAGACTGTGTGTGCATAATTATGCATAGTTTTCTCTACAAATTGTTTTGTATACAGTTTTTGTGCATTATATTGAATTCTGCAGTAATCGACCAGCTCGATAAGTATTGTTCGTATTATGCATAATTTTTGCGACATAATATTGCAAATTTGAATGGGTTTCATTCTGCAGAACTATAATTCTGTGTATAGTTTTCTGTACAAATTGCGCTGTATGTATAGTTTTTGTGCAGAAAGTTGTGCCAAATGTCTAAAATTTCTGGAGAAAGTCGGGTCAAATTTTTACTCGGGGAAGGAACTTGACAATTAATCATTATCGGTTTATTTGCCTTGTTAAATATTACTTTAATTAAGGCATCGATTTATTTTTATAACGATTAATAGGGTTTTTATGGTGGAGTGATGACCAGCGTCCATGCCCATTTTGACCTAACCCTCTGCATTTGGGGGAGAAAGATATCGATTCCTCCGTTCGAGGGGGACGCGACCCATTGCAAGACGTCCGCGTACCCCAGCATCTCCACGCGACTGGTGAGACTGGCGGAAATTGCGCCCATGTGAAGGATCGAGGTGTCCGGCCAGGATGTCGTCATCGCAAATATCCTGCTGTCCGTCTTGCTCGTCGTGTACCTTCAGTTTTAAGACGAAGCAGATTTTCAATTTTTCTTGTAATTCATAATTTTATGACATGAAAATGTGTAGAAATTGATTTAAGTTAAGGGGAAGAAGAAATAGAGTAGAAATCGTTGTTTAGAATTCTGCAGTAATTGACAAAAGCTTAATTGCTATTGCATTTCGCAATTTTTTTGCATAATCCTGCAGAAAATTTTTATGGACTTTATTCTGCACAAAATTTTGCACTATTTTCTGTCTCTCTGCATCAAGGTTTTCTGGAGAAATCTGCAGTAATTGACAAAAATTTGATTGTATTCTGCATGTTTTTTTGCATAATCCTGCAGAAACTTTCTATGGACTTTAATATTAAGGTGAACCATATGTGCAAAATTTTGTGTGCATAATTTTTTGCACAAATCGCTCCGCATGCAGTTTTTCTGGAGAAAATTGCACAAAATCGAGCAGGTTTTTACCCCGGTGCCTTACCAGACATTTGGGTTGACCGTATCGTTCTGAAACTCCCATGGCGTCGTGTTATAGATGGCGTCTCCATTGACGTCCAACCACTCGCCCATTTGAAGAAGACGCTCTTGTTGAATCACTTGGATCGTGCCTTCCTTCGTGGGACCCACGTTTATCAAAATGTTCCCTGATTTACATTACAAAATGTTTAAGTCGAGTGAGGATAATTTTTTAAGCGTTTTTTTTATTTCTCACCGCCACATGAAACGGTGACGACGATTTGCTCGATGAGTTCTTCGGGTGTGAGGAAGTCCTCGATGACGGCTTCTCTCCGGTGCGTCCACTCCCTTTTGTCCAACGACATGGCGTTCTCCCACTTGTGCGGAATCAGCACGCCGGGATTATACCTGCAATTACATACATTGCGGCATTTAATATGGGTCATTGAAATATTTTGGTTTAGACTTCAAACAATCATTAATCAATTTTTTTTTGTAAAAACAATCAACCCAAAAATGAGGATTATTCCAAAAATAAAACCTATTCGATAGCTCTGTCAGTTAAAAGTTATTGATGGTCAAAATTGAGATTTTGGAAACTTTGACGTTCAACAAGTTTTTAACGGGAAAAGGTATCGAGTTTGTTTTATTTTTGAAATAATCTGATTTCCAGGTTGATTATTATGCAAAAAAATCGTGAGTGACAAATTTCGCAAACCAATAACACGTGTCTATGATCTGCGAACCCACCACAACCACCGTTCGTAGATTTTATTCCCGATTATCTAAGCAATTAGGGAGAAATACCTGTCATCAAAGTTGTAGAAGCCGCCATGGACGCCTCTGGTTTCCGAGCCCCATCTGTCGTTCGTGACGACGGTGTCCTTGACTGGGGAGTCGTTATAGAGCCAGGCGAGGAAGTCGAGGGCGCCCCAGTAGCTGGAGGGCGCGTACCACTCGCCGTCGCTCCAAACCACGTCCGGCCTGTACTTGGTGATCACCTCTTTCAACGTGGGGATCGACTTGAGCGTGGGGAATAAGTCGGTGGTGAAATTGTTGGCAGTTTCCTCGACGTAGAGGGGCTGGTACCACTCGAGGAGGCTGTAGTAGATCCCGAAGTGCATCTCGGTCTTCCGGATGGCTTGCTCCAGATCGCCTTAAATTCAAAGGGGGGAACAAAATTTTGATAAAAAATTATAGTGCGATTAGGGATTCCAATTCCGGGATTTTTCGGGAGTGAATTTCTGGAAGTTTCCGGGAATTAGATAATTAACAACAAAATTATTAATTATTATCAATATTAATTAATTGCCAACAAAAATTCCGGGAAGTAAAGAATAGTCCGGGACCCGGGATTAGAACCCTAATTGAGACGACTACGTACGACTGGTAAAAACTAAATTTTACCAGTCATACGTAGAGAACTAAGCCGGTAAGCGCATTTTTCTCACTTTTTACCACCCGGTTAAATTAAAATATGTATTTGTAGGTGGAAGGGAAATATGCATTTATCGACCATGACGAGCTATTATCAGCACGCGCTTTTTCCCATTTTTCCCATGGCAAAAATCGTTTTGTCCACCTTGTCGTGGGAAAAATGTTAAATATTATTTACCGAGTAAATCTCTCTTGGGTCCGACAGCCATGGAGTTCCAAGCAAAACCGTGGGACGAAGGCCACAAAGCGTAACCGTCGTGGTGCTTCGATGTCAGGACGACGTATTTCGCTCCAGACTTTTGAAATAGGTCAGCCCACTGATCCGGGTCGTAAAATTCCGCGGTAAACATGGGTCCAAATTCCTGAAAATATTTGCCAATTTATCAGTAATAAAGTAGACGAATTTGCCAATTTTTTGCACTGACGAACCTCGTATGAGAATCCCGGTGCGAAATTTTTCTTCATGAAGTCATCATGCGCTTGGCTGCCGTCGTTGAGCCAGCTCCACCAGAACCAGGCGTTGATGTAGGAGGGGACCGAGTAGACGCCCCAGTGGATAAAAATCCCAATCTTCCCGTCATCATACCAGGCTGGAAGCGGCCTCGCGTCAATGCTGTCCCAGGTCGGGTCCACCTTCGGCGATGGACCTATCGCATTCTGAGATGTGCTAAGTTGCAAAAAAATGGCAATAATTATGGGAACCAATTTCAGACCCATGGTAAATATGATGACAATTTCGTGGTTATCAAGTGACTGGGATGTGTTTGGCTGGTAAAATGATTGTTAAAGTACATCAATTTGTTTTTAATTACATGATAACAGTGCTAATAATTAATTGAACATTTGACATTATCGAATTGGGATGGGTGACTCTGATTAAAAATTGTGCACTGAAGAGTCGAGTGCTTATCATTCAGTGTGAACATGGCACTGACAAAACAAGATTGGAATATGTACATATATAAATAGAAAAGTCATCTTCTTCACATGGTCACAAACATATCGAGTTGATTAGATAATTGGGGATCAATTGTATGTATTTCTCAGGTAAGAAAGCAGACAGGTATGAGGACAACTTGTTGACGAATGTGTATCTAATAAAAGTGGGCCTAAAATTCTCAGACTTTGCAAGCACACCATGTATAAAGTGAAAGTTGATTTGTCCTCATGGGTTGAAGAGGCAAATTCTTGGAAATTGGGCATGTTATGTATCTCTGTCTGTTGGATGTGGAACGCATATAATTGAATATGCCTGATTTTGTCCTGAAAAATGGGGTGATTGACTTCTAGGTATCGAAAGTTATACATTTAATAAATAATAAGGCTTCTTAATAACATGATAAAAAAAACTTTCACTTTTTCCCAGACTTGCAACCTCCTCGGTCGGATAGATAATCAAATCAGATATTTACAAGTTAAAAGTGTGTTGACATGCATGCGAGTTTGTCCTCGTTTCATGCGTATGAATGAGCCCAATTTTTAGGCGAGACCATTTCTACGTCTTCTCTCCATTTTATTTAAGGAGGACAAATTGGTAAAAAGAAATAATGATATCCGTCATCCTGTGAAATTCAATTCGCGTATTTATTCGCGGAAATGTCGTTGTGTATTTGGTTATGTTACACATACACATTTGTGTATTTGCTACACAAATGTGTAGAGCTGATACGTACACATATGTAATTTTAGGTTTTGGAAAATCAAATTGCAAATTTTTGTGAAATATGGGATTTTTGCGATTATGAGGCAAAATGGAGCAGATTTGTTTAATAATTATGCGTTTTTGAGTAGAATTAGCTTGATATTTGGATTAAGCATAAAATTTTGAGTTTTCCTACGCGAGTCGACATGTTTTGACCAACTTTCATGCTTATAAAATGCAAACTGCATCTTTGCACTAATCGGCTCAAGTCACTGCAAAATGTTCAAAATTTCATTCTACTGAATCACAATATCGAGTTGGTTTTGGGAGCGTCCACAAATCACGTGATCGATTAGAGGGGGGGAGGGGGTCTGAAATTTGTCACCAATTATCACGGGGGGGGGGGGGGGTAGATGGTCAGATGTCACGTGACATGGGTAAAGTTTTTTTGAACTTTTGTATATGCCAATAAATGTCATGAGAGTTATATATAAACTCTCTTGGCATACCACACGGTTATATAACAAAATGCAAATCAAATCTATATAGATTTGATTTTCATTTTGCATATTTAGAAACTTGCTTCGACTTAAAGTTCATATGTCTGACTGGCGTATTAAATACTTATTTGTATGTGTTAATTTGATTAATGATTTTAAAAACACTGGAATAATATTCTCCAGACAACATGATTTAATTTAAGCATCATCTCCTGTCAGGTGACCGGTGGGGGGGTAGCGAAATTATCACCAAAGGTCACCAAGGGGGGGAGGGGGTCAAAATTGTCCAGAAATCGATCACGTGATTTATGGACGCTCCCTTTGGCCTAGAATTTTAAACCAGTTGTTTCACTTTGCCCCAGTAACATTAAAAATTACAGAAATCACAAATAAAAATTCATCAGAAATCAAAATTACAGAAAATTACAGAATCAGAAATTAAGCCATTTAAATATTGTTTAACTTACATATGCACAACTTTTACGTAATTAAGGCGATTTATAATTAAAACCTGTCACGTGTATGAATTCAAGATTGAGAAAATGTATCCAAATATGTAAGGCTAGCTAATTAGCATACCTACAGAATTCTGGGTAATTTTGGTTGATCATTTGCCTTCTGCCTTGTTCACTTTCTCGTAATCCGCACCTTTCTCCAAGTTTGGCCTCCTCATACACTTTGCTCCCAGTGGCCGCGGAACAGAGAGGCAATGTCCCCACGCTTATTCGATTTTCCCATGTTATATATACCCCTCCCTCCCCTATCCTGTAATGTTAATGTCCCCCCATGCCCCCCACGGCTTTCGCGGCGACTGTTTGCCTCCCCTCATGCGTCAGGCAGGGAGGCAGCGAGGCATGCATGGTTGCACATGGCGAGCGAGTGTGGAGTGGAGTGAAAATAGGAAAACCGCAACCAATACATGCTCCCAAATTTGAATGAGAAGAGAGAATGGTGGAAAAGTTGGGCTTGAAATCGTCGTCCCAAGTAATGACGGAGAGAAAGTCACAATTCCTGTGTGTCATGCAAATTTTCTGGGGGCGCATCTTGGGCAAAGTTGATCCAAGGAGGAGGAGGATTCTGTGGACTGGAAGAAACCACGATGACCAGGACACCGCACACAAGAGAAGATTCGGGAGGAGAAAGCTGGACCGCGTGGCTTCTCGACCACATAACGTCCATAGGCTCACTTTCACTCCACATGCTACCTACGCACGTACGGGGATGTGCAATATATGGGGATAAATTTTGAAGCAGTGTCAAGTCACGTGTAATTAGACGGCCTGGATTATTGTCTAGTTGAGACGTGTGAGAGAATTTCAAAATTTTGAGATAATGTGTACCTACAAGTGCTCTGTAGTAAACGAAGGAAAGTAGTAATTTGTCGATAGACTGACTTTCACTCCATGTGTTAAACACGACAACAATATTGTGTGCATATGATAGATACATATAATAGATACATATTGAACGTACTTACTTATAATGTTTAATTTAAAAGTATGGGATAATTTTGAGTCAGAAATTTGTGAGAAAATGTGTAAGTAAAGATTTTTCAGTAGTAAATGAAAGTAGTAATTTTGGAGGGAAAAGAGTAGGAAGAATTGTCCAATCTCAACTTGCCTCCCCATAACTAAAGGACTTTCACTCCATATCCATATCATATCACTACAATATCGTGTATATAGATACATTTGAAACAGTGTCATGTCACGTGTAATTGGACGACCTTAATTTTATTGTCAGGTTTAAAAGAATGAGAAGATTTCAAGCCAGAAATCTTTAAGGAAATGTGTAAGCAATGATTTCTCCCTGGTAAATGGAAGTATTAATTTTCGATGGAGAAATTCAAGGAATCGTCGCGTCTGTAACTTGTCGAATCTCAACTTGCCTCCTCTTTCTCCTAACTGAATTAAATTTGGATATGGATATTTCCACTTTGATATTTCTACGTTGGGAGGGAGGAAAGTGAAGAGTTGGCCGCCTTGCCTCGCATCACTTGACTCGACTTGAATCAATTAGCGAAAAGTTTAACATTGCCGTTGCGATGATGATGAGAATCGTGATCGCGAGTGAGTGAGTGAGTGCATCGCTTGTGCTCCCTGCAATGCTTTCTCCTTACTTTCCCTGCCTGCTCACTTGACTTGACTTGGCTCGACCGGTTTCTTCCTCCAGCAGCAATCCAATTCCAATATCAATATCAATTAGACACATTAAGAACGAGTGGCTCTAAAACTCCCACTGCACATCGGGGACTTGTGCATGTTTTGATTTCTGGTGAATTTCACTCTCTCCAGACTCCAGATTGTAGTGTTCCTGATTATGGTGCATGTAACCAGATGGATTTTTGCAGCTACATACTTTGACCTGCAAGAAATGCAGGGCACAAGAAACTACCGCCGCTATACTTCATATGACGGGTGGCTAGATGGAACATAGATATTTCTTGCACTTTCTCCCAGTTTCTGACACAGACCTCGCATTTCTTGCGGTTCTTGCATCCCAGTGCAAGAAATATAACGAACCCGAAAGAAATGAAGCATTGCTTTTAAAATGACAGAAAGCCGAATTGAGACAATGTTTAGTTAGAGTATGTATGTGACCCACCTCATGGCCAAGCATTCGAATTCCTCATATGTAAAATTGCGCACCCACCTACGCGCTTTTTCATTAAATAAGTAAGCTCTGAATCGGGATAAAAATTGGAAAAGATTCCCTTCAACCCAGTCTCGAGTGGGTTCTAAATATTTTGACATGAATGGATGGGAATCTGGAAGAGAGAAAACCTTGCTAATTATCTAGCATCATTTCAAGAGGAGGACAGGAAACTACTTCTCCACAGCCTAAAATATCGAAGGATTTAATAGAATCGATAAATGAACTCTACTATTTTCAACCTTTTTAAACTTTTCCAACTTTATTTATTTATTATGCAATCAGTTTATGTATACAATTTTGTTATGGTTCATACTTACCTTACCTTAATCTATACAGCTCAATGAATGGATTAGAAGTACGGATTATAATTAAGTAACAAAGCTGGAGTAATTTTTTTATGAACTGATTAATGACACGTGGCCAAATATTTTCAAAAGTAAACATCACACACGGTAATTACTACTCTGCTACCAACTAAAATTTGGCCAACAATCTTAAATTTGAATGGAGGTCTCCCAGCTTAGGCTCTCCGATTTTGAGCAAACTAATGTTAATCAATCTCAAATTTAAGTAGCATGAAATTTGCAACATCCCAAAATACCAATGCGCACTTTTGCCAGAGATATTTGCATCCAACGAGGAGAAAATGAGTTTTAAAGTTGACAAATTTCACACTTTTCAAATATATTACGCGTATTCTCCTCTCCACATACAAATATTTCTGCCCAAAAATTTCATGCTAATTAAATTTGAGATCGGTTGCTCAAAATCGGAGAGCCTACGCTGGGAGACCTCCATTGTGAGTTCATCAATAAAAAAATATTTGAAATCAGAAGAAACTTAATCGATTAAAGATACGAATTAACATTAAATAGCAGATTGTACCAATCTCATGCACACCGTTAAAAAGTATCGTTAATTTAATGAGGTAATTTAATGTTAGTTGTTATCAAAGACTGTACATGTTTGTGAGGTAGATGGTTCCATTGGATTGAATCGGTGAAAAATGCGAGATTTTTCTGAGGTAGATTCGTCTCCCTTAACCTTATAAAAACTAATTAATTTTGACCTGGATACCATTTAAAAACGGAATTAAAAATGGTTTCTATTGCATTTGGGGGCGGATTTACTGGGGGGCAGAATACCATTGAGACCGACTTGTGGGGCGGTGATAAAATCAGTTGGGGACTGAATTAATGCAAACCGATTTTGAATATTCTACTGATGCAGTTATGATTTATTAGAGACCTGGAACTGATTCGACAACAAAAATTATAACATAATACATTTTTAACATGGTGGTGGTGACACTATTGCGAATATATTAGCTAAAGAGAACGTTGTGATAATTTAAAAAAAATATGAACTGTATCATATTTACAACATGATACAGGTCAGAGGTCAACGCCGACCAATTTATTAGCGGCGCCAATGTTGGATAATTTTTCGGGGGCGCGGCGTGACCTCTGATGCACTTCCTCCGAGTTCCTCCCCCCACTACAACTACAACTCTAAACTCTAAAAAAATTAGTTCAGGCTTGAAGAAAAACCAACGACAGATAAGGAGGAAAGAATGGAACTGAGAAAATTTTCTCGGTCATTTTATTTTTATTTTTTCCTACACCTTGTTGATGTAGCCCGGTCTCAACGGAATTCTGTAACCATACACCTTATTGGTGGAATCCGTCGCCAACGAGAAAAAGTTGGCCTACACCTTATTGGTGTAGTCCGTCGCCAAGAGATCGAAATCGCCCTCCACCTTATTGGTGGAATCCGTTTTTAAAAGGTTAACTTACTTACGACCTATCCTAACAGTTGCTGAGGTAAATCTTGAGGTAGATTCATTTACATAGAGAACATACATTTTACCCGTCTCATATTGACTTATAAGCTAGAAAACCCGTTTTAATTACATACGCACGCAACAGCTGAATTTCTTAAGAGCAGATTAATTAACTGGAAGGTTAAATTGTTATTAATTAATTGAATAAATTACATTTTTTATGATTTTCTTGAGAGAGGCGGATCCAACCCGTGAAGAGTCTGGATCTAAATCGTATACTTGGTTGCATTTCTTCACGTCCAATAGTATCACTGAAGAGGTATTTATTTGTGAGTATTTGGCATTTTGTACATTACCTGCCTGCACTATCATTCAATAAAGATAACTAATTAACAACTTTAGCGGGTATACTGGATTTTCGGGTGCAAGTAGTCATTTGCGACTCGCAAATGACTCGCAAATTGCGAGAAATAATGGCAAGAAAGTGGTTTCTTGCAGGTATTTTGACCTGCAAGAAATGTACGACGGAAGAAACTACGCCGTTGTATTTCCTGACTAGATGACGCATATTTCTTGCACTTTCTCCCAGATTCTTGTACCTCGCGTTTCTTGCTTTGCAGGGCAAAAAATGTAGCAAAAACCTGCAAAAATGAAACACTATGGATTTCGAAGTCGACTTTTAAGTACGAGGTTTGGTTAAGAACTAATTTCGTTCACCTTGAGACCATAAACTACACACATACAACTCGACAAAGTGGTGAAGAATCCTGTATGTATAAATATGGTACGTATGTATTGCTGCTCAACTTTTCCATCTTATTTAAATCAGGGAAATCTTATAGATTTCCCAATTTCTCCGAAAAAAATTGTCCCACAATCTTCTCCTAATCCAAAAGCACGCTAGCAGCCGTTTGTCTGATTTGATGGTGCTCTTGCTGCTGCTGTCCTACGGAGTTCGGTCTCCCATTCCCGTGATGATTAGCACCTTTATTATTATTATGCACGTGATGGTGGACGTGGTGGTTGTGATGGCCTGCCAAATGTGGGGGCAGGATGTGCTGGAGAGCTGACGCGAAGGGGAAAGGGTTTCCAAAGTCGGGGAAGAAGAAGGGGTTAAATCCTCCCATGGGATGCGGGTCTTGGGGAAGGTGAGACTCCACGTTTACAACATTTCCGTTACTCTGGAGCAGCTTCCCGTGGGAACTTTTGTGGTGGGAGTGGTGGTGGCCGTGGGGATGGGGGTGAGGGGTGTGGCTGTTATTATTATTCGTCTCGGGAATTTTGTTATTGCCGTTGAGATGGAGAGAGTGTAAAAGAGCGGAATTGGGACCTTGTTTCTTGGTTGGGGAGGGTGGCGTGGTGGAATTATTGATGGAGCGCACGGGGATGAGTTGTTAGTCGTGAGGGGGGACGTGGTCGTGGGGGGAAGAGGGGTTCCATTAGAGGGGGTCTTGTTGGGACTGGATTTGAGGGAGGTGGCAGCTGCTGCGGCCGCGGCGGCGGCGGCGATGTTGGAATTTTCCATGGCTTGATCCAACCCTTTTTTGAGAACGTCGAGCTTGAGAGATTTCCCGTATTTGCCTCGGACATACATGAGGAGAGAGTTGTAAGGGATGCCGAAGATGCGGGAGGCCTGGGAAAAGTGAAAGTTGGGTATTTAGTGAGAATGGAGGTGATCCCAGATTGGTTTTGGGGAAAGTAGTGGCAATCGAGGACAAATTTGGTTAGTGTGAAATTTGCAAAAGACACGATTTCCTGATGGGCACGTTTGGCAGAGATATTTGCATCCGAAGTGGAGAAAACGCACAGTAAATTTGGAAAGTGTATTGTCAACTTTAGGCTTTCTCCTCTTCGGATGCAAATATCTCTGCCAAACGTGAGCATTGGAAGATCGTGTCCTTTGCAGATTTCATATTAACTAAATCTGTTGTTGATTGGCATTAATTTGCTCAAAATCGGAGAGCATAGGCTGAGAGGCCTCCATTATGAGACGAACTTGACAATACGTTTACGTACGTAACAGGGAAAAGATAGTGATTAAACAGGGGTTTAATTCTGCTCACCTGTGATGTCGTCATCTTTTTGTTCCACACATTGTGCAGCGCCTCAGTGAGGTCGGCATTGCTCCAAGCACGTGGCGGACCTGGAAAGCAAGCCAAACATGTTCCACACTTTATTTATGGAAAAAGCAAGGAAATTTTTCGTTCGAATTAGTAAAAACTGGGATAACTTGCCTCCCCTGGGTGCACTATGTTGGGCGCGATGCCTGCCAAAAATGGGGGGAGGTCCGAGCGGTGAGATTCCCGGCCAGTGGGGGTGGTGATGGTGATGGTAGTGATTCCGGTTGACCTGCTTTCCCCCGTTTCTGCTGCTGGACTGGACTTGTTGCTTACTCCCAGATTCGTGCGTCTGTCCCCCCGGTGAAAATTCCGCTGGGGACGAGTTCGTCGTGGGGGTCGTTTTATGCGGACTTTCTGGATCTCCGCCTAGCGGTGTGATTTGGATTGCTCCGGACGTGGAGAGGAAGGAGTTTGGTGGGAGGGATGGGGCAGGGCTGAGGGGGGACGGGTTCCTCTTGCCGGTGGGGGAGGAGAGGGGGAGGTGCGGGGGTGGAGGGAGGAGGCCTGGCAGAAAGGGGAACGAGGCGAGGAGTGGGTCGGCATTGAGGGGAAAGGGAGACCGGACCGGGGGAGAAAAGGGCCCCTTGTGGTGGTTGAGATTATTATTGCGGTGGTGATGGTGTATCTCGCCCGGATTCATAAACTGGAATTTGTACATAAAAGTTCTTCTTACTGCTGAATTAAATGTGAGCCAAACTCGTCAAAATCAGCAAATTAATTTTCAATTATTCCATTGCTCTGGGAATTTATTTTAAAATTCTGGACGACGAATTTGTAGAACATGTCATTGCCAATTTCTTACAAATATACCCTCCAGATTTTGACACTTTTTGAAGGAGGAGATCTCAAGTTTAATAAGCCTTCAAAAAAAATTGGAACTCATTGAAACTGGCTGAAAAAACTCAGGGCCACTCCATTACTCAACTTACTGACTACAAATTTGTCGTTCAGAATTTTAAAATAAATTCCATAAATTCCCAGAGTCGAGAAATGATTAAAAATATGCCGACTTTGAAAATTTGATGGTGAGTTATTAAATCCTACGTTAAATATTTGCAACCTCCGTTACCTTTCCGCCTTGTGCCATGGTGGGGTTATATCCCCGTAGAAAAACGAGGTTCTGCTGATGCAACGAGCCATTTCCTACGGTTCCTGGAGGGAGAAGGACTCGTTCCTCTCTCGCGGTCTGTTTAAGGTCCGTCCCCCTTTCTTCCCTGCTACTCAAAGTATTCGAAGGTGGCATCGTGTAGTCGAGTATTTCGTGACCCTCAAACTCCCCATCGTCCTCGTCGTACTCGTCGTCGTACAGGAAACGAGATGATCTTCTTGTCCGCCGAAGAAATTTTTCCTCGTTCTCGTCCTCCTCCTCCTTTGGGGAAACTGAGGAGAAGACTTCACCCTCCAGGGATGACCGGTCATTCATCCCCGGATCGTGATCGTGGGCGAAGTCCTCGTCAAACACGAAGGGGTCGTCTTCTTCGTCATCATCGTCATCAAATCGGAAGGCGACGTGCTCCTCGGCGTCGCTCTGTTCTCGACTGAGAAAGCCGGAAGCAGGAGATGGTTTTCTTAAGTCTTGGGCGATGAAATCTCCACTCCTTCGGCGAGGTCGGGCTTGTTTTCGCCGGGGCAGGGGGATACTGGAGCGAGTCGGTGGAGGAGAGTGATTTTGGACCCGAGTGAAGTCCAAGGGGTTATGGGGACTGTTTTCTTCTTGAAAGGAGACCAAACCGGAAGTGGGGACTGAATGGTGGTAGGGATCCTGTTCCTCCTTATTTGGTGATGAGATCGTTGGGCGAGACAGGTTAAGTGGAGTGGTCGCAGGGTTGGAATTTTCGGGGGAAAAGTTGTCGATTTTCGGGATCTTGGAGGGTGGATTTATATGCCAAAGAAGGGATTCGGCAAGTCCTCGAATCTGTGGAGATAATGAAAAAATGAATTCAAGTGAGGGGTTAATTTTGGGACATTTTTCAGGAAGGGTCAACGCCGTCCAATTTTAAAGCTGCAGAGGCGCTAATTTTGGTGATTTTTAGGTGGCGTTAGGGGCGCGGTATCTTAATATTGAAGTAATATTCAATTAAATTAATCTGAAGCGCGTACAATGCTACCGGCGTCCTACGGCGTCGACCTTTGCCTTTTTTTAAGGAAATAGAGGCTGGAATAATGAGGATTTTGACCTATTTGACCTCTTGTAATGTTGAAATTGCATTACAATTAAGTGCCTTAAATATTTTACAACTCTGCAAAAAATTGGGGAGACGAGGGGATTGGAAAATTAAGAAATTAACTAGTTTCACCTGCAATGATTTGGCCGTGCTGACCAGCGCGTCTCCGTTTTCCTCCGTGACGCCCACCTGGCCTCGATACATCCAGTCGAGCAGGGCCTCCACCTCCCAGACGGCGAAATCCTTGAGGACGATGACCGCCTGGGAGCACGGGTTCTCGGTCAAGATCCGCTCAAAGTAGTCCGAACATGCGGACAGGACGAGTCGATGGGCTCGCAGGGGGACCATTTCGTCCCCACAAATCAGCGTCACGTCACAAAAGGTCTCCTCGGTGAGGAGGGCTTCGAACGAGGCGAGGATGTGGGGGAGGTGGTTGGGCCAGTGGAAGTGACACGTCTCCACCGCCAAGTCCCCATCCATTATTCGGGGGGCGGGGGATGAAATTCTGGTCACTTTTTGGTGGTGATGTCGTGCCGACTTTGTCTTCCGCCTCCGTTTTCGGCGACCCTCGCTGCTTGAACTGGATCCGGGAAGAAGGTCTTCTTCAGCGTCATACCCACCCGTTTCGGGGGGAACACCACCTTCGTCCATGGCACGACCCGAAGGATTTGAAGAAAATGTTAATTTTTCGTCACCACGTGGTCGTATGCTAATTGTGTGGGCCAGAAAGTTTTGACCGGAAGTACGAGTGCTTTTATGAATAATCTTTTATAGTCGGACTCTGGTTTAGGGGAGGTAGTCACTAAAGGGATTTGTCCCATTTCGGACGAGTGGGACTCATCCCGGAGCGGGTGAAAGCGGGTGAAAAGGTGCGTAGTTTTTTGTGAGTTTCTCCTCCTCCGTAAAACTGACCACGGACCATAAAAGTGGCCCAGTTGCTTTTTTTCGCTCCCCTCTTTACACACTAATGCTCCAGCTCGTCGCGAGTCTCAATTTCCCCACGAAATGTAAATGTAATGCTGTGCCACGTGCTTATCTAATTATATAACATGTAATTATCCAAGTTAAATATTAAGTTTTCTTATAGTTAGTAAATTGAGGTTGTAACAGTTTTATTTATTTATAATTTCTGATTGTTATTTTGGATCGTGGTGTGGGAATTTGAGACGACTCGAATTTGAGATGATTTGAGACGGAATGACTTTATTTGGAAGTCTCACTTCGCCTCCGAGTTGGATAACTTTTTTTTACTAGTAAGCTTATTCGTAGCTTTTTGAGGTAGATGATTTTCACTTGAACCAATAGTAATATCACAATTATTGCGTTTTTATTCTATTTTTGAACCATATTTCCAGAATTATAAATATTCCCGTAAAATCCATAATTTATTGTTCAAATGTAACATATTATTTCAGTGAGGAAGTTAAATTTGTCTCCTTTTTTTAGGAAAAGTCACAGAATTATTAGTCGTATCGTGTTTCACACAGAGTTTATCGTTGTTAAAGTCTTTACATAAATCGTATACCGGTAGCAATTTTAAAAATTTTAAGAATTCGACGTTTCGTTTTTTTTTAATTTATGTTGAGGCATCAAATCGTATACATTTGGTGGAATGTAATCTCATTTCTTGTTAATTAGTGATAAATTGTACTGCTGAAAAGTGTGGAGTTGCTGAGGTAGCTTTATTCACTTACACTTTTTGTATAATTTGCTTGTTTTTATAGAATTTTGTGTGTGCATTTTGAGGCACGAATCGTATACATTTTCCGGGTTAAGAAACGCTTTAATTAAGTGAATCTGTCACCATTTAATTGTTTTCACCCTGCTCGAGACAGGATTTGGGGGTGTCTTGAAACAAGAGAAAGTGCACTTTCACCTTGCAACTTTTCCTAAAATTGCATGGTAGAAAGTGAGGCACGGAAAAACTGAGGGGAAGAAAAGAAGTCTCACATTGTGTCGAGGATTTACTTATCGTGAGAGAGAGGTGAGAATATGTAGCGACGAGCTCGGCAGATGTTGTTCCTGCCAAGGAAGGAATTATTCTAATGAGTAAGACCGAGATGAGGACCAACTTAACTGGTAAATACCCGGGTAGTGGCAGCGGTGTGAGGAGAAATGTATGTAGCGAGTGAATGAGCAAAGAGACGACGCCGGGTGCGAGGAGGGATGGAAAATTAACCGGATATAAAAAATGAAATGTAAAATGACACTGCATGAAAATTATGCATTTTTGACTAACAAATTGAAAGCAAGAAATCAACCTCAGTTTCAAACTGTACAGTTAAAGTCTCACAGTGCAGCGGTATTTAGCCCGAGTCAGGTTGTTAGCTAGTAATAATTGAGGTGGGTGGGGTTGTGGATACAATTGTTTTTTTACTTTTCTAAAGACTTTGCGCATCTTCGAACTATTTAGATTTCAAATTTTGTATGTTCCATGTAAATGTATGCAAAATTTCAAGTCAATTAGCTAAGTTTTACAAGCGTATAATAGATAGACAGCCAGACACAGACAACTATGAGCCCTGACTTGGACTAAAAAAAACTGCATCCGATTTGTTCCCAGTGTTACTTGTGGAAGTAATCACTTGCAAGAAATAACCGCACCGCAAGTGGTTTCTTTGGGCTATTTTGACCTGCAAGTAATGGTAGAAACGACGCCCCACCGCTTCAAACGTCGCATTTTTCTTAGTTTCTTGCAGTTTCTTGCTTTGTAGTGCAAGAAATGTAACCTAGAATAGGAAATGGAAGTTACTAACTTGTTTTCGACATGCTTAGTGGATTTCCTTGTTTTTTCCTTGGTGAGGTTAGAATTTTACGTTGCTCAAATTTATACAAATCTCGACAGTTCTGAAAGCGAAATTTATTTGAAATATTATTTGAATTATAATATAGTTTGGGGAATATATGTACATATTTTCCTGTTAGTTAAATGAACCTGGTTCATAAAAAACTGGTTAATGCGAGAGTTGGTTGGAGATATCCATGAGGTATTCATGAAATTGTTGCATTTCAGCCAAGGAACAAGGGAAATTGCCTGCTTTCGTGATCAGCCCTCTACTCTCCAATATGTCTCTAACTTGAGAAAGCGTAAAATGATAGGGTCGGAAGAGGATTATTTTATTATTATAATGATAAAATAATATTATTGTATCATATATTATTTAATATTATTTTTATTTTGGCGTTTAACTTATTCAATTTCGTATGATTTTTACGCCAAAATAAAAATAAACCCTTACAAACCAAACCAATATAAAAAGTAGCGTCAGAACGATCGAAATTTCCCCTAAAATGACACCGTATCTGATAATTATGTATTTATGATCCTCAACCTCGTCCTCAAGGTCATGAGGTCAAAAATATTAATGTTCTTGAAGTCTCGGTCAACTTTCCTTTAAAATGACACCCAATATGAAAATTATTGCCAATGTTGAAAATACTTAGTTTCAACTAGAAAATAATCGGGAAAGTGGACGGTTTGCAGTTTTGAGAGTAAGGATGACTTTTGAGATGAAAGAATGTGTGCAATAATTCTGCATGGGTGGGTTTATATTTCAGGGAATTTTGCATAGGATTTGGCATGTCGAGAGTATTACTCTATACGAACCTATAGTTTGCATGGTATGAATTTGAATAGTAAATCTTTTCCCTGAGTGGCATGAAAGTTCAACATTTTTCAAATAACGTGTAGATTTTTGTGCATTTAGAAATAATTGGTCGCCCATTTAATCAACTTCTTTTCCATAAGTTTTATGACGTTTGTGTAATAAATTAATCTCATTTTCATAAAATTATAAATGAATATTTTTAAGTAGAAGAAATTAAATCTTTGGCCACATCAGGGATCAACCATCTCGTTGGTTTTGGACAGTCGGAAGTCTTCTTGTCTGACGCACAGAAATAGTTGAACGTCGAGTCTGGCGTTTTTCCGTGAAGGAGGCGTTCCTCGAATATGCGGAGGGTGAAGGTCGACCCCTCCGTCCCGATAAAATGGGGGCTTAAAGAACACACCAATTGGTCCAGAATGGCACATTCCCCTTCAGAAAGTGGGGGCGAATTGGGGGGACAGGATGACATTGTTACGGAAATGTTTCCGAGTAATTTTATGAGCTCGATGCGTTCTTGAAATGCAATTGATTAACATTGATTAACAATTTAATAATTAGTTAATTAAGGATTCGTAATTAATTACTAATTAAGTACCTTTCTCATCTGCATCCGTCGCGACAAAAACGTGCTCAAATTTCAACTCTGCACAAACCCTGGCGATCTGGTCAGCAACGTCTTTCAAGGACAACGACTTGCCATCTTTTCTCAGAAGGAAGTCTCTTCGTCTCAGGTGAACGGAGAGGTATGGTGTGACCTTGACCTTGGCGTCCGATGGCGACGATGAGGATGGCGACTGGAAATATTTGAGGACTAGATTTTCCGCCAGAGTGACTAAATTCGACGAAAATTTTAAGGCCGCTCTCGCCCTCCACCATTCCTCGCTGCCGTACTCGTCCCAAAGAATGACTTCCGCGGAGGAGAGGAAGATTGCGGTGCAGCTGTTAATTAATTAATTAGCTAATTAATATATATTAATTTTTTTGACTTTTTAATTTGATGAATGATAAATCTTGACGGGTGTGAGATGCAACTTGTGTAAATCACTGAAATCTTAAATATTTCTCAATATTCTGTGCGATGTTTCCGAATTTTCGTAAATTTTTTGTAAATATTGGGCTATTTCTCTTCAAAAATACACTAATTTTGTAAATAGTTTGATGACTTCAGAAATAGTTTGTTGAAAAATCAGATTGCGAACAAAATCTTGACACTGTTGCAAAAAATGGGTCATAATTCATGTCTCTAATCTAATCTTCGTAAATATTTTATGCAAATTAAATACGTTGTGTAATTATTGATTAAATTATTACCGGAGTCCCTCCTCTTTTATTAGTGGGAGGAGTGTGGGCCCCGTTCCTCGGAGGGAGACGCATTCTATCCGCGCCGTCGTGATGGGATGACCCCACATATTTCCCCAATAAGAGTTATCCTTCTGCCTGTTTATTGGGTGAAATAATTACCTTATCAATTGATAAGTTGGAACCAGTCTGAATAATATTTAAGCATTATTATAACTACTTCATACATTTCGAATGAGAACGGAATTGATTTCGTAGTATCACAATTTGGATTCAGTTTGACCTCATCCTGCCAAGAATTGTCGTCTTTGTTGAGTGGAAAATGAGCCAAATTGAAGATAACGTCTAATCCAGAGTGGAATCCGTATTCTGGAATAAAATTTACCTTATCATTAAACGTTATCAAAATACGAAGTCATTTTGTATGTGATTTTACCATCAAGAAATTGATCCCACTCTAAAACGGGAACGTATTTTTTGATAGATTCGATGGAGAAGAAAGTTCCCCAGGGGAATGAGTCCTTTCGAGGGGTGTGCCTCCAATGGGGGATGCCTTGCCACGGGGGAAGGACCAAAATCCAGTCAAATTGGGTGGAAATTTTAGAATTTAACGATTTTATGAGAGGAGCAATGCGGACGAAGATATCTCTCCGGAGATTAAATCCTTCTCCGGGGTTGATTTCGTATAAAATGTAGCTGTTGAAAAAAATATGAAACGTTTTATGGAGAAAATTTCGAAAAATAGTTTTGTAAATGTTTTTTTTATTAAAAATTCTGAAAATGGAACAAACACATGTAAGAATTTGATGAAAAGTTATGTTGAAAAACGTAAAATATTTTTTTCGGATAAAAAGCTTGATAAAAACTTTGAAAATTATTAAAGTGTTTTATTTTTATACGCAAAATTTTGAAAAATGTAATAACTTTTTTGAGCTTTTTTGATTTATAGTTGTTTTTTTTGTTAAAATTTTAGTATGAAATTTTACCTTGCATGAAATGATATCTGATAATTATATTAATATTATGTTTAAAAGTGTAAAAAAATTTTTTTCGGCGAAATTGTGACACATTTTATAAAAAAATTATTAAAATATTGAAATTCTACCGTTTTTCTTTGCTAGAAGTGTCCCTTGTCCTCCTCCCCCGGCTTCCCCCACAATTTTCGTCGTCCTCAGCCCCACATTCTTGAGCCCTTTGTTCTTGAAAAGTTTTAATCCCTTCAAGAATTGTGGTCGGCGTTGGGGAGGGCGTATCATCACCGTTATTGGATTCGTCTTCGCCCACCCAGTGTGAAGATTGACAACAGTGGTCACATCTCGATAAGTGAATGTTTGATAAGATGACGACAAAAGTGAGGAGCAACGGGGTCAACTTTTCTTCGTTTAGCGAGAATGGCACTTTCACTTTCATGGTCGTTATGAAAAATTAGTTGGTGAGCTTTTCATGAAATTAGTTTTCCTGGTAAGAATTTGGCAGTTTGTCTCCTTCCAGGAAGTAATTTTTGGATAAATTTTGGTTAAATTGTGTTTTGCATGCATTTTATTTACATACTTTCATGATGTTTCTGCCGGGTAAGTTTCTTTGCAAGTGGGATTTCTTTATGGTTCCACATCTCTGCTATAGAGAATTTGCATACATGTGAAACAACATGAAACGATGCTTCTCTGTAAAAAAACTAAAATTCTCGGCATTCGCAATGCTAAAAACTTTTGAAAAATAAAACCCCCAAATAATGGCAAAATTTTGTCAAAATTCATACAAGATGAAACAGTTTTTATAATTTTATTTTATTTTTTATCCTGCTCAAGTATGTAAAACGAACTGGGAAAGATGAAGCGTGGAATTAGATAGACAAGGTTTATGAAAATGTTGGATAATTTTTTAAAATTAATAATATTACAAAGTACTTTTTTGCTATTTATTTACGTCGTGTTCATTCGTACGTACATGGCTAAAAAGTCTTCCCTTTTCTCAGTCCGACACATATTCCTCTCTTTAATCCGATAGATAGATACCATGCAACTATTGATAATTTGACTTATCTCCTATTTTTATTTAATAGTTTGATATGTTCGTCCACCTCTAATTTACATAATTAGTTAATTAATTAATTATCTTATAGCCGAGTAGGAGTTCATAATATTTTGTCGCTACTTCACAATTTTTAAAGCTTGTTGTCGTCGTCGGAGTCACACTTTTGTAAAAATTATGGCTTTAATTTACTGTCCGGGTTGAATTGTGGATCGAGAATTCGTTACTAAATTACGCTTAATAAGTACTTACAACTTATTGAATAATTACTATTTTTTATACTGCATAAAATTATGCAATTATGAGTAATTTCCTAGAAAACTAACTAATGACTCAAAAATCCAGTATGATCATCGCTCTAAAATTAAATAAATGAAGTACATTACTTACAAGAGACGATTAACGGCTAATATTACCCAATTTATAAATATATAAATAAAGCAAATTCAAAATTTATCAAGATTTTGGTTCGAGTTTTTTCTTCTACTAAATTAACAATTTACCATTTTTAAATAGTATTTAACGCTATTTTACAAGAACGAGGAAATTGATGTTTGTATGTATACGCGATATTAATACAAAATGGTAAAGTACAAGCAAAAAAGATTGCATTTGCGTTTTCTACTTTTAAATACATTTACATATTTGACATGTGTACAAAAATGTGTTATACATAAGCCCATGGATAATTGGATGGTGATAATCTTATTCTGGTATTGATTGATTGATTGATTATTGATTATCTATTTAGGAATTTTGTAGTTATTAAATATTTATAAGGTTTATTAAAGAAATATTTGCTGGCTATATAGTTGAGTAAAAAATCAACGGTGCAGTGCAGTTAACTAGAATTAAATTAATAATTTAAGGAAGGATTGCATTACTGATTTTGCTTGGATATTTTTCCTGGGTGAAGTTTTAGTTTAGAGAAAATCAAGTAAGAATTAGTATAAGTACGGTGTACTGGATTTTTCGATGGCGAGAGGGATTGTGTTACATTTTTTACCCTAATTAATTACTTAATTAATTAACTAACTAAATATGTATGTACGTATCACTATAAAAAGGTAATTTATCAGCAGTTTTCATTTCTGGGTGTTATCGATCGTTGATTAATCAATTTTAACGGTGGAGTAGATTTTTCGAACGAAATAGGAACTCCCAATGTAGCCCACGGTTCCGCACATGATTCCCAATCCGAGACTGAAAAGGGCCATGTTTCCAAAGTAGAAAGCCGTTTGGAATAGGCCGTACATTCTGGAAAGGGAGGAAATTAATAAAAATTTGTTGGGTTAATTTTGTTTTCTTTTGCTTACTTTGTTTTAAACACGAAATAGTAGATGGAATATATATAAACGTATCCGGAAGTTGAGGCGGCGGCGAAGAAGGAGGTCCACTGCCACCGGTAGTCTTCAGCATTTAGGAGGAAGTATGTACACACGATGGTGACACAGACCGTGACGATGAGTAGGATGGCGAAGACGAGGAGCATGAAGCCGTAGACGTAGTAGATTTTGTAAGCCCAGAAAGACGTGAAGATAAAGTACCTGGAGGGAAGATTTAATCAGTAAATATTTTAATGAGTTATTTCGACTTAATTAATGGAGTTAATTAATTTTGTCGCAGTTTAATCGACTTTTTTCACAAAATAGCGAAATTATGACACGGCGAATAATATAAGTGCGAAAATGAAGTTATGCATATCGTGCTACGATCACGATATGTAAAAATACTATATAATTCCGCCCACATATTTACCCGAAGACATGTACCAAGGCTAAAAATGTAGTTGTAAATTTTTGGAATTCTGTAACTCTGCATTTGCATAATTTTGCAATATCAATTGAACTGACACCATCTGCAGTAAGATCAAATCAATCCCCTCAAAAAATCCCCCAGGTACCACAATCTATTATTATTTGCTTGATTTACATCTCGATAAAGATGGATCCGAATGGGAGAACGCCACCGAGCGCGATGATAATCGTGGGCTCCATGAACCACTTCTTTTCCGGGATTGGTCGAGGGACTGCATTCACACGGCAGGGATAGTCCGCTTGGCCACCCAAATTTCTACCCAGCACGGTCCCCACAAGAGTGAGGGGGAGCACGACGAAGAAAACGATGCAGGCAACGGCAACCTGACAGAAAATTGAGGTCAGATCAGTCATACAAAGCAGGTCATGAATGTAATGTAATACGTACCATACTACCGAACGGGATAGCTCTCGAAGTGTGGTAATACATAGCAATGAAGTTGATCAGGAACGACGTCCCACAAACGACGGCGGGCAGCAGGGCGACGGAACAGACCATTTGGCGAATCCATTTCTATTATTGCAAGAAATATTTGCATAGTGCGAAATTTTTAATTAGCATAAAATATGTTTCTACCCACCTTTCCACCCATCTGGGCATACACGCTAGCACCAAAGTATCCATTAATCGGGGAGGTTGCAGCATACACGAAAATCGCCGTGGACAAGAGGGAGCCTCGCTCGGTGTACAGTTCGCCCAAAATTGTGAACAAGATGACGACAAAGGTGACGACGAGGAGTTGATATCCCGTCCCCAAAAAGGTGGAAAAGACCATGGGAATTGCGGCAGGGCGAAATACGTCGCCATGAACTTGTTTCCAACCGTACTCATCGCCAAGGTCGCGATCCTGGAGTGATTATCAGTATTAATTAATTATCTGGTCCAATTAGCGTAAAAGTGGAGTTAACTATTCCACCAGGTACCATTTAAGCCGGTCAAAAAATTAGAAATCAAATTTTATACCAATTTTGATTTCCAAAAGTCTAATTTTTCTCGAATGTTTGACAAATTTTTAACGAATTTTCACCTCCAAAACGAACTTGACGAGTTTTAGAGGTCAAAATTTTCCCCTAGCCATAACCCATGCCAAACATTGGCAAAGATACCCACGTGGTAAAATATGTAAATTTTACTACCATGTCATCCATCTCTTCATCCTTTGCGTATCTGGCGTAATCCTTGCGTAACGTTCTCATGAGAATCATGGAGACCAAGCCAATGAGAAAGATGACCATCATGAACGAATTGAAGATTGAGAACCAGTGAATCCTGTGCTGGAAAAAGTTGGGGTCCAAATACTTGTCGAATCGGTCTTCATATTTTACGCTGGATTTTCTCCAGAATACTTCATAACTGAAGGAGATCGTGGATCCGAGGACGAGCTGGACTTTGTTTTCCGTGGTCATGTTCACATCCACGATTTGGTTTCCGTTAAAGCCGAATTCAAACTTTTTATGGGTGTAGATCGAATATTCGCCTTTCGTCTCGTCCGCCTCGCCGACTAGGCCTGCATAAAAAATTCGGAATGATTTTGGAAATATTTTGAAAATCGCAAAAAGTAATGTATGATGGAGTATTTTAAATTGCAAAGATTTCGCAAATTCTTACCCCAAATTGGCAAGTCGTCGACAAACATTTGATACCAATATTTATTTTTCACCGCGTAGAGAAAAGCCTTGAGTTTTTCGTCGTTGAGTTCAATCTTGCAGTAGACGGAGACCGGTGTTTCGGCTGAAATTGAGTGGAAATGAAAATAATGAGTTTTTGGAAAATTTATAAATGAAAAATGCAAATTTTGAAATATTTTACAATTGTAGTCGATTGATAATCCAGAAAATTCGAGTTCGAATCCTTGCAACGCTTCGCCCAGAGTTTCGTGATAATGTCCGATCTGTTCTTTCGGTCCGGCGCAGAAGGGGAGGGAATAATAGCTGTACGTCTCCTGGCGATTGTGGTACGGCCCGACCGTGTTCATCCAGAGGATAACCTCTTCCGTCGCTTTGTACTATGTAGAAATTTAGTAATAATAAGTTTAATTGTGAAATAAATAGGGATAGGTTTTGAATTTTTAGATCGTACGGTGTGCGTGTGCTCATCGCCCTGCAGGAATGACACTTGCGCCAAGAGGACGAAGGCGAGGAATGCTTTTCTTCTGAAATTCATCGTTACGACGTTTGATTTTCAGAGAGGATGGAGGGCACAGGGTAGGTTATCAGGATATATTTCAATAATCCAGTCCAGTCCACTATTCTAATTTGGTGGAAGAGGAAATGAAGAAAATTAATTAAGTAATTGCAAATTCACGTCTTAATTATAGTCAATTATGATGACAGGGCTATTGATGACCGGAATAACTGGTAATTACACCAAATTTTTAAATTTTTCCTCGTCACTCATCATGGAAATGGTTAAAATAAAATTAATTCCGTATTTTGACATATTTAAAATTGAGGACGAACACTATTAATCGGTGTGAATTGTCCACGTCAATGATCAGAACAAGATGGACAGTTAACTATTTAGCTTTAAATCTCCATTAACCACACTTCACCATTTGCAAATCAAATAACTAAATCACACATCCTGCAAGATGAGCTCATTTTAATCTGTCCTCTTTCATAACTAACTAACTAACTTATTAACTAATTAAATCTAATCTTTAACTAAAGTGCAAACTTGGCAAAATTAAAATTTGATCCTTTCACCTTTAATTTTTTGCTTGACACTTGATTGAAAACCTTTTCGTTGCCGGTCAGGTTTTAGGTCAGTCCGTCCCCCCGGATTAATTCCCCACGGTGATTGAATGTGCCAACCCCACTGCAAAATTGTGACGACGTCACGTCCGAGTTAATTTGAATAATTAATTCTGGCTGAATGATTAAAATGTCGCTTTTTTTATTGCCCAACTGTGTTGACAGTACACGTCAGCCACTCAACTTGAGCAGCAAAATCTCATCCCAATTCAACCTTCCCTCACGTTGCAGGATGAGAAAAAAGGTTGCCCACAATTTTTAATCTATTTTTTCATAGTTTCGAAATTTTAAAATTTATTTTTTGTCGTAATTTTATTATATTTTGAAATACAATAATTATGGGGATTTATAAAATTATGAAATTTATTTAAATGGACGAGAAGGTGATTCTGAATCTTAATTAAATTAAACATATATAAACTCGAAGAAAAAAGTTTTTGGGACGTTACAACTTTACAACTTTTTGTGCTCCGGAGAAAGTTTGATGCAGAAGTCTTTTGTGAATTTTTTGAGATTTTGTACCAAAAAATGAAATGTGATTACGTAGCAAAAATTTTACAAGTATGAAATGTGTTTTGATACATATTAAATGTAAAACCTGCAACTTTCACGCTGAAATAGTTTCATATTTCATGAATCGTGCCGGAGAAAGTTTAGAAAGTAGAAAAACGCTTAAATTAATAAATTTTGTAATGTATTTTAGTCATGAAACCCAAATTCATGTAGAGAAAGTGTATCTCTCTCGCTCTGATAAAATAAAATCATAGCGCATCATCACCTTGCTTCACCATCATCACGAAATTACATATGGGCAACTTTCTCCCGCACTTTAATGCATTATTTTGTGCGAAATAACCACATTATTGTACGTTACGGCATGTCGTGACCATTATTTCAAAGGGAAATCCAATCCAATCCGTCCATGGAGAGAGAAAGGTTACCAACCAAGACCAAGATTATCTCGCTTGCCGTCAACGTCTGGAGAAAGCTGGGAGAGTAACATTTGATTTGATTATTTTATGGCACCCAGCTCACACACCAAACCAAGTCCTGTTTTTGTTAGCTAGTTTAGTTTGTTTTAGTCCCTTCGTTATTAAGACCAGGAGGAAAGGAAGCATTATTAAGACCAGCACTTTGTACACACACTACTTTATTTAAGTGGTGCTGCTGGTAGTACGAGAAAAAGTAGTAAAACATTTCATTTTGGTGCAGGGGAGAGATGCGCATGGACTCGTTCGGTCTTAAACGGTTGTCGGTTCGTGTCGAGAATATTTCGTCACAGAAAACACATTCAGCTCATGCTCGGACTCGCGAAGAGCGAGACATACACGTCGTCGTCAATGGTTTCCTGAAGGAAGGAGGGAAAAATTCGCAAATTTTTAGCATGAATCTCAGCAAGGAAAGAGTTTCATGAATGTTTTATACAGGGTATGGAAAACTGTGCCGCATGTCGCCTTCTTCCTGGGAAAAAGATGAAGATTTCGCAACTTCCTCTGGAAATAATTTGCTTATTTTGTCCCTGGTTGTGCGAATTCACCTCACCTTTGGACACCCCTGTTTTTGTGAGAGCCACAAAACTAGTTTTATATACTCATTCTCTTTCCACATCACATGGTCAGATGGATACAGATATATACAGAAAGATCCACATCCACACATTGAGCAAAGTTTATACCCGAAGAACCGAGAACCACACCAAAGGGTTGAGTTTTAGGATACAAGAATTTAGCCCGTATTCCGTCCTTGTTTAAGCAGCTCTGGCTCTCTTTAAACGGCGCCTCCTGCATGGGATTCATGCAGACGGGCAAAGTAAAAAGATTCAGCAGGAGGTTTACTTAGTTTTGTATGTAGGAGAGAAGAAGAGATTCTGAAATAGTGAGGCAAATACATACATGTTACATTACATTACATACACACATTAAGAAGAAGAAGAACCCACCTACGGAACGTACATAATAAAAAATAAGAAGAAGAAGAAGAAGACGTCTCTTCTCTCTTCTTTTGTGGTTTGGTATTAACATGGAAGGTCTGGATTTATTGTAAGAAAAGAGACGAGATCTCTCTCAGACCATATTAAAAAAGTGTGGATTGAATTTTTATTTGAAGAATCCGTCCGTCGTGTCGGTGTAGAAAAAAAGTGGTGGTGGTGTGGTGGTAGTAGCGAACTGGTGATGGGATTGGTATTAAAAAATAAGTAATACAAGCAGGTTGGTTGGTTAAAGAGTGAAAATTCGGCTGGAATTTTGATAAGAAATTTTGAAATTTGAAAAATAGAAGTGACTTTCTCTCCGCATGCATGCACTTGTTCTTCTCGTGGGGAGGGAGGCCGTAGGGAACTGTAGAAGTAGATGAATTGAAGGCGGTGGTGGGGTCACGAGGATAAGAAAGATAAGGCAGACTTATCGGTGATCGGTGACGAAGTTTGGGGAGCGAAAAACTTTCACCATGACATGACGCGAGAAAGTTTGCCTAGTGAAGAAGAAGAAGAATCGAGTAGAGGAAAAAAAATCTATCAATAATTGAGGATAACTAGCCGGGAAAAATCATAATATAATTATCGTTTACTTATCTGCTGCATTAATTTGTTAACACTGTTGATAAGGGAGGAATAATATGTATTAAGTGACCTTCTCTCCTTAAAAAAAGTTGTACGTGTTTACTTACCTGGAATTATTAATTATCCTTCGTTATCATCATTCTCGTCACCTCCTTTTTTTCGTCTGTCTCTCTGTGTGCGTCACATAACAAGACCGGATTGAAAGCAAGCCACCCTAAAAAAAGCTGCAATAAAATAATAAATACGTCAAGTTTTCGGAAATTGTGAATATCTAAAAAGTCCATAGAGATTTTTCCGGTTTGTTTATTTTTTTCGGTGGAAATTATTATATTCCGAAACAGACTTTTGTCTTCTTCTGCTGTCCTGTTCCATAATAATTATGTAAATTAGAAATACGACAACGACGACCAAATTATTGGGAGTGGTTATCGATCGTAGACTTATCCAGAAGAAAAAAAGACGACTCTCGGTGTGAACTTGCTGACCTCTCCTGCTGCTGCTGCTAACCGCTGCTGCTAAATTACTGACCTTATAAAAATCTGCTGCCCTTTTGCCTTCAATTTTTATTAAGAAAAAAGTCAAGAAGATAACATTAAGTGTGACGAAGAAGAAGAAGAAGACGTAATCAAAATGACGAGTAATCAAACCCAAAAGTTGTCTACGACGGAGCGTGTGATTAAAAGTAAGTGGAAACATTTTGAGATTCTTTTTTTGCATGTTTGCATAAGGAAACATTGAGGAGGGAGGATGCATTTCATTCATTTTTTCCGAAAATTTGTGTGAAAAGGGGGAAGGAAACATTGAGGTGTAATTTTTGGAAATTTTTTGTGAAAATTTCTGTTAAAAAAGAACATTTATGTGACATTTTTGTCAAAATTTCTGCAAAAAAACTATAAAAAAAACAAGGAAACATGAGACATCATTTTAGCTCGGTTTTGTCCAAAATTGCTGTTAAAAAAGAAGAACGGAAACATTTAGGCATTATTTTTGCTCGTTTTTGTCCAAAATTTCTGTTAAAAAAGAACATTATGTGTCATTTTTGTCAAAGTTTCTGTACAAAAAGAAGGAAGGAAACATGATACATCATTTTAACTCATTTTTATCCAAAATTTCTGTTACAAAAGAGCGACGGAGACATTGAGGTGTCATTTAAATAAATGACCGGTCTGTTAAAGTTGGTCAATTAAATGTGACACTTTTCCTCATTTTTCTTCTCCAAAATTTCTATAAAAACATTTTAAAAGCAGGTGTCATTTAAGTGACCGGTTAGTTAATGATGGGCGTCGTATTTTCTGGTGATGAAATATAGAGTCACCACCACCTTTTTTAAACGGATCGTTAGTTATTTTACTACATAGTGAATGAGTTTTTGGTTGTTTTATTACTTTTAATTACGGGCAATTAGGCCTCACCTCAGTCACCACCACCACCACGTCACTTTCCAAGCGGCCAGCTATTTATTCGCCATTTCAGAAAACAACAACAAACCGAGACCAATTATTAATTGGTTTATGTACCTTTCCAACTTGTTGGTTCGTTTAAAGCAAACCAGGAATTGAGTTATTTGCATGGCTAAAATTAAATTAATATGCAAATTAGAAGACTATATGTACAAGGTTTCCGAGTTAGTTTGCTTGCTAATAAGTCTGTCTTGCACTTAAAAATAAATAGACAATTATATTCAATTTCCTTCACAAATTAGTGGATTGTTTACAGATGAAAGATGAGTTTTGTTTTGTCCTTTTGTTGTTTAAGTAAAAGGCGTCTTGTTTGTCGTATTATAACTTTTGTAAGAGAGTAAATAATAAGAGCCCGGCTTAATTGGAAAGCTCGTAGTACGTAAGTATTTACAAGGAATTGTTAATTCTCAGTCAGTGGCCGCGGAAGGGTGTGGACAATGTCCCCACGGTTATTCGATATATGTACCCATCATCAACCCATGTTATTTATTGTTAGACCCCTCCCTTTCCCACAAGGGCAATGTCCCCCGATGTCCCCACGGCTTCCGCGGCCACTGTCTGTACTGTGTGTGCTCTCTTTTGACGAGATAAACAATAGGGATTGTATTTTGGAGAGGATTTTGGACCAGAGATGAAGAAGATGATTTATTTATTGAGATTGAGACGGGATCCGGCTGCTTGAGAAGCATTTATGTAGTGAGTATGCTTCATGATTTCTCGTCGTCCAACCAATTAGTGTCAATTAGAAGGATGGAGAGATTTTGAGCCTCATTTCATTACGGGGGAATTAATGGAAGTTGGTTGAAGTGCATGGAAATAATAGAGTGGGCTCTTCAGAGAGAGACGAGATTTATAATGGAGAGAGAGAGATGATGGAAGGAGGAGAATATGGAAAACAATCAAGTTTTGGATTCTTGATCCGATGATCTTTGCGATGGGACGAAGGACGCGTCAAGTGTTTTTTGCCTGGATGGATGGGTTTATCTTGGAAGGAATAATGTAATGATGATAAGTCGGGAGGAAATATAGATAAGTGGATATTTCTGAGAGGATTGTGTTCCCGATTTTTGTAATTTTTTGTGAGAGGGGTTAATTTTCGGGATTTTTATTGAAGATTATTTTGGGTAAAAATTGAAGAGGAAGAAATTATTGGGATTTCTGAGAGGATGTTATCATTTTCTGGACATTTTGTCGGAGTGGGTTTAATCCTTGAGCAATTTTGAGGAAAATATTGCGTATTTTGACTAAAAATCGGAATATTTGGGAATTTCCGAGAAGATTTTGTCCGTTTCTTGTACATTTTTTCTGAGGGGTTCATTTTTGAATTTTTTAAGGAAATGTTTCGAATTTTGATTACAAAAGAGGTTAAAGAGGAAGAGTTTTTCAATCTTTGAGCATTTTTTGGGAAAATATTGACTAAAAAAATCAGAAGAGAAAGAAATATTCCTGAATTTCTGAGAGAATTTCAGTCCAGCCTTTTTTGCACCTTTCTTGGAATAATATTGCGTATTTTGCATCGAAAATGGTAAAAAAGAATGAGGCAATTTTTTATCATTAAAGGTGACAGGATCGAGGAGTGCATTGGATTGCATTATTTTGAGATATGCAAAAATAAGGTGACCGTGGCGGTGGTGGTGGTGGTGGGATGATTGATGACGATGCGATCCGACACTCTGGTGACAGGTTCAATTTGTGAAGCTATTGTGTTCCAGGTGCACCTTTGTGTTCCTTGATTTGACTTCCGTTCCCAAGTCCCGTCTTCGTCGACGTCGTCGCTTGGTCTCCTCGTCTACATAGTCAATTTGCTTTCGGGGGTATTGTTCCTCCCGAGAAAAATTTGTGTTGCGGAGATAAATAAAAAAAAATCTGGGGAAAAAGTGTGCCGTTATTTTTTTTATAGATACAATCCAGCAACAGAGATAATAAACTGGTGGAAATGATGATGGGTTGATCGGAAGTGAAAAATATTGACGAGTGTTGAATTCGTGGTGAAATTTCCTTTAAAATGGCACCACATTTGGAAGCTAAGGTTCAATTTGACCTCACGCTCAGGGTCACCTTGATCACGTTTTAAATTAAAATTAAAAAGTAATTGAAGAGAATTGTTTAAAACTTAGAAGCACAATGGCGAAAATGATGTTTGATTGTGTCGAGGGATTCTGGATATATCTTGCTGACGGACGGACAGACAAAACGATCACAAAAACTCCGTATTCCGTGAGTGCAATAATTGGAGCATGGCGGTGATCTAGGTTTTGTTGACCCCATCTAATACTTTGTGGTCGGGGGCTGATTTTTATGTCTGGATTACGTGTCCATGTTTGGATTTTGTTAAGGCGTGGTGGTGGTTGTGTGGGTAGTCCATTCTCCAGAAATTTGTGGGGGTGAGGATATTATTAGCTAAAAGAAGGACTTGAGATTATGTATGTATTCGTGGGTGGACTGGGTTGGAAACATATTTTTAGAAATATTGCGATTTATTTTTGCAGCAAAAATCTACAAATTAGGCTAAAAGCATATTTTTCCAGGGGGTAAAATGTGTAAGTAATGTCGAGGATTTATTTATTTTGTATCTTTTATGCAATTTATTTTAGGAGATTAATTGTGACGTTAAAATTGCGTCACAGATTTGGAGTGAGATTTGGATTATAAATATATATATTTTGCTATATTTACGGTACAATTATCGCCATAATTTTGGCGCTGGAAGTATAATAATAATATAAATTGGCCAAATTTACGTAGGTATTTCTCGGGTAAACACGTGTCCGAATCGAATATTTATGAGGCTTGGATAAAAATAGGGTATTGTGGATGGATAAATATATAGTCTCCGATAAGTGTAGGTTATCGTGGTCAAAGTGGGTTTATAATGATATTAATTTGTCCGAGGAGAGTCTGCCCATCGAACTGTGACCACTGTTTATTTATTTACTTCCGACTAGTGTGTACAATTAGGTTTTTAATTTGTGTAATGCACTCTCACTGACTGACTGACTGAACCGAATTCGGATCGATGCGCAACAAGTTAGGAAAATTTGGGTAGATTTTATCTGCGGATAGATAGAATTTTTTGTACAATTTTTGCACATGTGCTTGTGGTTTAGGGTATTTCGTAAAGTTTGATGTCAGACTTGATTTTGGCATAAAATTGTGGATGGGTTCGGGTAGATTTTATCTGCGGAAAAGTGGATAGATAGAATTTTTTGCAGTATTTTTGCTCATGTTATTTTTTCATAAAGTGTGATTTAAGGCTTGATTTTGGCATAAAATTGTGGATGATCCATCAATTCGACAAATTGTATTGGAATGGAATTCAATTTAATTGAAGGTTTTTTTTGTAAGCACGCACTTGCACGTGCATTTTTTTGTATTATTGCACAAGGCAGATTCAGGTGGGAGATAAGTGATGGTTATGTCTGTGATGATATGTGGTTATCTGGCTGGTTGGAGGATTATTTGTGTTGTGGTGAAGGTGACGGGTGAATAAAAATATGTATGCAAAATGAGTGATGACATTCCAATTAAAGATTAATTAAGGGAATTTGCGAAAAATTGCAATAATGGGCTGATTAGAATTTATTTAAGGTTGAATTTTACTGCAAATTTTGAGAATTTTGTGCAATTTTTTTTTAGTAGAAAAGCAATATTTGTTGTTATTACATATTTCTAACGAGGAATTTGAGTGCAAATTTTTGAGAAATCTTTAAAAATTTGTATGCAATATTTTGGTTGCATGGGACTAATTAGAATTGATTTTAAGTTGAATTTTATTGCAAATTCTGTGAAAATGGCAATGTAATTTTATAGTGGAAAAGTAATATTTGTTGTTTTCATTCCTGACGAGGTCAACTTTGTCGTGGTTATCTCTCTTTTTAAGTGAAAAGTAAGAATGGAATTGCATTCGTTGGTAAAAAATGGAGCAATTTGTGGACAATTTACTTATTTATTTATTGCCTTTTTTGGCCTGTTGTTGAGTGAGTGAGTGTATTTACAGACCTTCGTTCGTCGTCATGAAATTTGATGCCAATTATGATTCGAGAGCATGGTCGTCCTCGTCGTCGCAGTACGTTCCTTACTCGGTTAATAATAAATAAGCTGTATTTACTCAAGCCGAGTGTATTGTGCTGTAAAAGCTGGGCTCGTTTAAAAGTACACTACGGACACAATGGGAATGAAATTGGGTACATTTTGAGAAGAATCTGAGACGTAAATTGTAGATTTGTTTGTATTTTGAGTACCGTTTTTCGCACTAAATGAAGGTGTAGAGTTTTGGGTGGTTTAAATTTCAGGAGTTCTACTTAAAGATGAAGGTTTTGTTTTTTGATGTTTCTTTTGTGATAAGAAATTGGATAAATTTTGAGAGGAATTTGAGACAGGATACAGAAATGAAATGTGTATAAATCGTAAATGGTGGACTTTATTTGTTATTTTTCGTACCATTTTTCTCACTAAATTCAAGACAATAAAGTAAATTTTGTGTGTGTAGAATTTTCGGTGGGTTTAAATTTCAGCGGAGAATTTCAAGTCGAACTTTTTGTTTTTTGGATGATTTTTTTTATGTTAAGAAATTGGACCAATTTTGACAAGAATTTGATACAGGAATGTAAATCGGGGAGATTTGTTAGCAGTTGTTTTACCATTTTGTCCCCAATAAGTTGGGGACAATAATGTTTTTTTTTGTGGGCGTCGAATTTTGGTTGTGTTCAAATTTCCGTGAAGAAGATACATAATTTATATGATTCAAACTTTTGTTTAAAGATTTTCATTAAGATTGGAGCTGTCCAAATTGAGCCGTATTTTATACGTTTGAGACCTTTCTGTCACAGCATGATTATAAAAAACAGGAAAGAAGTAGGGGTCACATGTGGATTGGGTCGTGCTTCGTTAGCGGAAATATTTGGCTCGGGCTTTGGACCATTCCAAAAATGGGAGATTCATAAATTGGGCCCGGAAAATTGTGTGGGTTCCTTTTTTTATGCCTGATTGAAGAAAATGTATATTTTTATTCTTATTTTATTCTTATTTTAAAAGTCACCCAGAAATCCTTGACATTTGACTTTGGGAGGAAGGAAGGAAGGCAGAGTCGTAAACATGGCTGGTTTTTGACAAGGATGATGGTCTTGGTTGTTGCTTCTTCTTTTTTATCTCTCGTCTCCTCGTCCGCCTGTCTGTCTGGCTGGGCCGGTATTTTAAGAAAACAATGGATTTTTTGTTACATAAGAAACGGAAAAACAGATCGTTTGAAAGGAAATGTTTGGGTGACGAGTAGAATTTTTTTGAATAGGAAATTATTGATGGGGAATAAATTTTTGGGCGAGTTTTTTTAATGGCAAGATTTTAAAATGGTGAGGTTTTTTGTAGGTAAAGTTGAAATCCGAATTATGCATTTTTGTGAGGTGGGCATTATATTAATTAAGAAAAGGTTAACCATTTGTTCCGCGATGGTGTACAAAATCTTGATGTAGAAATTTTTAGTGTAAATTTCCCCAATTGTATTGAATTAAATTGATTGAAAAAGTAGGGAGTAAATTTTTATAAAATTTCCATACAATTTTAAAAATGAGAATCAGCTTGAATTTCATTACCTGTAAAAAAAACTGAAAATCTATAAGTTAAAATTGTTCATTTCTCAGAAACAGGGGCTCAAAAAATTCTCTCAAAATCAATCACATGCTAAGAATCTAATATAAAAAAGAACATCAAAATGAGCATTTTTCCCTGATTTGATATTTATTACGGACGGACGAGTACATTTTTTTCTGGAGAAGAAGGATTTTTTTCGAGTGGAGAAAGTTTTATAAGGTTTCGTTTCATGGAGAAAGTGTGGAATAAATGGAATGCATGCATGCAAATGTGTGAGTGAGGAGAGGTTGTCGAGGAGGATGTATGTATGCAAGCAAACAGGATTTTATTTTATTTTTTTTATTGTTTGCCCTCCTCTTCTCACATTCCAGACTAGAGCGAGTAGAGATTGGATTTGATATTGGATACGACGATGGGATGCGATTGATGAGATCACATTGAAAATCGGACGCATATTGTTGAAGTAATGATGTTCCAGTGAAAGTGGAGATTGATAAGATTTCGCGATGATGTGATGGCAGGGATGAGACTGGATTTCGTAAAGGGGGCGAAATTGAGACTCTTTCAACAAGTGTGAATTTCCATTGTGTTCTCGGAAATGTATTCATGAAATGAAAGTACGTGCCAAGCTTACGTTTTATGTGGAATATGTATGCAGGGTTTGATTGAGACTGGATTTGCGTCTAGATTTCGAGATTTTTTTAAGGGATTATATATGTATAAAGGAGAAATTATTGTTTGAATAGAATTTTGGACACGATTTGAATCGGTTTTTGGGGGATAAAATGAAGAGTTTTTGTCATTTTAGAATTTTCCGTTGAATTTAAAAAATCCGGATGGATTGAAAAATGACACGATTGTGTAATCCTAATTTTGTGATGAATATTTGCATTTGAAATTGAAGATTTTCCTGAATTACATCTAAATTTTCAGGTTTTTTTTACAGGATTATGATGAATGGTTATAAAATTATTATCTGAATAGATTCGTTATAAAACAGTTTTTTGTTAGAAAAATTCAAAGATTTTAGAGTTTCCTTTTCAATTTCAAAATTCCTGAAAAATACATGATTTCAATCGTAACTTTGTACCAGAGGATTTGGCAAAATTCTTGCCAAAAATTTGTACAATTTTGTTCCCCTGGTGGGATGGCGAGTTGAAAAATCGCATACATCAAGATATCTCTCAACCTCCTGGCTGTATGCATGCAAGAGCAACCTTCACTTCACAGATCTTCATTTCATTCATGGGCATCGCCTCCACTTCTTTTTTCCATGCGTTACTTGAGTACATGAATGTTGTTAGTTTTGTTTTAAATAAAACGTGCACCGGGTTTCCTTTGAGTCCTGTCCTGGCCCACGTTGGAGGAGAAAAATGAAGATTACTTATATGGTGGCGCAGAGCCAGGAGGATGGATGGATAGGCAGGAAGGGAAGCTGGATGGATATCGGGGAGATGATGAGGGAAGACGGGCATCGGGAAAAAACAATCCCGTCCTGCACACACAGAAGAGGAGAAGAAGAAGCCAATTTCATTTGATCGAATCTCACAGATACAAAATACAAAACAAACACGGACAGGCACTGACTGAGTGTGTGACTCTTCTTCTCACTCAATGAGTTGCGAGGAGAGGGAGAGAGACACACTTAATAATCGGGGAATTGTTTGGTGGGTCGTGGTTTTTTACCGGACTTGGGAAAAGTTTGGGTGAAAGGTTTTGGTAAAATATTTGGTTCAAAATTGTGAAATGGATATGGGTGATCCGCTCGTGAAGTGGTAATCTTGCTAGAAGATGGCTTGGTCTCAAGGTTTTACCAGACTTGGTAATAGTCTTTGCCATGTTTTGGTATAATATTTGATTGAAAATGAGTCGGTAATAAAATACATATTTGGATTTGTTACCGAACAGTGGCATGGCAGTAATTTTTATCAGAATTAGCTTGTCCCACGTGGGAAATGAGTTGGCTAATTTTGCGTAACGAATTGTTCCTAACAAATTTCCACGGATTAGTAAAAACTTTGAAGTTAGGTTGGGATATTTGTTACCAGTTTAGTTATACCGGTAATGGAGTATTATTTACTTGTTACAAAATCGGTAATCATACCCGGTCAGTACATTATTTAGCGTGCTTCCCTACGTATCTACTAGCAGATCCCGATCTGTTTTTCTTTTTTCGATTCCGATACAACGCAACTAGTGCCAAACTCTGTTTTTAGAAGAAGACGAAGACGAAGAAAAGAAGAAGAAGAAAGAAACGATATAAAAAAAGTAGAAAAGTACAAAAAAAGAGATGGACCAACTTCTTTGTAAAGAAAAACTCTTTTTCTTCAAATGTCTCGCACAGACAGAAATAGATAGAAAAAAATCTACAATAACAAAAAGATTTGTATATAATTCTTGTCGAATAAATAAGTAAAGAAAAAACGGAATGAAATCATACATATGAAAATTTTGTATGGGAAAAGAAAATCCCGTTTAAAAAAAATTCTGTCCAACAACAACAAGACAACAACAGGTTTATGTACATCGGATACTTTGCATGATCACTGCTTTGCTTTCTCCTCCTCCCTGGAGGGGATTGGAAAGGAGAGAAGAAGGAATTATATTTTTTTTTGCAGAGGAGAAAGTACTTAGGGCTGAAGAATGGATAAGGTTTCACATTGTGTATTCATATCTGGCACGGCATATGTCAAACTTTTCTCCTCGCCTTTTTCTTTATAAGTTTGTTTCGGGTTTGTTCCCGAGAAGGAGAAGAACATGCTTATTTTAGTTACAAAATTTTGAAGGAAGTTTGCTACATTTTAGAATTCTGGGATGGGTTTGAAATTTTTTGCAGAGTGTTTTGCGTGCAAGAAATTTCTTGCAGCGGTTCTGACCTGGAAGAAATGCAAAGCGCTAGAAACGATGCATCGCCGCTAAATGGCGCATATTTCTTATACTTTCGTGAACCTCGCATTTCTAGCGTTGCTTACTTTTCAATGCAAGAAATGTAGTAAATCATTTGAAAGAAATACCGGCAAGAAATTGGTTTTTTGCAGGTATTTTGACCTGAAAGAAATGCAAGGCGCAAGAAACTACGCCCCGCTGCTATTTTTCATGCGGCGCGTATTTTTTGCACTTCTCCCAGTTTCTTGCACCTCCCATTTCTTGCGTTGCTTCCTTCCCAGTGCAAGAAATGCATGTATCAAACCCACAAGATACGAAACACTTACACGAGTCAGGATACTTTTCAAATTAGAAATTGTTTAGAAAACCAGACTAAAACCAAATATGAGAAAAGTTTGTTAAGGGAAACAAGATTCCCTTTTAGTTTTTAAAATGACGCAGGATACTTGTTAGATTAGAAATTGTTTAGAAAGCCATGGGGAAGGTTGGTTGGTTAAGGTTTTGGTTGTTTTTGAAATGAAAAATTGTTCAGTATTATACACAAGTCGCATTATTATTTTTTTTGACAGAGCGACTTTCTCCTCCGGGAGAGGAAAAAACGAAACGAAACGAAGCTTGGTTGGTTGGGTTTTTTTGCTACTTTTTTTCATGAATATTTCATTCACGTGAAATCACTCGGTGATATCGGGAAAAAAAGTTTGGAATAAGAAATGTGCGTAAGAAATGGAGGGAGAGATAGTGACAGCATTGGCCGCGGAAGCCGGAGGGGACAGACAGAGGGACAATGTTCTCATGCAGGGTTATTAAATGTCCTATCATTTCTTATGTTATATAAACCCCTCCCTTCCCCCCATCCTATAATGTCCCCCGATGTCCCCACAGCTTCCGCGGCCACTGAATGATCGAGAGAAAAAGAGGAGCGATCATGCGAGTCACTTATTCCTTTGAAGGGGAGAGAAAAAAGAAGAATACGACTTTTTAAAAGGAGGGGATTTTTTTTGTGCGGAGTAAATTCTTCGTGGTGAAGGGAAATGGGGAGAAAGTAAGAAGGAGAAAGTTTCGAGGGAAGGTTGTTACATTGTTAAAAGTGGGGGAAGAATTTGAACGGATGATGATGATTATTATTATTGACAGGGAGGAGAGGGGAAAGAATTTGTGGGGAGGGGATTATTTTTTTGACGAGGGAAAATGCAGAGGGGAATTTTTGTAAAGGTGACATTTTAAGGAGGAGAAGGTTTTAGGGTGGGATTTTAAGGTAGGATAATTTGAAGATAGGGAAAAATTGGGTATGAATAAGAACGAAAAAATGTGAGAAAAAAACGAATAGAAGAAAAATCAGCATGCGATTTTTTAGGCACCTTTTAAACCATGTGAGTGACCGATCTCGAAATTATTGCGCTATTTTAATAGATGGATTATCTATAAATTTGTTATGAGGATTTAATTTTTTGTTCCTTCTCTTTAACAATCAGTACTTAAATTTCTGTCTTACAAATGCTGCAATTTATGTAAACCTAGGTTTCATTTTATGTTTTGTAAAACAATTTCCGGAAAATTGTGACCGAGCTAGAAAGACTTCTTTTTGATTTTTTTTGAACGTTTGGATAGAATTTTAAGATCAATTTGAGGAAAAATTAACAGGGAATTTTAGACGAAAAAACACAATTTAATTTGCATATTATATTTTTTAAATGACCCACTTTTTTAGGACAATTAAATATTAGAACTTTTGAAAATCTATGAACTCCAGTTTGTAAACCTGTAAACTTTTATATTCCTTACATTCTCAAAATATAAATTTCTGGCGTCAAACTGATACAATTTTTATTTACAAACCCCATTGTTTTAAAAAAGTTGTAGATTTTCAGTAAACTCCGTAGAACGGTATCTTTTTACAGGATTTTAAACAAGAATAGAAGACCGACCCGACATTCCAAAACGTGGTTGATTCTTATTTTCTCTCCTTTCTGAAAGTGAGTGAGTGACACGCCGAAATAATGAAATAAGTGCTGCAGGCAAAAGTTTATTTAGATTTGTTGCGAAACTTTGCGTCGGAAATGTTCTTATCGTCACGTTCCCTCCTCAGCTCGGTTCGTTGAATTGATAAGACAGCATATCGCCGGCGGGCATGTTTCCCCCCGGGAGGAGTGTTCCTCTCCTCCTGATTTGCATAAATTCGTTATGATCTCCCCAGCAATGAAGAGAGAACGTCAGCACGATGACGACGAGGACGAGTTGGGCGAGACTAATTTGTATAATTTTGTTGTTACATGGATGAAGGCTGGTGTAACAAGGGGATAGATAACCGAGGAAGGAAGAGGATGAATAAATTTGGACCATTTTAGGCACTATTTTTCCATAAACATTTACATACAATTCGGAGTAAAATTTTTGTATTGAATTTGCCAGTGTGAAGCGCCGTTTTGAAGAAATTCGGGTATTTTGAGATATAATTTAGTGTTTTAGGTACTGACAACGTGTATGATTGAAGTTTGCACTAAAATGTAATACAATATAATTTGATAATATTTTTAAACCCGTCATAACTGTGTAAAATAATTTGCATAATTTGCATAATTTGCATTTAATTTGTAGTTCATTGTAAAATTTTGTATTTTTATTTGCCAGTGTGAAACGCCGTTTTGTAGAAATGAGAGAATTTTAGATATAATTTAGTATTATAGATCGTTGTAAACAGCAGAAATTTCCACTAAAATGAATACAAATTGTGATAATGGTTTAAAATGATAAATTTTGAAACCCGTTTGCAAATTATGGAAAATAATTTGCATAAATATTTCCAATTCTTTGCAGAATTTTGTATATTTATTTGTCAATGTGAAACGCCGTTTCGTAGAAATGTGACAATTTTAGGTATAATTTAAAATTATAGATCATGGTCGATCAAAACCGAAATGTACAGACAAATGTAATATAAAGTGTGATAATAGTTCAAAATAGTAAATTTTAAAACGCAAATTATGGAAAATAATTTACATGAATATTGACAATTATTTGGAGAATTTTATATTTTTATTTGCTAATAGGAAACACCATTTTGTTGAAATTAAGAAATTTTGGGATATATGTAATGTAGTATTTCAGATCCGTAGCTTCAAGAATTTCAAGTTTTCGTTAAAATGCGATGCAAATTGTGATAATGGTTCAGAATAGTAAGTTTTACAACCTATCATGACTATGCAAAATAATTTGCATACAGAGTTGAAAGTAGAATTTTGAATTTCTACGTATTTGCTAATGGGAAACGCCATTTTCTAGAAATTTGGAAATTTCGGATATAATTAATTTTTTTAGATAGTTCCCCAAGCACGATTAGTGTGCAAAAATTGCATGAATATAATTCACAGCATAATTTTATTTGAAAATATGTGAAACGCCACTTTATAGAAATTTATGACTTTGAGTATTTGTCATAACGGTTTAGATAGTGTTCTACCAATGGAAATTGTTTTCGAAATTTTACTACGTGTGTTAACAACAGTTTAAAAATTTTAAACGTGCTCAAATCAGTTTGATTAATATCTGCTAACTTTTCACCTACAAAATAATTTTATGAAATGAAATGCCGTCATAATTTAGAACTGGTATATGTATATGCAGATCCACTTCCGGGTTTGTTGGGTGTGAGAGAGGTGGAATGGAAACCCCACCCATGGGTCTTGCTTTGACTTGTTATAGGCCAAAGGGCAAAATGGATGAATCGGGTTTCCATATATTTATCCAATTAGTCTGCCTTTTGCATGACAATCCTTCAGCCTTGTTTTCCTCTCTGCCTGACGCTGACTGACTCCTTCTTGTGATGTGCTCTGATGAGGAGGAATTTGTCTGGCTGAGTGAACCCTTTGTGTTCCGGGCAGTGCTTTGCTTTCTCCTTCCTTGAAAGGGCACAAGAGAGAAAGCGAGGAATTAATTGTGTTGTTGTTATTGGAGAGAGAGAGAGAGGGCAAATGGGCGAGAGAGAGAAAGGTGCAGGGAAAGCGGGGAAAGGACACGCGGACGGAAAATCAAAGTGATTTGCCTTCTTCACTTTCACTCATGCTACTCGCTCCACTTTGTTTGGTGAAGGTATAGGTAGGCAGGCAGGTAGTATGACGACCAGGGTAACAGGATTGTTACCCATTTGGTAGTAGATATGTAAGTAGGTATGATGTACGGAATAAAAATTGAGTTTTGGTAGGATTTGTTGGAGTGAAAATCGAATTTGGGGGACAATTGTTGAGTGAAAAGTCTAATTTAGCTGGGACAATATTCAATTTGGGATTGGTGACGAATCGAATTTTGATATCTTTTTTCTGGTTTCTTTTGGAATTTGAATTTTGGTGGATAGAATTGAGTAAGAAAAATTTGGTGGAATTTGGCTGGGATAATATTCAGTGTGTGAAAAGGGAGGATTGGTGATGAATCGAATTTTGATACCATTTTTCAAATTTGTTTAGGGATCAATTTGAATTTTGGTGGACAATATAAAAATTGTTGGGAAGAAACGTGGGGGAATTTATTTGGGGGATTATTAAGAGAGTGACGGGAAGATTGGTGACAAATCAAATTTATGTCGAATTTTGAGCTACAATTTTTCCAATTTCTTTCGGAATCATTTTGAATTTTTGCAGCATTCGGTGTAAGAAATTGTTAACAAGCACGTGTTGGTAATTTTATTTGTGAGATTGTTAAGAGTGTGTTGTACTGGATGGGTGGATGGGTGAGTGAGTGGTGGAATGAGACAAAGAGTGAGTGAAAGTAGGACAGATGTATGCCTTCCGGTCGGCTGGATTGGAATGGGAAAGGAAGGACTGCTGAGTGAAAGTTTAGCGTGGTGGGAGAATTACTGGTGAAATGAAAGTGGTCGAGGTGGTTTGGTTTGTGTCGACTAATTAGAAGGAGGAGGAGGAGGACCACGACGACGACGAATCAATACTCAGCCAGAGTTGTACATTTCTTGTAGGAAGGAAGTCGTTATAAAGGTTTTGATGAGGTGAGGGGGGCTAATTGGGAGTTGGGGGAATTAGTGAGCAAAGTAACGATTTTGTGGTGGTGGTCCTCGTGGTCCTGGTGAAAGGGGGGATTTTTCTGACGGAAATTAAAAGATTAGGCTGGATTTGGTACCACGCTTCATTTGAACATTAGCGTTTTTCTAATTTCGCTGGGTTTTTGTGTGGGGTTAAATTTGTGGAGAGAGGGGAGGCTTGTAAGAAGAGATTTTGCGGTATTTTGGAGCAGGAGCTTGTTTAAAAATTGTATTTTTTAAAGGGATTTTGTTGTATTTTACGATTTAATAAGGTTGATTTTTTTGTATGACAAGGTTTAGTTTGACGTAAAATAAGGGTTATAGTTCAAGATTTTACGGTAAATTCTTCAAAAATCCTATTTTTTACGGTATTTTGATCTAGTTTCGTATCTAATACAGCTGATTTTTTCATTTGACAGGATTTTGTGTGGAAATTTTGAGGGGAGGGTTATAAATCAAGGTTTTACAGTATTTTGTTCCAATTTTGTCTTGAAAAGTCCTGATTTTTCTTCTTTTTTCTAGTCACGTCCTAGATTAATCGTGCCTGAGTTTTTACCATAAATTCTCATGTAATAATTTTTGTCTCCATATTTTTTATGTTCTGCCCTCCAGCCAAAGATCTCGTCTCGTTATTCCATTTTTTTTCGCGACTCGTTATTCAATCTGGAAAATATGTGGGGTTGTTATCTCGAGAAAGTAAATCCGTATTTTTCGCTACCCACGATTCGCCTCGAGGCATTTCTGTCGTACCCGCAAAAAAAAGAACCGGGTGAACTTTCTCTCTCTTTCTTTCTCTCTCTAGGAGTTTAGCTTGGCATGGTTTGTTTGTTGTTTGGGGGAGTAAGGCAGAGATGGGGAAAATATTTTGAGAAAATGCAGGATTTTAAGCTTCGTTGTTCGTAGAGATTGAATTTCCAGGGGTGATACACACACCCACAAAAAGAAGAAAATCTGCAGTAAGAAGAGAACAGTCTTACGAAAATAAAGGTTTTGTGAAGAAATTTACTTTTTATCGCTGTCAAAATACTGAGGCAGTTCACGCAGTCCTTTGTACATAACTTTGTAAAATGGGGGGCAAATTTGTACAATAATTTTACGAAATAACAAAGATGCCCTTGATCTACATAAACTTACAAAAATTTGTAGGCTATTTTGTTTGAAAATATTTTTAAAAGTTTGAAAGTTTACATACATATTTTACAAGCTTGTCAAGAATTGCGTGAATTATCTCACCGTATTTTTTAAAAATTCATGAAAACAATGTACATATTTTAAACTCCCAATTAAAATTCTCGATTTTTTCACAAAACCTGCGTTTTCGTATGACTGTTGCATTCGTCATGTAGATTTTCATCGTTCTGTGGGTGTATTTTAGCAGCCCTGGAAATCCAAACCGTGGGAAGGTACCGGAGCTCAAAATAAAACACTGTATTTTGAGAAAGTATTTAGCCGAGCTCTGGAGAAAAGAGGGTGGTGGTGGGTAAGGAAAGTCGTGTTTGTTTTGGTAGTTGGTTGGGGTGGCTGGTTGGTAGGTCGAGTCTTTTATTTGCAGTCTAAATTATTTAAAGAAAAACAACTTTCGCTCTCCTCGGAAATGAAACGAATTCATCTCGTAAGCGTGTAAATATAATAAATTGCCAAGTCATGAATTTTTACGCGACAAACTTTACCCCCAGCCGAGTGGGCTCCTCTTGATTTCTAACCATATATGTATGGTTAGAGAAAAGAGGATATGGAATTTTATTTTGAAGGGAATTTTGAAGGTTAAGTTAGGAAATTATAATAAGGAAATTTTGGCAAGGTTTTCTTTTGTTAAGACGAGTTTGTTTCGACTGTTGTAGAGAAAAAAGAAGGTCATGATTTTTTAAGTTAATTTTCATGAATTTCGTGAAAACCATATTTTGAAATATATGTTTTTATGTTTTAGTTTTTATGAAATTTAGGTTTTTCTTATATGGAGAAAGTTTCGGCACGTTGTTTAAGAGTAATTTTGTCTCGATTATTATAGAGAACGAAACGGTATGAATTTTTTAAGGAGAATTTTGAAGGTTGGGAAATCATGTCTTTTTTTGGTCGAGAAAATTTTGGGAACGTTTTTTAAGAGTTTTTTTAAAGTTTGACTTCCTGTTTTAAAGTTAATTCCTTATTCCTTTAGGAATTTTAGTTCGTTTTGGTAGCTCGTCCGGAATTATAATTTCTGAAGGTATTTACGTGCATGAATAGAATTTAATGCGGTGGTGGATTTTCATTTTGTTGTGAGTGAGTATATTTACTTAGGGTGTGAATTTAGAATGGGTATCAACATGTCATCATTTTGTCACAATTTTTCATAGTACACTAGTCAACCCGTCATTTTCTCCAGCACTTTCTCCACCACTCTCTCTCTCTGGTGGAAATGTGTGTGCCCATTGTTGGCGTGTCATCCTTTTCTTCACACATGGCATCCCCACCACCTTTCTCTCCCCTCATTTCCACCACACACGGCAACTACAAATCTGCCCTTCCTATCTCGGCCACACTCTTAATAATCTTGTCAGAAATCAGAATTTGTTATGGACAATACGGATTAATGGAAGAGTAACCGGTCGGTTTACGAATTTTTTATGGTTTATGCATCCTTTGGACAATTTATCAATAATTTAGTACCGTGTTTGGTAATGAATTTTTATCCGCGAGATTCAAGCGTGTTGTTACGAACCTGTGATTTTTTTTTAGAGTGTATCAATTTTCGTAGGTTATTTGTCCTCTCTTCTGTTACAAACTGGTGTACGGATTTTTAAAATAGCGCTTGGGATGCTTTTGTAGTATAATTTAGTCCCATCTTGACCAAATTATGATTTTGGTCTGCGAGATTCAACCCCTGTGACGAATATTTTTTAAAGTGTTTAAGTTTTCATGGCATGTTTATCTTTGTTGAATTTTAAAAATTGTTAGCTCATTCCTGGGACAATTTAGTGGTACATATGCAATTTAGTTCCCTTTCTAGCAAATACTTTTGGTCCGTGAGATTCAAACCTGTTACGAAGATTTTTTTAGAGTGTTTCAATTTTCATGGCATGTTTATCCTCTCTCTGTCCTGTCCTTGTGTTGGGCAGACTTCCGTTTTCGCTTACTAGGAAGGCAGTGGAGGAAGGAAGGAAAGGAGTGGAGAAAGGTGGCCGAAGAAGCTACTGGTTGGCATTGTATTTGGCACCAGCACTCTCGCCTTTTGTGAGGAGGAAAAGGAGAATTAGAAGCAGGACGACGACGACGACGACATGACAAGAAGACAGACAAAGCTGCTGGCTGGCACGATTTGTGCACGGTCTTCTTGCCCCGAATTACAAAAGAGATTCAGGTTCTACTAGTCCGGAGAGAGAAAGTCCTGCCTGGTTCTTATAGGCGAATGGAGGACGAGGCAGAAAGGACCTGACCTCCCTCGAGAGAAGCCAGCTATAGTGCTGGAGAGGATTCTGCCTGGCTGGGAAAATCGACTGGCGAGAGGGGCCCGCACAAAAACTGCCACAAACCATGCTTAATTTGCTTTCACTTTTTCTCGGAGGGAGAAACGGTGCTGGTGGTGCTGGTCGTGGAAGGGAGCAGGGTTTCGGGGGAAAGGAACCGCTTGGGAGAAATAATGGGGAGAAAGTGGTTTCTTGCAGAGGGGTTTGAGGTACAAGAAATGACGCCACGTTGCTGTAGTTCGTACGGCCCGTGGCCATAGGGGGCCTATTTCTTGCACTTTCTCCCAGTTTCTTGCACCTCAAATTTCTTGCGTAGCTTGCTTTGCAGTTAAAGAAATGTATCAAACCGCCAAAAAAAGAAACACTGCGGCAGTGTTTCAGGTGCAAGAAATAACTGCAAGAAAGCGGTTTTTTGCGGGTATTTTGGCCTGCAAGAAATGCAAGGCGCAAGAAACTTCGCCGCGCCGCTATACTTCTTCCGGCGCGTGGCTGGAAGAACCTCGCATTTCTCCCGTTTCTTATTTCCCACTGCAAGAAATGTATGCATGTATCAAACCCGTTACAGCAGGGGAGCCCTGTTGGTGGGATTGGTTGGGTGTGTTAGTGGCGAAGCAGTTAGCTGTTGGAGAAAGTGGCTGTATGGGAGAAAACTGTGTGTGTGTGTATAGAGGTCCACTTTTTACTGGATGTGGCAGTGGCAGTGGTGGCGATGGTGGTGGTGGGGGTTTTAGGGGTGGAAAATCAATACGGATTCAACAGCTAGTTTTCCATCCATCCAGTGGGTCCACACATGCATGCAATCCAAACCCCAAGCAAACTTTGGTTTCACTGTTTTATCATCATTTTCATGTTTTCCTTTCTCTCTCGCAAACTGTGTAACGAAGGAACGAAGGGGAATGAAATGATGGGTGAAATGAGGGCGCATTTTTTCCCTCTTTCTCTTTCCCTCTCGTGTCTAATGTTGTGTCGTCCTCGTTTCTTTTATTGGGCAAGGGGGCAGATCAATCAAGTGGATTTTGGAAGGGTTTAAATTTTGAGGGGATCATATTTCAGGAGAGAGGAAGCTGATTTTTTTCGGTTTTTTGTTTGACGAGAAGGGAAGAGAGAGGTGATTTTTGCCAGGGGGCGCGGAAGCGTGGGGACAGAGGGGGGAATGGGGACACAAGGAATTGTTAATTCTTGTGTATGTACAGCGGCTGCGGAAGCGTGGGGGCAATGTCCTCACGGTTATTCGATGTCCCCATGTTTTACAAATCACTGCCTTCCCTATCCTACAACGTTAATGTCCCCACGGCTTCCGCGGCCACTGTATTTACTTGTTCCATAGTGATGATAAGGCCAAAAGAAGAGTTGCTGCGGAAGGGTGTGGAATGAGGGGGGGATAATGTCCCCACGGTTATTCGATGTTATGTAAACCCCTCCCCTATGTTAATGTCCCCACTGCTTCCGCGGCCACTGGTTTTTTTTGCAGAGGTAAAATCTCGAGGAAAGTTTTTTTCTCTTCAAAGGAGTTGAGGAGAAAGTAGTTTGTGTGTTTGTAGTTAGTTTGTTTGTGGGCAAATACGCAGAATGTGGGAGAGGATATTGCTGTGTGACGGTGGGTTTGGGTTTTGTAATGAAGGGATTTGTTACCGGTGGGTAACCAAGCGTGCGGGTATTTGTGCATGGAATGAGAAGACAGAAATTTGGAGATTTTTGTAAAATAAATTCTTGTTTTATGTACGATTCGGTAGGAAATTGAGATTGGTGGATTTTCTCAGGTAGAAAATTCGGTAGGTTTTCGCTAGCAGGGTTTTTGCATTTTTAAATTACGGTGCATACAAATTTGAGGAGAATTTTTTTTTTAATTGCACAGAGCTTCTTGAGAAAAATGAGATAACTTTGAAACACGTATGTAAAGATATCTGTTTCGGTAGAAATATTTGGCATTGCAGAAAAATTGCCAAAAATCTTGCACATTTTACTCTGAGATTCAATAGTTTACAGAATATGGAACGATTGTTTCTGGAGAAAAATTGGGGAATTTATAATTTGCTCCATTATTCAGAGCTTAGAAATTTAGCAAAAATCTTACACATTTTTTTACTCTGTACAAAAGTAATTAATTTTTTTACAGAATTGGGCAGGTTTCTTTGCGAATTTTTTCCCGTATAAGATTTGCTCGATTATTAAGAGTTGGTTGTGCAGATTTTTGTAGCGTTGTTGTCACGGCGTTCGTTTGTTTGTGGGGCTGGGATTTATTTTTTGAGGGGAAGATTGATGATGGCGGTAGTAATCTTTGCGTGCTGGTCTTGAATAATATTGGTGGAAGGGAAGTGGTGGGGGGAGCGGTGGCTAAATGCGTGCCATGTTTCGACGGAGTAATAATAATGATTATGAGGCCCATTATCCCCTGCCTCCTGGATAAGCGAATGGGTCCTCCTAATGGCCACTCTCACTAGTGGTTACCACTACGTATGTATGTATGGATGCATGGATGGATGAGGTAGGTACATGGTTGTGGTATTAGTGGGATGGGAATCGTGTGACAATTAGGATAACGAAGAGGTGGGGGAAAAAGTGCCAAAAAATAATGACACTAACTCTCTCTCTGAACCAAGACCACTCTAAATAATGTGCTCGAGTAAGATGTGAGTGAACCCATTTTGGGGGAGATTTACATTTTAAATGCGGTACGAAAGTTTGGTGGCAAGAAAATGTTCGTGGTTGGCAGGATTTTTGGGTAAATGCGAAAAATTGCGAGAATTTGTGGTAAATTTGTCATAAAGAGGAACAATTTTGATGATGAGAAGTATTTTTTGAACGTTTTGATACATTTTTCAAGATTATCTGCAAAGAATTATGTGAAATTTGAAGTTCAAAATTGACATTTCATTGTTTATACAAGAAATTGTGTAATAATTTTTGATAAAGGGGGGAATTTTTATAATAAGAAGTGTTTTTGATACATTAAATGAAAAAATTTATGCGAAATTTGATGTTCAAAATTAAATTTTAATTTTATGTCGAACTTTTTTAAAGATATTGTAGATTTTTAAGATTAAATGCAAGATAATTGTTTACAAATTTGTGATAAAGCTGGAAATTTTGACAAGCTTTTTGAAAGCTTAAGACGACAAATGAAAATTTGATAAATTTCTTATAGCCAAAATTGGACAAAAATTTGAAATGGGCCGAAATAATGTGAGATTCGGTTTAGATTTTAGTTGAGAGAAAGTTGCAAACAGGTTTGAACTGGTGATGGATGGATGAAAGGTTTATTTGCCGTCGTGACGGTGTAGATGATGTTCGTGTTAGTGGAGCGAGGTGTGTTTGGCGTTGTTCGTCATCCGTGGTGGTGAAAGTGGGAAGGATCACGTTACACAATTTATGACACAAAATAATGACATGAAATACTGAAAATAATGGCGTTCTCGGAGAAATTAACTAGTTCAATTTGTTCAAAGTGAAATGATACCAGAGGTTTTTGTGTGTACCTGAAATATTAAAAAATTGCACATTTTGAACGTCATTTGTACATTTTTTGAACAATTGCAAGAGAAAATTTTTACTAGATTTCATTTATGAAATTTGGGAAACTATATGAAATTTGGGCTGTTTTGTGCATTTGAAAAGATTCAAATTTTTCACGATATTTGTACATTTTTTGAATAATTTTAATACCGAAATTTCCTATAGATTTGTAGAAATTCATTTTTTTTAAAGGCATGAAATTCATGCAATTTTATATATTTTAAAATTTTTCGAGACGTTTGTACGTTTTTTGAATACCAAAGTTCCCATTTTTGGGGGAAAAAGTAAGAAATTCGAGCTGTTTTTTTTATATCTGACAATCGTAATGTTTACACGACATTTATAAATTTTTGATTAATTTTAATAGGAAAATTTCTTAAAAGGTGTAATTATTATTTAGAAATGCATAAAACTCGTGTAAACAAAGCAAAGCTGATGTTTTATATGTGGAAACTAAAACAATTTCAAAATTTACACATTTATCCATTTTAAAAATAATTTAAATACCAAAAATTTTTAAAAGGATATATGAATATTTTGTCGTATGAAATTCACGTAAGCAAAGCAGAGCATTTGTTTGAACTGTAGTGAAAGAGGGGTTATTTGTGCGGGGGAAATGTGTATAATTTGCCCTGTCCGAATTGTCCAGGACATGACGATTGTCTCAAAATTATAGGAATATCGGAAATTATTATATGTACTTAAGCCTTTCGTGTATAACTATTGACACGAAACATAATAAATGAGAGAAGAACCATCACATGATACATACATATTTTCGCCTTAAATTCTTATTTAATGTCTCTCTTTGAAAGTTTGCGTTCAGGTTTTTATCGATTATTCAATTTCCGATGAGATAAAGAAAAACGGGATTGCTTGCTACGGAAGAAATTTAATTCAAGAAAAGTACGATTTTATTACAGGCACGAAATGAATTTTATTTGTGCGAGGATTGTTTAATTATGACGCCATTAATTAAAATAGACATTGATCCATTTTAAGTATGGAAGGAAGTAGATAATCAATTTTGCAATGTTAAGAACCTTATTTATTTTGAATAAAAACTTGGTGCAAATTTTGCACCAAGTTTTGGGCCGTGCATTATAACGACTAACGAATTCTGGTCATCCATTAATATGCGAAAACAAGACTGAATAAATTAGTGGCATAAGACTTGTTCCTGAACGGAATTGAATAGAAAAGCGATTTAAGTTTTGAAATTGGGTTATTTAAAAATCGTGCAAATTTTGGATAAGTTAAAGTACAATAAAAACCAAAGAATTTTTGGCATAGATCGACATTGTAAAATTATTTAGGAAATAAATGAGGTAATTACATTGATGTGGTAAGGTTTGCACGGCTCCCGAACGAAATTGCATGGAAAAGCAATTGCAAATTTGGAATTGGATTATGCAAAAAGCGTGCAAATTTTGGACCAAGAGCCGTTAAACTATTATTACAGTACAACCGACGAATTCTAGGCAAATAAATAACCTGGGGAAATATTAGATTAGGAAAAAACTGGGTTGATAAAATTGGTGCCGTATGATTTGGACGGGCCCCCTCCCGAACGGAAGTGCTCACCTCAGTGTCTGAGTGTCTCATGTGTAAGCGATTAGGGCCAATTCATGTTGATTTATCTGCCAACACGAAGCCAATTACGAGTCAGTTTTTGTTTTGTGGGGCTTCTCCAAACTTTTCCACGAGAGCACAGCCAGCGAGACGAGATCTCCGCTCGAGATTCTGCTTTATTCAAGAATTTCACACATTACTTGAGTAGATTTTAGAGAGAGCTCTTCTTGTGCTTAGAGATGTCAGCAAGCCGGCTTATTGAGTTGTGAGTCGAAGCAAGCTGGCTTATTGAGTTGTGAGTCGAAGCAAGCCGAGTCAGAAGCAAGCCGGCTTGCTTCGACTCACAACTCAATAAGCCGGCTTGGCTTGACTCATTAAGCCGAAGTCGAGTTTGCTTATGGACATGCATTCTGGTTTAAATAAATGGACATTAAGTAATTATAATAACCAAAATAACACCTAGAAAAATTAAAGGTGACTTTTAAAATGTCAAAAATCCAAATAAAATCAATAATAAACTTACACATACTAATGTCAATTTATGATAAACTCCACAATTACATACATATGTATGTAAATATAGTAATTTGTGTGATTAAATGCAGTATAGTATAAACTGAAACTGCAATTGGATCCATTGTCACAGTTAAAAATAAATATTTCCCTATTCAATTACTGTACAATAGTTTAATACAAAAGTTCAGTAAATTTGCACATTTAAAAAACCTACGAAATTTTTACAAATTTATGATGACAATGAATTTATGATGAAAACAGCTGAGTTTATATCAGATTATAAATATTAGTTTCAATTTAAGTTTGTGAAAAAACAAAATGGAATAATAATTTAGTTAATAATTGAAACAAAAATAACATGTCAATACAAGTCCAGGGAAGTAAATATGTATGTATATACGTATGTACATACGTGTGTAAGCACGAGGAGGCAGAGCCAGCGGCTTATTGAGTCAAGCCGAGTCAAGCCAAGTCCAACTCATTCCAACTCACAACTCAATAAGCCGGCTTATTGAGTCAGCGGCTTACTTGCGGTCAACTCAACTCAGCTTGACTCAACTCAACTCAATAAGCCGATTCAAGCCAAGCCGAGTTGGCAACTCTACTTGTGCTCCTAGTTTGAGGAGGAGGAGGAAATAAATAAGAAATAAAATAAAACAGCTTGGCACCCGTTCAAGAGAGGAAGAGCGGATTGAGAGAGAGAAATAAACAGGAAAGGATTGAATTGAAAAGCAATCTAGTATGCAGATTCGTATGTTTTGGAAAGGGTTGTGCGAAAAGGATGGAGAAACAGTAATAAATGTGATAACAAAATATGATAAACCGTTACAAGCGCATGTAACTAAGGAGTGAAACCCCAGAGGGTGTGGTAAGATATGCTCATCTTCGAACCCATTGTCCTCATAAATCAGGTGTCATCGGACCAACAGACGGACATAACGATCTTATAAAGAGGTTGCACCCATTACTAATGTATTATAAGTTGTTGATGACAAAGTGGGTTTATACTTTACTGCTTTGGTAACTTGCGCCAATGCTATAGTTCAATTATGGCGTAAATTACCAAGGAGTGAGGCATAAACGCAGCTGGAGTACGGTTGACCTGCGGTAAAAAGCAATTAGTTCCAGTGCAGGGCGGGTGTTTATATGTGCTTCACTGGTTGGTAACTTGCGCCAATGTTATAGTTTAATTATGGCGCAAGTTATCAATGAATGTAACATCAACCCACCTTAAGTTTTGCTGATTGTTATGTTGAGAATAATTTTCACGAATTATGTACTTGTAAAAACCGTTACCGACTCGGTGACAATTTTGTGTCCAGATTTTTGCTGTGATGCGTAGTGGATGAGGGAGGAGAGATGAAAAATACGGGCGACATCCTTTATGCAGGAGAGGCATGATTTTTTTGCATGGATTATGAAGCCATGAGAGAATGGTTTTGGTTTTGTGGGCACGGGGTTAAAAATTAGCACGGTCTAATTGCTCGCCAAGTGGATTTCGACGGAATGGAACTGTTTACAGAACAATTCAAAATGCAAGAATGCGAAAAATTGGGAGAGATAGAGAGAGAAGAATTTTATGTAAAGGGTTTTAAGTTTCTGGCTAAAAAATGTGTAAAGGTGGAAAAACCTTGACGTTTAAGAATTTTAAGAAAAATTGTACAAGTAAAAAGTCAATTTAATTTGTATGGGTTAAATTTATATTTGAACAAATTATACACAGATCCGCCCAGTGTATAGTAGCAATAAAAATGATGTATTTTCAAAAATTATAAGAATTTTGTATAAAAAAAATTTCAAACTTTTTAAAATCGACTTATTTAAGAATACATTTCACTATTTTCACTTTTTACTATTTGGAAAGATGCTTATCAAAATTGTGGGTTTTATTTTGTGATGAAAAATGTATCAATATTTTGGTCGAGTTTAACTTTGGCATAAATGAGAATAATTCCATGTGCAAGTAAAACGTCTCTAGTTAATTGTGTGGATAAAATTATTACTGAAATTGTACAAAGATTGACCAGGACCAGCACCAGTATAAAATAAGTGCAAAAGTTTGAAATTGCAATAAAAAATAGAAAATTTGCTCTTTAAAGAAGTTTGCAAAAAATAATAATTTCAAATTTTAAGATTCGTTGACTTTATCCTTAAAATGTTGCCCTTTATCGTATCGAAATTTAAACTCGGATCGTAAATAAATTAGTATTTTGTCCTTGAATTTGATATGAAAAGTTCACCTTGATTAAGGCCAAAAATATACCCGGGTAGCAATGCAGGGTTGGGTGCGGTGCGGGTGTTTATAGTGAATAAATAGTGGGATAAATCTAAATATAAATGGGTCAGGTAGATCAATGATGGGTTTTTGGTGGTGAAATCAAGAACGAGCGATATCCTGAATTAACCCCTCGCTTAATAAATGATGAAGCGATAGGCGGAAATGAAAATGGGAAAATAAAAGTGGTGTATTTGTAGTGAGGAAATACCCGGATTCCTATATACCCGGGAGTCAACTATTTTTCGGAGACACACCCACCCACCAACCACCTCTATTTATAGTTGGGCCTGTGCCATTCCTATGTATCTCGCCAGAGCTGCTTAACTGATTAGTTTGGGATATGCGAAAATGGAAATCAGATCGGGTCTGAGTAGGGAAAGAAATGCGAATGGAATTGAATATTTATGGATGCGGCACGATGCAGAAGATGCGACATTGGCTTGTAATTTAAGAAAATAATGGGAAACAATTTGTGAAATTTAACACAATTATGATTTGTAAATTGTTTAACGAAATCATAATTGATTTCATGCAAAACATGCGAAAACATACGAAAATAAAAGGGAAAGTTTGTACTTGATTGTTTTTATGAAAATCATTATTTCCGATTAGACTTTCTAAAAATTCAACACATTTTTTTAGAATGAAAATATTCGCACAATTATTTTGCACAGGTAGCGAACCCCATTTTATTAAGGTCTGGAAATAGATGCAAGGGGAAAATTTGAAAATTCCTTAAATTTGCACATCTTTTCCAGTTTTTGTTGATACTCGTATAAAAAAATTGGTGTGAATTCACACGTTTTTATTATGGCGAAAATATTTGCGGAATTATTTTTCGTTTCGTTTTCGTTAGTGTTTAACGAAGCCAATTATTACGGATTTTGTCAATTTATGAAAATTTGTACGTATTCAGGAGAAAATTTAGATTTTGGAAAAAAATCTGTAGAATGTGTGCATGTTTTTCTCCCCTGGTGTTTGTAGAATTTTATCCCACTGCTGCGTGTCAGACAAGCCGAGTAGATTTAACGAATCCAATTATCATTTTATCTGAACAAATGTGCTAATCAATTAGTTTTGTTATCAGGAAAAGAGAGAGAAAAAGAGGGAAAATAATTGGCCGGGAGGTTGAACGAGTCGCGAACTGGTGTCCGGTTGAGGAGTGGTGTGTGTGGCTTACTTTCTCCCCACTGCTTTCACCCAGGCTAACTAACAAGCTGCATGTCCAAGTGGAAGAAAAATGTGTGTATGGATACGACGTATGTACTGCACACGGTAAATAACGTGGGAACAAAGTAGGGTACAGGGTTACCCAATTCTTGGTAGAAGGGTAACCCTAATTTGTTGTACAAAATTCGAATTTTGTGTAAAAAATGAAGAGTGAAAGTTGTAGAAAATTTGAATTTGGAAAATTTGTGGAACAATTATAGGAAGCAAATGTTCTTTTGACGGATTTGGTAACGATTTGTGGTTAAAGAAATTCAAATTTATGAATGAGAATTTACTCCAGAATTTTATTTGAGCAATTATGAATGAATAATAAATCTTTCCCGAAACTGGGCACTAATTTTGTTACTGAATTGGTAACGATCTGTGGTCACAGAGTAACAATAATTGTGGAAGAAATTCCTTTATTGTGAGAAATTTGGTACAAAATTTGAATAATTTTTTCTAACAATCATTGACCGTAAATCGTTCCGAATTTAGTTCTCATATTATTTAGAGTGCCGAATTGGCACGGAGTGTGTAGCGGAGTGAAAATGAGGAAAGAGAAAGTCGCCTCGTCAGAATAAAGGTGACGAGGAGGAGACAATGGGTATATTCTTGTTTTCTCTGCCGAGGACAATTACTCACAGATCGGACGGATGAGCTTATGTTGGAATTAAGCCGATTTATCAGGCTGGACTCCTCGGATGTGGACAATATGTGTCAATTCAGATTAAAAGAGCTCCGAGCCGACCCTCCTAATCCCCTAAATACTTGTTATTACTGTCCACTTCTACTCCTCTCTACGCATTACGTGACGACGAGGCTGGAAATCAGGGGCCGCGGAAGGGTGTGGACAGAGGGACAATGTCCCTAACATTATTCGATAATCATCTGGCCAGGTTAATCCCTTACTCCCCATATCCGACAATGTTAATGTCCCCAGATGTCCCCACGGGTTCCGCGGCCACTGGTGGAAATAATCCATTATTTGCACTGCGTAATCTGTGCAGGATGGGAAATAAATAATCGCCAATTTGCGGGGCATGGCATGGCATGAAATGAAATGATGGAAATCTGCTCTTTTTTGGTGTCAGTCAGGAAGCAGAATTGATTTGGTGGCTTGACTCGGCTTTTGAAATGTGAGAAATTCTCTTAATTTGGTACGTCGTACGTCGCGTCATGTCATCCTTGTTAAAGTGTCACTCGAGAAGGAAGGAAGGGACGTACGTATTATGTGTGTCAATCAAATGATGGTTGGTGGGTCCTTGAGGGAAATGGTGGTGTGAATTATTGGGGAGATAATGAGATGACGAGGAGGAGAGAATGAAATGGATATCGGCTGAGTGAGTGAAAGTCGATCTCGATTCGGGGAAGAGAGAAAGTTGGATGAGGAGAGAGATGGAAGGCGTAATTTTGGGGAAATGAGGATGTAACATATGGAAAGTTTAAAGTTTTTTATTACGAAATTTGGAACTTTAAGATTTTTTAATTGCTTGCCTTTGGTTTAGAGAGAATGTGCGATGGAGGCGTAATTTGGGGAAAGTACGTATAAAATATGAAAAGTTTTTAGAAATCTTGGAAAGTTTAAAGTTTTTGTTGCGAAATGTGTTTATTTACTGCGAAATTTCGGACTTTAATATTTTTTAATTGTTCGCCTTCTTATTGGCTAGTTTGGAGAGAATGTGCGATGGAGAGATGGAGGCGTAATTTAGAGAAAATAAGTATAAAATATGAAAAGTTTTTAGAAATCGGGGAAAGTTTAAAGTGTTTTTTATTGCGAAACGTGTTGATTGCGAAATTAGTACTTGCTTAGATATTTATTAATTGTTTGCCGTCTTATCGGCTAATTTAGAGATAAGAAGAATGAAGTAGATATCTGAAATCGGGTATACGCATGATCTGGATTCTGGGAGAAAGGGAGAAAGTTCAGTGGAGTGAAGAAGGCGTACATTTTTCTGGGAAAGTAAAATATTAAATATTTATGACAGGTTCTTGAAACGGAGGAAAGTTTAAAGTTTTTTATTGCGAAATTGGTAGTTGGAAAGTTTCACTTGTTTTCGGCTAGTTTGGAAATACAATTTTTAATGATGGTGATGATTTTGTTGTTGAGCAAGTTTTTTTTGTTGGGAGGGTTCGTTTCCCGTATTTTTTTGCTAATTAGCTGTTACAACTTTTTTTCTGTGTAGGTAGAAAAAGAAGAAGGAGAAAAGTTTGGTGTTGTTTTTTGGGGGGAGGGGGAGTGATTGGGGGGATTTTATGAAAGGTTTTCTTCGGAGGATGGGTAAAGAAATGGTGGACGAGGATTTGAATTTCTGTAATTGGTAAAAGACTAGTAGGAAAATTCCACTGTAAAATTTTTAAAAAATAAATCAGTTAGATTTTATGCATCTAACTTTGCATAACCGTGTTTAACCATTAAATTTTCAAAATATTGGCGTTATACCGTGACAATTATTTTTTTTATGTAAACTTTGAGACAAAGGTTATTAGTTTAGTGTTAAATGATGAATTTGGTGGCATTTTTATGTAGAAAATACGGAAATTTTGGTACGATTGAATTTTTGTACTTGATAAAAAATTAAGGGTTTAAAAAAATGAAATTTTAAAGCTTTAAACTTTTGGAAAAACAAGATTAAGCATCCATCTAACTTTGCATAACAATTTTTAAACACTTATTTTTTAAAATGCTGGCTTCATATCGTGACAAAAATTATTTTGTTGAATCTTTTGCACACTTTTTGACTCGAGAAATATTACTTAAGTGAAAATTGATGGATTTGAGTCAATTTTTTGAAGTGAGAGGTAAGGATTTTATGCAAATTGTGATTGGAGGAGAGATTTTCTTGCGTAATTTCGTAGTAGTAGTGAGGAACATAAAGTGACATCCCTCACGGCATTCTACAACCCAAAAGTTTAGCCAAGTTCCAGTTCCTCGTAAATTGTGTGCCATGTAAAATGTTATGTTGTTCTCGCCCGTGGAAAATTAAGCTGTCTCGTTTTATGGAAGTTCGTTTATTGCCACAAATGAAAGACAGGGTTGGGAGGAGAATGATGTCATTTTGGCTAAATTTTGACCAAAAACCGAGTAACCGAGTTAAAATTGTGTGTCACTTTAAACGCAAAAGAATGGATTTTTATAGCATTACGGATGAAATTTTGTCCCGATTTAAGAATACGAAATACGTGGTTATAAAATAATCGAGGAAGGAATTTTTTCCCAGTTTTTGCTAAAATTCATTCCAAGTAGAGAATTTTTACAATTTTTTACAAAAATTGTTTTCAAGATGAATTTCTCTCATTTTTTGCACAATTTGTTTTAAAAAAGTGTTGAAGTTCTCTCATTTTGGGCACAATTCGTTCCAAAAACAAGCTCATTTCTCCCGGTTTCGTTGGAATTTGGTCACAAAAGTGCCTGAATTTCTCCCCTTTTCTCCTGGAATCTGTTGCCCAAAATAGCTTACGAATTTCTCCCATTTTTGCACCCTACCACCTGAGTAAAAAAGAGGAAGGAGGCTGTACGTACGTCGACCGGAGAAAGCAGGCAGGCTTAAAATTTCCTCTTCATTTTCTCCCCTGGCTTGGCTTGCCTCTCGTTTGAGAAAGGAAGAAAGTGAGAGAGAGATTAGAATAAAGTGGGAGTAGCTTTAGTTTGAGTATATGTTCGTATATGTAAGTAAGCAAGGAGTGAGTGAGTTTGGTCGTCGGTGGGTAAGTAAGTAGCAGTCTGGCGTCCCGGGTGGCATTGGATTGGATTTGGAAAGACGTGGACGTGACACTTTCTCCTCCGCACCTTTCTCTCTCCCTTCCTCCGTCTCCTTGTTAGGCGGACGCGGAGGACCGTGTAAGAAAACATGTTACTTGGCAAAAGACACGCCATGAATTTTGAGTAGTCATTACTTCACTTACCTCACTCACTCACTCACTCACTCACGGATCGGCTACTTTAGAACGGAAAAATAAAACTTGTTAGATCCGCGTGATGAAAAAGTGGGCAAAGTTTTTTCAAGGGAGAAATTGCTTTATTAAAGAGAATTAAATGGATGGATGGAATAGGTATGTAAGAGTTTGTTTTTTTGGTAGGATTTTGAAATTTTGAGGGGAAATTTGTGAAAACATGAAAAGGTAACAGATGAGCACGTGCTTGATGGAAATGTGGGAAAAAATCTATTATGTATGAAGAAATGAATGTATGAAATAAGTTTTTTGGAAATTTTGATGGGGAATTTTTAAAGGAAAAATAGAATTCGAAATTTTCGTGGGTATTGACATATGTACAAGGTAACAACGTGGTGAGATGAGCACGTGTGTGATGGAAAAGTGGGGGAAAATTTGGTCCCGAAATTGTGGGGAGTTTTTTGAAGGAAAAATATAATTCAAAATTTTTGTGGGTATTGTTTTTCACATGAATTTTTAAGTAGACACTTTACCCCCGATTCTTTATTCCCAATGTTTGTTTAACTGTTGACAAGACAGGTTTTCTCTCTTCCACAGAATTTAGTCCTCGTTGTCTTATCACTTGAATTAAGTAGTAGAACTGCTACTCCTCACTTGCCTCGAATTCTTAACCATTTAGCAGCCCTCTAATAAATCCTACCGACCGACCGAGATGATAATACAAACACTTGGAAGTGACTACATTAAGCGAAACTTGGACGACATCACGAACCAAGAACCACTTGTCGCATTTCCACCTCGACCAGACCACCACCACTCCCAACCAACACTAAATATCTGCTTATTTACCAAACCATTGCCACTCACTCATCAACCACTAACACACTTAACACAAAAGTACGTAAAACTACATAAGTAAGCCTTGTTTTCGCAGCAATCGAATCGAACGACGAAACTACTTGATGTGCTACCAAACTACATAAACCTCTCCTCTAAAAGGGTTGACCTTGCGGAATGAATTGTATGTACGTACGTATGTATTTATGATCACCACCACTAAACTAAAGCATGGGCTGGAATTCAATTGGCAAAATGTGATGAGTCCAAGTTCCAGGCTGGCTGGATAAATGGGGGCGATTTATTCCGTCCGAGGTGCAGTTGGAGGGAACAAAGGGTCCGGATAAGAGATAAGCGATCAGTGATCAGCACATACATAAATTGAGTAAGATATCATCCCTCCGTGAGTGAGTGATTGATTGATAAGGCGAGGAGACAATAATTGAGTGGAGATATCTACATATTTTCTACTACATGTAATTCCTCGACGAGAGTGACGAGATTCAGAGATTGAGAGACGCAACGCAGGTCTCTTTCGTTTTGGTGACTTTTGTGAGCCTGGCGTGGCGACTTTTGTATCGTATCGTATCGTATCGTGTGCATGGTCTTCTTATTAAAAAAGTTTGACTTCGACTCAACAGAACGACGAATGCGAATGTGATTATGGATGGATGGATGGAAAAAATTGTAAACCAAACTGAATCCCGATATGCATACGAGTCTCACTTCCAGTTGGGAATTGGAACTTGTAATATGTGAAGTGGTGGTGGTGGTGATGCTTGGTTTGGTTTTTTACGAGTGAGACGCGAATAAATTTAGTTATTTGTTATTGATCGAGTATTGCGTTACTTGGTTTGGTTGTTTGGCTGGCTGGCCGTGAATTATTGGGCAATTGCAAAAAGTTGGGCGGTTAGTTAGTTAGTTAAAGTTGGTGAAGTGTATATTTAGTGGTTTGGTTTGGTCGGTGGTGGTGAAGAAGAAGGACAATTTGTTGCGTTTTGTTTCCAGTGTTGGATTGGAATTTTGTAGTGGAGGAGGAGGAAGGACGAGTTTTGAGTGGATTTTTGAGAAAGGGGGAAAGAGTGGGTTCAGTGATTTATAGGAGAGGGATAAAAGTGAAAGTTTAGGTATGTGAAAGTGACGGGTGAGGTGAAATGAGAGAAAATTGATTTTTTTTCTCTGGTGGTGGAGACTGGACTGGACTTTTGGAAATTGTGGAAATTTTGAGACACGAATTTTGAGTGGAGTGAATTGTATGGGGTGTGAGAGAGTGGGCTTTTGGAGGATTTAAGGAAGGAAAATTGTGTAACTTTTACTCGGGATCATTTTTGGTGGAGTGGACAGGGGAAACTAGAAATTGTGCAAATTTTTGACAGGAATTGATTATGTGATTTAGGACTTGTCGATTAAGGGAAGATTATGCACATTTTTGGTGCAAATAATTTTGCTTGAGTGGACTTGAGTTTCTCAAGATTCGGATTTTTTGAGATTTGAGACAAGAAAAAAGTCGGATTTGAAATTAGTATTCGTATTTGTGCAAATTTTGAACCGAATGAATTTTGGAGAGAATTAATCGAAATTGAAAAAACTCGGGATGGAGGAAGACGGAAGTGAGAGGAGGGAGGAGGAGGTTGGTGGGGTTGTGGATGAGCCTGTGCCTGCAGCCCCCGTGGAAGAAAGGGAAGAGGACAATGTGGAGTTGGACTTGGGGTCGTCGGAAGGGGAAACCGTGAGTGGTGACGGATTTGAAGGGAGTGGCGAGTACAGCCGGACCACGTGGCCGGATGATGACGATGACAACCTGGCTCCGATGGATACTGACGAGGAAGAGGAGCACCGGAGGCGGTGGGAGCGTGTCCGTCCTCCCACCCCCGGAAGTGGGGCGTCCAGTAGTAGGACCCCATTCGTTAAGAGAGATAGGAACAAGGTGTACAAAAGATATGCAGGTGTGTGCTTGCTTTGGTTTCCGGTGGAGAAGGAGGAGGATTTTTGATGCCGTTTTTATGGGAGATTTTCATAAGTTCATAAAGTTTTTTGCAGAGAAATGATATAATATAATTTTGGTACAAAAATGTCCAATGTTAACGTCGTTTTGAATAAAATGTCCAATGTTAACGTCGTTTTGAATAAAATGTCCAATGTTAACGTCGTTTTGAATAAAATTAGGAAATGGTAAATTTTAGTTGATAAATTTTAGGTATCCCCGAACTTTTTCTTCATTTTCCGAAATTTGATACAAATTAAAGTTACATATTTTATCTCGAGATTTTTTTAAATTTTTGATATTTGATTAATTAGATTTTGGAAATTTCATCGTTTTTTCAGAGAGAAATGCTGTATAATTTTGGTTCAAGAATTGTCGAATGTTAACGTCGTTTTGAATAAAATTCAAAAATTAGTAAATTGTAGTTGATAAATTTTAGGTCATCTCCAAAATTTGTATTCATTTCCCGAAATCTGGTACAAATTACAATTACAAATTTCGCCTCGAGATATTTTTTAAAATTTTTGATAATATTGATTGATTTTTGGAAATTTCATCGTTTTTTAGAGAGAAAAAGTGTACAAACAAAATTGTTAAATGTAAATGTCGTTTGGGTAAAATTGAAAAAATCGTTAAATAATTAATTAATTCGAGATAATTTAAGAGTATTTGAGATAATCTGCTGAGTTTTTTCTATTTGATGAAAATTTGATTTAAAATAAATTTATGTTTGTCATATCGAGATTTTGATACAGTTTTTTAAAATGTAAAGATTTTTGTTAGATTATGATACATTTTCAAAAAAAATTTGTACCGAGAAAATCACAATTTTAGCACAAAAGTGTCGTTTCAAGTAAAATTAGAAAATATAATGTTTAAAATTGTAGATAATGAGATTACAAATGACGGTTACATATTTACTGCTGCTACTTTCTCTTATCATTCTCATCTCGCTTATCATCACAGTGAGTGAAAGTGTTGATGATAACTGAAATGGACGCGTGTAGTGTTGAGACAGCTTTAATAAACCGTCCCGTCACTCGCGCTTTATCACTTTTTTTTCCTTGAACACTTACAAATTGAGCTGGCCTGAAAAAAGTGTAAGCAACACGTTCATAGATTTTTTGGCCTGCATGGTAATAATATTTCGGGTAGAAAAAACTAGAGTTTTTGGTCCGTTGGTGGGTTAGGAGAAAGGGCAGGGAGAAAGTGAAGTATGGATTTTTACCTGTTGAGTCGAGCAACACTGAGCCAGGGACTTTCTCCAGCTTAGTTAATCCCATTCCCAAAGTGAAAGTAAACGTGGGGCTGGAAAACTTTTTCTTTCTCCCTTCTTTCTCCTACCACCACCTGCCTCTCGAGCGGAAAATGAAGAAAGGAACGCTCCTATATGGAGTCCCTAGTGCACAAGGTTTCGATTAGTGAGAACCAGATTTGACCAGTGGTAAAAAGTGTGGTTTTACCAGGCACATGAAATATGTAGGTGGAAATATGTGAAAATTGTGTTTTTCCCATTGTTTTACAAGTGTTTCGCTTCGTACGGGTTTGCTTTTGCTACATTTCGTGCACTGCAAAGCAAGAAACGGGAGGTTCAAGAAACTGGGAGAAAGTGCAAGAAATATGCGCCCTCCAGCCACGCGCCGTCTAAAGCACAACGACGGGGCATCGTTTCTTGTGCCGTGCATTTCTTGCAGGTCGAAATACCTGAAAAAACACTTTCTCCCCGTTATTTCTTGCAAGTGGTTACAGTTACCATTCAAATACGTGAAAAATGGAAAAAGCGTCTTTCTACTTATCACAATGTTACCACTTTTTACTGCAACTTGATCGAGTCGCTCTGACCAATCGCTTCCTTTTCCCATATTTCCCACGGTAAAAACCACTTTATCCCACCTGTCGTGGAGAAAAGCTAAACCCTGGATTGTATAGTTTGATGAGCCTGAGCTACACGGAGGGGAGAATAGATTTATGAAGAAGAATGAAAAATATATCTATTTAGATTTAGGGATTTAGGGATGAAACCGAGAAGAGAAAGTAGTTTGAAATATGGGAGAGAAATAAAAAAAAGAAGAGAACTGAGCCGGGTGCGGGTATTTCTTTCACGGGCATTATAATAATAATCTTATCCTCGTGTGTGGAAGAGACAGGTGGAAGTAAAAAGTTTACGATAAGAGGATTCTTCTTCCGATGGGAAATTGAAGTCGTCGTCCATGCCATGCTTTTTATTACAGGAGAGATTAAAGTTTTCAAGAAATTTAGGCATTTTTTAGAATTTTTTTGGCATATTTTGTTTGAGACGAAATTGATAAGTTTTGCAGCAATTTTTTGATAAATTTGGTACACAAAAATGTTAACGAGTATAAATCGGGGGGAAATTTTATGATGGATTTGACCGAATTTAGTGGGGGTATTTCTTTCCCGGGAATTAATCTTATCTTTCGTGTAAGAGACAGATGAAAGTAAAAAGTTTATGATAAGAGGATTCTTCTTCCGATGGGAAATTGAAGCCGTGTCATGCTTTTACTACTCGTGGTGGTGGAGAGATTATAATTGTCATGGGAGAAGAACATGATCTACGCAGAAAAAATTAAATTATCATATTTCTGACAATATGTTATTGGCAGTAATATCTAACAGTTTTGGGATACATTTTTTTAAAAATGTGAAAATGCTAATCCTTGGAGAAATTTTACAAGATTTAGATTCAAATAATAAAATGTATTATGTATTGTGCACATAAAAATGATAAAGTTACACGTTTTGGACCAATTTTTTATAAGTTTTGTACAAAAAGCGTAAAAACTTGAAATTTTGGATGAGTAATCTGGCGATGAGTTTTGTACAGAAATTGGGAACAATTTGCAAATCTTGGAGCAAATTTTGTATACTAGAAATGCTCAAAATTGACAAGTGTTGTACCAATTTTTGGAAAATTTTGCACACAAAAATGGTAAAAATCTCAAATTCTGGAACGATTTCTTGATGAATTTGGTAGAATTTTTTGTATGAAATTTGACATCTCGTCTAAATTTTTCGTACTTTTGTCTGAATTTTGCAGGCGTGCCCCTGCCCCCCTCGCACAAGTTGACGTTAGCGGAAGTGTTTGACTCTCGGACGGGGAAGCCTAATCACGAGCGTTTGAAGCAGCACTTTATCCAGGAGGGTCGAATGGAGGAACCTGCCGCCCTCAAACTGATCCACGACGGCTCCACACTCCTCCGCTCGGAAAGAACGATGATCGACATCGAGGCCCCCGTCACAGGTAACCACTTTACCCCCCACTCACTCTAATCCCCCTCTAATTACCCCACTCTGATTTTTGATTTTTTCTCCCAGTATGTGGCGACATTCACGGGCAGTTTTACGACCTTATGAAGCTCTTCGATGTGGGCGGGTAAGTTATCCTTAACATAAATGCATTCGTCAACATGGACTTATCACGACTCGTGATAACATAGTGACGAGTGGATAAGTGAATATTTACACTGCACCCTCACTAATACCACCACGACGATTAAATATTTTCATGTGACTTCTAATTTTAACTTACAAGTTACACAATTGTTACAGATTTAGCAAAATTTTGTGTAAGAGAATTTTTGTAATTTCTTATATTTGCAGCATTTTCGAAATTATGATTTTCGTAATAAAATCCAGATTTTTATTGTAAATTTTTCATTAGTAGAAAATTTTGTTTGTTTCTAGTTACACAAATTGTACTTGTTTAAAAAAAAAGTTGCATGACAAAATGAAATGCGAAAACAAAAATATATTTAGTCGTGGTGGTGGTGGTACTTGACGCAATCGGTTATCCACTCGTCGCTAGGTTATCGCGAGTGGTGGTGATGATGGTATGGTTGACACGTAATGCATATGTTATTGTATTTTTTCAATTTTTCAGGGACCCCGCATCGACCAAGTACCTATTCCTAGGCGACTATGTCGATAGAGGATACTTTAGTATAGAGGTATGCAGATAAATACCTTATCAATCTACCGGGCTTATCAGAATTACATATTAACTAACCTTACCCTCTGTTTATTTTTCAGTGTGTATTGTATTTATGGTCGCTAAAGCTAACGTACCCCACGACGCTATTTTTACTCCGAGGAAACCATGAGTGTAGGCATTTAACCGAGTACTTCACCTTCAAACAGGAATGTAAGTCATTCTGGATTTAAACTTAATTTCCGAAAATTTACCCCATATGTTCACATGTTTCCAGGCAAGATAAAGTATTCGGAAAAGGTGTACGACGCGTGTATGGAGGCGTTCGACTGTTTGCCTCTCGCAGCGCTGATGAATCAACAGTTTTTGTGCGTGCATGGCGGCCTGTCGCCGGAAATCCATACGTTGGACGACATCCGGCGGTTGGACAGGTTCAAGGAGCCGCCCGCCTTCGGACCGATGTGCGACCTCCTCTGGTCCGATCCGCTCGAGGATTTCGGCAGTGAGAAGAATACTTCGGAGCATTTTACTCATAACACGGTTCGTGGGTGCTCATACTTCTATAGGTGAGTCCCCCAGTTGAGTGATCACTTTTTGAGGGAGTGAGGCGTGTGTTGACGACGACGAGGACGAGGACGGTTGGGTTGTGCTTTGATCAAAAATAATGAGAACAAGTTGTCCTCCTTTGTTGTCTGTGGGATGTGGTGAGATAATAAGTTGGCTTATCCATCAGAGCAAGAAATAATGACGAGAAGGCTGGTGGTGGTCCACAGGGTTGCGAGAGACCAAGTTTAACATGCAGGAGGAAATAGGGTGGTTTTTAACAGTTTCGTTTTACCAGTGCTCGAGATATGGGGGAAATTGGAAAATTGGGGGTTTTTCACTTTTTAGTACTATTCAAAAGGGGGGGAATTGGGAAAAAGTGTGATTTTACGGTATTCGTTGGTCACGTTTTGATTGTCCTGTTATCAGCTTCAAGTTTTTCTATTTTTAAATCACTTTTTTCCCATATTTCCCACGTGCCATGTGAGGAAAAAATGCAATGTTTCTTGTGCAAGTTGCAAGAAAGTGGTTTCTTGCAGCTATTTTGACCAGAAAGAATGGCGAGGCGCAACAAACTACTCCCCGACGATATAGTTCATAAGGCGCGTGGCTGGATGGCTCATATTTCTTGCACTTTCTCCCAGTTTCTTGCACCTCGCATTTCTCCCGTTTCTTACTTCCCAGTGCAAGAAATATAGCAAGTTAAACGCTCAAAAAGCATGGTTCGAGGGAACCGGCACCCTGTCCCTGGTTTTGGTTCGTATAACGTATTAACTCTGTTCTCCCCGGTGGTCTGGAGAAAGTAGGCCTGTGTTTTCCTCTATTCTGTCATCTCTCCTTTGCTTTTCGGTTTCGAGCGCATGTCCCTCTGCATACATACACACGACCATCCACACATCCACGCAGATGGATCCGATGAGAAAGGCGAGAAGCTGGCAGTTCACTCAGGACTGACTTAAATTCAATTCACTTACACTTTCTCGGCAGCCAGAAGACAGGGCGATGGACACGAAGCAAGGGATGCCTGCCTGCCTGCCTGTCGACGAGAACCGCAGGAGGAGAGAGAGACCACAAACTATGACCACCGCTTTCTCCTCTCGACGAGATTTCCTCCTCCAGCGTAGACACTGTGTAATCCAACCTAATCCGGAAAATCAATGTTGTTATCTTTGCGACGGAGAAGAAGGGAAGGATGAAATTTCGTGGGGTGGGGGGAAGGAGGGGGGAGTTAAATTGGAGAATAATGATAATGACCGGGTTGTCCGGGTGCTGTGCCGGCGAGATAAGAAGAGTGGGAAGGGAGCAGGGGCCGCGGAAGCTGGGACACCTGGGGACGTTAATAGGGGAAGGCGAGGTTCATATAAGATGGGGAGATGATGGGGACATCGAATAACCGTGGGGACATTGTCCCCCCCTCTTCCGCGGCGACTTCATTAAAGTATGTTTTACTCGCGGAATCAGTGGCCGCGGAAGCCGTGGGAACATCTGGCAACATTAAAATTGTAGGATAAGGGAAAATAAGTGGTTTGTATAAGATGGGGAGATGATGCGGACATCGAATAACCGTGGATGGGGACATTGTCCCCTCTCTGTCCGCGGCCCCTGGTGACAGGGAGATGATGGATACACGTTAGGTTTAGTGGCGAAATGTATTTATGACAGGATATGGAAATTGGGGCGACGCGGCGTACGTAGTGTTCTGTGCATGCATACTTCCTTCCTTCCTGTCGCCGGAGCGAGCGAGCTGACAAGATCGATCTGCATGGATGGAAAGTTGTCGTCGTCGTCGTGTTTGTTTTGTGAGCTGAGAAAGGTTTAAAAGGTTCCGGTCTGGGATGATTTGAGTATCATGTCAGTCCTGATTTCTGCCGCTCAAGGTGTACCCATGTAAGCACTTGGGTTTTCCATCCCCTGGGGGAATGTCAACCTAAGAGTGGAGGAGGACGCGGACGAGGTGTCACTGTCGCAAGAGCTAAGAGATGTTCTTCTTCTTCTTCCTAATGTGATTTGGTTTTCGGGCTGATACGCACTTATCTTGATGAGATGTGATGTGTACATAAAGGCGGAGGAAATAGGGACAGGCAGGATTATGGGAGGAGGGGACACTCTAAAAAATGAGGGGGGATGAATTTTTGGTAGAGAGGAAGGGATTGAAATTCGGAGAAGTTCCGAGAAACGGTTTTTACCCTGATTTTCTCAGAAGCACAAAGTTGTTGTTGCCTAATTTGCAAAGTTTTTACTTTGATTTCGAAGAAATGAAAGTGTTTAGAACAGATTTTCGGAGAAATTCAAGTCCTTTTAGGCTGATTTTGTAAGAAATTTAAAGTTTCTACCTAGATTGAAGTTTCTTAAAGGTAAATTTTCTAAGAAATTGTAATTATTTTCCTTGTCAGGGTAAGAAGGAGACTTTGTAAATTAATTTTGGAAGTAAATTAGTAGGAGTTTGCTTATGTGAGTAAATTGTTGAGAGTGTGTCGACCACGGGACGACGCTGCGAGGACGAGGAGGAGGGAGGAAAGCTCTTAATTTTAAGTCGTTCTGATCTGACACGACCAGGCAGGCAGGGAGCGAGATAAAGGAAAATAATCCCCAGGGGCCGCGCAAGCCAGGGGGGACATTTGGGGCCATTAGAATTGTGGGGCAGGGGAGGGAGAGGTTATGTAACATCGGCAGTTGATGCGGACATCGAATATCTGCGTGGGGACATTGTTCCCCCTCTGTCCCCACGCTTCCGCGGGGACTGATAATCCCCTCCGCCTTAAAGAATATGGAGAGAAAGTGGAAAGAAATCAGGGCTGGGCGACCATCCGAAGCAGGCATCTCCTTATCTTTCTCTCTCTCTTACTTACTTATTAGTCTCTCGCACACAATACAAACTTGTTCCTTGTCTGTCTGTCCCTGATGCTGCTGCTGAGCTGTCAAAGAAAGCAAGCAAACCATAAGCAGAGAGAGGAAGGAAGGAAGTGATCCGATTAGGGGATTCATATTCATTCAGGGGTCGATAAGATATGGTTATGTATTTTGTCTCCCCAAAATATCTCATCTTATTTCCTGGCAAGAGTTGAAAGTTTGAGAAGAATTGAAGGTTTTGATGTGGTTAAAAATGGAAATTCTGAGAGTTTTAAATACATATAAACTTATGCAAAGTAGGGGAGAATTAAGATATTGATAAGATGTTTAGGTATGTATGAAAAATCGTGGACATTTTGTCGAAAAGATGCCAAAATATTTATTCGCGAAGGAGAAAACGTAAAGTATGAAATTTTGAAAAAATAGTTGGAAATTTGTGATCTAAAAGAGTTAGGAAACACCTTGAAATGAAAATGCGTAAATAAATCACAAGTGGGGTTGAATAAGTACATTTAATTTCTTCAGGTTAAAAAATGGTTTTTGATTTCGAAAGTAATTCAAGTTTTTGTTTTTTGTCTAAAAGGATCAAAACATTGACAAAGTTTATATATTTTCATACAATAAAATTCAAACTATAATGTGTGTATTTTCGAAAAATTGGTTGGTTTTATGTCAAAATAAGTTGAAACGAGGTGAATTTGGGTGTAATTTTTGAATATTTTGTGTCTCTTTTTAGCTATGCAGCTTGCTGTGATTTTTTACAAAACAATAACCTCCTGTCCATTATAAGAGCTCACGAAGCACAGGATGCAGGGTGAGCTATTTATGGTTGAATATGCATAAATTATGAAAATGAGGTAAAGTTTGATGAATTTTCATGAATTTTTACTTTGTGTGCAGCTATCGGATGTACAGGAAAAGTCAGACGACCGGTTTCCCATCGTTAATAACCATCTTTTCTGCACCGAACTATCTTGATGTGTATAATAACAAGGTAAGAAAAAAGTGGATTTGATTAATCTGAGAAATTAATTAATTAAATGATTAATTAACTGATTTTTGTGTGCTTTATTCAGGCTGCCGTATTGAAATATGAGAACAACGTGATGAACATTCGCCAATTTAATTGTTCCCCGCATCCGTACTGGTGAGAAGGAGGGAGCTTAAGACCACTGGAACATGAGTGTCCAAAAAATTGTGCTGATTTTTGCACAAATCTTGGATGCCAATTTTGTGCGAAATTAGTATCATCCAATCCATGTTTGAATGGATATTGTTCCTACTTTGCAATAATTTTGCGGAGACATGTCAATCCATTTGATCTACTGATTTCGCAATAATTGCCGTCTCAGAGATCCCCCTCCATGCCATTTTTTTTGCAAATTAGTGCATCCGGATGCACTAATGCTCATGTTTCTCAGTATATTGTTCCCCAAATTTGCGGAAATTTGACCCAGAAATTATTCTTTTTTTAATTTCAGGCTCCCCAATTTCATGGATGTCTTCACCTGGTCACTACCCTTCGTGGGAGAGAAAGGTTTCTGAATTATTTGCGCGAATGGAGACATACATTTAGCAAAAAGTTCTCATTTTGGTCAGTTTTGGTAAAAGAGAATGTTGTTTTTTTCTTGCAGTGACGGAAATGTTGGTGAACGTATTGAACATTTGTTCCGACGACGAGTTGATGACGGAGGGCGAGGAAGCGGACGACGGTACGCGTCAATTTCATTCATTCCGCCTAATGCATCCGCCTCGTAATGTTGGATTGGTTGTTGTTGTTCTTGTCGGTGTTGACTATTTATTATTCTTACGTAGTCTTGATGTCGTGTGATTAAGTCTAAAATTTAATTGTGTGGTTTGTGTGTGTGTTTGTCGTTTAGATGTGCAGTTGAGTAGTACATATGTAAATTAAGTAAGAGGTGTAAATGGTTCCGTTATGGTTGGGAGTGGGGGGGGGGGAGTTTTGGGTATGAGGGGAGAGGATTTGCAATTCGGGAAGTATTGCGAATTTTTGTAGGAGAAAATTGGGAGAATTTTCTACGTGTAAAAAAATTATGATTTTACTTTTTAAGTGAATTATGCAAATTCGGGTTTTTTTGCGAATTTTTTGTAGGGGTGAAAGTAAAAAAAATTGAGGGAATTTATACCCATGTAGAAAAATTATGATTTTATTTCTGAGAGAATTTTGCAATTGGGGAGTTTTTTGCGAGTCGAAGTGAACGTTTTTGCGAATTTGTGTAGGAGTGAAAGTGAGCAATTGGGAGACTTTTCCACCTGTAGAAAAATTATGATTTTACTTGCTGAGTGAATTTTGCAATGTTCTTTTCTGCGAGTCGAACTGTACGTTTTTTGTGATTTAGAAATGAGAGACAATTTTTTGCGTGTTAGAAACATGAAGATTTGATTTTGGGTTAGATTTAGTCAACTTGTTAACGTATAATAGTTGGCATTTTGGTGAAGAATTGGGACAATTTGGGACAAGTCTAGAAAAATGATGATAGCATTTATCTTGCCATTTTTTTGCACATAGATTTGATCACAGGATACGAATTGAGACGGTATTTTGATACGAATTGGATGATTAGGTTATCAGATTGGCCGATGTTTGTCAGAAATTTATATCTCACATTTTGAAACCAATTTGTCTACAAAAAGGGAACAAATGAGTCTGATTTTGTAAAGAAATTTGAGAAATTGGTATCATTTGATTGCTCGTTTGAAGTGAATTATTAGACCGGAAATGAGCTCCTGTTGGGTATCAAGGAGAAGATTCCATCTCTAATTTATTTTTACTCGTCGTGATTTCTGGAAAAAATAGACCGCAATCAAATCAATTGAATCTCCTTTCTTTTGTAGCGGTTGAGACGAGGAGGAGACACCAATTTATTTATCTTTTTCATCAAATTAACGATTTCTTTAAAGCTGCATGGGATTCCTGAATTGAGAGAAAGTTTCCTTGCGAGAGAGAGACAGAGAGAGAGATTCAATTACTTAAAAAGTTAACTTAATTTGTGTGCCATCCATAAAAAATGGGGAGGAAAAGAAGTGTGGAAAGGAGGAGAGGACATCTGCAAAAACGAGTTGGATTAAATTTGTTGCAAAATCTGTACTTGAAGTCAACCTGTGAGGGAAATTAGATTTCCGGAAATTGGTTTTGCATAGGTTGGGCAGCACTTTTTGTGATGGGACTTGATGGAGTGGGGAGGGGAGGATGGTGGAAATTGTGTGAGGATCTGTGTCGGTCGGATAGTTTTAATTTGACGAGGAGGCAGATTGAGAATGTGACCCAATTTTTGGCCAGAGAGAGAGAGAAAGTAATGTAACCTTAGGCTGGATGGATGGATTTGATAGAGAGGGGAAAACTTTCTATTCTTGGGGCTGGATGGGTAGTTAGTTAACAGGGTTCGTTTCTGGGGGGTTTGGTACATTTCTTGCACTACGAAGCGAGAAGTGTGGGGGGCAAGAAATTGAGGATGAGAGAAAGCGCAAGAAATGTGCGTGATCTAACCACGTGCTGTATGAAGTATATGCTACGGGGCATAGTTTCTTACGCCTTGCGTTTCTTGCAGGTCCAAATAGCTGCAAAAAAACACTTTCTTATGTTATTTCTTGCACTGCAAGGCAGAAACGCAACAAATATAAGGTGAAAGAAACTGAAGAAAGTGCAAGAAACTGAAGAAAGTGCAAGAAATCTGCGCCATCTAGCCACACGCCGTATAGCGCCGGGTGTAGTTTCTAGCACCTTGCATTTCTTGCAGGTCAAAATATTTCCCTGCAAGAAACCGCTTTCTTGATGCCCTTATTTCTAGCAAGTGGTTAGAACCCCTGGATGATAGCGAGTTAAAAAGAGAGGGTCGTGAGCGGAGAAAGTTGGACTTTTATCTCCATGTGGATGGATATACGGTCCATATTTATTTTCTCTCTCTCTCTTTGACGATGATGATGATGATCTGGTGGTGGTGGTGGTGATGTGTTCATCTTGGTTCGTTGGTGGTGGTGGTGCTTTCTCTTCATTTGATTCCAACTGCGACGACTACAACTCTTCTTCTTTTTGGGGGAAAAAGATGGGATCTGTGTTGGGATTGACGTCACTTATTAGACACGGACGGACATACGTATATTCGTACCTGGGAGGATGTGGAGGAGAAGGGAGGGGAAAGCATGAGCTATCATTATCTGTGCTGCTGCTGCTGGTGTAGATGGATGGATGGATGGATGGATATGTGAGGATTGGATTGGATTGTGTTACCACACGGGTGGTGGCATTTGAGAGAGAGAGAGATGAGGATAATATGGATGGATGGATGGATCAAGATGAGGAGAGATCGGGTGTGGTGTGTGTTTTAGTGGGGTAAAAAATAGGGATTTACTTACTTACGTGTGTATGTACATACATCGTTAGGTATGTGGCCAGTAGACACGGTCTGCTTTCACTCAACAGGGTCACGCCATTCGGAGCGTGGAGCAGAATAATATTGAGAGAGAGAGAGAATTATTGTTTATGTACGTATGCATTTAGAAGGGAAAAATGTAGGGTTTTACAGGAAAAATTATGAGATGAGGATTTTAGGAGTTTGTCAAGTTTTTTTGCATTTTTACGTATGATTGGTATATGACTTTCTGATCAAAATCATGATATTCAAATGAGGTAGGTTGTGACAAATTTGCCAATTTTTTTTTTGCATTTTTGTGTATGAATTGAAATTGAACTGATTGGGCTATGATTTTCTGCTCAAAATCATGGGGTAAATTCTAACAAATTTGAGGCAAGTTTGCCAATTTTTGTATGCATTTTGGCACATGAATTGAACTGATTTTAGTGTAAAGAATATTTTTTTGTGTAAAAATCACGCCACATAAATTGAGTAGGTTCTGGTTTATTAGAGAGGAATTTGCTGGCTCAAAAAAGGCGACAAATAATTTTGTTGTAGAAAAGCAACGGTGAATTAAAGGCAACAAGTTTTTCTTACGTTTTTCACCTGTGAATTGAATTGGCATATGTATGTTTTCCGGAGGGGAGAAGGAGACGACTTTCTCGTGGCAGGGATTATTTTGGAGGTGAAAGTTTAATAGATTTAATTTGGAGAGAGTGGAGTTAGTGGGGATTAGGATTAGGTCTTTTAATGAGAGAAAACGGTATTCCTTAATCCACTCAGTTTCATTTTCATTTTCATTTCAACCTCTGTCAAGTGGTTGGTTTGGTCCTGGATTTGATCAAATTGCGGTCGTGGAAATGATGACTTAGTTTTCCGAGAAGTGAGAAATGAAAATGTGGAAATTTCCATATTTCGCAACCATCTTGCCAAATAATTCGAGCTATTTCGCAACACTATCGGTCTGTATGACGTGGTCAAGTCAAAGTTGAATTCTGAGCAGGGAGGGAATTGATTTACATATTTATGTATTTATTCTTACGTAACCTCGTAATTAACATGGTCACTGCTTTTATTTTAAAAAATGCAGATTGAATGAGTGAGGATTTTTGTGCATTTTTTTTCTCAACTTGAATAATCCAAATTTTTTTAGGTTTTTCTCTTGTTCTTTCTGAGATTTTCTTTTTTTGAAATACGTTTTGAATTTGTTTGTTTAATATTTGGTCCTTATTTTCTTGCTCTGAAAAATATTCTTCTTGTGTACTGTTGTCTGATCAGGGCACTATATTCGACGACTGAGCGAAGCCAAAGAGCTGGGTAAGTTCAGTTGCTAAAAAACAAACACCACCCGCACGACACGACTGCTCATCCTTCCTCAATAATTCCCCTCTTTTTAGTCCTGAATGTAGGTTGACTAACACTAAAATTTGGGAATAAAATGATTTGCATGATGGGTTTGCAAAAATTGGGGAAAAAGTTGCTAAAAAATTGGGCTGCACGATTAGTTTTCGAAAATTGGGATTGCGAATATGGGCTGCATGATAAGTTTGCGAAAATTGGGGGAAAATTTCTAACAACATTGATTTGCATGATAATTTGTGGCTCGTTTACTACCAAAGATCTGATTTATTCCGTTCGTAGATAAAATTTAGCGTGGGTTTTCAGTAAGAATGTTACTTTGCTAAATTTTGGATCGTTAATTCTGTAATTATTTTGCAAATTTATGGGTTAAGAATATTTTTTAATTTTGCAAGTAACACAAAATAAGAGAAATTGTAGAAAAATAATCGATTTTATTTTATTTGTGCACGTTTTGGAATTGATGAGATGCATTTTGAAGTATTTCTGCAAAAAACCTGATTTATTTTATTAATAGGATTGGAATTAAATTTAGTATGATTGGGTTTGAAGTCTTGCAATTATTTATGGAATGTAGATTTGCAAGTATTTAATTTAATTAAAATAACACAATTTTTTTAAAATTTTTTTATGAAAAGTATTTTTTTGAATTAACAAAATGCTCACTTCGTTTTTTCACTAATGCTGGCACATGTTTTGGTATGTATGAATTTGTTGAAAAAATAGGTATGAGATTTACACTAAAACCTCGATTCTCTTATCATTGTTATTCTATTATTTTGGTTTAGTTCTCATTTTCATGGCGTCATAGGCGATTATTATTTGGTGTGGGTTCTTTCTTATCGTGACAGTTTTTGGTGGGTGGATGCTCATATTTTTTGCGCTGCGATTACATAACAAGGGTTGAATTCATCCTTGTAACTTAATAATACGTAAAAAAGAAAGTGATTAACACGTGCAGGAGAATTGGCAATTTCGGGATAATTTTTTTGTGGTAGAGCGTGTGTATCTGTGAGTGTGTGTCGTGTAGAAATTTGCGTAAAAAGACTAAATATTCGTAGATGGATGATGAATAGCGATTAATTAACTGTTGTGGTAAAAAATAGTAAATTTTAGCAGGGGTGGGGAAAATACTGCGTCAAAATAAAGTATTTTGAACTCGGTTGTTCCCAGGTTTTGGATTTCCGGGGGTGTTACACCCAGAAAAAGACGAGAATCTACGTGGAAAAGACAACAATTTTACGAAAATTGTGGTTTTGTGAAGAAATTAACTTTTTATCGGTGTCAAAATACTTTTAAAAAAATCGTGAAAATGATGTATTTTGACTGCGATGAAAAGTTAATTTCTTCAAAAAACCTGTATTTTCGTAAAACTGTTGCCTTCTCCACGCAGATTTTCGTCTTTTTGTGGGTGTGACACCCCCGGAAATCCAAACCCTGGGAATAAAGGAGCTCAAAATACGCTATTTTGACAAAGTATTTTTCCCACCCCTGAATTTGTAGTGGATTGGCTGACGTAATTAATAAGTGTGTAATTTCTGTGGTTGTTGTTGTGTGTGACGATGTACTTATGATTTCTGTTAGTAAAGTACGCAGTCGATGTGTAGACTAGAATGGTATCGAAATTTTGACGGATCTTTTTGCAATGTTTTCTAGCGGCTTCAGCTGCTGCACGGAAGGAGGTTATCCGCAACAAGATTAGAGCCATTGGCAAAATGGCACGTGTCTTCTCCGTCCTTAGGTAATTTCCATTTCGCAAGAAAAAAGCCAGATAGGGAGAGAAACTGTGCTAATTCTGTGCTAATTTTACCTTTAGGGAGGAGAGTGAAAGCGTCCTGCAGCTTAAGGGGCTCACTCCCACGGGGAATTTACCCCTGGGTGCGTTGTCTGGGGGAAGGTCGACACTCCGGAATGGTGAGGAGCAAAAATAATAATGCGAAAGCGTGGGTGGGAAAATATGTTGTCAAAAGGCAGCATTTTTGGTCACGTTTTTCCGATGGCTTGGATTTCCAAGGGTGTTACAGCTGAAAAAAGACGAGAATCTGCAGAAATTAGGCGAAAATACGTGTTTTGTGAAGAAATTCGGTTTTTATCAAGGCCAAAATACTAAATTTTCACGATTTTTTTCCAAATTAAGTATTTTTCACTTCGATTAAAACGTTAATTTCTTGAAAAAAATCTGTATTTTCAACTGACTTACGCATTTTTAACGTTCAAATGTTCAATTTCTCGTCTTGTACCAGCCCTGGAAATCCAGACCCTTGAAAGCACGGGGCTCAAACTGTTGTACATTTTGCCAAATTATTTTATCCACCTCGCCCAAAAAGTAACAAATATTTGCAACTTTTAACCCCTTAATTTTTTCCCTTAGCTCTGCAAGGGTTTTCTGCAAACCACAAGATAATGTCGTTCGAGGAGGCGCGCGGACTGGACGCGATAAACGAGCGAATGCCCCCACGGAGCGAGGGTGGCTCGCCGGTGACGCCGAACGCGGGTCCGACCCCGGCCGGCGGGGCTGCCTCTGCAAAAGCTTCCACGTCAGGGAAACCGCCCGGAAATGGGAAAACTGCCACGACGGCGACGCCCACTCCTCCAGCGGCCGCCGCCGCCGCATCTGCGAACAACCATCGATAAGATAATCAAATATATGCAAATCAGTTGCTCCAGAAAAAACAAGACAGTCTTCTCCTCTTGATGAATTTCTATACATAAATAAATAAACTTCAGTCCTTCAATCTCTCACTCTAAATACTACTCACCACGATTCTACTCTTTCCCTTCACTCACTTAATGAATAAATAAATGAATGAACGAACGAGGTCACGAGGTCATCATCATCAATGTCACGTCATATGTCATGTCTTTTATGAATATTTCCCGATAATTGTTAAGCTATTTAAAAAAAAGTATGGAAATGATGATGTGATTAAGATTTAGTGCGGAATGAAAGTGGATTCGGATTGAGATTGGAATTTAAGAAATTTTACAATCAAAATCGTAAAAGTCGAACCTTAAAAGTCAAGTGTACACAAATTATGTAGTGGGTAAAATTTCTAGGCATAGTTTTTAAGAAATTATGTATGTTTGACTTGGTTTTGTTTTCAAAAATGGATATATATATTTCCTTGAATTCTTGTGGGAGGGACTGGTTTCCTGAAATACGAAGAAGAAAAAGAAGAAAAATTGAAAAGTGTTTTTTGAAAATGATTCGTTGTCTTGTCCAATTTTGAAAAAAAGCAGATTTGTTCGTTTGTTTGTTTTTGTTTTTTTTGCAAAAACTGCACAGACAACGCTGGACCCTTGTCTTTTGCACGATTTGCACACAATAATTAATTAATTAATTCGTAAATATGTAAATATGCTACGACACGCCCAAATTTAAGACTTTTAAGGAGGTTAATTAATTATTCACTAATTTTAAGGGGCTATTGGATATAAAAAAATTATGCAAATTGAAACTTAAAATCGAAACCTTTCTCTTAATTTCCTAAAAAATGTGTGTCTTTTTTGTGAATCATTAAATTAAGAATTAATTAATTAATTACGTAATCACTTAAGAGTTAAGGACTGTTAAAATCTAATCATTATTATGAAAATGTCTCTCCGTGTGTGTAGTTGTATAAAAAAATGTGGTGGTAATTTAAATATTTAAATGAGTTATCAATTAAATAATTATTATGCAAATTGTTCCATGTAAAACTTGTATAAAAAACTAGCTTGTAAAATACATAAGTCAGAGAGATATCAAAAGTCAAGATTTTGTGGGGGGTGTGCGAAAATTATGCAAAATTGAGAATAATATGCAAAAATTTATGCTAGGTGTAGACCTAAAAAATCTAGTAACACACTTTTTGCCAAAGAATTTCTAGAATTGGTGATAAAGTAAGGAAATTTTGATGCTAATTATTAATTAATTACTTATTAATTACTAAAAAAAACACTTTATCATGGTCTCGATTATCATCATCTTGTCACTTATGAAAAAAATCCCGTTGAATAATTAATACAGCTTGAAGAAAAAATAAGTAATCTTTGTTTGTTTGTTATTATTATGATTTGCGAAATTTATACAATTAAAAAGTTTAATTGAAATTTGGGAAAGACAATTTTTAATTTGCGAAAAAAACAGTGAATTTTTTTTAAAGTCTGGTCAGACACTTGAGAGTGAGATCCAGTTTGATATTATTTTAATACGTGTCGCGTTATAAGTTAACTATTTATTTAGAAAAAAAATAATTGCATAATTTCTGAAAGTAAAATTGGCCAGGATTTCTTCTTCCAGTTGTCCCTCGATATCGATTTCTGCTACTATAAAAGTTTGCTATTTTTAGGAAATATTCATGGATTTGAAACTCAAAACTTTTTACTACACTGCAAAAGATATCAATCATTTTTAAAGAAGACAATTAAAAAATAGGGAAACTTTTTGACTTTAAAAAGCTCATGGGAAAATCGAGCTGTGTTGAAAAAATTGCGAATTTTTGTGCAGAAATAATATCTCTGGAATATATTTAGGTACACAGAATTATGCAATTCTGTGCAAAATTTCTGGGGACAATTCTTCTTTGTGGGAATTTTGTGCAAAATTCTCCATACGATATCTCTAGAGTATACAGAATTATACAGTTCTGTGTAAAATTTTTGGTGAGAATTTTTCTGCAGAAAAGTGTGCGAATTTTTTTCGCCAGTTCGATTTTTTTCACGTGAGAATTACATACATAGATTTAGCATAATCAGCACAAGCCATAAGCAGCCAAATGAGAGAACCTTTTTAAATTATGTAGAGCCTTAAATTAGAGCCTTAATTGATTTCCTTATGATCCAACCGATTATGCAACTCGCAAAGTAATATTTAAAGAAAAAATATCGATACTTAAAAAAATAGTTACTAATTTGCTCGGAAACTTTTGATATGACCTGTTTAACTTGTTGTTTTTTCATACTAAAATAATTTACGTTTCTTAAAATAATTAATTACGTGCAGCTTTTTGAATCTGAAAAAATCTTCACTTTTTCTCTGGTCAAGAGTGCTTTATTGATACATCAAACTAATAAAAAACCGTAGCCTTTTTGCATTTACATACATACAGGAAGGGAAAATTCGAAAGTAAGTAATTTAAAGTCATATTTAAACAAAAAAGTGAAAGTTACATATGCAAGTAAGGACTTAAAAAACTGTTTCTGTGAAGGACGAAATGTTTGCATACAACATAATTGTTTTATTTAAACAGGTAATTAATTAAGGATGCACATACATTTTACATGATTAATTAGTAGGGTAATTATAATTAATTAGTTACTTAAGTATTTATTAAAGTCATCCCTGAACTGATATTTGTAAGTACGTCATCATAATCATCATCATCGCTCTGTTGCCTAATCATCATCATGTCTAAAAGTGTATGTAAATTTAATTAATTAATTCGGGTTGATTAGTTTCTTCTTTTTTTAATTGTAATTGAATCAAGTCAGTTTCTTTATTTTTAATTAATTGGTTAATTAAGGGTTTATTTGAGGTTATTATATTTTGGGGGAGAAGGCTCAGTTACAAATTAATAATTAATTTAGGTTGACCTGAATTTGATACATTTAAGACTTTTAATTAATTGTTTTGAATTAATTAATTAGTTTTTTTTGGAAATTTATCTAATTTTTTGTTTGTTTGAACACCAGCTAACAAAAAAAGATAAGCCAATCAATTAATAAATGAAGAAAAAGACTAGGGATTAAAAAGAGTTAGTAGAAAGTGATAAGATAAGGTTTTATTTAACGGATAAGGTAATTTTATAATAAGGTAAGAATTATATACAATCAGTGTTGAAGGAGTGGGGAAAATTGTGGTGGGTGGGTGGGTAATTTTTGGGAGAAAGAAATTCGCGAATTTGCAAAAATTTCTGCAAAAAAGAAATCGAGATTTGTGAAGAAACCACCCCCACTTTTGAGCCACACACACTACAGCAATCGCCCGGTGACTAGATAAGGACGTGATTTTTAAACGGTATTAAATTCGTTTTTCCAGTCGTAAAACCAAAAATTTGGAGATTTTTATGAAATCGAAATTTCTCCAATTTTTGGGAACGAATTTGGGAAAGAATTTAATCGGCCCGTTTTTAATCACCTTTTTAAAATAAACGATTAAAAACAGTCAGGTTTCTTCTTCTATCGAACTTATTAGTTTTGAAAGAAAAAAGAGAAATTAAATTGTAAGTTAAAATTTAATGAGGAAATTAAAGATGATTTAATTTAATGCCACCTTTTTCTGATCGCTCATTATAATTATAATTACGGTAATTAATTAATTATCAGTTTTTCCTTTATTCTTCAAAGCGAGTGCTAAAAAATACAAATATTACGGATTTTTGATTGCAAAAATGGATTTGCGAATAATGAATAATGATAAAGTTGCCAATTTATTTAACTGATTAAAATGATCATATCAATTTTTGAGGAGATTTACATACACACATGTATAAAAAATTACTTATTTAATATGCCAGCCACCACCTTTTTACTTGGTAATTAATTAATTAATTAATTAATTAATTAAACTCTGTCTGAACAAAAAATAACTGAAAAGTGATCCAAGATTGATTGAGCTTCAAGCAAAAGTTAAAGACATGAATATTTTAACAAGTTTTTGAAATTGAAATCTTGTTAAAATAATTATGTAAAAAGAGAAAGTCTTATTAATTTTAAATTTACAAAGAGAAAAAGTTAATTTATGGATTAATTAATTAAAAATTGATACCCTTGTTAATTATGGAAAAAAATGAATGGATAACTTTTTAAATTGTGGCTGCCGTTTTTTATTTAGAAATTTGTAAAATATGATAAAAAATTTCGTGCTAAAAATTATTATGATTTGCAAGAAGGAATATCTATCTACTTAACGTAAGATAAGCCAAGTTTACCTTATCTACATATATTAAAGTCAGTAATTCTATAAGATAAGTATAGCAAAATATTGATGTGCTTGCATCATTAATTAATTAATTGTTCCAATATCCAGGTGAAAATCCAGATTAAGAAACAATCAATTATTTATAATGGAGATGAATCAATTAAAAAATGGGTTAAATATAGTTAATTAATTAATTGATAATTAGCTAAATATTATGAATTAATTAAGTACTCTCTCTCTCCAATCCAATCCTCCACCACGTGCGCGTAAAGCACGTGGGTATGCAATTTTACCATAGATTGGTTAGGCACGTTGATTACACACACACCACAAAACTACTTGACTTGACTTGTATAATTAATTACACACCGATTTATAACTACTTTAGTTATTTAAATATATAATTAAACTTAATTAATTATATGATTACGATTTACCTTATTACAAACCTTAAATTGTATAATTCAGCGTGATCCAAAATATTATATTTAAAAGTTGGAAATAATATTATAAATAAATAAATAAATAAATAAATAAATACTACCCGATTCAAAATATTCAATATGATGATGCTAATCGTGAAGATAGGAAAATAAAGTCAATTAAAATATATTACGAAAAATATTTGAAAATTTGCATTTAGAGATAAATTAGGATGCAGATGGACATGAATCTTTTTAGAAATATGATATAGTAAAATACTGATTTTTTTCATATTGGGCGTCGAATTTTGGGAATTTTAGTGAAGAAATTGGATCACTCGGGAATTTTTGCATGAAATTTTCAGCAGTAAAATAGTGATTTTTTCGTAATTGTTTTTAAGGATTTTTCAGGTTTTAAGCTTTGTGAAATTTTAAATTTTGCAATGGTGCGTTTAATTTTGATGTCTGCAAATTTTGTGAAGTTTCCAATATTGAAAAATTTCCACATATGTCGTCGAATTAGTTTCCTAGAATTTTTCAGGTTTTAAGCCTTGCAAAATTGCAATTTTTTCGATGATGGGTTTTGATTTTTCTCCCAATTTTAATATGAATGTTCCCAATTTTGTAATTCTTGTTTTTTTTAGACCTTGTTTGACTTTGAGAAGAGAAATCCGAGAAAGTAGAAGATCGAGTTGAGGAAGAGGATAAACTGAAAAATTTTTAAAATTAGAGATATTTTTCATAAAAAGGTGACATTTTTGTTGAATAAGATTGTTACAATGGCTGCGAAATGAGGATCCAAGTCGTGCGCCATGAAAGTCCAGTGGTGATCGAAGCCGGAAACGTCGGGGTGTTTGGTGGCTTCGTAGAGAATGGTTTCGCGGACGGAGGACTGGAACTGGTCGCCAACGTTGAGGTACTTGGTCAAGTAGCAGTAACAGTGTCGCACGTAGTTCGTCTCACCCGCAGAAAGCTAAATGTACAATTAGTTTACGTAAAATTAGGTAACGTCGGTAGGACTCATTATCAAAATCAGCACGTTTTTAAGCATTTCTGGCCGCTCTGGGAATTTATTTTAAAATTCTGGACGACAAATTTATAGTCAGAAAGTTGATTAGTAGAATGGCGATAAGGTTTTTTAAGCCAGTTTTCAATTTTTCTGAAGGCTTCTTTAACTTGAGATGTCCTAAAAAAAACTGCCAAAAACTGCCAAAAACTGCCAAAAACTGCCAAAAACTGCCAAAAACTGGAGTGTGTATTTATAAAAACTGGCAACTCAGGAGGAATACTAATTTGCTGTCCAGAATTGTAAAATATGTTTCCATCGGAGAAAAATGTGCTGATTTACATAATAGGTATGTGAAAAGAATTGGCAACAAATGTGGGAAAATTCTGACCGAGAATGACAATCCGACTCCTTCCCAATCCATCGACACGTGGCAGCAGTTCTCGTTGAAGTACCAGACCCCAAAAATGGAGCAGATCGCAGCGATGAAGCAAAACACGGCGAGCCCGAAATGGAGAAGTTTGTTCTGTGGAAATTGAATTTTGAAAGCATATTATTTCAGGTGAAAGTGACCGCTTGAGAGAAGAAATAAGGGGGAGAAAGTGGTTTCTTGCAGGTAAAAATTTTGACCTGCAAGAAATGCACGGCGCAAGAAACGACGCCACGCCGCTGTACTTCGTACGGCGCCGCACATTTCTTGTACTTTCTCCCAGTTTCTTGCACCTTGCATTTCTTGCATTTTTTGCTTTGCAGTGCAAGAAATGCACTAAGAAAGTGGTTTCTTGCAGGTAAATATTTTGACCTGCAAGAAATGCACGGCGCAAGAAACGACGCCACGCCGCTGTACTTCGTACGGCGCCGCACATTTCTTGTACTTTCTCCCAGTTTCTTGCACCTTGCATTTCTTGCATTTTTTGCTTTGCAGTGCAAGAAATGCACTAAGAAAGTGGTTTCTTGCAGGTAAATATTTTGACCTGGAAAATGGGATTTAGTAGTGGAGTGGGGAAATAGTGTGGTTTTAACGGTTTCTTGTTTACCAGTGCTCGGGATATGGGGAAAATTGGAAAATTGGGGTTTTCGCTTTTTAGTACTATTTAAAAGGGTGGGAATTGGGAAAAAGTGTATCTTTGGGATATCGTTTCGCCACGTTTTGAGTGAGCTTCTCTTATCAACATCAAGTTTTTCTAATTTTTCCCACGGTAAGAATTGTTTTTTCCCATTTCTCCCACGTGCCCTGGGAGGAAAAAATGCAATTTTTCTGGTACAAGTAACCACTTGTACGAAATAGCGGGGGGAAAGTGGTTTCTTGCAGGTAAAAATTTTGACCTGCAAGAAATACAAGGCGCAAGAAACGACGCCCCGCCGCGCATAATCATACGGCGCGTGGCTAGATGGTACAGATTTCTTGCACTTTCTCCCAATTTCTTGCACCTCGCATTTCTTGCGTTTTATGCTTTCCACTGCAAGTAATGTAGCAAACCCGCAAGAATCGAAACACTGTGAATTCATGAGAATTTGAAGTGAAGGAGGTTATTAACATACGAATCTGTTCCAATCGACGGATGCCTGTTTGACGATGACGAGCCCGATAAGCATGACGCACGAAGCTCCCAAACAGATTAGAATCGCTGCCAGCACAAATTGGTTGAGAGGTTCGCGTGTCCATCCATTTCCATAGCCTATTCACGACGTATTACATATTTGCACATGCAGATTTTTGCAAAAAAAGTAAAAGCTTTATTCCCTTTACCTTTTTCAGTGTCGCCCGTTTGTTGGTTGATCCGTTCTCCGAGAAATTCATGCGGATATCCGGGTAACCAAAGACCAAATGCGATAAAGCCGAATGCCTGGAAAAATTTGGGTTCGAAAAAATAAACATCTAAAAATTTTGGGTGAACAATTACAAGATATTTTTGGGAGATTTTCTTAAGAAAAAAATGGAACTGTCTGGAAAAATGTGATTTTGCGAAAAAATTGATATTTAGAAATTTTGGGTGGAAAATTTTAAGAAAAAAGTTGAAAATTGTGTAATTTTTTTATGAAATTTTACAGAAAAAACTTTACGCTTACAATATTCAAAAGTCTGAGAAATCCAGGCACGCTGCAAATGTAGGTTGGTGAGCAGCCAAACTTTGTAGTGTTGAGGGGGGAGATCTTATTATTCGTTGCGGGGGGAAGTTGTGGGGACAAAGGGCCAGATATTGTGGAAATCACGGGATTTATCATCATTCCTTTCGCCTCGGGATCACCCATTTTTCAAGTTAAAAATGCAATTCCCCAAAAATTTTCAGAAATTGAGAAGAGAAAGTCGTTGTAATAGATTCCAGGGGGAAAAGTAGATGTTCAACTTTCAGAAATTTTAGCAACAAATATTCTTAAAATGGTATGAAATTTTCAGAAATTGAAAAGAGAAAGTCGGTGTAATAGATTCCAGGGAAAAAAGTTGAAGTTCAACTTTAAGAAATTTCAGGAACAAATATTTGGAAAATGATTTAAAATTTTCAGAAATTGAAAAGAGAAAGTCGATTCCAGGGGAAAAATGTTGATTATCAGCTTTCAGAAATTTCAGGAATTTGAAGTAGAACGCTATGAAATTTTGAGAAATTGAGACAAGAAATTTGCTGATATCTCCTCCAGCACAAAACCTGGATTGGGAAACGTTTCCCGTTTTGTCTCGTAGTAATCGTTGCATGATTTTTGTTCGCCCGAATTTTGTTTCGTGGTGGGGGTGATAACCATCTATCTAATCGCGCTGGATGGGCAGATATTGAGATGGTTTTGTCCCCTCTCTGACAAGGAAATAAATAGGTATGCGACGCGACTAAAATGCTAATTGACACGTGCTCTCTTTTTTTCTGACCATTCCGTGTTTTTGGACTGGACCCATTAGGTAAAGTGGTTTTATGGAAAAAGTGCGTGATTACGGTGGGATTACGTGAAACACTTTCACTACTTTGGGAAAAGTAAATGGTGTTATGTCATGTCAATCCTGTTGACCAAAAAGAGCTGGTTTTATACATGCATGCATTTTAGTTATGCAAAATCGAAGAAATATGTACATATGAAAAGAAAGGTGAAAATATTTACGGGGAAAATACAAAATATAGAATTTTTTACATTTCTATTTTAATTCATTGCTCATTAATTTGTTGGGTTTTGTCAAAAAAAATTTATCCACGTATTTTTGTAAATAGCCGAAATGCTAGTACATGAAAATGATTTTTTATAGCTGATTGAAATAAAGGCAAAGTATAATTATTGACTTTAAGAGAAAGCATCTTTGACTACTTGTGTGATGCGAAATATATTTGCAAAAATACAAAGTGGAGTTGAATCATTACATTTATTTTTGCAAAAGTGCAGAAATCCTTCCTAATTTCGAGAATTTTTGTTTGGAGTCCAGTCTTTCGTGTAATATTCCACATCGAACTACATATTGATATATTTTTGTTAAAATTAGACGAATTATATATTTTTAGGTGATACCTAAAATATTACAAAAACATTGATCTTGAAGAAAACCTAGAAATACTGAAAAATATTGAGAAAACTTTGAAATTTTTGACGATGTTTGAGAATGGTACACTCACTAATCAAAATTTGTCGATGATGCGTCATAAAATGAAAAAGTCTAAAATACTATAAATGAATAAATGTGCGTGGTACAATGTTTACATAAAAGAGAACAATGTGGAAATATTCTGGGAATTTTTGTGGGGAAAACAACTGAGTCGACATGAATGGTCGTGTTAAATAAGAGTCTACGCTACAAGAAGAACGTTCGTTCGTTTGAATGTGCGTGTTTGACCAGCGACGCCACAGATGGACGCCAGCCTTCCGCAGTTACCTATTTTGTTTTTGGACTCGTTACGCAGCCAGGTAAATAAATTGTGTAACGAAAAAAGTGATATTGTTCTTGATTGCTGTCATTAATCAGGAGGGGGATGCAAAATTCGTGGCATATATAACCAAATTGGTGTCAAGAGAGGAAAGTAAATAGAAATACGACGCAATTATTTAGATATGTAACTGAAAAACGGTACGATGTTCTTCTCGATAATGTGTAAATGAATTTGGAAAACGGGGAAAAAAGAATGACGCTCCAAACAAAGGTGCCTCATCAAACTCCCCCAGATGCGTAGTTCTGGGTAAGTAGTTATCAAAAAGGTATATTCCAAGGGACATAGTTTGGAAGGTTTGGACAAGACTAGACGAGAATAATTAAATGCCACGCTGAAAACCGTGGTACTAAAGCAATACAGGCCGGTCGGTCAAAAAAAGCTATCTTAAAGGATGAAAAGTACATTACATGCTAGGACTAGGACCATTAGCGGATAATTATAAATAGGTCAAATATGCATATCTATCAGTTCAGAAAACGTCATTTGATTTCGTCGTAGAATGCACTTTTAGCATGCAGACTATGAACAAAGTACGTAAATACATAAGACTTCCAACCCTGAAGTCTGAAGAAGTCTTGATACTTGATACGTACGTATGTAAAAGACTTCGCTTGTCATCGGATGAGTTTCGGTCGGGTCTTCGTCTCTTATACGAGATTCTCAACTTGAAAACAAGCCGAGATTACGTATATGTTTGATCATTCATTTCATATTAGTTTAGTAGTTCTTTGGCCGGCTGCTAAAGCTGGTTCTGTGTTCGTGCGTCGCATTTATAACGCAGTAAAGTTACATATATTTGATACATGCATATTAAATTTATTTAGTATTACCGACTATATTTTGAGAATTAGCTAGTCTTTCATAAGGAAAATACGCTATATACGTGGAACGAGGTTAAGATGCCAGGTATGAAATTGTTGACAATTGTTGATAATATTTCTCTGGGTAGGTTGGTAGTTAAAGGAATATTTTATTACGCAAAAATAGGAGAAGACGAAGCATGGGTTACACTGGCGACGAACGATTCCTACGCCTTGGGGACCCTCGTCGTCTCGAGATCCTTGAAGCGCGTCAACACGACCCGGAAGTTGGTGGTAATGGTCACATCTGGAGTGTCAGTTCCTATGAGGTTTGTTGTCTACATATTACGCCGGTGTGGTCGTCAGTGGTCGCGGAAGCTGGTCAGCCAATCTTAAATAGTCTGAAAAAAATTGAAAAGCTTCCTGGTAGAATATTTTGTATTATTTTCTAAAACCCGGAAATAACTTCTCAGAAGTTTTAGAGGCTATACTATTGGCTGAATAGGCCGTGGGGGCGGGCGTGGGGACATTGACCTTCTAGGATGGGAGGGGTTTATATAACATGGGCAGTTGATGGGGACACAGTGGCGGCGGAAGCAGGGGGACAAGGGGTCATTGTCCCTCCCAAGAAATTCAGCAAATTCGTATCTTGCCCATTTTAATAAGTTCCTCCTCCGCCAATTTATAAATGCTAATGTCCCCACAACTTCCGCCGCCACTGTGGGGGCACCGAATGCCCCTGGGGACATTGTCCCTCTGTCCCCACACACGCTTCCGCGGCCACCAAGCCAAAGAATTTTCATTACAATCACATTGCCTTCACAGGAAAGCATTATCGAGTGAATTTGACGTGGTTTACGACGTGAACATCATTGACTCCCAAGACGCTGCAAACTTAGCTTTACTCACACGCCCCGAGTTGGGAATCACTTTTACCAAACTCCACTGCTGGAAGCTGGTGCAGTTTTCGAAATGTGTATTTTTGGATGCTGACACACTGGTGAGAAGAAGGAACGATCTTTCATTCATTCGTTTTTACTCTCTTGCATGTATGCATGTGCAGTTAAATAGTCACGATCTAAATTTAAAATGAGAGAGACAAGATTATTTTATCTGATTCGGATCACACCCGGGTAGATATTTATGTAGAGCAAAATGCAAAAAATACAATGACCGACGAGTATGTATGTGTGCATGAATTTTGCAATGTTGCTAAATGTAATGTGGGTCAATATTTATTTAATTTCTTTCTGCAGATCCTGCAAAATTGTGATGAACTGTTTGACCGTAGTGAGTTTTCAGCTTCACCAGATGTCGGATGGCCGGATTGCTTCAACTCTGGCGTCTTCGTGTTCAAACCGTCAATTGAGACTTTTGATAAATTGTTGGCATTCGCAATTGCCAGGGGGTCGTTCGACGGTAATTTTGACGTTAATTATGATAAGAGTTAATAAAACCGGAGGGGGGATGTGTATTTAAGAAAAATATGTGGCTGGAATATGTGCTTAATATTTTCGAAAAACGGTCAAAATATGCGTGAAGCATGTACGAAAAGAAAAATATTTTCGCAAAATTTGTATTTTTAGATGTAACACTCTGGATTTTTTGAGGTCCAGTTTTTTTTAGCAAACAGATTTCGTCTCAAAGTATATGCGTTTATGAAAAAATACGTAAAAAATTTCCCTATTTTTCAAACAAACAGCGGAAATATTTATGTTTATGTCTGAAAACCTAGAAATATGTACAAAATATTTTGTGATCTGTATTTAAGAGCTAGGGAACACACCACAAAATTTGGCCGTCGGTGTAATGAAAAGTTGCAAATAAATACATATCCGCCCTCTGATTATGACATAATTTTGAGCGTATTTGTACGTCGTGGGTAGAGTTGTTTGTTATTAAAAATAGTTGTTTTTTAGGTGGTGATCAAGGTCTTTTGAACTTATACTTTAATGACTGGTCTGTCTCGGATATAAGCCGTCATCTGCCCTTCATTTACAACATGGTCGCGTCCGCCGCCTACACATATCTACCTGCCTTCAAAATGTACGTAAGCCAGCCCAGTTCCAATACTACAGACGTACTTATCCATACAGATAAGTCAGAGTAGAGACATATGCGTATTGCATTGCATCTGAATTTTTTTCCTGGTGACCCACTTTCTTATCCACTCGTTGAGATTGAACTTGAGTGTGTGTAGGAATTTACTCTGCATATTAATTTACTGCAGATGAAGTGGCCGCGGAACCAGTGGGGACATTAACAGTGTAGATAGGGGTGGGAGAGGTATATGTAAGATGGGAAGATGATGGGGATAACTGAGGGGTATTGTCCCCACCCTTCCGCGGCCACTTTGCCCATGTTTGTATGCTCTGCACAGTCTGGTATTTATTTACTGGTGTAGAATTATTTAGATACGTCCTTGTCTCAATCATATCTTCATTTGTAGACTTGATTCATTCATTCATTCATGGATGATTTATTGACCCAGTATTATTGCTGAAAGAAATGAGTTTTGGAGCTTCTGTTTATTTAACTTTAACTTATCATGAATTTCTGTTTTAGGTTTGGTGCAAATGTGAAAATCGTCCACTTCATTGGCCCAGAAAAACCATGGTTGATGTATTTTGACAGTTCGACTGGCATGGTTCGAGCCCCATCCGGCCAGGAACATTTGTTCGTAAGTTCAATGTCCAGCTTTAAAACAGTTTGTATAATTGATTTGAACAGATAGAATAATGCTGTTTTAGCCCGAGTCGGGGCTTATTTACCCCTCATGGTTGTCTGTCTATCGATTAGGCTCGTAAAATTTATCCTCCCGACTTGAAATTTTGCACACACGTAGAATTTGCTAAATTAGGAAGATGAGCAAAATGTGTCGAAAAATAAATAAAAAGGTTCTACTTGTGGTACTTTACCTCGATTAGATATTAAGAACACCCTGACTCGGGCTAATTCAGGCTGCACTTCTGGTTTTTATGATAATATTTTGATTTTATGAGTAATTATGACTTACATTTTTTTAGGAGCTTCTACAATCTTGGTGGAATATTTTTCGCACCGATGTGCACAATAAATTGTCGCCGGAAATGGTAAGAAAGATAATTTATTCGCTATATTTTTTTATCTTGTGAGTTTTGTGTCTGTTAACAATTAACCCTATTCAACACACAAGGTTTTGGACCTTTTGAATTTTTGAGATTCTAAAAATAGGCTTCAAAATTGAGAACTTTTCATCATTTTATGCAAATCTAGAGCATATGTTACACAGAATTGCCCCCATATCTTTCAGTCAAGAGTCATGATTCATGATCTCTTTTTTACAGTTTACATATCCGTTTCGTTAACATTATTAGTATTTCTTCGGTCGACTAACCGTTTTGGTGTTTAATGAATGGAGGGCGGAGGTGGTCATCAGTCGGCAACTGAGGCTGAGGCAGAACAGGTACAGGATCCCTTCTTATACGTTCACACGCCCACGGCCAACGCTTCTTCAGAGCCAAGTTCGTTCAGTTTGCAAATTCATGAATCGTCTTATCATCCACCACCAGCAGTTGTTCAATCAGATCAATCTCAATCTCAACCACCCATCTTTCACTGGACAAGTGTAGCAATTGAAAGGTTTGCGCCAGAGACGACGACGCCAGTAATAACGGCACCTTCCATAAGATCGTCCTCTCCTCCTCCTCCAATGATTTTTAATTTAGAATCAAATTCAGCTCTGGAAGAGCCTTCCGATGAATCGGTTGCTTGTTTTACATCATCGTCCGAAAGTATTGAACAAAATCAAAGTGAAAAAGAACCAGGGTTTGTAAGTTTTATGAAAAAAAACCGCAGCAGCAGCAGCAGCAAACTGCAAATTGCTTGGGATAAGCTACTTATAATTGCTGACAGTGTTTCGGGTGCGGGTAAACATTTGCAAGAAAGAACGGGAAGGTTTCTTGCAGGTATTTTGACCTGCAAAAAATGCAAGGCGCGAGAATCGACGCCGCTAGAGCTTATAGGACGCTCGGACGGATAAGCTGCTTATCATAAGCATATTTCTTGCACTCTCTCCCAGTTTCTTGCACCTTGTATTTCTCCAGTTTCTTGCTTTGCAGTACTCGAAATGTGCCAAACCCGAAACACTGATTGCTGCCGATAAGCATGAAAATGGCAATGAGGGATACGTAATATGCATATCTTCGACCACAAACAGGCATTGGGATTCTATTTAGTTTAGTTTTGTGCTTGAATAATGATCTAACGATAAGCCATTTACATATATTTTTTGCCTCCGCTTCTTATGCTACTCTTTACAGTTAAGAGTATTTTAAGTTAATATGAATTATAAGTAATCCGTAAATTGCGCAAACTTTTTTAGGCTGGACTTGCCGGAGCATTTGCAAAAATGTCGCTGGAAGGAAGTAAATCGGATAAACAGATTGAATTTGAGGAGCAGATGAGGAAACATGCGTGGGAATCGGGTCACATCGACTACTTGGGGAAGGATTCTTTCGATAAGGTGTTTTTTTTACTATTTTTCTTTGTATGTTTATCCTCATAAATAAGACAATTTGGTTAAATTAATTGGTACTAAAGTTAGATTTAATTCAAAATGTTGCTAATTCTTGGGCAAAGTTTTACGCCGTTTTTATTTTTGCAAAGTTCTACACCGTTTTTATATTTTTGCAAAAGTTTTACGCCGTTTTTATTTTTGCAAAAGTTTTACGCCGTTTTTATTTTTGCAATCATCACTCAAATTCAATTCCTTATTTCTTTGATTATTGCAGATTATGAAAAAAATTCATGCGTCGATGGCACAAGCTGACAGTGAGTTTACTTACAAATGTTCGAAATTCAATTCATTTAACTAGATAAGCTATATTGTCAATATGTATAATGCACATATTTTCAGAATCTGGCGAACCAAGTGAGAAACCAGCAGAACCGGCACCACCAACAACAACCAGTGATCCTATTCCTACTCAGGCAACGCCAACAACCAAAACTGAACCAGAGCAGGTGGACGAGGCCGTTTTAGCCGAGGAGCGACTCGCCGTCGAGAAAAAGCTGGCTGAGCAGAAGAAAGTCGCAGAGCAAAAATTGATTGAAGAAAAACAAGCGGCCGAAGAGCGCGCGGCCGCTGCGTCGCAAGCGGTCCCTGCATCGCCAGAAGTCGCTGCACCGCAAGCCTCCGAGCAAACAGAGTCCAAACCGGCAGAGATAACTGCGCCTTCTGGACCCGCTCCAGCAGCGGTCGCTACGCCTGCGCCTTCGGAACCAGCTCCCGCTCCGGCAGCCGCAGAAGCCACTACGCCTGCGCCTTCTGAACCCACTCCCGCTCCGGCAGCCGCAGAGGTCACTACGCCTGCGCCTTCTGAACCCACTCCCGCTCCGGCAGCCGCAGAAGCCACTACGCCTGCGCCTTCTGAACCCACTCCCGCTCCGGCAGCCGCAGAGGTCACTACGCCTGCGCCTTCGGAACCAGCTCCCGCTCCATCCGCCGCAGAGGTCACTACGCCTGCGCCTTCTGAACCCGCTCCCGCTCCGGCAGCCGCAGAGGTCACTACGCCTGCGCCATCTGAACCTGTTCCAGCAACCGCAGAGGTCACTACGCCTGCGCCTTCTGAACCCGCTCCCGCCCCAGCAGCCGCAGAGGTCACTACGCCTGCGCCTTCGGACACTTCTGCCGCGTCTGAACCTCCTACGGCTCCACCACGACGTCAATCAAAAGGAAAATGAGTCAAAGTCATTATAAGAGTTGAAATGAAATGTGTCATATAATTTATTTATTGTCGTCAATGTTCTGTTCTAATAATTTTTGGTTCATTCATATTCATTTTTTGCATGCTTTTTTTCTAACCACCTCCGGCTGATGCTGGTGAAGTCTAACTTTCTAATATTTAGTCATATGTATCATTAATTGCGTGACTTCATAGTAATGAATCTGCAAAATTTAGGAGCTATAATTTAGAATTTGCAACCCCAACTTCTGCTTCAACTCAATTTGCATATTGCTCTCTCGGTTTCTGTCATTAATATGATATCAGAGGAATATATATAATGTATTTTACAATCAGTCCTCAAATTTTGAGACTGGTGGCTGAGCAAGACTTTAGTCGTAATATTTATTGGCAGCTATTTAAGAAGATTGAGCTATGTATTTATGAGCTTCGTTAAAATAGTAGTTATTAATTAATTACTTGATTGATACAACGAATTATTTGAGCTAAACGTGTGCCAAAATGACCCTACCAACCAATAGACTTGTTCTGTAGCAAGCAGAGTATATAATTATTTAGCAATAATATGTAAATACAATAATGAACTGATACTGTTCCCAAATTTTGCAAGCATGTAATAAGAACGACAATAACTAATCAATGAATCAATCAATCAATATATATTATTAAAGAATAGTTTGTGCAATATGTATGTGATTATGAATTACAACGGTCTAATAAAGAGAGTAAATTTAAAATATTTCATTCATTGATAATTATTAATCATCATAAGTTTATTCTTATATTCGTTCATTGAATTGGTTAATTTAATTTTTATTATATTTTTGATACCTTACAAAAATACTTACAATAGATTTGCATACAAGTAGTAGCTTCATTATAAATACGAAGTTTTATACGTCATGCGGGCTTAACTAAGCAGGTAGGTTAGTGATAGCAATAAGTAATTGAAGATGGAAAAAATTTCCAAAATTATATGTGTAGATCAACCTCAAAAGGAAATGGAAACTTGTAAAGTGAAAGGTTAATTACAAAGTTTACTAATAATACAGAACATAAATGCCGTATAAATCTACGGCTATACTTTGCTAGTTAAAAATATAGGCTATGCAAATATGGCACATTCATTTATTACGGGTACATAAGATCATTTTCTATGATTTCGTACACCATTCGTTCCCTATAATAGTTCATGTTTTCCTGAACAAATGTTAAGTCCGCATCTCTGGATAAATATTCGGCAAATTTGCACGTGAAGACACCACAGTCGCTGCCGTTTTGTTGTTGGGGTACGTCATCCACGTTTTCTAATTCCCACTCCTCCTTATTAAGTAGGGTTCCTTTACGTTCTCGCATTTCTTGAGCAAGATAGTTCAACAACGCCTAGAAGAACAAATAAAAATAATTAATCCACGAGCAATTATACAAGGCAAACTTAACTACGGTTAAAATTAAACTCACATTTAAACATTTGTCGTTTTTACCACCGAGAGAATCGTAATATTTGACAGTCTTATGTCTCAAATCCGCACAAGCTAAACACCAATGGAGGCCCAAGTGAATTGGAAAAACTAGTAAATCGTGGTCGAAAATGTCCACCTAAAATTTAAAGAAATAAAGATTGGGATAACTTAAAAATTTCAGGGATCATGCATAGTTTAAACTGTAAAAGTATTTACCTTTCTCGTCCAACGCTTCAACGCGTTGGAATACCCTTCCTTAAGTAGTTTAGGGTAAAAGAAAGTTGTAAAAGCGTGCGTCTTGGGGACATCTTGCTGAGCTTTGCTTCGTTGCGAAATGAGTTCCATATACGCGTTGACAACCTTGAGTAAGAGAAATTAATGGTTTTATTTAGAATCTGCAGAAATTTGTCATTTAAAAATTGCAGAAATATAAAAAAATCTTACATTGTCGTTTAACCACTTGCATGGAGCCAAAGTCTTCACGTCTCCCCTTGTGAAATCGATATTGAAGCGTTTCGCGAGAATGTCGTCATCTCTTCCAGGTCGTTTCTATAATAATTATAAGAATTCTAATCAAGTCCACTTTCCTAATTAGATTTAGATAAGTAATTTTGTTCACTCACCGCCGTGTCAATAATGATACGTATAGCTTGCGTTAGATCGGGCAATTTTGGAGGAGGTTCTTCAAGCACGATAATTTCGGTTAAGGTTAATTTCCGTCGAATATCTTCGCGTAGGTCTTTTTCCAGCGTTGACTCGGTGTTGAGAACGTCCACGGTTTGTAAATGCTCTTGTATTTCTCGGTCTAGTCGTTTTTGATAATCACGCCGCAATGTTGAGCTACGAATATGAGAATTGAATCATCGTTATTTTCTAGTTTGGAATAAATTTTATAGTGTTGACCAACTTACACTCCGCTTAGCCACGATCTGTTAATATAGGGTGACAGGTTTTGCTCCAGAGCGAGACTATTTATCCGACTACTGCTGTACTTATCCCTTATTTTTTCCGATAAAATTACAATGTCGTCGTCTTTCGGCAGCTGATCGCTTTCCTCACTGCCACAAATCGCTTTCTGGTCAGGATCAGGAGTCGGAGTACTGTCTTCATCCGTGTAATATTCATATTTCGTTGAATTTAAGGCGTCATCCAGGTCTGCGAAACTAGTTGAAAGGGACAAGGCTGTGGGGGCCGGGTGTCTTGGTGGTGGTGATGTTAACTTGTAATTGTTGGATGGTACAAGCTGCTGTGATTTTTCTTTTTCTTCATCGTCCAAGTCAATCAAAATGGGTGGTGATGATGATCCAATTGGTGTACTGCCGGTTGAAGATCTTGATCCGGTGGGTGTCGAGAAAAGTCGAAGGTCTTGTTTCACTCGTTCCGATAACCCCAAAGTTTTGGATTCTCGTCCATATTTAAACGACACTGTTGGACTAGAGGCCGGCCAGTTGTGATAAAGTGCTAGGGCTTCAGAATTGTTAATCTTGGATCGTTGCAAATGTCTACCAAATATCCTGTAATGGGAAATTAGTAGGTATCGTAAGGAAGAACAAAATTGTAAAGTTAAATTGAAAATTATTCCAATTGGCGAAACTTACGACGATTTTTTAGCCGCCGCTTTTAGAAGCATATCCTTATACGCATTTTTTTCTTCTAAACGAATAGTCTGCAAAAAAGCATGTTTTGAATGGTTTATCCATCAAGCAACGATATCCAACAATAACATCCTAATATGTAGACAAGGAGGTCTCCCAGCGTATGTTTTCCCATTTTGAGCAAATTAGTGTGAATCGATTACAAATTTAGTTAGAATGAAATTTGCAAAAGACACCATCTCCCAATGGGCACGTTTAGCAGAGATATTTGCATCCGAAGAGGAGAAAACGTGTCTTAAAGTCGACAAATTTTACACTTTCCAAATTTACTGCGCGTTTTCTCCTCATCGGATGCAAATATCTCTCTGCCAAACCTGGGAGATCGCGTTTTTTTTGCAAATTCCAAAAAAATTGCAATTGATTGACACTCGTTAATAAAAATCTGAGAGCATACGCTGAGATGGTGAGTAATTAATATTATTAATTGTACAACTTACGCTTGAAATCGGATCAACTGCCTTTTTTCCTGTATTACATAATAGTGACATGAAGGATTTCTTCAAAGTAGTGTTCGGCGGTAACACAGTATCAACTTTCTTTTTATTGTTGCAACGTGCAGTAAATTGGGATGAGGATGAGGCTTGATGATGATCAACTGCTATCGTGTCGTCATCAATTATTGTAATTAGTTCCACATCCTGAAATATTTGACGTTACGTTAATTTAATAATTGAGGATAATAAAGGCGTATTATTATTATTTAAATTTTGCCAAGTTGATAAGTGTTCCAGAAATATAACCACCTTATTAGTCTTGTTAGCTCCCGAAGTATGACTTCCAGAGAAACTGCTACCCACGTGATTTCCTGAAGTCCTCGTCTTACTTTCACGCATACCGGCTGGCGTAGATGTATTATTCGGATGCTTATCTGAATGAAGATATAATTATTTTAACCTCTATAATTTAGCGCCAATTACGTATTTATTTATCATACCGCCAGGTTGAGGAGGAGCAGATGAGGAAGAAGAAGCGACATTATTCTGTTTCAATGTCTTATTCTTGGATGGTGTTATGTCTGATGTCTTGTTGCCCGTTTGGCTTTTGGGCTCGGGGAAGTTAAACTCCCAAGGCTGGCGTTCTACGCCGGGAATATTGGGGTTCGGACAGGCACTCCTCGTTTTCTTATGCATCTCATCAAAAAACTCAAACGTATTATCATGAGCCCAACTTTTGAATCGTTTCGGGAAATAATCGTGGGTCGAAGTACGAGAAAAATGGGAATTATTGGGAGAGCATTCGTCCTCGTCGTCAGTTAGTTCTATCCTGTAGCAAATAAGGAGATACATAATTTAAATATTACAATATTTGTATAAAAGATAACACTAATTTTGTCCGTACTCTTGCTCAACTTCGATTATTCTTTCGAAGGGACGTTTCCTAGAATAATTGTCGTCACTCGAAACAGAAAAAAGTCTCGGAACTTGTCCAAATTCAAGCTGATGACGGTGCACTCGTCCGTTCACTTGCCCCCGGGGAGGTACAACGGCGGCGGCTGGATTTCCGAAAGGCGAATGCTGTGAAAAGAAGTTTTTCACAGAGTTAAGCACATTGGCGACTATGTCCGTCATTTCTTCGGCTTAAAACCCCCACACTAGGTTTCGACTGATAGTGGGAAGAACGTCAACTTCGTAACATTTTCACTTGTCAGTTAGATAATTAATAATATGATATTATAATTATAAAGTTACTGTACAATAGTTTATTTATATTATTTCTTGTCTTGACCTCACTTTTCACTTCAGATTGAACATAAGCCACAAATCAGAGGGTGATTTTAATATGGATTGATTTCCGAACTATTTATTGCTATTTTTAATTGGATAATTTTTGATAATCAAAAAATTAACTTTCTTTTGTGAAGTGGAAAGGCGCAAAGAGAAAATTGGGTATTTATTAGTTTGAAATGACGCAGAATGTGGAGCAATGGGGCAAAGTGCGACAATGCAGTTGGGTAAAAAATGTGGTATTAAATTCGCATGCAAATTAGATTTCGCGATAATTTGCAAAATTGTTGTTGTTATTTGTGACCAGTGGCGGAGGAAGTGTGGGGGGGGGACATGTGGGGACATTAGCATTGCGAGATAGGAACAGGAGGGGTTTTTATGAAGATAATACGATTTTGCTGAATTTCTGGGGGGCAAAGTCCCCTTGAATGTTTATGAAATAAATATGGATGCATTTATTTAATTATTTTATAACGTACGTATTTTAATAGTCTTTTTTTGTTCTATGCCGAGACTAGAGACTGAACATAATAATTCCATATTTCCGTATCACTAATTGCAGTTAACAATTCCCATGTGTGTTTGTAACTATTTGTAAATCGTTTCTTGGACCATCTTCTATCATCTAAACAGAAATTCTGATAAGGTACACGTATCTTACGTAATATAATGAATGATATATTAAGATGACGACGACAATAAGCGGCAAGAAACGTACTAAATTGCACATTGTCTATCTATGAAACTATCTAATAATTCTTCGCGGTGGTGGTGACGCCAAGTCAAGTTGATCACCATAATTCCATATTTTAGAAAAGAATCAGGTAATATTATTGTCAGCAATTTACTTCTTTGCTTGTTTCATGTAGTTGAGGGCTGAGCCGGCCTTGAACCACTCGATTTGGCCTTGATTTAAAGAATGGTTCAACTTAATCGGGGTCGTCTTTCCGTTCCCGTGCTTGATTACGCAGTCAACTTGCTTGCCCTTTAAGAATGAATGTATAAAAGTTATTAATTAGAAATAGCATAGGAATAAATAAAATCTGGTATTAAAATAAAATTCTTACCGGAGCTAATTGAGCCAAACCTTTCAGGCTAATTTTATCCCCGGGTTGAATCTTGTCGTAGTCTGAGGGAAAGGAAAAGAAGAAAATATGTAAATAAAATGATTCATAAAATACTACAAAACCATTTAATAACATCTTCTATAATATCGTACCACTTGGGGTGGCAAAGGTCAATGGAAGAAGACCTTGTTTCTTCAGGTTAGTTTCGTGGATTCGAGCGAAACTCTTAACAATGATGGCACGGGCTCCAAGATGTCTGTAAAAATAATAATTAGTCAATCGTCTATGACGAGATTAATTGATACCGGATATTATCACCTTGGCTCCAAAGCTGCGTGTTCTCGACTACTTCCTTCCCCGTAGTTATCGTCACCAACTGCTACCCAACCTTTTCCTTGGCCTGGAATTGAAAGATAGATTAATATGTGAATGCATAATATGGGTTGTTCTCAAGGCTATCAGAATACTCACTTTTGTACTGTCTTGCAACATCCGGAACTCCCCCCCATTCTCCGTTCAGGACATTCTTAATTTTATTGGCGGTGTCGTTCTCAATATTGATGGCCCTGCAGAAATTAATATGATTCATTTAGGAGGCGTTTATTGAATGAATATGTTTATGATTTTTGTCCACTACTAATAAACCGTTGCAAACGAAATGTAGCAAAAGGGTGAAACCCATCCGTACATTCTCTACAAAATCTTATTTTCCTCAAACGAGGGGTGCGAATTTGAATTTATTTGAATTTTAGATAAAACCTAGTAAGACCCGAGTAAAACCCAGTAAAACCAGTAAAACCTCAGTAAAACATAGTAAAACCCCAGTAAAACCAGTAAAACCTCAGTAAAACCTAGTAAAACCTCAGTAAAACCTCAGTAAAACCAGTAAAACCTAGTAAAACCTGAGTAAAACCTCAGTAAAACCAGTAAAACCTAGTAAAACCTAGTAAAACCTCAGTAAAACCTCAGTAAAACCAGTAAAACCTAGTAAAACCTGAGTAAAACCCACTGGGTTTTATTAATTTATAACCCAGTAAAACCCAGTAAAACCCCAACCCTGTAAAACCCGGGGTCGGAATACCGTGGTTTCACTTCATCCTTTAGCAAGTAAGTACTCACCCAATAAACATGTTGTTAGAAATATTATCCAAATGTCCTCTGTATTTTAGCCATGGGCCAGCTGCGGAAATGTGATCTGTGGTGCACTTTCCCTTAATTTTGATCAATACCAAGAGGTCTTCCAAGTCCTTCCCGTCCCATTTGGCGAAAGGGTCCAGGAGTTGCAAACGATCCGATTTTGGGTCAACGACAACCTTAAGATTTCCACCAGACGCGGGAGGAGCTTGGTACGTGTCCTGACCCGGGTCGAATCCCCTGGCTGGAAGCTCGTCGGCATGCGGCTCCGATAATTTTACCTTCTTCCCATCAGCAGTGGTCAAACTTTGCGTTCTTGGATCAAAGTCTAGCGTTCCAGCGAGAGCTGAAATATGAAATGATTTTGTTAGTTAAAATCAGCTCATTTTAGATAATTTGTAAGCTCTAAGAGTAGGAATTGATTTAGAAATTGTGGACAACAAAATTGCAGAGGTTATTGCCAATTAAAAAAAATATACCAGATTTTGAAAATCTCAAGTTTAAGAAGTCTTCAGAAAAACTGGATTATCGAAACTGGATTATCCTAATTTAAAAACCTCACCTCCATTCTATTAATCGAACTACTGCCTATTTTGTCGTCCAGAATTTTAAAATAAATTCCCAAAGCCGAGAAATGATTAAAAATGTGTAGATTTTGACGATTTTGGTGATGAATCACTGAGTCCAATGTTAACTTTGTCTTCTTTATAGGCTTTATAAATGGATTTTTCTTAATCTTAATTAGAACTTACCGAGAGCTGCCACCAATTCGGGGGAAGTGACGAAAGCATGCGTAGCCGGATTTGCGTCATTGCGTCCAGTGAAATTTCGGTTGTACGAGCTGACAATGGTGTTCTTTTCTCCCTTCTTCACGTCATGTCGAGCCCACTGTCCAATACATGGACCGCAAGCATTGGCAAGAACTGTGCCACCGAATTCTCTGTAATAGTTAATAATTAATTAATCTAATAATCTCCCCAATTAATCTAATTATTTAAATCCACTTACCTTAAAGTTTGAGCAATTCCGTCGCGTTCGATGGTTGCTCGGATTTGCTCAGACCCGGGTGTCACATGGAATTCAGTTTTGGACTGAAAACATTGTGATATTATTAGAAGCCTTATTTTTAACTTGCTGCATCTTCATTCACTAATTTGCATGGCTGACTGTACCTTAAGTCCGTATTTCATGGCCTCTTTCGCAATAGAAGCGACACGCCCCATGTCCTCGTAAGAAGAGTTTGTACAACTTCCAATCAGACTAACTTTAATGTCCATAGGCCAGCCAGCTTTTTTTGCGCTGTGGACAAAAAGGTTTATATTTTAAGTAAGAATTATAATTCATATTTTCACATGAATTTGACTAACTTTTCTCCTAAACGACTAATCGGGTGAGCCAAATCGGGTGTAAAAGGCCCGTTTACATGTGGCTCCAGTTCGCTGAGATTGATTTCGACGAGTCGGTCATAATTAGCTCCTTTATCAGGGATTAGAATGTCTTGGTTTTTATCTGCTTCGGCAGCCACCTCGCGACGTCCTAAAAAATGCGATATCATTTGTATTATATTATAGAAGTGGCATATTTAATTGAGAATGAAGGTATTCCAGCGAATGCTCTCCGATTTTGGGCAAAATAGTGTGAATCGATCACAAATTTAAGTAGTATGAAATTTGCGAAAGATACGATCTCCCAATGGGCACGTTTGGCAGAGATATTTGCATCGAAGAGACGAAAATGCGTCCTAAAGTTAACAAATTTTACACTTTCCAATTACTGCGCGTTTTCTCCTATTTGGATGCAAATATCTCTGCTAAATGTGAGTAATGTCTTTTGCCAATTTCAAATTAGCTAAATTTGCGATTAATTGACTCTAATTTGGTCAGAATCAGAGAGCACACGTTGAGAGACCTCCATTGTGAGTTTAAATATATGCGGGACGAAAGTAGGTGAAAATTTGTGATTTTGCAAGAAATTCACCTGTAGCTTCCAAATACTTCTTCATCCTTCCACCATACGGGAAAACGGAGGTGGTAGCTCCAATCTCGGCACCCATATTGCAAATTGTGGCCATTCCAGTGCAGCTAATTGATTCAACTCCAGGCCCAAAATACTCCACGATAGCTCCAGTGCCTCCCTTCACGGTCAAAATACCGGCAACTTTAAGAATGACGTCCTTGGGCGAGGTCCATCCTGACAGGGCTCCCGTTAGGTTGACCCCAATAACTTTTGGGCATTTCAACTCCCACGGGATGTCAGCCATCACATCGACGGCATCAGCGCCGCCCACGCCAATGCAGAGACCTCCGAGTCCACCTCCGTTGGGGGTGTGGGAATCAGTACCTAAGGGGAAAAGCATAATTTTGATATTAGTATATACAATATTAGGAAAGGTTCATTTATTCCTGATCACATTACATTCACGACTTTTATACTCTGTCACGTGACGTTTGAAATCAATGTTAACCTTACGTTACGTAATATAATCGAGCGTATGCATGAAACAGTTTTGTTACAAAACCATTTTGGAAGGAGGCCAAAATGATAAATAATACAGTATAAAGTCTGCTACTTAGCACAATGATCGAGAACTCTGTACCCACAATATACGTGTGGAGGCAGTAGTATCTCAGATGTACCCTGACATAAGACCTTTACCTTTAGTTATCATGAAAATAAAACCATAACAAATCATTCATTTAAATGTAAATATAATGGGATGATGACTCATCATGATGAGGCTGAATGCATGCATGAATGAAAGAGATAATGGAAAATTACTTGTAGTTAATAATAACTTCCTTACCAATCATAAGTAATCCTGGAAAGGCGTAATTTTCTAAAATGATTTGATGAATGATTCCACTTCCAGGTTTCCAAAATCCGACCCCGTATTTCGCACCGGCCGACGCCAAGAAATCGTAAACCTCTTTATTCGTTGATATCGCCCTGGCCAAATCCTTCGTCCCTCCTTCTTTCGCCTCGATTAAATGATCACAGTGAATGGTGGAGGGGACGGCGACTTTGGGAAGGCCGGACGAAATAAACTGCAACATGGCCATTTGAGCGGTGGCTGAAAATGTGATGTTGAATAATTTATCTACATTTGCATATAATTAATTAAGGAAATATTAATTACCATCTTGCATAGCCACTCGGTCCGGTCGCAACCTCAAGTAAGACACGCCACGTTCGATGTCTTGACCTGAAAGGAATACGTCCATTTAATTGATGTCATTAATTAATTAGTAATAATTAATTAATCCCAACCTTTCGCATCGTCGAGATGTGAATATAAAATCTTTTCAGCCAATGTCATAGGTTTGTTGAGTCGCTTTTTAACAACGTCGAAATTCTTTCTCAGCTTGCTGTACGGGAGGGGAACGTCCGGGTCAAATTTCGACATGGCCGCGGACATCGTCCGGCTTGCGTGCAAACGCCGGGAGAAACATTTTGCCACCTAGAAATATTAAATTTGTTTATTGATTATGCAAATAAATTAATTAGTACATCAGTTACAAAAAATAAGTTATTAAAAGCGATTCGAAAACTTACATCGGCACTCCCACGAGCGAAAATGGTCATAATTGCAAATTGATTTTTTGTTCTATATTATGAATTACGAAGGGCGACGACCAGAAAAAACAAATGTTTTTGGAGTGGTCTAATTCTGGATTGGCTCAAAACATATTATGGATGAAACCAACTGATGGAAGTTTTGCGAGAGAGTGAGTTGGTCGATAGGTGGTGTGCAATTGGGGAGAGAAAATTATGGATGCGAATTGAGATGAGATTTTGTGAGAATTTCGCAAAAATGTAACCGTTCGAAAACTTTCCGTTCTTTGCATGTTGTCATGAAAATTGATGAAATTGATTTATCTTAAAAATAAAAGTATTCGGATGAATAAAAGTATTCGGACACGATTTTTAGGCAATTAGCAAAACTGCGCTTTTAAAATTTCCAGAGCCGATCTTGAAATCCAAAATGTTTGCTAAACATTTTTTTTCCTATTGTCTCTGAAAGTTTTGGCCCAACTTAAGAGATAGATAAAGTTATGGAAATTTTAAAAATTAAAATGCTAATTTAAGTAACGTTATTATCCATTTTCTGAAACCAGTTGAAAATGAGTTTAAGAAAATGTCATTATTTTCTAAATATTATAAAGGGACTAACTCGTCCAATAATCTTGGATTCTAGAGTAGGGGGACGATACCCTTTTTATTCCAGTTTAGCACGAATTGTATGTATATCTATATCTACTTGGACTAAAATTATCTTACCATTTAGTAAAACAACATTTAATTTTTTTGTGGACACTTTACACTATTTGCGTTAAGGAATTGGAGTCATTTTTAAAAATATTTCAAAAGTAAAGTTAAGATACAGATATTTACCAATATTAATTTTATCCCGAATATCGTTAAAACTGAAATAGATAAACGCAGCAATTTTACAATTTTGGGTCTAAAATGTCAAACACATTCAAAGACGAGACATGTCACAAGATACGTTTCCTTTTAAAATTATAGTTGGATTGATTTACACATGTCGAAATCCAAGAGAAGTGGAATCTGATTTTGGTCATATTTTTAACTCCCCTGAAACCTAAACAAATTCTTGCGATGCGATTGCGATACGAGAAAAAATCCAATTTTCACGTCGGGACTCGAGACTTAAAAAAAGAGATATTTAAGAGATTTAAAAACAAATATTATAATAACTATATGTAAATGTAACGAAATATAAATCAAAGAACAGTCAAGTTGAAATCCAAAGTATCAAAAGTTTCCCCACAAATATTTAGTTTAGCTGAAGGGATCTTCACCAATAAAAGCCTCAAATTCTTCATCAGTACATTCTCCATCCTCTTTCTCTGAATCTTCTTCGATTTTTGGAGGAGGGGATACTTTCAGTAAAATGGGTGGTTCATATTTAAACTCCACCTTTGCTGGGGGGCTGGGTTCATATTTGAAATCATTTCTTGCTGATGGAGTCGGTTCATATCTGAAATCATTTCGTTTTGATGTAATTGGTTCATAATTGAAACTATTTCGTTTTGATGAAATTGGTTCATAATTGAAATCATTTCTTGCTGATGTAGTTCGTTCATAATTGAAACTATTTCTTTTTGATGGAATTGGTTCATAATCGGAAGGTGGTGGCGACTTCCAGAAATCGTCCTCGGGTGGAGGACAAGTTTTAAAGAAGTTGCCAGGATCCACTTGTTCAAAATTTGTTGTTGCTTCAGCAAAGTCTGGATCTGTCTTATTGCTGACGGGATGTGGATCTCCTCGATCGTTGCTGTCCTCCGAGTCATGTCCGGAATCTGCTAAGCGTGCAGCTCGGAGTTTTTGGTCTGCTCTGTACTGTTTCCGTTCAGCTTTGCTAAGTCCTCCTGGCTGATATAGAATTACTTTCTCTTTAATTGCTTCCTGTGGCTCGTAAGCTGCCCCGTTTCTGCAATAATTGTAGTAATGTTTTACTTGAAAGAAATTTACGTGATGCTGTTGTTTATCAGGAGAAAGCACTTTGTTAAAATGCAGTATTTTGAGCTCAGTTCTTCCCAGGGTTTGGATTTCGACGAGTGTAACACCCACAAAAAGACGAAAATCTACATGGAGAAGACAACAGCCTTAAGAAAATACAGGGTTTATGAAGAAATTAACTTTTTATCGCAGTCGCAAAGCATATATTTTTCAATTTTGAAAACAATGTATTTTGACAGCGATAAAAAGTTAATTTCTTCATAAAAGCATTATTTTCGTAAAACTGTTGTCTTCAGATTCCGGTCATTTTATAGGTGAGTCCTAGAAATCTAAACCATTCGAAGAACAGAGCTCAAAATAATGTATTTTTGAGCATTTTGTCCACTATTATTTATCATATTTACCCTTTCGCCTCAGCCTCCCAATCTTCTGCATCGTCGCCCCACATATTTTCATGCTCACCGTTGTTATACATGACATGCTTATCATATTTTGGTTTCTTCGGTGGACGCACCTCCTGTTTCTCTCCCCTAAACCGGTTATCAATGTGACCATGACCATAATCTTTAAATACTCCTCCTCCTCCTCCTCCCCAGCCGTTATTAGATACCCCTCCTCCTCCCCGGTTATTGAATGCCCCTCCCCCTCTTCCTCCTCCCCGTCCGTTGCTAAATACCCCTCCTGGCCCTCGGCCGTTATTATTCATGTTATTCGCGTCATCTTGCTCTGGATAGATATCTATCCGAAGAACTCGCTCCACTCCACGGTCTTTTTCTTTGTCCTTGTTGGGGTTGTCACCATTCCGATGCTTTTCACTCCCACGCTCTTTTCCGCTGCTGCTACTTCGACGTTTTCTGTCGCGATCGTGATGCTTGTGTTTTTTATGCTTCTTACTTCGCTTCCGATCTTCCTTACGGCGGCGTTCGTCGTCGTCCAATTTACGGGAAAACTCCTCTGCGGAATTTATGTACGAAATTCATGTTAGTAAAATTTTGTAACGAATTTTAATTGTAAAAATGATGTCCAACCATACCACTCGTGTGATATCGTACGGTTTCCACCACGTTGAATCTGTCCTTACACCTTTCTTCGTGAAATTTAATTTCGGGGGCAATTACGATGTGGGTATCGTTAAACCGACAGGCTAGCATTTTCACCCGTTTGCCAGCTTTTTCACGTTCCTTTTCATAATCCCTCCTGCACTTGGTTAAGTGTACGATAAATTTAGCGTTTCTAGAAAAGATAATCAAAGAAAGAGGGAACTATATTATCAACTCTTCATGGTCAGATCGCTCCACGAAGTATCGTATATTAAACAACTGGTTTGGTTTATGATATACTGTTTAAAACAAGTATTTAATAATTAATTAGAAATTAGGTATGTACTTACGTCACAATGTGTGCGAAATTATACGGGCATTGCACATATTCTTCTCCTGGGGCTAGTATAAAATCCTTTTGGATCATCATACTATCCATTTTTGGTAGTTTGTTGGGTAATTCTTAATATTTGTTATAGTTGGTGGTTTTTTAGTAGTCCCAAAATTCCGGACCAACCAGAATTATGTAAATTATGTCAGAACAGTAACTTTTTTTAAAAACCAAGTAAAAACGTGCGTTTTTTCTTTATTATGAAAGAAGCCTCATTATTTAGGTACATAAATTTATTTACAAAACAAAATGGGAGTTTTATTGATTGGTTTTCAAGGATTATTTTTGTTACAAAAATTTTGAAATTGTAGTAAACACAAAAATTGGGATGTGTTTCGGCAACTAATTGTCCGTGATGTTTACTTTATTAGGAAAGATAAGAACGCGAGAAGAAAGGAATGATTGATTTGTGTGGAGTGTGTATCAATCGTCGTGTGGGAACCAAATTCCCACGCGTCTCAATTTTCTCATTGATGAACTTGAACGTTCTAAGGATAATTTTTATTTTAAACTTTAATTATGATTGGTATTAATTAACGAACGCTGATAAATTATAGAATATATATATAGTTATATATTTGCTTTATTAAAACTTTGATAAGACGAAGTTGAAGTTGTTGAGTGTTATGGGCAAAATACTGTCATTTGTCAAAATACAGTATTTTAAGCTCCATTTTCTTTGCAAGCTTTGGATTTCCGGGGGTGTTACACCCCCACAAAAAAAACGAAAATCTACATGAAAGTCTTACGTTTTGTGAAGAAATTAGCTTTTTATCGCTGTCAAAATGCATTATTCTTGTAAAATCGAAAAGAACAATGTATTTTGACAGTGCGATAATAAAAAGCTAATAATTTCTTAGCAAACCATGCATCTTCGTTGTCTTCTCGATGCAGATTTTCGCCTTTTTGTGGGTGTCACATCCCCGGAAATGCAGACCCTGTGAAGAACAAAGCTCAAAATCGTGCATTTTGATTTGACAATTAAAAGTATTTTCCCCATCAAGCCATTGATAAATAACTTATGGCTTTGATTGATTACAGAATTTCAGTAAATGAAGAGAGTTTGGTAATTGTTGATGCTGTCACGTCAAATCTTTCAGCACAAAGTCTAGGGTTTGCAAGGACAACTTGGTACGTGTAATATCTGAGGGCATTAAACTGAATTTGCGTTGTTATCCCGTCCTTATCAATGTACTCCATTTCGTTTTGAATGTGCATTTTGAATCGTTCCTCTTGTGGATTGAGATTAATTAACTGGACGCACAACGACCTCCCGTCCACGCTGGCGTTCAAGTCCCAAAAAATGTTAAAGACGGGGGCCCGAGAGTCTTCCGGGGTGGTAGGATTGGCGTCGTGTTGACCCGTGATGACGAAAGATTGGGCACGAATTGTACTTGTAATGTTGATAATGGGATATTGGGAGCTGGACGTGAAGGTCAAACGTTGTCCGGAAGTGTACTTTCCAGAGTACAAGGTTATCGATTGTTGATCCAAGTCTAACCTGTTGTCTGTGGAAATTGGTCCGAGTGAGCGGTACGATAACATGTTGGCGATATCTCCATTGGTCGGTGCGATGTTGAAACATCGGTAGTTTTCGTCGAAGCCGATTTGATAACCGGGGAAGGTTCCGAGGTCGTAGGAAAAGTTAGGTCTGGGGTAAAATCTCCAGCTGAAAATGAATTATGGAAAGTTTCTATTACGAATGTGAGAATGTATACAGAACGGATGGCGGATATGTATTTATGAAAAAATAGCTGAAATATGTGTATATTTACTATTTAATAGGAAAAATGGCCAAAATATTTACGAAATATGTGTGCAAACAAAACCACAAAAATAAAAATTTTGGCATAAAAATGTTTGCAAATACTTTTGAATTTAATACTATGAATTTTTTTGTCCAATTTCTTTGAAGAAATCAATTTCGTCGTTTCACATCGTTGAAATGTTTTACAAAATATATGTGTTTTCGAAAAAATATGTAAAATATTTCCGTATTTGTCAAGTATTAATAGCGGAAATGAATATTTATAAATATCTAGAAATGTGTTATACGTAAAAATATTTTGATTTTTTGTAAAGTTGGGAGACACACCCACAAATTCGGGCGTCATAAAATGGAAAAGTTGGAAATAATAAATACATATCCGCCCTTCGGTAATTGTCTTTGTGTTCATGCTTACGTACATCCCTACGCTGCACGCCATGTTGGCCGTTTTCAAGATATCGACAAGTTCTCGATTGGTTTCCGCTTCTTCAAGGTTCACGACTGATAAGCTATGAGTCGCGTTGTATATCACGAGTCCTGCCAATTTTTCACCTTCGGCCAAGGCAATTGTTCCATACAGGGTGAAAATAGTCAACCAAAGTAATTTTAAGAGATGCATTTTATTAGATTTTGAACAGGACGTTACAAATATTGCTCGGGAATGGATATCGAAAAATGAAATGTTGACGGTTTAATTTAGCTTTAGATAATTCGATAATTGTTGATGAATGAGGAGATGAAAGTAGTGTGTGATAAGTACATATGCATTGATTAAAGATAAATACAGGTAGATAAGTAGTATACGTGATATCATGCATATTTGTGAATTTCTAATCATGCAAAGAATGTAGGCCTGATCTGATTACGCAATTTCGTTTAATTCAGGTTACATGAAATCACCGATTATTCGTTAGCAGTCTAAATCGTTCGAAAGCTCGCAATTATCAATAAAATAAAGTAAAAACGTCCTCAAATTGTACCGTACAAGCACATTTAAAAAATTAATTAACCATTTTTGTAAGCGTTTTATAAGGATAATAACTTGATTTATTTAACGAATTGCTATCTTTCATCTTTCTTAATTGCATAGATTTCAAAATCTTAATATGTCAACTTTTTCAAATAACTTAAATACATAATCTACATTTAAATAAGTATTTACAAATTTATGCAAATTTTAAATGGCATGTCATCATCATTATGATTCCTGGACGATATATTTCTCGGTCCTATTATACTTGACGTGTTCTGCAGGTGGGTGCGGTAATCGAATCATGCCCAACATATTATCTTGGATATCTTCATCACAAAAACCGGGCCCCGTAGCTGTTGGATATCTCAAGAACAGGAACGACCCAAAGTGGACAATTTCATTCGGCTCGTTCCCCGTGGGTGTCAGCGTCTTGCGATAAAATGTTTTTGCTGTCCCACCCCCACCCACATTTTGATTCACGACCGCGAGACAAATTTGGTTTCCGGGTCGACCATCGGTTTCCCAGTAGACCTTGACCACGGGGGCGAGCCAGAGTTGGTTCGCAGCGTCGGGATCAGTGATTCCTGTCACGAGGTAGGAATTGACGCCGAAGGGGAGGCTGGTAATTAAAGAGAACTCGGCCAAATTGTCAAAAACTTGTTCTCGACCGAACGCATTGGGTTCGGAATAAACGGAGACGGAGAATTGGTTGAGGTTTGAACTCCCGAGATATCTGTAGGACTTGGTGGCTGCGAGGAGACCAGCGAATTCGGGGGTAACAGAGGTACATTCGTATTTCTCGGATGTTCCGATTTGATATCCGGTCAGGGCAGGTTGATCCGGGTCTCTTGCAAAGTTTGGCATGGGGTAAAATCTCCAACTAATTAAATAGGAATTATTAGCATGATATTGATGGAAATCGCACAGCGGATGCTCTCAGATTTTGGGGAAATTAGTGAGAATCGATCGTGGATTTGATTAGTATGAAATTTGCAAAGGATGCGATCTGCTAATGGATACGTTTGGCGGAGATATTTGCATCCGAAGAGGAGAAAACGATCCGTAAAGTTGACAAATCTTACACTTTCCACCGAGTGTTTTTTCCTCTTCGTATGCAAATATGTATCTCTGCCAAACGTGCCCATTGGGAGATCGCGTCTTTTGCAAATTTCATACTAATTTTTGCGATCGATTCACACTAATTTGCCCAAAAATCGGAGAGCATACGCATACGCTGGGAGACCTTAAATACTTGTATGTATTTTCAAAATTTTCCTTACATGCCAATACTGCAGATGTGTGTCGTATGGGTCAACATGTACACAAAGACTGGATCAGGGTCCCCCTTTTGCTTGGTAAATATTGTGTACGTGTTATTGTCAGCATTTCCATTAATTAGGTCCAGTCTCGGGGTGATTGGTACTTGTTCAGTGGACACACAAGTTATGGCAATAATTGCACTCAAAATTATTTGCTGAAATTTCAACATTTTAGCGTAAATGAATTATGTAAATATATGGAACCTCAATCACACTCTCGGTAAAAGAAGTAATGTCGTTTGTGGATCATTATTATAATTGGTAATCAATGAAATTAATCATACAACTATGTTTGACCGCTGACTGATAATCATATCATATCATAGATAACTAAAATTACTACATACATCCTCATCGCTTCGCAATTTATCATGCACAAAAAGAAACAAACTAATGTGCATCTGTACATAAATGTACACCCTGCAAAAAATCCGGTAGTCGCATACATACATATGTACATACGTATAAAAAACCGGAGAAAGCTGTGCTTTCACTCATTCAAATCCACGCCAAATATCCAATTTTACTCTGATTTTGAAATTTCTTTCACCATTTTACTCCCAGATAGTTGTTCGCTTATATCCAACATCAAACTCCCATGCTCATTGAGAATTTTAAATTTTAAAAATACTTCAAAAAGTTTAGTGGTAAAGTTTTCAATAACATTACTAAACGATAATGCTCGTTATTACCATGCTGGTAGAGACATATACGTACTCAGGGCAGGAAATGAATTAAGGTGGTATAGTATGCGGGTTTTGAGTTTGAATTGTTGCGTCTCAACTTTCCCTTCTTCCATATATTCAAATGGCGATTTTGAAACCTGATCATCTCCGTGAGTTTTTTACAATATGAAAATCTTAATGCACCTAAAAATCGATAATTTTTAGGTTTACAAAGTTGCGCTGGTCTGATCTTTATGTTTTTCTTCCATGAGAAAATACACATAAAATAGACGAAAAATAATCAGTAAAACTTAAATATTTTCTCATGGAAGAAAAACATAAAGATCAGACCAGCGCAACTTTGTAAGCCTAAAAATTATCGATTTTTAGGTGCATTAAAACCTTCATATTATAAAAAACTCACGGAGATGATCAGGTTTCAAAATCGCCATTAGAATATATGGAAGAAGGGAAAGTTGAGACGCAACAATTCAAACTCAAAACCCGCATACTATACCACCTTAATACCGGTTTCATAAGAGTGAATGTAGGTAAATAGTATGCACATTCGTGATTTTATTTGTGTACCTCTCAATCTATTTACCATGATTAGTGAATTTTTGTAACCAGACGCCACAGATTTTTACCCAATTTAAATAATAATTAATACATTGCGATTGCACGGTTCAGGCTAATTTTACATGAGAAAAGGATGCTAAATAAAATATGTACGTACATGTGTTTCGTATTTTTTTAAATAATCAATTAACCCGGAATGCTGCTCATTTCTGAGAAATATTTCCCTCAACACAATCATTTCAAGGTTGCTGAATTGATTAAAGGAGAAAAATATTTCATAGCAGATTTGCATTGCAATGCATTTTTTGTCTGGAATAAATTCATGACCAGACCTGCGTTTGGGGTGACCTTGCATGTCTAGCGTATAAATAAAAGTGTGTTACCTGACACAATTATTCTCAATATTGGTCAACTTTGCTCTTGAAAATAGCTTAAACTGTTAAACATTGAACGTTTAAAAATTAGCAGAGCTTAAATGGGAAAACTAATCTGCATTGCGATTTTAGTCGCTGCAATTTTGGCAGTGACCGTGGCAGCGCCGCAGGATCGGCATCATCACTTCCACCAGGACGAACAAGTCAGAATAAGTTTAATAATTTGCATTTCTTAATTAACATTTTAGTTTGATCATTATTTCGAAATTTTAGGTGGAAATGCCTCACATGGCGGCTGAGGAAAGATTCTTTTTCAACAACTTTTTCGAAATGATATTCCCCTGGAAGAGGACGACCACGGCTGCAACTACGACCACCGTTGCACCTCTGGGCGGATAATATTATTACTTACTGTACATCAATAAATAAAGGAAGAGATTTCATGCAGTAATTGAATATTTGGATTGTTTTTTTAAATATGGATGCATTGCTATTTTTAACTGCTTAATAAGACGCATTACTCCGGGGGCAGGAGATCGGGGAATGTCAATGTCACGCACGCGCCGTCGTGTGGTACAATTATTCGGGAGTCATGAATCATGATAGACAAAGTCTGCGACGACGACGACGACCATGTCATGCGACACAATTAATTCTCTCACACTTAATTAACCACTCTGCCTCCTTGTAATGGCGAGATTTATTCGAAACACAGCTGTGGTCTTTTTAAAGCAGGCATTTTTCTCTGTGGGGTAATCCTCTCAGTGTTTCGAGTTTGGTACATTTCTTGCATTGGAAATTAAGAAATGCGAGGTGCAAGAAAGTGGGAGAAAGTGAGAAGCGCCGTATGACGGCTTGGCGTAGTTTCTCGCGTCTTGCATTTCTTTTAGGTCAGAATTGCTGCAAGAAACCACATTCTTCCGGGTTTTCTACATTTCTTGCTCCGAGAAGCAAGAAAGAAATAAGAAACGTAAGAAACGTAAAGAAATAAGCCACGTAAGAAATGCAAGAAACTGGGAGAAAGTGGTAAATATGCCCATCAAGCCACGTGCCGTGTGAACTAAAGTGGCGGAATGTATAGTTTCTTGCACCTTGAATTTCTTGCAGGTCAAAATATTTAGCTGCAAGAAAGCACTTTCTCCCCGTTATTTCTTGCAAATGGTTACTTGCACCCGAAACACTGAATCCTCTCCAATTTTTTTATCGATATTTGGTTAGAAGGAAAACAAGCATCTTTTTATAGAATCATTGATTCCTCGGGGATATGCAATATGCATGTGTGTGGTCTATGCATGTGTATCTCGGATCTAAATTCAGCAAATATTTTGGTCCAAGTTAAATTAAAACTTATAAGAAAATTTATTCATCGAGTGAAAAATGCATTTTTTTACAATCTTGCAGGCCGACATGTTTCTTCATGTAACAGACAATAGCACATGCTTATTTAATAAAAATGCTACCCCATGTTCTTTTTAGGGATGATGTTACACTGCTAAAAATAGTTTCCGACTGGTGTAACACTACAAGAATGTAGAGTGGAATGGAATAATAAAAATACAATATTGTCCTTCTACTAATTGAGACTTATTAAAGTGTCAAGCATCAAAGAACGGCGTCTACTAAGGTCTGATTGCAAGTTGCAAGTAAGGAATAATGAAAATGAGAAGCATTGGCTGCTTGCACATTATTGTCAACTTGTCAGTAATCAGTGGCCGCGGAAGCTGTGGGGACATTAACATTGTAGCCTACAATTTGTAGGATAGGAGAGGGCCACGGAAGCCGTTGGACATGTGGGGACATTAACAATGTGGGATTGGAGTGGGAAGGGTGTACCTAACATGGGCAGACGATGGGGGGACATCGAATAATCGTGGGGACAAGGGGCAATATCCCCACGCTTCCGCGGCCACTGCAGGTAATAAGCGGCCAGACGTAAGTTAACATGTCTCGGAGAAGTCCAGACCATGCATTCATTAATATGCATAATTGCCCAACAGAAGCTTTTTCAATCTTTTTTATGACAATGTAAAAAATATATATATCAAAATACGTTCAAGTTATTTGGGAAAATAAGTCTTCGAGAAAAAAAACTCGAAAACAGAAATTCGCACAAATGAATCTGATCCGATGAATAAATTCAACTAATGAATTGGACCGTTTCTTTGTTTGGAATGGGATGTAATTACTCATTGAGATAAAGCAGCCTCATCAGTGACAAGAGAGAGGCGTTGTTAGTTAGTGGTGTACATGCATGCATTGGCCTGATTGTTTGTGCCAGCTAAAGAAGAAGTTACTAATTTAATAAATACCAGCATTTCATGGAGGTCGTCCGTTTTTTTGTTCAGATTAATGTTCTACATCCACGAGTACGTTTACATTACACACTTGAATAGGGAACGGAACGTGAGCATTTTTGGATCTAGGACAAAATATGTATGTACATAAGGAAGGTGATTACAAGCAAATGGAGTCAATTTTTCTGAAAGTCATCACTTGGAAGATTTTTGCTTAAATTATGATTCAAATATCTTAATCTATTCATATCTCGAACAAAAAAAAGCGTGCAAAATGGTGTATTGCATGGTTTTTGATCCAGATTAAATACCTCAGAAACCTTGACGGAAAATTGCTATTTCCTCCTACACAGGATTGACTATGTCGTTGGAAAATGGCATTTTTTAAATGTCAGAGAATGATTGGTTTTTAAGATTTCCATTAAATCATGGAAGCATTTTAGTGATAAGGACGCTTTAATATGAAACCTCTAATCTTTGGAGCAAAACTTTCACTCATGGTCGCTAAATTAAGCTAAATTAAGCTTTTACATATTTATTTCTTGGCGTGTTCTATATTGAACTTTATCTCTTCAATAATTCTTAGGGATCAGTGTGTAATAAACGGTTCTCTAAAAAGAAGTATCCTGTTGGCATGAATGAATTGTATTGTAAACAAAGTGTAAGTTAATATGGACAGGTTGGTTTACAAAAAATCCCCCCTTCTTGTCCGCATCCGTCGACCATGTTATGCCAGAAAGAAAATCGGAGAGCATTTTGATCAATGGGTATGAAAAAGATATGTAGTTATCCAATACCCAACCCGAGAATAGCACAACGATATGAATATATATCAAGTTTCATTAAACTTTCTTCTACATATCCATGTACCTAAGAAGAAATGAGAATATCACTTTTTGGTAGGGGCTGATTTGACATTGTCGCCGTCATGCTCCGAGGAGTCTTATCCACATTTTAATTATCTACTTGGCAGAGATAACCGACCAATAAATATAAACGGTATGCGACGAATGTGCTAACAACGATGGTGCCTGATAGATTGTAAATCATTGTATTTCACCGACCAAGATGGGATTCCAATACGGTGATAAAGAGATGAGATTCTTCGAGGCTATGTACATATTTGCATATCCATGCATAGGTATGAGATCATGTGCGCCGCAGTACAAGACAATAATTGGCCTCTCGTCGTCGGGGGTCCGACGGAAAAATTATAAGGTCTGCCGTATATATAGGTTCACACGGGAAGAATATGCGTTTGTTTCGATTTAAAGAAGGGTCGTGGAGTATCAATAAACAAGTATTTGTTAAGTAAAGGGGGGAATATAAGACTTGAGGATTTGCTTTCACAAGGCATCAATAAGACAACGTGGATTTTACGACTCGCTTTCACAAGGCATCATTCCCATACTTATCTCAATTAAAATAAAAGGTCGAAATGGTGAGGACTTTCGCGTCGAGATAGGAAAAGAATTTTGGAAATTTTTTAAATATTTGAATATTTTTAGGAGGACAAATTGAAACGGGAATCGAAAGATTGTAAGTACAGATAAGTTATTGGTGTTATTCAACTGATAGCCAAGTCAAGCAGTGGTTGCACTTAGCCATATCTATTACCTTTGGGGGAGGGGGGGTGATAATACGGTTTTCTGGTTTTCTGCCACCTCCGTGGGGTGTTGGTGAATTTTTCCGAGTGTTTTATGATGAAAGAAGACCAAGTCTCAAATTGCCTCTCTTTCATTTTGAACACTTTCTCCTGTTTTTGCATTTATTTACAGTGGTGGTGGTGGCACTATAACGATGCATATTACCCTTGGGGTAAAGGGGGATAACACGGTTTTCTGCCACCACCGTTGAATCAATTTGCAGAGTATTTTGCGACGGATTTAGAAAGCCAAGTCTCACATTGCCTCATATTTGTCTTCAACACTTTCTCCTGATTTTTCTACTTATTTACAGTGATGGCACTATACCCATGCAAATTACCGTGGGGGGGGAGAGGGGGGATATTGCGGTTTTCTGATTTTCATGCCCAGTGCCACCACCGTTTTAAAGGTTTCGCAATTATTGGCAGAGTATTTTGTTATATATGAAGAACATAGTCTCACACTGCCTCCCTTTCCTCTTGAAGACTTTCTCCTGCTTTTCTATCCATATTAAGCATGAAAGTGTTTATTTGTAATTGATATCTCGACTGCCTTTCTATTTTTATGCAGTTGTGCAGAAACTATTCAAAAAACAGGACAAGAACAATGCAGCCGCGATTCACAAATCCGACATGAAAAAAATTCTTCAATCCGTCCTTCCCGAATATTTCCTGGATTACGATGCGGAACTGGAACAACTTTTACTGCAACATGTTAAAGGTGAGGAAACGTCAAGTTAAGTTACAAAAATATTTTTAATTGGATGATCTTCAATCAATTTTACCTCATAAATTAATCATTAAAGTTACAAAGTATACCGAACATAACAAGAAGACGAACCAGTTCGATGTCAAATATCGTAAGATAAGACACTTATCATGAGTAGTGTTATGAATTATTTATGCAAATGATGTATAATTTTCATAGAGGAAGACACCCTCGACTTTCCTTCCGTTCTTGCAGTCGTGGTCCATTTCTTGAAAAAGGATGAGAAAAAGTCGTCAAACGCATTTTCGGGCGTTTCAGTGGTGAAATACACAGACTTTCCCACGACGGAAAGATCCATGATAAATACAACGGCGGAGAGTAAAAAACGATTGTTCTAGTGTAATATATTTAAGATTTTAAAGTAATTAAGTCACTTGTTTAGTAAGTGATTGATTGGTATGATATTACCGCAATGTGTACCGATATTACCCTACTAGTTGGGCGAATGCAGTGGCCGTGGGACAATGTCCCCATCATCTGCCCATCTTATATAAACCCCTCCCTCCCTTATCGTAGAATACTAATGTCCCCACGGCTTCCGTGCCCACGTGGGCGAAGATTGTCCTTTTTTGGCTATTGCTATTCTAGATTTGTACGTTACAAGTATTTTTGGTATATTAAATCAATATCAATTTTAGTCACTAAAATAAATGATGGATTTTTTAAACGTGTAGCGTCGAAATTATTATTATTATCATTGACAAATTCACGTACTGATAAGTATTTGATTACAGACGGAATTTAGTAGCACAAATGGTTTAAAGTTCGTTTTGGTCATATACATACAAATAATTGCGTGATTCAATGCGCTTATACTTTTCGTTTATAATGATTCGTAAGCTATTTAAAGAGAACGATAAATTTAAGGCGATCATAAATCAGTCATCGACATCTTGCTTGTAATGCCTGTATTCAGGTTTTAGTTCCCACATATTCTTGTGAGGATTCTTTACGCAGTAGTTGCAAACTTCTTTTAAGACTTCTTTGAGGTAGCCCTGCAATTAAATAGCACATAAGCGATTAATAATCAATATTATAATTATGGATTAGTTCAACGTAGGATTCGTCACCAATATTGCTAAAATCAACACGTTTTTAGTCATTTCTCGGCTCTGGGAATTTATTTTAAAATTCTAGAAGACAAATTTGTAGTCAGTGAGTTGATTAATAGAATGGAGGCGAGGTTTTTACGCTAGTTTCGACGAGTTCCAATTTTTCTGAAGGCTTCTTAAAACTTGAGATCTTCTCTCATTCAAAAAGTGTCAAAATCGGAAGTGTATATTTCTAAAAAAATTGCAACAACCTGCTCTCTAAATTTGTCGTCCAGAATTAAATTCCCACGGGCGAGAAGTGATTAAAAATGTGCGGATTTTGACCATTTTGGCGATAAGTAATCGAGTCCTATTCGAATTATGGCTACATTCCAATTAATTGACTTACAATCGGTTGATTAGTAATCTTCACTAAATCCTTGACGTTATAATACTGATGTTTTTCAAAAGCAGCAAACAACATTTCGAGCACCTTATCTTTATCTTCCCTCGCCTTTTTCCCTTCGGCCTTCTTCCGTTCCTCGTATTCGATCTGAAAATTTAAAAATATATGTGAAATTTAGGCACTTTAAGTAAAGTAACACATTTAATACAAGTATTTTTAAGTACATTATTTTTATGATCAGCCACTGGTTTGTAATTATTGACTACGCGATCCAACTGTTGTACAGATCTGACGGGTTGTGACGCCTTCCTAATTTCTTCCTTTTTCATTAACATGTAACCGACATCGGAAGGAGGACGACATTCCAGCTTTTGATGGACTTTTCCCAAAATGGAAACTTTATCGGGTTCTTGAACAAGAGCGTCGCTAATTCCTGCGTACATAATTTATTAAATATACGGATTTAGAGAACCATAAAATTGACTAGTTTAAACTGTAAATGGTATGCATATTTTATTTACCAGTAACGTGATCAAACGCAGCCAACGTTTGATGAACGACGGGACCAGCAATTAACGAGTGCTCTCTTGGAATGTCGTTTTCACCCGGTTCCTTAAGGCACATTGTGGCATCGCTGAGACTTAAGGTCACTCTTGGTGCGGCATCGGCCCCTGTTTTATATATCTTGAGTTTTCCAGCTTCCCTGAAAGTTGATAAGTTCATTATTGCCAACTTCACCTGATTAAATGTAGGACAATAATTATGCAACATACACGTCTCCTGGAATTTTTTCCCATCGCGCAGCCAAATATTTGGGGACCTATGTAAACATTAAACATTAATTAATGATGACCTCAATTTGAACAACTTTTTAATAAACCCAATTATTTGGTTAATTACCTTAACCAACCATATTCCTCTATTGACCATGGACAAGTCGACCTTGACCGCCGTCGTCGTCGGAGCTCTGTCCCCCCTTTCTCTCCCTTCACTACTTCCGGATGCTTGTGGTTGACTCATATTTTTAAAAAGATGGATAGATAACTGCTGTTTTAAAGAATTATACAAATTAAATATAATTCAGTCAGCAGCTGATGTGACGTGTCAGTCTGGTTAATATAAATAAAACACAAAAATTACGAATGAATGAATGAAATGAAAAGAATGGAATTCTTATGATTTTAAATTGTACTCTTCAACTCTTTAATTTAATAAGTTATCTTAATTGTGTATGTGTTAGGAGAGGTTTAAATTACTTTAAATCAAATGAGAATATACGATTTCAAAAAAATAGTGGACAACATAATGAATCGTGAGCGAACTTCATGCAAACGAAGAGGAAGAGTAACAGAACCCGCTATGAATTTACAGCATCTCAATTTTTGCGAATATGCAACTCTGTGCAATTTGCAATTTTGCATAATATGATGATGATGCTATGCCATAAGTATATTTTAACGTGGGTGCAACGTTTGAACGTTACGATTCAACTGGGTTTTATTGGGTTTTATTGGGTTTTATTGGGTCTTAACTGGGTTTTATGGGTTTTAACTTGGTTGTATTGGGTCTTATTGGGTTTTATTGGGTTTTAACTTGGTTTTATTGGGTTTTATTGGGTTTTATTAGGTTTTATTTAACTGGGTTTTATTGGGTTTTACCTTGAAACTATACTCTAAAAGTTGAAAACATTTCTCATACGTTATTGCGAAAAATTTTTATTGAGTGTACTGCTTAATATTTAATAAAACCCATTAAAACCCGTGGGTCGTTACTTTCTGATTAAAACCCTGGGTTTTTCCTAACGCTGCATGAAGGGGCAGAAAATGACAAGAAATTTTACATATCTATCGTTTAATTTGTCATTTATTGTTAACTTATGCAAATGCAGATAATACACTAATAAATAAGTAATATTAATGGTGAATTGAAATGTAAACTGAAACGCTAATTAGATTAACTTTTTCATTGGTCAGACAGAACATGGTCACAGAACATGTCGAAAAACTATTTTTCCTGTATTATGCCTTCTCTGAGTTGTTTCTTGAGTTGAAGAACCCTGAATTGTATGAAAATCATATAAATGTTTAATTAATTATTATGGGTCAGGTCAAAGGTCACGAGCTAGACTTACTTGACCAGATCCCTCCACATGACGGCCTGTTGAATCCGTTCCGTTTGTTTCTCCGCGATCTCTTTCTCCTCCCCCTTCAAATTTTTAACGGCTCGTTCTTGGTCCGACACCTTGGCCGTCAATTGTTCTCTGAAACCATGATTAATTGAATAAATATGTGGAATTAGAATATTTGCAATGGATTTTATTTTTTACTTGTACGACTTTTGACGATCGTGACTACTTCCGGCAGCCGCATAGTTTTTAAGTTCGTCTTGAACGCGTTTCAAATTGACGTTAAAAATTGATATTTCCGATTTCAGCTTGCAATATCGTAGTTGGTCGTCCTGATAGCGTTTTCGCATGGATTCGACTTCCTAATGATCAAATACACAAGGAAATAAAAAATCAGATCATGTTTCGGGTAAAAGCAGATAACCATTTGCGATAAGAAATAACGGGGAGAAAGTGCTTTCTTGCAGCTAAATATTTTGACCTGCAGGAAATGCAAGGCTCAAGAAACGCCGCCCCGTCGCTATAAATACTTCATACGGCGCGTGGCTGGGTGGCGCATATTTTTGCACTTTCTCCCAGTTTTTTGCACCTCGCATTTCTCGCGTTTCTTGCTTTCCAGTGCAAAAATATATGTAACAAGCTTGCAAGAAACGGAACACTGCTAAAAACGGTACAAGATATAATTTTGACGACAACTTACACGAACAATGGACCCCAGGCTGGAGTCCACTGAGGACACGATGCCGTCATACCGTCGTTTCGTGGTATCGTGCTCATGCCCCAGAATTTGAGCTTGTTGTCGCAAACTGTTTAAATCTAAGGAGTAATAAATGATACTTTATCTTAGGCTCCATATGTAAATTAATAACTGTTTTGCATAAGTATGTAATTGCCTATTTTGTATACTTTTAACGAGAGGAGCAAGATCCACCTTTTTTGCAGCAATTTGATCATGCAATTCTTGCACGGTTGAAGACATTTGTTGCAAATTTTGTGACTTCTTCTCATCCACTCGGGCCTTATCGGTGGACACTTTTTCCAAATTCCCTTGCACACTTGTGAACCCCTTAATTCCAAGGCGTGCTTCCAAAGCGGACTGTAAAGTAGGGGGTTGGTTTTAAAGTAAATAATTCTTTGGGGGGCTGTGCTTTAGATTTTTTTTCGACTTACGACATCCACTGCGGAACTCTTTAGTTGTTCTTCAAGAATAAAAATAGTTTTACTCAGAACGCCAGACTCGGATTTCAAGTAGCTTATCTCTCCCTTCATTTGTTTATACCTGGTCATGAAGAATAAATGGTTAGTTAGACAGCCGTTTATAAAAATAGTAAAAAGGGGACAATTTTACGAATGAAAATAGATACATTTGTCAGTTGAATCAAGTTGAATGTGACGATGAGGACATTAACGTAGGACTCGATGACTCACCGTCAAAATTTTCCGGCTCTGGGAATTTATTTTAAAATTCTGGACGATAGTAGAGCAAGGAGTTGCCAATTTAAAAAATATACCCTTCAGATTTTGACACTTTTTTGAAGGAGGAGATTTCAAATTTAAGAAGACTTGAAAAATTGGAACTCATCAAAACTGGCTTAAAAACTCATCGCCATTCAATTAATAAACTTATACTGGCTATAAATTTGTCGTCCAGAAATTCAAAATAAGTTTCCGGAGCTGAGAAATTATTAAAAACGGGTTCATTTTACAGCGATTTTGGTGATGAATCCAGTCCTACGATAATCTTGGAGGCGATATATCTATTTGCATATGTATGTATGTACGCGATATATTTGCATATGTATGTACCTGGTACTTTTAATCCTCAAGTTCTTAACGTACTCCTTAAAGTCGTCTTCCTTGACGATTGTGTCGCCCTGCAAGGTCCCGAGGCGTTGCTTCTTATCCTGCTCGTCCTCCTTCAATCCGTTCAATTCGGACCTTTGTTCATTTATCTTTTCGACGAGGGAGGACTTTTTGTTCGCCACGATGGCCGCTTGCTGGCGAAACATGACCAAATTGTTGTCCTCCGACTTCATCATGCGTTTCATGATCATTTCGTTGATGTCGGATTTGACCTTGTCAATCTTATCGCGGATGTCCTCCAAATCCCGGGCGGTGAGGGACGTGTCGCTCAAAACTCTTTCATAAATGAATAAATCTTTCTTCCGCATTTCTATTTCCTTGGGTAATTTGTCATTCACGATGTACTTCGCCACGTCGACGTCTTGCTGAAGGAATAAAGAAATCAAAATTCATGTAAATTCATGAATTATCATGATCGATTTATAAAAAAAAATTCAAGTGTAATTAAAAAAATTAACTGGGCATTACAATTTTGTAGGTGATTATTAGAGGGCGGATATGTACTTACGAAGAAGGGCTGAAATATGCATTTACTAATTTAAAAAAAACGCCAAAATATTTTTAGAAAATATGTACGAAAAAATAGAATTTTCAAAAAATTTGTATTTTTGAACAAACTTGATATTTTAGATTTTTTGTGGTCCAATTTGTTTGAGCAAAAAAAATCGTCTCGCATTTTTGAAATATTTACGAAACATGTATAGGTATGTATTTTTGAAAAAAAATATCTAAAAGATTTACGAATTTTTCGTAAAATGACTAAGATAAATTCATAACCGCTCTCTGGTAATGATAGCTTATGTGACCAAAGGTAAGTACCTCCAAACGTTGGAGGATTCCTTCCGCCGTTGCTCCCGTGTTTGCAGCCCGGATTTCTTTGACCTGTCGCTGCAAACGTTGAATTCTTTGTTCGGCCTGGTTCAAAAGTTGGTTTTGGCTGATGTGCTGTTGAGATAACTCTCGCGATTTTTCCTTCTCTTTCCGAAATGCTCCCACCACTTCCAACGTCTGGTCAATATTTGGCGTCCCTTCCACCTGTGCATATTTACATAATATGAAATATGCAAATTACGGAAACAGTAGAAAAAATTGTATGCATTAATAATATACTTGTTGTTTCAATTTCTCAATTTTCCTGGACACGCTTTCTTGCTCTTGTTCCATGGCGTCAATGTCTTTCCGGATTTCGGAAGTTGTGAAACCCTAAAACCGGAAAACAAATAAATATTTTTTGCAGAATGAGTTTTACAGAGATATGTAATAAATAAGTAATTGCAAATTAGCAAAAAATACATTTTTTTAATTTGCGTAACTTATTTCGCTATTTTTTGAGTTTAATCAAAATTTACGGAGTTGAAATTGTAGGATTTCTTCTGAATATTTTGCATACCGTGTCCGAAAATTTTGACGAAACTTAATTACGAAAATTTGAAAAATGTAGGTTTTTTGCGAATTGCATAATATGATTACCTTTCGTTTCACTTCTTCGAGTTGCTTATGTGTAATTTTGAATTGTTCTATCCGCTCTTCATACTAAATGCATATATTTAATGGCTTATTATAATATATACCAAGTGGGAAAGTAGGATAATTGGGGGAGGAAATTAATATGTACCTGTTGATAAAGTTCTTCGACATCAATGTCCGCCCGAATTTCTTGCGGGATGTCAACCTTGACCAAGAATTTGGCCAAATATGCTCTCACTTGCAAGTCTGCGACTCTTGGCAGGAGCCACGCCAAGATTGGGTAGATAACCTTCGAACTACCGGAAACCAGGCCTGTTCTCAAAGTGGACCTACAAATATTAAGAACTTAAAATAATGAAGGACTATTTATTTACAGAGTATTTTGTCAACAATGATTAATAAGTGTGTATGGAAAACTCATAAATAAAAGATTTCGCCGAGTTTCTTTCCGGTAGGAAGGGTACCCAGAATTGAGGCGAACTTAAATCGTATGAAATTATTTAATGCTAAAAATATACGCGTAGAAATCCCTTTGGTCAAATATTTGCATTATTATGTAAAAGTATTTCTGAAAATTATTACGGGTCGTCTTCTTCCGGTTTATATTTCAGAACTCGTAACATGTTCAACATCCTAATTACGGTTTGTTCTGGATCTTCCTCCCGAATGTCGAGCTTATTTCCGGTATCAATTTCACCCAGGACATCGTTTAAAACCTGAAAGGGTACCGCAATCAAGTAATTTAATTACTGCATTACATAGTGGCGGCGTAAGGGGGGGGGGGACATTAGCATCATGGGATCAGAAAAGGAAGAAAAAACATTATGTTGGAGAAGTAAGGACTATTAACATGGGCTAGATATAATTTTACTGAATTTCTGAGGGGACAAGGTCCCCTTGCGGATGACATTACTTGATTATTGTGATTTTGTAAATGTATTAATTAACCTGCAGAAGTTGGTCAGGTTTCAACGAGTCGAATGAGATTACGGTGAACGACTTTGAGAAAGGTTTTTTCGCAAGTTCGTTGATAATGGATCTAATTATGTCCGTCATTTTATTCGATGTTTTTAAAATTTACATATATTTTACAATAAAATGTGTACTATAAGAATTATACAGTTTATTAAAAATTATCAAATCCTTTATTACACACGGCCCACCATAAAAATTCTTTACTCGGTTTCCGTACCCCTTTTTGCGATGTACGGTTTTAGGAGCATGGTTGCTCCTGGAAACGAGCGTCACAACACGCACGCACACAAAAGCTGAAATGATCTCCCCTCTCCGTTTCACTATTTTCTAGTTAGTCCGACAATTATGTAGCCTGCATTAATCTGGAAATGGATAGAATTTAATTAGCAAAATTGGATGTGGTCCAATTCCATGTGTAGCAAGAAGAAAGACACATTTTTGTCGATCTACTAATAATAGCGAATTAATAAGAGGGACACAAAGTAAGTATGCAAACAAACAGTATTGTTATTTACATACTAATATGCAAATATCCAATGGGTATATGTACATACGTTCAGTGGCCGCGGAAGCCGGGTGAGGACAGAGGGACAATTTCCCCAAGGTTATTTGATGTCCCCATCATCTCCCCATCTTATACAAACCCCTCCCTCCCCTATCCTACAATATTCACGTCCCCAGATGCCCCCACAGCTTCCGCGGCCACTACATACACAAAAAGGAAATACGTGTTTAACCCTAATGTCCCCTAATTACAGGAGAAGCACGTTCCTGTAAAAAGTATAATGGACAAGCCAAAACCCGCTCCGAGGAACAGAAATACACGAAACCGGAGAAATCGTGACCGTGATCGTGGCAAGAATTCTGCCTCCTACGACGACTCCCAACCCACTTCTCCCATCTTATCCACTCCAACGCCCGACTCGCCGTCTCCCATCAAAAGGCCGGACCTCCATCCTCATCGGAAAAGAGATAACAATAATGACCCAGAAGTAGACAACATTTCGCCAATTCCTTCCACCTCAACGACGCAAAAACCTCAACAACAAAATGCCGACGATCCTACAACGACACCATTAGAAAAAAATCCCCCCGTCAAAAAAGGAGGAGGAGAACGCAGCAGTACTCGAACTCGTCGTCGCAGGGACTCGACCGACGACGACGACGACGAAGATAACGACGACGATCTTATCGACGCGTCCGACCTGAAGAGACAAATCGATCGCTTAGAAAGAGATTTGCAGCGGAGAGATCGCGAATTAAATGAGGAGCGGATCGAAACTGAGAAATGTATCGAGTCCATTAAACGCTTGGAGAGAGATAAGATTGATTTGAGGAGAGAAGTTGAAGGGCTGCGGGACGAGGCGGAGGATTATCGGAGGGCATTGGACGAGTATAAGGAGCGTGCAGCGAAGAAATTCTCTTCTTCCGGAGGGGGGAAAAGGATGGCGGGGGGCGAGTATGACAACAGCGATGAGGGGGATGAGTACTACAATGATGGGAATGGAAAACAACAAAGTCAGCAGAGTGGGTTTGATATGACGGTGCAGCAGAAAAATCGACAAATACAGCAGCTAATTGAGGATACGGAGGTACATTAACCATTAACGTAGGACTCGTCACCAAAATGGTCAAAATTCGCATATTGTTAATCATTTTTCGGCTGTGGGAATTTATTTTAAAATTCTGGACAACGTGTGTTGCCAATTTTTTGAAAATATACACTCCAGATTTGACATTTTTTAAAGGAGGAGATCTCAAGTTTAGGAAGCCTTCAGAACTAAAACTGACTCAAAAAACTCACCTCAATTCCATTAATCAACTTGCTGATCGCAAATGAGTCGTCCAGAATTTTAAAATAAGTTCCCAGAGACGAGAAATGATAAAAAATTTGTTGATTTTTGACAATTTTGGTGATAAGTCATCGAGCCCTACGTTAATCAAATTAAGGATGAACAAATTATATACGTACATAAAAAATTAATGTTTCTATATTTTAATGATTTTCTGATTGATCAATTAATTACACTGTGTAATTAAACAGCGTCTGGATGACGAGAAAAGGTCCCTAGAAGAGAAATTGACCACGTTGAAGGAGTCTTTAAGTGAAGCGACGAAACAAATCGAGTCCATGACGAGTGACCATTTTGAGCAGAAGGGTCAACTTCAAAAAGGAGACGAGAGGATAAGGCAATTGGAGGAGGAGAAAACCGTGTTATCGATTCGGGAAAGAGAACTTTTGGGATATAAAGAGAGACATGACCAGTACTTGGAAAATCTCTGTAACGCTGTTGATATTCGGGTGGATGTTTGGAAGGTATGCATAATTTCATTGGAAGCGGAAGTGCGGGGACTGGAGGTCATTGCCCCCCCCCCAGAAATTCAGGAAAATTGTATGTTGCCCATGTTTTACCTCCTCTTCCAATCCCACAATGTTAATAATGTGGGATCTCCCAACTTCCGCCGTCTCTGATGATGAGCATTATTTGGGAGGAATAAAAATCATAACTATTTTATTCCGAACAGAAAATGATGTTTGACAAGGACGAGGAAATTGATCGCCTAAACGCAAAAATTTCTACGTTAATGAGTCAAATCCCAAACACCCAGATGGACTCGGAGAGAACGACGGTGCAATTATTGAATCATGTAATTTACATATTTCGTCTTGTCTAAATGCATATTTGGCCAAACTAGTGTCAATCGATCTCAAATTTAATTAGTATAAAATTTACAAACGACACGATCTCCCAATTGGCACGTTTGATAGGGATATTTGCATCTTATGAGTAGAAAATTTAGAAAGTGTAAAATTTGTTAACTTTAGGCCATGTTTTCTCTTTTTTGGATGCAAAATCTCCGCAAAACCTGCCCAGTGAGAGATGATGTCTTCTGCAAATTTCACACTAATTAAATTTGCAATAAATTGACACTAATTTGGTCAAAATCGAAGAGGATGCCCTGAGAGACAATTATTAATTTCTTTGCCCCTAGAAACTCGTCGAACGAGAACACCAAATCGCCCTTCTAAACGAACAACTTGCCCAAGCCACCGAAGAACTCGAGTCCACCTCCTCCTTCATCGCATCCCTCCAATCAAAACTGAACCTCACCGAGGACTCCAAAAAGACTGAATATCTCGTCAAATCCCTCCAAGTAACGGTCAAAAAGCTGGAAGATAAATTAGACCGGAGAACCAAACAGTTGTCCGCGGTCGAGAAAGAGGCGGAGGACAAGTCCAGAACGGTGACCTCGCTCATGGGGCGCATGGCCGCGTACGAGGCGGGCCAATACGGGCTGCCGGAAGCCGTCTCGGAAATCAAGGACCTCAAAATCCAGATCCGCATCCGGGACAAGCAGGTCGAAGGGGTCACGCAGGAAATAAATATTCTTTACATGCAGGTCAACGATCTCCAGGAGGAGAGCGAGATGCTCAGAGAAAAGTTGGGCGTGGAGAAGGAGGCCGACATCAGCCGAGAAACGAAGCGCTACACGCGCACCAAGAAGAACGAGTTGTCCGCGTTGAGGTCGAAAGTGGGGAATTTGGAGGAAGAAGTGGTCACCCTGAAGACGAGGAATTACAGTTTGAAAAAGCAGTTGGCGCAGGTGGACATGAATCCGGAGCAGATTGTGGTTCCGAATTCGGGTGGTGGGAGTTACTTGCCGGACATGGATCGAGAGAGAGACGGGCCGGATGGGGGGACGGGGTCGGTGGTGTCGGATCGTGTTTCGACGGATCCTGTGGGGACGACGAGGGGGGATATTTTGGTTAGGAATTTGACCGGATTTGGCGTCAAGAGTGAAGAGTGGAAGGAAAAGTATGAAATTATACTGGAAGAGAATAGTGCGTTGAGGAGGGGACTGCATGAGATTTTGGATTGCATGCACAAAATGACAGGTAGGATTTTAAATATAATAGAACCATTACTGTTGCAATTTATGTAGGTCTCCCAAAGTATTCTCTCAAAGTTTGAGCAAAGAGAAAACTATTAGTGTAAATCAATCGCAAATTTAATTGGTATTAAATTTGCGAACGACACGGTCGCGTTTGATATTTGCATCCAAATAGGAAAAAATACCCCCTAAAAGTTGACAAATATTACACTTTGCAAATTTACTGCGCATTTTCTCCTCTTCGGATGCAAATTTCTCCGCCAAACGTGCCCATTGGGAGATCGTGTCATTTGCAAATTTCATATTCATTAAATTTGTGATCAATTGACACTAACACCAAAAGAGGGAGACCATATATACCTCCATTAATCCTTAAGTTGTGCATCATTGCGTATTACAATGATTTAGACGATGGCAACACGGAAGTCATGATCCAAGCCCCCGTTTTGGAAGAACTCCTCCGTGAAATGTCCGCCCGTGGGATAATCAACTATCCCTACCCCATCTCCAGCTTCCACATGAAAGTTTGCAATTTAGAAGGAAAGTGTTCCCAGCTTCGGGAAGATCTTCACCGTTTACGGTTCGTCACTAAATTTTCTCGCTAAATATGTATGACACAATAATACATACATATATTTCTGTACAATTATTCCAGACAAGAAGAACGGCAATGTCGCGAAGAGCTGTTCGAAGCTAAAAATACCATTTCAACATTAACCGAACAACTAAAATCAGGAGTTGACACCCGTCCATCGCAACATTTCATGTCATCATCGTCACCACCACCACCACCATCAAATCAAGAGAGACGTGTCACATTCGAACGAGGAGAATCATTGGACCGCATTGATTCCGAAGTTCACGAAATTTCAAACAAAACTCGTCAAGAATCAGGAAATTTACATCACGACTCGTTCTCAACAAACCTTACTTTTCCAAAAAGACGAGACTTCGTGGTGGAAGCCCTGCAAGAAGAAATCGTCTCCCTTCGCACCCAAAATGAGTCCTTGGCACGCAGCGTGGAGCAGGAAAAGAGTCAAAAAATGGAACAACTCGAAGCCTTGGTCAGCAAGGCGAATGAGCTCGTGACGAAGAACGGCGACGATCCTCCTGCCGCCCAACTCAAGATCGAGTACTTGGTCGCCATCCAAGAAAACCAGACGAACGAGATCAATTCGCTGCTTAGAAAATTGGCCCAAGTCGGGAACGAATACATGGCTCGGTTGGGCCACCTGGAACGATTCCAGTTAAAAGCGATCCACCAGATCACGACGTTTCATCAAGTTCTCGAAAATAGCGTGCCAATCCATCTGTTCCACAATGCGAAGAAGGAAATCCGTCACTTGTCCGACAAGCTGGTGGAGTTGGAGGAGAAAGAAGCCACCGTGGTGGTGAAGACGGTCGCGTTTCATAAGAATACGGCGGAAATTGCGGAACTTAGGAAGGAGAGGGACGCTCTGGAAGAACAGCTTGGCAAATGTCAGGCGAGATTGTTGGAAACTGCGGCGAAATTTGAGGACAAGACGAAACGTAGGACTCGATGACTTATGCATTGCTAAAATTGGCAAAATAAGCACATTTTTAGAGATTTCTCGGCTCGGAGAATTTATTTTAAGATTCTGAAAGACGAATTTGTAGAGGAGGGAGTTGGCAACTTTTTAAAATATACACTCCAGATTTTGACACTTTTTGAAGGAGATCTCAATTTTACGCAGCCTTCAGAAAAATTGAAACTGTTCGAATGGCTTAAAAAACTCGCCGTCATTCTATTAGTCAACTCACTGCCTACAAATTTGTCGTCCAGAATTTTAAACTAAATTCCCAGAGCTAAGAAATGATTTAAAATGTGCTGATTTTTCCAATTTTGCTGATAAGTCATCGAGTCCTACTTAAAAAACATTTACCTCCCCAGCACCACCGGATTCAGAAAATAACCCCGAATTTTCCCTTCAACTAAGTCAATCCTTAAAAAAATACGACGACCTGAAGGACAAATTTGACGCTGTAGAATCCTCCAAGAAAAAAATCGAGTCCGAATTTCACGACCTCACCGAGAAATACAACACCTGTGTCTCCACCGTGAATGAGAAATATATCGACACCGTGGCCCGAGAAGAGTACGACCTCCTCGTCAACAAGTTGGTCAACACGGAAGAAATCTTGGTCACGGCGAAGGACGAATGTCTAAAGTGGAAGGAATTAGCGGAAATGACGCAAAATCAGATCAAGGCAATCGAAAATATAAAATACTTTGAAAAAGTAGAGCTTGATTATTTGGCAAAGCAGGTTTTAGAACTTCAGTCCGAATCCAGTGAGAAATCGTTACTCGCAAAAGCGCATCATCACATGCTCACCGGCGACAAGGAGAAGCACTTGGCGATCCAACAGGTGGAAAAACTTCTGTCGAAATTGTCCCAGTTGGAGGCGCATTCTTTGCAACAATCGAAAATTCACCAGGACAGAGAAATGTCGCTGATTTCGATGCATACACATGTCATCATGCGGTATCGGAATCTCTTCGCGGCGCTGCATGACTCGCAGACAGCGCAGAATTATAATTACACGACGAGGAGCGTGACCAAGATGAAGACGTCGAACAGTGATGTTAAAGAAGCGTTTGAACTGTTTGAGAAGACGAAGAGGAATTGTGGGGAGTTGGAAGAGCAGTTGTTGGAAGAGAGGTTGAAGGGGGAGGAGTTGGAGGAAAAGTGTAAACTTTTGGAGGGGATGGTTAATTCGTTGAAGGAGGACGGATTGGGACAGGAAGTTGTTTTTGAATCGGTCCAAAAAGCGCAGGAGGCACGGGTTGAGGTAATTTTTAAAGAAAAGAAGGGATGGAAAAAAATGTAGTATTTTGAGCAGCGTTCTTCCCAGGGTTTGGATTTCTGGGAGTGTTACACCCACAAAAAGACGAGAATCTGCAGCAGTCAAATAAAAAAATCCAGGTTTTGTGAAGAAATTAATTTTTTATCGCTGTCAAAATACTTTATTCTTTCTAAGAAATTGTGAAAACACTGCATTTTGACAGCGATGAAAAATTAATTTCTTCAGAAAACCTGGATTTTCAGAAGACAGAGACAGAGTAGAAAACAAGTAGTACGAAAATACAGGTTTTGTGAAGAAATTAATTTTTCATCGCTATCAAAATTCAGTGTTTTCACAATTTCTTAGAAAGAATAAAGTATTTTGACAGCGATAAACAGTTAATATCTTTAAAACAACCTATATTTTCGTCTGATTGTTGCATTTTCCATGCAAATTCTCGTCTTTTTGTGGGTGTAACAAACAACGCCCCTGGAAATCCAAACCCTGGGAATAACAGGGCTCAAAATACTAAATTTTTTATAAAATATTTCGTCCAACTCTAAAAAAAATATGAAAAAATAGTTTAGTATTGTTGAAAAATGTGCAAAATGCAAATTTATGCATAGGCGACACGATGGAAAAGGAAAGCCGAACAGAAGAGCAGAGACTGCTTATCCCTGCAAGAATCGGTCCATCGACTCGAAAACATAACGCACGAGTTGGAGGATGACCGTTTAAAATTAGAACACGCTCTGGAGCTCAAGGACTCCCTGACGTCCACACTAATCGGAAAATCTGTGGAAGACCTTCACCTCCGGATGGTCCCTTCTTCTCATCAAGGGCTTCATCATCAAGGGCCCCCTCTGATTGAGACCCTCTCATCAACCTCGATGCCCTTGTTGGCCGTCAGTTCGACCAGACTTGACACGAATGCGACGGAAAATAAGGAATGTCAAATCTCCAGCGTTCCTTCGCATGACCACGTGTCCGCTGCTGCCCACGTGGAAGAGTTGTTACTGGAGAAGAACGGGCTGATAAATTCCTTGCAAATGATGACGATTAGAGTTGCGGAGCTGGAGGGAAACGTGCGGGCGAAGGAGGAAGCGTTAAATGAGATTAAATTCATTCGGGCACAACAACAGGAACGAGATGGTCATCATAAAAGACCAACGTCTGCGGATTCAGATCTCCAAGATGCTTTAGTGGTAAGAACTTGTTAAACACAACTTTTTATCACCATTTCTGCCGAATAGTTACTGAGGATTTTGTTTAGGTTGCACGGGAAAGCATGACCTCACTGCAAGAACGCTTAAAGTCGAAGGAAGAAAATGTCAACCAGTATCGTCGACTTCTGGCCGAAGTTCGAAATGAAATGCAGACATCGACTGAACGTCATGTCCAAGAAATGCGAGGTTAGATAAGGAGCAGAAAAATACTTTTCTAAATTTCTAACCTACATATTTAACAATATTCAAATTTATAGCACTTCAAATGACTATACATCAACAACAACAAGCATTCACAAGGTATCTAATCTACATGTGTGCATAATAAATATGCAGTGTTTCGGTTTTTGAGGGTTTGCTCCAGTTCTCGTATGCAAAGCAAGAAATGCAAAGTGCAAGAAAATGGGAGAAAAGTGCAAGAAATATGCGCTTTCTACATAGCCATGCGCCCAATGAAATACAGCGGTGAGGCGTCGTTTCTTGCACCGTGCAGGTCAAAATAGCTGCTAAAAACCCACTTCCTTCCCCCCCGTTATTCTGGGTTGCATGCATGCAACTTTCACCCGAAACACTGCAAATAAGTATATTCTTAATCATTTACTACTGATTTTTTATTGAATATTTAAGAATGAAGTCCACACTGAGCCATCCAGTGAAGGACTCTCTGAACGTGGAAGGGACCATAAAGGACCAATTGACACGAATTCATGAACTCGAGGATGAAGTATCTCAGCTTCAGCATGCAATGAGTAATACTGCTGCTCAACTAACGGGTAAATGCTATTATTTAAACACTAGATTTATTTATGACAATCTTCCAATTAATTTTTTGTCCTGATCCAGCTGCCCGGAGTGAAGCGCATCGATGGAGATGTCACGCCGAAGCGAAAATGAAGGAGGCCGACTCCGTGCGTGACCAGCAACAGGTGAATTTGGAAAGTTTAGAAGAACTTGGTTCCGTTCGGCAAGAATTGCGTGAAACACAACGAAAATTGGAGGAGTCTCACCAACAATTGGAAAACGTGCGGAGCAATTCCCTCAAAGATAGTGGGATGACAGATTTGGTGAACGTTTTAAGGGGTGAATTAGAGGAAAAGGACAAACAGATTGAGGCGTACTCCAAGAGTTTGCATAACCTTAAGGTGGTATTACATAGAATTGAGGACGTATTGGTTTGTGTAAAGACTGAATTAATTATGTTTATTGGTAAATTACACAGAATTCTGGAACGTATACAGAAAAGAGTTCTCTGGAAGAGAAAATTCAAACGAAAAATTCTGAAGTTTCTTTTCTCAAGGAGCAAATTAACGAACTTCATAAAACTGTGGGATTTTTAATAATTATTACTCAACTATTTATACTGCAAAGTGGTCAACACAATGATTGTAAGTATATGCAAATGTATGTACATGAAAATAGGTGGCTGCCCAACAAGTCAAGATAAGCAAGTCTGCTAAACCCGTTGTCCAAAGATCCGCCGATCTTGACGCGTTACGAGCCAAGCTGCAAGAACTGACCGAGGCGAAAGCAAAGGTAGATAAGGATTTTGCTGACCTTAACAGAAAGCGAGATGAAGACGAGATGAAGAAAATCAAAGTAATCAATTTCATAAATTGTCTCAGTGTTTCGTTTCTTGCGAGTTTGTTACATTTCTTATACTGCGAAGAAACGCAAAAAATTCGAGGTGCAAGAAACTGGGAGAAAGTGCAAGAAATATGCGCCATTTAGCCACGCGCCGCGTGAAGGAATAGCAGCGGGGCGTAGGTTCTTGCAGGTTGCATTTCTTGCAAGTCAAATAACTGCAAAAATCACTTTCTCCCCATTATTTCTTGCACGTGGTTACTTTCACCCGAAACACTGATCATTCCTACTAAATTATTACGTCAAAATTTGCATAAATTTATATGTTAAAATATAATTTTCTAGTCGGCCGAGAGGGTTGCGCGTTTTGAAGAGTCCAAGAAATGGAAAGCCACCTTAAAGACGGGCGAGATTCGAATAAGCGAATTAGAGTCGGAAATCGAGCGTTTTAAAAGCATTGTACAAAACTTGCGTACGAGCATCAGCCGGATGGAGAAGGATAAGATAATTCTGGAGACCAAGTTATCCTCGTCGCGACAAAATGACAACACGAGATCGAGTTCTGCCTCGACGAGATTCTCGTCAGACTCCCAATTGTCGTCTCAACAAGCGCACATTTTGGCTCAGGGAGAAATTGCAAGGCTAAAAATTGAGATCCACGACTTGCAAGAGTTGAACGAGAAGACCGAGTTCGAAGGTCGGGAGGAAGCTGAGCGATTGAAAATGGAAGTGAAGCTGCTTAAAGAAAGAGTCGTTTCGCAAGAGAGACAATTGACGGCGTATCAAATCGCACAAAAGGCATGGTTTGCTAAAAGTGGGAAGTTTTGGTGAAATTTGGGATTATTTTGTGCAGAAATTTAGCTCGATTTTCTGCAGAAATCTTAACTGCTTTCTTCCAGATAATTTGCCCCGATTTTCTGCAGGAATTTAGCAAAACTTGCTGCAGAAATTTGGCCCGATTTCTGCAGAAATTTGGTCTGATTTTCTGCACAAGTTTGGCCCAATTTTTTGAATTATTTCTGCAGAAAAACTGCACGCAGAGCGATTTGTGCAGAAAATTATGCAGGGTTATGCACATACGGTTGTGCAGAAAGAAATTTTCTGCAGAATTGTGTAACAACAATTATGCAGAATACAATATGCAACGAGCTTTTGTGTCGATTACTGCAGAATTTGACACAATGAAACACTTGTGAAATTTTCTTCCAGGGTGACGCCCAAGTGATCACAGAGATTGAAAATATGTCACTTCGAGAGGCTCATGTTCAGAAAGAGATACGACGCTTGGAAGAGGACAACCTGTACTTGAACCTCCAGATTGAACAGCTTCGCCTCGAATCACCCAGACTTCGGGATAGGGTTCAGCACCTGCAAAAGTAAATCTACATATTTATATAGCACATGTCTAAACTTTAAGCATTAACTGCTCTGCTTTTTCAGAATGGTTGAAGCCTTGAAGTCCGAGAAGCCTTTAGTAGCGCACAGTGACGCGGACAAAAAGAGTCAAAAGTCTCTGAGCGAATTGGAGAAAACGATTAACGCACTCAAAGGCGTCATCAGCAAATTGCAGTCGGAAAATAAAAAGCTACAAATGCGTCCACCACCCACAGTTTCGAACGTCGTCAGCAGTGAAAAGTTGAAGGTGACAGTATTTATATGACGAAGGTATTTAATTGATGGGTTAAACCTAAGGTTAAAGCTTTTCGATTTTTTGCAGACGTCGGTTGGGAGTATTGTTGAAGAGAAAAAACTGCTCCTTGACAAAGTGGAGTATTTGGAGCATGAAAATGAAAAATTGACTAGAAAATTCCTGGAAGCGAACGGAAGAACAGAGTCATTAGAGGAGAAATTTAATGATGTAGAAAAACGGGCAAAAAGTGCAGAAATGAGGTTAAAGACTTTCTTAGGTAAAGCTACTTTATAGCTGTAGTTAAAATATTTTGCAGATATTTGCATATGTAAATATTTCTTATGCTACATTTATTAACGAGCGAAACGAAGTGAAGCGGAATGATTGGGAATTTCAATTTGGGATCGATCTGTCAGACCAATAACTTTCGAAGAAATCATTTTTTTAGTTCTGCTTTCTACACCTAATTTTATTTTAAGAGGGAGTTTGTTACCTTGTGGGTCAAAAGGTCACGACGCCACGGCGATGATTTCAACGGTCAAGAGTATTAAATTTTTTGTTTTGACGATTTTAGACATAGTTTAGGGCGGAGGTTTCAGAAACCAGCACCATTTCTACGTACTGGTAAACGAGGTCAAAGGTCATAAAATGTCGAAATGCCAAAAATACCCAATTTTCCTGACAAACGATGCACATAGAGTATGCATCTCCGTTTCCACGAGTTTGTTACTATGATTAACTTTCACTCTCGTTTTATTTCAGATGTTACCAACAAAAATAATTCCCCCGTCTCCTCTGAGACTGCTGAGCAGGGATTAGTCGACGTGGAACAAGGTCACCCTTCTTCCCTCGGTTCGAATGTGAGTGCCCTTCATCAGAAATTGAAGGCCATGCAGGAAGAATTGGACACCAAGAATCGGCTCTTGGCCGCTGCCAAGCATTCATTACGAGCCGCGGAGAAAGCTACGGCGCCCAAACCGACGACGTCGCCAAGGCCGAGGGACGATTCTGAGCTCCCTGTAGCCGCCACCACTTCCGCGTATCTAGCTCTCGTGTAAAAAAATATCGTCTACCTCGATAATTTAGTTATAAAAATAATTTAAAAAATGGATATGTAAACAATGAACTGAACGCCAAAATAATGACGACACGAGACAAGTTTTTGTACTCTTTATAGACTTGAAATTGTTTTAATTGGTGGATTTCTGTATAAATAATAAAACTTTGTGGTGTTTGTTAATGCAAAATTTATTTTTTTGAGTATTTTTTTCCAACCGCTTATAAATTAAGCAAAACGAGAGGGGGCAGGGGGGGGGTGTAAGGCTCCAATGATATCGTGCTTACATATGTGCCACATATTAAACGGGGGGTCTAGAAAATCGCGATTTTTGCATTACATAATTAATGGACTGTCCCTTGGGACACTTTTTTGTGTAGGTCTCGTTTAAAAAAATATATCATTTTGACACCCTCATCAATAATTTATTTCCGAAAATTATTTCTAAATTATGCAATGAATTGAATTAATAATGAACCGAACGCCAAATGACGACCCGATCGAGACCAGTTTTTGTACTCTTTATAGACTTTATGAAATTTATTTATTATTGATGTATGAATTTATTCCTGTAAAAATAACACTTTAGGTGTTTGTTAACACAAAATTTATCTGTTTTAGTAGTCGATTCCCACCGCGTGTGACACCTTCTCCCACAATGTTTTTACTTGATCGGAACGTTTGTTAAAATTTGCGGGGTAAGATCCACTAGAAATTGTGTTTATTCAAATTATATGTAATTATGCATAAAGTAATAACGTTCTTTAAGAGTGCTTTCTTACTAGCTGGTGGCATACGGGTCGTCCACTTGGTAATAGATTATCTTCCAGAAGTAGACGACAATCACAATCCACACGATGAACGCTGCAAAATTTAAGAGGACTTGGAGAATTGGAAGGGTTGACTGGACCAAGCCAAACTCTGCCTGCAATTAATATTAAATATTATTTAGGTCAGGAAATAGTTACAAAAGAAGGAATAAATATTTGTAGATTACGGGACGTATGAAGTCATCCGGGGTCAGGTTAATCAGTGCAGTTTTGTTGACCAGGGGATAAAGGCGTGGAGAAACACTGTCAAAACGTTCCATTTCATGTAGAAAATTGTGTTCCAAGATGTATAGACGAGGTCCACGCTCAAGTTTGTTACAAGACAAACAAGAATTTGTATAGTGCAAAAAAAATTGAAAACGAGTGAATCACTGCTTTTAGAGTGGCATTTTAACACAGATTTGTTCAGTTCGGTGCAAAATGTGGTATAAATGAATAGATCATCTATGTACGTATGACGTATGCATGCATAATAAATGAATGACTTTTCGTAGTCATTATTATTCATCTTACAATTACAATAGTAAATTTTTATTAAACAAATCGGTTGAATTTAATCGTTTAAAAGAACAAAATGAAAATGAAGAAGGCACAAATTGCAGCAATGACGGAAAGAATGGCTTGGATGAGTGGGGGCGTCATTGCTACGACGTTGGCGTTGGGACAGACTCCATTTTCACAGGCCTAGAATAAATTGTCATTTAAAATTATATAAGTAAAAATATCCTCCTCTAAAAATGTAGAAGATACAGTTTAAAGAACAATCCATGCAATTTCATATCGTAATTTACGACTCGTAAAATATACTTTGATTTTTTTTGTAAAATTCGTACCGGACACAAACTTCTACTGGTTTCGTCGTGACCATCTATTCGACCATGGTTTCCTTCTCTGCCATATTGTTCTCCATGATTGGGGGGTTGTACTGATGATGTCACTGTACGTAAGGTCGCTCCAAGAGTAACGGCTAAAACAATGAAGAGTGGTCCCATTCTTAAAAAAATTGACCTTTGTACAAGTTTGCACTACGGCGAAGTTCTGTGGTTGACCAAAAACTGTCATATTAATTCGGCTTGTTTGTATTTTTATGGACTGCAAGCAACCGTAAAAAACTTGACCGTTTTTTTGTCATGCAAATGTACAATTTTCATCGGGAAATCGGCACGTTAAGGGGTTTTTGAACTTTACTAAACACGCGACAATTAGCTTGGAATGTGTCGGTAATTGATGTAATTTTGTGTCAATTACCAAATTTTAATGGTTAGTGGGAAGAAGAGGTGAAGATTACATGTGTTATGCCGCAGTATATGTAAATAATAGCGTATGCATATTCATCCACCCATGCAATTTTGACCAATTAATTGATCTTGATTTCAAGAAAATATAGCATTTTTTAGACATTTTTGACCTCCATTTAATATCAAAGAGATGTTTGTGTTGCTTTTTCAGCGATTTCATGTCTTGATCGACTGCTGAATTTCATCCAATTTTTCTGAGATTCTTAGGAATATCAGGAGATTTAAATATAAATTAATTAATATAAATTCTAAATTAATTATATTTTAGTGGTGAAATTTCCGATTTCATTTTTGATAAAGTGGAACATTGGGATTGAGATGAGATTGAGTTTTCTCTTTGTCTCCTTCTGCAAGCAAAATGCTTTCAGAGCGGCATTACATAGCGGGACCAGGTTTGAGTGAAGTTTTTCACTTCTTAGTTCTTGCAACTGATTTCCTATTTAATTTAACATAATTAACTTAATTGTGATCCAAATCATCAATTTCTTGTGATTTGAAATTAAGTTGTAAGTACTGTCATTGCTCAAAATGGATTGTGACGTGGAAAATGATGACCCCTTGTTTTTTACGGAAACTGGGAAGAGGCGATCGAGAGGTAAATAATTCAAATAATTTGAAATACAGCATGTGTTATGAAATAATGACTTATCGATATCGTTGTGTATTTATTAGACGACGTGGAATTCATCAAGTTGACCAAGAGGCAACGAACAACACCGTCAAACCCAACGTCAGAGTTGGACGTTGAAGATACCATCATCGACACGGATGAGAATGTTGACTCGGAAAGTGTCCCATTTATCGTGCCTTATCGCCGCGTTCTTCGCCACATCCCGCAGGATATTCCATACGTCCCAGTAACCACCGAGTCCGGGTCGAGAGTGTATCTCAGAATTTTGCAAACGGAGAAAAAAACGAGTGAAGAACTAGGTGAGGATGAGGAGGATGAGCCTCGTAAATTGATAACCACAGAAGGAGGGAAGAACTGCCAGCTATTTAATAATTGGGGCGCAATTAAAGCGGAAGCAAGGATTTTGGTACGAGAAACGAGGCGATTTGTTAAAGTAGTTTCGTAATTTTTAAATCTTTGGCTTGCTTTTGACACGTTTCAGAAAGACAGGTTTCATCGCAGTTTGGCAAACATAGTCGAAAATGAAGACGTGGTGGCGGGGCTGGGGGTGGACAACCGGTGCGAAGAGTCACTTTGGGTTGAAAAATATAAGCCTAGGTCGTATTTGGACTTGTTAAGTGAAGAGGTACATATTTGTTATACATATTTATTTATAAGATAACGTTCGGCTTCTCAGAATGAGTTGTTTTATTGCAGGGAACAAATAAAACGCTGCTCCATTGGTTAAAACTCTGGGATAAATCTGTGTTCGGAACTGATTTTTTGGCAAAAGTCAAAATGACGAAGGATAAATATGCCAATTTGGGTATTACAATTTGAATAATGATTGACGTAGGACTCGATGACCAGCACATTTTTAATCATTTCTTGGTTCTGAGAATTTATTTGAAAATTCTAGACGACAAATTTGAGAGCATGTTGTTGCCATTTAAAAAATATATACACTCCAGATTTTGAAAGTTTTTGAAGTAGGAGATCTCAAGTTTAAGAAGCCTTCAGAAAAATTAGAAATCATCGAAATTGGCCTAAAAACTCACCACAATTCGATTAATCAAGTTGTGACTTCAAATTAGTCTTTCAGAATTTTAGAATAAATTCCCCGAGCCGAGAAATGATTACAAATGTACTGATTTTTACGATTTAGGTAATGAGTCAAGCCCTACGTTAACGTCTGCATTATATCTACTCCATATTATATACATAATTTTGTGCTGTGTTTTTCATATTTGTAGAGGCAAAGGAAAAAGAAAAACTGGAGAAGAAATTCCATTCCAAAGGTGCTAATGCTGCTGCTAATGCGTACGCCGGTCTTGACGAATATGACGAAATGGGAAGACCAAAACTGAAAGTGGCGTTGTTGTTTGGTCCACCGGTACGTAATTAATATTTATGACGATCTCACTTATTAAGGGCATTTTCTATTTTAATTTGCGTTATACTATTATTTATTGTTTAGGGCTTGGGGAAAACAACTTGTGCCCACGTTATTGCAAAACATGCAGGTTGGTTCATATATTGTTTAGTGTGATTCAAATATTTTGTAGATAAATACAAGTATATTTTTGTATTGTAGGGTATAGTGTTCGGGAAATGAATGCCAGTGATGATCGATCCGTGGACTACATTACTAAAGTTCTGGACGATGCTTTGCAGTCAAAGTCTGAAATCTTTCAAGATGGAAAGCCCAATTGTTTAATAATTGATGAAATTGATGGGGCTCCTGTGGTAAGTTTGATATCTTGTAGCATAGCACCACTTGTATCCATTTCTAACAATTGAAATCTATTGAAGGCCACGGTCAACGTCTTGATTGAGTTGATATCTGGAAATTCGGTGGAAAAAGGGAAAAAGAAGTTAAAGAAGGTTCTGAAACGCCCGATTATTTGCATCTGCAATGATTTATATGCACCGTCATTGAAGGAATTGAGAAAACATGCACTCGTTCTGCAATTCTTTCCAGTTACTGTGGCATGGTAGTAAAATAATTTATTCATTGTGAAGTTTTAGACTAATTTTCGGAAATTATGGTATATTTCTGATTTTTTGCAGTTTGGGAGAAAGACTGCACGAAATATCTTTACGGGAACACCTTCACCTTGATAATGGAACGATTCAAAGTCTTTGTGAGAAATCAGAGTGTGACATTCGCTCATGTTTGTCCACATTGCAGTTTCTGAAAAAGAAGAATTGCACTCCGAAAGATGCCTTGTTTTCGCAAATAGGAATGAAGGATAAATCGAAAGGTTTATTTTCTGTGTGGTCGGATATATTTACGATTCCGGATAGGTAAGAGAATAGCATCCACGTTATCTAATAGTTCAAAAATGTTCCATTTTTGACATTTTTGTGTATGTTTATTAGTAAACGGAACCGTTACGACAATGTGGACCCTTCTAAACCTGCTGTCCGATTTAACTCAGTTCTGAGAGTGGTCCAAAGCTATGGCGAGTATGAAAAACTACTCGGTGGTGTTTTTGAAAATTATCTAAGAAGCAAATTTAAAGATTGTTACTTTGAATCGGTAAGTTCACGTTCAGGTCACTCTACAACTCGAGATCTCCCAACGTATGCTCAAAGATTTTTACCGAATTAATTGCAAATTTATGGAATTTATAAAACACACGATCTCCCAATGCGCAAGTTTTAGAAGTTTTGCAGGAATATTTGCAGCCGAAGAGGAGAAAATGCACAGTAAATTGGGAAAGTGTAAAATCTGCGCTAAAATCTCCTCTTCGGATGCAAATACCTCCGTCAAATCTGCGCATTTGGAGATGGTGTCGCTTTGTATAATTTTGTATAATTTTTGCGATCGATTGGCACTAAATTGGTTAAAATCGGATAGAATACTCTGGGAGACTTCCATTGTTACATCATATTCGTTTTTTGTGTATGATTGTTTGATATTGTTCATTCTTTTGGTCCATAGATTCTAGAAGGGCTGAGTTGGACTAATTGGTTTTGCGAAATGAATGCATCAATTCAGCAACATCAAAATTACTCCCTGATGGGTTATCTTCCTATTCATTTTGTCGCCTGTCACTTTCTATTTGGTCAGCGAGCATGGTTCAAAATTAATTTTCCGTCGAACGATGTAAGTTTATAAACATTTATTAATCGTGAATATTTCAAAATAAGGGCAATAAACACATATATCTAAATTTTAGGCGACCCAAAAAATACCTCGAACTCGAAACATCATCAGTAACATGCTGTCCGAAGTTGTTCCTTCCGTTGGCAGATTTTTGGACGCACATAACGCCATAACTGATCTCCTTCCGTCCCTGCTCTCAGTAATTCAGCCGTCTACGATTAGACCGGTATGAGAACCGTAATGTAACTGTCATATTATTTTAATTGAAGTACTGCATTCTTTGTTTTTACAGGTACCAACGCAGATTTGGTCGGCTCGTGAAAGGGAAACATTACGCAACATTGTGGAAGTCATGATCGCATACAATTTATCATACTCGCAAATGAAAAGCGTGGAAAGTGGAGCGTACAATTTTGTGCTGGAACCGTGAGTTTAAAAAGCATAAGATTATTTGACTAAATTTTAATAATCAAGCAAACTAGTTAATTAATTACATAATTTGTTAACTCAGAGATATTGAGGCACTGACAAAACTGAAGCTTCAGGACACCCAAGGGTCAAAAAGAACTTTTGCATATGCCGTTAAGCAGCTAGTAGCTCGGGAAATAGAGACGGAAAAAATGCGTCGGAATGATAATGTTTTAATAGATTCACGATCACAATCTCTCCTGCCAAAACCAATTGAGGCTAATAATTCTCAAACAACTGTGAAGAAACAAACTCAAGAGTTTAAAGTACCCAAGCCAGTAGCTGTTTCTTCAAGGATTAAAGCTGTATGGGAATCCAATTATTGTTTTTTTTGGGGCTACTGAATTTAATAAATAATAAGCTTCTTCCGCATTACATGATTTTTTAGGAAATGACGACAAAGGATTTTTTTGGTAGAACGGTTGCCCTCTCGGCGCAAAAAACTCAAGACTTGTTGGCGTTGAAACGTACGTATTAGTTTTGAATATTGATACTTATTTATAACCTGTAGAACTCTAACAATGGAGGTCTCTCAGCGTATGTTCTCCGATTTTGACCAAATTAGTATAAATCGATCACAAATTTAATTAATGTGGAATTTGCAAAACACGATTTGCCAATGCTCAGGTTCGTTGGAGATATTTGAATCCAAAGAAGAAAAAAACGTGTTCTAAATTTGACAAATTTTACACTTTCCAAACTTACTGTGCATTTTCTCCTCGAATACAAATATTCTAGACAAACCTGAGCATTAGGAGATTGTGCATTGGCAAGTTTCATGTTAATTATGTTTGACACCAATTTGGTAAAAATCGGAGAGCTGAAAGACCTCATTGTACATGTTTAACTAGACAATATGTTTCTGATCCTTGTTTTTTTAGGACGGACATCAGGAATATATTTCCGCTTTAAGGAAGGATACAGCAATGCAGTTCGTAGATTAGTGAAGATGAAAGACTTGGAATGAAAAACTCGATAAGCAAATATTTTACATTTTGTTCATTTTATTTAATATCGACTGCGTCCATAAACGAGATAAGATATACTTTATGCAAAATAAATTAAACCTGTTAAAACTTATGTATGTGTCAATCCGGACAAATTAAATGGCAATGAGATTGGCATCTGAATTACATATGTACATAAATAGTTTGTTAAGTTGAATTGTATAATGCGGCCAACTTGAACAAAGACTCGGTGACCATTGTCGTTAGCTGGTTAAAGTTATTGTTGGAGTTAAAAAGGCCAAATATACTGCCAGGGTCATTATTCATCCTTGACGTGTATCCCCCACTTTGTTCACTTGCTGCATAACCGTAACCTCCAGAATTTCTGAAGTTTTAATTAATACAAAAATTACTCCAAGTTTGATAGTATCCCAAGATTTTTGTAAATATATGACTGCTTACGAGTTTGACTCTGAATATCCAGCTTTGACGGGTTCACTTGCAAAGTACCATAAGAAGAAGAAAATGAAGAACCAAATAATTCCGATTATGATCGCAATTACGACGGGAATGACAGGGAAGCCGTAGGAGGAAAGGCTTCCTCCGCATGTCCCACCTTCACAACCCTGCAACAAAAAGGTCACCCTTTCAGATAATGTAGGACTCGATGAGTCATCGCCAAAAGTGTCAAAATCAGCACATTTTTTATAATTTCTCGGCTCTGGGAATTTATCTAAAAATTCTGAACCACAAATTTTTAGAGCAGGGAGTTGTCAATTTTTGTCAGATTTTGACAGTTTTTGAAGCAATTTGAAGAAGCCTTCAGAAAATTTGGAACTCATCGAAATTGGCTTAAATAAGTCGCCGCCATTCAACTAATAAATTTGTCGTCCAGAATTTGAAAAGAAATCCCCAGACCCGAGCAGAAATGATATAAAATGATTTTTACGATTTTAGCGATGAGTCATCCGGTTCTGGTGTATGAAATTAAGCATTATTGTAGCAGTGAACTCATATGCAAAGTCATTTTGGTAGTCCTTGTACATTCTTAAAAATGTCTTACCTTAAAGTATTTAAGTGCTTAATGGAATTTCATCACTGCTAATTTGGTATCTGAATCACTATTACTTAATAAATATTACTCTACACGTCAAGCCGTTAAAAATACTAGAGTCAGTTTTGTGATTTGTAGTAGTCGTCCATGAGTTCCTTGGAGAAAAGAAGTCTAGCAAAGGGAATGTCAAGCGGGCAGAAGGTAAAGAAAAAGAATCTCACTGGACACAACCGCCCCTCAACCGTCGGCACAATCGTCCCATTTTTTCGAAGTGGTGACAAATCTGACGAGTTTTTGACCGATTCGAATTGATACTCTTCCTCATTTTCGAGCCCGAAGCGGTCAACGAGATCGGTTGTGGGCGTCTCAACAGTGGTCGTGGTGCCCCACAGCTTGTACTTCTTTTGCTTCACTTTGGACGGCGCAAGGAAAAAACTTCGTCCAGTGGCGTCATTTTGCTGGGGGATATTTTCTTGAATTTGTAGATTTGAGGGTGGGGTCGGGTTTCCTCGCACTAATTCGATCAACTTTAACACTAGCAGAAATTGGCCGAGTGAGAACAAAAGCGAGCAAATTTTGAGGACCCGCATTTTTGCAAATTTTTGCAATTTTGCTACCTATTTATCTTTGCAGTCAAGAAAGAAAGCTGGGCAATGAAGTTGTGTGTAACGCAGTTTTAAGATTGTGTATTGCTTACTTAAGTACGAGTAATGAGAAAAATGGTAATTCACCCCGGTGGTACCGCTACCCGACCAGTATGCATGCATAATATAGATAATTTATTTTGCATGAAAAAAGGATGCCAAGCTATTCGGTACATGAAATTGTGTCACTAGGTCTCCGAGAGTCTTTCCTGATCTTGAAATGGATATGTATTTATTTATTTTCGTTGAATGAACGAATCGAGTCCAGTCGAAAGTTGTTTTTTATTGTTTCTTAAAGTTGATGAATAAATACTTAATAATTTATATGCATGTACATTAGTTTTAAGAAATTATCCCAGCTATCCCCATTATCCCCAGCTTGTTTTTAAGCTGGCTAGCTTGTTTTTACTTTGACATTTGTTCCGGTGGGTGAACTGTTGTCGTCTTGAAAAGTTTTGGAAAAGGTATCCAGCGAGTTGTAGACTGTGTCAGATAACGAGTCCATCATGGATGCGGATTTTCTTCCGGTGGGGTAGGAAATGCGAGTAGAGTAACCGGACGAAGGAGGTGGACCATAAGCGGATGAAGGAGGCGGACCATAGGCGGAAGAAGGGGGTGGACCATAAGCTGGGGCAGGGGGTGGACCATAGGATGAAGCAGGGGGCGGACCATAAGCTGGGGCAGGGGGTGGGCCATAACCGGACGAAGGGGGTGGACCGTACGCTGGAGATGGCGGTGGACCTGGAAGAATGGAGCGAAATATGTTATTGCTGAAATGATTCTGGTGGAAGTAACGACGTGCACGAAATAAAGGGGAGAAAGTGGTTTCTTGCAGCTATTTATTTTGACCTGCAAGAAATTCAAGGCGCAAGGAACTACGCCGCGCCGCTGTACTTCATACGGCGTGTGGCTAAAAAACCTAAATGACCTTGCACTTTCTCCCAGTTTCTTGCACCTCCCATTTCTTGAATTTCTTCCTTTGCAGTGCAAGAAATGTGGCAAACCCGCAAGAAACGGAACACATGATGGTACGATATATCGGTTATCTTTGTATATAATTGGCTGAGTTACCGTATGCCATGGATGGAGGGGGCCCGTACGCCATTTGTGGGGCTGGGGCGTATCCATATCTAATAAAATATGATAAAAGATTAGGAGACGATTTAATTCATTTGCATTAAATAATATGACAATACCCTTCTTGACTCTCGCCCTTCCCTCCAGCTATAAAGTTCTTGTACAAGAACAAGAAAATTCCTGCCCAAACGATTCCAGCCTGCGAATTAATTAATTAATATTAACTGATGACACTTAATTTTACACTCATGATAATTGATTAAACCTTAATTGCAGCCAATATCTGGATAAGCGGAAGTCCTGAAATAACGTTGTTCGTATTGCAACCCCCGGAAATGCAACCCTATCACGACAGATATTATTTTAATGATTATTACCAAGTGGTAAAAAATTCTTTACAAAAAATATGCACGTATTTACCGGACACGCTCTCTCATCTCCCTCAATTCCATCCCCTCCTTCAATTGTTTTACTGTTCACGTCTCCGAGTTCATGTTCCGGCTCGACTTTTTTCTTCAACTGCTTCTTCACACTTCGATTTGGTTCGTGCAAATCGGAAACATTGATAATTCCATCGCCATCAATGTCATAGTCCTCCTGGACTCGCTGTGGTCGCTTCTTCTTCCGTATTCTTTTCGGTATTTCGGGCAGTTGAACTTGATATCCGGTAATTTGTGAAAAATCTGGCGGTGGTCCAAAGTTTCCATCTGTGTCCTCATTTTCAATTTTCTGGGGACGCTTTCTCCTCTTTTTTGAACTGCTTCCCTGTTTATTCGTCTTCCGGTTGGAAGAACTGCTTTGCTGAATATTTAGTAGGTCAGGATCTGCATAAGATTGCTGCTGAAATTGTTGCTGATTTTGGACTTGTTGTGGGTCAACGTAACCCAATTGGGGGTACGGTGGATATCGGTGAAAGGCAGGATTTATACTTTGAAACTGGGGAATATTTTGGGGAAATTGGGGGTGAAATTGTGGGGGGAGGAATTGTCGGTAGTTGTCTGTTGTCTCCTCTTCTTCTGCGGAAAATAATGAGTCGGATGGGATCAGTGAATCGGAATTTTTAGGAGCAGTTGTTGTTCCATTGTTGTTCTTTATTTTCTGAGCGGTGACCCCATGCAGGACAAGAACACTTAGGGAACAATAAATGATTGTTAGATGTTTCATTATTGTTATTCTTGAGTGGGGGGAAGTAGTAGAGAGACGCCGGGATGGAGGAATTCGCCACATTTTATATATTTTTAGGCCGAATTAAACCCCGGATGCGTCTTTTATGGTGAAGAAAGTTGTGAGTGGGACTGGTGCGTCGTCTCGCACACTAATAATTATTGTGACTTTGACCATTTTGTGGCAGTGGTGAGGAAGAGGAGGATGTAAGGTGTAGACGTCATAATTAGTGCGGTAGTGGTGTTTATGAACGTGTTTAGGTGTGGGGTTCATGCAGGTTCAAGTGCGGTTCAAATGTTACTGGCAAATAAGGATTCATGACATCTCCGAGAAGATCTGGTTAATGGAGCCAAAAAAGAAAGTAAATTGTTTGAGTTTGAGTGGTGGAATTATAATAATTTGGAGATTTGTATGTATGCGATGTATGTAGGAGTAAATGTGCCGAACGAATGTATGGGCACAGTTGACAGTGCTACTATGTAATTAGCAGATCAGAGGGCGAATATGTATTTATTTTCAGTTTTTTCATAATGACGACCGAGGGTCAAACTTTGTCGGTGTGTCTCTTAACTTTTATCGATCACAAAAACTTCAAAGTATCTTGATATATTTTTGCATTTTTTGTAGGTTTTCAGACATGTACATATTTCCGATAGTATTTGAAAAATATGTAAATTTTTTACATGTTTCAATGAAACGTGAGACGATTTTTTTTTGTTCAAAGAAATCGGATGACTAAAAATCCACCGGATTAAATTCGAAAATACAAATTTTGCCCAAATTCATATTTTTTGTATATTTGACGTGCCAAAAATTTACAGGTTTGTTTGCCATGTTTAGCCATATCCTTAACCATATTATTTATGTACATATTTCAGCTCTTTTTCATAAATGCATATCCACCATCTGATAATTACTACTTGCTTTTGTGTTACTTTTCTTCTGTGTATTTATGACGCATTGATAATAATTGTAATTTTAAATGGAAGTTTAATTAGTTTAGTTAAAAGTTTTTATTAAAAATAATTTCATAAAGGCATATGTAAATAATTTAAATAATATTCGTCAATGTCATGATAATGCATGGTAAAAGTATGACGTGAACATTTTTAGGCGGACTTCTTTTCTATGCTGGAGCGATAAGTCTCAATCCCTTTAATTACAAGATTGGTCAACTGATCAAAATCGAAATTTTTCAAAATTGCTGGCAAATTTTGAGAAATGCCTCGTCCATTGTTGTAACCATTGTTGTAACCACTGTATTGATGTCCTGTGGAGGATGTGGAGCCATAATCAGTCCTAAAAAAGATGCAGACAATAATTAGTTGTGCACTAAATTTGTAACCACTGGGAGCATAAAATTTACCATTTTCTGGCAATCAGCCACACAATTGCGACCGTAATTAAACCCGCGATGGCTGCAATTAGGACCATAATAATTGGGAAGACGGTCACTTGCGTGTTACTGTTACAATCTTGCCGTTGGGTTGGGCTCGAACCCTGGAATTTTAGAATGTTTAAGGTGGACTTATTTGGTCATAGATTTTTGATCTCACCCCGATTCAATGTCTTTAAATGGAAATTTCTAAAATAGCATCAATTTCATGAGGTTTGAGATAAATGCAACTTTGATGTAAAGTTAATTTTTCAAAAATTAATTCGCTCATTTTTCTGAAATCGATAGTTTTGTAGTATATACCAAAAATTAAGTAACTTTAATTTAAAGAATGAAAAGTTACATTTATTTCAAAACTCATTAAATTGATCTAATTTTAGAAATTTTCGTATAAAGACAATTAACGGTGGAGTGGGATTAAAAATTTATGCAACATTAAATCATCATCCAAAGTATCCATAAGTTATGTATTTACTTACGGTATTGCCATTTGGGAAAGAATATGACATCGCCGGAATTTCTTTGTTTAAGGACGATCCCATAATGGGTCTTGTACCGTAGTAGTTTTTACTTTCCCTTAATGTACCTCTGACATTTTGTCCTCCTTCCACGGCCAACTGGTCTTGAGGTTTATCCCAAATTGTCCACTTTGACTGGACAAATGGAGAACTATCAAAATTTCCATCTTGTCCTGGTGGATTTCCAACAAACGGTCTAGAATTGATAGCTCTGGAGCTGAAGAAATCAGTCCCATTCTGCTTGACCAGCGTCCCTGCAGATGATCGTCCTACCGAGAAGGTCAAAATTGCTAACCAACAGATCAAATGCTTATTAAAGGTCATTTTAAAGGTCAACTATGTATGCTGGACAAAATAGTGGTATTTTATTTAATAGATTTTGTTTATTGTTTATTTTTTGTTTTGATTTTGCTTATATTAAAATCTTTGCTTCTGACATTGAACACTGACACGGTGTGAAATCTGGCCTTGTTATTTGAAGCAGACCAGGCACACTGGGTGGTAATATTTAATTTAGCATGTGCATGTACATATGCCGCATGAAATTACTTCCGCTGTGCGGCAAAGCTTTGGATTGCAAGGAAAGTAAAATATGCATGAAACTCGCCAAGATTTATTCATGAAATTGTGGATTCAGCTCGGCACGCAACTCTCCATTTCAGGCGACACGTCGAGTTGGTCTGATTAGTGGAAAAATAAAATCTAAATATGTACGAGACGTTCAATATATTTTCATAATTTTGCAATCCTCATTCAACCGGGATTTTATTTTACAGAAGAGAAATTGCGGTCGGTTGACTGTGTCGACCTAGATAAATGGTCTCATCAATATTTAAATTTGTGGAAAAAAAGTATATACAATTTTCCTGGTGGAAAGTATTGTCCTACTAATTTCAAAAATGTGTGTATGTTTGCACGAAGTTTATTTTTGAGTCGTTGTGAAATGTGGAATGATATCGGGTTTTTACGGATAATTCAAGAAAATCAAGGGTGGCGTGGGTTTGGATATTTTTAACGTAGGATTGGATGAAAAAATTACCACTTTTCTATTCATTTCTCGGCTCTGGGAATTTAAAATTCTGGAAATTTGTTGGGACAATCGTTGCCAATTAAAAACAAAATGTACACTCCTGATTTTGACAGGGTTTAAAAGAAGAGATCTTAAGTTTAAGACGCCTTTAGAAAAATAAAAACGCAACGAAACTGGCTGAAAAAACTCACCGTCATTGCATTGATTACTCCAAACGGTACAACGAACCTGTAACATATTTATCCATTTTAAATTATAATAAAACCACTTTCTGGCGTGATTGATATTCAATCACTGATTAAAACACGGTGCATCTTACAATTTTTATTTAAAACAAATTAGAAATTACTTGAAATTTGTATGTTTAATAAATATCTAATAAAAGTCGCGACCAAGTAGCACTTCAGTGTCGAATTGATCCTAGAAAAATAAATATGATTAAGTAAAACTCTATTTATTTTCGTTATGTATTTAGCATACCGGAAATGAATGAGAATTGAGTTGTAAATCAGTTCAGAAATGTAACATCAAATTCTAAAAAAATCAAACAACATGCTTTAAGTTTTAGAAAAACAAATTATAAAAAATTGGACGTGACCTTTTTCGAAGTTTTGAGCTGTGTAACTAGAAATAATTGTAATGTGTCTGCAACGATGTAATGATTCTTTTTAGGTATTTTATCACATCACACAATGAGGCAATTTATGCAGCCCTTTTGTTTGCGTGACATGGACACCGATAATTAAAATTTTCAAGTGAATAAATCGATTAATAGTTTAAAGATATATTTGTGTCATAATTTTTTTTACGAACAATTTTTAATTATTCGAGTAAGGAATTGTTTTCGAATTTTTTAATTGGGGCTAAAATTTGAAAAGTTAAGGGATTTTGAATTTTACGTAGGACTTGATGACCCAAATCAGCACACCTTTAACCATATTTATTTAAAAATTCTGGACGACAAATTTGTAGAGAAAGTCGTTCCCAATTTAAAAAAAATATACACTCCAGATTTTGACAGTTGTTGAAGGAGGAGATCTCAAGTTTAAGAAGCCTTCTGAAAAATTGGAACTCATCAGAATTGACTGAAAAAGCTCTCCACCATTCCATTAATCAACTCACTGTTTGCAAATTTGTCAGGAAGCAGAATTTTAAAATAAATTTTCAGATAAAAAAATGATTAAAAATGTGCTGATTTTATCGAGTAATCTACGTTAAAGAATGTGAATACCATTAATGCAATGCCACTGATTTGTACATATACCAATTTTTACAGTATTTTCGAGCACATCGCCAAATATGTGCAAAAATGCTTCTTCATCTACATACATGACATGCAAACAAGTATGCATTTCATATTTACTGGCCATACCGACCGAGCTAAAACTGAATAAAAACCTATCTCTCCCCACACATCAATTTAATATTTAACAATTTTATTATATTTTTGTATTTTGTCGCAAGGTTTTTGTAATTGTTTTTTTTATCTTCCTTAAATCCATATACGCCCATACTTATCATCCAGCACAAAGCCAATCCATTCCAACAACAACGAACCTTCATATAATAACTAATTATACAGTTTTTTATGTAGTTGCTACAAATGACTGAAGAATTCCTTTTCTCATTATTACAATCTTTTCTTTTCACTACTAGATTAATTAATGAACTTTGAATTTATTTTCACGAGTAGATACACAGTTTTCTAACGAATAAACACCTTCTTTTTTACGGAAAAAACATACACAAAATTCAAATTATTATACTGAACAGAAGGTAATTATTCCCCTTAAAGTGTAGATAATTATTCTACAGGATCACTTTTTTTACTGGTAGCTCATTTAGTTATTACAGGTATTTTCTTGACCTTTTTTGCATATCGTGTAGTTACTTCTCTTAACCTTTAAATAGACGGGAGACTGGAGTTGATAAATTTCTAGGAAATGAAAAATTTGTTAACTTTACGACTCGAAAAAAAGGAATTATGTATCTTATTTAACAATGATTTTTTTTTCATACATCATCCTGACAAGCATACTTATTTATTTAAATTCTTAAGTATTTAAATGAACTTTGCATAGGTTAACTTTTTATGGTTTTATATCTTTAACTTTTTAGTGGACAAATGATTTCTCCTGGGGGAGAAAGTACTCATATATGTGTCGGGGATGCAAATTGTCTTTCCTATTTACATACATACTTGTGACAACAGAGCATTTTTTACTTATTAAATGTAAGATTTCTACAAAAAGTACTAGCAAAGGTTGAAATACACATTATCCTGATAACAATTGCACCTTTCATACATACATTTTTCTAATCACTCGGATAACGAAGAGCCGTCCTAAAATTTAATGCAGAAGAACAATTCGACCGGAAATAATACTTATTTAGTAATTCTATGCTTTATAAACAGATTAGTAGTTAATTTGCATGTCATTTCTAATCTTTTTTATTACTTATTCGGGGGCTTCCAACTTCACTTCACTTTATCCATTGTTTCCTGAGATTATTAATATGTTAAATAACTACATTCACTTTTTCTGGGTCGTTGTTTTTAAGTAATACTATTTTTGAAATTTTGAGGAATTTTGATTTTATAAAAGAAATAAAGCAGGATTTTCAGAGTAAATTAAGTTTTTTTTAAAATATGTGCATAGTTATTCTTAAGTGGTAGGATTTTTGGTCATGACAGAGAAATACGTGTTAGTTTACTTTCACTTTCATGAACTTGGGGGGGAGGGGGGGGTTAGCTATTGAAATTATGCAAATTTTACATATTTACATGTATTTAATTTATGAATTGTCTTAATACTGATAGTCGCATCTACGTAGTTAATAAAATTGGGCTGAAATTTTGCAAAACCAAAAAATAATAATCAAGCTACAAATTATGACTTTCTTTTTCGAGCAAAATATACGTACAGGGATAAAGCAAATCTATATTTATTTAGTTATTTATGTCTGAATTCTTGTGATGACTAAGATTTTAATTAATTAAAAGGGGAATTTGACGACAGTGATTTTATTGGAGTGTCAATGTCAGTGAGCGAAGGCGAACAATTGAGTTTTATTATTTGCACGGCGACGACGTTCCTTACTCAACCATCAACTCGAAATGGACTGAGCCGGTTCGAGAAGCTCGATCTGGGAAGATATTCTTTGCATAGGCTTTACATTCAATGTTGATCAGTACTCCGCCTGAAAGAGAATTTACATATTTTTTATGAGACGTTTGGATCAGTTTTTCGGGTCACTAGCAAGAAATAGCGGAAAGAAAGTGGTTTCTTGCAGGTATTTTGACCTACAAGAAATGCAAGACGCAAGAAACTCATTCCCGTTGCTCTACTTCATACGGCGCGTGGCTGGATGGCACATATTTCCTGCACTTTCTCCCAGTTTCTTGCACCTCACATTTCTTGCGTGCCTTGCTTCCCAGTGCAAGAAATGTAGAAAACCCGCAAGAAACGAAACATTACAGCAGTGTTTCAAATACAAGAAATAACGGGAAGAAAGTGGTTTCTTGCAGATACATATTTTGACCTGCAAGAAATGCATGGCACAAAAAACGACGCCCCAGCGCTATACTCATACGGCGCGTGGCTAGATGACGCGCACTTTCTCCCAGTTTCTTGCACCTCGCATTTCTTGTGTGGCTTGCTTTGCAGTGCAAGAAATGTATGTAGTAAACCCGCAAGAAACGAAACACTTTTTTGGACTGGTCAAAATTATGAGAATTATTGTGCTTTGGAAATTTAATATGTGACGTACGTGTTACACTTTCGAATTGAACCATGATGAACGGAGAGACATAGTTAGGTTGCTTCATGAATGGGAAGTAGAAAGATTGAATTGCTTGCATCGGAGCGTACGAGATTTTCCCCATGTTTTCCCTGTCGGCAGGGTTTTCTCCGTCGCAATTGATCCACACACTTTTCGCTACGTCTTCCTACATTGGCCAGGAGTAATAATAATTTTAGAAAAATTCTTACTCGAGAAATTATGTACATAAATTGTGAGGAATGTACCTTTGCTGCTTCAGTGTTAACTTCCTGAAGCTTCTTTTCAATCGCTGTCTTCAGAATCTTGGGGAACTTTGCGTCACTGTTGGCTTTGTCTGGTGGAAATACAATCGTTTAAAGTACGACTCGGCACATTAACAACGGAGATCCCCGAGCGTATGCTCTCCGATTTTGGTGAAATTAGTGTCAATCGACCACAAAATTTAATTAGTATGAAATTTGCAAACGACAGCTCATGTTTTGCGCAGATATTTGCATCCGAAGAGGATAAAACGCGCCTTAAAGTCGACAAATTTTACACTTTCCAAATTTACTGCGCGTTTTCTCCTCTTCGGATGCGAATATCTCTGCCAAACGTGAACATTGGGAGATCTTGTCTTTTGCAAATTTCGTATTAGCTAATTATAATTGTGATAAGTTGACATTAATTTGCTCAAAATCGGAGAGCATACGCTGAGAGACCTCCATTCTCAGTTAGTTAGGATTGGAATATTGATATGCATAAATTTACCATCGATGGCTTTCTTAAACTCGGCCTCAGAAAATCTCGCAGGGCCGAAAGGTTCCGGTTTCCAGCCGTATATCTGCCAAACAAGGAATCAATAATAAATGCGTGACTCGTGCATATGTACCGATGGAAAGGCTAATGAATAAATTAGTAGGTGAGCGAGGAATGTATTGTATTGTTGTCCGTACCCTATTGAGTTTGATTAGAACACAGGGACTGCCGTCTTTGTAGCCAAAGTCCGTGGCTACGGTACAATTGCCGAACTTTTTCTCATCGACAATCACTTGACAGGCTTCCTTATCGCTGGCTTTGTCCGCTCCGAAATCACAATTCTTTCCTGCTGTCTTTCTTGCCTCTGGAATAAGTTAGGTGATAAATTCAATAAAGTTGTATGTACTTATTTTTTGCATAAAGTGATAATCGATGAATCGTCATCGTTAAAATCAGCACATTTTTAATCATTTCTCGGTTCTGGAAATTTATTATTTTAAAATTCCGGACGACGAATTTGTAGAGCAGGGAATTTTTAAAAAATATGCACTCCAGATTTTGACCGTTTTTTGAAGAAGATCTCAGGTTTAAGAAACCTTATGAAAAATTTGAACTCGTCGAAACTAGCTCAAAAAACTCACCGATATTCAATTAATGAAGTTACTGACTACAAAATTGCCGTTCAGAATTTTAAAATAATAAGTTCCCAGAGCCGAAAAATGATTAAAAATGTCCTGATTTTGACGATTTTTGTAGAGATAAGGCATCAATTCTTATGATAAGCAATGATTCTCCTACCTTCGACGTATGACTTTAATTGTTCGGACCAAAATTTGAAGTCGTCACGATCCCCTCGTTTGAACCAGATGAGGGTGGAGTCGACATTCTTGTCCTGATCGGGTTGGGGTCGAAATCCGACGCCTGGATTGGATCCAATCAAGCTATCGCCTAGCTGGTACTTGGGTTTATTGATGTCCAGCGTTTGATAGAAGATGTAGAGCATCAGGCCGAAGAAGGCGGCCAGACCGGCGTAGAAAATGATGTAGAAGACAATGATTTTCACTGGGAGGGAGGAATAAGAAAGTTTTAGGACAATTTGTTTAATGGTGTGTACGACGTCTGATGGATTTCATGATGGAAAAAATGATTCACTATCAGAGGGCGGATATGCATTTAAGAAAAATCGCTGAAATACGTATGCATGAAATAATTACGAAACAAATGCAGAACTATTTGCAAAATGTGTACAAAAACGAATTTTTGCAAAATTTGTATATCCGAATGTAAATATGTAATCCTCTGGACTTTTTGTGGTGTGTGGTGGAATTTCTTTGAGCAAAAAAAAATTCGTCTCACATCGTTGAAATATTTACAAAATAGATGTATTTTTTTAAAATGTAAAAGATTTACGTGTTTTTTGAATTTATGTCTCAAAAAACCTAGAAATATTTGACAATACGTGGAAATATTTTGATTTTTTAAAAATCTATAAGAGTTAGGGGACACACCCACAGAGTTTGACCGTCGGTCGTCATCATAGTATAAAGTTGAAAATAATTACATACATATCCGCCCTCTAGTCATTAATTAAATCTTTTGATTTCGTTAATTGCTAGCAAGAATTTACTGAACAAGCCAATCTTTCATAATGCACATAAAGTGGATACATATGTACTTAAATATATCTGCACTTTGAAGGTGGATGAATATTAGATTAAAGAAAAACCCGGGTATATCTTAACGGTAACGTCACTATGAAGCATTTTTTTTTCGTATAACGCGACTATTTTCATCCTCTGACATTCTCAAGTTTATTTTTATCTAGTGGAACCACATGTGAATGAGTTACTTCATTATTTGCTAAATGTATGTATCTCTCTTTCTTTGATGATGCACTGTTATCCGGCTTTTTCTATGTCCACGGAGAGAAATAAAAGTATGGCTTCACCTTTTTCTCATGATAAGTGTGCAACCTCTAACAATGGAGGGGGCGCAACGTGTATGCTCTCTAATTTTGACCAAATTAGTGTCAAGTAATCAGAAATTTAAAATTTAATGAATATGAAGTTTGCAAAGGGCACGATCTCCCAATGAGCAAATTTGGCAGAGATATTTCCATCCGAAGAAGAGAAAACGCGTGCTAAAGTTGACAAATTTTGCACTTTGCAAATTTACTACGCGTTGCAGCGTTTCGTTTCTTACAGGTTTGCTACATTTCTTGCACTCATGAAACGCAAGAAATGCGAGGTGCAAGAAATTGGGAGAAAGTGCAAGAAATATGCGCCATCCAGCCATATGAAGAATAGCGGCGGGGCGTGGTTTTTTATTGAGCCGTGCATTTCTTGCAGGTCAAAATACCTACAAAATACCACTTTTTTGCTTTTATTTCTTCCAATTGGTTACTTGCACCCGAACACTGTTTTCGCCTCTCCGGATGCAAATATCTCTGCCATTGAGGGATCCTGTCTTTTGCTACTTTCATATTGATTAAATTTGTAATCGATTGACACTAGTTTGCTCAAAATCGGACGCCATACACTGGGAGACCTCCATTATAAGTTCCCCTTAAATTTCTTTGTCCATAAAAAATATGTATTGGTTAAGAAAAAGTTCCACTTACGCCATGACATTCCCGTTCGTCCGAGAACCTCCCCGGTGTCGCTGTTGTAGAGAAACTTCATGAATCCCCCGTCATTATTTCCTTTCTTGTCCGACATCTTGGCTGAGGAACGTCACGTCTGAAAGGAGAAAATTGCACTTATGATTGCAGACAAGTAATTCAATGAAGAATGAAGCACCGTTCCTGCAATGAGATTCAATTCTATTGCAGGTTTGGTTTCATCTAGTTCTGCACTAATTACACTGACCGACCGGAAAGAATAATGTGATGAAGTCATTAGTAAATGCAGGCGTGCCATTTAAATAGCACGCACTGGACATGAGATTTTGTCTCGCTAATGATGCTTGAGATTAATCACGTGTGAATTTATTTAGAGTGCAATGACGACGTAAATGTCAACCCATGACGATGATGATGACACGGTTTTTTTCTTGTGGTACTACCTTTTCTTCTCGAATAATATCCAGTAGCCAACACCCCTAAAATTTCGTCTCGTGTCCAGACAAGTTTGCCAATAAGTAAAAGTTTGTAGGTATTACAAACCTATAATTTTAGATGATTGAGAGGAGAAAGTTTGCTCTATTTCTGTTCAATGGAAAGAAGGGAATGGTCCTATCTAGATAGTGGCTGCATTATTATGCATATATCAAAATGAAATTACCATGCAAAACTGGAATGAACTAATATAAACGTAAGGGTATTTAAATGATGATTTGTCTCTGACCTAACTTTGCCAATGTTAATTAAATGATGAAAAATGGTAAATTATTAGATGACGTATTAATGAGCCAATAACTAATGAAGTTCATTAAGAAACGACGACGCAACTCTTGGACAAAATTCTGCATGTACATGTTCTCAGAATTTAAAATAATTGAATTATTCATGGACATATGTATGAATGATCGAAATCGTACGAAATGTTCGGAACAATGTGCCAATACTGCAGAAGCAATATTATTTTTAGGTATGAATTTCTTGATCGCAGAGATTTGTAGTTTTAAAGTTTTTCATTTTCAGCTACGTTTATCTACATATTTTGTCATGATGATTATATAAATGGCCACGCCACGCGAGGACAAAGGAATCAGAAATGATGGGCTTATTATAATCCCACAAATTCATTAAATATTCCAAGAATTTCCTAGACAGAAAATTATCCTAATGATAACTCTGGTAATGGTTGAGGGAAGGTAATTGGCTAATATATATTCGCCTCTAAAGAGCAATTAGGTGTTTATGAAATGGTTATAAATTATTAAATGCCGTGACAAAAAAAGTTTATACTTACGCGTACTTGGCTTATCGTTAAGTAGGTTGGAGTTGGAGTGAGTTGAAAATTTGTTGCAAGCAACTATTTATGAACACTGAAAGAATTTCGAGAAGAATATTTTAATCACTTTTGGACTAAACCAGTTATTAGAAAATAATGTCCGGGTTGAAAGTGAGGAACCACACCACACCACACTCTACTCTGGCAGATCAATAAAGGCGAGTAATGCAGGCCGTACGTAGAAATGTATAATCGCCAAAGTTCACTATATAAGCCAAAGAGTCAGATATCCGAAATACGGCTTGAGACAGGCAGACATCCGATGGTTTCGAGCAGTAGGAAAAAAAGGGGGCCTTTCGGTCAGGACGTGGTCGTTTTGGTGGTCCTCTTCTTTTCATAGGGAAACCTTGAGAATAAAATGCAAATTTATAAAGTTGTCATAAAACCTTGCGAATATTTGCATATTAGAAATTTGCAACTATCTCACGAAAATAACGGGTTTTGGCGTCACGTTCTCCGCGAAGAGTCCATGGTTCGTCCGAGAAATTGGCGAAAGCTCGTGACGTTGAGGTTAGAGGAGATATATGTGGAAGGAGTGGTGGTGTTCTTTCCCTGCGCCGAGGAGAGTACGGGTTTTCCGGCAGTGGAGTTGAGGTGGGAGAATTCTTCCGAATAAAATACCCGGATCCGGGCGGTGTCCTTTTTAATGTGGGCCATATATATATGTATGTGTATGTATATATACATGTACCAACTTTGGTATGTATGCATATATATTTTTTTTAGGTATATAACATTTTAGATATTCTCATGAAAAAAGGTGTGCAGATAATGTATGGCTGGAATGAAACATAAAATTTAAAATGCAATGCTTCAGTGACTCATATTGGAGGTTGCAGAGCGTATGCTGTCCGATTTTGAACAAATTGAAGCCAATCGATAAAAAAATTAATGAGTATGAAAGCAGAACGATTTCTTAATGGTCAGATTTGGCAGAGATATTTGCATCCGAAGAAGAGAAAATCCTTAGTAAATTTGGACGGGGTAAAATTTGTCAAACTTAGGACGCATTTTCTCCTCTTTGGATCCAAATATCTTTGTCAAACTTTAGCATTGGGAGATCGTGTCGTTTAGTAATTTCATATGAATTAAATTTATGATCAATTGACACTAAATTACTGAAAATTGAAGATAATACACTGGGAGACCTCCATTTTCAATGGGTCATAACTCTTTCATGCTTTCATGCAAAATATAAGCTAGCGACTTGTGTGCCCTGTTTGCTAGGAATGTACAAAATTATTTTTCCATAATATACACCTTGTATGAAAATTTATACAATCAATTATCAGATTTACGCGCGATGTTTCTTTCATATCATTATTATCATATATTATAAACGTATTACAAAATTGTATAATATTTGCCCTGGTTGAAAGTTGAAATATTTATATAATTAATAAACGCCAGACCAAATAATCAGAATAAATTGAAGACATCTGAAAGTCGGCCATGCAACTTTAGTCGATCCCCTCTTGTTTTTCCTTAATGGCATCCTGCAATACAAGACGATTAAAAAAATAATTCGTGTCATCATTCATATAAATCTCCTTGTTATTTAAATACTGTACCCTAAATCGTTCTTCCAAAAGGGACAACTCTGAGATCAAGTCCGTGATAGCGTTTTTTAGAGCATCTTGAGGCGTGTAGTCGGCCGTTGTTTGAACTCGGATAAGGATTTTGGGATCCAGGGGGTGCGGCTGCTTGTATCCGGCAAATAGGACGTGAGGGTCCTTCAACAACTGCCTGTAAAATACACAATAAATAATTATTAATCACTTTTGTTAAATGTAATCAACAACGATTGTTCGTTTAATTGAATATATACATTCTGATCATGTTTCCCAAAGTGTGGTCCTCCTTATTGATCGTAAATATTGCTGCATTTGGAACTTTCGTGTCTAATTCTACCAAGATTCTGAAATGTACAGAAAGAAATTAAAAGTCAATGAAAGATACACACGGGATAGACAGAAATACTAGGAGTACGGCATGTAAATACTATAATTTGAAGGGGTGGGGAAAATTCTTGTCAAAATTTAAAATTTTGACTCAAAATGCAGTATTTTGTTGAGCCCCGTTTTTCCAAGCGTTTGGATTTCCATTCCAGGGCTGTTACACCCACAAAAACACGATAATCTGCAGCAGTCACACGAAAATAAAGGTATTGTAAATACATTAAGTTTTTACCACTGTCAAAATACGTTATTCTTACGAAATCGTGAAATCAATGTATTTTTCCAGTGATAAAAAGTTAATTTCTTCACAAACCCTGAATTTTCCTAAGACTTCTACCTTCTCCACGTAAATTCTGGTCTTTTTGTGGGTGTGCCAGCCCTGGACGTCCAAACCTTTTTTCCGACCTCTGGATAATTTGTAATTCAGCCAATAATTGGTAATTATGAACGATTTGTTTTGTATCTATTTACTTACTTTTTCTCTCCTTCGTACAACACGAAGGATTCAAAGGTGGGGGGTGCGTTCATTTCGACGCACTAGATGAACGCAAACTTGGCTTAACTTCGAAATGGTCAAAGGGAACGATTAATAGTTAAAAATAATTATGTTGTTGGATGAAATTGATTCTGATATTTGGGACAACTTCTTCTTGAGTAAGAAATGCCGTGCAAAATGAGTCCCGGTCCAAATGAGGCAAGTTGAAATTCTCAACTTGACATGACAACGTGAAATACATTGTCTCAAATTGCAATTTTTTTGCATGTCATGCAAATTTCAACATTTGCAAACAATTCTGCCCCGGATGTGATGGAGTTCTATTTTGAACACTTTTGGACATTGTGCAAGTCCAAAATCCGTGTCCAAAACTGGTTAAAACAAGTTTTGTACGTTTTTTTTTGCACAGTAATTAAAACTTCAGGTTGCAATATTTCCATTAAAATTAAATGCATGCGTCCTTTTGCTTGCACGAGAAAAATTGCGAAATCCAGACTCAATCGTATCCAGAATTTTTCTTGTCCAGCCTACGCTCAGATTCCATTTCGACAAAAGTGTCACATAATTCTTTCTTAGCGTTTCTCGTGCAAGTAAACTCTGTTTCACCTTACATGGTATTACCGCCACAGGTAAGGAACATGAGAATCCCATGTTATTTTCGTGTGGCGGTAATACCATGTAAGGTGAAACAGAGTTTAATAACCACGTGCAAGAAATGACTGCAAGAAAGTGGTTTTTATTTAACGGATGAATATTTTGACCTGGGAGAAATGCAAGGCGCAAGAACACTTTCTAAATAATTTTGAAAGTCTAAAATGTCCAAAATCCTCCAATGTTGGAGAATGAGGCAAAATTCTACAAGTTATTTTTTTATGAACGACTTTTTTGCCAATCAATGCACAGATATGTAATCTCCCCTTAATTTTAAACATTTTGGTCGGTCTGTAACACCACGAAATTTGGACAAATTTCTTTTTTAACATAGATATTTTTTTTACTTGAGAAATTTAAAATTTTTCTAAACCATGTCGTATTACAGATCAAAATGAATAGGAGATTACACAAACGTTAACGGATTGTTGAAAAATTCAATAATGAAGGTGTAAAATTTAGTGATTTCTCGGCTCAGGGAATTTATTTAAAATTCTGGACGATAATATATCAAGTGGTTACCAATTTTCTAAAAATATGTACTCCAGATTTTGAAAGTTTTTGAAGGGGGGGGGATGAAATTTTAAAAATAAATTCTCAGAGCCGAGTAATCATTAAAAATGCATTATAATTTTGACGATTTTGGTCATGTGTAAATTCGTGGAAATATTTCTACTGGAATGTCATAGTCATACATATCTATGTATGAATGTAGTATGCAGATGCAGGTGTAAGGGTGTTTATATATTTAGATCAGAATTGTATTTGCACATGTACTTTATATTTTCGTAATTTTATGCCTTATTGAGTAGTTACTGTATGACATTTATGTACATATTTCTTTGTTGAAGTATTTAATGAAAATTATGCGTATGCAATCCACCTCGACGTGTGCAATGTAAAAGTTGTTTACTTTGAAAACTTACAAGTTTATTCTTGTTATGCGGATTGTTACTAAATATTTACAAAATGTCAAAACAGATAAATAAAATATTTACAAAATTCATAACCTATGAAAATAATAACTAAATTATAGCGCAAGTCAAAAAATAAAATAATTGCGAAAAATTAATACGATTATCACGAAATTTTGTATGTATTTTGTATATCTGTCAGATATACAAAATACATACAAAATTCCTAACCTATGGAGCTAACATGTTTAATAATTCAATTATGTCGTAAGTAAAAAATAAAATAAAATAAATAAACAAAAATACGAAAAGAATATTACGCAATTCTCATAAATTCCAACTACTTATCACATACAAGAAACTCCTCGATTATCAAAATCTATTTAAATTATACATCCAAAATGATACCAAAAAACCAACATGATTGCTACTGTAAACGACAAAAATCTATTAACCAACTATTTAATACTCGCAATGACTAAAATTTGAATAAGGCATCAAACTCTCGCTAATTTTCCACTGGGCCAATTTGTCATCCAAGAGCTGGCGACACATTTCCGTCTCTTCGAGGTCCTCCTGAAATAGATTAGTGTGAAGTTGGCCTCTCCTTTTTTTTTTTTTTGTTTGGATGAAGTTAGCCGACTAAGCCGAATTTATCCGAAAACTTGGACTTACCGCCCATAAATCCCGCCAATTTGGGGCAACGTGAGATTCGCTCCCCACAGCTCCAGAACTGTTGAAATTCAAACTTGTTGCCTTCCCGCCCCATTTTAAGGGGTAATTTGAGATTCGGTCTCATTTGGCTATTATCGAGCCAATTAAGTGTTATGAACACGTAATCAATACTTTCTCGGTTCTAGAACACGATATTCAACTAGTGAAGCCAGGACGAAACCACAGCTCAATATGCACATACGCACGTGCATATACAAATGTAATTATTACTATTATTTCAACTTTGCCTAGTATTTACATACACACTACTTTTGTCATACAAGAACTGCACTCACACCAATACTAAAGCAACAAGCAAGCTGCCAGTTTATTAAAAAATTAAACTAAATTTTTGATTTAATCAACGTAGCAACCCTATGGTTTAAGCATACAAAATCGAATGAAATACTCAATTTTTAACGAAAACACATGACTTGTATCATAAGAAAACCGTATTTCGGATTTTGATTGCACGAAAACGGGAAAGGGTTTTGGGCTCGGAATATTCTTATTTTGTAGCCATGACCCTGTGCTACCCAACGTATACTGCGGTTACTCATGCACCACTCAGATAAGAACGAAAAAATTCGGGTAAACTCCGACTTTTCCATTTTTACCATACGAAACCCGAATTTCGGATTTTAATTGCTCGAAAACGGGAAAGGCTTTTGGGCTCGGAATACCCTTATTTTGTAGCCATGACCCTGTGCTACCCAACGTATACTGCGGTTACTCATGCACCACTCAGATAAGAACGAAAAATTCGGGTAAACTCCGACTTTTCAATTTTTACCATACGAAACCCGAATTTCGGATTTTAATTGCTCGAAAACGGGCAAGGGTTTTGGGCTCGGAATACCCTTATTTTGTAGCCATGACCCTGTGCTACCCAACGTATACTGCGGTTACTCATGCACCACTCAGATAAGAACGAAAAATTCGGGTAAACTCCGACTTTTCAATTTTTACCATACGAAACCCGAATTTCGGATTTTAATTGCTCGAAAATGGGAAAGGGTTTTGGGCTCGGAATACCCTTATTTTGTAGCCATGACCCTGTGCTACCCAACGTATACTGCGGTTACTCATGCACCTCTCAGATAAGAACGAAAAATTCGGGTAAACCCCGACTTTTCCATAAGTTGCAAGAACAAGTAACCCGAACTTCGGATTTTAATTGCTCGAAAACGGGAAAGGGTTTTGGGCTCGCAATACCCTTATTTTGTAGCCATGACCCTGTGCTACCCAACGTATACTGCGGTTACTCATGTACCACTCAGATAAGAACGAAAAATTCGGGTAAACTCCGACTTTTCCATTTTTACAATACGAAACCCGAATTTCGGATTTTCATTGCTCGGAAACTGGCGAAGCTTTTGAACTGGGAATACTCGCATTTTGTACCTACGGCCTAGTGCTACCGAACGTGTATGGTGGCTACTCATTCACCGCTCAGATAAGAGGGAAAGAATTCGGGTAAAATCCGACTTTTCCCTAAGTTGGAAGCATAAGAAAACCGGATTTCGGATTTTAATTGCTCGAAAACGGGCGAAGCTTTCAATCTCGGAATACCCGTATTTTGTACCTACGGCCTAGTGCTACCAAACATATGTCGTGGCTACCCATGCACTACTAAGATAAGAGAGAGAAAATTCGGGTAATATCCGACTTTTCCTTAATTTGGAAACCTGAGAAAACCGAATTTCGGATTTTAATTGCTCGAAAACGCGTGAGGCTCTTAGGCTCGGAATACCCTTACTTAGAAGCTATGCCCCTGTGCTAGCAAACCTACATGGTGGCTACTCATGCACCACTCAGATAAGCGGGAAAAAATTGGTGTAATATTCGAATTTTCCGTAAGCTGGGAACCTGTGATAGCCTAATTTCGAATTTTGGTGTATATAGACTTTCTGATACATGGAGATTTAGTTTTATAAGGTTTTACTTTTGGTTTTGTAAGGTGTAATAAGGTGTAATGTGCGGTTTATCGTCTTTGGGTGCATTCATCACCTTAGCATTGACAGCTAGTGCCTTATCAAATTTTATGTTTATGAAAGTTGTGAGGGATTGACAGTAATTGACACTCTTTTGGTCACAATATGAATGTAAACCCGCTCTAGGACCTCTTGTGTTAAAAGCTACATCTCCAAGCGGAGTGAACTTGCATAAATTTCAAATGTGATGTAATTTGTATGAAAATTATTTATGTTCATAGCTCCAACTGCCAAGATTTAGTTAGCTATTAAAACATCAATTTCTAGCCCTTTATCTATGTAAATCCCAAAATGTATTTGATATAATTTTGACCATGCTGTCAGAATCAACGCCGTAGGAATCACGAAGGTTTTAGGATGATCTCACTTTCAGGATTATAGTACATCACGACATAACTTAAGGCAGGGTAAAATAGGTCATTATGTGCGTATACATACAGTCAATGGAAAAAGTATTGGCAACACCCACGCAAGCTAAATAAAATTGGTTATAACTTTGCCATGCGTTATCAAATTGGCATGAAACTTTGAACACATTTGATAAATCTAATGTAGTGTTTATAATCGTGTTTCCGATTTAAATCTTGTAAACATAACGCAATCCAAATTTTGACCCTAACTAGTCAGGTACGAACCTGCAAAAAGTATTGGCAACATGTGGCTAAATTAGTTACTCGACACAATTTTCTTAACCATCTTCCACATTTCGTTACGGTAAGGTAATTAGGTGACAAAATATAACGTTAGCGACATTTTAAGTCTACAGTTGTGTTGTCTGGAGCCAAAATTGCGGCACTAAACCAGCTGTATTTGGCGCGGCGAGAAATATTCATGCCTCTTCTATAAAAATGCTTTGTTATCGAAAAATCAAAGAGAAAACATACTTTTCCATATTCACTATTGAAAACGTAGCAAAGAAATATAAAATGACGATCTCAGTTTCTACTTTTCGACGATGCGGAGGAAAAAGGTCACCTACGCCCAAAATCTACTGATGAATCAAGCAACAAATCACTCGAGATCGGAAGATTTTAGCCCCCAAATCCATGTTGAATTTCAGTACCAACTGTGGGGCAAACATATCATTCAATTTGGTGTTCACTAAAAAATTATGCCTTAGGGTTTCAGGCTCCAGTAGCCCGACCGACGAGAGAGTCCCAAAAGCGAACCACCTCAATAAATTGGAATGGGCTAAATATAAGCCTCAATTGACTTCCAATTAATGAAATAAAGTCTACTGGTCTGACATAGGCATATTTTACTTATTCGGAGCTCATTAATTGGTTCAAGTCTGGCGGATGCAATAAAAGGCTCAGAAATACTAAAACGTTCGTATGGCAGTTTAACACATAGGAGGATCGATTATGGTTTGGGGTTAAATGACTAGGTGGCGGCGTGTTTACCTGGTCATTTAATCATAATTTGAAATTATTTGATAAAAACCTGACCTGTGGAGGAATTTTATATTCCAAAAATGCAGTGACTCAAAACAGCTACCCTAATTAACGATGCAAGTTTTTAGAGACCGAAAAGGTTACGCTTCTTTCGTTGGCTGCACAGTCTCCTGATGTCATTCTGATTGTTTGGGCTGCGAAAAGAGAGACCGGTGGGAAACCACTCGACGAAAAACGAGCTTGTCAAAAGTTCGAAACAAGTGTGGCCAACCATATAAAAAAACGTTATAAAGAACCTTGTCGAATCAATTCCATGGCCTATTTCTGCTCTTATTGCGTCGAGGGGAGGTACCACGTAATACTAGAAGCAGTGTGTTGCAGTAAAATTGGCCTTTCTTTGCTCTATGATTTTTTAAGTTAGAGGGTGCCAATACTTTTGCGGGTTAATTTTGCAAATTTTCCAGCAAATTATTTAAAAACTGCGTTAATATAATCTTGAGCAGTGAAACATGATTATAATCGAAAACAACTTTAAATTAACTAAATGCGTACAAATTTTCATGCTAATTCGATAATGCATGCCAAAGTTATAGCCAATTTTATTTAGCTTGCGTGAATGTCGCCAATACTTGTTCCATTGACTGTATGTACATACGTACACGTATGTACATACGTAATGCTACATATGTTTGTATCAGTGCACGTGTTCGCCTCATATTTGTGTACGTATATGTATGAATTTGTTACAATAATGTACACTCTTAGGAATCCAGTATTAAAATAATACCAAGCGGAATTAATTCATGACTCTCCCAAAGTGACATTGAAAAATATCGAACTCCGTCTGGTAATAGGTTGGTACTAAAGTTTTACAATATAGATTGCACATTTTTGCAGACTGGGGTAATTTTAATACCAAGCAGCAACCTTAAAACCGATAAATAAATTCGTGAATCGCTATACCAGATTTCTATGAGTGTATGTACATACGTATGTAAATACTAAAAATGTATGAGGATTTTTCATGCATTACAGGATTTTTTGATATATTGATTCATACATATGAGTAAGAAATACGCTGGTAACAAAGACAAATGTGCATATGTATATGTATGTATGTACATATGGTAATGTACATATGGACCATTCACCAATTTAGTTACTAATAATTCTTGCAAGCCGGAAGCATTTTCATCGTACATAATTAGAAATTTGATTCAGAAATTATGCATAGTTTCTGAACATTTTTTACTTAGCACGATCCATTTAAAATACATATCTGCTAAATTATAAATGCTGCATACATACATACGTGATATGCAACATGTAATTTATCCTTAATAAAATCCATTTCGGAAATCAGAAAAATTAACAACGTGTATGCAGTAAAAATGCATGCAACGCCTGTCACCAGTCTCTTATATTCTAATCGGGTAGTTTGCCAAATTTAACAAAAATTTAATCCAGCTTCGTAAACCCGGTAAATTTAGCAAAAATCTGTCCCAGCTTTGTAACCTTACTAAATTTAAGAAAGATCTTTCCCAGCTTTGAAAGCATGCCAAAACTACCCAAAACATGGTATAGCTTGCCAAGTTGAACAAAAATTTATTCCAGCTTTATGAACTTTGCAAAGTTAGAAAAATCTTTCCCAGCTTTGTAAACTTGCCAAAATTAGCCAAAATATGGTATAGTTTGCCAAATTTAACAAAAATTTAATCCAGCTTTATAAACTTTCTAAATTTAACAAAAATCTTTCCAAGCTTTGTAAACTTGGTAAATTTAACACAAATCAGCTCCCCTTTTTGTTGACCCTCCAAATTTAATAAAAATCAGTTCCAGCTTTGTAAACTTTGCAAATTTAATAATCAGTTTTCCTGGCTTCGTAATCTTGATAAACTTAACAAAAATCTATTCCGAGTTTGTAAACTGTCTAAATTTAACAATCCTTTATCCAAGCTTTGTCAATTTGCGAAATTTAACACAAATCTGTCCAGGCTTTGTAAACTTGCTAAATTTATTAAAAATTAATCCCAGCTTCGTAAAGTGTATAAACTTAACAAAAATTATTTAGAACTTTATAAACTTGCTAAATTTAACAACAATCAATTTTCGCTTTGTAAACTTTGCAACGATCATTTATCCAAGCTTTGTAAACCTTTCAAACTTAACAATCGTTTATCTAAGCTTTGTAAACTTCCGAAGCTTAACAAAATATAATCCCAGCTTTGTAAACTTGCTAAATTTAATACAAATCCATGTTATTTTGGTCTCTCTTGCTTTTTCAGATTTTTGTGAATCAGCCTCCCTGCATCATCATCATCCCTTAAGGGTCAAATCAGGAGGGTATTTAACATTCATCGCAACGCCATCTGAACAATTCACTGAACGAAGTCAGAAGAAAATTTCTCAAAACACATAAGAACCCATCCGTAAACCCTGACCAAAATCTGGAAGCGAATTGAAAGAGCCAAATTGCAAAATCCTAAAAACATAAGAAAACTATTTTTCTTCCGAAATCCAAGACAAGAAATTTGCCTATACTGAGAAAATATTCATTCCATCGATCCAACTCTATACAATATGTCGCCCGATATGAAATCCAAGAAAAATGATTTACCAAAAAGCAAATCAGACGAAGGTTCTCCTTGTGACGACGCAAATAAAATATCCCAATCCGAATATGAAGCCATGAACGAAGCAGACTCTTTGATGACACCTGGAACGGGTGTAACCGTGAGAATGTCGGATCTCCAAGAAATTAGAACTGAGGGTGTATTAATTAGCGACCACATAATTGATGTCTACCTAGCTATGCGTTTGAAGCAGCTCGATTTTTCCAACGTTAAATACCTGCCAATAACATTTATGGTTCCATTGCTAACCCAAATTGATCCACCAATTAATGAAGTTGATGAGTCTGGTACTGTCGTCTACCAAGTAAATCAACAAATGATGAAAAATGCAATAAGTCCAGAGCTCGAATTCCTTCTTATAACCGTGTTTCGCGGGATGCACTACTTCCTTGTCAAGCTGGACTTAAGAAGCAATGAAATTAATGTGTTCGACAGCATTCCAATATCTCAAGAGCGTCCTCCATCCGTCGAGAATACAATTCGTGAAATTCTTCTATCCGTTGAAGTAGAAGTTGGAAAAAGAGACTGGAAAATGTGCATCATTCAAAACACCCCGGCTCAAACAAATAGTTGCGATTGCGGCCTGTACGTCCTACACAAATTTGAAGCAATCCTATGTCGAACCGAAGAATTTAAACCCATATTGTCCTGCGATGACCTAAAGGTGTTTCGAATAAAAGTAATTAGCCACTTCGAGTATTATAGGGAGGTTCATGTGAATGCGAAGAATATTGCAGATCCAACAAATCTTCCGCCCCTAGCGCAACCAACTGAAGTCCTTGAAGTTTGGCGGACTGTGGATAGGAGGGAAGATACTAAAAAGATTGCATTATCCACAAATTTTGAAAATATCCAACCAGCAAGAAAAACCTCAAGCCCCCAGAGGTCAGGCTCCGCATCAAATACGTCCAGTGAATCTGAGAAATTCATGAAATCTAGCCCAGGTTTTGACCAATCCTTGTCGCCATCCTTTGACTACAGCGGGGAAACCGTAGTAGATCCACCAAACTCCCCACCGTATTCAAAAATCAATGCTAGCTTGTCTACACTAGCAAAATTAAGTCCAATATCTGGTACATCTGGAAAATTATTCACTTCTTCATATCCCCTATTTTTCACCGCCGATGATTTGCAATGCCTCAATTATTCAGACCCACTTTATCCCAACATTGTGGAGGCATACCTTTACTCAACCCTTCATGATGCAGAAGGATTGAGACTTTATACCCTGCTTACATCTCAATTTGTCCAGGCGAATTACACCATGAATAATGGACGATATGTCACAGATTCTGCAGGGACTCGATATGTCAAAATAGAAGTGAATACTTCAGAAGTTGCAAATATTACCACACGTTATTTCGTTTCCCCTTTTATCACTAATGGAGAATATGCACTGATTTACGGAGATGCGGAAACTCAATTTATCTACATCTTTAACCCAATGGGCATTACTCGATCGCGTCGTTCAATCTTATTGGATGTGGCAAGGAAATTAGTTTTATGCTTCAAAGGAAAAGGCACCACGTGGTCCTTTAAGATCAATCAATGCATTAACTTCTCCGGTTCATCGGATTCGGGGATTCTAATCCTTCAACAATTCGAAAGGCTACTTTTTGGTACTTCTTACGACTTCATTCCATTTTCAAATATGAGAATCAAAATCATGGATAGGTTATCTTCACTACCAATCGGGCAAGATGCTCTCAATTACGATGACGTTTACCAAGCAGGTATATGTGGCGATTTTTATATGCACATACATATGTACATATGTATGTGCATGCATAAAACATAAGGCATAAATTGTTTGTTGAAATTAATTCAAAACTGGATATAAATTGTTCAAAAAATATAAATAAATTTTTGTAAATTTGTGTAGATTCGGCTTGCACTGATGGGCAACATAGCGTAGACGGATTCTCTCCTTATGAAACAATTTCTAGTGTTTCGGATAACACAAGGTAAATTATTTTGTTGCTACGTGAATTTATCTAGTGTTCGTACTAAATATTTTTGAAAATGCTACCGTGTTTGTGAGGACAAAATTATCTAATTAATAAGATAATTAAGCTCAATTATGCTATTGTTGGAATTTTATACTGACACTCAAAAGACACGAAATCTTAATCTCTAAATTTTGAGTTTTATATAGTTCCATATTTTCACTTTTGTTAATCTACGTTACTGTAATCACTACTTGCCTTATACATATATATGTGTTACAGGCAGTATAAGGGAAATGAGCCGTTGGTGTTCCATTGCACGAGCCCAATACGGAATGTACTAAAAAAGTCATCGAATAAATCAAAGCGACGCGTGGATGATGCGGAGATAAATAGAGGGAATGATCATAATTTGGGTATACTAACAACTCAACTATTAAATACATTTATACATTTATAGTTAGAGTTTAACTTGGGAATAAAAAAATCATAGTTTCGGCGGATCTTCTACGCCAGAGGATGCGACGACTTATCAACAAAGCCTCGCAGAGAAAATTCGAGCTATCCGATTTTACCGACACTGCAAAACTTAAAAGTCTCGAAATTGGTGATGGGCATCGACAAGACCTTCTCGCCTTGATTAGAAAAATAGGCTCCTCGAATCTAAACATTTCGACCCGAGAAGCACTCAAGGAGCAATATTCGCCTGAATTGTCGCACAAAATTTTTGGAGTTTTGACCCATTACAGGTGTATTCAGAAGTACGGGAAATCTATACTCCAAAAAAATACAAGTAATTTTAGCTCAAAAATAATTATATACTAAATTGATCCTTGCTGGTTGATACCTAAATGTCAATTTGCAGAGCTGCACGTGGAATCCTGTACAATATTGGAACCATTCGTGGAAGCACCAAGCTCATCGCATACGGACTCTCAAATTTATACGGGAACAACAATGACATGGGAGCCCTCAGTTGGTAAGCACAATGAATTAATATCTTTGATTAACCATCCATTACCTAACGTTTCGTTGATATTTAGATAGTGTCAATAATTCAACGACGAGGTCAATCAGTCCAGAACTCGTATTGCCAAATCCTTCAGAATTCGGTGAGTAAATTTGCACGTAAGGAAGCAACAATATATTCTTATTAATTTTATTTGATTTTCAGAAACATCAACACCAAAAATGAAACTAAGGGATCGTCCCAGAAGGAAAATCATTTTCACGCCGACAACTAACAATCCATTGAAAACAAGCTTTAGAGCCCCTGAAACGCATTACAAATTTTGCATTTGTAAAGAAAGTAGGGGTGGACCCATGGTAAAATGCTGCGCCATTCCAAAATGCACAAATGGACTTTGGTTTCATTATGAAGTACCTGACAGCCCGAGGCCAGCATGTGTGACTGTGTGTGACGAAGATAGACTGAGTGGAACAAAATGGTTTTGCCCAGGTTGCATTAGTAATGGTACGTCCTAGAGTTCTAACTCAATAGTGCTTGCAATAATTAAACTTAAATTTTTCCAGGTATCAATTCGATTCCGAGTTTCAAGAAAACGTCACCCCTTCCCAGTGGTTTAATCATGAAAGGTATGAATGTGACTTCGCCACGTAACAATGCATTTAATCATTTAATTGCAAACCAAAACAGTAAATATTTGAACTCTTGTTATAGATATTGAATTGCCCGACGAAATAATCCACGATAGCAGTGATATTCCGATGCGCACAGGGCATGAAAACGACGGTATATCTCTTATCCTTATATACATGCATACATATACCATTATTTATATCCCCAGTCAACTTATTTACATATGTATACATGGGGTACTTTCGCGATATTAGTTCAACAAGGAAAAAAATGGTAGCTGTTGATTGAATAATAGCCAGGCTCAAATAGTAGCCGAGTCTCTCGTCATAATTTTATAAATAATTACTTTGCCAAAACATTACCACTGGTTCGATTTGAGTTTTCAGCTTATATTTTTGCGGAAGTGTGTCAAAATACATATGCTAATGAACTGACTGGATATAATATACATGGAGTGATAGAAATTTTGCTAAAATCATAATTATTGGCATAGATATAACAGAGGATGAATCCCACACTCGTGATCAGTTTGATCAGGTCGCAGAAGATGCTCCTCTCTTAACAAAAGGATCTGAAGTGTTCACCATCGATGACGTCATCGAAATTGAAGGCCTATCCCCGCAAATAAAAGATTATCAGAGACCGGACTCAATTACCATTCGAATTCCGTACAAAGATTTTGCGGACAAATGGGATTTCGAACTATTACGACCGAAACCTCTATCCAACTGGGCTACACTAGTCGACCAACAACTTGCAAAGCTTGACTTCCCATGCTCTTTCCACGTAAAAGATTCAAAACCCACCAGCCCAAAAATGCAACAAACGGAAGGGGTTATACGGACAGTGGCGGGGTATTGCAGATATGCACGAAGACATTCAGGCGACCAGAGTTTATGTCAAACCAAATTTAGTTGTAAAATTTTGGACCACCTTGGCTTACATGAAGAAAGCAGGGGCGAATTATCGTCAGAGGACGTCGTAATAGAATGTAAGCTAAGCGGTAATTTTGTACTTTTCCAAACCAGCTCCACCTGTAGGCCGGTGAAGGGAAATGAAAGGGTTAAATTGAAGGCCAAACTGGAACATGAAAGAAGTTTCAAAGTGCATATAGAGCAACACAGCAAAGTTTCCGGCATACGACAACTGCATAACAATTTTCTCGTATCAAGTGCCGACGCCATCCGCAAGATGAGGTCAGAAGCGCTGCTCACAGGGACGACTAAATGGAAAGGTTTTGTTCAAGCGATGCTAGATGTTGCACACACATTAAACACAGACGCAAAGTTTATCGACAGCAACACGAAACTAAGCGGCTATGTTCGAGACGTTTCTTCTTTTCTACCTCATTCCACCATACTTTATTCGCCACAACAAATAAAATTTGCAGCCATATGTGATGAGATATACATCGATTCTACCGGAAGTGTCGTTCCTCCGATTGAAGATGAGCAAGGAAACAAGAAACAGGTTCTATTACATGCAGCTGTTGGGAGAAACTCCAAAAAACCCTCCCACCCTCCTGTTCCGGTTTTTGAGGTCCTCAGCACAGTCGGAAACGTTGCGTTTATTACTTCTACACTCTTGCATTTCGCAGCGAAAGTGAAAATACATTCCAACAAGGCATGGACCCCATCCCTTATTGTCACGGATTTTTGTTTAGCATACCTCCACTCAGCCAGTTTAGCAATCCTCGAAGAAAGTTTGAATGCATACATTAACCGGAAGTACGATTTGCTCATTGGGAAACAAGTGCGAGATAAGAAGACCATACTTTTCATTTGCTCCGGCCATTTTATGCATGCAAATTCAAAATACTTAAGAAAGAATTGTCCGTCATCGCCTTGTATTTTCCCCGCGCTACATGCGTTTGCTCGACTTATCGAATCAAGAACTCAGCAAGAAATTCAAACCATCGTCGAGATTGTCACCCAACTCTTCGGAAATCGCAATTTAAATGAATATCTTGTCGAAGACTACAGTAAATTCCTAACAGAAGGGCAGCCACTGTCTGAGAGTGTTGAAGAGAGCCTAGCAGAGAAGATGGATGACGATTTCCACAAGGTTGAGACGACGGAGGATCCAAAATTACAAAGAGAAAAGTCGAAGTTCTTTATCTATTTTAAGCAAGCTGTCGATAAAATGATGACACAGGAAGAAGTATTTGATGATTTTATGCCACCTTCTAACAAATACTTCAACACAAAATGCCTTGATACTTTTCAGCGGTGGTTTACATATTTACCCTTGTGGAGCAAAATAGGATTCGTTGGCAAAGATAACACCCCAGATGATACCATTACAACAGGATTAGTGGAGAAAGCCTTTGACATTTTCAAGAATACATTTCACACAAAGAAAATGTTCGAGCCAGATCTCATTTTGAAACACGCTGAATATGCCACAGGTCTGGTCACTGAAGCACTTATTCGGGGAAGGGCGCCAAAACGAAAGAGAAGTCCCGAAGCAGAAAACAGTGGTAACAAAAGACCAAAAAAGAGAGCGGGGACAAGAGGTTTTGTTGGAAGCCCCGCATTTGCAACCGCGAGATGGGGTAAGAAAACGGGTAGAAAATCGACTACGTATGTCCCCAAGATCAAGGCAATGAAGAAAGGCAAGTCCTTGAGAGGAATTGCATTCCAAGAAAGCAAGTTTGATGCTGAACAAGAGAATTGTTCGTCTAGTAGCGAGATTAACATATCCGGTCCCGCCAAAATTGCAGCTAGCATTCAAACATATACTATCGATGATGATGGCGTTTTCGAGCGGTACTTGGGTGAAACTCATAGGGAAATGAAGCTCGACTCTAACGACTGGGCCGTGTCGACGAAAAAACGTTTGGAATTATTCAAAACCCCTTTATACTCAATAGGTACATATATTTAAATATTAGTTGCACACTTCCTATAACCTATAAAAAATAATATAATGTCGCTATGTTCCACAGGCAACGAGGAGGAATTACTTTGTCTAAATCCAGGGGCCTTGGTTAATGATGCCGTTGCCAACGCAATTGCAACTCAGATTTTCGAAAACTCCAACTATGCAAATGACCGAAAATTCAAATTAATTTTAAGTAATTTTATCGAGCATACGCCAAAAGGAATATTTGTAGCCCGGATGAGCATACTTCCCGACAAATCTTCATTCGACAAGGAATATGGCACCATTTTTATGCTCGGATTTACCAACACTCCCAAGCACTGTTTTCTAAATTCAATTCATTTCGACACACAAACAGTTTTGATGTATGACTCACTCCCAGAATTGGTCGATAAGGTTAAAAAACGTGCATTTTTTGATGCCCTTGTAACTGCTCTGAACTCACATTTCGAGTTGATAGAGCCGTTTTGGACTTTAGAATCGTGCACTTGCCCTCCTCAACTTCCCAACAGTAACGATTGTGCGATCATGGCATTAGGTTTTCTAAAAGTACTGGTAACCGCTAAGGCAGAATTAACCGACGTTAATCAAGATGGGTGTCTAGGTTATCGACAAGAATATGTAGGGCAATTATTAAGATCAACAGCGAATGGAAGGACCTTTTTAAACTGTAATAGTGACCCCATGCTCGCCCTTCGTCGTATTGAAATTCGTCATCAGGAACGGGAAAAGTTAGCGTATATACATAAAAAGATAGAGCAACTGGCACGTTTTAAAGTTGAATGTTTTGATGAAAAGAATGAAAGTCTTGGCGATGAAATAATCAGTTTAACCCTTGTCATTAAATCTAAAATTGAAAGATATACACAGAACTTTTGTAAGCAGTCAAGTAAATTTTTCTCAGAATAATGTGCTCAATGTTTGAATACAAACCTGTAGAATAAGATTGCTAATACATAATCTAATAACAATTTTGACTTAAATCAACCAGAAAATATTTGTACAGTTTTGTAAGTTGTCTTAATCGGAACAAATGAATATAGGTACATACATACAATATTTGCTCCTTGCCTTCTATGATTAATTACGATTTTTATAAAATTATAACAAAAAACTTAAGCTATATTCCCTTTCCAATTTTTATTATTTATACAATTCTTGGCAAATTACATTATAGACAAGTAATTAGTGCTGCTAAGTTGACCGATAAAAATCTGTGCGACGTTTTCATTATACTTGTAATCACTACTCCAAATTATTAGTATATCATAAGTAATACTTAATTCTCCTTAATTATATAAAACTAATAATTGGCTGCAGTTAAATGAATGAATATTTTATAAGTAATCAAAGATATGAATGTAAATAAAAGAACACCAAGTTCTATAATAAGATGCAGCATATTTAAAATGTAGTTCTCACTTATGTGCAAATCTCATCTGCAAATTTCGAAATACGGACGATGTTCACCAAACCATTTCATTCACTTGCATTATTAATTACAGGCAAACACACAATTACGCATAACCGCAGGAGAACATAAATTTATGGACATATGCAAATAAAAGCACAACTTTACACAAATAAATATTCTCACATCGACAAAACAGCTTACATCATATGCCATATTCGCAAACGCTTACATACATACATAAATCCATGATAGCAATCCCTCAGACACGGGTTCACATACTTCCCTGAATTTCAACGAACTGGGAGAACTTCCTTGACCCTAAAAGATGGAGGATGCCACAAGTCCAAGCGAAACCATAGGAAACAACAAATTTTCCGACGCTTTTCAGATATCCTACCCAACGTATATAAAGGAACATACTTACATATTTAAAAAACGTTGGATTTCACCCGGAATTCTTTTCGGATAACTTACCGGCGAAGAAGCACCAGAAACATACTTTTATAGCCCATGACCGTGACTGCAAAATATAGCCAGAGATCAAAAGCTCCGCGCAATTCTCGAGCAATTAAAATCCCAAATTCTGGTTTCCCGTTCTTACAACTTATGGTAAACTCGAATCTTACCCGAATTTTTTCGTTCTTATCTGAGTGGTGCATGAGTAACCGCGGTATACGTTGGGTAGCACAGGGTCAAGGCTACAAAATAAGAATATTCCGAGCCAAAACCCTTTCCCGTTTTCGAGCAATTAAAATCCGAAGTTCGGGTTTCGTATGGTAAAAATGGAAAAGTCGGAGTTTACCCGAATTTTTTCGTTCTTATCTGAGTGGTGCATGAGTAACCGCAGTATACGTTGGGTAGCACAGGGTCATAACTACAAAATAAGGGTAATCCGAGCCAAGAACCCTTTCCCGTTTTCGAGCAATTAAAATCCGAATTTCGGGTTTCGTATGGTAAAAATGGAAAACTCGGATTTTACCCGAATGTTTACGTTCTTATCTGAGAGGTGCATGAGTAACCGCAGTATACGTTGGGTAGCACAGGGTCATAACTACAAAATAAGGGTAATCCGAGCCAAGAACCCTTTCCCGTTTTCGAGCAATTAAAATCCGAAATTCGGGTTTCGTATGGTAAAAATGGAAAACTCGGATTTTACCCGAATGTTTACGTTCTTATCTGAGAGGTGCATGAGTAACCGCAGTATACGTTGGGTAGCACAGGGTCATGGCTACAAAATAAGGGTATTCCGAGCCCAAAACCCTTTCCCGTTCTCGAGCAATTAAAATCCGAAATTCGGTTTTCTTGTTCTTGCAACTTATGGAGAAGTCGGAGTTTACCCGAATGTTTTCGTTCTTATCTGAGAGGTGCATGAGTAACCGCAGTATACGTTGGGTAGCACAGGGTCAGGCCTACAAAATAAGGGTATTCCGAGCCCAAAACCCTTTCCCGTTCTCGAGCAATTAAAATCCGAATTTCGGTTTTCTTGTTTTGGCAACTTATGGAAAACTCGGATTTTACCCGAATGTTTTCGTTCTTATCTGAGAGGTGCATGAGTAACCGCAGTATACGTTGGGTAGCACAGGGTCATGGCTACAAAATAAGAGTATTCCGAGCCAAAAACCCTTTCCCGTTTTCGAGCAATTAAAATCCGAGATTCGGGTGTCGTATGGTAAAAAATTGAAAAGTCGGAGTTTACCCGAATTTTTTCGTTCTTATCTGAGTGGTGCATGAGTAACCGCAGTATACGTTGGGTAGCACAGGGTCATGGCTACAAAATAAGAATATTCCGAGCCCAAAACCCTTTCCCGTTTTCGTGCAATCAAAATCCGAAATACGGTTTTCTTATGATACAAGTCATGTGTTTTCGTTAAAAATTGAGTATTTCATTCGATTTTGTATGCTTAAACCATAGGGTTGCTACGTTGATTAAATCAAAAATTTAGTTTAATTTTTTAATAAACTGGCAGCTTGCTTGTTGCTTTAGTATTGGTGTGAGTGCAGTTCTTGTATGACAAAAGTAGTGTGTATGTAAATACTAGGCAAAGTTGAAATAATAGTAATAATTACATTTGTATATGCACGTGCGTATGTGCGTATTGAGCTGTGGTTTCGTCCTGGCTTCACTAGTTGAATATCGTGTTCTAGAACCGAGAAAGTATTGATTACGTGTTCATAACACTTAATTGGCTCGATAATAGCCAAATGAGACCGAATCTCAAATTACCCCTTAAAATGGGGCGGGAAGGCAACAAGTTTGAATTTCAACAGTTCTGGAGCTGTGGGGAGCGAATCTCACGTTGCCCCAAATTGGCGGGATTTATGGGCGGTAAGGCCAAGTTTTCGGATAAATTCGGCTTAGTCGGCTAACTTCATCCAAACAAAAAAAAAGGAGAGGCCAACTTCACACTAATCTGAAATAGTCGGATAAAAATATATAAAAATTTAGATTTATTTATACTCTTTACAAACTTCTTCGCTGACAAGAAAGGATCTCAGAAATCGAAATGAATACTCAAATACTCACCCCAATGCAAAATCCGGTCAGGTTAAGGACGCTCAAGGACCTGGTGCATAAGATCCCTTTGACGATGTAAAGGGGCAAGGTGAATCTGGACATGGGGGGCATGTCATCCAAGATAAAGTCGATCTGTTGGAGTCCTGTAATTCACAAAGGTAAATAAAGGTTCCATTAAAAATTATTCCCAGTTTTTTCTTTCAGATTTTTCAATTCAATTCAGCATTTTTAATAATACATATTTGTAAATAATAGAAATTAACTTACCAGAAAATTTGGGCAAATAATTCACCAATGCTGCCTGAAATGAAGCTGCAACCCTCTCAGATCTGAGTTCAGCACACTGTTGAAACTTGATCTAGAGTTTCTTGACCTTCGATTTGGCCAAGATGTCCAAAACTTGACCCACGTACACGTTTTGGTACGCGAAACTAACAGTGAGCTCCAACTCTTCCACATTTGGAAACATTTTTAGCAGTTTGTCCATCGAGCCCTGATTCTCAAACGAGGGGACAAAGACCACATCAAGAACGACCTTCTTGACATTGACGTTAGGATTTTTTGCCGTCATTTCCCCCCTTCTGTAACTTATTGGACCGAACATTGCCCCGAACACGGTGCGCTGTGGACACAGCATCATATCTCCCAACGAGGACTGAAAGTCGCGAATCACCAGCTCCCCTAAATTTGGCAATCTTTGCAAAAAGTCTTCACTCCCAAGTCGCAAGCCTTCATAATTCTGGTACTGAAATACCCTGAGTTTCGGCATGAGGGGGAAATCCAGTGCAAATCCTTCCCCATGTCTCGCCGATCTTCCCTGGAACCCAAATCTCCCCCACTTATCGCCAACCATTTCAAACTTTTGCAGCGTTGGGCTCAACTTTTCTAAAAACTGGACAAATTCGGTCTGCACTTGGGCCGTGATTTGGGCGTTGATCTTGAGTGAGGTGAGTTTCGAGAAGGTCATGGAGTTCAAAACGTTCATCGCCACCTTGCCGAGGGGGCCGCCGGTGCGGGAGAAGCAGGTCAGGTGGCCCGAAATCTTGGCGTCTCTCAGCGTCATGAGGAAGTAGGTGAAAGTTTCTTCCCCACAGAGGGAGAAGTCGGTGTCCAGGGTGGTCGCGTTGGGGGCGATGGCGAGGAGGCGTTTCAAAACGGCCGTGCAGATCAAGGCACGTCTCGGTCGGACGAGGGACTTCCCTTCGAAGGAAATGGTCAAGTGGCGAATCGAGGGGGAGGTGAAGCTCAGTCGGGATTCGATTTCAGGGTCGAGGGAGTCTTCGTAGTCGAGTTGTTGGAGGTGGGACAAGGTCAAGTGGGTCAAGGAGAGACAGTCGCGACTCACAAGGTGGGACACGACAGAGAAGAAGTGGGTCGTACCGAGGGAATTGGCGGGGTCTTGGAGGGCATAGGCTTGCAGGGTGAGGGAGGTGAGGGAATGACCGAAGGTGAAGAAGAAACTGGACGCTCTTTCGGACAAGAAGGGGGTCGAGGTGTGGTGGAGGTTGTAGGTGAGACTGGACATGGGCAGGGTTTCGGTGGGGGTGAGGGTTGAGAGGAAGGCGTCACTTCGGTCGTCGTGGAGGGGGCCTTCAAGGTGGATCTGGGAGCGAGATCGGAGCAGTGGGGTGGCCATGACGGACCAGAGGGAGGATACTTGGCTGCAGGCTTTCAGGGAGGCGTGGTCCAGGTGGGGGAAAATGACTTCAAGGACCTGCGAAGATATAAATAGGGGGATATTAGAGGAAGGCCGAGTGTACTGTACAACCCCTTTTCGCCTCGATGTCACCGAATTTCGCATAAAAAATTGGAACCTTATATTTTGGTGAAAGGATCAATATAACGTAGCTATTATTAATTTATATGCAACCACACCCCCTTCAAAAATTGCGGAAGAAAATTGGGAAAAGTGAGAAAATAAATGTACACTCGGTACAAAAAGATTTAGACCCCAAGTTGCATTTGACATTTGACTTCCCCCTTGAATACGAACATTTTGATGCATCAAGAGTTTCAAAATTCGAAAATTGGCGGTTTTTTCACATACACATAAATCGTTAAAAAAATCATGGTAGCGGCCATTTTTAGTCTGACAACCTGATGCCAGATTTTTCTTCATGAGAAGAGCTACATTTTCAGCCTTGGTTGTCCGACTAAAAATGGCCGCTACCATGAGTTTTTTGGGGTCAAAGTTTCTGGGGGAGGCGCTTCATAAGGCAAGAGCCGTAGCAAGGCAGCTTATGCAATAATGACATGTATATAATAAATAGCCAAAAAATTTAAAACTTAAGCTTTTCTGAATATATAATGATAATGTGCACTCAAATTTTTACGCTACAGTGCTTATCAGTGCACTTATCAATTTCTAAGATAAGCAAATTTAGTCTGTCCAAACCGCCCCAAATTTAAAACTTAAGCGTTTCTGAATTTATAATGATACTATGCACTCGAGAATTAACGCTACAGTGCTTATCAGTGTACTTATCAATTTTTAAGATAAGCAAATTTAGTCTGTCCAAACCGCCCCAAATTTAAAACTTACGCGTTTCGGAATTTATAATGATACTATGCGCTCGAAAATTAACGCTACAGTGCTTATCAGTGTACTTATCAATTTTTCAGATAAGCACATTAAGCACATTAAGCACATGAATGCATTACATATTACATTAAATGAGATGCTCGTTAGTAAGAAAATGTTCACCATAGAATGTTTGTCAGAGAGAGACAAAGACTGGTGAGTTTCATACGCCCCTTCTGCGAGCGGGTAGTGACACCTGCGAGAATCAGCCTGAATCTCTGTCTCTCTCTGAAAAATGGAATCAGGGAAAGTTGTACACATCCAGTGGAATGCCTCATTAGTTACTTCATAATTACAAGATTATTACCTAATTACTCATAAAATTCGAAAAATATTGGGAACACGAGTATTTAGCAAAAATATTGATAAAGTCATGGCATAAAAATTTAATAAAATTAAATAGTAAAGAAAACTCAGTTGTTATAATTTAATTGTGTATAAAAATAGTTGTCTCAATACGTTTCTTATTTACATTTTAAGGCCATAAACCATTGCATCATTACGTATTGGGTGATTTTATATGCAAATCATCATTGAATGATTTGCATATAAAAGCCAGCAACTAAATCCAAGCGAAACAATTAGCCTTTGCATGGAATACTTATAAATAGGATTCATGAATCATTACTTTGTTAAATATGGACACACCACGTGCATAGTGTGCACGTGTTTGGTCTGATCTGTATGCACTGAATACAGGACAGACCAACCTTTCTAATTCGACAATTTTAAAAATATAAGTTCTGTCAAATGTCGCAAATAAATTTGACTCATTTTTAGCAATTATTATTACGAATGGTTAAAACCGCGGGGAATATGATACGTCATAAATAATCGCATGAAATGTTTTTTGTGCGATAAAATCTCAATTGCAAATTAATTAATTACTGAAACCCAGATTAAATTGCTCACATTCGCAATCAGGAGTGGATTAGTTTGTCGCCAGCTTGTCGTCTCCTCCTCCGGGACGATGAGGGGTTGTTGGCCTTCCAGGGTTTGTGGCGAAGTGTGAAAGAGCAGGTTTGGTCAACTTCATTAATGCCAAACCCCTTAATTAGTATGCCGCTCACCTCCATCATCTCTTACAAACCAGAGACAATGTTGGAAAACAGCTTCGTCACAACCTCATCTGAGATATCTCTATTCAGCGTAGCCAACCGGTTCATAATCGGTCAACACATAGGTATCAATTAGGTATTGCTAGGATATATAAGCGAAAGCGCAGCCACCATAAAAGGAGGACGGTCGAGGAAGTATTTTGTGCTACTGCAGGTTACCTCTCCCAATATTATTGGGAGAGGCAGAGTTCTGCCTGTTTGTACAAGTAATAAATAAAACCTCTCTAAGAAAAGTGCAACCAAGTCTCATCTCGCCTCCCAATTATTACGCACACACCACAACGACGACGACGATCGTCTCATCTTCCTCATCACCACCATCACTGCAGTCAACCCCCCATAAACGGAACTTCACATTGGTACCCTCTCCTTGTCAGAAGGAGAGAAGGACGCCGCACCCCCTCACTCAACTCGCCCCATCTTCACGACTGCAGTGTGACGAAGTGTCACAACGACAAAAACGCCCCATTCCCTCTCTACCCCCCATCTTCAAGACGTCGGTGTGACAGACTGTCACCAAGGTAAGTAAAAAAAATATTTCCATGACTTTCTAACCACCCCCCCCACACTCTCCCCCCTTCACCATTTTACACGATCCACCATTGGTCGGTACTCCGTCGATATTTTACAGCAAAAAATTTGAGTTCCCACCACCGACCATACGTCCACAATTCCCTAGAATCACGTACCTGTCAGAAATAAAAAGGACGGGGAGAAGTTTGGGGAACACTTCTTGCCCATAGGGGCCCCTACATTTCAAGTACACATAGAAGACTTTATGAATTTATTTCCCTTGACTGCGGAGACAGCAAGGACGAGGTCGTTTTTCAGTCCTTTTTGCACCTAGTAGGCCACAGTAGCCATTTTTTTCGCCATTAAGCGTATTTTTCTAATTATCGGTTCACGCTCCGAGGGGGCGCCGATATATTTTGAAAATCATTTACCCTGTGACAGTAAGTCGTACGCACCCCGTTGTTCTCTCCAGCCGTTAGGGCATCCTCCGTTTCCTTTAGCGTGTTGGTAGTTATAGCTATTTCTCCCATACCTGACTCACATCACTTTGTCATAAGAGAGAGCGGCAGCTCGTTCAACTCGACGGAATTGAGGATAATTTCATTTCTCGACATCGATATTACAAATCCAAAACCACTAACTCCACATCGTCCTCCCCGAATCCTCGTTCTCCTCCTACTTACCGGTTACCTATAACCACATACGATCCACATTTTCATCCGGCACGCCCACTAGACCAATATTTTTCGGCGGACGAGTCGGCCTTACATCTGAATTAACCCCAGCATCATCTCACACTCTTGGTCCTCATAATTTTGGTGCCATGTCGATTGGCCAATCTCTCCCATCAGCGAGGAACTTTCCAATTTCAACATCTCGACCCCAAATCGAGGTTGTTCCGCATACTTTTGGTGCCACGTCACTTGGCAAATCTCTCCAACCTGCCACCCCCTTTCTAATTTCAACATCTCCACCTCAAAACGAGGTTGTTGCTCCACATCACGATATCATTTTTGAGTCCAAGACGTTCACCCCAACCAGAAACTGCTTCTCCTTCATCACCTCTCTCTTCTGACCCCGATAGCTAAAATCCAGTTTCGAGTGCAAATCAACTACCTGCAGCATCCATCCCTGCGACTTTTTATCTCAAAACTAGTATCTTGCCTCCCGCTACTTTCTATCCTCAACCAAACGCCAGCCCCCAACGTCTTCCACCAGCCACCACCGTAGTCTACGAAACCCCCTGCACAACGACTCCGTGCCCATCAACCCCTCCTCCAGTCAAGGGCTGAGTCTCAACGGATCGCAGCATAATCCTTATTGGTCCCACAACATCTTTTACTCCACCTCCCAGCAGTGGTTGAGACCCTGCCCAAAACACCCTTCCGCTCTTCAACCACCACCAATTTTTCCTTTCATTATTGCATCACCCACTCTTTTCCAAATGGGGACACCTATCAACGACATCACCATCTCTCCAGGATGTTCACCCCTGACAGATACTAAGTCTCCTCCTTTTTTCCCACAAGTCTGTCCTAATACGGAGTTGGAACCTTTACCAACCCCCGCGGCACCTCTCCCTGATAACATTTTTGTGCCACCTCACATTCTACCTTCCTTCCAACCTGTACCTCCACACCATACCAACGCATTCTATCGACCACCTTTCCCTCCCTCGCATATCTCGACCATTGATGGCGACTTCTGCGCCTGCCCACCACACATCTCTCACATCGACAATTTGACGGGGTGGCCCACACCCGCTACATCTTCTTCCTACGATGCAGTTTTCGTCCACCTCATTCAAGCCTTAAGGTTTACTTCCATTCAAGACTGTAATGCACACCCCCCATTCGTCAATCCCCGATCGACCAACGACCCGCACTTCGTCTCTCTCTTAGCCCAACAACTTCCTTCCCAATTACAACAAGGGATTGGTACATCCGACATGAGGCCTCATGTAGTCTCTGCAGGTTCAGATTCTATTCATATGTTAGATGCACCTCGCCCTCGCTCCTCGGGTCAGCACATGACCTTCCCAGATTCCCCACCGACGGGTGGTTTTAGACACAATAACTACCAACAGCGCACCTCACAGGGTAACCGTAACCGTAACCATAGGGGTAGATCTTCGTATTCCATCAACCGTGGTGGCGGTTTCTCTACCCCCCAGAATCACATACAGGATGGTGACGGCCGTAATTTTGGTGGAGGTGGGAGAGTCCATTCTCGACGACGCTACAAACCCAATACTAACCGACCTCGTAGTGATAATCACTCGTTGTATTCTCCCCCTAACGCACACCCCCGCCAATCACGTTCTAACTTATTGCCTATACACACTAACTACACTCCAAATCGCTCCTCCTCACATATCCCAAATACCTGGCGACCAGATCTATTAACTCGACCTAATCAACCTACCAACCTCTCCCGACCACTTTCCAATTCTAACCCTCTACCTTCTTCACCCAGCCAACGCCTCGCCCCCCACACCGCCGGTGGCAACATTCCTTTTCCTTCATGCCCCGATTGCGTCGCCTCACGACACACGAATTTCTCTATCCCACATACTTTTAAACCAGGCAGAGTTTGACCAACCTCTGCCCCTCGGCAACGTTCTCAATTAGATCACCATATTACACTAGCTGTATTACTTATATACGTATCACGGCGAACCCAGGATGGTCCCCTTGACTATCCCCGTAATACAATAGTAATAAATAGTAATAATTACCGGTCACCCAGATAGTTGTATTAATTCTATACGTATCACGGCGAACCCAGGATGGTCCCCTTGACTATCCCCGTAATACAATAGTAATAAATAGTAATACTTACCGGTCACCCAGATATATATATACGTATTATAAAACCCACCCATAGGATTTAAAAAAAAAAATCCACAAGAGAATTCTTTCTCTTGTGGATTTTTTTGCCCTTTTCCATAGGTGATTTTCAATATCTAGGATTACGTAGACATCCCATATTCTTTTGTACCACATAACTATTACTTAGAAGCGAAAACCGGATAGCCTACCATATTAAACAGCGGTCGCTCTATGGTCCCCACAACCATTCGCCGCATTAAATATATAAGAGAACTCACGACGCGATAATCATAAATCCACAGGAGAGTTCCTTCTCCTGTGCATTTACGTTGCGTATAGACCTCGATGGGCATCTCCTAATGAGTACCCTCACTCCCCTACCTTAAGATTTAACTCTAGTAAGCTCCTCCTGGTCACCTTCGTCTGCACATTTTTTCCAGTATTAGGCAACCTTCGATCTGTCATTCAACCAGTAGCGAATTGTCCGCTCAATTACATTAGTTTTCTTTCTTAATCGCTACTACGTACCTCCCCGTCTGTTCACGGACCACGTACGCGACTCAGCAATACGTTTAGTATAACGGTATCTTCTACACTACCTCTATATACTCAATACCTCACCTCACCGGTTGACTCAACACTTTACTCGCCCCCGATGTTATTCTCAATCCATATACCTTGTGGACCAACTGGACCACAATATTACTCTCCTCGCTTCAAGGCTCATCTCCCATGCTGATCACAAACAATTAGCCGTCTCACTTACAACGATCCGACCCCCCGACCACAATCTAGCTCCACCCACCAACCCATATTCTTCTCCCAGACGACACTCTTCACCTCGCAACCTGCAGTATCGCCCCAGACACTGGCTCCTCCGTCTTGTATCTTCCACCCTGTGACAGTGAACGACGACCAGTTCATCAGGACCACACAACTTCTCTAGAGGAGGATTTCATCCTCCCGTGCCATGGACCCTAAGTTCCCAAGTCGCCGAAGTCCACCTTCTCGTCCACCCAATTTCGGGCGTACAACAACTCAATCCTCATGCTGACCTATCTAGAAGAAATGCAGTTGGCCTCCGAACTTCTTCGACTTTTTGATGCGAACTTTTTCTTCACCCCCAACCACCTCCTCCAAATGTGTGGAAAATTTACGTCCAGCCTTTCACCTCCACGCCCCTTTAGTTTCACCGACTCTACAGCAGTGGATGAAAAATGGTTCAACGAATTCGCAGCCCTACACCCGGAATTATTCACCAACATCAATCTCCTCACCTATTATGGCGCTTATGGATTCTGCACACGACACAATGAAAAACTCACCATTTTTCCCCCTTCAAAACTCCTACCGGTGCCAGGAAACCTACGTTTACTACCTCCACGCCCTCCCTAAAGGGGCCTCCTGTCATACGCGTACCAACTTTGTTCTTGTTCTCACTCCCCCCGCTATCTCCCGCGTCTTAAACCGCGTCATACCACGTATCAAGATCACGCCGAACAACCAATCGAAACTGAGGAAACTTCTCCAATCCCCCCACTCTACCCGAACATACCCGCCGACGGCTCCAAACCTTCCCCACCACTTCCATCCACTCCCTCAAGGCCTGTGCCGGCTAACAGTAGGCCGTCCCCACCCCCAGATTCAACGCCATTCTCTCCATCAATGCAATCTCATCCAGCCGATCCGCCTCAACAATAAAAATACTTAGCGCCATCCGTTGCCATACGCCGCCACGCCGACATATGCCAATCACACTTTCTTTAACAACCAACGACAACGGATTCGCCAATCACACTTTCTTTAACAACCAACGACAACGGATTCTTTTTCTCTTACATAGATCCAACCCACCTCCTCACCCCACTTCTGCACCTCACCCAACCAGCGTGACAACGTTCCGACACCTAGATTCATATGGGATACGAGTCATATCCCACAACATGCATCGGATCCTCCTTGCCTAAATACGCCCCTTTACGTACATACTTCCCGCATACACAACCCCCTTTCAATTTTTTTTGAATCAAAAGGACACCTTCCACTCACCATAAGTTGGCCTCATTATTTTCTCGCCTTCCATTCACTCTGGAAGTTCCCGATCTCCCTTCTCCTACTTGAACGTTTTCAACAAGTAACCCAGACTTCCCGACTCTGAAAGTGAAGACACATTGGTGATCCTCAACTACGCCTCATCGGCTCCAATCCAGTTTTTTTTTCACGACGATCATTCTCCAACCGCATAACCCAACATTCAACCATTGGACTACAACCACTTGCCAGTGCGCTGCCAAACACCAAAACACCCCACCATGGATCCACTCCTGCCATGCTTACCCGACATCACTTATCTCTCCCAACAGAACCGCCCGTACTCGATTATCTTGATGCTGACAGACGAGGACGAACTTTTATTGGTCTCAGAATTACGTCGCCTGTTCAAAATGGGACACCACCTCACCCATCTTCACCTCAAACAAATTTTTTATGTATTCGCCATAACAGTGAAACCCCCACGCTCCAACAAGTTTTGTCACGCCACTTCAACCGTTGACATTGCGTGGTTCGACGAATTTTGCAATAGACACCCAGAAATTATCTCCCACCCTTCAGTCCTCACCCACCAAGGCGCTTTCGACACCTGCAGCAGGCACAATCAAGCTTTGTTTACCCTCCCCTCCTCAGCCCAAAATACTGAGGAGGCACATGGGTCACCAGTTATCACCCCCACGACCGCCCCTTCCTCAAATCTACCCCCGAATTTTAAGACACGCCCCGGAATTCTATCTTATTCCGCCTCTCGTCGTCACTCCACACGTCCCATCAGATATCGACCACGCCATAGACTCTTACACACTTCCGGCCTGGCGCAACAATTTTTCAATCCTCCAAAGACCACCCCCCCCTTCAATTTACAACGGATATTTCTTTTCTTTACACCGAAGACCTCCTCATCCATGCCCTCCCTAATCTCCCCCTGCTTGCGGCTCAACTTCCGGCGACTCTATCCCTCTCTCTGCCGTCCATCTGAACCCCCACACCCCACCCTTCTCGTTCTTTCAACCAACTCAGACACCCGTTTTACCCTCTCAGCACCATCAATTTCATTCAGAAGACCAACAATTAACCACGGTTACAAATTATTGGAGATATTGGAAATTTTGTCAATTTATTTCAACAACAAAAAAAAATTCACCACGGTTACAAATTTTTGGAGATATTGGAAATTTTGTCAAATTTATTTAGACAGCAATCAATTAACCAACTGTTACAAATTATTGGAAATAGTTCACATTATTGGATACAACAAAAACTTATCTACGACGACGATAATCTACTTCTGGATTAGGATTTCCTTGGCATCCTATCAGATGACATCTTCCTTGATTACAAGAACCGCCGTTGCAGTTCTTCAGGTGATACCTCCATCGGTCCATCGCGATGAAGACATGGCCACATGGACACCTCCTCCGAAACCACTGAAATCATCAAGACAATTAATTATTATCTTCGCCATTACACCTCTGTCCAACCCCTCCAACAACGGTTCTCCCTTACTCAGTTTCAATTACCTTTTTCGACCTGGCCTTTATCCTCGTTTTTCCTTCCGCTATCACCCTCCCGCTACCACCGGCCTGGTTGGCGATCCTCTCGGTCTCACCTGCACCAGTGGAAGACTTCTTCTCCTTCCGGACACGTTTCACCTGCCAAATTCAAACAATTTCAGGCCATCATTTTTTTTCAAGCAAGTGCGCCCCCCTACATCCACACACTACTAGCCCGGCTCCTCACCTTAACAAACAACGCCTCCAAGTCCTCCTCCTCCTCCGGTCCCGAATATTGGACCTACATACAAACCATTTCCGACAGTCAATCTTTTTATCAGGTCATCTACTCAGGGGTTTCATCTTTATTAAATTGGCAAACAACTCATCCCTTACTTGATAATTACTGCCGCCTGTTGTCCCTCTTCCACCACTACTACCCGGCTGCATTTCAGTTCTGTGGCCCACCTCCTAAACACACATGTCACCATTACTTCTCCACTCGCAAGAAAGAACAAAAAATAAACCAACACAAACACAACCACCCCCCAAACAAAAAACGACATAAATAATAATAAAACACAAACAAACAACAAAAAAAAATCAATAAAAACAGACCAATCCACAGACATCTCAACGATAACTACTTACCACCGTGCCAACTGCTGCGGCGTCATCATCTAACAAGAAGCATAGAAGCAAGCAACAACAACATAATCAGCCTTAACTGAGCAAACCATATGACAACAATAGCACCTCACCTGAGCACGTTAAATCTATGACTTCGATTCCAGAAGCCCTGCCACTCCCTGAGCCTACCTCAGGAAGGCGAGTTAACACAACTCGACACTCGGGTAGGTTGTACCCCAAAACATGACCACGATCTTCTCTGCGATGCGGCAAAGGTCGAAGACTTCGACGCGACTCGTTGGGGGACACCTCCATCACAGAAATTGGAGGCTGGTACTCCTCGCCCTCACAACCAGACGTCTGCCGTCCTCCACGGGATTGGAGTCCCTCGCCAAAAATCCCAAGTCCAACGTCGTCTGCGGTACCCACCGGGCATAGTGGACACCTTCCCCATCATAGAAAGGCGTCACCCGGAACCTCATCCGAGGCCCCAAGATAATCCTGGCAAAATGCCCATTTATACATCACACAACCCACGCACCAAATACACCCTCCCCTGGGAATAAGTCAATTTACTTACTCCAGATTTGGGTCCACGGACGACCTTCCTAATTTGAGCTCGTTCGGAAGAAACCTGCTGTGCAGATTCAAATCGTCCCGGGGCGGAAAGAGCGCAATCTCACGGGACCAACTGGGATGACGGAGGACCACGCAACTCCCGTCCGTCAGCCCCAAATCTTCAGGCCCCATCTATTCGGAGGGTCCGTCCTCCACGACCCAACACGCAAAATGGACCCCCCGAATCTTCTCCGTGATGAAGAAACGCAGCCCCCTTCCCCAGGACACCCTGCAATAACGACCAACTTTAGGTTTACCAGCCCTTCCCTTCACCAGGACCTTGTTATTTCTCATTATTATCTCTTAATCTTATAATCATACATTTTCCCCCCAACCAATGAAGGGGACACGTCCAATCCTTTCCCTGCGCTGGGCAGATAGGGCACGACATCCCGCACTATCGGCCCAGTAGATAATTCTTCGATTACCACCATGGTCTAAACACATCAACCAACACATGTTACTTATAATTTTTTTTTATCATCATTATAATCCCATCTTAAGAACAGGTAACCATAACTACTCATAAGGACAATATTAATTTCCGTAATTTTTAGCCCAGTATTAATCACCATTATTGTTTACCAATTTTTTCTTTAATTGTTAGAGTACTTTTTATTTTACATTAATTTCTGTTACATTCTCAGACATTTTAATTGTAGGATCTATGAACTAATTTAGATAACTATTTTCGTCATCACACCATTGTTTTCACATCTGGCACTCCTGTCTTTGGCTTACTTTGCTTCGGCCTGCCGGGCACATATATATTTTTCAGACAGCTCCAATCCGGTCCAATCGGCTACACACATGCAGTCCTCCTCACCCAATTTTAATAATTTTCCTATCTAAGAATTTTAATTTTTTTAAATTTTTCAATCTCTAAATTTTAACAATTTTCCTATCTAAGAATTTTAATTTTCACAATTTCTCAAACTCCCAATTTTAATAATTTTCCTATCTAAGAATTTTAATTTTTTACAATTTTTCAATCTCTCAATTTTAACAATTTTCCTATCTAAGAATTTTAATTTTCACAATTTCTCAAACTCCCAATTTTAACAATTTTCCTACCTAAGAATTTTAATTTTTGCAATTTTTCAAACTCCCAATTTTAACAATTTCAATATCTAAGAATTTTAATTTTTGGCAATTTTTCAAAATCCCAATTTTAACAATTTTCCTATCTAAGTATCTTAATTGTTTCCATCAAAATCTGCTACCTCATTTTTAATTTTTCGTTAATAATTTTCTGACTTTCCTACATAAGTTTTAAAAATTTGTTTTAGTTTTTTCTTTAATTTTACCAGCCATGCACGCATTTATGCATGCATTTTATTCTGCTAAAATACCTCCCCATTATATTTCATTCACGAACACACTTTACGTCAACAAAGTTTACATGCAATTGTCCACCCACCACCATCGCGAATACATACCTCTCCATACTTAATTGAAAAAAAACACAAATTTACTTACTTGGATTTTTTGACGAATTTTCCCGACTTTTCTGAATACGTTGACGCCAAGTAGGTACACAGAATCTGACTGAATTAAATCTCGCATTTTTTCGTTTGTTGCGGTAGGGCCACCGCTTACTAAAGGTGGATATTGTGAAAGAGCAGGTTTGGTCAACTTCATTAATGCCAAACCCCTTAATTAGTATGCCGCTCACCTCCATCATCTCTTACAAACCAGAGACAATGTTGGAAAACAGCTTCGTCACAACCTCATCTGAGATATCTCTATTCAGCGTAGCCAACCGGTTCATAATCGGTCAACACATAGGTATCAATTAGGTATTGCTAGGATATATAAGCGAAAGCGCAGCCACCATAAAAGGAGGACGGTCGAGGAAGTATTTTGTGCTACTGCAGGTTACCTCTCCCAATATTATTGGGAGAGGCAGAGTTCTGCCTGTTTGTACAAGTAATAAATAAAACCTCTCTAAGAAAAGTGCAACCAAGTCTCATCTCGCCTCCCAATTATTACGAACACACCACAACGACGACGACGATCGTCTCATCTTCCTCATCACCACCATCACTGCAGTCAACCCCCCATAAACGGAACTTCACAGAAGTCTTCTCCATCCTTTGAGACTCTTGATAGTAGTCGTTGAAACTGGTTGCCTGCTTGGTCTTCTTGGCGTGGATGCTGCGCATGAATCTGTATTACACCATGGATAGGTTACTGGTGTTGTGAAGAGTGGGACAACATGGGCAGATATTGTGCTACGCGCCTCATGCCACGATTTGGTGCCTGTGTCCGAATATTCGGGAAAAAAATTTTGATGGACATAAAAGGAACAATATTATCTTAAATTCATTCTGTAACATCAACCTGAGCCTGTTTGGGGAGTGACTGTGCATAATACACTTCAAACTGAGCTCAAAAATGGGGGCGAAGGCACCAAGTCCTGCAGTACAAAGCCCTATCTCTGTAACCAATCAAAACCAAGCCTACCCTGGGGTCGTCCATTCACAATTTGCATTAAAATTAACGAGTTTAAAAATATTTCAAGACAATAGATCAATCTATAAAATAAAATAAACCCAAACAAATATTTGTCAAAATTTTCACGAAAGTGACGAATTTCATGACAGCTACATAATCAAATATCTTTATAGTTCGGGGGGACAAGTTTAGGTGGAAGCACATGCATATTGTGTCTGACAAAAATCATAGGGCAGTATAGACAGTAACCAATCCATGGTGTAATACAGATTCATGATGCTGCGTCTGGGGACAATATCGTAACCGATCTCATGGACACTTAAAAGTTCTCTTCTTATCAACAAGCACTTATCAAGATTTAATTGTTCTTTAACTTCTTCCGTTTAATGGGGGCAGATTTCTTGTCAGGTTTTACGTCTTGATTGGAATGTGGATTGATTTTAAAGCTTGCTTACTGGACGAGGACGAAATTGCGAATGAGGACTGATTGTTGAATGCTGGGCTTTTTATTTACTGGAGGCAGTTAAGGATTAGTTATATGTGGTGGTAAGCAGCAAGTAAGCAGTCAATGCAAAGTGAAGGGTCACTTACTCGGGGAGTCGGATAGCGCGATACCTGAGGAAGGGTTAGTTTTCTCCTATCAGGGTACCGAAATAAGTTTATTGGTAAATTGGGTGGGATTAATATTTCCAGACCTTGCAGCACATACTGTTCTGAAAAAGATTGGAGGAAAAATATTCCAATGTTTTCATAAGGCGCAAGTAACTCAATATTTTTGACCAGTCGTTGATACCAAACCAAACCACACATTTCTGGAAGTTTTAGCCTTTCTAATTCTTGAAAGATATGTATTGTTCAGAAATAATACTTATTATAAACAAGTAGAGAATACTTATGAATGCAAAATTTTACGAATTTATTCCTCAAATTTTATGGAAAATATGATACAAATAAATATCAATTTGGCAACTTGTCTATAATGGATTTAAATACTTATAATCAAAAGTTTCGACATTATGATATAATATGAATAATTATTTCTATTCATTAAATTAATAAAAACATGCAACTGTTTCAATGTAAATTTGCTACATTTGATTGACTCTGACCCATCCCCCTCTAGCTTGGATGCATTAAACTGAACACAGATACATTAAAAAATAGCACATTCTTGTCATACTTTAGTTACCTAATTAATTAACTAATTAGTCAATTAATTCTATAACCTTACACTTCGCCCGTGTAGGATCTCCTATGAATCGTGACCTGGGATTCCTTAGTGAACGTACATATTTTACAAGAGTCGCAAGCATGGGGTCGAAAGGGTGAGGGCATGTGGAGGCGCAAATGACTCTTGTGATCGGCCCCCTGATTACAAACTTCGCAATGAAATCCATACACTCGAGATATGTTGTATGTAGGAAGCAAGTAACGAGTTAAATGCATAGCACGCCATGCAAAGTGAAGGGTCATTTGGTCGCCGAATCGGGTAGCAGCCGTTTACCTGAGGAATGGTTAGTCTTCCTCGTGGCAGGTACTGAAATAAGTTTCTTGGTAAATTGGGGTGGGATTAATATTTCTTTCCAGGATCACATTATGAGGAATATCAGAGGAAAAATATTCCATTGTTGTTCTAAGGGGAGGTTTCTTGGTGAATTGGGATTAATATTTCCAGACCTTCCAAAACTTACTATTTTGAGGAATATTGAGGAGGAAAAAATATTCCATTGTTTTTCTAAGCCGCAATAACTCAATATTTTTAACCGGTCGTTGATACCAGACCAAGCATTTCTGGAATTTTTCGCCTTTCTTCAAGGATATTGTTCACAAATAATAAGTAGAGAATATTTATGAATAGAAAATGGTTAAGAATTTATTCTTCGGATTATTGGGGAAAATACTTCTAGTAAAACTCGACATCAATTTGACAAATTGTCTATTTTGGAATTAAACACAACAAAAATTATGATATGATATGAATAATTATTTATACGTATCTATTCAATAAACTACTAAATACATGCAACTGTTTCAATATCAAATATGCTAAATTCTACTAAATTTGATTGACTATAATAAACTCTGAATGCATGTGACCCATCCCCCCCTAGCCAGTCCTCCCCCACGACTTGGAACTGAATCGGAATATTTGTAAAATTCGTGAATTCCAAAAACTTAATTAAAACTTAAAATTAAAAAAACTGTCTGGTTGGGATTTCTCATGCGTATGAATCAATCGAATGTGGATTGGATACTCAGGTCGTTCCGATTTTTGCAGACAATTTTCAAAAAGTGCATGAAAATATTCGTTTAGGATTCATCACTAATAATAAAGTGTTAGTATGATCCCTGGGTCCCTGGGTCCGTCTTCCAGCAATGCAACTCGCCCCACCACTGAACCATCGTGACTGGCCACCGCGGTACTCTCTTCTTCTCGCTCAGTCGGATCTGATCAACAGACCGACAACAACACATTTATCCACAAGTCCTCCAAGTTTCACGCCCACCTCCTCCTCCCACTTAAAACCAACCACAACCCAACAAAATAAATAACTACATACATACATACATTATACATACATACACGCATACATTATATATACACACATATACATTGTACATATACAAACATATTACCCCTCGGGGTTGTATTGTTTACGCCGATAAAGGCCAAAGTGCCGTAAATCAAGGCCAAAGTGCCGTAAATCAAGGCCAAAGTGCCGTAAAATAAAGGCCAAAGTGCCGTAAAATCAAGGCCAAAGTACCGTAAATCAAGGCCAAAGTGCCGTAAATCAAGGCCAAAGTGCCGTAAATCAAGGCCAAAGTGCCGTAACATCAAGGCCAAAGTGCCGTAAAATAAAGGCCAAAGTGTCAATAAATTACGCGCTGTCGTAGTAAATTACGGGGTACCGTAAGAAATTACTGTAATACGTTATATGCTATAGGGTGCCGTATTAAATTGTAACAAATTGAACAATGCCACCAAAAGGGCAAAGGACTCAAGAAGAAGAGGCTGAAGCGAAAAAACGAAATTCTGAAAATAAGCGCAGGTGGCGTGCAAACCGTTCAGAAGAACAACGTTTAGAAGAGCGAGAAAGGAATGCAGAAAATAAGAGAAACCGAATTGCAGGTCTCTCGGAAGAACAACGTTCCCTTGAACGAAGGAAGAATGCAGAGAATGAGCGAAACCGAGTTGCAAGTCTATCTGCAGAGCAACGATCACTTGAACGAGAAAATAATGTAATAAATAAGAGAAACCGAATCGCAAATCTCTCAGACGAACAACGTTCCCATGAGCGAGCAAAAAATGCAGAAAATGAGCGAAACCGAGTTGCAAGTCTATCTGAAGGGCAACGTTCCCTTGAACGAGAAAGAAATAGTCAAAATAAGAGAAGTAAAATTGCAAATATGACAGTACCCCAGAGAAATGTACACAGACTTGAACATGCAGCAGTTGCATCAACGTCAAGAGCCGCAAGGAGACTTCAAACTTTAAATCAGACCACGCTCGCGGCATCAATTAACAGGTTCAATGAAGCCGATCTACAGCAGCACAACTGTATAGCATTAATTGCTATATGCTCTTTCTGTGGTGCAAAACATTTTTTAATGGAACGGCCACAAGACAAAAAATTTACACAATGTTGTCAAAAGGGGAAGGTTGTTCTTCCTCCTATTAAATTAGCTCTTGGTATAGAAAAATTAATGAAAAAAGAGCATGAATATTCTAATAACTTTTTTGAGAACATTCGCTCAATTAACAGCGCATTGGCTTTTGCCTCAATGGGGGCAAATATCGCCCCTCCCCCTGGATATGGACCTTATTGTTTTCGAATTAATGGTCAAATTTACCACAGAACTGGATCCCTTCATCCAACGGGGGCCAAAGAAAATTTGCCCAACTTTATATTCTTGACCCCGATGAGGCATGTGATCAAAGAATGATGATTCGTGAAAATGCACATTGTAATGCTGAGATTATGCGAGAGTTGGGTTCATTCATGGCCCAAAATAATCCTTTCGCTAAAGCATTTAAAATGCTTCACGAGGTTGAAAAAGAATGCTTAGCAGAAGCTGCTCTTCATGGGGTAGCACCAGCGACTGTAGCTATGGCTATTGTTCAAGATCGGAAATCTGACCAAAGACGATATAATGTTCCTAGAGTAAATGAAGTTGCAGTCATTTTTCAAAATGCTGACGGTGAACCTCCTCTTGAAAGAGACATTCTCATCCATTGTAGACCCAATGAAAATGATTCAAATCCAAAGAGAACTGAACGGATAAATATTTTGGATCCCAATTTGGAACCAATGGTATATCCACTGTTATTTCCATATGGAGATCAAAGTTGGGGAATTGATCTTAAGCTTAATCGGCCCCCATCATTGGCAAATATGAGACGAGCTTCTGCCAATCCAAGAACAAGGATTACTCAAAGTATTATGGGTACCGTCTATCAATTCGTGACGAGATGAATCCATTTCTATGTGCAGGAAAGCTGACACAGCAATACTTTGTAGATGCATATGTTAAAACTGAGGCTAATAGATTGAATTTCTGCCGACAAAACCAGAGCACTTTACGTGCGGAACAATATGCTGGGCTCATGGATTATATCCATAATGCAGCCAATGACCAAGGACTAATACCTGGAAGAGCGGTTATACTGCCTTCTTCTTTCATAGGAAGTCCAAGAAATATGGCCCAAAATTACCAAGATGCTATGGCAATTGTGAGGAAATTTGGAAAGCCTGATTTCTTTGTAACTATGACATGCAATCCAAAATGGCCCGAAATAACAGATAACCTTCAATATGGCCAAAGAGCGGAATTTAGACCCGATTTAGTAACCAGGGTCTTTAACCTAAAGCTAAAAGAATTGTTGGATGATATTTCCAAGAAACATATACTTGGCATTTTAACAGCAAAAGTTCATGTAATTGAATTTCAAAAGAGGGGACTTCCGCATGCCCACATTCTTTTAATGGTTAAAAATGACGGTCCTGTGGATGCCGAAAAACTTGATCAGCTTATATCCGCTGAAATACCAGATATTAATGAATATCCTCGGTTACATGCAGTTGTAACAAAGCATATGGTACACGGCCCATGTGGTTCGGCAAATCTAAACTCACCATGTACGGGACCTGACGGAAAATGTACAAAAGAATTTCCAAAGCCATTCAAAAATGAAACTTTGGTAAACTGCGATGGTTATCCAAAATATCGTAGACGAAATACTGGCCAAACTGATGTAAATGGCAGACAGATTGACAACTCTTGGATTGTCCCATATAATCCATATATGAGCTTGAAATATAATTGTCACATTAATGTAGAAAGCTGTGCATCTGTAAAAAGTGTCAAGTACCTTTTCAAATACGTGTATAAAGGACATGACTGTGCAAATATTGCTATCTCTGAACAAGACGTCCTTAATCATGATGAAATTAAAACTTTTATGGACTCAAGGTACATAAGTGCTCCAGAAGCTGCCTGGCGACTTTTTGGCAATTCTATGCATGAGCAGTCACATACAATCTATAGACTGCCAGTACATTTTCCGAGTGAACAAACTGTGTACTTCAATGCAGATAATGTAGAAGCTGCGGCCGAAAGGGCCGGATCAAAAGAAACTATGCTGACGGCTTGGTTTAAATTAAACGATACAGATGAAGATGCAAGGCTTTATTTATATGCCGATATCCCTGAACATTATGTCTTTAATAAAGTAAGTGGAGTCTGGAAACCACGTCAAAGAGAGACAAATAATACAATCGGTAGAATGTATCCTGTTAATTTATCTACCGACGCAGAAAAATATTGCCTAAGACTACTGTTGCTTCATAAGCGAGGGGTTACTTCCTTTGAAGATCTTAGAACTGTGGAAGATGTAATCTATCCAACCTTCAAAGAAGCAGCCCAAAAAAGTGGCATATTTAGTGATGATGCTACTTGGGACTTTGCATTAACCGATGCAGCAATTTGGAAAATGCCTCGGCAAATGAGAGACTTATTTGCGTATATCTGCGTGTTTGCAGTTCCTCCTAACGCTTTGGAACTTTTTGAAAAATACAAATCCGATTTGTATGAAGATTTTGCAAGAGATGCAAGGCACAATCACACAGATAATTGCCAGCATTGTACAAATCTTGCTTTAGTAGAAATTCAAGCAATTCTTATCTTGAGCTACAAGAAATGCGTAGACTTTGGCTTGCCGTCTCCACCAGCCAATATGCGTGCGGCTGCGGACGAGTATTTTGATGTACTTGCAGAGAAACAAAAAGGTGACGCATTGCAAGATACTCTTAACGATGAGCAACGAAATGCTTTCGATACAGTATTAAATGCTGCCGAAAATGAAAACCTTCCCCTTAAAATAAATCTAAGCCAAAGTATCCCGTTCCGCCTTAAAACGGATCAAATGCAATTAACATGGGAGAGGTGAACAACGTTCCCAAATTTGTCAAATACAAGACCTATTGAACAATTTTAGTTTTTATCCAAGAAAGAATATTGTAATCGAACAACTTCAGTCAAAAATTTGAACTTATTTCACCACATGTTGTCAAAAATCCCAAAAAAAGGTAACCAGAAACTGGCGAAGCACGAATGGGAAGCACCCGACAAAAGCTTCCCCGAATTGGGCGGAAGGAGATGTATGGACCATTCGAAACAAAAAGTAATTAGCTTTAACCTTTGTATATTTCTGACCAAAATTTCGCCTAAACTAATGCATTGCTTCAGTTTATATGTGCATTTGACCAAAGTTGCATTACTTCCGGAACACCCTCTATGAGTCATGACGCTGGATTAATGGTCACACAATTCAAGAAATAAACAGAATTGAACAAAGGAATTTTATTTCAATTTCCAAACCAGCCATACATGACAATTATGGGCGAAGTACGGAGGTCGAGTTCGATGGGAGAGGAGTGCGGAACCCATGGTTTTTCGGAGCTGGTGGCAATACATAGATTTGCACGCTCCGGATTGTGACCCTTTGTTTTAAGAAATATGTACATGGTAAAAATACGTGGCCAAATTCTGTAAGTTCTTAAATACAGTACAATTGGAACTGAATTCGATCGATGTGTGATGATCCAATAAGCTAGAATATATGTATAGCTTTACTCCTATGTACATCCCGGGATTGTGACCCTTTTGTTTTAAGAAATTTGTATGTAGCATGGTAAAAGTAAGCTAGGAATACATACGTGGCCAAATTCGGTACGTTCCTAAATATACTTCCCCCTCTACAGTTGAACTGAAATTCGATCGGGTCCATGATAAATACATTGATAGATATGTAGTTTTATTTCTATACTCAATTCGCAGCATACAATAAATACGTACACCGTTTACTTTTATGTACAACCAAGCAATCAGCAGCACAATATGAATGAACAGTTAATCATGATAAGTTTCCATGCCCTTTGGACTACAAGATTGTGGTCTTACATAATTGGTCACAAATCTGTACAGGAGTAAACTGATGGGTCAGGTTAAGGAAAGGATTTTATTTCAATTTTCATACGTACACGGTAAAACCTAACGTTAATCCTTTGAACGGCGAGAGGGAGACCCCTGGTATGGGATTTCACATGTCGGACAGCATCGTCTTATCTCACTCAAATCTGCGTTCCAGGGGTCAACGCTGACCAATTTGGCAGCAGCGGCGGCGCCAATGTTGGGGATTTTTGCGCGGCGTGGTGTCACAATGTTGAAGGAATAGGGAATTAGATTTATCGGCGGCGTTCATTCATACATCATGATGCAGCATCCGAAAAGCCGGAGGACGCCAAGAGGAAGAAATATGAATTCCTCCAGGACAGATTTGTTCGATGGTTATAGAATTAGTCGAAATATTTCAGGCCAAACTTGAACAATGGACGATTTCTCCATTCGGAGTGGGAATTGCTTCTTCCGCATGATAAAATTCGCCCATTTTTTCAACTTTGACCTGAAATATTTTGAACAGTTCGACCCAACCATCGCACAAAGTGTCTCAAGAAACGTTGGTTGTATTGACTTGAACCACATAATTTTAAAATTTCAACCTAATCGGATAGTTACACTTCACACCATCGCATTGTTAGTTATGAAAAGTTTTCATGCACTATTTTACATATGCATTGAAAGATATTGGTCATGATTGTTGGTAAAATTGGCAGCATTGAAGGCCTAATTCTGCAATTTGAAGGATTAAATTAAGCTAAAATAAGCAGTCTTTTTAAAGAGATCGTCAAGCTCATGGAATGACTATCAATATAAAAAATATGAACCTACTCATACCCTCCCTTCAGATTTACTGGTTCCTTAATTTCCAATTGCAATTTCAATCCTTCAAATTTTCAAACATTTTCTTAACTAGACGAGAGGATGAGGAGATACATATGTACATAATCAGGTGAAAGTGAATAAGCAATTAACATGAAATATGCATGCACCAATTGGTTCAGCACCTCATAATAATATTTGTAACATTAGAGTTCCTTAATTCGGATTTACATATAATTTTAAAGTTTGAGATTCTAATATTTCATTCTTGCCTACACGAGAAAAATGAGAAGTGAAAGTGCATGCATAAGCAACTATATGAAATGTGCATACTACTTAGTGAATGCATACATAATGGCATCTGAATGAGTCACGACGCCGTATTAAAGGTCACACGATTCGCGACGCAGAAGAGAACAAATGAGTTTTATTTATTTTCAAACCGGCCTATTTACATGGATGGCATTAAATTGTCGGTGAAATAGGTCGAGCTCTGGAGGCCATAAGCCTGGACAAAACCAACCTTTTGTCCTGGTTTTTCATGAAAATTTGCTGGATATATTTCATCCTCTGGATTATAATCGAAGAAATATCCATGCGCAACATGGTAAAAATAAGGTAATAATATGTGTGTAAATTTCTGTACGTTTTTAAATACTTGTTCTCTTACAGGTATATATTTATTTGAACTGGAATGAAATTTCGATCGATTTGATGATCATTTGGATAACTTTATTTCTATGAGGCACCCCACTACTATATTTATATTTATTTACTTTATAGGAGCTATAAAGGGAATTACCAAAATTAGCCAAGTTAGTAAATATTAAATCACGTACTCATTGTCTTTATGATTTTTTAAATAAAGTATGCTGACAACTATCAAAATGTACGTAATTTCTTCAGAAATCCTGTATTTTCGTATGACTGTTGCATGCATTATGGATTTTGCATTTGCACCCTACCCTAAACCCCGTTTCGCGTTACTTGAGTTCACATTGAGGATGAGTACATTAACCGAATGAGTCGAATTATTTTATTATTTTACACCAGTTATTTTTATTTTGGCGTAAAAATCATACGAAATTCAATAATTTAAACGCCAAAATATAAATAAAGTACAAATAAAAATACAAAATATGTGGTGAACTCAAGGTTCACCACATAGCGTGAAACGGAATTTACATACATTGCGGAAATGGGCCCCTATTGATTGATTGATATTTGCCCCCAGATAATTCATTTTGACTCACGCTACTTACATCATATGTGTCCCCGTAAAAATAGTGCAGTGCATATGCAAGAGATCAAATTCATACAATGGCATTTTTATTGATTGCATCAACTTTTTCATATGAAGACAAAATTGTCATAAATTTATTAAATTAACTAATTTGAGATAGAACAACCTTAATACGTATTATGTAAGATATTATATTTTATTCTTCTGATTATGACTGAGTATTATTGATCAGTGGCCGCGGAAGCCGTGGGGACATGTGGGGACATTGACATTGTAGGATACTAGGGGAGGGACGGGTTTATATAAGATGGGCAGATGATGGGGACATCGAAGAACGGTGGGGACATTGTCCTCTGTCCCCAAGCTTCCGCGGGAACTGTTATTGATTCGCGAAATTTGGCACGACTTGATCTCTTACTTGACTTTTGCGCAACTATTCTGCACAATTAAGTATGTAAGGCTCTAACGAGTAATAATTACGAATATTTAGTTCTGCTATGTTCCTCATACGACGTCGTATTTGTCATAGTACAAATCCCTGGGGTCCTTATCGTCATCTTCGAAATAGTACTCGTCATCGTAGTCGTAGTCAAAGCTGCGGACGCGATATGGCGTGTACGTGTTCGCCTCGCCGTTCAAGTCCATCTGCGCCAGGTCGTGCCTGCTTCCTGGGCGAGAGGAAGAGTTGTACATGCCTGCAAAAAATTAGTGGATTTATTAAGGAATGTAATTACGATTATGAAGTTGACGTCATGACCAAAAGCAAGATATTTTTTAATCATTTCTCGACTCTGTTATGTATTTGATTTCTTGCGGGTTTGCTACATACTCACAAACTTGCCCTCAAATATTTTGCCAAATTCTGACCACCGCACAAACTGCCTCAAGAAACGTTGGTTGTATTGACATGGACCACATAATTTCAAAATTTTAACCAAATCGGAGGGTTACACTTCACACCATCGCATTGTCAGAAAGAAACGATAGAAATGTGAGGTGCAAGAATCTGGGAGAAAGTACAAGAAATATGCGCTATCTAATTAACCACGCGCCGTATAATGTATAGCGGCGGGGCGTCACTTCTTGCGCGGTACATTTCTTGCAGGTCAACATACCTGCCAGAAAAGCATTTTATTCCCATTACTTCTTACAAGTGGTTACTAGCTAAGAACTCGTTTTTCGCCTTTGAAAATTTATTTTAAAGACCAAATTGTAGTCAGTAAGTTGAATGACGGTGAGGTTTAAGGGAGAGATCTCTTCCTTCAAAAAGCGTCAAAATCTGGGGGAGTGTACATTACAATAAAAATGGAAACTCTCTGTTGTACAGTCGTACAGTATTTTATGTAAAATAAATTCGTAGAGCTGAGAAATGATTAAAAATGTGCAGATTTTGGCTATGAGTCGTCCAGTCCTACATTCATTTTAATTAGTCTTTAATTCAAATTAAATTTATAGAAAAAAACATTTAAATTTGAATGTGTACATACTGTCGGAAAAGTGAACACCAGGGACGTCATAAATATCTGTGACATACAGGAATTATTAGAGAGAATTTCATAAATATTTTGATTGACAAATTGTATGAACAAACCGGCAAGATATTCCTTCACAGACTTTTCTGCAATGAGACGAAACGCAATCTTGAAGAGACAGATGCCCATCCCGATCCCACTGAAAGAACAAAATTGGCATTCGTTTTCTTCAGACAGCGGTCAAAATAATGGATTAAATTGACTTAAAATTTGGTGCACACGACACGGTCAAAGTAATGGACAGATTAAAGAAAATAAATTTGGGGTCATGTTACATAATTTCTCGAGTTGGAAATTGAACGCAAAATAATTGCATGAAATTACACGTGCCCTGGTTTGAGGTTTTTGTACACATTATTATAATTTTTAGTCGATTATTTTGCTAATATGTAAAGGTGAAAGGTTTTACAAGGTCATGATCTGGTCAGCCGTCGCTCCGGGTCGTATCAAATTGAAGCCTAAGATGAAAAGCTAGAGGAGGAAAATAGAAGACGTTGATTACTTTTGTTCATCTTGTTTGTTTAGTTGGCATCTTTATTTATTTTAACGGTGCTGGTTTAGGTAACAGGCAGTGGCCGCGGAATCCGTGGGGGACATTAATATTGTATGTCGGATGGGGATGGGGGAGGGACGGGTTTATATATTTAGCATGGGGAGACGATGGGGACATCGAATAATAGTGGGGACAGAGAGACGATGTCCCCATGCTTCCGCGGTCACTGATAACAGGTTCACTTTCACTTATCTTCTGTAAACTTACCTCGATTGCCAGCGTGATACAGAGGAAGTGGGAGACACAAATCCACACCTGCATATATATTATGTACATATGTATAAGTATAATATGTGTTTAGCTTTTTCGAAATAAATGTATGTAAAATGAACATGGAAAGAACAATAATGAATAAAATCTATTTGTAAACGTAAAAAAAATAATATGTGTACCGGAAATGCTCTATTTATACCCGGGTCTAAAGATACAGGCTACGAGTTGAGACCTGCCATAATTGTAATTTTTTCGAGCGTACATAACTTGAAGCAATTAAACGCCTGCCATAATTAGATATCCGTTTATATAAAATTCAGAAATCTTGCAGTCCAGACCCGCCAATAAATAAAGCATTTATGGTAATTGAGATAATTAGGATAAGCAGATTCATACCTGATTTTTGACACAGGCATTCTCCACGTTTTCAGTCTGAAGTGAAAGTGAAATTACATTCTTAGAAAAGCAATATTAATATAATACCAAACCATATTCATATATACAAAATTGGTATTTGCGTATATGTAAGCTCGGCATTAAAGTTTTACCATTTTAGTAAGAAATTTTTTACGGATCGGTATAATTTTAATATTTCTACCATGTGGTAGCAACTTTAATGCCGAGAAATTAAGTCCTGCCAGTTCACAATGCATCATTAAAACAAAACGGGTTTTAATTACTTTTATTTTATAGCAATTTTTATTGATATGTGAATTTCTAGCGAGTCGAAAAAGTCGTAATTTACGATAAATAAATACACAAGTTGCATTTATTTATATGGATAAAATATGTATCAAATAAGATGCAAATAAGATGTGAGACGTTGTGTGCAACATGCATAATTAATTTATCCACAGGGAATGATTTCTGGATTGGAAGTAGGTTAGACATAAAACAGGAAAAGTTGATAAAGTGCTTTCCACTTTCTATTCAAGATTTCCCTAAAATTGTGTCCGGACCATTTCCATTTCCGCGAAATTTTACGAGCTGTATGTTAAAATGTGGAGTGAAATCTTAAGATCTGAATTAGAATACTTTTGATAATTATCTATGTGCATAAAAGTGAAGAGCACTTTGCGTCTCAAATCCGTCCTGTTTCAGAGATGTCGTAGTTTTGAGATATTTACATCGGTCTAAATGCGACGGTTTCTAATCCGTCCTCATCGCATCGCATTACACGAAGCTTCTCTGGAAATCTTGGCTTGCCGCAGTAGTATCGCGAGTTATGCTGCCAAAGTTGTGAGAGTTGCTTAATACTCGCATCTGGAAACAATAGCTCTCCTTCCAATTAAGCCGAAGAGTTGACCCAACCAAGTCTTTCACGCGTCTCTAAACTAGCAAAGTAAGTATGCTTACCAGGGTTTCGGTTCGTGCGGGTTTGCCACATTTCTTGCACAGTGAAGTGAGAAATGGGAGAAATGAGAGGTGCAAGAAACTGGGAGAAAGTGAAAGAAATATGTGCCATCTAGTTACGCGCAGGATGAAATATGGCAGCGCGAAGTAGTTTCTAGCGCTTTGCATTTCTTGCAGGTCAAAATATTTACCGGCAAAAACGACTTTCTTCCCGATATTTCTTGCAAGTGGTAATTTTCACCCAAAAGAAGGCGTCGCCAGTGACTACTTTCACACAAAACAAGGCGTCGCCAGTGACTACTCAAACCAAAACAAAGGGTCGCCAGTGACTACTTTCACCCAAAACAAAGGGTCGCCAGTGACTACTTTTACCCCAAAACAAAAGGGTCACCAGTGTCTACTTTCACCCAAAACAAGGCGTCGCCAGTGACTACTTTCACCCAAAACATAGGGTCACCAGTGACTACTTTCACCCAATGTTTCGCTTCTTACGGGTTTGCTACATTTCTTGCAGTGGAAAGCAAGCTATGCAAGAAATGCGAGGTGCAAGAAACTGGGAGAAAGTGCTAGAAATATGCGCCATCTAGCCACGCGCCGTACTAACTACAGCGGCGCGGCGAAGTTTCTCGCGCCTTGCATTTCGTTTCTTGCAGGTCAAAATAAACACCTGCAAGAAACCACTTTCTCCCCGTTATTTCTTGCACGTGGTTTCTTTCCCCCGAAACCCTGGTGGTTTCTTGTGCTTTACTTTGTTCTTGTGCCGTCCTCACTCAATTGCTCATGGAGGAAAACACAACGCAGTTCTTAATCTTTTAGCAGGCAGCTCATTTCGTTACTTAACTTCCACCCACCACGACTTGCTACTTATAATTCCGTGTTACCAACTTCTGTGTTGCTCACCCGACTGGTTGATGAAAGCAGGAGCAAGGCAATAAAAAATTGTGTGCTGTACACAATACAGATTGAGCTGAATAAGAACTCTGCGAATCCACGCCCTTCAAAATTAACAAACAAAGTATGGGTTTTTTAATGCAAAACTTTTCTTTATTTTGAATGGAATATTTTTAGGAATTGAGTACACTTACATTTGCCAGGACTGAACGGAGGCCTCGTGACGTCATTGAGATCGCTGAAGATGAATTTATAGGCAAAATACGACACCATAATTACCGCAATTAGCTGAAATTGAAAGATTAAATATTATTTTTTTAATAAGGTCTACAAGCGTATGCGCTCAGATTTTTAGCAAATTAGTGTCAATCTATCGCAAATTTAGTTGGCATGAAATTTGCAAAGACACAAACTTCCAATCCTCTGGTTTGGCAGAGATATTTGCATCCAAAGAGGAGAAAGTGGGCCATAAATTTGACGAATTTTACACTTTCTAAATTTACGGCGCACTTTCTCCGCCAAATGTGCCCATTGGAAGATCGTGTTTTTTGCAAATTCTATGTCAATTAAATTTGTTATTGATTGATACTAATTTGCTCAAAATCGGAGAGGATACGCTGGGGGATTAGTTTGATTATAAAATTCTGCATGTATAAGATTTTGGCAATATCCGCGATATATACCAAAGCCTGTTTGACACACTATCAATTGCAGAAAAAGGCACATGGCCCCTATTTAGGTGCACCACTGATGCGGATTGCGGTACGGATTTCGGTACGGGTTAATTTTAAAAAAATTTCCAGTCGGATAATTTAATGTTTTATTATTTGCATAATGTCCATCCAGCGCTGGAGGTCATGTCATGTAACTTTTTCTGCAATGTGGACTGATAGTGTATCAAACAGGCTTAATCTGCACGCATAACAGGATTACCGTGCAGGATGGGTTGAACATGAAAGTAGTGAAAGTATCAGTGGCCGCGGAAGCGTGGGGACAATATCCCCCCGGTTATTCATGTCCCCTCACCTGCCCATCTTATACATATAAACCCCTCCCTCCCCTATCCTAACAATGCTAATGTCCCCACATATCCCCCCCTTCAACTTCCGCCGCCACTGTGGATGCATAAAATAACCGTATTTAGTGAAAGGAGGGAGCTTACCATGTCTACCCAGGAGATGAACCTGACATGCTTCCTATTGCGGAGTCGGATGGCTTGATACTCCATGTCGAAAAATATGAATAAAGGAATTGTTGAAACGTCTCTTCACTCCCAAGTTAAACACAATGAGAAAAGTTTCAGCGGCGGTCGGCGGTTGATGTGACGAGTAATCGGACGACGACACGACGACTCGTCGTCCTCCCTCCAACGTGACAGCTTGTCAGATCCACCACTCAATTCTGCCCTGTCCCCAACTTTCTCTCAGCCAAATAAGCGGAGCAAGAAGTGCTCTGATTATCATCAGCCAGAGAGAGAGCGAGAGGAGGGAAAAAGTTGCCTCTGATAAGGGCGGAGAGGAGATAATTTAATGGATCCTGAGAAGAGATCGTCGTGGGCAGAGCAGGAAAATGTCTTCACAACGACGTGGACGTACACGTTGCTCCATGGCAAAAGCTATTTTCGGTGGTCGGATGAGAAGAAGAAGACGTCCTCCTTTCACCCGAAATGTCGCCGGGCTTCCTGTGAATCCATAATTATCTTATCTTTGCAACGGAATTATTAGTTGACGGTTAGGTAAATATGGTTTAATGTAGGACTGGGTGAGGGATAGACAAAATCGGCGCATTTTTAATCATTTCTCGGTTCTGGGATTTTTTTAAATCGTTAAAATCAATACTTTTTTTGTAGTTTCTCGCATCTGGGAATTTATTTTTTTAAATTCTGGACGACAAATTTTGTAGTCAGTAAGTTGATTAATGAAATGGCTGTGAGTTTGTTCACCCAATTTCGAACAGTTCCAATTTTTCTGAGGGTTTCTTAAACTTGAGAGCTCCTCATTCAAAAAGTGTTAAAATCTGGAGTGTATATTTTTTTTTAATTGGGAACGACTTTCTCTACAAATTTGTCGTCCGGATTTTTAAAATAAATTCCCCAGAGCCGAGAAATGATTAAAAATGTGCTGATTTTGAGGATGCGGTATCGAGTCCTACATTAAAAATATAGGAAATTGCAGTGTTCATAAGATTTGTACCCAAGTTTTATGTCAATTTTAAGTGTGGCGTCTCCATTTTGAGCACTGGTCACTGAATTTTTTAACTTCTTTAGTCACCACACAGGTCATCTCTTTCAGATTTATGTATATTTCTCATCTTAATCAAGTAAGTTCCGAATTGATGAAACTGCAACTCTGGCTGATTGTTAATCTTGCTATAAACAAGATTAAGATGGCAATGTCTTTCAATAATTAATGTAGCAGCCGGAATTGAAAAGTTCTCCTTGTTGTTATTATTGTGCAGGGATGTGTTGGTCTAATCCGGTCTGAAGTTTGATCCAGTAAGGCATGGCAAGTACTTATTTATTTATGCAAATTAGGCAGCTATTCGGATTCAACTCTTTATACACACACATTTCTTAAAGTTTCTTAGTGGGGAGAAAGTGAAGAGTGAGTCGAAAAGTTAAACTTCACTTCATTTCGGCAGCAAGAAAAGAGTGAAATCTGGAATCAAGAAGGAGAGAAATGTTTGAGTGGCTTGATCTCTATTCGACAAGCAGTGGCCGCGGAAGCCGGGGGGGCATGTGGGGGTATTTCCATTGTTTATATAAGATGGGGAGGTGATGCGGACATCGAATAACTGGGGGAAGGGTTGGTCATCCGATCCGATCCGATCGGATTATCCGAGATTATCCTACCACTTACTATAACATGTATCCGATCCGTCGGATCGGATCGGATATTATCCGACCATGTTGTAGCGAATGGTCGGATAAAAATATCGGATCCGATCCAACGGATCGGATATTATCGGGTTGGATGGGACCAACCCTAACTGGGGGGGGGGATAAGATTGCCCCCTGTCCCCACGATTCCGCGGCCACTGTCGACATACGAGTATGTACATGGAAGGCAGGATGTTGGCCAACTTTGTAAAGGAAAAAGTGGAACAAGTCGTCGCCCAAAGTGAAAGCAATACATCTTGTGAGAGAGAGAGCTAATAAAGCAAGTCAGTCTATTCTCTCGAACTGGATTTTATGTATTCGTTCGTGGGTATATGTAAGGAGTGAATGCTATGAAATTCCAGTCAGACAAAAAAGCGAGTGAGGTGCCTGCTGCAACACATTCATCAAGCAATTGTAGAAACAACTACATGTCCTTCTGGCCTTTAGCCAGTGATGGAATTACGACACGATTGATTCCAGAAAATATGTATGCGTGTTTATTACGGCTTTACACAGATGACATGCATCCTCAGAATGGAGGTCTTGCAGCGTATGCCAACAGATTTTGAGCAAAAAAACTAGTCTGAATCTGTCAGAAATTTAGTTAGTATGGAATTTGGGAAAGATACGATCTCCGAATGGGCACGATTGGCAGAGATATTTGCATCCGGAGAGGAGAAAGCGAGGGGTAAATTTGGAAAGTGTGCAAAATTTGTCAGCTTTAGTACAGTTTTTCTTCTATTTGATTGTAAATATCTCTGCAAAACGTGCCCATTGGGAGATGGTGTCATTTGCGAATTTTGTATTAATTAAATATGTGACTGATTGACGCGAATTTGAACAAAATCGGAGAGCATACGCTGGGAGACCTCCATTCTAAGTTGGTTAACCGTCTGCGTGGGCTTGATTTTGATAGTAAGATATATTTTTTGTGCTTATTTATTTAATCCAGATCGGTTCGACAAAAGTGCAGAATGTTAACCCGGTTTGTGTACAATGCTATAAGGATAAGTTCACATTGTAGGTAAACAACTGGTACAATTTGTCAACCTTGTGTATGTACATACTTCTCTCAAGTGGAACGCACAAAATAACTTTCTCTCTTTCTTTCTTTCTTTCTTTCTGGGTCATGGGTAGCGTAGCGTATCGAGACAAATGTTCCCGTCGTCTTGCGATAGTATGCATGTTTGTAAATATAAATAGCATAGATTTCTAGGAATGTACATATGTAGGTACGCATTTGTAGTTTGTGTACCAAAATATGGGGAAACGCAACCCATAAAAGTTAAAACTTCAAGGTTATAATCCCGTCGTCTTGTGAAAGTAATTATGTAAATATGTATAGTGGTTTATAGATTTTTAGAAATGTGTGTGCATAAATATGTGTATCCAATCTACACAAAATCTACAAAAATGGGGAAACGCAACCCATAAAGAAAAGTGAAGAGTTCAAGGTTATAATCATGCCCAGCAGGGGTGTGATTGCGCATTAAGATTAAAGGTATTATTTTATCCGTGAAGGTAAAAGACGGTTAAATCCGATTCTGTTGTTTTCTGGATGAACTGGAGAGAATTAGTGGTGCAGTGGCTGCGGAAGTGGTGGGGACGTTAACAATGTAGGATGGGGGGAGGGAGACGTTTATATAACATGGGGAGACGATGGGGCCATCGAATAACGGTGGGGACATTGTCCCTCTGTCCCCACGCGTCCGCGGCCACTGGGTGAAACCGAAGAACTGTTGCTAATTAGTGCAGTGGCCGCGGAAGCCGTGGGGACATCTGGGGACGTTAACATTGTAGGATGGGGGAAGGAGGAGTTTATATAGCATGGGGACATAGAATAACTTGGGGGTATTGTCCCTCTGTCCCAACGCTTCCGCGGCCACTGCGTGAAAGTAAAAGACTGTTAAATCCGACCCTGTTGTTTGAATGATACCGAAGAACTGGTGCGAATTAGTGCAGTGGCTGCGGAAGCCGTGGGGACATTAATATTGCGGGACGGGTTTATATAACATTGATAGACGACGGGGACATCGAATATCCGTGTCCCTTTGTCCCCAGGCTTCCGCGGCCACTGGATCCGTGTATAAATATTTTGGTAGGTTTATTAGTTGGATTTCGTTCCGCCATGTGTGCATCGGATTCCGTCTACTTTTTGCAATGTCGAAACAAGCAATTTAATTTCTTTTTATCGCGAAATCCCCAGACACCTGGAGCATAAACACTTTCATTCAATTGAACATACTGATCTGAGTAATCGTGTAAATATTTGATTTCCTCCTGCACTCTATCACACGGCGGGGCTCCAGCCGCCCGTGCCAGCCAAATTAGATTAGGACGACGACGAATTAAAGAGATCATCCAAACAAGAAGGTGGAAATCTTGGAGAAAGTCTTATGAAATGGGGAACAAAATGCATGCTTTCTTTTTAAGATGTCTATGAGTTGATGTTTAACTTGTCACCTAAATCAGCACATTTTTAATAATCATTTCTCGCCTCTGGGAATTTATTTTAAAATTCTGAACGAGGAATTTGTAGTGAGTGAGTTGATTAATGGAATGCAATAGAGGTGAGTTTTTTTAACCAGTTTCGATGAGTTCCAGTTTATTTGAAGGCTTCTTAAACTTGAGATTTCCTCCTTCAAAAAGTGTCAAAATCTGGAGGGTATATTTTTTTTTAAATTGGGAACGACTTTCTCTATAAATTTGTTGTTCAGAATTTTAAAATAAATTCCCAGAACGGAGAATTTGAGTTGATAAATTGAATGTCGGTGAGTTTTTTGAGTGAGTTTCGATGCGTTCTAATTTTTCTGAAGGCTTCTTAAACTTGAGATTTCCTCCTTCAAAAAGTGTCAAAATCTGGAGGGTATATTTCCAAAAATTGGGAACTTCCTGCTCTACAAATTAGTCGTTCAGAATTTTGAAATAAATTCCCAGAGGCGAGAAATGATTAAAAATATGTTGAATTTTGGGGATGAGTCATCGAGTCCTAGGTTAAAAGAGGATGCACTACGTACTTTGGTATACGTCATGTTTTCCCATCTGTACTTTGGCACGGGCTAACTTTCTCCTCGCTAATGGGGAAGTAAAGCCCACGAGGATTGGAAAATTGAAAGTGAAGTGATCATTTCTGGGAGAATTGAGCAAGAAGAAATAAATGTCGAATAGATCCGCGATGGACGCCAAATGGAGGCTGCTTTCTCCTCAAATGGACAGAATATCAGGCGGCCTCTCTCTACGACCAACTACCTTTTGCCAACTTTCGAAAGAGGAGAAAACAGAGAGCCGCGTTATTGGCACATAGAGACAAACAGGACCACAAAACTTTGTCTTATGTGTGTGCACTTCATCCCACACGAGAGAAAAAAATAAACTTTGAGCACAATTTCACAACACGTATCATTGCGTAACCGTTATTACTACTTGGAAGAAATTTACCAGAGTGAACGGAATTACGGTGAATTTCATGTTTTCGTGAGTTTCATTTTGTGAGAAGTTAAGCATTCGTGTTGCTTGGAAGAAATTGGAAATTTACAGGAATTTGCAGAAAACTGTAAAAGAAATTGAGAAATGGAATACTGTGAATTTTATGCATTTATTTTTCGTTTTGTGAGAAATTAAGCATTATTATTGCTTGAAAGAAGTCAGAAAGTTATAGAAATTTAAAGAAATTTACGGTAAAAGAATGGGTTAAGAAAAGGAATTACTGTAAATTTTATCTTTTGAGAAATTAACTATTATTATTGGTTTAAAGAAGCCAGAAATTTACGGCAAGAGGAACTAACATGAATTTCATGCACTTTTTTTTCATTTTGTAACAAAAGTATGTAATACTTGCTCTCGGAGAAAGTCTGCTTTCTTTCTCTCTCCCTCTCTCGTTATCGTTTCTCCCCCCTTGCTTTCACTTATAAATAGATCGATGTACGCCCAGTAAAGTTACAAAGGGACGAGTTAGGTTACAAAAAAAAGAAGTAGATAAACGCGAGTGAAAGACAAACCGAAAAGTGTGTGAATAAAGTTAGTCTTCATCCATCCACATCTCGGGGGACGACACCATTTTGATTATTTCCAACTTTTGACAATTCACCCAGGCCGACTTTCACTCAGCCATTTATTTCAAAAGTGCACACAAGTCGGAAAATGTGACTAAGTACATACTTTTATACGTATGGGGCGCTTATCCAGCCCGATACTCACTCATTGTCAGTGTCACTTGACGCGATAAATGTAACTTAAATAAAATATGAAGTAGATGATCCACACAGAAAATTCGATCCAAGGCGAAAAACTAATAATATGGAAGAGGAGAGGAGACTACTTTGCTTCCTTCCATGCGGGTGGCAACTCGGGTACTGATCCAGAAATCGGAGATCTGCTGGAGGTAAAGAGAAGAGACTGACTGGAGAGAAAGTGGAGAGAAAGTGGGCATGCTGATGCTCCTACTGCTCTTGTTCTGCTGGTGCTGGTGGTGGAATCGGTTTTGCTTTTGCTTGAAATGTTTTTAGCGTTCTGTGTTCTTCTATTCCTGCTCCACTAAATTCCTCTTGGACTAAAGTTTCTGTAGCAGGAGCAGCAGCAAGTAAAATATCACTTCACTTTCATTCCCACCTAGTAAAGTTTGGTGAGATTGGAAGGAGAGGATTTTACGGCTTTTTCCTCACTGCCAGCTAGGCAAGCAGGAAAATATTTTCTCTGAGGAGTAGAAGGTCACTACTTGTCGGGCCCCGATTTTGATGTCGTTTGGGTATGTTGTAGTACATGAGTGTAGAAAAAGTGAAGGAGGGTTAGACTCCATGAGCCCATTTACGCCCGCCACACCCCCTCAAAGGCGTCCAAACCCCCAGAGTTGCCGCACTAAATTCATCGCCAAAAATCGAGTTTTGGTCAGATTTTCAAGAAATTTACATTTTTGTGATCCCAGATAGTTGCTCTATCATATCCAATAGCAAACTCAACTTTTTTGAAATTTTCAATATTTTCGAAGATTTTCTGACCAAGGGTATGTATTGAAAAAATTGAAAATTTCAAAAAAGTTGAGTTTGCTATTGGATATGATAGAGCAACTATCTGGGATCACAAAAATGTAAATTTCTTGAAAATCTGACCAAAACTCGATTTTTGGCGATGAATTTAGTGCGGCAACTCTGGGGGTTTGGACGCCTTTGAGGGCAGGGTAAGGAAAACCCCGGGGTTTTGCTATTGAAAACCCATACCCCGGGGTTTTACCTGGGTTTTGCGGGTAGTCGGGGTAGTCGGGGTAGTCGGGGTTTTGGGGGTAAACTGAGTCAGTGTCTCATGTATTAAGTTTAGAAATTAATAAAAAAATCAGTTTTTCAGTAATTTCGCAACAAAACTGCTTATTAATTATATTTTAATAAGTAAATAATTTGTTGAATTGCTAGTAATGCCCTGTTATCATATTTTGTAAAATTTGAAAACCCCGACTACCCCGACTACCCGTGGGTATTGCTCAAATTTGCTACCCCAAAACCCACCAAAACCCGCAATACCCCAATACCCCCAAAACCCGGGGTAGCATACCCTGTTTGAGGGGGTGTGGCGGGCGTAAATGGGCTCATGGAGTCTAACCCTCCTTCACTTTTTCTACACTCATGTACTACAACATACCCAAACGACATCAAAATCGGGGCCCGACAAGTAGTGACCTTCTACTCCTGAGTAGCCATGTGAAACAGCAAATTAAAAGAGAGAGCTGCAGTGCAGTGTGTACGTACGAGGGGCCGTTAAGGTGGGGACGTAAAGCAAATTTTAAGAGATACTTATGATTTCGAGTGATAATTTTGACTCAAGATGGGCACAAGGTGAAAAATAAATGTGTAAATTGAGGGTCATGACTTTTTATGGGCTTATGTACACGGCATGGTTGTGTGTCTGTCTGTCTGTGTATCGATTATGATTGTAAAGTTTTCAGTCGTGATTTACGCAATGTATGCATAAATTCGGGATTATGACGTTTTGGCCAGAGTTAGGGCTTATGTAGTCGGCATGGTTGTCTGTCGGTGTGTCGATTATGCTGGTAAAACTTGTCTAATCGATTTGAAATTTTGGAGAACATTCAAAATTATGAAGGATGTTCGAAAAATCCGTCGAATCATAAATAAGTTACAGTGATCATATTATATTGATAACACCCTGACTCGGGCTATTGCACTCTGGGTTTTTGTGATGCAGGATAACGATTACAATTTTGTGACTATTGGCACTTATGAAACATCGCGTTGTCAGATTTTGTTTAAGGTCTACGTAATGACGTTCAATTTCCTCGTTTTAAATAAATTCAGGTCCGACTGTGTGCCCAATCTTTGAACGGAATCTGTCTGTGAATTGGAATGTGGAGTGAACGTGGACAATTGATATGGCCATTATTAGAGGAGGAGAAGTTTGGTGAAAGGCTCGGAAAACTGAGGGCGGCTGGATGGGAAGGAAACTTCAGCAGGCGGGGAGATAAGCAAGGTCGCTTTCACCGATTCCGAGAGATTTTCCACCACCAAAACCTGTCCGTGTCTTGCGGTGGTTGCAGCTTTCTCTGCCTCGTCCTGGTCGAGATATCGGGTCATGCATATACAATTAGGACTCTATTGTGTTAATGAAGTATAAATCTGACACGGTAAACATATTTGGGAAGGGGTTGACATCAGGCTTTAGATATACATGGACTGGAAGTAAATGGTAAAATGTGACGATAAATGCGTCAAAATTAACATACGCTCTTAGAAAATCGGTATTAAATAATTACTGACCGGAGTACGTACGTATATGACTCCACCGGCACTGATAATAAGGGGCATTACCGTTTAGTAATGTTTTGGTAATGACTCATTACTAATGAGAAATTTACCATTCAGAAACAAACTACTACCAATCGGGGAGAAAGTAAATTAAAACGGAGTATGTATCTGACTACTCTACCAGGTTTTTAACCGTGTACAGATATGGACGAACTGAAACTAGGAAAATGGGCCAAATTTATCAAATCTATATGCTTCAAGAATTAATTCAAATAATACCAAGCGGTATTCATTCATATATGACCCTGCCAAAGTGGTGTCGATAAGTAACACTGTCTAGTTATATCTCGGTAGTAAAGTTTTACCATATCACTAGCATAATTTTAATACTAAATGGTAGCAACTTTAATACCGAGAAAGCAATACCTGCCTGACCGACTATACTAGATTTCTAACCGTCCATCCATTTTAGAATCGTACTTTCTCCAAAATATCTCTACTATCCACACGGCTTACAGAAAATTGAAGTTAAATTATGTAAAATAGTAAAAAAAAAGAACCGTAACAAAATTATTGCCCTCATTTCCCCCCAACCAAAATGAAATTTGGTTCACTTTATGACACAATAACATAGAAAGGAATGACCGTCATCGCCGCTATGAATTTCGCTAAACCACAACAACCAGCAGCAACCCTTTGGAAGAAGAAGAAGAATTTGCATCATGAAAAATATTTTGGACTCGTTCTGCGAAAAAGTCTGCAGCCACCGCAACAATTTCAGCAACCAACTTTTCCCTCTGCAATTGGGAGAAAGCAGGCAAGTTTTGGCAGGAGGGCAGACGAGAATGTGATGTTAGGCAATAGAAAGCGAGAAAAAGTAATGGAAATAAAAAGCTTTCACCGGTTGGAACTCGAACTAATGTTCCTCATTCGCTTTCTCTTTCTGGTGATTACAGCAGCCCACAGCATTCCACCACACCGCATCGCGTAGTTGTTGATGTTGGGGTACGTACAAATAAATAAATTGAGAAAAAGGCAACTCCTCCGTCGAGTCAGGGAGACAGCATCCATCTCAGAAATAAATTGAGCCATGTGATGGAGAAAGCACCACGCTCATTTCGCAATTTTTTTCATGGCGAGATATATACTTATCTTACTTGCATACTCTTTTCTTGATAAGAGAAAGAGAAAGCAACTCGTAAAAATGTATGGATGTATTTGAAGGAGGATCAATTATTTTGTGAGGATGTGTAAAAATGATAAGTATGCAGATAAGGTGTATTAACTTTAATTATTATGTGTTTTCACACGGTTATGTGTATATTGCTGATTTAATTGTATTTATATTCGTATTTAAGCCTAGTACTCAGGACGGATTTTTTACATGAAAAAGTTTAACAAAACGGGGAAAATAGAAATTTAAGTAACAATTTGTACTTGATTTGAAGAAATACTCCCATTTGGTACACTCTTAGAAATCCAGTATTAAATTAAGCCCACGCGGTATTCGGTGTAGTAATGATGCGGTATTTAGGAAATTTCTACGGACAGGTATAATTTTAATACCAAGAGGTAGCAACTTTAATACCGAGAAATATTAATACCTGCGTGACTATACCAGATTTCTAACAGTGTACGACTTGTAGTGAAATTAAAGTAATTCCAGGGAAAGAGTAATTTAATTTAATACGAAGAGAATAACTTGCCGTTTCACGTGAATAATCCGTCCTGAGTACTAGACTTTAATTCGTAAACTAATACTTAAAACTTTATAAAATTCTATTAAAATATATTTCTATAATTGGGCACTACGTATCACTTTCTGGTCTTAACTCAGAGAAAAACAAAGCAACTTATATGAGAGAGGAAGTGCCGGAGGTACATACTTATTTTTGCGATTACATGTACCTATTTGTTATACAACGTGTCGGTACGAATGTGCTGGGAGAGTGAAAGTAAAAGAAAGCAGAGAAACAAGTTTTATGCCAGGAATGATCCTAAACTCGAAAGTTATGTGGAAAAGTTAAAAGAGCTTTCTCTCAAATAAGTACATTTCTAGTGAAGAGTGGATTACATATGATTTTAATCCCCTTTAATGCACACTTATTAAACGAATCGTTTAGTATGATGAGGATTACGTAAAGTAAAAATGAAATAGGAGGTGAAATCATTTGTAAATTTTTATTTTTATGATTTCACTTGTTGGAAATACTTTACTTTGGAAGGTTCGTACTACTGATGGAAGTAATTATAATAAGGGGCCGTCCATAAATTACGTAAATCGGGAGGGGGTTGTCTAAGGCTCCAATGATATCATGCGTATGTTACACATGTTAAAGGGGGAAGGGAGGAGGGGGGGGGTGTCTAGAAAATCGAGACCCCCGACCTTGGGAGGGGTGGCCCAATCGACCCTTAAAGTTGATAAGATCCTCCCCCAGGGGTCGTTTGTATGATGCCACAAACCGATCTCGATTATCTCGATCCGTTCTCCCCTTATCCTTCTGTCGGACGGACGGACAGACAGACAAAGTCTTCACTTAATAGTGTTTTGCTGTATAATAAATCGAGTTGAAATGACTATGGAATGGAATTTTGTTGCCTCTGTTTTTGGACGAGTTAGCGATTGTTCTGGGTTCTTAATTCAGCGCGTTGTTTTCGTAACAATGCTTATAATTTGTTCTGTCTTCCGTGAAACAATGAGACAAAATGCGTAGGCTTATTCGGCAGTATTCTGCTTGTGTATTTGGCAACAAAGGAATTAGGACTGGGAGTGAGGTTTATCCTCACTTAAGAAGTTTATCACAGCGACGTAACAATAAGTTTGATGGACGTCTTTGTCCTACATGTTTTGTCATTAATAATAATGAGTAGACATAAAATATGGTCTTTAATTCATGGACCTCAAGTGAACTCATTAATTACGTTTAGATCCTTATACGTATGTGGGTACAATTGTTCTGCATCAATGCGACTTTGTTTTAAGTTGGCTGTTTCTCTATGAAAATGTTTAAACTACGGCTTATGCAGTCGCCACGTCTGTCCGTCCGTTTATCTGCCTTTCGATAACTTTAGAACGAGATATTTGCATCCAAAGAGAAGAAAATGTGATAAAAAGTTGACAAATTTTACAGTTTCCAAATTTACTGCGCATTTTCTCCTCTTTGGATGCAAATATCTCTGCCAAACGCAACGCAACGTGTCCATTGGGAGATCGTGTCCCTTGCAAATTTCGTATTAATTAAATTTGTAATCAATTGCCACTAATTTGGTCAAAATCGGGAAGCGAACGCGTGTTTTCTCCTCTTTGGATGTAAATATCTCTGGTGGGCAATGGGAGATGGGGCATTTTGTAAATTTCATATTGATTAAATTTGTGATCAAATCTGGTCAAAATCGAGGAACGAACATTTGGAAACGTCCATTTTGAGATTTACAAATAAAACGAATCCAAAAACTGGGGCGGAGTATTTATCCGCATATTTATAACGACTTCGGCTGCTGGAGAAAGTCCGCCATAAAAGTGAGGAGGAGAATACAAGGAGAAAGGAATTAAAATTCTAGACGTGGCTCCAACCAGGAGAAAGCAACGCAGCCTGGGAGGGCAGTCGCCGCGGAAGCGTGGGTGGGGACAGAGGGGCAATGTCTCCACCCACGGTTGTTCGATGTCCCCATCTTATATAAAACCCCTCCCTCCCCTACTATCCTAATGTCCCCACAGCTTCCGCGGTCCGTGCTGCATGAGTGGATGGGAGATTGCGGAAACATGGATTTCTTGATTCTTTCATGGAACAGAACAATGAGCATGAATACTGGATAAAGACATTTTTAAGTTGGCCCTCGAGTTTTATGAAGGAGCAGAGCCCACAAAACTGGAGTGGGCCTGGTGGTCCGCACGGTTAGACAAAATCTTGGTCACGTTTATCTAGCCAAAACTTTTCGTCTTTTGCTGCCTGCAAAAATGTATTTGCAACGACCACGACGGTTTTCCACCCGCCCTGCTTTCTGACAAACCCACTCACTCACTGCGTGATGAATTTGTTCAATTCTGTCTGCAGCCAGAAGACCACACAACGGACGGACGGGGCACAATTTCCCACAAATTTTTCCCTTCTGTTCTGCGTTATGTTTCCTGGAAAATGAAAGGCAGTGTTTCGGGTGAAAGTAACGAGTTGCAGGGAATGAGGGGGATAAATAGGGGTTTTTGGAACGGTTTTGACCTGCAAGAAATGCAAGGTGCAAGAAACTACTCCACGCCGCGCATAGTTCATATGGCGCCTGACTGGATGTCGCATATTTCATGCACTTTCTCCCAGTTTCTTGCACCTCGCATTTCTTACGCTTCCTGCTTTTCAGGGCAAAAAATTTTGCAAACTCGCAAGAAACCAAACACTGGAAATAACGGTAAGAAAGTGTTTTTTTCGCAGGCATTTTGTCCTGCAAGAAATACAAGGCGCAAGAAACTAAATACGCCTCGCCGTGCATATTTCATACAGCGCGCGGTTAGATGGGGCATATTTCTTGCACTTTCTCCCAGTTTCTTGCACCCTGCATTTCTTGCATGCTTTGCTTTCCAGTGCAAGAAATGTATGTAGCAAAATCCGACAGAAACGAAACACTGAGAAACTCTGGAATATTATTATACGTACATTTATATACTTCTTTCTACCGATCGACTATAACTTTCAAGTCAGCGCAGCAAGTTAAGTGGAAGCTGGAAGGTAACAAAAGTAAATTTATGACAGTTTTTTTTCAGAAGAATGAAGGAAAAATAATGGCAGCCAGCTTGTACTACTTTCTTTGAAAAGAATAAAGGTCGTCGACAAAGAGAGAGCAGAGAGAAATAAGATTACCTTCAGCAACATGTGCTCAAGTTTAGGCGTACGTATGTGGGCTCATTGAAAGTTTTTTTTTTCTGCGACTGCAATAATTCTATAATACGTTCAGTTTGTCATTTTAAACCCACACAACACGAGTAGCATTAAGGTTTACAGTGGCATCAAGATAACCTTACCCCGCCGAATCTCAAGGCGGTGCGCGCACAATGACAGGCTCAATCCCGCACAAATCGCCTAAAAAACAGGGTCTCGTTTTTACTCTAGTGACCTTAATATTTGACTTTTTGAGGTCAAACTTGGCACACACACTCACAACCATATTCCCCAGGGTGGTTCTCAAGGATTTTGACCTAGGCCCCTTGAGTGACCTTCCAGAAATTACCAAACTTTTTGCATAATATTTGGTTTTTACACTCTAGTGACCGTAATAGTTGACCTTTTGAGGTCAAACTTGGCACACACATTGCAAATCATATTCCCCAGGGTTGTTTTCAAGGATTTTGACCTAGGTCACTTCAGTGACTTTCAACAAATCACTAAACTTGTGGCATGATATTTGGTTTTTACACTCTAGTGACCGTAATACTTGACCTTTTGAGGTCAAACTTGGCACACACACTCACAACCATATTCCCCAGGGTGGTTTTCAAGGATTTTGATAAAGGTCACTTCAGTGACCTTCCAGAAATCACCAAAATTTTTGCATAATATTTGGTTTTTACACTCTACTGACCGTACTTTTTGACCTTTTGAGGTCATACTTGGCACACATATTGCCAAGCACATTCCCCAGGGTGGTTTTCAACGATCTTGACCTAGGTCACCTGCGTGACCTTGCAGAAATCAGCAAACTTTTTGTATAATATTTGGTTTTTACACCCTACTGACCGTACTTCTTGACCTTATGAGGTCAAACTTGGGACACGGACTCGCAACCATATTCCCCAGGGGTTTTTCAAGGATTTTGAGCTAGGTCACTGCACTGACCCCGCAGAGGTCATTCAAGTTTTATGACGTTGGACCGTTTTTGCACTTTAGTCACCGTACTTTTCGACCTTTTGATCTCAAACTCGGCACACAAACTAGTTATCATATTCCCCAGGGTGGGTTTCAAGAACTTTGACCTAGGCCACTTCAGTGACCCCGCAGATGTCGTAAAACGTGAATTACCTCTGTGGGGTCACTGAAGTGACCTAGCTCAATCTCCTTGAAAACCGCCCTAGGGAATATGGTTGCGAGTCAGTGTGCCAAATAAGACCTCAAGGGGTCAAAAAGTACGGTTACTAGAGTGTAAAAACCAAATATCATGCAACAAGTTTGGTGATTTCTGGAAGGTCACTCAAGGGGCCTAGGTCAAAATCCTTGAGAACCACCCTGGGGAATATGGTTGTGAGTGTGTGTGCCAAGTTTGACCTCAAAAAGTCAAATATTAAGGTCACTAGAGTAAAAACGAGACCCTGTTTTTTAGGCGATTTGTGCGGGATTGAGCCTGTCATTGTGCGCGCACCGCCTTGAGATTCGGCGGGGTAAGTTTATCTTGATGCCACTGTAAATGTAAGTATTTCGGCACCTTTATTTAACCTTTGTGCGTAATTTAATAAAACGTACGATTCATCGTCGAAATCAGCACATTTTTTAATCATTTCTCTGCTCTGGGAATTTATTTTAAAATTCTGGACGACAAATTTGTAGAGAAGGGAGTTGCCAATTTTAGAAAAATATATACACTCCAGATTTTGACACTTTTTGAAGGAGGAGATCTCAAGTTTAAGAAGCCTTCAGAAAATTTAGAACTGCTCGAACCTGGCTTGAAAAACTCACCGGCATTCCATTAATCAACTCACTGACGGCAAATTTGTCGTACAGAATTTTAAAATAAATTCCCAGAGCGGAGAAAGGATTAAAATGTGCTGATTTTGGCGATTTTGGCGATGAGGCATCGAGTCCTACATTGAATAATGTACGAAAACTAGTAGTTTTCTTGCATTATTGACAAGAATTAAGAACCCTTTGTTCCACTTGGTCTCGTTGTGACAATTTTGCAGGCCTGATGTAGGGATACATATTCTTTGTTCGTGCGGCTGGATAGGCTGAGTTTTATGCCATCCTCCATTTCTCAGTCCGCCTCTCCCATGTTCTGAATGATTTGACAATCGGACTAAAAAACGGTTGATGAAATATTCCCCTTTGTCTGTTCCCATAAGTAAGGACATAAAAAGAGAGATAGGAACAGGGGCCGCGGACGCCGTGGGGGACATCAGGGGACATAAATATTGTAGGATAGGGGAGGGAGGGATTTATGTATATGTATAACATGGGCAGATTAAGGGGACATTGAACAACCGTGGGGACATTGTCGTCCGTCTGTCCCCACCCTTCCGCGGTCACTGGATACGAATACATCATGCCATTTCGGTCATTCTGGTAAAGGAAATATTTATATGAATGAATGTAGCACGTCCTTTAAGTGTGAAAATAAAAGAGAAAGTTGCAGATTCATGGAGAAATTCGCTATAATTTAAATATCGTCACATCGTCATCGTTTATGTCCGTCCGTTTATGTATGTACATACACAAATGGAGGCCACATTAGCATAAAGGGTTCTGGCTGAACTGAGGAGACCATTATCCCACTCGGAAAATTGCTGAGATATGCCTTCTTTCTTTTTATGGAGAAATATTTCACATCTTCAATCAATACGACGCTACGGCAGCCAAGCTCGTTCGTACCGCTAATATCAGTGGCCGCGGAAGCCGTGGGGACATGTGGGGACATTAACATTGTAGGACAGGGGGAGGGAAGGATATATAAGATGGGGAGATGATGCGGACATCGAATAACCGTGGGGACCATACATGTTCACATTCATTCATTTAAAGATGTATTAATAAATTATTCGTTCAATATTCAAAATTTGAATGAATATTGAATGAATATTTTATTCTGATTTTTGAATAAATTAATATTGATCGAATATCTATTCAATTCGTGTGAATGAATAATGAACGAATATTTTTTTCATTATTCATTTTGAATTCAATGCTTAATACATAAGGAAAGTTGAGAAATTCATCTAATACTGTGAATTTTGAATAAAATGAACAATGAAGGAATGGTGAATAATTAATGAGTATTTTTTTACAAATTATGAATAAGTGAATAAGGAATGAATATTTTTTTTCAAGGCTTTGAATGAATGAACTTTGAATGAATAAATATTTTTTGAAGATGTATGGCGGGGACATTGTCCCTCTGTCCACACCCTTCCGCGGGCACTGCATAATATGCACGCGATTCTGTGCCAATGTCTTTTAAAAATTCATCTGGTGAGACAGGAAGCACATCCATATTCATGAGACGACCTGCATCCATTCCATTAGTGTGACTGGGAGGGAATGAAATATCGTTTTACATGGACATGTGATGACAATGAATATGAAATTAATCCCGAAATGTGGAGGAAATAGGGGCACTCGTGGCAATTGGAAAACCATGTGCATGAATATCAAATCAGGGTTAAAAGAGAAACGAAATTTAAATATGGTTCCGAAATATTTATTTATTCATATTTAACGTAGGATTTGATGAGTCATCACTAAAATCAGCACATTTTTAATCGTTTCTCGACTGTGGGAATTTATTTTAAAATTCTGGACGACAAATTTGTAGTCAGTGAGTTGATTAATTGAATATGGCGTTGAGCTTTTTAAGCCGAATTCTGATTTTTCTGAAGGCTGCGTAAAATTGGGATCTCCTCCTTCAAAAACTCAAAATATGGAATTTAAAAAAATTGATAATTTTGCTGCTCTACGAATTTGTCTTTCAGAATTTTAAAATAAATTCCCAGAGCCGAGAAATATGGTGATTTTGAAGTTCTACGTTAAATATAATTCTGAAATATTTATTCATGTATCCACAGTCAATTTTTTAGAATGGATGCATGGCACGGGATGATATTGACACCACTTTCTGCCTGCCATTGTGCCCCGTAATACAAGATTTTCTAGTAATAATTCTTGACAAAAGGGTAATGCGCTCAGTCAATAGCATCCTTCCTTGCAAAAGTGGGTTACAATACAGCCCACGTGCAGCTTATGTGTAGATGTCTTTGTTATGCCTGGGAATATTCTAGGGCAGGCAAAGTTTCCATCAATACATATCTCCAGATGACACTTTTTAATATTCTTTGTGACCCTGGGGGAATGATTAGTGTTCTTTTTTTCTGGGTATATAATTTTACCAAAATTGTAGTTTCCGAAGTGCAATGAATGTCTTTAGAATTCAGTGGCGGCGGAAGTTGGGGGGGGACATGTGGGAACATTGTCCCCCAGAAATCTTATCTTTCCCATGTTAATAAGTCCCTCTTCCTCCTATCCTCCAATATTAACGTCCCCCTATGTCCCCCCAACTTCCACCGCCAATGTCTCTAGCTGACACTTTTTAAGTAATATTGTTTGTGACCTTGGTCGAATGATTAAGTATTGTTGTTTTTCTTGGTATAATTTCCCCAAAAATTCCAATGTCCTTTAAAAGACATGGCTGGTACCAAATGCATATTTACATATTTAAATATGTATGTACCCTGTGAAAATTTAGGCTGAATATTTCCCTTTAAGTAAAAGAAAAAAAATAATGCCTGAAATTGCGCACATAAAGAAATTTATCTTCAGCCCGACTGACTGGCAATCTTGGAATCAGACAAAACAAATTAGATGAGAGGAGTAGGCTATGAAAAAATGATGACTTTTCGCCTGCGGATAAACCCTCCGGAATAAATGGGATCATTGGTGATTCGATATCGCTTTCAGGCGAAGGTGAAGCAGTGGGAAGAAGGACATTATTTCTCCCATTGTATTCCGACCTTCTTCTGGATCTGATGTGACTGAGGAGAGCACAACTCATGTAATTTTCGCGTTTCCGTTCCGTTATAAGGACGTCGTTTGCTTTCTCCTTGGTGGTGGCGTTTTATCCCGTGCAATTTGGTTTGGCGTGGCACAATTTCGTGAATCTGCTTTTCTCCAATTTCCCACTGACGGAGGAAGAGTCACGCGCAGCGAACGATGACTTTCCTTGTGTGAGAAAGAGAAAAAGAGGGTCGTTTCAACCTCAAAAAGAAGAAAGAGAAAGCAAAGAGAAAGCAAAGACGAGGAGGAGGAAGAAAGCCCGCAATTTTGTTACGGCTTGGTTTTACTGCATGCATGCATACATATCTCCTCGTTGGATATTGTTAGATGGTTAGGTTGCCTTAAAAAGGGTGTGTAACGAATTATGTCGGGAGGTTTACTGCAGGTGTTCTAATAATAGTTTGGTAATTAGCTCGTTTTTACTGTACGTGACCTAGTTAAAGGGAAAAACGTGGTTATGCAGTTTGAAATGAAAGCAGAGTTATTTCTAATGTTGTAAGAGTGGAGGTCTCACAACGAATGCTCTCCGATTTTGAGCAAATTAGTGACAACCGATGACAAATTTAATTAGTATGAAAATTGCAAAGGGTATCATCTCCCAATGGGCACGTTTGACCGAGATATTTGCATCCGAAGAGGAGAAAACGCGCCCTAGAGTTGACAAATTTTACACTTTGGCTATTGCAAATTTCATATTACTCAAATTTATGACCGATTAACACTAATTTGTCCAAAATCGGAGAGCATACGTTGCGAGACCTCGACTGTAAGTGATCATAAATCTTAATTTTTTCTCGACCTTTTTCGTTTGCATAAGAATGTTGTGGAGGAACTTGGCTTGATTCCTTAATTATAAAACAATCACATCATAAAACATAGTCCTCCTCGCTCGCTTGCTAGTAGGATTTCAGAGATCAAATTCTGCTCTCCGTAACCCAACCCTACTCTTGTGCTGCTCTGGACTGTTTCCATTTCATTGGAGAAAGCCCTTTATGGATGGATACAGTGGCCGCGGAAGCAGGGTGGGACAGAGGGACAATATCCCCACGGTTATTCGATGTCCCCATCATCTCCCATCTTATATAATCCCCTCCCTCCCCTGTTAATGTCCCCAGATGACCCCACACCTTCCGCGGCCACTGTTCTCAGGTGACATGAAACGTATGACGACCATGCATGTTTGAGACGTGTTTTACTGTTGACTTGTGTTCACTATTTGTATGTATTTTACGTAGGAGGAGGAGGAGGAGGAGGAAAAGATAAATTAATGGGAAAACTTTTCTTTTCACTGAACTTATTGGACGAGGAGAAAAATATCAAGAACAAATTCGGGAATATGTAAGGATCCAGATCCGTATGTATAATATGGCTTCGGGATTAGTAATAAAATGCGGAGCCAGCATGGTCCTAAAATCGATTAAAGGGAATCTTATAGTAGGTAACTACAAACATACGGGTTCGAGATTGATTTTGCTGGCAATAAAAATATACCATTGCATAGTAAGGATGGAGGTCTCGCAGCGAATGCTCGCAGATTTTGGGGAAAATTGTGCAAATTCGATCACAAATTTGATTAGTATGAAGTTTGCAAAAGACACGATCTCCCAATGGGCACGTTTGGCAGGGATATTTGCATTCAAAGAGGAGAAAGTGCGCAGTAAAATTGGAAAGTGTAAAATTTGTGGACTTTAAGGGCGCGTTTTCTCCTCTTGGGATGCAAATATCTCTGCCAAACGTGTGTCTTTTCTTCTGCAAATTTCATTAAATTTGCGATCGATTAACCCAAATAGAAAACGCGCAGTAAATTTGGAAAGTGTAAAGTTTATCGACTTTAAGGGCACGTTTTCTCCTCTACGGATGCAAATATCTCTGTAAAACGTGTATCTTTTGCAAATTTCATACTAATTAAATTTGTGATACATTAACCCAAATTTGCACAAAATCTGAGAGCACACGCTGGGAAACCTCCATTCTAAGTATTGCACGTCTTAATCGACTTATTTTATTCGTTGAGCCTCGTTTTAAACGTTACACTTGTCTGGATTTTTATAACGGTAGCGGAATTAAAATAAAAATAAATAATAAATATGGATTTAAATATGGATCGGATTTATATGCATAAATCAGTATTCGCCAAACTGGTAGCCCAACTGTCTTTTGCGAGACCACTTGGTGACCCTGGCGTATTGTCGGTGCGTCCCAATGAAAAGCTCGAGTTGAGACGCGTATCGATTATTCTCCAAGAATTCGTGAAGCACTTGTTCGAAAATCGGTTTGAGCAGAGGCAGCTTGGAGTGACACACCTAAAAAACACCGAAACGGGGGATGAGTAATGAATGAGAATTACATAAGGAAGAGAGTTGGATTTTAGTCATTAAAATTCAAACCGAAGGGAAAAGGTGATGTAACGGATGTTCTCCGAAAGTTGTCAAAACGGCGAGCTCAGTCTTATGAAAGTCGTCCGCCTTGTCCAGCGTCGAGTCTAATTGACACAGCCTAAAATAATAAATAAGGTGAGATTATTACTTATTTATAGTTTCTTCCAGACAAGATAAATAAATAATTGGGGGTAAAAACTGACCCGAAATCGGGATCATGTCTGGCTTCGTCGCCATCATGAAAACCTGGAAATAATTGTGTATCAAATGTTTGATTAGTTTAGTTTTTTTCTTCTTTTTATAAGAGGATATTTTGTCTCACAGGCTGGGTGATGATGAGCAGCGTTTAATCCTTGCATTTTTAAATTGGTGGATAAATTGTTGTTAATTTGTTTATAATTAATTATAATTAATTATTGTTATTATTAATTAAGTGTTAATTATAAGACTAAATTCGACGCATATTTATTTACCAACAATTGCGAGCCAGTAGGACGCAGCAGAGTAGATGATCAGCCAACAAAGCGTTCCGTTCTGATAATTTAAATCGTGTAATAAGTACAAATTTATAATTTAGATATTATGATCAGAGGCCGGATGTGTATATATTTACGAAGAATCTTTGAAATCTGAACTTATATAATATTTATGGAAAAAATTCCAAATATTTATGGGACGGGAGAATAACATGAAAATAGGAATTTTCATAAAATTTGTATTTTTGAAGGTAATGCTCAGAAATTTTTGTGGCCAAATTTCTTTGAGGAAAAAAATTGTCTCAAATCGTTGAAATATTTACAGGCTAAGTATATGTAAGTATTTTAAAAATAGTTACATATTTATCAAACACTAACGGAAATATTGATATATCTGAAAACCTAGAAATATGGGGCAATATGTAAAAAAATATTTTAAACTTTTTGTGTTCTTTGAAAGTTAGGCAACACGCTGACGTTGGTCGTCATGAATTAAAATAGTTGAAAATAGATACATATCCGCCCTCTGATCCTGAAACTTAGAAATATGGGATAATATGTAAAAAAAAAAATAAAAAAAAAAAAAATTTGAAATTGTTGTGATCTATGCGAGTTAGGCATCACACTGACGTTGGTCGTCATCAATTGAAAAAGTTGAAAATAGATAGATACATAGCCGCCCTCTGATCCTGAATAAATGCCGGCTTACGATTAGACTTGAAGATAAAAAGATGAAGATTGCTAGCTGGATGAAAATGAGAAAGTTCTCGGGACGAATTTTTGCCTGGCCGGAATAAATTGCCAGGACACGTCTGAGAATGTCCTGTCCCATGATTTGGCTGTATACAAAATGCGAGTAAATCAAGGAGCCGTAACGATTCAGCAAATTCTTTGGACGGCTCGGTAACAACTCAAATATCGGTTGGAGAGCGATGACTTCGTAATCCTGTCGATATAAAGAAACATACATAATAATAATTATTTGTATACAATACTTATGTACCAAGAGAAATAGTCGCAGGTAGGGAAGGATTATCGGAAGATGGGGAAAAATTCTTGAGAACTTGGACCAATTACATGGTGCATTTGTTGGGATTATGGGATTTTTGCGAAGTCAAAAATATTCCGTAAGTAGTTTTGAACTCATTCATAATAGTTACGGAAAGAGAGAGATCAGAAGTAAATCAGTGTTTCGGGTGAAACTTGCAAGAAATAACGGGGAGAAAGTGGTTTTCTTGCAGGTATTTTGACCTGCAAGGCGCAAGAAACTACGCCCCGCCGCTATTTCTTCATATGGCGCGTGGGTTGATGGCACTCATTTCTTGCAGTTTCTTGCACCACGCATTTCTTCAGTTTTTCGGTTTCAAGAAATGTAAAAAAACCGCAAAAAAACTGATTTCTTGCAGATATTTTGACCTGCAAGAAATTCAAGGTGCAAGAAACTACGTCCCGCCGCTGTACTTCATGCGGCGCGCGACTAAATGGTGCACATTTCTTGCACTTTCTCCCAGTTTCTGGCACCTCGCATTTTTGCATTTGTTGCTTTGCAGACTGCACATTGCAATGTAAGAAATGTGGCAAACCCGTAAGAAACGAAACACTGGGTGGTAAAATGCTGAGCTCAGTATTTCCAGGGTTTTTAATCCATGAAGGGAAACTTTACTTTTCAAATAAAACGGAGAAATAAAGTTGTTCCAATTGCACACACCGACTTTCGCAAGATTGGGTAAATCTTTCCATTAAATCTGCCTCAACTAGTTTGAAGGATACTTAATAAACTGAAACTTAATAAACTGAGAAATTGCTATGAATGAATCAAATTCCATAAAAGTTTTGTGTTCTCACAAGAATCGTGTTTGGAAAGAGGTGGTGGCTGAGCCCGTGTGTGATCCTAAATTCGAACGAGGTCATGGGGCAAAGGTCAAAGTAGAAGCGTCGCCACGTGTCCTTTAAGTGAAGAAAGTTATGCGCCCCGACGACCACCATGCCTAAAATTATGCCTGCCAAAATTTGTAGCAGCCAGGATCCCGACCATGCTCCCAAACAGGATGTGAAGACGTAGAGAGATGCGAGGAGGTCTTGGGTAAGCAGCAGCCTTTTTGTAGGACCCGTCCCAACTTTCTGAAAATATATTTAGATGAATAATTATGATAAGTTGAAGCATGGAATGAATCATGAAAAGAAAGTTAGAGTTTGGTACGGCATGGACATATTTCTGGTCTGGTAAAAAGTTTGTGTACTCAACAAGACAAGCAAAAATATTGGTATTTATGTACAAACATTTCTTCAATATTTTACAGAGGTGGGCAAAATACTTTGGGACGATCCATAAATTATGTCACGCGAGAGGGGGGAGGGGGTGGTCTAAGGCTTCAATGATATTGTGCCTAGGGTTAGCTGTAAAATCGAAGTCATTAAGTGCAAAAAGTTTTTAGTATGAACAGTCAGTTACCCTAAAATAGACGGAGGTTGTGCACATGTGACACATGTTAAAGGGGGAGGAGGGGATCTAGAAAATCGCGATTTTTGCATGATTTAATTTACGGGTTGTGAAAATACAGGATTTTGATCTCCGTTATTCCCAGGTTTGGATTTTCAGGGCTGTTACACCCACAAAACGACGAGAATATAAAATTCTTATGAAAATAGGATTTCTGAAGAAATTTAGTTTTCGTCGCTGCCAAATTACATTTTTTCACGAATTGATTTTGACAACGATGAAAAGGTAATTTCTTTACTAGGTTGGGTTAGTATTGACAAAGTACATATTTTGCCCACCTCTGATATTTTATGGCACAGAAGAATGTTAAACTTTTCGAATAATTTATTCTAATAAATCATTAATGTACTGCTTCTTATTAGATACTTGATGTTTTTCATACGTTCGGAAAACTATGTACCAAACCAACATAGTGTTGGTCTCTTTACTTGAGATATTGAACGAAAAAAGTAGTCTTATAAATATTTTATGCCAAATACATTTTCATTTCATATTTGGAAACGACGTGTTATACTTTTAGCCTAAATTTCAATAAATGTCATCATCTAACCTCAAAACGTGAAAAATATTAATACATTATCTTATATTAGAAACCGTCTTTTATCCTTGGTTCGAAAAATGGATTGACTTTTTGGAAAGAACAATAAATAATGAGAGATAAACCCCTCCCGGATTAAGGGTGATGGCTTGTTTGGCACTAAAATATCGTCGTGTTATTCCATCCCATTACGATACATAAGTCATATCATTTTGAAACCTCTCATTCTCATAGGGGCCGTACACAAAGAATGTGATCGATTTTCGGGAAATTTCGACCCTTATTGACCTATACTCCCCATGTTATAAATAACATGGGAAGGATAGGTCTACCCCCCCCCCCTCCCCCCTCAAATCGATCACATACTTTCTGCACAGTCCCATAGACTATGAGATCCCATGGGCTCATTCTCACAACCTACATATTTTTTCAAAATTCTCACATAAGTATAAACTCATAGGAACCTACTTATATGGGAGAATTTTTAAAAATTCTTACATTTTTCCTTCTTCACAAACTTTTAACTTTGTTAAAAAAAACACTCGTGGAGCACTGTTCAAGACGTCAAAATGTTCATATTGAATTTAGTAGAACTATCAACTAAAAAATAAAGCCAGGAAGGGAAAAAAATCACTGCGTGAATAAAAAAATGTGACCTTCGACCTTTCTCAGATACAGGAACGGTGCAATCTTTCTGGGCTAGTATTTTGCCAATTTATAAATTTTTTATCGCGGAAAATGTGCGAAATAGAGCATTTTTTTAAAGGGTCTAACGACCTGTGTGCATAACTAATTTATGCAAATATGTCTGTAAGACAGGTCAGTGCGGAAAGTTGGTCGAATTATTAATAAATAAAAGACGTCTAAAAACATACACTTTTACTAGTCAAGGTCTGATTAGATTAGTAAATCTAATCAGAAACACTCCTCCGGTTGAATCAAAGTTCCTGAACTCTGTAAAAACGGAAATTCTTAAACATTTCACCTTTAAAATGGGTTCGACTCTTCGTTTCAAAGTTTTGTAGAACCCATCGTCTTTGAACTCGTAGGGGGAATTTCTGGGGTGTGTGGCTTCCTTGACGTAATATTTTGCCAGGATGGACTCCACTTTGTTCATGTTGAGGATGTGAGAGGACTCAAAGGCCTCGGTGACATCGGTCCCCCTCGTCACGTCGATCCAGTCCCTTCCGCCGGGGTGCTTCTCGATAAAGTTGGTGAGGTCGTAGAGCTTGTCATGTACTCGCCAGTAATCTCCGATAGCATCTCCTCGTCGTTTATCTGTTGAAGAGTAATTAATTTTTGTGATAATTAGTGCACATATTTACATATTTTGCGGTAACTGTATGAAAATATCGACGCATTTCATGCAAAAAATTGGCCGTTTTTTGCAGAAAAATCATACGTGCATAAACATAAACTATCTAGAATTCTGCATAATTATGCACTAACTGTTCTGCAGAATAGACCCCGACAGAAATTTTCTACAGAATTATGCTAGTTTTTCCTGTAGAAAAATTGCATGCGCATAAATTATGCAGAATTAGGCACACATTGTTCTGCAACTTAGACGCGACAGAAATTTTCTGCAGAATTATGCAAGTATTTCCTGCAGACATTATTGCGAAGACGATTTATGCAGAATTCTGCAGAATTATAGACACGATTTTCATACGGTAACCGAGGCTGAAGCTTTAGTATTTTTGCGGTTCTTTGCAGTTAACAGGTATTTAATTTATTGTTATTATTACCGTCCAGCCAATTGTACGGTGTGACGACTACATTTCTACTGGCAACTTTCCGCAATTTTTTGAAACTGGATTGAATATATGTTGTATCCGGTTTTGATCCGGGTAGCGCCATATCGGATTCTGAGGAAGAATTTTTCACACTTTTAATCCCTAATACACTCGCTGGAAAAGATAACTTTGAAACCGGTGGCATTTTGCACTCTGTTAATAATCCAGTATTATTCACACTTTGAGATTTTAAAAAGTGACCACAAATGGACACAATTAATTGTATCAAGTTTTATAAAACACTGCATGTCACTTTAAAATCATGTCACAATTTGAAATGAAGCAGTGCACTAAACCTGCACTCATTCAGAGTGAGCAGGTGTTGGACTGGTAACCACTCTTCATTTAAGATTGTTGCATGACGCGACAAGAAGAACCTGCGAAATGACCTTCTCAGCGTTTCCTCACGTGTAATTAATGTATGCAACTTCCTGCTCCTTCCAAATTCTGCCTGCATGAGATAAATATGACTATATCAAATATACATACAGCAAGAATGCTTGAATTAAGTCTGCCACGGCAGACGAATTGGGCGGAAGGAAGGAAGGAGAAGCGTAATGTATCCTGTGGTCAGAGTGACCAGATATTAAATTAATTGTGTAGAGAATCAAACACAAATTAATCAGGAGTTAATTTTCCCATGTAAATAGTTTAATATAATTTGGAGTAGATAGATAATTAATTAATGATTATGTAATGTGAATAAGTTTTAGAAAAGTTTTAGAAAAAATTGCAAACTTTTATTCGCACGATGAAGGATCGGAACTATAAAATTAGACGAGTATATATACATAACCGTTTTATAACAGGTGTACATATATAGCTAAATTTTATCATGAGCTTATTTTTGCAAATTTATAAACTTGCAAAAATAACTATAGTTAAGCCAGCACAGAAGGCTTGTACATATGTTGAGCCTTGCACACTACTTAATTCAGTTGTGATAAGGATGAATGACTTGATGTGCTGACGATGTGCAAAAAATGGGGGTTTTTGCGTGCCTAGTGAAATCAAGGTTAACTATCATATCGTATTTATGTATGTGCTAGTGGACAATGCAAAGCACTTCATTAAAGAAGCATGCACTTTAATCGCCCAAACTTCATGGTGAAACCTGTTTAGATATGGATTAAAAGTGTTTCTGCATACGTATGTAAAGGGGGAAGCAGATGTCGTACAGATTTTAAGAATTTATACAACGACTTTGACTTACTCTAATGATCCTTAACTTAATTGCGGATAAACTTGGAATTTTTGCCTAAGTTTCGCATGTTGAAAGTGTGTCGTCAGTATTTAAATACAATGAGTTTTGTTACTTATTCATTTCGCAGGCATGGCAAGGTTCGTTAGCGATTATTATCATTTCCGATGATAATCTGGACAAAATTCTCTATTGGAGGATTTTTTGGAAAAAAATACAAGTATACGATCATTTTGGATTATAACTCGATTATTATCACGTTTTCCAAGAAACTTTTAAAGCGAAATGACATGAGTCACAAGATGCGTGTAATGCACTTCCAGCAGTTAAAATATATCTTAATTGATCGGGGAGATTAATCTGCCCAAAATTCCGGTTTATAATCGAACTCGGTTTATTTAAAATCCCCACAATTGTTAAACTTGACCACCACTATTATTTTCTTGGAAGAAGGAAATATATATTAACATGTTCCCGAGATGTTAATGGGAGACGAGACAAGTTTCCAGGATGTGTGCATGAAAACGGAAGGGGCAGCAAATAAAAATAGAAGTAATTACATACCAATTATGTAACAAATAATAAACACACACACCAAATTACATAATGTTTTTATTATTTAATACTTTTTGTTGAACTCTCGCCAATTTAAGCTGCATTCGAATGGGCCTTGCCATTGAAGACTTAAATGCACATCAATTTAAGGCGAATTGCGATTAAATGTGTGGTTTGTTCACGACCGTGAAGAGAAGAAGGGTACACCTTTAGCGGCACGTTGTATGTACATACAGTGTCGAATAGTAACATTAGCTGCATAAAAAGCACTGATAAGTTAATCATTCTGCATTTATGAAGTAAGATATTAAGCAAGTGAAGGATATCAAATAAAATAACTTCACAACTTTTAACATCATTTCCGCAGATTTGTTGTACCATCTTTCCTGGTTATCATTATCGTTCTGCGTGGTCGGGCAGAACGGAGGATACGACTTTGACTTGTCTTCCTTCATATGCAAGTATTAGGTAATACTTAATAAGTATTACTTCAACAATGCTTTATTAGTTCCGACTGCTAAAATTAATGCAGCCTTAATTGCTGGGCGAATTATTTGCAGGTGAACAATGACAATGATACATTTTATACAATCAATAATTTATTTTGAAGGGTAATTAACTACAGCACATTACGGCATGACAGTATAGATACTTTAAAGAAGAATGCATGGATTCTGACGACATGGTATTTATTGTAAATATTATAATTTAATTTTTAATGTAATTATAATTTAGTTTTATACCAGTTATTCAAGCAGGATTGTCAATATTTCTATTTAAACAACGGCAGTATATGCACTCACAATGGAGGTCTTCAAGCATATGCTCTAGGATTTTGAGCACATTAGCGTCAATCGATCACAACTTTAATCAATATGAAATTGCAAAAGATTCGATCTATCAATCTTCAGGTTTGACAGAGATATTTGCATCCGAAGAGGAGAAAACACGCAATGAATTTGGAAAATGTACATATGTAAAATTGGCCCAGTTTAGAGCGCGTTTTCTCCTCTTTGGATGTACATATCTCGGCCAAAAGTGCCCACTGGGAGATCGTGTCTTTGCAAATTTCATACTAATTAAATTTGTGATTTACTGACACTAGTCTGTCCAAAATCTCACTAATTTTGCCCAAAATTTGAGAGCATACCGTGGGAGACCTCCATTGTTAGTAGAATTTCGGTAGAACAAGAAATTTTATCTCTGGGATAATGTGAAATTGTTCTTATTGATCACTCCTCTTGCAGATGTAAGCATGTAATACGTAGCTAAATTACACAAGCAATTTACACGACAAAAAAAAATTGGCGAAAAATTGCAATCTTCTCTTTCAATCCAGTAAAGGAAACGTCTTCTCCTTCACGGTATGCTTTCTGTGCAAAATCAGCTCCCACACAAACATTATGATTCCGAGCACACTTCCCAACGCGAGAAGGTAATAGGATCCCCGGAAGTGCTTATTTGTCAGGGCATCCGTCCCCTGCACGTCGCCTCCCGTGGTCTTGCTCACATTCGCCTCCTTCTCCCAAGTCCTCCTCTCATTGTAGACGAAATTCATGTCATCATCCCACCACCGCTCCATTAGCCCGCTGTCCGTCGAGCGGATGATAAGCAGATTGAAATTGGTCAAGAAAACGGCCCGTTTTTCCATAATGATCCCCACGCTGAGGAAGCACGTGGTCGCGGCGGCTTTGATGACGGGGACGCGGCCGTACTGGTCACTCAGGTTTCGTTTAAAGACAAAGTCGGCAATCCGACTCCATGAAATGCATACGAATTTCTTGCCAATGACGCGTTCGAAGCAGGCGACATCGTCGGTTTCGAGTTCCATGCGGTTAAAGATTTTTTGATAAGTGGGATTTGGTGAGGTCTGCAGGAGGACGTAGGCAGCTCCGAAGAGGTATTGGAGGGCGTAGGCGTAATCGGAACTGGCGAGTTCTTCAAAGGTTTTGGGGGGTTCTTCAGCATTGGGGAAGGAGAGGAGGGAGACCAGCTTGGATTTGTAGGCGGTGGAGATTACGAGGGTGAAAAATAACCAGAAACAGACGAAGGCTCTGGGATAGAGATATGAGTGAAAATTTTAAGGGTGTATTGGATGATGGTGTAATGTGGGATAGATTTTGGATCTCAGCTGTGCAATGTCTTTAAAGGGAAATTTCTAAATTAGCATTAATTTCATGAGTTTTGAGATAAAGCTACTTTTGATACCTTAACTTAATGTAAAGTTAATTTTTGCAAAACTATCGATTAAAACAATTTTTTAATGAAACTTATTATGAAATGGCAATTTTTGATACGATAAACTATCTATTTGAAAAAAATGTTAATGCCTTTATCACTTCATGATAAATTTTCTCAATTTTTTTCAAATCGATAATTTTGTAGTACCAAAAATTAACTTACCATTAAAGTATATATGAAAAGTAGCATTTACATATCTCAAAACTCATGAAATTGATGCCATTTCAGGAATAGGAATTTAAAGAGATTGAACATGGGGTAGAATGAGACTACAAATCTAATTCCACCTTAACATATTTTTACCTTATCCCATTCGCCTTGAGTCTCTCCGCCGCTGGGACATCCTGCTCTACAATCGATGCAATCGTATACGACACAATATGCACCACATCAAACTGTTCCGTGGTCCTCTGGATGATCAAATACAGCACGATATTCGCCACCATAAACGACGCTCCCAGCCCGATCCACATATCCGTCGCTAACGGCCAAAGGATCGCTTTCCACGAAAAGTACGGAAACGGTTCTCCCGTCGAAAAGGTCAACATTTCATACGAAACTGGATACGTAAATCCGACCACCCTATTCCTTGCGAAAGTCTGCCCCGTCACGTGACCCAGATCGGCCGTTTTGTGCACAATATTGCCCACGGATCCGATCCACGTCCCATTCTTCAGCTTCGACCCGGTCCCTCCGTTGACCATGGAGGGGAAAAAGTCGCAACTAAAGTTGTACCGGGACATGAGGTTGTCCATCACGATTTTATAAAGCCCCCGTTTCGCGACCCATTTCCCCTCCTCGGATCTCAGCTCGTTCAACCACCGCGTCCCCATCGGGGTCCCGACGGCGAGCAGTTTCCCGTAAAAGTTTCCGGTAAGATCGGGAAACAGGGTGGAGAAATCAGCAAAGTCAATGTGACTTGAGTTTGCTGGATGGATGCGTCCCCAGGGCACCAGGAGAGCTTTAGGTTTCCCAGAATCGCAATAAAAACACGTGGTGGACATCGTTATCCCGTTATCGATTGGGGTGGATTTATGGGGGGATGATTGGAGCAGGACTTTGTACTTGATCCCGGCCCCGATTTGGCTGGAGACGAGGTCACGGGAGGGATCAGTCGATGCCGTGGAGACGATGAAGATGAAGTAATCTTCGTCTTTTTTTATGACATTGGACCATTTTGTGATTTCGGTGTAGAGACGATTCGAAAGGCCGGGGAAGAGATGGGAGACGGTGAGGATGGCGGTTGTGCAGGGGTCGCGGAATCGGTGGACGTCTGAAATAGTGTCGAGATTGGTGAGGGATTCTTCAGATTTATTGGGGGAGATGAGACTGGGGGCATTTGAAAATGAGTCGAAGTTGGAGTTTACTTGGACGACGAATGCATCACGCTCAACACGGCGAATACTTTGATCGAATACTTCATCAAAGTCGGAGCTTTGGGACAGATTTGGGTGTGGATTTTGCTCGGAATTTATGTAAATGTGTAGCAGTGAGCAAGGGGTAAATCTGTTTTGGAGGAGTTGGACGAGAAATTCGGTCAGATTGTTATTCATTTTTTTTGGTGGAGCGGTAACATTTTTAGACGAAACGGTAAAAATAATTAGAAGAAGAGTGGTGATAATTTTAAAGTGAGACATTTTTTTATTTTGAGGTGTGGACATATGTATGTAAATATGTGACCTCCGAGAAGAATGTGTGTGTGCGTCTTTATCCACTTTTTGAGAATGAATGACTTTCATTTGTGCAGTGTCGTATCGTGTAAAATATCTTTAATGAGGAGAAAGCAATTGCATGTCGGCAGATAAGCATCGCCACCTGCGGGACAGCAGGCGATTTGATTAATTCATGTTGAGAATTTATTTAAAATCGAAGAACTCTGCTTAATTTGATTAGGGTGGCGATATGGTTTTGTAACAAGTTGCGTTTAAGGGGCTGGACGGAAAGGATGTGATCAATGTTTGGGGAGTTTAGTCTGGCAAAATCTTCCAAGCTTCCCCCGACCCATAATTATTCGAAAGTTTTTGGAAACTTTAAAATGACTTCCTCCAAAAGACATACTTCCCCTTGGATATCCCAGACTGGAATTTTGGCCCCCTACCTCTGTTGTGACCTATATGCCCCATGTTATAATTAACATTGGAAGGGTTGAATGCCTTCTTGATCATACCCCTTCTCGCCTCAAATTGGTCACATAATTTGTGAACGGCCCCTTCCGAAAAAGAAACTTAAACGTATCGATTGATGCTTTGTTTCAATTCAAATCGACACATTTTTAGTGACTCCAGTCATGCAATTAGTGTACAGAGGAGAGAATGAGTTTGAAAAAATAAGTTTTCTGGAATGCTTTGTTTGTACCCAAATTGCTATTTTTCGTTGCATAACACAAATTATAAATGCAGGTAGAAAAATGCAGTATAAAATTCAGGCACAAATCGCCACAAATTTTATGTAATTTATATTTGGATAGAGTATAATCTATCAATTACAAGTTGGAACATTGATAGCCAATTAAGGGTAATTGGGCGGAGATAATTTGAGGTATGTGCATAGGTAATTCTAGAACTACAGATTATAATCATTCATACATGCAACCCAAGTCTACCCCAATCAATTACGCATATTCGCAATTTTCGTAAATTGACTTAATTTAGCTGATGAAGGACAAAATTAGGATAAAGATATATTGTGGGAATAATTGTTGGAAAATTTGCGGCATCATTTGCAGATTTATCGGATTTAAGGTCTGTGCATTTGTCGTTTGCACATATGCTTCTGCCAGCATATTTGTCACCCAACCGATTTTTTGGCATACAAATTGTATGATACAATGTGTACATCGGTGCTTCGCAAAGAACGCAAGAAACTCGAGGTGCAGAAACTGGTAACAAGTGCAAGAAATATGCGCCATTTGAAATCTAGCCTCGGGACGTATTTAGTTTCTTGCGCCTTGGATTTCTTACAGGTAAAAATTTTTACCTGCAAAAAAACGCTTTCTTGCCGTTATTTCTTGGTAGTGTGTTTACTTGCACCCCAAAAAATGATGCACATGATGGTAGGGCATAATTCATGTAGACATTGGTTGTGGTTCTCTCGACTTTGCAACAGACGATTTGGTTTTATTTTAAATTTGATAGTGATAATTTTTAGCTGACAATGGAAATCGGGTTAGCTTTTATTTGCATCCAGTACGTCGTGAATCGCTGCACGACGGTGGCCCTGAAATAAAAATAAGGACAAATATACTCACATGCACATACTTATCAAGTTACATAATTTATGATAAGTGTGGCCGTAAAAACGTACTGAATTTGCACCGTTCCCTTGTAACTTGCAGGCGCCGTCCAGGACACTTGAACCTTGGTTTTGTCCTCTGAATTTACATGATGGGCAGCATTCTGTGCATAAAATGGTTACATAACAATTTGAACAGTGTGTATGGTCTGATCTGATCTGTTTTTTATCGTACCGATTTGATTCCACTGCAACTGTGCGTTTTTGCATTAGTATTCTCATTAAATGTTCCGATCGGGGTGCCTTTTTCGTCCCTAGCTTGGACATAAAAGCCCTTGAATTTTTCTCCGTTTTTCGCATAGATCGTGACTGTGTTGGTAAACAAGAATGTCATAAAATTCATGATGCATTCCAGAAATTTTAAGTGATCTGTAAAGAGTTTATAGCTTTTTAATAGTTGTTGTTTATTACCATCGACCGTTTCTCCTCCTCGAACTTGGGCAACGTCCGTGGTCACATTGAATGGGGGGGAAGACTGCTGTGCCTTGTAGCTATCGTGGCCAGGTTGCATGTTTTTGCAGACGGAACGCACCGGGGGGACGGAGACGGAACTAGAAGGTGGGACAAAATTCAAATCAGTTGGTCAATTAGCAAATCACTATAATAATTGCAAAAATAATTACAATGCTTCTCCCCAGTCGACGAAATTTACTAGTATTATTAGTAAACATGCTAAACTAGGCTTCATTTCGGTTTGGGCAAAATCTTTAAAAAATTAAAATCTATGAAATTGGAAGAGTGAAATTGTAGTTAGTGTTAAAGATGGTTTATTTATTTACTTATTTAATTTTCTCACTATTTAGTAACACGTTATGCAACCATTCATTATTGCGATGGTCTCGTGACTGTCTGTGTGAGCGTTACTTGGCTAATACATTCACACAAAAAGGAGAAAAAAATCTGTGAGAATGAAGGTCTTCTTCTAAAGTATATGTACATACATTGCATACTATGTCCAAGATATGTATGTATGTGTATATTTAATTACCATATCGTATAGATAAGTAATATTGAGATTTTATTGTGCAAAATATTTTTTATGGTGGACGGGTTTCCCATGCTCGTCATTAGTGATGTGATGCCCAATCGGACAAGATTTGGTTTAAGTGTTGGTTTATTTGTATGTATGATTTTCGATTAACAATAAGATGCTTATTTGTCTCATGTGATATGGAAATGATATACGGTTCGAATAGAATGCAGCATATTAATGCAAATTTCGTAGGTGACAAAGAACCTAAGAGGTAATGTTGGTTCTTAATTTGAGAAATGCTGAAGGTGCTCATTTATTCAGGATGTGTGTAGCATGTCTAAGATTCTTGTTGCGATAGGTTATACAACCTCGTTACAATTCAGTCGATGAGTGAGTGTTATGTATCAGTGTGTAGATTAATACTCCAATTTTTAGTCCGAACCAGGGATTATGTAAGCGTCATGTCCATCCATCCAGCGGAAAAGTTGAACATTTTCAGAAATTAACTTTCAGAAAACAGAAATTTGGCAGGAGATCCCTAATGGCTTCTAATAGAAGAATGTGAAGCTATATAAAGTAAAAGTTAATATTTTCGGCTGAAATTTAGTAAAGTATTTTATAGAAAATAAATGCCAAATATTATGGGACGTTTATACATAAATTATGTAAATCGCGATTTTCTCGACCCCCCTACCCCTCTCCCCTGTAACATGCATCACATAGGCACGATATCATTGGACCCTTAAACCCCCCCTGTTGAGTTACACAATTTATGAACGTCCCTTTACTAATAAATCCTGGCTCGGGCTATGCAATCCTGTACTAAAAGGTTTGGCACGAAAGGAGGGATTGGATTATTTAATTGTCTCCTGTTAGAATTTGGTTGATAGGAAAATGTCATTTAGCTGATTATAGTTTCCTGTCCTAAATAACGTTGTCCAGACACGTAATTACGTAATAAGGACGTAAATAATGTCACACCTGCTTTGTTATAACAACACCAGCGCTGGCGAAACCATGCATAACTACCGAACTATAACAGTTACACAAGGAAACTGGCTATTGCAGCAGGGACTTGGGGGCATCAGGTACCCAATTCGTCTAAGTGCTTGCTAATTATTTTATTTTGTAAGTCACGACATCTGCATAACGTTGGCTAATTAATAATTTCGTCGCAACAATTTATTTAAGCTTGGGTTACTGGAGACGTTTAAAAAATGCAAGCTACACAAACTACTAAAAGTTGGTTGCACTCGGTCCTTGGACGGAAATTTCATCAGCTCAAACAAACACCACGTAATCAGAGGGCGGATGTATAAAATCGCTGAAATATGTATTTAATATTTATGGAAAAACGCAAGGTCCTGAATTTTACTTAGTTACGTGTCTACATAAGGTTAGCTCAATTGATGGTAAATTTTGTGACCGAGAGCTTGGGACGAGTTTGGGATTATTGTGGGGAAAAAATTTGTTGTTACGTTAAGTTAAGGTAATTTTATAAAGTAATGATGATGATTTCTGGTGGTGGTGGTGGGGAAAATTGATGATTTTTTAACACATTTCTTGAGCACGTTGTCGTCTATCGTTTTTAATATAAAAAGACAATGGGGAGAAATTGCGCAATTTCAAGTTGTCCAAACAGAAAAGGAAAGCCTTCTCATAAATTTCTCAAGAGCTTAATTAAATGGGGAAAATCGGCAAAAACATACACATTTCGAGTTGGGTCGCTCGGATGTGGAAATTTGCTCCTATTTCACCGTTTTTTACTCTTCCTATCCCAAACTCCTTCCATAGTCCTTGATTTTTCGTGCCCAAGTCTGATACGAAGGCGACAATCAGTCCAATATCAAACAATGCTTTAATTGCTTCTGTTATGTGCTGGCCTGTCGTCTTGTTTTCTAAATCGTAGTAGAGGATCTGCTTCCAGGAAGAAAATAAGCCTCTTGCAGTGATAACTGGAACACAGTCTCGTCCCCCATACACTTTGTCTGCGGATTTGTCATACACGAAACGCTTATTGATGCCCACTTCATCTAAGGCTAGGACGCAAACTCGCTCCCTTTCTGACTTTTCCAAAAACTTAGCTCTCATAACATCCATGACTGGAGTCATAATTTTCCCAGGTATAATTGAGACCTCTTGCAACCATCTTTTTAATGTTGAGATGGACGGGAACGGATAGTTGCACTTGTTATTCTGTTATTCTGTTGTTATTCTCTGTATCTGGACACGTAAACTCCGTATGGTTTTGTTTTTGGACTCAAGGGCCGTTTTACATTCTTGAATCTCCGATTTTAGTCTGGCAATTTCAATATGAAGCTGCAGTTCTAGTAATTAACATCAAATATGTATTATGTAAATTAGAGTTCGAAAAATAATTTATAGTGGTAATAAATACCATTATTTGAGGTGACATCGCTATTTATTGCGACGTTCGCCACGGTTTGTTGAATTTCTGTGCCACCCATTTCCATTCGATCCAATTCAATACATATGGGTGCGCCCATGTCAATCCGCATACGATCCGTATCAGGCAGTTGTGTCTCACCTTTAATGCATCGAAATTATAAGTAATTTTATTATAATAAATAATCCAATTATAATACCAGTTGGACTGTTCCACAGATTCAGAGTTGGTATTGCAATTGACTTTAAGACTGGGGCACCTCCTTTAGCTTTTATTCCGGTGACCTGACCTGCTACATAATCATTTGAAGAGAAATGACGGCTGCAAACCCCGAAGTTGTCAATTTTAAGGGATGATGTTCCAATTGTTCTGGAAATCCAAGTGGTCCGGAGGAGAGCATGTTTCGCATTGGGAAATGCGTGGACTTTATGAGAAGGCTTTCCTTTTCTGTTTGGACAACTTGAAATTGCGCAATTTCTCCCCATTGTCTTTTTATATTAAAAACGATAGACGACAACGTGCTCAAGAAATGTGTTAAAAAATCATCAATTTTCCCCACCACCACCACCAGAAATCATCATCATTACTTTATAAAATTACCTTAACTTCACGTAACAACAAATTTTTTCCCCACAATAATCCCAAACTCGTCCCAAGCTCTCGGTCACAAAATTTACCATCAAATGAGCTAACCTTATGTAGACACGTAACTAAGTAAAATTCAGGACCTTGGAAAAACGCTAAAATATATTTGGGAAATATGCACATACGAGCAAAGCCATGAAAATAAGAATTTTCATAAAATTGGTATTTTTGTATTTTTTGTGCACTCAAAATAAGGTAGTAATGAATCATTACCATGCGGAATGACTATGTGTCTCTACCACGTCGGTTACGATTTGTCGTAGAAATGGTAAGAATAAGTTCAGGGAAATTCAAATTCATTACCAAATATTAAGGAAGTTAATACCATTATGAATTAAATTCGAATTTCCCTCAACTTATTATTACCATTTCTACTACAAGTCGTAACCGACGTGGTAGAGACACATAGTCATTCCGCATAGTAATGATTCATTACTACCTTATTTTGAGTGTGGTCCAGTTTCGTTGAGCAAAACCATTTCGACACCCATCACTGAAATATTTGCAAAATATATTTTTGTATTTTTGAAAACATAAATAAAACATCTACATATTTACCATATTTATAAATATGTCTGAAATGTGGAAATATGCAATAGTATCTTGATCATCAGGACCTGACTCATCATCAGACTCAGAATCCATAATATGGATTCTTACTTTTCCATATTATAGGGAAAAGTTCCTGGAAGGTCGTCAGAACATTTAGAACCGTAATAACCGTATGAGTCGGAACCAGTATCGCCACTTTCGCTTTCGTCGCCATCAGAAGAGTTCTCGAATTCGGAAAAGATCAAAAAAAGTATTACTTATTTATTAATGAACTATTAGTACTTTAACAGTCAAATAATTATTTGGTAACAATATTATTAAAATGCATAGTAGTCTTACTTAAATATAATAAATTTTATTAAGTTTTTTTTCCTGCTGGGAGGGTTCCCAAAATTGAAGCCAAAGTTGAACTGTATGACTGAGTCTTCGCTGGAGGAAGAAATTTGTAGATCGTCGTTCCTTGCCGTCAGCCTCAGTGGTAATGTCTTTAATGAAAGGTAACCACTCCTGACCCCATACACCCAAGGTCTCAATTATAACAGGTATAAAATGAGTAGGAGACATGCGTAAATTTCTTTCTTTGTATATTCTGCTTTGGTGGCAGATTGTGTTGTGAAAATATGATTAGGGCTTACAACTGATTAAATACAATGTATGTATTGTCTTATCTATAAAACTTCCATGTATTTTAATGACATTGTTAACAAACAATTATTTGATTGTATCTATTAATAAAATAAACTAAATTACATTATTTTCATTAGAAAAATACACTAGTCAAATTCATAATTAGTCGTAGAAGAAAGAAGAAATACAAATAGAAATGCACTTACTGGTGGGCGATTTTAGATTACCTCCTTCCGCCTGAGCAATCTTTTCTTGCTCTAATTCCCATTCCAGTTTCATGGCCCGATACCAATTAGCTTCTATAAATACTGGATTTTGTAACGAATTCAGCTCCAAATTGTGGAGTCTGATTTCATGAGCAAAACAGTAACTTATTTGTACGAAAGGCTTTAAGTATGTCGGACAGACAAAATGATTTTTTCCTCTGTGACGCTTCACCACGAGTCGCGGTGAAGGACGAATAAATTCTTGTCCTTGTATACCGTTGTCGTTGCCTTATAATTGATCAATCGGGACAGAGTATTCTCCTATTAAAAAATACATATGTAATTTCAGTGTCTCCTATTCGTAACAAGTGCCCACAATAAGTGTACATTACTAAATAGTGTGTAACTTTATGCGTACATCATATGTAATTTATTTAATGAAACAATCAAATAAGAGAGGAAGTAGATAGAAATCAATTGTGTACAATTAGTAAGAAAGTAGATATAGCAGTCAATCAATGATTGCACAATAAGTGAGGAAGTAGATAATCCAACATTCATAAATGAATATTGAATATAAACTTATTTTAATGTTGGCGTAAAAGTTGTGCGAGCAAATTCGTGACATGTCATCACACCGAAACTTGTGACAATGACGTTTAATTCAGAGCACAGGTAAGTCAGTCAAAATAAAAATAAATTGATATTAAATATCAATATCTGATTTTAAAAGATCTATCGTTCTCTATTTAAATAGGAATCAAGAGTTGGGGTAATATTGAGTGTTTGAAATGCTCTTGACTTAGGGGCCGTTCTTAAATTACGTAACGCTAAAAATTGATTTTCTCGACCCCCCCTCCCCCCTTTAACATGGCGTACATAGGCACGATATCATTGGGGCCTAAACCCCCTCCCCCCTTCAAGCGTTACGTAATTTAAGAACAGCCCCTTACCAGCTGTATGGTCTTCATTGCCATCGTCCAGCGTGATAACTTGGACCTCCGGAGCAAATCCATTCAACCGTTGATCCAGCTACTGTATGCAATAGTATCAGGGTCTAACTCACTATCAGAGTCGGAATCCACATATGAAAATGTTCCTGGAAGTTCATCAAAATATTCAGAACCTTACGAGACGCAGCCAGTGTCCCCACTTCCGCTTTCGTCGCCGTTAGAAGAGTTCTCGCTATCTGGAAAGACCAAAAGAGGTATTATTTATTAATTAACTATTAGTACTTACAAATTGTAAGTTACAATACTGTATATTATTAGTATATAATCGATACAGTAAAATAATTATTTGGTAGCAATATTATTGAAATGCATGGTAGTTTCTAATATAATAAATTTCGTTAGGTTTTTTTCCCCTGCTGGGAAATTCAAATTGAAGCCTGTAATACTGAGTGGCTGGAGGAAGAAAGTTGTGGATCGTCGTTCCCCTCGGTCATTATTTGCAGTCTTCATGTCTTTAATGAAAGCAGTGGCCGCGGAAGATCATTTGGACCGTGGGGACATAAATTTTCATGAAAATTTAAGAAAAATAAAAATATAACTGGGTGATTCGAAAATAATCATTACTCAAATTATGTATCCTGGTTATAGATTTACTTAATCAATTATCTTGGAATTGGATGGGAATTATTATTAAATTCGGAAATATTATTACCGAATTTTAATATAATTTCGAAATTATGGTTTAAGTTGTCGTATGAGGTCGATGTTTTTGTACTTCAGTAATTCTAAATCGTGGGGACAAATGAATTGCATGTCCCCACGGCAAAATTTCCATGGGGACAGTGTCCGTATGTCCCCACGCTTCCGCGGCCACTGAATGAAAGGTAACCACTCCTGTCCCCATAGTTTAGTGTATGGGGACAGGACGTTGAGTGGTCTCAACAATTATAATAGGTATAAAAATGAGTAAGAGTAATGCGTGAATTTCTTTCTTTGTATATTCTGCTTTCATGGCAGACTGTGTTGGGAAGATGACTAGGGGCTTATAATTGATTAAATACAATGTATGTATTGTCTTATCTGTAAAACTACCATGTATTTTAATGACATTTTTAACACACAATTATTCGATTACATCCATTAATAAAATAAACTAAATTACATTCTTTTCATTAGAAAAATACACTTGTCAAATTCATAATTATAGCCGTAGAAGAAAGAAGAAATACAAATTAATGAACTTCAGCTAGAAAAAAAAAACAATTTCAGGGTAACTACAAAAAAACGCTATAGAGGCTGGACTATTACCAACTTGGAGAACAAGATACAATATATGTAGATATTTGTTGCCAGAAGATGAGGAATATTCGCATTCAAATTCTTCACCCCCTCATCCTCACTGTACAATGTTCTTCTTGGTGCTGGAAAGTTTGCAGGAAATCTTCTTCCCAGAGCTTATCTTCTTCCAACTCCTCATCCAGGTGCGTGTCAGTATCCGTCTCCATCTCATCTCCACTGACAAAGATCAAATCACAGACCGAGGGACTACAGCATACAGAATTGAAGACTATAGATTCAAGATAACAGAACCACAATTAATCAACAATACAAGCCACACATTAACAATCAAAACATTCTATACATATCAATTCACTTTAATTTTAAGGATTAATTTACCTGTGCAGTGTTCGAGTATACCATCCTGAACTATTTCTCTCCATGAGAATTACGAGAGTTTAATGTTTAAATACATTAATAAATCAAAATCACGACTCAGAAAAAAATTAAATCGTGTCTTAAAAATTGTCCACATATTAGACACGTTCTGGTAATAATCCCAGCAACAAAAGTTCTACCTTTAAAACGTCAACTGGTGCCAATTTCTTGGATACGACAAGAAACTTTCTTTCTACGTCGTGTTTCTTGCATTGTTTTCTTTGCAATTTTCGATGGGGGAGCGTTGCTTCCTCTTCCGACTGCCGCTGATTACAGTGCTTGGAGTACCGGTTAATGATGACGCCTCGCTGTCCCCGTCTTCTGGGGGCTCGGCCGCCAGAAGTGATAGCAGTGGAATTGGAATGACCGTTGGTTGATCCTGGGGACCGGTTAAATTTGGAAGGTTTCCAGAAACGACCTGAATCATAAGACGACAATATTTAAGATCTTGCTAACGATGAGCTTTTTTATGTGCAACGAATAAACCGTACCAATGTCGTCCTCGGCGATTTTTCCCTCTAGTAACTGATTGTTTATTAACAATTAATTTTTTCCCTCTTCAATTAACCCTCGTGTCATGTCACGTGTCATGGCGCACCTAGCAATTGTACTTGCTGCCGCTCGTTTCTTCCTCCCAAAGCGGAAATGAATTTCATAACAGTCATAGATGGACAATGCGGTTCGACCCCCCTGAAAATAAAATGTAAGTTAATAAATTGAAAAATAAAACATCCGCCTAGGGGTGAAAGTAACATTTCCACGATTTTTCATACATGAAATTAATATTCAAATATTATTCTGGCAGAAACACTATTACATTTACTGTAGCAATTTATTCACAGGCCTCACAGAAGAGAAGAAGGCAACGTCATTAATGTTTCAGAGAATTGTCAAAGTTCAAAGAGGGAATGCGTCATCTATCTATTTTGGGATCTCCTCCACAACAAGACAAACTTATATAGCGAGATATTCGTGGCCGTCTGTCCGTCAGTATTTCAATAACTCAGTAATTGTTGTACAAAACTGAAATTTGGTAGTGTTTGCTAATTGTTCTGTTCTGGAAGAATATAAATTAAAATTTGACAAATTTCACCACGGGCACGGGCATGGGTAACCCCCTCGGGTCCCTTTGGACAAAAATTGTATGAGTTTGAAATCTTAATTTTCCTCTAGAAGCCATTAGCAAGCTCGGTACAAAATTTCGACTTTTTTCCTAACTTTGTCCAGTATGCAGTATGCACATGATACAAATTTCAAGTCGGTCGGTCAGTCAACTCGTTCGAGAGTTATCGAAAGACAGACAGACGGACATGAGAATTACATAAGGCCTGGGTGGGGCTAAAAATTTGCATCAACCCCAAATATCGGAAAGATTATTAAAAGTTAGTATTTGGTTGGAATTCGGTAAAAATGTGCAAATTAGGGACATCAACCGACGAGTGTGCATAGTTGAAGATTTACTTATCCCAGCTGGCTCTGCGTAGCTAGTGTAGGTTTTAATCTGGGTCAGGGCTTATGGAAGCGGTATGACTGTTTGTTTGTGAATAATTCGAAAATTTGGTGTAAACTTCAAAATAATAGAAAATATTGAAACAAAAATTCACGGGAGTGGTAATAGGTCAATTGGGACAAAAATGTAGAAGCGAACTCAATGCCTGACTCGGGGTGAATGAAGTATTTATCACGGAGTTGTATATTTAGGTAAGGGATTTACTGGGAAATAACATGCCCAAAATTAGATAGAAGGTAGAAATATGGATAATCGAGGTTCCGAGAAGGTAAAACTTTACCCCAGTTAAGATTTCGAAGTTTAAAATTAATCAAATTACTTAATACTTAATTACTTAATTGTTTAAAAACCTATACTTAATGATCCAAAAATTAATCCTATACCCTATCCAACTCCGTGGCTTGCACAGGGTTTCGGACCTTCACATCCCAACCCGTCATGCTCCAGAGGTTTAAGATATTTACCGACAGACGAAGACTATGCGTCGAACGCACAGACAGACATAGCGGTTACACAAGCCCTAACTCAGGGTTCAGTAGAAAAAAAATGAGTTCAAGTTCAATACCTATAGGGATACAGCGCTGTGCTGGGGACAGCATGATCTGGGTAAAATTTAGGATCATCATCCTCGGTCTCATACTCACCAGGGTAGAGGACAAGACCAGCAAAATTAGTGCAATAGGTGTCTTGATAATATTTTGTAACTTTCGGTGGGGGTGGTGACGCAGTACCGTCATCGGATGAGTCGATTTGGGTAAAAACATCGGCATCATCCTCACAAGTAGCTGGCGCCTTCTCTTCTTTGCACTTACTGGTGGGCGGTTTTAGATTACCTCCTTCCGCCTGAGCAATCTTTTCAAATTCATAATTAGCCGTAGAAGAGATAAGAAATACGAATTAATGAACTTCAACTAGTAAAACTATTTTCAGGCAAACTACAAAACAACACTGGACTATTACCAACTTGGAGAACAAGATACAATATATGTAGATATTTGTTGTTCCTTACCAGAATATTCGTATTAATCCCCTTCATCATCACGGTACAATCATACCTGTTCATTTTCATTCATTTCAGTGATTATGATGGTGAGTGAAAGTGAATGAAAATGAATTTCCCGTGATTTTAATGAAAATGACTGAAAGATTCCGTCATTTCAGATGAATGACTGTGAATGAAAGATTTCTCGCTCTTTTCATTTTTCACCCTATGCTTAATACATTGGCCAAAGTAAGAATGAAGTCAGATGAATTGAAATGAAATGAAATGAAATGAATTTGAACGAAAATGACTGAATGCGAATGAAAATCATCAATCAGATATCGGGATGACTGACTTTTGAATGAAAACTAAATTTTTGAACAGGGCTGTGTACAATGTAAGTTCTTGACGCTGGAAAGTTTGTAGGAAATCTTCCCAGAGCTTATCTTCTTCCAACTCCTCATCCAGGTGCGTGTTAGTATCCGTCTCCACAGACAAAGATATCAAATTACAGCCTGTGATTCACATTGGGAATACAGCATACAGAATTAAAGACTATAGATTCAAGATAATAGAACCACAATTCATTAAACAAAACAAGTCGTATATTAACAATTAAAACATTCCATACATGTCAATTCATTTTAATTTTAAGGATTAATTTATCTGTACAATGACCGAATATACATCAATTTTACACTGAACTACTCTCTATTTCACTCCATGAGAATTATGAGAATTTAATGTTTACGTTAATAAATCACGACTCCAAAAAAAGAATTAAATGTGTCAAATTACAAATTCTCCAAAAACCAGTCTGTCCAACCCCCCAGGGGTATCCCCCTAAAAATCAACTAATTGTTATAATCACCACCTTATTTTAAATTTTGTTTATACAACGTCCTACAAGAGTTGGGGGACATCCAGAAGGTTTGGCCGTTGGTCGTTATCCAATGAAAAAATCAAAAGTAAATATATATCCGCCCTCTGTACATAATCCTCGGATTTAAATTGAAACGCTCTTCAACCGTAGTTTTTATTTGTTTTTTTTTACTGTACACATTTTCACTCGGTGCAAACAACGCTACATAATATTGACCTAAACATTATGATAAAAAGTGAAACAAATCTGTTTATGCGGATTGACAATTAGGTAGCAAAAGTTATTGATATGCTGTCTGCGATAATAAGTTTTGACCTCTTGCAAAAAAACTGAATTTGAAATAGGTATGAATTAAAAATGAAATTTCATCGACTCAAATAATCCTCAAATTAAAAGTAAGATATTTTTAACCGTACTTTTTATTATGTTGTTTACTGTACACATTTCTCATTCGCCGCAAATGACATTACACAATATTGACCTAAACATTATGGTAAAAAGTGAAACAAATCTGTTTATACGGATTGACAATGAGGTAGCAAAAGTTGTTGATATGCTGTCTGCCAAATAATAGGTTTTTACCCCTTGAAAAAGCCGGGTTTGAAATGGAATGGATTTTAAAAATGGATGAGACCACACTCAACCCCTCTTCCTCGGGGGTTAGCATGACTGAGACGAGATTTTTGTAGAGGACCTTAGTCACCTCCAAGTATTGGGTGATGTAATCCTCATATTGACACAGGGATCCACCCAGGACCAAGTGTGCGAAAAGTTGAAAGAGGAATTCTTTTGTGTCCTCGGAGCTGAAGACGTTTTCGAGATCGGGCTCAATCTCCAATTCTGATGATCTGGCCAGAGGTGGGATTAAGGTGGTCAGAATGGTCTGAATAAAGGGAAGAGTTGAGATTATTATTTTGAATAAATGAATGAAAGTATGTAGGTTATTGTTCAGTGTTTCGTTTCTTGCGGGTTTGCTGAATTATTTGCACTGTGAAACAAGAAACTGCAAGAAATGCGAGGTGCAAGAAACTGGGAGAAAGTGCAAGAAATATGCGGCATCTAGCCACGCGCCAAATGAAGGAATAGCAGCGCGACGTAGTTTTTTGCACTTTGCATTTCTTGCAAATCGAAATAGCTGCAAGAAGCCACTTTCTTGCGGTCAGTGTTTCGTTTCTAGTGTGTTTTCTACATTTCTTGCACTGGAAATGCAGGAAATACAAGGTGCAAGAAACTGGGAGAAAGTGCAAGAAATATGTGCCATCTACATAGCCCCGCGCCTTACGAAGTATATCGGCGGGGCGTAGCTTCTAGCGCCTTGTATTTCTTGCAGGTCAAAATATTTACCTGCAAGAAACCCCTTTCTCCCCCTAATTTCTTGCAAATGCTTACTTACTTTCACCCGAAACACTGTGCACATACGGTAATCCTGTTTACCTTTCTGAGGTTGTCGTTAACCTCCAGTTCCAAATGATCGCTGTGCTGATCACCACCGCCTTCGGTAAAGTCAAGGAGACGAACATATTCCGGAGCGCATTGAACAATTCCTCCACATTGGCGAACAATTGCCTCGTTTTGGGTGAGCTTGTCGAACAATTCCATTGTTGTGTGGGTGCAGGAGACTTTACTGAATTTGACGAGTTCGGCTGGGGTGCCTGTGTACATATCCACGCATGTTTACAAAGATAGCATAATCAGTTTTTATGTATATATAAATTGTTTATGATTGTCACCAATGGGTGCGAATTTGAAGTTGTTCGCCGTCTCAAAAGTTGAAGTGACGACTGGACATGCAAAAAATTTCTGCGCAAATAAAGAAGCATGTATTATACGCATGTACGTAAATAGTAAATATGTAAATCCATAAATATGTACACTGGAAGAAATCTGGAATAGTCACGCAGATATTGATTTCTCGGCGTTAAAGTTGCTACCGTTTGGTCTTAAACCATAAAATTTTGCTGCCGATATGGTAAAACTTTAATACTGAGCTATTTATTACTACACCGTATTACTCGTTAATATCACATTGGTAGAGTCATACAAATACTTGGTATTATTTTAATACTGGATTTCTAAAACTGTCCATATGACATTGCTACCGACTAATTATTTGATTGTATCGGTTAATAAATAATTATGAACATATTTGCATCCATATGAATAATTGATACATACCTTGATGAATTCCTCGTGTAAATAGTCCTTAAAGGGACGCGTGAAGGAGTACGCCTTCAACCGAATTCCGTCCAGCATGGACCACTTGGTTAACTTTTCCTTTATCTCCTTATTCTCCCAGCAAGGGAACTTCTCGAGGGGAAGATGTTGAAAACCGTATCTTCCAGCAAATTCCATATTCCTATCAGCCCCAAATTTGTAATGTTAAGTTGTTTGGTTTTATAGGAAGTTGTGACAAATCTATCGAGTTTGATCGATGCGATGCTTCTTTGTGTAATATTTTAGCTTTCATCCAATATTATCTCGCCCCAAGCATTTAAAGCGTTGCCTTGTCTCCCCTAGAACAACTTAGGCATGAAATCCATATATCTTCTTTTCACTTGAGAAAAGGGTCAACAGACAGAGTGACACAAAGTAGCAAAATGCGAAATTTGGCATGAATGCGAAGGTGAATCTCATATTTATGAATATGTATGGAGAAAATATGTAATGGATGACACACAGGACAGACTGTTGAAAATTTAGACTTGATATGAATGCGAATTACAGATCGACCCATTTAAAAAACCTACAGTGCAGACTCCATATAGCCCGAGTCAGGGACAGAGTCCCTGACTCCGTGAGTCCTAGCTGTTTCTAAATTTTTCTCCGAATTGACCGACATAATATTACCACTTTGAACTTCCACAGCTATATTTGCTATCAAGAAGTGGTTTTTAGCCTTCGTACCAAATTTCAGATGGAAAAAATTAAACTTAAAAAATGGTATGGGTTACCCTCCAGGGTCACTCTGGTTAAAATTCGCTCACTTTTAACTTCATATCCTTTCATGAGAAGCCATTAGGTATGACCTTGCCGGATTTAATGTTTTTAAAGTAATTTCTAAAAATCGGTATGGGTCACCCCATAGGGTCGCTCCTGATAAGAATTTTACCAATTCCACGTCATATTCTTCTATTAAGACCCATTAGCAACCTCTCTACCAAATTTCAGCTTGTTATGACGATTTTGAAAAATCAGTATGGGTCATCCCATAGGGTCCCTCAAGATGAAAATCTTTCAAACTTAAAGTCATTTTTATCTATTAGGAGCCATTAGCAACCTCTGTACCCAATTTCAGCCTTCTACGACAATTTTGAAATTTGGTGCATAATACCCCACCCACTCCGATGACCCCCACCGGTCAACCACTTGACCGATTTCGCCCATCTTCGAACTCGTTTCCTAACTTTGTCCAATATGCATATGGTAAAAATTTCAAGTCAATCGGTTCAGCCGTTTTGGCTCTATCGTGCCGGACAGACGGACGGACGGACGGACGGACATGACGGTTCCATAAGCCCTGACTCGGGCTAAAAACATGTGGAAATTTTTGCTAGAGGAACTCAAGAACCAGACCTATTTATAAAAAGATGGAATTTTGCATGGAAAAATTGATGAAAACTGCGAATATTTGTCAGGTAGTTCAGTTTGTGTTTATTTACAAATTATTTTGATCTTATTTATTTCCGGTAATAAGGAATACAAAATGCGGAATGTTGCATCATGTAGATATTGTAGTTATTTAAATAGTGACTTAGTTAACAGCATACACATTTATAAAATATTATGACTTAGGATATCTGTATTGTTGCTTCTCTGATTAGTCTTTTGCGTAACGAGTCGATCCTTCAGTTTCGTCTTCTTCCTCGACACAGGACTCTCCCGGAGTTTGGACGGACGCCGCTTTTTTGACGGAAGCCCACTCCACCTGGAAAAACGTTAGCGTCCCTAAAACACAAAATGTTTGGAGGATTGCCAACTGAATTCTGAGCGTGAGGATGGAACTGTAGTAAAATGAAGTCGCAGCAGCGGCGGATTGGGTGAATTTAAATCTGTTTTTGGGTTACATAAATTCATTAAAATTGACTTAATTAACGTTAATTAACGTACGACTTGGTGACTCATTCCCAAAATCGTCACGGTTTTAATCATTTTTCAGTTTTAGGAATTTATTACAAAATTCTGGACGGAAAATTTGTAGTCAGTGAGTAGATTAATTGAATGCCGGTGAGTTTTCGAGGAGTTTGAATTTTTCTAAAGACTTCTTTAAACTTGAGATCTTTTCCTTTGAAAAACTCAAAATCTTTTTTAATTGGTAACTCCCTGCTCTACAATTTTGCCGTTCAGAATTTTAAAACAAATTCCTATTTAGAGCCGAGGAAGTATTAAAAATGTTCTGATTTTGACGAGTTTGGCGATAAGTCATCTAGTTTTATGTTAAATTCTTTTAACGAAATTTAGGTTATTTAAAGTAATTGATTACTTACAAGGCAAAAGCTGGAGCAGATTTGTCCGGATATAATCCACCGAGTATGGAGTAAATCTGGGTATTGTAACATGAGTCTCCGAAACCTAATGGATTTCAAGCCTTTCATTTACATATTAGCCATGCAAATATTTCAAGGTCAATAAAGTCAAGTAATTACCCATTAAAAATGCACACAGCATTACAAGGATGACTGAAGGAGGCCTTAAATAAGAGACCTAGAGTTCAACAAAGCATTAAATACTATAATTTAAAAAAATTACAGCCTCATTTAGTCCGAGTCAGGTTATTATTAGTAATTTAAGTGGGTATGTACCCCACTAAAACATTTTCATTTTTGGGTAGATCTTGATCATTTTCGATCTTGATTCCTATATATTAGCATATTCTAGGTGAAAAATTTCGAGCCGATTAGATAAGTTTTACGAGAGTAAAGACATAATGGGTACGTAAGCACTGACTCGGGCTAAAAAGAATGTGAAATGCAACAAAAATTACTTGATCCGTAGGGTTTAACGGTGACAAATCCGGCAAATTAATAAAAACGCAGTAATACGCGACCGTATGTGACAAGAAGCCTAGTAAGATTATAGGATCTGCGAAAATAACAATATTTCTGTGAAAATAAGCACAATAATTTTTCAATTTTATTTTTACTCGGGATTCTGCATAAATTAATACCTCGTCCATGCTTCACCGTTCTGGAGCCTAAAAGGCCGAAAATCGCTCCACCTGATACTTCTCCCAGACCGACCAGAATCCCACAAAGGCCGACCAATCTCTTCGCTTCCGGAAATCTATTTGTAAATCCGACCGACGTGGAGTAAACGCCGCTGAAGAAAGACAGCTCGATTCCTGATCGGTTTGTAGAAAAAATTCATATTTATGTAATTTATCTACTTGCAATGGAGGTCTCCCAACGTACATTCTCCGATATTGAGCAAACTAGCGTCACTAGATTACAAATTTAACTAGTGTGAAATTTGCAAAAGCCACGATCTCCCAATGGGGACGTTTTGCAGAGATATTTGCATCCGAAGAGGAGAAAACTCTACTTAAGGTTGACAAGCTTTACACTTTCGAAATTGACTGCACGTTTTCTCCTCTTGGGATGCAAATATCTCTGCCAGACGTGCCCATTGGGAGATCGTGTCTTTTGCAAATTTCATACGTATCAAATTTGTAACCGATTAACACTAATTTGCTCCAAATCGTAGAGCATACGCTGGGAGACCTCGATTGGTCGTCTTAAATCATGGATTAAATTGGTACCCGTGTAGAAAAACGTGAAGGCGAGGAGGATCATGTTTGGGCGGGTGAAGAGCTGGACGGCTTGTTTAAGAGCGGTAAGAGCGCCTTCTTGCGGCACGTCGGAAGGAGGGGGTCGTACCGCCTGGTCATCATCCGATCTAATATTTTTGCACTGATTTTTAGGCATTTGAAAATATTAAATATGTAGCGAGGACATGATTATTTAAAACTTACTGCGGAGTTCGTAAAAGGCACATGACGGCAACTCCCACAACGGCGACGCCCGTTAAGACGCTGAATACCTTCCGGTTCATAATAAATCTTAGAAAATATGTGTAAAATTCTAAGTAAATTATTTGTATCAGAAATATAAAATATTTACGAGATTGCGAGTATATCTGTCGATATCTTGCTTGCCCTCGAATTGCCAAAACACGAAGGAATTTCCAAAAAACATACTACAATTTGATAATCAAGATCATTAAATATGGCTATAAGATCATTACATAATGGTATTTATTACGAATTCTGTCCCTATGTGCATACCTGCTTTGTAAAATGGCCCAAAACATGCCAGAATTTCGCGACATTGTAATTTCGTTTGAACACAGGGTAAGATAACTCCCTTGAGCGGTCCATATCACTAAATCAAAATATAGTGTGAATTAAATAAGTCATCCTTTTTCATTTTAATTAACGTTTTGTGGACCTACCAGCCGCCCCGAATCCTAACACGGCCGACATCAAATATAGCAGCCATGTCAAAGGGTAAAGGAAACTATGTATTAAGGACGAAATTGGATCAAAATATTTTATAAGTATGCACCGGATGTTACATTATTATTTTCATCAAACTTTACCTGGCGATGAACGCTGTGTATAACACGGCCCCAAAAATCATGGAATACCTGCATACATTTACATAATATCAGTAATTCGCAGAGTGGGGTTTAAGTAAAGAGACTTCAGTGAAAATGAAGAATAAATTATGTACTTTGCCGTAAATAACGCCACGATTGACGGTGCGAGCCAATTAGATATGGAAAATACTCCATAAATTATCGACAATGAAGTGTACCCATCCCCATTAAATCCTGGCGTGTCGTTTTGAATACCTGTGAATTATACAGAGTCTAAATTAATAACACGTCAATTACAAAAATATATATAATTTTCTGAATAAAAAATCCATACTTTTCAACACGGTCTGCTCAATGTTTCCCATCGTCTGGAATGACGTAAAAATTAGCATGAATGAAATACTTAACAGCAACACATTTTGGAACTGTTTGTCCCCCGAGGCACAACACGCCATGTCGAAACAGTGACCCCCACCAGCAGATAAATTACTGGTCCTCGACCGTCCCAAGAGGGGCCTGCTGTCTGCAAGATTATGACGATGATTTCGGCTACAACAGTGTCGTCGGAAGAGGTAGAAAGGACACGATACGAGTTGACGGAGAAGGGCACGACACGTATTAAAAAGTCGCATATAGATTGATGAGGTATTTATGGATGTGTATAGTCGCCGTATGAGTTAAGATAAGTCAAAGTCAATTGTCACATTTTTTTGAGATAAAAGTAACACCATGAGTAGAGTACATGCATATGAACTGCATTGATTGTACATAAGTACTTATCTTTCGTTCCGTTGTTACACTACTTATAAGGAGGAGGCAATAGTATTCCAGTAAATATTACGTATTATTATGTGATGCGAATCATTGAATTGTTAGTTTAGCCTGATTTACATATAACATAAGTCGAGATTGCATGTGTGTATCTCGAATTTTGTCAACTATTTTATCTGTCAATCACAGATATCGTACGTTATTCTTATTATTTATTACTGTCACGGCACGATTGTATAAATCATGACACGAACGGATTCGGTGTCACGGAGGTGCGGAGTGGACACTTAATGATGATTATTTTTTTATTCTTTTCAAGTTGGAATTTCTGCAAATTAATTGTTAACTTTGTAATGTTTGCAAAAATTGAAACTGTTCAACGCCGGTAGATAAATATTTTGACTTTTCGTAATTCTTGTAAATATTGTAGATCCTTTTTTTTGGCACTTGAGTAGCAGAAGTTTCATATTTTATAATATTTTGTAAAAAAATACGTATTATGAATTTTTCTGATATAATGAAGAGAACATAAAACACGCTGTTTTACTGGAATGTTTTGTATCTGCCAAACTTGTAGAATGTGAGATGTATCAAGTTACATGGTTAAAAAACACCCATTGTAAAGACAAATGCTTGTATTGCGCAATATTATGTTTTTTTTTTATTAAATCTGCTCTGTATTATTTATCTATGATTTATTTTTGTGTGAATGAGTTTGTAATTGGAAGAAAATATATAAACAAATGTAAAATAACAGAGTATACATAAGTTTATATGTAAACTGACTCAGATTGAGGCAACCTTGATTTTAAGAATGCCTTGAATTCAATGAACCCTGAAGGAATAAGGAAGGGTTCAATCGTAATTCAAGGTTTACAGGAGCCCTTTAAAGGTAGGGATGACTTATGCAGGTAGACAGACTATGTTATAAATTATAACTTGTAATATCTGTACAGTGCATTTTCATGTTAAGTGGTGCATACTTATGCGTTTTCATGTATAAATATTTGCATAAATATGCATGCATTTAAGTTATGCATGCACGTGCAGAATATACGTATGTAGGTAATAAATTATAAAAGTTAAGTGGTATTTATGCATTTTCGCATACATATTTGCATAAATATGTATGCATTTTAATTATGCATGTGCAAAGGTAATATGTAAATTATAAAAAGGGTACTTAATTGTAGACTCAAAAGTTACTTAATTGTATGAGGGGAAAGTTTTAATGGAAAACGAGGACAAGTTTTACTTTATTTGTCAATATAATATTTGGAATGTAAATTCATTATCGAGAAATGCGTAGAAAAAATTATGGCAAAGATTTCTTAAAAAATTAGTGGTTTGGTTATTTTTGGAAATTTGAAAATTATTATTGGGTTTTCTTCAAGTTCTTGTTGACCCCTGGTTTTGAACCGCTTCCGAAACATGCACAAACTTTTCGGAGGATAAACCTCAAAATAGCGAAGACCAGATATGCAAGTCCGACTATAAGGGCCAAATAAGCCCCGATAACGTCGATGGAGTGGTACTGGAAGAAATTGAGGTTTCGAGACGCACTTCGTAGTTGCAGAGCACCTGAAGTATTTGGAATAAAGTGTGATTAATTAAAGTGTACATTTTATATACACTCTTAGAAATCCGGTATTAAAATAGTACCAAGCGGTATTCACAGGTATTAATGTATGGCCCTACCAAAGTAGTATTGATAAATAATACCGTGTAGTAATAAGTTGGTAGTAAAGTTTGCATACGGGAATTCTCATAATTTTAATGCCAAACGGTAGCAACTTTAATACGGAGAAATTAATGTATACCTGACTATACGAGATTTATAAGTGTTTTTTTTTCAAGAACATAATTTTGTACGAAAAATTTACACTTTTCTGGCTGTATTGAAGTTTACAATTTTGTAGGAAATATTTATACCTGGTTTTCTGACGAATGATTTTGTACACTCTTATGTACAAATTCGGTACTAAAATAATACCAAGCGGTATCAGACTCTACAGATATCACATTATTCTTATTATTTATTACTGTCCCGGCACGACACCACGGAAGTGCGGAGTGGACACTTAATGATGATTATTTTTTTTCAAGTTGGAACTTATGCAAACAATTGTTAACTTTGTAATGTTTGCAAAAATTGGAACTGTTCAACACCGGTAGATAAATCTTTTGACTTTTCGTAATTCTTGGAAATATTGTAGGTCCTTTTTCTATGCAGACGTTTCATATTTTACAATGTTTTATAAAAAATACATATTATGAATTTTTCTAATAGTGAAGAGAACATAAAACTGGGATTGATAAGTAATATGTAGCTCGGTATTGAAGGTTTGCCATATCGGTCGGTAGCAAACTTTTACGAACCGACATAATTTTATTACCAAGCGATAAGAGCTTTAATACCGAGAAATTAATACCTGCGTGACTGACTATACCAGATTTCTAATTGAATTTTAAATCTGCGTACCTTTGTGTCTCATGACGTATTCGACCCAAAAAACTCCTCTTTCGAGGGGCGTGGTAGGCTGGTCTTTGAACACGACGGAGAGGCGTTGCACGTTTTCTTTGTACCTGCGTTAATTCAGTTTTTCGTGATAAGTCGACCTGCATAATAATTAGATGATAAGATAATGCTTACTTTTTATTATTCAATATTTCTTTGATTCCTTCCAGCAGACTTTCCTCAGTCAAGTCGTCCCATTCTCGCTGCACTAGAAATCCGTGACCTTTCGCTTGTTTGGCATTCATCGGTTGGTCTCCCAGCATTGGGATGCTATTTAACATATCAGTTAGAGGTTTTGAACTACTTACAATGCAGGTCTCCCAGTGTATGCTCACCGATTTTGACCAAGTTAGTGTCAATCCATCACAAATTCAATGCATATGCAAAAGATCTCCCAATGCTCACATTTGGAATGTTTGCATCCAAAGAGGAGAAAATGCATCAAAAGGTTAACAAATTTGACACTTTTCAAATTTACTGCATGCTTTCTCCTCTTTGGATGGAAATATCTCTACTCTGTCAAACATGAGCTGTCAGACAGACAGACAGACAGATTAATTAAATTTGTGAGCGATTCACACTAATTTGTTCAAAATCTGGGCACATACAGTTGGAGACCTCCATTGTACGTTAATTTAGACAAGATTTGCACACTAACCCGAGAAGTGGAACGCCGTGATAAATTGCTTCTTCAGTGCTAAAATATTCAAACTCCTGTTAGACGAAGAGCTGATTGGTATATGAGAAAATTGTATACCTGCCCCCACCGCAGTGCGTGATAAACATTTTGATGCTTTTATGACCCAAGAGGTCCTGCTGGGGCAACCATTTGCTCAGAAGCACGTTTTTTGGGAGATCGGGCATGTCGCCGGACTCCCATTTCCACAAAACTTGTTGTTTCAGCTTGGAAAAGACGTTCAGAAATAGTTTGCGTTTCGCTTCCGGCATCATATTTCCTGGAATAGCTGATCCCATGCTGAATAAGATGAAGCCTTCGGGGCCACCTTTGGCGACAAATTCTTCCAAGTCCTAAAACAATCAGGGAGGTTGGACTTATTTATTCGTCGTTGTAGTCATGTTTTTAAAATTTGTATTGGAAAATTTCCAATTTAAATTCAAAAGTGGAGAACATATTTTGCCAAAATAGAGCATGCATTTTGAGCTCCGTTCTTCCAGGGTTTAGATTTTCAGGACCGTTACACCCACAAAATGACGAAAATCTGCATGGGGAAGACAGCAGTCTTTGAAAATACAAGCTCTGTGAAGAAATTAACTTTTTATCGCTTTCAAAATACATTGTCTTCACGATTTTTTTAAACAATAAAGTATTTTAACATGGATAAAAAGTTAATTTCTTAAAAACCACTAATTTCGTATGACTGTCGTATTCTCCACGAAGATTTTTATCTTTTTGTGGGTGTAACAGCCCTGGAAATCCAAACCCTGGGAAGAACGGAGCTTAAAATATTTTGATATTTCCAAGTAACTAAGTACGAACATAGTAAATAAGTATGAATTTTGAATAAGTACGAGAATGTAGATATGTACATACCTTTGGCAATGGTACCGCCGGTTTGGAATGAATTCCACCCACTTCAACAATATCCGGGAGGAATGGCTTTGGTCGAGAAAGGCTAAAGTGACCATTGCTCAATATCAATGAAGCGTTCCCCAAGATCTCCGTCACTTCCGGTATGTCTTGTCCCAACTGCTCCTTGTAAATGGAGGACATGTACGGCTCGTAATAAAATCGTAGAATAGCGTCAATCATCACGTTCGCCCCAAAACTGACAAATCTCTGGTAAAAGGTCATGTCATCCCCGTAACCCAGGAACACATTGCTCACAAAGGACGGAGGAAAGTGGTTTCCAATCTTCTGCGCCAAGAAATTGGGGACATTGGTCGGAAAAAAGAGGACCAAGGGGACCTTAAGGCGGTAAACGATGCCAAGGGCACACTCGTTAAATAAGGGCTGCATAAAGACGAGGTCATAGCTTTCTTTTAAGACGCCCTGAACTTGGGGCAGGTTGTAGGATCTCCGGCAAATATCGGGCAGGCCAAATTCTTCCAAGATAAGGAATGGGTTTATCCCTTTGCCTTCTTTTTTGAGTTTGTACGGGTCAAATTTTCCAGCCATGATGGCTTCCAAGTCCAGGGTGAAGATCTCCGTAATGTTGGGCACCGTTTTGAAGGGTTTCACGGGTGAAATTATCGTGATTTCGTGCCCACGCGAGGCTAATTCTTCGAGGAGGGGGAAATACGTGATTTTGTGGGATTTGCTCGAGAAGAAGGACACGACCAGGATTTTATGGGAGGTCGAAATTTGTAAAAGTATTGCGGAAAAGAGGAACAAAATTGTTGGAAGGGAACGCATTTTGGAGGATTATTATTTACTTGTTATGATTCGATAATGTCTCCTGAAATGCAGCAACCGCACGTATTAAGTAAATCAGCAGTGAGTAAATGCAGAATTATTTATGCAGACGTGGTGTTATTATTATTATCCTGCAGAGATAAATGTACATACATAAATATGCTTGCCGGTGAATCGCTTGACCATGAATTCCAGTTTTTTGTGGATGGATGTATCACATGGATGATTCCCGACCTGGTCAGTATTAAGTCCAACTTCCAAACGTATTTATGTGTAGCACGTATACATATTTACATTACACATGTCACGTGTGTACATCATTAAAGGTCAAGTGCATAATATTATCTCTCCTCAGAGAAGTCAATTAGATAATTAGGTGTAACAAACCATCATAATGGTTATTAAGTAGCGTCAGCTACTTATTGTGATCGTTTTGTCCGTCCGTCTGTCCGTCGGTCTGTCCGCCGTCATGGGATATGGGATAATTCTAATGGAAATTTGGATCGCTCTGACGCTACTTTTTTATATTCGTTTGGAGGGTTTATTAATGCATTAAAATGATATGTAAATATTTATCATGGAATCCATGCGTGATTGGGATTTCAGCAGTGTTAAAACGTTGAAAACAAACGTTATTCATAAAGCAAGTTCCATAAGTTGTTGCATAATGCAAAGTAAATACATTGTGTAGCGTCATTCTGCTACAGACCAGGCGAGATTGAAGGTCACCATGATTTGCATTATGTCAATTGATGTACATTATTAATAATAATTGTCATAAGTATTATAATAATAGCATATACCTTTCATCTTCTTGTCCAAAGTACAAGGTGCACAATTTGATTCGTTAAAATAATTAAATAGTTTATTCTTGCCGTCACAATTGACAATTGAACTACACAGCCTGTTTTTTCCTAATAGAGAATATTACAAATTATGAGATTTGAACCAGCAAATTCTAACATCATACAAATACAGTTGGATCTGATTACTTTAAGTAAATGACATGATATATTTTTAGCAGATTCTTATTTTAATTCTATTCTCTCATTGTACGTAATTATTTATTGGCTTCAGATTCTGCTGTCTTGTTCTGTTTGACGGAAGATGCGACGCCAGCGTCAACATCGACGTTTCCATTTTGTGGATTTATTACTTCTTCTGCTTCCGTTTCAGCTAGTTCTCTCGCCGCATTTTCGGCAGCCTTGATAAACGCGCGGTATTCGGAGGGCGTCATTATTCCGCTAAAAAATGATAAAATGTGAATTAATTATCAATACATGATCAAATGTGTCGACAAAATCGTTAAAATAAGCACATTTTAAATCATTTTTAAGCTTCTGGGAATTTATTTTAAAATTCTGGACGATAAATTTGTAGTCGGTAAATTGATTAATAGAATGCCGGTGAATTTGTTTCCAGTTTTGACGAGTGCCAATTTTTCTGAAGATTTCTGAAACTTGAAATCTCCTACTTCAAAAAGTGTCAAAATCTGGAGTGTACATTTTTCTTAAATTTGAAACTCCATATTCTACAAATTTGTGGTTCAGAATTTTTAAATAAATTCCCAGAGCTGATTAAAAATGTGATGACTTAGACTATTTTTTCAATTAGTCATTCAAAATATTTACCGAAAAATAGTATCCAGCTTGACAGTGACGCCGGTCTTTGCCATTTTATGATAAATTTTCAAACACTCCTCCCTCTTTTTTGAAGATTGGAACGCGTCGTCCATCCTGGATTCATCGACCAACTTGTCGAAAGAGTTTGAACTCCAGCCAAACTCCTTGTTCGAGAAGCCGAGGAGCATTCCCTCGTCGAGGGAGAAACTTTGTCGGTGAAGGGTGCGTTTGGCTGGACCAATTTTCTCGCTTTCACTGCTTTCACCAACTCCATTCTCACTTTTATGTCCGGGTCCCACGCTGGAGGAGGAGGTGGAAGTTTGTTTGATGGCATGGTCCGTTGTTTTCCGGCCCATGGTTGTGCTGGGAATGGCTTTGGTTCCCACGAGCTGTCCGGGTTTGTTCCCTGCTCCCGTCAATGTTGCCGGGGATCTGTCGTTCGATAAAGAGAAAGCAGGTTGTAGTAATATCGGGTGTCACGAAATGATGGTGGGTATGAATTTGTATTAGTTGCCGCGGAAGATTGTGAGGGGACAGAGGGACAATGTCCCCACAGTTGTTCGTTGTCCACATCGTCTGCCCATCTTATATAAACCCCTCCCTCCCCCGTTACGTTAATGTCCCCACATGTCCCCACGGCTTCCGCGGCCACTGTATGTACATGTTCTTCTATGGTAATGATAATAGCAAAAGAGCAGTGGCCGCGGAAGCGTGGGGACAGAGGGACAATGTCCCCACGGTTATTCGATGCCCCCATCATCTCCCCATCTTATATAAACCCCGCCTTCCCCTATTCCTACAGTGGTAATGTCCCCACATGTCCCCACAGCTTCCGCGGCCACTGATTTGCATTGCACTTGTAATGCAAGTCTTTCACGGGTATGTATAACTTGGATAATGTGCTTTTACATAATATTTTCTGCATATATCTTGGTACAGTAATATATAATTTATAATCTTTCCGGAATTATTAAAGTGATGCCTATATACCATTTGCATGCCATGTGTACGATTTTCAACGCCTTTCTTGCTGAATATATGTACAAATATTTAGGTATGTATCATATGTCAGTTACATGTACATACATACATTTGCATATAATGTGTCCCTACGTACATATAAAAGAATGAGAATGGGAGCTGTTGAAAGTTTTATTAAATCGAAAGTCCGTGGTATTCGATTTCGATACAGTATTCGATTCCTACTTGCATACAACTTTCTTCTTGAGCATGCATACGTCCATTTCCTTTGGGTAAGTTTCTCCCTAAGTAATTTGAGGTAATTTGTTTGTCTTCATGAATGGGGGGTGGGTGACACGGGGCGACATGCCATTACCCGTGCCAGGTTAGTGATTGAAATTCATTCATTTGTCAAGCTATGATTTTTTTTTCATACGTATGAAAAAATGCGACTGAAATTGTCTATAAAACGCCGATAAAGAATGGAAAATATAATAAAAATTTTGGCATAAAAAAGAGCTTTCCCTTCTTGCAAAAGTAAAGTAAATACACTTTTTTGAATGGAATTATCTTGTCTATTTTTTTTCTTTACAGAAGATGAATTTCTAATAAGTATGCACCGTGGGGGACGGAGAGTGCCTTCGTTTCGTGACAAAGTGCAATTAAGATGACTCTTTTTTTCTTAAATATGTCAAAGATAATAGATTCTATGTATCTCCTCTACCAAACCAACCACGATGAGACATAAATATGTGTGTTATGACCTGCTTGGATGGTACAATAGTTTTGTAACAAGTATGATAAGATAAACTTTGTGGAGATAATAATGTCACATTTTATGGGAAGCTTGAGACAAAGTTTTTTTTGTGGATTAGGACAAATTTATTTGTGTATGTGTGTCAACGAATGGCCCATAATTGTGCCGTCATAATAATAATAATAATAATAATGCGAATGACAATTTGGGTCCAGTCCAGCAGTGACAAAAGACGAGAGACGTTTGGAAGAGATATCGTGTCGTCGTCGTCGTCGTCGTGGATGACAAAAGCTGGCTGATGACCGATTCCCAGTCAGTCAGTCATTATAATTTACGACCTCATTCCCATCCCATTATGTTGGATTATCGTGTTTGAAGGGAAATTAGTGGGAAAATGCATTCACATAAAATAAATCCAGGCACACATGCACATTTCCAATTGAATTATCGGAAATATGAATGTATGAATAGTTAAAGAAGGAGTGTATCAAAAATTGTGATTAGAACCTTGAAAATCAAAGTCAAGATGGATATTTGTATGCAGGAGGGTTTCGGGGGAAAGTATTAACGACTTGCAAAAAATAAAGGGAAGAAAGCAGGGTGTTTTTTTTGCAGGTATTTTGACCTGCAAGAAATGCAAGGTGCAAGAAATTACGTCCTGTAGCCGTAATTCGTAGGGCGCGTGGCTTGATTGCGCATATTTCTTGCACTTTCTCCCAGTTTCTTGCACCTTTAATTTCTTGCATTGCTTTCTTTGCAGTGCAAGAAATGTGACAAACCAGCAAGAAACGTATCACTAAATGCAAGAAATTGATTTCTTGCAGCTATTTTGACCTGCAAGAAATGCACGGCGCAAGAAAAGACGCCCCACCGCGCATACTTCATACGGCGCGTGGCCCATATTTCTTGCACTTTCTCCCAGTTTCTTGCACCTCGCATTTCTTGCGCCTCTTGCTTTGCAGTGCAAGAAATGTGGCAAACCCGCAAGCAACGAAACCCTGATCTGATATGCACATTTATTATCTTTGAATGCAAGTATCCTTACGTTTTCAACGGTTGTCTCCTCTGATCCAGAGAAACATTGGATTTCTTTGTGGCGTCCCCTCCACCTCCTCCCCCTTTATTACCACCATGATCAATCGAAGGCGCAGTTTTTGGTCGTCCCATGGAAGAAATCCATTTTTTATTCCCGAGTTGAGCCACCGACTGATTAATTTCCATCAAGGCTTTCTTCAAAAGGAGTTTTCGCGTAGTATAATTTGACCCCGGATTTTGATTTGTGGGTTGACATTGACTTTTATTATTATCCTTATTCCCTTTATTCTGTCTTGACTGGATTTGAATTACATTTTGGCCACTGTTCTTGGACGGATGGTTTGTCTTGTTTTGAACAAGAATCAAAGGCGTTGATGAGGTTCTGGTCAAAGTCTTTGAAGTCACTGCCGTTCTGGGTCGGGAACTTTTGTTGGAAATTCCATTAACCTCATTATTTGCACTGGCAGATGTTGGGAAGAGGTCTTTTTCGCATGAAATGGAAACTGCTTTCTTCAGCGGTGGTCTGAAAGGAATTTGCACAACCTTTGTGGGAATTACATTTGTCACAAAGGACCCCGCAGCAGGGGTCGCGTTATTACAGGTGATGCAAGGACATGACTGGTTCTTTGGGGTGGTGATAGTGGGCGAATTTTTCGTACATTTTGTCGTAGGAGTGACGCCATTTCCGGTAAAGTTTCCAACTTTTTCGGTGAAAGTTAATGGTTCCTGGACTCTTTTAGCTTTAAAATCTGCATTATTATTATCGCCACTTTCCTTTTTTAGCAATGTTTGATTTGCCAAATAATTTGCTGATTTGTGCAAACAGTTATTGCCATTCAAATCGGAGAAAGAGGCATCATTGATTTCTTCTGGGGATTTTGGTTTAGTTGGCGAAATTGTCTCAAAGTTTTTCGCAAGACTATTTGTCATTTGAGGCAAGTTGGTTTCCGTTTTCTGAACACGACTAATGTCCACACAGCAGCCATCGGGGGTTAAATCGATAAAACTTTTATTCTGATTCTGCATGTTGTTGAGGATCTGGGCAACTTTCTCGATTTCCACCTGAATCTCGAGAGTCTCGATGGGGCTGATTTGGCCCACCATGGTCGACACCTCGGGGGGTGGTTGGAAGAAGAGTGACTTCCTCGTCGTCGAATGAGGAGGTGGAGGAAGCACGATTTGTGGGGGGGTTCGGTATGAGGAGGATAACGTTTCTGTGTCAGAGGACTCTTCGATAAGGTCGAAAGAGGAGGCGGAGGCAGATTCGGTGGAATGGATGGACATGGATTTTTGGAATTTGGCCCGACGTTCGGACAGAGTTAGGGTTTTGCCTGATTTTTGCGTCCAGGGTAGAATTTTGGAGGGTAGGTGTTGTTGAGACAGGGGGGTTTTGGTGGTGGTGGGGGGAATGGGACGTTGTGAAGATGGGGAGGCGGTGGTGGGTCGGCGTGATTTGGGGGGATTGGTTTCTGTAAATGCAACAGGATATGCATATGTACGTAAATATAAATTAAATGTTTATTATCAGAGGGCGGATATGAATTTATTTACAACTTTTCAATTTTATGACGGCAAAAGGTCAAACTTTTGAGTGTATTCCCTAGCACTTATAGTTGACAAAAATTTCACAAAAATTGTCACATATATTTTTACGTTTTCAGACATAAATATTTCAAATTATTTCGTTTTTTGGAAACCACGTATATATTTTGGACAATAAAAAATATATTACATATTTTATTTTGTAGATATTTCAACAACTTGAGGCGATTTTTTTTATTTGCTCAAAAAAATTGCCACAAAAAACTTTAAGTAATAATTCAAACAATATGACTGGAAATTCTGATTTGTATGTTTTGGCATTTTTTCGTAAATATTAAATACGTATTTAAGCGATTTTCCGTAAATACTTATCCACCCACTGATAATTATTCTTGGCTTTATTTGACTTACCAGCACCACTGCCGAGTTCATGCGAAGCAAGTAAAATCTGCTCGTCAAAACTAATATTTTTCCGTAACCTTTCTCTCCTTGCGGTTGAATTATTTGAAATTCCAGAATTCACCATTTCGAACACGCTCTCCTCGCAGGTTGAATTTTGCACTGTGTCTTTTTCCAAGTCAGCCTTGTGACTGCTGTCAGTTTTCATTTTTTCTGGATAAGATTGACCAAAAAGGTGTTGTGCTTGATTGTTTATCGAGGTGACAGGTCGATTGAGAGGAGGACCATAATCGTTATCACGCTCAATCTCACAACTTCCGGCGGCTCTCACTTGGACCACTTGAGCCGTTTTTTCAGCCTCCAACAATAATAACGAGTCAGTAAATTGTGCGCTTTTCGTGTCAGCTTTTGCTAAATTTAACTCTTGATAAGCTATTGTTTTCTTTGTCGTGTTACCGTTGTTATCATAATTATTATTTTCTATGAGCCTGTTGTCTGTATGCAAATCGGGGGAGGGACAATCTGTGCCATCCACTGGGGAACAACTGCTCGGGCAGTACGTTTCCTCCCAGCTCATGTTGCTCAGGTCGATTTTAATGACGCGTTGGTTTTCTCTGGTTGGGCTGGAATTGGCATTTTTGGCGAAATTTTCGCCTTTTGAGGACGGCGTCAAAGGCAGAGAGGAGCTTCGTCCTCTATGTTTCAACAGTTTGTTTTGTCGCTCGACAGATATTTTGCGCGTTTGGAGGCTCTGATTTGAGTTTTCGGAAGAGTTGATGTCACGAAGGTTGGAGTTTATTAAGCTGTTTCCGGCATCCTTCCGTTTTCTGTGACCATTTTTACCCCACGTGGGTTCGTTGGACTCTGTGTCGGAACCACCAGAACCGGAGTGTCCATCGTCGAGAGAAGAGTTCTTTGTGGGGATGGATTTCGAGGAGCGAAATGCTGTTTTGGCTCGGAGTTTTCTGGAATTAGGGTAATTTAGAGGGATTAAAAATCATTAAATACGCAAATTCTGTAAAATTCAGGGGTGGGCTATGCTAAAATGAAGTATTTCGAGCTCCATTTTTACTAGGGTTTGGATTTTCACCCACAAAAAGACGAGAATTTGCATGAAGAAGACCATGCACAATCATGGATTGGCAATTTATGTATATGAAAATATAGGTTTTGTGAATAAATTAACTTCTATTTATCCCTGTCAAAGTACTTTACTTGCAAAAAATTGCGAGAATAATGTATTTTGACAGGGCTAAATAGTTAATTTGTTCAAAAAATCTGTATTTTCGTAACACTGCTGTATTCTCCATGCAGTTCATCGTCTATTTGTGGCTGTAACGGTCCCAGAAATCCAAACCCTGAGAACAACGAGGCACAAAATATTGTATTTTGACATAGATACTTTGCCCACGTTTCGTTAAATTACTGCAAAACTAATAAATTTCCTCCTTATTTACCTGTAATCTTCACTCCCGTATCCTTGTCTGGAATGAACTGTAAATTTTTTCGGGACTAACCCATAGTATTTGTTAATCATCGTAATGTCGGGCAATCTGGGCTGGTTTATTGACATTTTAGTACCACCAGAATACCCTCCGACGACGGATTGGTTACTTGTCCGATGCACATCTTCCTCCACGCTGCCGAACGAGCGAGAATGCTGATACGGAGTGGAGGAATGTGGTCTTTTGTTCTTGTGGGGATTGTTGCTATTATTATGATTTAATTGACTTTGGCTCTGCACCAATTCCACGACAAGGTCACTTTGATTCCCATTCCGCCCAATATTCTTTTTCGAAGGCAACTTCAACTTTGGGGGAGGATTTGGTTCGAGAAAAATGCTGGTAGGTTCACGTTGGTCGGATTTTCTTCGCCTATTTTGGGCTTGTGGAATGAACAATCTAAAATCGCCGGATGGGGAAACGGAAGCCGTTCCAAAATTCATGTTTGTGTAATCATTTAAGTGCAAAAAATGTGTGTTGATATATGTTTTTTGTTGGCGTTTTTTTAAATTAGGAATTTGTTACAGCATTTTTAGATGGAAAAAGTGTACAAGATTAGAAATCGGGTAAAAGATTTGCAAAATATGTGTTAATGCATGTTTCTTGTTGGCGTTTTCAAAAATGAGGAATTGTTACAGCATTTTGAGACCGAAAAAGTGTGCAAAATTATAAATCGGGTATAACATTTTGACAATTTTTTTGGAAGACGATACGTTTTTTGGGTTTCGAAAAACTTTGGACAGGAGGAAGGAACACGAGAGGTTTTATTGTGCGAGGAGGAGGGTGCTGAAATGAGAACTGACTCGTGGCATGCTACCCGATTCTGGTTTTATCCGACCCATTTTCATTAAAACCCGTGTTCCCCCCGTACGTACGTGTCATGTCATGTGTAGAGATTTCTTGGGAAAGAAATATTATTAATGTCGTGATGAGTTGTGGCCTGATCCTGTGGTGGTGTGTAGCATAGTGATTGTATTTTGTGTATCGATAATAATGAGTACGTATGCTAATAATGAGTATGGATATGCAGGTAAAAATGAGAAATATGTATGTATCATCTACCTGTGAAAGTAGTTCCTTTATTGAATGGATGATGATAAATCTTGTATATTTTTGGGGAGGGGGCATCTTGTAATCTACAACAAATAATAATGACACGTGTTAACAGATTGAATAAATTATCCCTTTTTTTATGATTTTTCATACTGGTGACTGGTTTCATTTCATTATGTGGAGTGCATTTGAGGAGTTAATTAGTAATTAAATTATGTGTCTGTTTTTTTATTATTTATCGTAATTAATAAATATGTAACTCGGCTAAATTGAAAGTTGGGTTTGTTATATAATAAGATAAGATCGTAAATAATTTCTGCTTTCATTTCATTTCATGGGGTTATGTAGCAGATTGAGTGTACACACGTGTGAGTATATACCTGCTTATTTTGAGAGTTCAAGTTGATTAGTCGATAATGGGCTTGCTCAGAGAGACAGTTAGTTATCGACCAGAATGAAAAATAAACATGATGAAAATCTTAATCTATTTACATATCGCTGAATAGACTCAATAATAGCATTTTTTTAATGTGTATTTATTTATTTATTTACATTTGATAGATATATTTGTAACTTGTTGTGTGTACGTATTTTTGTTTTAGGGGACAACCTTGCAGGATTGATTTTGTTACAAATAAAAATAGTGTGAACACGTTATTTTACATTTTTGTTTCGAATCGAGTCTTGATTGAAGTGGAATGTTCAGTGGCCGCGGAAGCGTGGGGACGAAGGGACAATGTCCCCACGAGTATTCGATTTCCCCATCATACATATGCCCATCTTACATAAACCCCTCTCTCCCCTATCCCACAATGTTAATGTCCCCAGATGTCCCCACGGCTTCCGCGGCCACTGCGTATGAATGATGTGTTATATATGAAATGAAAATGTAGATAACTTCCGGTGTGGTAGGATTTAGTGCGTCATTAACAGGCAATTTTTAAAATGGTGTTAACTTTTCCTTTTCCGTGCTACATAAATATGTAGACGTATAAAAGGTGTAACAATTTGGAAGAATCGATTCTGTTCATCGCAACCTGTGTTCCGCTGATGATTGAAATCGAAATCTGTGTGTCTCAATTTGATTCTTCTGAGAAATGTGGAGCACGCTTATTTTTTGGATAGTGGTTTTGATCCTGGTATGTTACCTGGTAGAAATAGAGTCGAAAAATTTTCACGATAAGACAGGATCTGGGCAGTATTACCACCACCGTTATTTCAAGAAACGACGCCATGGCTGGTGTCAAGTACAGGCGGATTGCGTCGTGGGGGATTTCTGCGCGTCGGGACGATGCATTTGAGACGATTTGTACATGTAATTACATGTAAGTACATTTACAAGTTACCATACAACGCTTAATTATATCCCTAATTCTATCGGTTTAATCAATAAATTTAATGAATATTGCAGGAATGCCGTTCGTGTTTTCTCTACTATTGACTCGGTGAAGCAAGAAGACAATTTTACAATATCCTCCTGACAAGGGAGGTCTCCCAGCGTATGCTCTCAGATTTTGTCCAAATTAGTATCTATCGTTGATACATTTCATAGTAATTAAATTTGTGATCGACAAACGACACGATTTCGATATTTACATCCAAAAAGGAGAAGACGCACCCATTAGGAGGCGTCTTTGCGAATTTCATACTGCTTAAATTTGTAATGGACTGATACTAATTTGGTCAAATTTTGAGAGGATACGTTGGGAGACTATGTACTTATGCGTGTTTGTTTAATTGTGTGGCCTATTGCTTATGTATTGATTGACACACAGTAGGTTTAATTTTTGTTGTTATTGTAATAACGCATGATTTGGATATTATATAATTTGCGCAAATATCATATGACTACTGCAATGAAATAGGCAATCGAACAATCAATAATAATTGTATGTAGTGTCGCAAGAACAAGTGTCGTTTGCATCCACTTGACCATCAATAGGGGTCTTGGCCAATTAATATGTAACAAACAACTTGATGGGATGCGTAGTGTAGTAAGTTTTTACGTTGCAGATTTATTCTTAATTTGGAAATTGTCATTTACAGCTATTTATATACATATGTAAGCACACAAACAGTAGTCATTTACATAAGTGACAAATAATATATTAACAATTTTGTAACGAGTAATAAACTAAAATTAATACTAAATACAAACAGCTACTGATGGCCAGAGGGCGGCTATGTATTTATTTTCGAGTTTTTTCATTTGATGACGACCGATGGTCAAATTTTTTGGGTGTGTTCCCAACTCGCATAAACATTTCAAAATAGTTTTACATATTGCTACATATTTATTTCTAGGTTTTCAGACATTTATAAATATATGTCCACTATTTATTATTTGAAAAATATGGTGACATTTTAGAATTTTTGAAATGCAAATATTTTTAAATATTTCAACAATGTGAGACGATTTTTTTGCTCAAAGAAATTGGGCCACAAAAATGAAAAAATTCACGGCACTACATAATTGGAAAATATAAATATTTATTGCAAACATTTTTAGTTTTATAGTTTTCTTGCTCCATATTTCTATTTCGTAAACATTTTGGCATTTTTTCGTAAATACATATTTCAGGGATTTTTCATAAATGCATATCCACCTTCCGCAGCATCGACTAAAGATTTCATTCAGTGGGACAAATGGGATTAAAAAATGAAGTGCAATAAATCAAGTTGTTCATCTCAACAAACAAGACAACAACATCTAGAATTACCTAAATGTGTGTGTAGATGATGATTAGACGAGTAACAATCATGACGTGACATTCACCAACCATCGTTTTATAACCTCTTGTGTACTTAATTATAGGTACAAATTGTGCCCCGTCCCATTTATTTACCACTTTACTGTAATTTCATAATTTGCAAGAGAAGGGATTACTTCACTTGAAAAATCTTCCGCATATTAAAATGTTCTTAACAATGACCTCTTTCATTATACCAATCATCACATTACAATTTGCCTATTGGATGGATTACTTAATCACTCGTTGGTAGAAACGTTATAAATTGTCTTGATGCTATTATGATAGTGCTCATTTGCAAATTTTGCCCAGCATCAGTTTGCATTATGTCGAGAAACTTGGGCGTCCTATTGGTCATATTTTTGGTACTGGTTGTGGCTGTTATCGGTGTACCGAACTTGTACGAGTACGGGTACAGGAAGGACGGGCGTTGCAAATCGCAAGCTGATTGCATTGTTGGAGATTTTTGTGTATCTGGAAAGTGTTTGTGAACTGAACGGTAAGTCGATAGGCTTATCGTAAAAATGTTGAATTTTTATGAAAAAATTTCTTCTTTATTAAAAAATGTGAAATTTCAACTTTATCTTGATTTTTTTTCAGGATTTTACTGAAGAATGTGGTGTGGAGATGATAAGACGAAATGGATGATAGTGAAATTTGGCGATTGACCTAAATAAGAAAAGTATTAGAGATATTTAATTTTATGTAATTGCCTGGGCGAATGCATGTATTTCCAGCAGATAAGTCAGCTCCCGCATGGATTTTTTCCTATTTCTGAAAGTATTTTTTAAAAAATTCATGCAAACCTTTCTTAAAGAAACGTTTAAAATATTTCTTCGGAAGGCTATCAAGAAACGGCTTAAAAAGCAAAATGCGTCAAAAGAAGATCAAAAAGCTACGGCGGATTTAATCGATGTCATTTAGTTTAGTTTTAGTTGGTCATTTATTCTCACTTAATTATTAAAAGACTTGTGATATTAGCTTATTTTATTATGTAATAAATCGAAATGTTAATACGATTTTCATATTTGCATTGTTTTGCGAATAATTTACATATCTTTAAGGAAAAATCTAGGAAATTATGACATGCTTTGCATGAATTTGATGCATTTCACAATCTCAAACAAAGATTATGGAAAACAAATGCAAGCCGCGAATGAATTTATTTGCTGCCGACTGAATTCACATGTTTTGTTTTTCAAAATTCGAGTCCAATTAAGTTTCGAAAAATTATAAATTTGCCACAATGTTAAATTTATGTTTACAAGGTAGGCGTGTAATGTACCGGTTTGGTGTGTTTAGCCATTATTACAGTCCAATTAAACCATTTTCGCAACAAGTTTGCAATTGCAATTATATAAAGTTCGTTAATCACAGCAGATCTATCTCCTTAATTAACAATAATAACCGTCCGGCTCTGATTAATTATAAAAATGGGGGTCATTTATATTATTCGAGTTCAAGTGGGGATAAAAACATTTCGAATGAAAAGTCGAAGAGCCCAGCAGATAAGGGAGGACCCTTTGCCGGACTTCTGGAATTACCCAAAGAGAGTCGGCAATTCCAAGGGGATGAGGCGGACTGGATCACGATTTACCGATTTCACAACATCGTACTAGTCAGGGTGAGAGAGATAATTAACTATTCAATTAAAAGATAAGGCTATATATATTTCTTATGACTTTTGCAGGTATTACAGCGCATGAAAATCTACCAAACGGTATTTTCTTGTTTTATCGCCCTTCCCATCGGCTTCTTCTCAACTTTGACGGGATACCTGTCCCCCGACGTGTTTAGCGTTATTGGATGTGGTTGTATGGCAGCATGTAAGAAGGCACAGGAATATTCTGTTATCTATTTCTATTCGTGTTTAATTATAGACATAATAATTTAATTTGGTTAAAGGTGCTATGCTTTACATCATGGGAAACATGGTCACTAATCTGATCGGAATAATGTACGTGACGGATAAGGATCCTGAGATTGTCCGTATCGCGCATATGAACTTCTGGGGAACCAGGTTATTTGCATAAAATATTGCGTATTATATTTTTAGCAATTGAATTATAACGATTTTGAACCTTATCCGCAGGGTTGACGAAATTTATCAAAAGGTAAGAATCTACTTATCATCGCTATAATCTATCAGCGGAGAATATGTAGGTTTAAGTTTGCCATCTTTTATTCTTGCCAAAGACGGATTTCGTCCCATTCACCGACCTTCCCGACAACACTCTTGACGCGTATGTGCAACTGAAACTGTACTCTGATCCAGAATATGTTATGAGGATCACTGTTAAATATGGGACCATTTATGACAGCGAGAGATTCTGTGAAATATTCGGAAATCCTCCAGAAATTCCGGTTTTAAGCGAGAAGAAAAGTAAAAGCTAGTCGGTGAATGGTAAATTAGTTGTAATTTAGTAAATCGTCATATATGCAAAATAGTGACCTTCAAAATCAAGTGTTATCGTTGACTTAAGTACCTTTGTTTAGATTTTTATTGCAACTTCTGCATTTATTCAGAAGATTTGTTAAACATTTTAACCTGGATTAAAAATTCAACTCAATACTTTTTAAATGAAGAGAAATGAAACAAACTCATTAATTATCCATCACGGGTGTTAATAATAATTAATAATATGTAATATCATAACACAATTTCTACTTCCACTACAACACGAGCACCGAAAACTTATTAGGATTATTAACAATCTGCTGAAGTTGATAATTTTGAATAGAGAGGGAAAACATGAATCGTTTTATACTTCCAATTAATTAACAGCAACGTTTTCGTTTCACTAATATATTGAGTGAGTGAGATATATAGTCATTTCATTTCTTATTATTTAAGACGCGTATGTATGTATATGGCGATTTCTTTCTATGTATGTTTCCCTTCTTCTTAAAAAATCAGTCTAAGTATTTCGGTATTTCGGTGAGTTCCATTTTAACCGTTTAGTTTGATGTGTGTTGAGGGGAAGGAGGGGTGGACGAGTGGAGTTTGATTGATTTTATAACGGGGGGATAGTCAGGTTGTGCTTTTCAATGTATTTCTGTCTCGCGGTGGCAATCATGATTCTTTTTCTTTCCTGAAACGTCATCATTCTTTGGGACGCGGATTTCGAAAATGTGGATGGTGGAGGATTTATCCCACCGGTGATATTGCTTTGACGAATGCTTTCCAGGGTCGCCTCAACAGAACCGGTTCTCTGAAGCGTGGCAATTATTAATTCTGGGGAAATAGTTTGGGGCGCAAGTTTTCTTTGGACTTCACGCGTCATGGTGGCCAAACTTGGAGGTCGAAAGTACAATCTTTTGAGATATTCGGCTTTGTCGGAGGCATTAAGTTTGGTTGCTTTTAGCCCTAAGGATTGAGCAATTTCCGATTGCATGTTTTGTTTCCAAGCACCTTCCTCGTCTGCAGTGTGAGGTGGCAAGAATCTATTTGTGAAATTGGTACAAGTATTAGTAATTGCGAACAGGAATTTAGTGTTTATAGAGGAATTACTTTAAAACAAAATGTGTATTAGGACTGAAGAGGAGAATCAGCAACTCTAAGGCTCCTTTTCCGCTGACGGCTGTCGTGTTAAGGAACGGTCTGGACACTTTGATCGCAACTGGTTGAATCGTAACCCCCACGGGGACCTGAACGGTAGAGAAAGCCAGAACGCCAACTTCGCCGTTGGTAGTTTCTCCTTCGGGGAATAGGATAAAGGTGTCCTTTGACGAATCAATTTGTTCCTTGGAAAAAGACTCGAAATCCATTTCAACTAGACCGAACGGTTTCGCGATGATGCTTGCAATTTTCTCCTTTTTTGGCTGAAATTAATCAGATTAGTTAGTAATACATTAATAATAGTAGTGATAATTAACGGATTAATTGGCGTATTACCATAATGGCATTCGTGGTTAAATGTATTACAAAATGGTCATAGCTCGTAATATGATTCGCAACATAAATTTTTCCTGCTCCCAGGCTTAATTCCCCTTCGGACGAAATGGAAATTCCCAATACACCGCTCATTACTCGAAGACATTTTCTTAAGAAAAAACAAGAATTGCAAATTAAAATAAGGCAACAATTAAATAGCATATTAAAAGTAAATCCTACTTACTGTCGGAACTTTGAGGGTGGAAGAACATATCCCAAAAGAAAGAATTGTAGGAGAATGAATGCTCTGATTATCAAAAGGCAGACTCCAATAGGTACGTACAGAACAAAGAGGAGTGTCGGTAAGCCCAGTGGTTTTAACCTGCAATTCAGACATGATTAATAAATAATTAGGGCATAAATAATTAACACCTGAAAAACACAATCTAATCAACAGTTCTAAAATGACATTTACCATGATTTGTGGTAAAGCTTGTCTACAGTTACTTGTTCGCCCATTTTCTAACTATGTTCTCAATCGGTTTTATTTAATTGTCCTGCAAAATAGAAGAATCATTTTATTAAAAATTTGATTAAACAATCGCAAATTCTTTTACACTGCTTCTTACACTTACCTTAAAGCAGTTATTTTATCAGGCGCAATAGTTAGCCCGTTATACTACCAATTTTACTAATCAATTGATATTTTCAAGTTTTTACAACATTTTGTAGCTCAAAAAGAAAATTTAGAACTTTTGTTTGTTGATGTGGTGTTATGCAGTCAGATTCAAAGGTGAGCGGAACGAGGGGCATGTGAAGATCACAAGGTGCACTAAAATCTCTTTGTTCTCCACGTAAATAATATTATTTCCGTAATTTGTCAAAATCAATTTTTGACAAATTTCAAAAATTTTTTTTGAAGTTTAATATTTTTATTTTTATTAGTCAACTCGGGCTCAGCCCTCACAATATTTATCGTGTAAAAGTCGTACATAACATGAGATGTTGCAAATACGAATATTTTTTGAAAATGTAAAATAGGAAACGATTCTGTAAATAAATTAGTAGACTCGAAAAACGCAAAATAATAGCGAAGATGAAGATATGACATTATTCAGTGCAGATAGTGATGATGATAAATGTTATGTCTTTATAAAATTGGTAAATTCTATTCTATTGTCTTTTTTCCAACGTTTTGAATTTTCCTTCGAGTCGTTTCGAATAGCTGTCCAATTTATAAGCTGCTTGTTCAAGTTTATTTACACTGTCTTCAATTTGGTCGATTTGAAGGAGCAGGGGTTCGAGACTTCGGTCTGTAATGTAGACATACAATTTTGGGTTAAAGAAATTTTATTTATTTATTATGTGTCGATAAGTTATTGTACTTACACTTATCATTGAGTTCATGAAGACTCTTTCCAACATTTGCGGAAATTTGTCTCATGTCTGAATACTTTGCTGCGGTCGCTTTGTTGAGGTTTTCAAGGAGTTTGTAATCTTCCTATGTTTTACAAATTATTTGACATTGGTAATTATTTTATTTTAGTGTTTTATTAAAGTTCTTGGTGGTTACCTGAACCAGTAAAAGTTCCCCTTGCAAATATTCTGCTGTCTTTTCAAACATATTTTTTGCCAAGTTATTTAACGAAGCATCGTGTGCATCCCTTGGCTCAAAGTAACTTTCACTCATTTGAGAATCTGGAAATTTGTAAAATTATGAAATATTCAATTTGCTGTATTGTAATATGTACGTTTTTGACCTATATCCAGTCAGTTTTTTTACCTCTGTGTTGTAAATTAGCATGGGGCTTATCATCACCACCACCCCCACGAATATCCTCGGACGTTGAGCTACCAGGGTCACCACGTTGAGCCATTTATGTATTTACCACTGGTAAATTTTACCACAATTAATTCGTTGCAAACTTTTTGGCACGGAGCAAAGTTGTAATTCACAACTTGTAAAGTGTAAATAAATGCTAGCGACGCACACAGCGAGAGGATTATTATCTTTAGCAATAACGTATTAGGGATTTTTCAGGGGGAATTAAGTATGAAATGCGTCTCTAACTTTAAATATTTCTAGGAATTACATTTCTATTCGATTCGAAAAAGTCATGAATGACATAATATTGACTGCACTATTGTCAAACAAAAGGCGAATCGGGCGGTGGTGAGAAAGTCTATGCCATGCAAAAATGCATACCATTTCATGCGATTTTTCATGATTTTGAGAAATGGAGTCATTTTTCGACATATTTTGATAAATTTCTGCTGAATATAGTTGCTAAAAATTAGTGTAGGGGATTTTTCATGAGGCTTTCTTAGAAAAGAAATGCATTTTCGGAATATTTATAAGTTTTTAAAATGAGTGTATCCGTTTTCATGCGGTTTTTCATGATTCTGAGAAAATAAGTGCATTTTTTGACATATTTTGATAAGTTTCTTCTACTTGATATTTATTTGGAACTTGGCAAAATGAGATGAATTCATTACAAGTATCGTAGCAGTAGTAGTAGTAGTATAGGTAAACTTGCAGTCTTTGGCATTAAATTTTGTTTTTGAGATGAAAAGTTCCCGAGAATGGGAGGGGGGACTACGCAGGTCCACATTTACCAGCCCCACCCACCACCGAAACCACCAAGGCCACCATAACCCCCACCGAAACCCTTGCCATATCCTGGAATAATTAAAACAATTAATGGAAGCCCAGGATAAGAAATGTTTCTTAAGAAATTTTAAGTACCTCCATAACCACCTCGATAACCTCCATAACCGCCTGTAAATGAATTATTACCGATGAGAATACTTATCAAATGTAGTGAATTGTTCGTATTTTTACCATATCCACCGCCATAACCGCCGCCATAAGCTCCACCCCAACCTCCTCCTAAGAAATTTTGAAAAATTTGAAATTTTGGTATTTTAAATTTTTAAATTACTGTACTTACCATATCCTCCGAGACCGCTGTACCCTCCATAATTACCGTATCCGCCGTACCCACCCCCATAGGCACCCCCCCAGCCCCCTCCGTACCCCCCACCGAACCCCCCTCCGTACCCTCCAAGACTTCCGTAAATGTTACCTTCCGCAGTGACCAAGTCTCCCTTCTCTTGGGCGGCGTCTCCGGCCACAGCGACGGTGGCCAAGCAGGCCAGAGCGAAGGCGATCTGAAGATAAGAACGAATTTATTTAAATTTGTTGCTTATCGAAATTAATCTTATCAACTTACAACAAACTTGTTCATTTTCGGTTGTTTTTTGAGGATGTATTTAACTGTTGACTTGATAATGGTTGAGGTGGATTTGATAATAAACTCCTCGTCTCCCAACGCTTTTATACTCTTAATGGTCTACCGGCTCTTATTAGATATTTAGCTAAGTAAGTAATCTGATGATAAGATGGGGAATCACGAGTTAAAAAAACTCGCCGTCTGCTAGGATATTTTACTTGTGATAAAAAGTGGTGGTGATATTATTTGGGGTGAAGCTTTATCTGCATGGCCTGCCTGGGGGCGGGTGCGTGTCAGGTGAATACGTTTTTTTACGAGTTTTTGCTAGAAGGACTTTTTCAGTTGTTTTACTTTTTGACATGTAAAGTAGGATTTGTTTGTAATAATGAGCGTTATAAAAAGTGTGAGTCATCATCATCAGATTTCAAAATGCATGCAGTACACAGACAGATAATAAATGTGCATAATGTGTTAGAGGTCTAGTTATTCACTTATTACTCTCGTTTTCATATGGGGGAAAGAAAAGTACCTAAATTAATTTAGAATTTGCATCCTATTACATAAGAAATAAGCGCAAACAATGTCATAAATTGCAAGTACGGTACGATTCACTACTGAATAATTCTAGTTCTTGTTATTATGTAATGAAATGAATCCTGAATGCGATATGTACATATGTACACATAACACATCCGTAAATTTTTCGTCAGGTATGCACCCAAACAGAAGCCAGTCATTGATTAATCGCCACTCTGTCTGCGAAAGATTTTTTAATTGGGGACAAAATGCGCAAGGGTTTTAATACGCAAATTAATTACCGGGTATTATAGTTAAGTAAATAGATCAGGGATTATAGAATCGTCATGTCTGTCCGTCTGTAAATATGATAGAGCTAAAACGTCTAAACTACATGATTAATTTGAAATTTTCTTAAACGGAACTACTTATTTGCCCAAGATTATGTATATTTTAAGAAGGTTGTCTCATGTTAAGTATTGTGTACAGTGTCGGACAGATGTCTACGTCCACATAGTCGCGTCAATTTCATTTTCAAATTGTCACTGAACTACTGAACCAATTTTCATCATTGATATATCAAATTCTCACAAATTTAACGTAATTTCATAGCACATTATTAGTTTTCCGCTAAAAAATTTATTTTAGGCCAGAGATGTATTTTAATTCAAAATGAAAACAATTGGATGGACAAAAGTCAACGTCCAGTCAGAGAAAACATACAAAAAAAACTGTAATTTATAAGGAATGTTATAACAATTAATTTTTAATATTTGGTTGGGCCTCCGTTCGCTTTAAGGACGGCTTCAAGGCGTCGAGTCATTGAGTTTACCAAATTCTTGGTCACATCTTCAGAAATGGTTTCCCAAACTTCACGAATTCTGGATTTAAGGCCCGGAATTCCTGAAAAAGATTGTTTTCTTATTTCTCTTTCAATGTGGTCGCACAGATGCTCAATGGGATTCAAGTCTGGAGATTGGGGAGGCCATTCTAGCTTCGGAATTTTTTTTCTTGAAGTATTCCATGGTGGACTTGGCAGAGTGTTTCGGATCGTTGTCTTGTTGGAAGGCAAATCGTCGTCCAAGTCCAAGTTTTCGAACAGATTCCTGGATATTACGGTCAAGTATTCCCTGGTACTTGTATTGGTCCATAATTCCGTCAATAAATTCCATTTTTCCTGCCCCACTTGAAGCCATGCATCCCCACACCATTACCGACCCGCCGCCGTGCTTAACTGTGGGGTTGAGATTTTTTGGATTCAAAGCTTCTTTTGGATATCTCCACACTCTACGACGCCCATCTGACCCAAAGACATTGAACTTTGACTCGTCAGTCCATAAAATATGTCCCAGAATGTTTGTGGCTTGGAAATGTGGTCTCTGGCAAACTTCACTCGTTTGGTTGCATTCCTCGGTACAATAAGAGGCTTCCGAACTGCTCTGTGGGATTTCAAATTTCCCTTATTCAGTGTTCTTTGGATGGTCATAGGACTAACCTGTTTGCCGAACATCTCCTTGATCTCGGTAGATAGCTTTGGAGCACTAAGTGAGGGTGTAACGTTGACTTTGTTGAGCACGTGGCGTACTTCTGTGACTGTGACTTCTGTGTGTACTTCTGTGTGAGCCAAAATGGGTTTTCGACCACTTCTGACCTTGTTTTGGACTGAACCATTAGCTTTAAAGTTCTTAATGATTGTCTGGATGGTTATCCTTGCTAATTTATACTTGGTCCATATTTGTCTCTGCGACAGCCCCCTTTTTGTCCACCCTGAATGACAAGATCTCGAATAGCGATAGGAATTTCCTTGCGTGTCGACGCCATCATATTTTTCTGGAAGAAAATTATTTAAAAATTAATGCGGCATATGTTATTGATAGATTTATTAAGTTACCTGATTTTATAAATTGGAGAGATTTTTGTTGTTGACAATTAAAGTGAAGTGGACGTAGACTTTTGTCCGCTCAAATTTCATCCTCTCTCGCTCTGCACTATGATTCTCAGTTTTCCCAGAATTTTCAGAAATAACTCATATGTTTTATGAAATTACGTTAAATTTGTGAGAATTTGATATATCAATGATGAAAATTGGTTCAGTAGTTCAGTGACAATTTGAAAATGAAATTGACGCGACTATGTGGACGTAGACATCTGTCCGACACTGTACATACAAATTTTTATGTACGTATGACAAATGTTTTATTACGTAATAATGCCCCATGTAAATAAATAAATGGAATTGTTAGTACTATTTTACATGGCCGTTAGACAAATCGACAATGTCTCGTATTTTGCACTGTCCTTCACCACCAGTTAACAAGAAAAAGAAACATTACCATTTAATTATACAATTAAATGTGTAACTCTTTCCGGTTTACGCGTGGGTGTGGGTGGTAAATAATAGGTAATACGTCCAAAATGTAAAATTTTAACGATCCAATTTGAAATTAGCATACAATACATAACGAAAATTATTGGGCAATAATAATGTGTTATTCACTAAGTCAATTTGTCAATATTTTTGTGAGTACTTTGATAAAAAAAGTTCAAGTTTAATTTTCATGCAGAGGAAATGAAACAAAAAACTAGATTACGGTTGAGCTCAATCTCGTAAATAAATTTTAGAAGGGATGCAAAACTTTTGATGCTTGCTTGAATAATAATTTATAATTTAGTGCAGGAGGTGGGGTCATTTTAGGCAATTTTGAAATTTGGATGTTCTTGCGTCACGTTACTTATATAACGAAACCATTATTATTGACAATTCCAAAAGTGCACCTGTACAAAAAAATTAGCTACAGTGTTATGAAGGGTCAATCATGCATCCTCAAAAAATCCAGGGGCCGCGGAAGCCGTGGGGACATTATCAGGAGGGTTTATATAAGATGGAGAGATGATGCGGACATCAGATAAGCGTGGGGACGGAGGCCCAATGTCCCCACACGCTTCCGCGGCCACTGCAGTCAAATCCAGTTTTTATCTTGTTACTCGATTGAGCCAAATAGCGAATAACAATGTTGAGGAAATCCTTAAGTAGATAGTCGACGATGCACTCTTAATTTCTATTAAAGTGCATACTATATCAAATTCCAGAATTTGAATAACTAACGCATTGGTAAGTGTGAATGTGGTTCACTTTTTTTGCAGATGATCTCACTACGTGTATAATAAATAAATAATTAAATGATGGTAAAAAATGTGGATCTGTATTTGTACACCTACATGCTCGAATGTATGTACATATGTATGCACATAGTTTGTAAAATAAGACGACTTTGATCGATTGAAAGCTTTTCTAATGAGACACTTTGGAGAGTTTCATACGTAATCGAATTGAGCAAGAAATAGTGTAGGAAATGAGTGAGACACTTATTAATTTGTCTGATAAATGGGTATTTTTATGTATTAATAGGTGACAATTACTAATTTTTTGTAGTATACGAATTTATTCAATTTAGCTACTAAATAAAATCGTATCGACATGGGTAATTAGTTTATGGGTAAGAAAATTGATAGGTACGTAATGGATTTGAAGAATAGTTAATTTTTTTAATGGACATTGTTTAATATTTAGTTGACAATAGTTATTTACTAATTTTTTGGAGTACAGACTTATCCAAAATTGTATCGACATGGGTAATTCAATGTCAAAATAGTAAGAAAATTGAGACATAATGGACATTTAATTTTTCTCTCTCTAGCCATAAAATTGAAAGGTTTAATCTTTAACGTGGCTCCAATAATGACCAATTAATCGTAATAAATAAAGCAAAATAGTGATTTTATTTCGAATTTGACCCAGTTTTACCCAAATCTCGGCATTTAATCATCCATTAATAAAAGTGAAGAAAGGTCAAAACGTGCTGTGCAAGTTGTATAATAAATTCTTATAAGAAGAGTTTTGTAAAACTTGTGGTAAATTGCGTGCACAGTGAGGGCCAGTAGTTCAGGGTGAATTCTAACAACATAATTTCGTTTTAATAAAGTAAAAAAGTATCGGCCAAGATAAAATTTTGTGGTATGCATGACTTTCAAAGATTTGCATCCATGTACACGAACGACGACGCGAAAAAGTACAAGACTTTTCAGTTGTGCATGTGGTCTGCTATTCAGTGACGGCGGAAGTTGGGTGGGGGGACATATGTATGGGGACATTATCACTGTGAGGGGGGGGGGGGGGCTTAGTATAGATTTCTCTAAATTTCTGAGGGGACAATGTCCCCTATCCCCCCGCTTCCGCCGCCACTGCTGCTATTGATAGTGAAGAAGTGCGTAAAAGAGATTTCATTTTGAGAAAGATACATGATAAATATTTTAAATTATGCGTAATAAAGTTGCTACGAAATCGTTATTTTGGAAGGGTTCAATTTTTTTCAAAATAGATATGTAAATTGATCACCTTGATAAGGTTGCGAATGTATAGAATGTACATGAAAGTGATTTTTTAACACATAACTTTCATGACTTTTAATATGTCGCCTTTAAACATGCCTTAACTTTTAAAGGCTTCATCATGTTTTCCTATGTGGAGCGTGACAATAAGTAAAATGTAGAAGTAATAAATGCAAAAATGTGTCACTTTACTTTATTCTACACTTTCTTGTGCATACATTGACATTTAAAAAGACAGACAGACGAGGTAAGTACATAAATTACAAATTTAGTCAAATTCTTTATATTTAGTTTCCACGTATGTATGTACTTACGTAAAGTATGCATATGTACTTTACTACAATTAAGGAACTCCCTAATTCATTCATTATTTTATTAGTGACAATAAGTCAGCAACGTGCTACACGTCATTAAATAAAACCTTAAAACATTTTCGCATTGTACACGTTTTTAAGTTGGCATAATAAATAAATAGAATTCAAATAGGACTAGTTGAGAAATAAACCGTTGTAAACGAAGATAAAGAAGTAGCAGCATGAAAGCGATTAAAATTTGTTTTAAAATGACACCAGAATTGTGTGTATTTTCAGACTTTTTACCTCGTCCTCACAGTCATGCGGGGGGGGGGGGGTCAGAGGTCAAAAATACTGAAGGCGTAGAGTTTGCAATGAAATTTCTTTAAAATGACACCGCATATGAAAATTAAGGGGACACCTTGGGGTTGGACGCCAGGGTCGTGTTGACCCCATTTTCCAACTCGATATGGAGAGTAAAAAATTAGAATTGTTATTGTTCTTTAATTAATTTTATGAAGAATTATTGTACTAATTATAAGTAAGCCGGATTAAGCTGGAAAAGGTAGAGGAAGGGAATTATCGGGAGGCTAAATGGCCGACCTCTTCTCCACAAAGAATTACATGTAGAGTTTCGAAATTAATTTCACGGTCAGTTCTTGATGGATTTTCAAAATTCTGCCCGTTTTGGAAACCTTGGACCTTTGTGTGGAATATACATTTTCAAATTTTTGAAATTTGACCCCACCCCCCGGTTATCCAGGTCAAAAGGTCAAAAAAACAAGTAGCATTTTTGTGTCGAATTTCAAAATTCCACGTCATGTTTCGAAAGATCTGGGTACCATGCTTGGCGGATAGTCAGGTTATCATATGTCAAATTTCAAAAATTTGAAAATGTATATTTCCCACAAAGGTCCAAGGTTTCCAAAACGGGCAGAATTTTGAAAATCCATCAGGAACTGAGCGTAAAATTAATTTCGAAACTCTACATGTAATTCGTTATGGAGAGGTCGGCCATTTAGCCTCCCCTTGGTCCAGTATTTCTGAGGAACGATGCACTTGCCATTAGATAATTCGAAGTTTTCTTGAACCCAATTGGAATCTTGTTCTCGCGAATGAAGGGTTTAATCCGTTCCTAGGTTTCTTTCCGGAACTAGAAAACAAATGTTAATAAAATCAATTTAAAAACAAATTTTAAATAGTAAAAACAACACTTTCACCCAGACTCACATAGACTCCCGAAATATGTACGTCTTGCAATCCCTTCATTCTTAAAAGCCACTGCTTCATGTCCGCCATCCCATTTTCGACATCGTCCAAGTCATCGTCACACTGACTGACTTTTAGTACCAGAGTTTTGAGACCTAATTTCATTGTAAAAAATCACCACGAAAGTCGACAAATGTACATGCATATATGCGTAATAATAATTTCGTTCTTACCTGCCAACAATTCCCCACAATTTGAAAAATCTCGCAAAAATTCGGATACATTTCCGCCACCATAATACAAGCTTAGATCCATCTCCAAGTGTTTTAATCCAAGTGAACCACACGCTTTTAGATAAGCTTGTAACGGGATAAATGGAGGTTCATCCTCCTCGAAAAGACAAATTCTTAACCTTTCCAAATTTGGGAAGGGTGTTTTTAATCCAGAAATTAATCTGGGAGAACGTAGTTCCGTCACATCCAGGTCCTTCACTCCGCTAAAGGAATCCTTCTCTTGCATTATATTGCGAAATAATTTGGCCAAAGATGCTCCTGACGTTGTAGCAATCAGTAAAGTTTGCAAGGTTGGAATCCGTGCCGTGCAAATATCTTGCATTTTATCTCCACCGCTAAAAATATCCACCATCCAATTCTGGAAGACTTTGAGCTTCTTCATTTTAGGGATTTTTAACTCAACGTCACTCGTGAGGTCGAGATAGTCAGTCGACAACCAAAAAACTTCCACGGTATCCTTCACTTGGTCCAAGAGGAGGTTGACTTTGCGCATATAATTAGCGCTCCAGAGATTTGATCTCTTAATCATGGGGATTTCTAATCTAAGATGCTTGATGAACTTATTCCGACTTAAATCTGGGGGCTGGCAGCCAGAGTAGGAGAAATGTGTCAGCGCTGGGGCAGAATTAAGGAGCCATTGTGTCATCTTGAAGAATTGTGGGTGTCTTCTGTAATCATCGTCAATTATTTTGATAGAGATCAAGTTGTGCAGAATGCAAGGGCGTAAATCTGCAGATTTTGATTCAAATCTTTCCGATTTGAATTTAATTTCAAGTGTTTTGAGAAGAGGGCAGGAATTTTGGAGGATTTCTGGGAGGAAGTCTGGATTGCTAATGGCTATAGAAAAGTTTTCTATGCAGTGACCAAAGTGACGGGAAACGTGGAGCAATTTCGTGTCCAGGGAGCAAGGTAATCCACCAATTAAGTAGGTAGCATGAGCAAGTATACTTCTTCCAAGTTTGGGTTCCATTTGCGTACACAAGAATTGAATGGCATCGCAATCTTCCAAGAATGAGCCAAGCCTAATGATCACCTTTGGCGTGGGAAGGGAAAGTGTGATTTCGTTCCAAAAGTGACAAACGAGCCGTAATGTTTTTCCGGAGCGAGGGACGCGTTCCAGGATTTTGGAAAGAATCTGGTAAAAAGTTAAGGTATTTATTTATTAGAGAGGATAATGCAGATTGTTTTAGGATGATGAAAACGTGTATTTCAAAATAGAGGATTTATATATGGACTGGTCGGTGAAGTTAAGTGTCAAGATCCCCCCTAGTTTTTCAACCACTTACAAATTAATTTTGAACATGTAAAAACCCATAAAAAATGTCAAATTTGATAAGCTTCCCAAAACTGAAAACCGAATTTGATTATCTCTTTTCGTTAAAAAATGACAGCACAAAATCTAGAGGAACAGGAAAAATTAGTTTGCCACTCGGTCAAGAAAGTGTTTTTCTCTAATCAGAAAAGGGCTTGTGACCACTTCGTTCCTCAAGGGACGCATCGGACAAAATTAGTCATACACCAGACATATCTAAGGACCATGAAAATGCAAATTATAAAATTTGGCCTTGTCGATCTGTCCGCCAGCAGACCAAAACACGGACGAGAAACATGAAAAAACTTTTACAGAAAACCGCAACAGATCCGTGAGGGTTGCACCCAGACAACTAAAAATTTCAAAAACCTATCTTCTCAAGATCATAGCCAATAAGCTGGGCTTCAAAACTTGCAACATTATAACCGCGCTAAAACACAATGAAGATATAAAATCAGGGACTAAAACAGTTTGTTGAAAACTTGTTGAGAAAATGTTAAAATCGATTCCCAGAAGTTTCTCGTCGTGGATGATTAAAACTACTGCCCCGTTGACCTCGAAGCATCAATCCTGTAAAGTTCTACTCATGTAGAAGTAAAAATGACGTTCGTTCGAAATATAAATTCAAAACGAAGGAAAATTTCCAATGAAATACATAAAATGGCTGCCGATAGACAAAAATCGGAGGGTCTCAAATCAATTCGCTTCCACCAAGAATACGAACTCCGCAGTTTATTTGAAAGAGTGTATCTTCAAAAGAATGACCCCCTCTATCAAAAACAAACGCTTTTTATTTTGGTGTAACATGGGTATGGGCTATAATGCCAAAATTTTGAGAAGGTACCATCGAGAGAAAAAAACTGATTTCGTAGTGAAAAAAGACATCGGTCCAAACGTACCTCAATGTCGGAAAGATTTTGATCATTAATTTAGAAGCAATATACTCAGAAAAAAGAAGACCCAACAATTTTGAAAAATGTCGGCGGGTTATGGAGAAAACCCTCATAGAAGTTAACGAAACGAGTGCATGGCAAAGCGCTCATGAGAGGCGCTCGACAAAGCCTTCTCTCCACCGGTAGGGAAGGTGTATTTGGACCAACGAGGGATTACATAACTTCGGTCTGGTCATCGTTAGTATTGCACAAAAGTTTCTTTACACTTGATTCGTGCATTCATTTTTTGCAGGGATAAACGTCTTGACACTTAACTTCACCGACCAGTCCATATGTATGTACATACCAGCGGATTTTGTAGAGCTGATTGCATCGAGGTGTTTTGTTGGTCCATATTTTCCAAAGGAAGTGAAAATACTAAATTTTAAAAATGTAAAATTTCTATGAAATATTCTAGCAAAGGGTAAAATATGACTTGCAACCTTCCGACAATGAGCGAAGCGTCAGGGTCAGCGAGGAATGGAAAGTGTGATTTTGTTCAAAAAGTAAGAAAGTAGGCGTAATATTTTTCTGGAGTGAGGGACGCGTTCCAGTATTTTGGAAAGAATCTGTTATAAAGGTAAGGAATTTATTTATTAGAGTGGAGAATGCGGTTGTTTTAGGATGATGATAAGTTATCATTGAAAACATGCATGTATTTCAAAATATGGGATTTGTGTACGTATGTACATACAATCAGATTTTATAGAGCTGCGGTCTCATCGAGCTATTTTGCTGACCCATATTTTATTTTCCAGCGGAAGTGAAAATTCTAAATTTAAAAAAATGAAAAATTTTAGAATTAAAAATTTGTATGAAACATTCTTGCAAAGGAGAAAATATCACTCGTACATAATAATAATTACAAACCTTGAACTTCTATGACGGGAGATGTAGTCGAATGTTTTGCAAAGGCTAGAATACGGATAACCTTGTGGGTGGAGTAGGGATCGTTTTTAGACCAAACTAATACACAAATTACGAGAAATTAATTAAAAAGACGACTAAATTCCGTGTAAAGTGAAGTTGAAGAAAAGCCGGTACTTAAATACTCGTTGGTTAATATGATGATGAATGTCCATCCATCCATCCAAATTATGAGCAGCTTTTGATGCATGTAAATAATCTGCTCAATGAATAGTACCAATATGTTAATGACCATAAGATATTCTAATTCTATGCAGGGAAGAAAACATCCAAGTGATGTTTACTTACAGATCTGCGAATTATTGGAGGGTTTGCAGGACAATGACGACGTTGTTCCGGTCAGTTTGCGAGATGAGTGCATAAAAAGCAGTGGCAGCGGAATGGTGTGGACAGAGGGGGGGCAATGTCCCCATCATCTCCCCATCTTATATAAACCCAGGCCTCCCCTATCCTACAATGTTTATGTCCCCACGTGTCCCCAGACGCTGGTTATCTTGATGGTATTTATTTACATAATTAGCATTTTAAAGGTCACACTGTCAACTGTGGTTCATGTTTAAGGACCACGCTCAACTTATTGTAGCATATTTATGTTCAGGAATGTATGTCAAAGGTGTTTGCAGGAAATATGTAGAAATAATTATTCTAAGGTTTAGACTTATGAGGGATCATATTTACATAATTTCCGATATGACGTTCATCTATAAACACTATTATGTTGTGCTATGGTTGCTTTATGAAATAGTGCCCATTAAATTATGAGGTCGTATTGTTTAAAGATTATTTTCTGGGTTGAAGGCCCTCTTAAACATGTATATGCGCATGTCCATGAATGACATACCTCGCTAAACAATGTCTATTCATTAACTCCTTTGGCTGAAAGTTAATACCAACACTTTAAGTAATTAAGTCATCATCGTTATAAATATGTATGCACGTATAACGACCAAGTGTATCAGAGTCAGTGGTACATACGTACGTTTGTATGTATGTAAATACTGTAGGAAAAAAAAATAAACGCAAAGTATGTCCCATAAGTAATTAAGCTATATACCATTGTACAAATGTGTTTAAATTAGTTTTATTTAACTGTCAAGCTCAAATATCATATACATAACATTCCCATTTCTATTTAAGTACGTCACATGCATTAAACCACAAACCAGAAATTCTACATGGAACACTTGTGGTTACAGATTTTGTCAGTATTAATTTGCATTTTGGAGGTACACACATATCTAGTTGGTTGGTAATGAATGCCAGGTTTGCATAGTGTCTCATTCATCCTTGCTGCCACTATTAAGTTAAGAACACATACATATATTCTATCTAATACCAGTTCAATCGTGGTTTTGTAAATCCTTTGCCAAGTTTACACAGTGTGGCGTGCTATAAACTCCAAGTTAAAGTCATACGTACATACATACATACTCTTTCAGTTCAGTGGTGTTTTTGCAAATTGGCAAATGTTGGACTTTGCCCAACCATGACTAGGAGCGCCTCTCTACGAGGAGAAAGTTGGTGGGGGTCGGCACTCAGAGAAAGATTTCTCCACCACCACGGCTTTCCCCAATAACTCGGTTAGCTGGGACGATTTGCGTCATAAAACGGATCCTATATCCTATATAACTTGCACCTTATTTCGTTCATTCATCTATACATTTTAGCTCCCACTTGTTCCAGCCTTTCTCATATTGTGGGGTCCAGTGTTATAGGCTTTGAATACAGGTGCTACATGGTTTAAAAGTGGCCAGAATGTAGAAAATCTTCTCTCCCGATCCCACGCAATTTTCTCTTGGCTGAACATACGGCCTGGTTTGGAGAAAGTAACGAACGAATTTATTTTTTGACTGGCACTTTTACGTTGGTTTTAATATTAAAATAAGACCAAGATGATGGAGAGCACTTTAAAAATATTGGTTTTCGTGGTGGGCATTATCGGGGTCGTTTCAGCCTCGTTTGAATTTAAGCATCACAATAATGAGGAGGTTTTGAAAGTGTTGGAATCGGTGCATCAAGCTTGTCCAAATATTACGAGGATTTACACCCTCTCAGAAACTTCCGTTATGGGGACGCCTCTCTATGTGATTGAGTTTTCGACCACGCCAGGACAGCATGAACCATGTAAAGAAACTTTGAATTTGTAGTTATATACTTGAATTTGCATATGTAATATGAGTATGTAAATTATGTAAACTAGTATTTTGAATTTGCATCCGTAAAAATTAATCAATTTGGGTATGAATTTCTTTTTCCGCAGTGAAACCCGAGTTCAAATATATTGCAAACATGCACGGAAATGAGGTTCTGGGACGTGAGTTGATGCTAAAGTTGGCAGATTATCTTTGTGAAGAATATCATCGGGGGGACGCCAGCGTACAAAAACTGATTCAGAAAACAAGAATACATTTGCTTCCTTCGATGAATCCGGACGGGTGGAAAATTGCGACGGAAAAAGTAATGAATTTGTCATTTTATGTTTGTAATTGGGCAAAATACTTGGTCAAAATGCGGTATTTTGGATTTCCGAGGGTGTTACACCCTCAAAAAGACAAGAATCTACGTGGTGGAAGCAGTTGTCAGACGAAAATACAGGTTTTCTGAAAAAAAAACGAATTTTTATCGCTGTCAAAATACTGTATTTTTTAAATCGTGAAAAAAGCGTATTTTGACACTGATAAAAAGCTAATTTCTTCAGAAAACCTGTATTTTTGCAATACTCTCCACGCGGATTTTCGTCTTTTTGTGGGTGTTACACGCCTGAAAATATTCTATCCTTACGAAATATTTTGCCCCCTCCCCTGGAAATATGAATTTGAAATCTTTGGCAGTATATTTATCGTGTACATAAATATTTTTCTAGGGAGGCACAGATTACTTGATTGGAAGAAGTAACGCGAATGGCGTTGATCTTAACCGAGATTTTCCCGACTTGGACAAAATCATGTTTGGAAATGAAGAGTACCAAGTTAATCATAATAACCACTTGATGGATTTCATAAGAGAGTTGGGCCATCCAGTAATAATCAGAGAATATATTTATAAAATTATTTTCAATATTCGCAAATTACGACTTGATTTAAAATTATTAACTTTAAGGTCCAACCGGAAACATTGGCAGTGATGCGACTCATCATGTCGACCCCATTCGTCCTATCTGCTAATTTGCATGGTGGCGATTTGGTGGCCAATTATCCGTACGATTCTAGTCGAACGGGAGCATCTTCCGAGTACACGGAGACCCCAGATGACGATACCTTCCGGTATTTACATATGTCAAATTTTGCCAAAATTTCAAATATTAAATCTTTCATGCATTACAGCAAGGTCTCATTGGCGTATTCTACCCACCATCCAACGATGGGTGATCCCCAGCGGAGATCCTGCGAACCTTTAGAAAATGTGAACTTTGGAAAAACTGGGGGAATCATTAATGGTAATTCATAACTTTGTTATTCTAATAAAAATGCCACGTGCTAATCATAATTGCAGTCTGGTAAAATCCTCCAAGCTTCCCCGCCCCACTAAAAAATTATTTTTTCCCAAACCCCCTATTTTCGAAAGCTGTTGACAGTTTTTTTAATAATCCCGGAAATTTTCGAAAGTTTTCGAGGAATTTTCAATTGCATTAAGACACGCTTGCCCCCAGACTTCCCCCCGAACATAGTTTGGAAATTCCATAAGTTTTTGCCAGACACATAAAAATGCAATGTTTTGTACATCCAGGCGCCAAATGGTACAGCGTCCGAGGTGGCATGCAGGATTTTAATTATTTGTCCTCCAACGACTTTGAAATCACGTTGGAGCTTGGCTGCAAGAAGTATACGGATCAGAAGGACTTGGAGCAAGAGTGGAAAAACAATAAGGACAGTTTGATCAACTTTATGTGGCAGGTTGGTAAATTAATAAATCTGCATAAATTCAAAATTGTTCATTCAAAATTTTTGCATTCAAAATTTTGTTATTCAAAATTTTATCATTTCGTTATGCAACACTGTGTACATTCATACATATTTGCATATGGAAATTATGCGTATTTTGTGTGTAATGGATGGAAATTTTAAACCAATTTGTTTAAAAATTGTCTAGAGTCACATTGGTGTGAAGGGAATGATTAGGGACGCCTTTACTGGACGCCCGATTGCCAATGCTCTCATTCGCACGCAGAATATCACCCACATTCATGGCGATGAGCTTGGAATTCCGCGGGATATTAACCACGACACGACATCAGGTCAGTAATTAACACAGAATAGTTATCTATTATCAATTTATTTTAATGACATTCTGTGACAATTTGCATAAAATAATTTTGTATGGAAAATATTTCAGTCTTTGGTGGCGACTACTTCCGACTCCTGACTCGAGGCGAGTACATCCTGACGGTTTCCTACAATGGTTACAAAGCACAATCTCGACGGGTGAAAGTGAACAATCTTAAAATGACGGAAGCCACCCGGCTGGACTTTTGGCTGGAACCTCTGGGTCCAACGGATCCTGAATTCTCGGCGAAACAGAGCGTAGGTTCATACATATTATGTGCACGTAGTGTTTCGGGGCATGTAACCATGAAAAAAATGCAAGAAACCACTTTCTTGCAATTATTTTGTCCTGCAAGAAATGCACGGCGCAAAAAACTAAAGCCCCGCCGCGCATAATTCATACGGCGCGTGGGTGGAAGGGCGCATTTTTCTTACACTTTCTCCCAGTTTCTGGCACCTTACATTTCTTGCAACGGCTTGCTTTGCAGTGCAAGAAATGCAGCAAACCCGCAAGAAAATGGTTTCTTGCTTGTATTTTGACCTGAAAGAAATTCAAGGCGCAAGAAACGACGCTCCGCCGCTATACTTCATATGGCGCGTGGCTGGATGACCCATATTTCTTGCACTTTCTCCCAGTTTCTTGCACCTCGCATTTATTTCTTGTGTGGCTTGCTTTTGCAATGCAAGAAATGTAGTAAACTCGTAGTTGATTAAACTGATTTTTTTAATTTCAGGGAATGGACACCTTTGAAGACGTCGAGTCCCCCAGCATTGGTACCTTCGGGGTGAGCACGGACGTCGAGGATCTCCGAGGACCAGTGGCCATGCCGAGAATGTCGTCGTCCTCCATTGCACAAACGATGCAACGACAACAGCGAGAATATCCGCATCAGCAACAACCGGAAGTGGCAATTTCCGCACAAAAACCTGAACCCATCTCCAAAGACTGGCTAATGTATTATATGCTCCATAATATTGGCAACATGTGAAGAAACATGGTGCGAAAAAAAAGTTGATAAGTATATGTTTTAATTTATTTATTAAACATAATTTATTATTTTTCAAGGAGATGAACGATATTGAATAATTCAATTTTGAAGTATTGAAATATTTTGAAAAAATACTAGTCAGAAAATCGTATATGTTTCTTGTTTTTTGCTGTCCTTCAATTTTAGAGACGCTTTTGTTAATTAGTTTGTGATGAAATTGGTGCTGGGATGCTTTTCGAAGTGTTTTCTTTGATTAAAATTGACTTTATTTCATTATGTATTTAACATATTCAGTGGCCGCGGAAGCCGTGGGGATATGTGGGGACAGTAACATTGTGGGATAGGGGGAGTGGTTTATATAACATGATGGGTACGTCAAATAGCCGTGGGGACATTGTCCCTCTGTCCCCACCCTTCCGCGGCCACTGAACATATTTATACGTACATTTATTATATCATAGTTATCGTTAATTATTTTATATAATTTTGAACTTGTGGTGGAACAAATCAATCGCCCAACTATAAAATTTTAAGTAAAAGAAATTAAATATAGGAAATATTCTTGGATTATAAATATTCTTTATTATTGGTAGTTTGATCTCATCATTAATTAAGCTTAGTTTAGTTACATATACATAGTTTCAGAGGGATATTAACTATTATGATAAATTTCATGAATCTGGTAATAAAAAATGTTTACTTCCATTTCAAAAATCATGCAATAAATTATTGTTGATTTAAATATTTATGTTTTGCATGGTTAGTTTCATTTATCTGTAATTTATCTGCATTGCCTTTATCATTTTTTAATTGTACTTTCGTAGTGTGACATGAATTCCATGAATGAATTATAAAATCAGCATCTTTTTTTAAGCTGAGTTTGTCTTCGAGTAGATGGCTCTATATGTACTAGAATTTTTTTTCGTTTGGACATATTTTTTTGCATTTGCAATAAATTTCCATTCTGCTAATCTCTCTCTCGTAATTTTGTTGTGCATAACAAGACAAAAAATGTAAAGTTGCAGTTGTTGACAGTAATTGCCTCCGAGAATGTGACCTTTGTCTCGTTCAGCAAATCAAAAAATGTCAAGTTACGTATAATAATTTGCATACTCCGCCTAGCTCGTGCCAATTTAAGTAATGTCTGTAAAACTAAGTTTGCAAATGGGCGAACCTAACCTATCCAGCGGCTAAATATTTACTTGTCGTAGGCATCAAAGCCATGCTGTTTTACTGTTATCGGGAAATGCAAAAATTCCGTGTTACGGAGATTTTGATTTATGCATCTGCCTTTGTTCTCCTCGGTTCGTGACGGAGTTGGAAAAATCAGTCGTATGGATTTCGAATTTAGCCAACAAGGCGAAATATTTGTGTATATGAATGAATGAATATATATTTTAATAACAATATACGAATCAGATTTACATATTACAAAGAACAGTGGCCGCGGAAGCGTGTGGACAGAGAGGCAATGTCCCCACGGTTGTTCGATGTCCCCATCATCTGCCCATCTTATATAAACCCCTCCCTCCCCTATCCTACAGTGTGTATGTCCCCACATGTCCCCACGGTTTCCGCGGCCACTGGTCAAGTATGCATTTCTGGTATAACAGCAAAGAAACGAAGTACACTGGCTACGGAAGGGTGGGGACAATATCCCCACGGTTGTATCGATGTCCCCATCATCTTATATAACCCATCCCTCCCCTATCCTACAATGGCAATGTCCCCACAGCTTCTGCGGTCACTGTTCAGTATGTATGCATTTCTGGTATAACAGCGGTATTAAAAGTGTGGAATTATTTTCATGCATTTATTTGGGGCAAGCACATTATTCCAGCATTTTAAGTCTAATCTTAAGCAATGAACCAATTTTTTCCCCTGGATTAATGGAACTACGATTGTTGCGACTGTGATCATTCAGCTTTATGCTAAACCTGGTCATGTCGATGTGAGTGAATGATCGGAGTCGGCAAGTCTTAATAATTTTATGGTTCAATCATTTTATGCTTTAATGGTAATGTGGTGGTCAGAGTTGCATTTGTTTCGAAAGCTGGGTGCCGCGTGCATCCGTTCAACGTAAAACGACACGGTTTTATTAGTCTTAAAAAAAGATTAGCGAATATGAAATAAAGCGAACCGGCGATGTTGCGAATGCGGTCAAAGTGCTCGTGTGATTTATATTGTGTTTTATTAAAGGGAAGGATTTGAAATATGGATAAAAATTAAGTTTAAATATGTCCGAGTGAAAGTAACCTGGCACAGAACAGAGTGTTCTTTTGCGAATTAATCATGCCTGGCCTGAGTTTGAAGAAATGACATAAAAGTGAAAACATTTCTGTAGATATACAGTTTCATTCAGTGGATGGCTATTTTGCCCATTTTGGTTTTGAGATTGTACCCATGTGATCCGGTAATTATCCTTCTTGTTCGTTGTGTACGTATGTATGTAACCTCGAAGATTTTACGATTGATCAATGTCATTACGTAGGAGAGTAGAAATTTGACCATTCAAAAGTCTTTGCTGGTTGCATGTATCCTGTTCTGTTTCTTTCGCAAAATAAGTAAGTGTAGATTACTTTTGGAGGTCAGTGGTCTGGTTGGTTTGATACCTTCGGTACGTACGTACATACGTACCGTTTCAGGAGAAAGTGAGAAAATTGGTGTGATTACGTTCTTTGAGAAGAAGAGGAAGGAAGTGGATGGTGGATGGTGGAAGATATTGATATGAGATTTCATGAATGTATGTACATGCTTCACAAATATAGCAAGGTGTGCACTATTATCGTCTCAAATTTGCCGATTTTTTCCCACAAATCCACCGTTTTTATAACTTTATCCACAGTGGCCGCGGAAGTGTAAAGACAGAGGGACAATGTCCCCACGGTTGTTCGATGTCCCCATCATCTGCCCATCTTATATATACCCCTCCCTCCCCTATCCTACAATGGAAATGTCCCCATCCATAGCTTCCGCGGCCACTGCTTATCTAACAGAACGAAGGAATGTGTACTCTGGTTGGAGGTAAAAATTATTGAAATAGTGGAAAGAATATTGGACATCATTCATACCGAGTAGAAATTATTGCGTCGAATTCTGCACTAATCGACAAAAGCTGGATGCATGTTGTAGCATTCTGCATAATTTTTGGAACATAATTCTGTTCAAAATTTGGATGGGGGTTATTCTGCAGAACTGTATGTGCATAATTATGCGCATACATAGTTTCCTACACAATTCGCTCTGCATATCGTAGTTTGTCTGCAGAAAATAGAGCTAAAATTCTGCAAGAAAGCTGTTCAAATTTTTTTAACTCGAGATAATTCTTACCATTTCATTCGAATATTAGAATGGAATTTTTTCTTAAAAAGTATGGAATGCGTACCTATAGATTTCATTTATGAAATCATGGGTTCGTGCAGTACATGGAAGCCAATTACTATTACATGCACACTGCATGCCTGCGATAAGGGCCAGGTAGGTCGTAACGTAACAATAAAAGGATTATTTATAGTTATCGCATCGCACACAACTTTTTGCCAGAGTGACCACCAAACCAGACTACAGCATTCATTAAGAAATCGAGATACGGAATTGAGCCAGCCACGTGGAGCTTGGGAAGGATTGATTGTAAATAAGATTATGAACGACATTTTATGAACGTCTGAAATATTTGACATTGACATTCGTGATGTGATGTAACTCGTATTGGTCTGGGGGCTCGATGGATGGATGGATACGCATTTGGGAGAAAGTTTTGATCCAACTGCGAAGAAAGTTGTTCCGGCCTTTTGCAAAAAGCAATTTCCGGTTTCTTGTTTATTTGGCTGCGCTGCATTGACTGGGAGCATACTACTCAAAGGTAGGCAAGATTATTGGAGTGAAGATTGTATGTAAAGTCCAGTCTTATTAGGAATTGACTTCATTTATGACAAGTCTCTCTTCACTACCGGAGGAGGGACATTTATATCCTGGAAAGATTAAGTGAATGAGAAAAGTTTCAGCTTTCACCGGACTGAAAGGTTACCGTGAGCCAGGTTACGTAACGTGAAAATACGAATTTTGGTAGAACGATGCTATTTATACGACTTTGTCATCAAATTTTGTACGTATTTACGTCCGCTGCATCCCAGGCATCCCACCCAAACCATGTTCTTTGTCTTTTAATCTTACATCTTTGTTAGCAGGAATATGTATGTACGTAAATGCTTCTTGGGAAGCATGTATGCACATATGCATATACATATTCATGCAAAAGGAACTGGCGTGGGTATAGTATGTACATACATATGTAACACAATGGTTGGCATTATCTCGTAGTATGTATGTACGTACAAATGCATTTGTAGGTTGAGCTTTGAAGAGTAAATTTCACGAGATTATTTGGCCGTATAAACTTTCTCCTTGTTTCGAGATTACTTTGATTATGGGGCAATTAACCACTTTCACGTTTTAGATATGTTTGTACGTAGGCTTTAAATAACTCAAATTTTCTAGAAACCCCAGCAGTTCTTGGGTTGGATTGTTTTAGACTCAATATAAATCGTTCCGGTGCTAATGGTTGCCGTCAATTGGAGAAATTCATCAGGAGAAAGTCATTCTTTTTCTCTTGTTTTTTGGTGGGATAACCTTATTGGATTTGCATACCGGTTAAGAGAATTATTAGCATTATTAAAATCCTGACCAATTAAATTATTAGCTCGCTACCGTAGGTTCTCCATAATTCCGGGGTAATACCCGTGTGGCAATATTTAATATTAACAACTTGCCATAGCAGAAATGCACCCCAGTTGCACATCGATTACATAATTAAATTGTAGATTCAAGTGCAACGAACGAACGGCGAAATATGTAGAAGCCTTACAATTGCACCTTAATGGGTTGCAAATCGAATTTTGGATTGAGGCTGGTTATCGGTCAGCGGTTTATTTCTCTGCCATTTTGGTGCGGTCAGGACTGGAGAAACCGGCCGGCGAATTAATGGCGAAAATCTGCATATGTCAGGCATGTCAGTCGAGGAGGTTTAAATATTTATGGCTGAATTGACAGGTCGATGAGGTCCAGCCGGAGAAGTGGGCATGTTAGATGTATGGTTCGAGAGCATTATATACATTTAACATGCAGCCATGCAATTTTGTCGATTTGCACTTTGTTGAATTTAAGTGGCAGCGGAGGCAGGGGGACAGGGGGATAGAAATTTAGCAAAATCGCAATAGACAAGTGATGATACTAGCATTTCATGCAAAATTGCATCTTGCCCATGCTAAGAAGTAAGTCCCTTCTACTCTAATCCCACAATGCTAATGTCCCCATACCTTCCGGCGTCACTGTTTACAAATGGAATTGCCATACTTCCAATAAATTATCATTATTTAAAAAAGCATTATCCCCGCAATTGCAATTATCCGGCATTGCTCGACTCGTTAGACAAATGGGATTAATTGGCATCGCTCCGTCTTCTTGTGCCTCCAATGTCATCTCCACAACATAGGAAAGCAGTTTGATGTTGTACAATTTTAAATAAGTTGGACACATGCATGTACATGTGATCATTCGACGCAAGTGAGTGAGTACGTAATTACGAATTCAAACTTATGAGTGCTACCTATTTAAATCGGTGAAAGCGTATTATTTTCTACCTCTAACTTTACGTAACAGGACGGACAGTACATAAAACATGTAAAATGCTAACGTAGAAATTGTCAAATTGTATATTTATAAATGCTGTCATGTAACTTTAAATTCTATTCTCAACGTGCTACGATTATCACAATAATTATGAAACTGTGAGACTTTACAATAGTGTATTTAAACCTACTTAATAGCAAATACTGTGAAATGATGATATTTGATTTTTACTTATGCATATATGTGCGAGAGCTTATGGTTTCGTCACTTGAAAAGTCCATCACTTTCACAAGTGTTCAACTTTTTGAGGTGGAGAGTGATTAACGATTTCTGATATTGCTGGTTCATCGGCAATAAAGAGGTTCTTCTCATTACTCATTAAGAATAGGGACTGTAGTAGGTACTGTTGTAGTAGGATTGGCTTGGGTATTAAGGATTTTTAGGAAACAGAAGGCGAAAAGGGACTTCATCATTGACTTTGATGGGTAATATCGTCCCTTGGCTTGACTAGGCTATACTCTCCCAACTAAATATGTAGCTGATTTCTTGATGACGAATATAATCTTGAATCTATAGTAAGATATACGTAGAACATTGGAATTATTGGACTGGTAAAAATATATACATATGTATACAGAACGTCAATAAGTATATCACACAAATGAAGAAATAAAACTTTTGTTAAGTAAAGTACGTCTCCCAAATGTTGCTTCCTGATCCTGATGAAGCTTAAATAAGGTTTTGTGATGGAAAATCAACAACCCGAAACTTGAGCAGACTTCTGTTCGCTCTTGTACATTGAAAAGGACCAATTCGACATACTTAGGAGGGGAGCTTGCGAGGTTGATAATAACAGATCCTGATGCCCTTTGGATATGTGGTAGGGTCCTATGAGTGTACTAAAACCCTGAAGTGGTTTAACTCCATGGCCACATTTGCGCCCGCCACACCCACTCAAAAATACCCAAAAAACGCTTTCACTCCAGTTTTCACTCACTCAAAACCTCGCCAAAAATCCAATTTTACTCGGATTTTGCAATTTCTTTCACCATTACACTCCCAGATAGTTGCTTTCTTCAATCCAATATCAAACTCAATTTTGCTGATGATTATTTCGCAGGGATAATTTGCGTTGTTGATTACTACAACAATGCTCATTCAGAATTTTAAATTTTAAAAATACTAAAAATTTCGAAAATATTGAGTTTGATATTGGATTGAAGAAAGCAACTATCTGGGAGTGTAATGGTGAAAGAAATTGCAAAATCTGAGTAAAATTGGATTTTTGGCGTGGATTTGAGTGAGTGAAAACTGGTGTGAAAGCGTTTTTTGGGCATTTTTGAGTGGGTGTGGCGGGCGCAAATGTGGCCATGGAGTTAAACCACTTCAGGGTTTTAGTACACTCATGGGACCCTACCACATATCCAAAGGGCATCAGGATCTGTTATTATCAACCTCGCAAGCTCCCCTCCTTAGCAATCATATACAATCACAATCGAACCCACTCACTCGTCAAGACATAAGACCCGTCAAGTATGGATAGGATCCGTAGACGGTAAAGATAGAAGGACCAGGTTGGAGGTCTCCTCAGAAGACGCGGCCACAATCCAATCAGTAAATTGGCAAGGTGTGATGTGATGTGAGTGAATTGGATATCGTGTGCACGTGGCTCGGTCTTTCAAGTCTTCAGGTGACTCATGTCTCAGCAGGGTCTCCAATTTCCTCCTTGGTCTTTCATCTTCTTTGAGTGGAGTGCATATCTGGGATATTAGTGCTCATTTCAATCGGATCTAATGATCAGTTGGATTATGGGCCAAAAATATCGTCCATTTTTATGAAATGTGTTCCAATACAAGTCAGAGTTAACTAAACTAATAGGTTTCCCAGTGGTTTATACAAGATGGTTTCTTCGGACATGTACTTATCTTTAGATATTTGTAATACTCCAGAGATCTAAATTTAGCTGACTCCTATGCGCATTATGCTTGCAGTACTTTTCGCAATATTTGCTGAGTGAGTGAGGTGAATGAATTATATTTAATTAAGCACTGCGAAAATACATACATAATTGTGTGCACGTTTCGTTTGAAGGGCGTATTATGCAGGGAGAAATAGTATACAATAAAATATTTATCATCTGTATGTATCTACATATTGCACGCTTCCCCATCATTTGCGGTAATTGCTCTTCAATTACATGTATTTCTTACATGACACTTACGTATATTTGGCGAATAATGAATGGAAAATAAGAATATGCACACATTGCCACAGCGCTTCAACGACTCTTAAAGCCATTCGGCACTACATGTGCAAATTAATACCCTAAATGCACTCAACGAATAAACAATAGTAGTTTTATTATCAAGGAAATACCTCAAACTTGCAATAATGTGAACTTTAGGTCAGTGTTCAACCGGAAGTATGGGGACATGGGGACAATGTCCCCACGGTTATTCGATGTCCCCATCATTACATAAACCCCTCCCTCCCCTCTTAACGTCCCCAGATGTCCCCACAGCATCCGCGGCCCCTGTTATTAGGTCATGCTCGAAAGAGAGGTTCGCTGACTCTGAATCATATTCAGGCCGCATGCACGGTGACAGTGGTCTCAATCTCCCTGAATCACCCATTACTTCCAATACTTAACTCGCCATGAAAACTAAGCTTTCTTCGTGCCTGACTTATTGAATAATGAAGCCGCAGTACGTGAGCAGAGGCGTTTGTGCCGATTCGTCAAGTTAACTGTGGCACAAACTTATCCACCCACCCACAAAGTAAAGTAAAGTGTGGTTTTATTTTTCTTGCACCGCATTAAGGGAATTATGCATAAGAAATATTTCTGTGATGACAAAGCGCCATGCATTTTAGTGATTCATAAGTAAGTTCGATTGTACTGCATGGAAAAGCAGAAGCTGCAATAAAAATATTTGTGTTTTCTAAACATTTACAAAATCCAGGCAAATTAAGGACCCACCAATTTATGTATGCGTTTCATTTTAGAATTTAGACCGACTGGAGACAATTGAAAATTAGGTGAAATGGGTTTAAATCTGTACGTGAGAGTCTCCCCAAATTGAAAAAAAGGATTGAGACCACCCGAGAAATTCAATAATAATGAGGAATGTTGTTTTGTACGTATTTCATTCACCTAAATCACAATGTAAGTCCAATCTAGTTCATTTATTATTTAGTCCTGATGCTTCGTCTCCCATTTCACCCATGGTCATACTTACTATGTAGGAGAGGACAGTGTTTCGTTTCTTGTGGGTGGGCTACATTTCTTGCAGTGCAAAGAAAATAAATGCGAGAAATGGGAGGTGCAAGAAACTGGGAGAAAGTGCAAGAAATATGCGTCATCTAGCCACGCGCCGTACGAAGTATAGCGCGTAGTTTCTTGCACCTTGCATTTCTGGCAGGTCACAATAGTTACTTGCGGGTTTCCTACATTTCTTACAGGTCAAAATATTTAGCTGTAAGAAACCACTTTCTCCCCGCTATTTCCCGCAAGTGGTTACTCCCACCAAGTGTTTCGTTTCTTGCAGGTTTGATACATTTCTTGCACTCCAAAGGAAGAAACATAAAAAACGCGAATTTTCTGCCAGAAACTGGGAGAAAGTGGATGAAATGTTCGTCATCTAGCCACGCACGTACGAGGCATAGCGTAGTTTCTTGCACCTTGCATTTCTTGCAGGTCAAAATATTTACCTGCAAGAAATCACTTTATTCTTCTTATTTTCATGCACGTGGACCCGAAACACTGGTATTGTGTACATATCTATGCAGTAGTGATGGTGTAGGTGTAAAGAGAAATGTCTTAATCCTTTCTGTAAGGAAAGATTGAAAAATTCATTGAATTGAGCAGCGGCGTGAGCTGGAAAGTGTTTAATTTAATTCCGTGCCGACAAAGAAAGCTGAGAAAAGAGTTGACTTGAGCGTAAGATTGACTTTATCAAACTTTCATTCCGTCCTCGTCATCACATCATCATCACCTCTCGGTCGGAGGAATTCCGACATTTCTGAATTTCTGAAGGCGCACATCAATTATTTATGCTACTGAAGAAGCCAAGTAATCAGACGACCGCCGTATATTCCATTTATTAAGTAAGATTAGACGAAAATGTGGTGAAATGTAGGGGGGAGGGAAGGGATTACACAATACACGAACGAAACTGATACATCACGTAATGAAAAGTTTGTGTATAATCAGCCGAACCTTTTCAGATTATAATTTTCTAATTTGGGATGCATCCAGGTGTAAGCGCAAGGTGTATTCAGGCAGTGGCCGCGGAAGCCGGGGGACATTAAGGATTGTAGGACGAGGGAGGGATGGGTTTATAATGTGGACATCGAACAACCGTGGGAACATTGTCCCTCTGTCCACACCCTTCCGCGGCCACTGGATGTATCTATACATGTTTTGTATTGAGTAATGTAGATATATATGGTAAAATTAAATTCAGTTAGTTGAATTGAAATTCTGAATAAATTGGAGCCTCCAGTGTGGAAAAAGGAATTTTTAATTCGAACGTACCCAAATTTTTTTTAGGTCTGTAAATATTTTTTTTACTTTGCTCCTCAGCATTGTCGAATTTTTTGCTTATTTAAATGTAGACTGACAGAGTGGTGAAGGAATAAGATTCTAAATTTCTGACACGCGTTCATACTGATCAAAATCTACATATGTTAATAAGCACGTGCATATTTAGATCTAGTATAGATAACCGATCCCTGCATTTAAGTTTGCTTGAGCATCACTAATTTTGTGGAGCTTAGATATTTTTAATTTGACTATTTTAGGGAAACTTAATTAATACATTTTGTAAGTATGTATGTATTCATTAAGATTTCGGTTAATAACTTGAGTTAAGATTATGTAAGTATAGGGCAGATTTGCTGGCATTTTTCCGACTTGTTAGAGACACTCACTACCGAAATAAACGTGGTTATATTATGCTGAATAGCGTATTGTCTCATGGCTCCCTCAGAATCCCAAAGCAGTCTCAATTAGTAGATTGAAATCTCAAATGTGGTCCGATTTAGGCTTACTTCCTCGTGCAAATGAGGAGGCACGTGTCTGACATACGGTCACCAGACAATCCTCGAATATGTAACTGGTCATCTGCTATTTAGTCTCCGCTCCTGTCTCAGTTCATATTCTTCAAGTCCTTAATATGTATATTTACGTCAAATACCATTCATGCTAAGGAGATTGATACATATGCTTCGATTCTGATGTGACATTGACACATGACGGATTGTGACTTATGGTCAGTCAGTCAGTGGTATTTAGCACGAGTTAAAGTTTTTGGGTGACCAACCAAGAAGAAGTTCGGTTGACGTATTTATGCACTAATGTGATGTGAGGGGTAAAAATGCACGTGTTACGTGTCTGCCAGCTTATTTCTGTGTATGTGGCAGATGAAAAATTAATTTCTTTAGCCCGGATGGTCTCATTGCGAAGGGAGCAGATACTGTATTAATAGGTGTAAGGGTAGCCTGGATATTTGGTGACACTTGGTTCAGCTAACCAACCTTCCCCATTTTGGACCCTATTTGTTGAATGGGAGAAAGAGATTGCTTGCACACATGCCTCTCAGGAATGCGACAAATGCATGTGGCCATCGCATCATCAAAAGGCCGGCAGAGATGCCAGACAAACATCTGTACGATGTATTTGTTGAGATCAGAATGAGACCCCGGAACTGCATAGGATGAAAAACCTGCTAAAAACGTGGACACCTTGATTCATTCATCCACTTACGAATAAAGCACCTTTCACCCCAATTCTAAATTCTGGTGAATGCTATGGTTCTCTTCGTTTGTGATCAGTTTCTTAGTGTATGTAGTATAAGAAGCCTTCAGAAAAATTGGACCTCAGTTTCAATTTTATTTTGCATGAAACTAATAATGAAAGTCTCCTAGCGTATGCTCTCCGATTTTGGTCAAACTAGTCTCAATCGATCGTAAATTTAATTAGTATGAAATTTGCGAAAGACACGATCTCCCAATGGGCACTCTTGGTAGAGATATTTGCATCCAAAGAGGAGAAATGAGGGGAAAGAGGAGAAATCCTAAGAGGGTGGCCCTTAAATGCCACCCTTATTAAATCTATGGAATGAAATACCACTAAAATCGCATATTTCACGGCACAAACATCAAAGTCGGAAGAGGACAGAGGAGGAAGAAATAATGGTTTAGTGTCCAGTCCACAAGGAAAAAGTGCCAGATGGTTCAAGAGCGAAATGATTTTCCTGCAATAATAACATAACACCGATGCATGCAACCTGTTGTACATATACTCGTTAGTTTCCTTGGTGGGTGGGTGGGTAGGTAATCAGTGGCCCGGAGAAGCCGTGGGGGCATGTGGGGACATTGCAATTGTAAGAGAGGTGAGGGAGGGGTTTGCATAAGATGCGGACATCAAATAACCGTGGGACATTGTCCCTCACGCTTCCGCCGCCACTGTGGGTAATGGTACTAATAATAATAATGAAGAATGCCAACTTTAACGTTGTCATACCCCACTAAAAACTAATAATGGTCAGTCCAGTCAGCGTCTCCTGAAGAAGGACGACTCTGAACTGGGGAATGTAAACAAGAAAGAAAGCAATTGTCATTCTTCTCGAGATTAGTTGGCGCATTATCCAATTCCTTCCGTGTGTGTGGCATGCAAGATGTGGATTACGACGACGAGGACGAGGATTAAGCTCTTCTTCGAATTCGGTCGGAAGGTAGAAAGGCGAGAAGAAGAAGAAGATATTATTATATAAATTGTCGCTGCATTGGGCATTGGGATTTTAAATCCTGTTTGCTTTTTGACTTACTGCTGCAATAAAATAACGAATGACGGACAATACTTTTCGAATATTGTTTCATTTTGGGAAGCAAATTAAGTCATTCTTTTATATTCGTATATACGAAGTTATTGGGCCATCGACAAAAAAATATGTTAATGTATAAATACAAGTCTTGCATCAACTTGCATGCAATTGAATGTGCATGTAGTAATAAATAAATTGAGTGCACATGGGTGAAAAATATTTTGATTATAAATAATAAAATTCGAGCAACGTGTCCAATGGGGGATTTGTAAATAAAAGAAATGTGGAGGATCTCATGAAAAATAAATCATGCGGATGCTGAACTTTATGTAGGAATGGAGGTTTCCCAGGGTATGTTCTCAGATTTTGTGCATGTTAGTGTCAATCGATAACAAATTTAATTAGTATGAAATTTGCGAAAGCCACGATCTCCCGATGGTCACTTTTGGCAGAGATATTTGCATCCGAAGAGGAGAAAACGCACAGTAAATTTAGAAAGTATAAAATCTGTCAACTTTAGGACGCGTTTTCTCCTCTTGGGATGCAAATATCTCTGCCAAACGTGCCCATTGAGAGATCGTGTCTTTTGCAAATTTCATACTAATTAAATTTATGATCGATTGACACTAGTTTAGGCAAAATCTGAGGGCATATACGCTGCGAGACCTCCATTAGAAGTATGCATCGCAGTACGTAAGTACCTGGTGGCAAAATGAGACTGAATCTTCCTGCCTTTTATTAGGCTACCTTCTCAACTGGACTCTCATCCTTCGATACCTCCCAGTCCATCAATATTGCAGATGAATAATGAGTTTCTTCCCAGTGTGAAGCAGTGATCCGGTAAATTATGGTCTAAACACCTTGAACTGAATTTGTTGAGGGGATTAAAGAATTTGGGAAAGCGATTTTCTCAGAATATTTCGCTCAAACTCAATCACAGGATTAAGCCGGATAATCTCCTCAACATATCACGTCATACTTCACCCGAAGAGAGGTGCTTGTAAATTATGCGATGTCGCCTTTGGAATAATTTAGGGCACCGTAAAGTCGATCAGTGACATGGATTGGTTTGGTGGGCTCTGTAAAAGGTGTGTGACACGGAGAGTTTGTCGGCTTCTTCAAGTTTACTTAAAGTTACGTTACAAAACAGTTTGCTTCTCAGCGTTTAACTTTCTTTCACATGGAATATGTACAAAAACCAAACTTTGGGTGACGACGAGGATGATGGTTAAATTTAAATTCGTGTAGATGAAGGCTGAACTTTGGAATGAGCTCCAAAAAAGTGATGCGGTGCAAGAAAGTGGTTTCTTGCAGCGTTTTTGACCTGCAAGAAATGCGAGACGCAAAAAACTACGCCTTGCCACTGTAGTTCGTAGGGGGCGTGGCTGGATGAAGCATATTTCTTGCACTTTCTCCCAGTTTCTTGCACCTCACATTTCTTGCACGGCTTGCTTTGCAGTGCAAGAAACGTGGCAAATCTAAAAGAAACGAAGCACTGGATCCCGGTGGTTCGCATTTTCTTTTTAAAGTCACAATATCAGACTATAAATTAATGATTTACAAAAAAACTCTGTGAACAAGGACCATGAAACAAATGTTAATTCGCTGTGGGACACTTATTCATTTTTTTTATTACAACCGTATTGAACTTTTCAAGTAGATTTATTTTTATTTAGGTGAACGTAACGTGCATAGTGTGAAACTAACTCGATGGATGGGTGCATATATTTTCGAAATAGCTCATCCTAAGAAGTAGTATCTTCTTAAGATAAGGTTTTTAGATTTAGTTAACCATCCTGAACTATTGAATAAATACGGAAGGAACATTACATTTCAGTGATACATAAGGCATAATATAAAGTGACGAGTTATGTAACTGATAAATAGTCAACAATTCGTCACGAAATTAATCAATTTCCACTCAGAATTATCAGCATAAGATTTCATCACTTTAGTTATTTTCGTTTTGGGTTCGCTTATTTAGCAAAGTTTATTATGCATTAAAGTGAAGAATATTATTATTTAAAGGGGTTGCGTCGTAATTTGAGTCAGATTCTCTCAAGCAGCAATACCAGGACATTTAATAAATGAATATGGTTCATTACTAGAAAGATATGTACGTACGACTAGTTTGAGTTTGAAAGGTTCTTTTGGTAATAATTTGGTAAAGGAAAGGAAGAAGACGAAACGACGACAGGAATGAATAGGATTGAATAAAAAAGAAAAAGGGACGACGTTCTGGAGCATTAAAAATTTCAAGGGCTTGAGCATCCATCCATCCAGTCAAGTGGCTTGTTGTTTCGCTCATGTCTGGCCAGGTTTATAAATCAGCCAGGATGATCTATGGGGATGTAAAGGGTGTAAACAAAATATGGGAGAATCGATTTTTGCCTGAAAATCTGATACAAATTAAGGTTTAAAGTTTTATTGAACCAGGAAATATTTTTACTTAAAGTTTTTCACAGCGTGGACTAGTTAGTTTTAGTTTTGTGCTAATCACGAGCATTTTGCGGAAATTCGAAGTGAAAAATATTTCAGAAAAATTGAGATTTACTCAAAAAAATGGACAAACAAGAATTTATCCCAGGACGAAAAACGACCTTTATGACCCAGAAGGGTGCCATCCCACATCAAAGTGTCATCCAATGTAATTTTAATACCAAATGCTCTACAAGAGTGGAATTTTATACGCATTTCCAGTTTGGGAAAATTGCAACAAAATCCAAAGCAGGAGGACAAAAAGACAAAATATTAGGGTATCATGTTTGATAAAAAAAGCTGGCTTCGTATCTATCCGTTTTTGAGTAAGAAAAACTTAACAATTTTACCAGAAAAAAAGATTACCCGAATTTTGTTACACCCTTTACACAATATAATGCTATAATGTAAATGAATTGTACGTACGCGCACGCATTATTATAAATAGAGGAAAAAGCATCATCAAAATAATAATAGCTACATATACATACGTCGAGTAACTAGTAACATGCACACCACCAGTCGGTAAGTAAGTAGTCGCAGCCGTCTTAACGTTTCTAAAGACGAGCGAACGTGTGGTGGAACATGCCTGGTATTTGGATGTCAGTTGTCGGATCCTTTTCTTCACTTCCGGAAGTGAAACGGCAGCTGCCTGTACGGAAGGATCCTTTTATCCCTCCTCCATCCATGCAGGTTCTTATTTCTTGTATATAATGTCACTTTGTTCCTATATCCCACACACATCTATGACAGACACCATAATTTGTAAACCCGAAAGAAAACTTGTCCAGCCAGAGTAGTCAACTGGAATACATGATCAATCAGCATTTATTAAAAAGTAACATTCAGGATCATCAGTATGAATGACATGTTATTAATGAGACAAAAATGATCAGCATGAAAGGATAGAAAGATATTAAAGAATAATTTTACAATGAATTTTATAAGTTTCCCAAAATTTTGTTGGATCACTTCAGATTAATCTAACGCGGATCCCGGTACTTTCCCGTGTATGAAGGTGTAGTATCCACAGTTGAAGAAGGTTTTCTTACGATGGCGACATCAATGAATAAGTCTGAAGATCATTAAGTAATTAATAATTAAATATACATAATTAATTAGCTACTAATTAATTGATAAAGACTTTTGCTTACCAGTAAAAAGTTTATCCTCCAGGCACAAAATGCGCTTCATCTCTTCATCCGTAACACAGAGACAACTTTTCGTCGCAAAAATTTGTGCCGTTGTTGTCCGGATGGATTGCGTGGTGAATGTTGCACATTTTTTGCGATGGTCTTTGCAAATTTCGATTTCATAAAAGAATTTCGATGCCTCTTCTTGTGATCCAATCATCCAAACCCAGAACATCCAGTGTCCGTCTTCTCCGATGGATTTTCCTTTCAGAGTGTGGTTCATCATGACGAAGAAATTAGCATGGCCAACTCGCAACCACTTTGGTAGCCAACTATATTCCACGTTAAAGGCCTCGGACGCAATGGGGATACGAGTCGTTAGCGTCTTGGCATACGTGGGGCAGAGATAATGAGTGCTAAAATGCAGGTTGAAACTATGGTAGGGCACCGTTTCGTTACAAGTTTGGAGTAAGATACATGAAATGGGTCGAAATTGACATTCTCGGTGATGGTTATCTTCTGAAAGGGTGCCACGAACTAACATTTCTGTAAAAAAGGAGAATCATTTTAAAACAAACAGAAATTTCGTGTAGAGTGTTTCGGGTGAAAGTAAGGAACTACTTGCAAGAAATAACGGGAAGAAGAAAGTGATTTCTTGCAGCGGTTTTGACCTGCAAGAAATGCAAGGTGCAAAAAACTACGGCCCACTTTATACCGGGCGTGGCTAGATGGTGCATATTTCTTGCACTTTCTCCCAGTTTCTTGCACCTCCAATTTCTTGCTTTTTTTTGCAGTGCACGAAATGTAGCAAACCCGGAAGAAACGAAAAACTGCTAGTATAGTAAGGCAGGTATTGATTTCTGGGTATTAAAGCTTCTACCGTTTGGTAGCAAAATTATATCGGTCATTAAAAAATTGCTACCGATATGGGAAAACTTTAATGCCGAGCAATACTGGATTTCCAAGAGTGTAATAAAAATCCAATTCGTTATACTCACCCTTGCATCCACTAGCTGTAAATCGACATGGGACTTTGACAATTTGAACTTGTGTGTCATTCTTTACTTCCACACTGTCATTAAGGGTTTGCCTATGAAAATTCGTCTCTAGGTTGAAAGGTTGGTGAGCCTCATTGTTCTGGTTGATGATATCTTGTGGGTGTTCCGTAGTTAAATGAATCCCAACAGCGATCGGAGCTTCATCATCACGGTCTTCAATTTTAATCGGTATTGATTCAGCTACCTGGTCTGAAATTGCGTCTATTTCTGACCGTGATACATCCACGTTTTCAGGTGCAGAGGTGACAGAAGGTGAAAGTTCGTGGTCATTTCCCATTTTAAAGACGACTGTGGTACTTTCTCCGTCTGTTTGAGGGCTGCTCTTCCCTTCTTCCAATTGTTGTTCCAGTTCCTTTTCGTCTTCTCCACTATCGTACAAGGTGGGAATGTATTGTTCCGAGATTCCTGCCTCATGATTTTCAGTTAATATTGTCCCACTACTTGCAGAAAAAGTGGACATTTTTGGACATGATGATTGCTGTTGAATCGAGTTGGAAGCAAATTTATTCCCTTGGAGTGATTTGCGATTTCGACGCCAATCAGCAGCCGGCTTTGGTTTGACGCGTCGTTGAATCGTGGCGCTGAGGGTGTTAATTGTTTTAATTTTCTTGGCAAGTTGCATCTTTGCTTGTTGTTTTTCTAAATAGGAGGTAGGTTTGGGGGGTTGTTGTACTCCAATGCAGCTGTGTTTGGTGGGAGTTATCTTGGGAGTTGGCTTTGGGGGTGGCGGTTTTTGGGGTTCAATTATTTTCTCGTCCTCATTTTTAATGGTTTTGTCCACCGCACTGGTTTTGAGGTTGAGTGACGTTGACGTAGTGGGGGATGGCATGGGTGAAAGCTCAAGGTCTGAAAGGTGCAGTGGTCCTCTTGCTTTCAGGGGTCGAGTAATAGGTGCAAAATTTTGTCTCTCCTTTGGCGTAAATTTTGGCGTGATGGGAATCGGAATTTTTGTAAATTTCTTATTTCCACTGATTGGAGTTTTAATCATTGGAGTGGTGTTAGACATTTTATTCATGACGGAATCGGAAGATTGGGTAGTTTTTGCATTTTTTAAAGCGCTTTTGTAAGGGGACTGTGCCCTTAATTTGTAAGGTGACTGATGTTTCCGTTGAGAGTTGGTTTGTTTGTCATTAAAGACAACGGTTTTATTTGATGCGGCCGATGAGATTGAACTGGAGGAGTGTTGACCACTGATTTTTTCGCCGGTAGGGATTGGGTCAGGAATGACATTATCAGGTAAAATTGGGTCGTCTCGTGGTGTGTGGAATTCTGATGATAAGTTGGAAGGAATTTGATCCAGAGTTTCCCTAGTTGGAGGATCATTTGTGGCGCTATCTGCCATTGTCGGGCTCAAGATTTGATTTAAATTGGATGTTACTGAAACATTTCTTTTAGCAGCTGTGATGGAATCTTTCGTAATTTTGGTTGATGACGGTTCAATTTCGTCAAGATGGATTTCAGGTGAGGTATTTTTCTGTTCGTCAGGGGACATCTCGTTATTATTGGTATTATTGACATCCACCTTGTCGCCGGCAAGTTTGTGGTCAAAATCGTTCCCATCTTCAGATACTACTTTGGTCAGTTTTCCTTCCTCAGAGTACAAGCGGAGTTGATAAAGGTCTAAAAAATATAGTGAAATTGGGAAAGGTTATTTTTATTTATTTATCAGTGATAAATTATCACCTGACCCAAATATGAATATTTAATTGAGTACAAGAAAATTGAAGGACATTAAAATTAACTGACTTTACTTTACCTTGATTCGGTGAGAAGTCATGTGGTTGTTCTGATCGGTTTCCATATCTGTTTCGAGAAGAGTAAACTTTGTGATAAGCTTCCTCCATCGAGAGAGATTCCGGCGAGTTGTAAATTTTCGCCTTGATCCCAATGTGTTCCCGTTTCTTCGGGGTGGTCGACATTTGATCTTCAGGTCTGGGTTGTGCAGGTGATGTGACGCTATATGTACGTAAAAATGTGTCAATATCAGCCAAGGAAAAATCTGTCATTTTTTAAATTAGAGTTTCGTACCAAAATTAATAATATATTCCGGAAGCAAAGTAACTGGACGGATAATGACGGCCAATTTCGTTGTCACAGCTATGTCGCAAATTTAGTCAGGAATTGGTCGAGCAATTAATTAAATATTATTGTAAAGTTTCAGCGAAATTAATAATTAACGGAGCGGCCAAATGTTGTTTACTAAATTATGTCAACAAATCAGCACTTCGCAAATTTCAGCTGACCTGAATAAAATTCTCAAATATAAAAATAAAATTGTGAGATTTTTATTTCCGGCACATTTGCACAGCAAAAGTGCAAATTTTACCCTCATAATTAGCAGGCAATACATTTTTTAAACGATTATTACATACTTACTAAATATTTTTGTGCGATTTACGCATTTTTTTGCCATTATACAACCCCGTTCATAAATAGATCACTAAAAATATGATCAGCATCATCAATCATTGTCATTTATTATTATTTTTCGTACATGATTTTACACGATTATTATTACCACTGCATGTTTGGTAATCCATAAAAAGTGCATCTTATATAATTTTAACGCAGGAGGTTTCTTCTTCTGCGTCATCGTGAAATCATCACATCACATAATCATCCGTTTCTTGACACCGATATTGGACGACTATTATGCGGTGGACGATTTTGGTCCCATCATAGATATTCGTGCCTGGGTCTCATTTACTTGTTATTGTTGCTTTCCGACAAAACTTCACGTCTATTTGTTGTTGTAATAGTAATAATCTGACTGTTGGCGATGCAGTTGGATGGCTAAAGTAATGACAATGACTTCAATTATTGGGGGACAGACGGCTTTCATGTGTACATGGTTTTGTCAGTCAGTGCACCTACTCTCGCTCGTCATCTATTTTTGGGATGGATGGATGGGAACGTTATCGGCAAATAATTTACTACAAGACTGCTATTTAGCTCGTTGTCATAAATTTTTATGTGGGTAGAGTAGAGATAGATTAGTAATGCAGACCAGAATACCTTTTCGCGAGAGGTGTGTTATCTGTGTGTGGGTGGGTGGGTGGTTCTATACATTTAATCACTTTTAGCAGGTCTTTATATCGACGCCGAATGCGTATGTATGTATGTAGATGATATGGATTTAAGGTGGAATTATTATATATGTATTACTCCGTGTTTAAATGAATATTTCTAAAATGGCATAAATTTTGGTGAGTTTTTGAGATGAATGCAAGTTTTCAGTATTTTAATGTGAAGTTAATTTTTGGTAGTAGAAAACTATCTATTTAAAAAAGATGCTAATTCATTTGCAATTTTTTCGCAATAAAGTTCCTTAAAAATGAATTCGTTAATTTTTTTTCAAATCGAGAATTTTGTAGCATAAAAAGTGATCGTCACAAGTTTCATACAACTTTTCATACAACTTTTATTTATCTGAAACCTCATGAAATCGATGCCAATTTAGAAATTTGAATTTAAAGAGATTGTCCAGGGGTAGACTGAGATTAAAAATCTATGCCACATTAAATCATCATCCAATTCCACCTTAAGTATAACCTGGACAAAAATCATACTTTCTTTTTTCCATGTGGGTGTTTGTTACTTTCAAAAATCCAGATATACATATTTACCATTATTGAAAAATGGTTCAGTTCAGAATGTCCGAAACGAAGTGAATATCAGACTTGTCGCGGATAGTTAAAGTGTCAAAGGAGCGATTATGGAGTTATTTGTGAGTGTTTTATTGTGCACACACAAACGAAACGTGAGAGAGAGCCTGATGGTTGGTTGGTGGATTGTTAAATGGATTGGATGGCAGGAATTGTTGCGATGTGCAGATTGGGGACGGATTGGGATAGGCTTTGACAGGTCAGAATTTCACGGAGAATGAGAGGACAATGGAAAGGTGGTAAAAATGGGAGGCGGTGGTGTCAAAGAAGGCAGAGAGGACTCAACTCCTGTCAAATGTGTGGGCTAAAAATTCTTCTTCTCCGTTTTACGACGAACAATAAGCCTTCACTCGTATTGTAGTAAATTGTAAATACGAACGAGTACTTGACTGGGTTTGGTTGGGCGTTGGGTTGGATTTGTGAAGAAGAAGAAAGACCAAGGTTTCGTCGTCGTCTTCGTTGACGTCGTCGTCGTTCGTGGTCCTTCTACTCCAGGAACACCTTTCCTTTTCCATTATAACTTAACCGATTATGATGATGATGATGGTGATCGTCTTGGTGCATATGGTCCTTCCTGGTCGTACAGTGGCCGCGGAAGGGTGGGGACGGAGAGGGGCAATGTCCTTACAGTTGTTCGATGTTAGCATCATTTCCCCATCTTGTATAAACCCCTCCCTCCCCCAGCCTACAATGTTAACGTCCCCAGATGTCCCCACGGCTTCCGCGGCCACTGTATGTATACCTTCCATGGTGATGATAACGCCAGAAGAACAGTGGGCGCGGAAGCGTGGCGACAGAGGGACAATGTCATGTCCCCACGGTTATTCGATGTCCGCATCATCTGCCCATCTTATATAAACCCCTCCCTCCCCTGTTAATGTCCCCAGATGACCCCACACCTTCCGCGGCCACTGTTCTCAGGTGACATGAAACGTATGACGACCATGCATGTTTGAGATGTGTTTTACTGTTGACTTGTGTTCACTATTTGCTTGTTATCCATAGCAGAGGGCAGGTTCCTTAAGGCAGGGCAGTATTGTGGCAAGCATGAAGGGTACGTAAGGAATTTTTCGGTGAGTGTGAGTAAGACTGATGGAATGGCGTGGAGGTGGAGGTGGAAGATCTCGAATCTGGAGAAGGAACAGTGGTGCGTAGGTCTTTAGAATGAGAAGGACAAACATTAATTCATGAGAAGGCAGGCAGGCAGACGAGTGAGAAGATGGTTACTTTTTGTGTTATAAAATGATAAATGTACAATTTGTCTCCTTTGTGGGTGGGTGGCATGGGAGGGGGTGGGTAGGCACAATAGGAAAATGTTATAATTTCTTAATTCAACATAATAAAAATATATGTGTGTTTTGAGTCGAGTACAGATGCACATTTTTTACCAACTTTTCCTGGTTTATTTTTAAAAATCTGTATAAATCAACTAAAAAGTTAAGAATGGAGGTCTCCGCCCAGCGTATGCTCCCAGATTTTGACTAAACTGGTGTCAATCGATCACAGCTTTAATTATGTATGACATTAGCAAAATATTAGATCCAAAATTGGCAGGTTTGCAGATTTGCATCCTAAGAGGAGATAACGCGCGTTAAAGTTGGTAAATTTTACACTTTCCAAATTTTACTGCGCGTTTTTACGGATGGAAATAAATATCTCTGCCAAACCTGACCACTGTGGTATTAATCGTGTACCCGACCTTTTCAAAAATCATATTAATTAAATTTGGCCAATTTGATCAAAATTAGAGAGCATACGCTGGAAGATCTCCTTTGTTAGATAAGCTCTGAAAATTATACAACTTTACGTAAATACTTGTAGATTTATTTTAACCATTTAAATCTTATTGTTACCAATTTCGTACGCATAATCGTATCGTGTTCATTTTGGGATAGGAAGAAGGAATGTTTAGACTTTAGGGAACAAAAAATAATGGTCCCTACAATCAGTGGCCGCGGAAGTGTAGGGACAGAGGGACAATGTCCCCACGGTTATTCGATATCCGCATCATCTGCCTATGTTATACAAACCCCGCCTTCCCCTATCCTACAATGTTAATGTCCCCAGAGGTCCCCACGGCTTCCGCGGCCACTGCCTACAATTCATAATATCCACTTGACACACAATACAAGAAATTTTTAATACGAATGAGTATTTATTTATTAAAGGTGTTCAGTGAAAGACACTTGATTCGGATCATGACTAAATTTAATCGTAAATATAGAGTTAGTAGTATGTATTATACACATACATATATCCGTACTTATTATAATGCAGTGTAATAATACTGGGCTTATTTTACTTCTTCTTGTTCTCAGACCTTACTGTAATCCTTGCTGTTCCCAGTGTAATTTTGACACTTGGGCAGCAATGCGTGGCCAGACTGACTTGCTTTTTGTCGTAATTTTGATTTGCTTTACATTGCTCACTCACTCACTCACTTGTTCTTTTTCCCAATTTAAATTGAACCGTGATATTGCTGAAATGCTGCTGGCTTAGAATTTGTGAGAAATGGTTTCTGGAGGAAGGGGGAGTTGGTTGGGGGTTGGCACAGTGAAGGAGTCACCACAATTCTTTAGTTTATGCATTCCTTCTTGAGCGAACGACGAGACGAAAAGTGTAAAAGATTGGGTAGCCTTGTTGGGTTGGATATATTAAAGATGCGGCAATTGATAAGATAAAAAGAATATCTATGATTATATTTGTACTACAATTTATATAATATGTAGGTGTGGATTATTCAACTTTAAGGATATGCACTTATCCTTAGATCACTGCATTTTTAATGAAATTTCTCATCATTATTACACACGATTGAAAATACCCGAGTAGAAATTAATTAGTGTGTCGAATTCTGCATGCAGGAATTGACAAAAGCTCGATGTCATAATTGTGTTTTACATTAAATCCTGCACAATTTTTTTGCTGGTTTTATTCTGCAAAGCTTTCTGCACAAATTGCTCCACGTCCAGAATTTTCTGTAGAAAATTGGGCCAAATTTTTTTACTCGGAATATTCTCTTTGTTTCGGAATAGTGGGTTTGAGCGTTTGTATTTATGCACGACTTTTGGCATTTATCTGTATCTACATGCATATGTACATATCAACATATGTATGTAAAATCCAGTAATTTTATTTTTTATTTTGAGTGGACTTGACAATGGGGCACAATATGTATGTAGGCATGTGGCAGTAACAATCATGAAAATAACAGCAATTTAAAATATCTATGTTTGTAAAATGTTTTGCCATTTGTGACCCCATTTTCAACCTATTCGATGTATTATATAGTTCATGCGATATTCCAATAAAGCAGGGATACAAGTTCTTGGAAATGTAAATAAAGTGCCGTTGATGGATAAATCATCCATATCATACACGTGTAATATCAATACATAGATAGATTGTCTAAATTGGTTCCTGGAATTGCTTCATTTCCATAAAATGACAATCGAATTCCTTTAAAACTAGAACAATTCGGAAATACTTTTAGCACAATAAACATCAAAAGTATCTGTATATGTACGAATAAACGATCATAATATATATTTGCATGTACACAGTAATTTTGAAGCCAGGGGACTATTAGCATTTGGAAATTGCAACAAATTCCAGCTAACCACTTTCCTCTTTAAGACCCATCTTTACTTATTAGCATTACTCTACAATCCGTGTGCATATTTCCCGTTTAAAGTGCAATTTTGCTCAAAAAGACTTTCGTATTTCATACATAATTTGCCACTTAAATAGTTCGACATTTTGCTGTTACTTGGTTATGAATATTTTATAATCCGCGTTTGTCCCACGCTGTTTTCGCAAAAACGCATTTGTATCCCAGGGGGTAAATTTTCTGTTACGCGGTCATCAATATTTTATAATCACGCATCAACCATCCCGGGGATGCAGAATAAAAAAAAGGACTGACCGGAGGGAGAGAGACAATTATCGTTCGTACGGATGACTTTGTGCCGTGAAACGCGAAGGGAAAGAAGAAAAGTTAATGGATATTGATTGATGTGATTGATCGGGCCTTGTTTTTACGTGAACGTGAGTACGTGTGTAAGTAGTACTCGGAGTAGTAGTAGGAAGGATTTATTGAGTGTGTGTGTATCCTCCTGTCCTTGTCCAGAATTGAATTGTCCTGGAAGGTAAATGTCCCACTGGATGCATGCATGCAATGTCACCCAGAGGAAGGCAAATAAGTGCTGGGTGAAGGTAACTTTGGGCATTTGTTCGGTTTAGTATCGATGGGAAAAAGCACAGGCTGTGCCTTCTTCAAAAAAAGTGGTTGCTATATGTACATATGATGGCAAATAGAAAGGGTTGATTGTGCATATGTATGTATGGAAAAGTGGTATAGACAGAGGAGAAGGAATGAAAATTGAGATTTCCATGCATCACATCCATTTAGCCAACTTTCTCTCGTGTGAGTTCTCATAAGTGGGGAAAGCCGTTGTGTATCACGTAAGGTAGGTAGATGTGTGTTCAGTGGGGGCAGAAGTTGGGGGGGCATTAACATTGTGAGGAGGGGGTTATTAACATGATTTTTATGAATTTCTGGGGGGAGGGGGAATGGCTCCTTGTCCCCCAGCTTCCGCCGCCACTGTATCTGTTTAAGATATATCGTGGCTGTCAGGTTTGTACGCCAACAACGAATCTCGCTGGCCGTTTTGGGGGGAAATTTGGGGTACACATAATTAATCCTGGAAAAGAATTGGAGGAGGTGTCCTATTTTTAATTTATTTTTACTTCTTGGCGAATTTTTCTTAGATTAAGGTGAAAGGTTACGAGTTTTTTAAGGTTATGGTTTTTAATGTTCGACTCCCTTGTGGTCATATTTCTTGTAATTGATAGTAAATTATGTTACGTACATAATAAATCTTGACGTTAACAAAATTGTACCATTTGAACTGAAAAGTATGCAAATAAATGCACAATTTTGATGGAAAATGACAAATATGATGAGCATTTATGACTGGCTATAAAATCCTAAGAATCATTTAACTATGTCCAATATATGTACACTCCGAACAACTTATGAGTATCACATATCACATTATAGCATCATCACCTTCTCCTTGTTTTCATTTTATTTTCATTTCCAAAGCTGAATGTTTTTTTCATTACACACAACTCTTTGCCCTTGTTCTTTACTACTTATTAAAAATCTACTGAACCGAACCAGTTACAGAGAAGAGAAGACAACTGACTGACTGATATCCAATAACACGGCGTACACGTTATTAGAGTTTTGTTGTGTTATGCTATTTACTTTTTTACATGAGAGATCATGAACTGGTGCACTTTTCGGCTGCTGCATCAGTGGCCGCGGAAGTGTGGGGACAATGCCCCCCTTGTTATTCGATCTCCCCATCTTATATAAACCCCTCCCTCCCCTACAATCCTACAATGTTAATGTCCCCCCCCCACACACCTTCCGCGGCCACTGTGCCGCATCACGATGCACATCTTGCAATGTAACAAAAGATGGAAATAGTTTCCTTCCGTTCACATTTTTAGATGGAGTTTGGTTTAAAATTTTGGGATTCCTTACAAAATTGTGGTTCGTTTGGCTTCCTCCCACGAACGAACGAATGGTGGAGAAAGGTATGTATAATATGTACATGCACCTAATAAACCACTGCATTTAGTGCATCGCATCTTGCTGCAGCTTTTAAACAGTTGGTCTTATGTCGAAAAGTATTGAGGGTTGATTTGCCAGGAGCAGCATTCGTAGCAGCTTCTGTTAAGTTAAGCTACATAACTGCTGGTAAATGTGAGTGAGTGAACCATATTAAGACTAGACCGAAACCAGACCGGGTTTACCTTGTAGAGATATTTCTCATATTATTAACAATACACCAAACTTTGCTTGGTACATTGCCACAATCCATCCAGACCGTTTTAAGCGAGCGTTGCGCGTTGCATTGTGGGGTTACGTTTTAAGAGCTACGAGCTGCCTGCTTAAAAGCTACGATGAGACTGCATGCAATGAATGCACACACAACACAGGGAATGAATTCCCGTACGTAACGTAACGAAACTACTGACTGACTGAATTTGAAGAGTCTGTTTTACCTTTTTCCTAAGCTCTCCGACAGTCCGTTCTTAGTTTCCTTACGGTGCACATCGAGCCGTTCTCTCTCGCTCTTACACACAGTTCTTATTAAAAGGAGGTGATTTCGCCAAGCTAAATGCGGTATTCACCTTACAACGACAGCTTTTTTAGTAAGCACTGCACAGCAAAAAAGATCCGTCCCCAGAATTTTTCGAAGTAATCAAGTGACCCCCGAGGACAAGTTTTTTTTGAGAAATTTGTGAGATACGAAAAGTGGTACGAAACTCTGGGTGAGTAAGAAGTGAATATCTGTATAAGTAGATAAGTACAAGTGTCAAAAGGGGTGGTGGATGAGACAGATTTTGAAAATCATGTACTTACATATTGTGCATCGGCATGTACGCAACCAGCACGAATGAGGATTCAAAAGTTCATTGAATAAGAAGAAGGTGTGTGTGAATGTGTATGTTGTTGCACTTTTGTTTGCTAAAAACATTCTGCACGCTCACTTCTCTCTCAGATATAGAAGAATAATAATAATCGCGCATCTGTCTTAAGTAGTGGCTAAGAAAAAAAACTTTATATGAAGATGAAGAGTGAGTGCGAATAGTAGTATTCGTATGGTTTAAGACAGACATCATCTCTCATTGTGGTCGGCTAGCAGAAAAAAACACGTCTGCCTGCCATACACGCCGTATATGAATCTCTATGTATGTAAGTGTAATATGACTTATAATATAATCCTTTAGTGAATTAGTAATCAGAAATTCTAGATTCAAATTACATCCACCAGCAACTAAGAGACGTCTGACTACGTGTGAGATGAATTTAATGTAATGTGACCTCAATTTGCGCACACTTTGCAAATAATCGTTGAAGACGTCGTTATACTTATTTGAATAACGTTTTTCTTTAACCACGTTGTCAACGTGTTCTTAAAAGGAAGAGTAAAGTTATAAAAGGGAACAGTTCGTGTAAATTCATAACTTTGTAAAGGAACTGATGTAACTTTTAAAAACGATAATGTTGAAGTAGTATGAGAAGAAGAAAGGTGGATATTTTAAGCGTGTTTGAGTGACATCATTGAAAAAATAGGAAATAATCAGTAAGCATTGTTCGCATGGATCCTGCACCACCTTTTCTACTAATACCGGTAAGTAGGAAGTCATTGAGGTTTGATTTTTTTGTAACGATGTGGAAAACGTAGTATGAAAAACGTTTTTATTAATATCGCATCTTTAAAATAATGGGGTGAAGAAGCTTCATCTCTGGTTTTTTATTTTTATTTTTGCTTTTTGTTCATCTGTGTTTGATTGGAAAGTTTTGGGATGAATGAATTTATTGGAAAACAATGGATGGATGGAACTTTACGAGAAGGGAAAAAAAACTTGAGACTTTTTTAATAATGGCCACAAAGAGTTCATTCATCATTGTTGTTGCGTTGAGAAAAAAGTGTGTATTTATGTACCCTGCACTGCAACTGGCACGCTTTTAAATGGCTGTGGCAAAAAAAGTGAGCATACTTTTGTGTGATTTTTTCATTTAGTTAGATACTTACCGGTAAAGTTTGGTATTGTATTTGAGTAATTTGTTAAGAAAGAGGTGAATATGGATAAAATCCTTGATTTTTGTGGAGTTAGATATTCTTCTGGAAAGTTAAAATGGGAAGAATGCGTGTACTAATTGCAACTTTGGGGCGAAGAAGAGACGTGATTTTAATATTTAACGCGATGAGCGATGGTTCACCAACAATAACAAATCATTACGAGTTGATTTAATGGGATTTTAAAGTAACTACCTATAAGATTACTTACTCGGTGAGGTTGAAAATTTTGGAACTTTGGTAAATATTATGGAAGAAATACTGGTCATGAATTGTTCCAGAATTGCTTTTAGGAGAGGATTTTTTTCTATATTTTTTCAAGAAATTCCGTCTACAGAGAATGTGCCATTGTTTGTGCACTGTATCAAAATCATTGCCTGTGCACCGACTTGGATAAATTGAGCTTGCCTAGGAAAAAGAGACAATGAACTAGACAGAAGCTGAATTTAATGCTGTTTTCTTAAGGTTGACGGTGACAAAAAAATCCGTCTTCACGTAAAACACATTAAAATCCAAATCCTTCGAAAATACGGAAAATGTACGTACATAAAGTTTTAAATCATTTGTTTCCCCGTAGAAGAGTGCAGTGGCCGCGGAAGGGTGGGGAACAAAGGGACAATGTCCCCAGGGTTATTCGGTGTCCCCATCATCTGCACAAACCTCTTTCCTACAATGTTAACGTCCCCACATGTCCCCACAACTTTCCGCGGTCACTGAAAGTGCCAGCTTATGTATTTGTGTGTGTAAATAAGCAAAAACAACTTTGCGCATCCTAGGAAAACTAAGATTACTTAATTTAGGAAGGAAAGAAAGAAACATTTCTAAAAAAAAAATGGAGGAAAATATTTTCGCTTTGTCACTTTTTTAAGGCCAAATCCGCCACTATTTATAACACTAACTTATTTACATATAGGTATGTTTCTTTTTTGTCCGGATACATGCACAGTGTGGGACGACCTGACTGACATGTATGTAAAAAAAGAGTGGGTGTGAAAGTTTTACTTTCATTTCGTTCCCTGTTAACTAACCGATTGCTATGTACCTAGTTCAACTTATGAATGAAGTTTGCGTGTAGTATGAATTATTAGTTGGTAATCAATACGGTTGGTGAGACTATGTATTTACTATGCATACACGCTGCTAGAAAGATTTTCTTCAATTTGGGTAAGAGGTTTATCGCACGTTTGTGTAAGTAGATTACACAACAACCTATGGATTATCCCACCTGCTGGAGAAAAAAATCGCGAGAATATTGCATAACTGCTAAGTGACCAGTTAGGAAAACCTTTCTGCGGTGGTGATGTGATAGATTGGTCACTTTTACTTGTTAGATAATAGAACAGAATGCACACGACATAATTGAGCCTGACAAATAGGAAATTTCTGGCTGGCTCGACCTCGGATTTCACTTGGTCAAAAATTAAGAAACCAAGAGCTTACTAGGTATGTAATCCGTCCATATAGCGTGCTGGGGGAATTGCCCATGACATAATGCATCCCATTATTGCACACTAGGTATAATTTGGTGAAATATGGTTTATAGTGTTTCGGGTGCAATTAACCAGTTGGGAGAATGTGGTTTTTTGCAGGGATTTTTACCTGCAAAACGCAAGAAATTACTAGGAGAAAGTGGGTTTTTGGAACTATTTTTACCTGCAAAACGCAAGAAATTGGGAGAAAGTGTTTTTTTGCAACTATTTTACCTGCAAAAAGCAAGAAATTGGGAGAAAGTGTTTTTTTGCAGGAATTTTGACCTGCAAGAAATGCAAAGCGCAAGAAACTACGCCCCGACGCTATTCCGTGGTTAGATGGCGCATATTTCTTGCACTTTCTCCCAGTTTCTTGCACCCTGCATTTATTTCATGCCTTCCTTTGCAATAAAAGTAATGCAGCAAACCCTGCCTAGTTTATTGTTCTAATGGAATCTCATAAAGATGCCTTATTAATTAAAGATTGGCCCTTGCAGTAATGCGTATTCCATATTTGATCCGTGCTCTCATTTTGTTTGATCCTTTCTAATCCAGTGCACCACGATGGAGCTGTACAAGCGAAATCACCCCTACAAACATCGCCGCACTCTGAGTGACAACGAAACCTCGGGAAAATTTAGTCTGCCTGAAGACGTCGCGATAATTAAAACATTGAATCAATGCCGGTATCATCACGACCGACTGCGTAATTGTACTAATTGCCCTACAGACTTATTAGAGCGTGATTGTGGGGGACATTACTATTCATTTGTGAGTGGCACCTTTAAAATACGAACCCCCTCGAGAACGGATCATCCAGTTTCTGCCCCTGGAACAGAAAGCACCTTAAACGAGAACAATTTAAAGCTGATCAATATGCAGACTTCTCCTCACAGTCCAATTATTCCTGCGAGAGAGCAGGACCACTTAGGGTTTGAGTGTTGTGGGGCTAATTGCTTGGATAATAATAATGATGACGATCGTAATGGTGGTGGTGGTGTGGAGACATTAGCGAACTCGAACTGTGATACTTTATTGGGAGGCAGGATGACAACGGGAGCAAATACACTGACTGAGATAACCCAATCAAGAAGAAGCCTTGCTGCTATTGTGACGAGATGGAAGGATGACTTTGTGGGCCGTTTGAGGCTTCTACTTTCAGGTAATGTGCATAAATAATTTGACTATTTATCCGAAAACTGCATACGTGGGAGAACTTGGGGTTTACCGGAATTTTCTGGTTTAATTATTGTTTTTCAAGGAATTTCAATTTTTGCACAATTTAACTATTTATCGGGAAATTGCATAGGAAAAGTACCGGAATTTTCTGCTTTTATTATTGTTCTTGTGACATTAAAATTATGTATTATGTACATATTTAGGTACAGTCCTGTTTTTCAATTTTTGCGAAATCGAATTGAATACTAAACCATAATCATTGGTTTTTATGGATCGATTTGTCCTCTGTGATGTTGATATCATGTTGAATTGTTTAATATTGAGGCGAGCATGGATGGTTAGATTTTGTTTCGTGGTAAAATGGGACTGATTGTTATTGATGCATGGCAATTATGGTAAGGTCACAAAATGAATGAATACATAGAATCCCTGAATCCGTACATATCTTACTTTTTCCATCCGTCCTCCTTTGAACTAGTCCAGTCCACACCTAAACTTTAATCATATCGGGTTTGACTTTGCCGTTCTATGAAATGCGATACGATGTGACCAAACCACCCGACAATGCATATGTACTTACCCCCCGTAATTTACTTCCTCCTCCTCTTGTGTCCAGTGGGATTCAACGGAACATATAATTTCTCTATATTTGCCCAAAAACTGGGAAAAATATAATAATCATGCCGTCAGCGAGGAGGAGAGAATTTTATTTTACTTTTTGGAATGACGTGGTCGTCATATAGATAAATAGGAATATGTGTTTGTACACATGGAGGGTTGGTTTTTGGGGCGATATCATCTTATATGCGGTATGATCGGTTGTCATTTCTTGCGCCCTTACTGTCTAGTTTAAATGAAACGTACCTACATCATCCACATCCAGAAAAGGTTATTAGAATTATAGAATGATACGGAAATAAAAGGATTTTTACGGCATGAATGGACCTGGTCAATGGAAACCAAGTAAGCTGAACTTGAATTAACGAGGTATATATGTAGAAGGCAAGAAATTTAAGTAGACAGGTATTGGATTGGCCTAATTTCGGGTGCCTTAATATGTATTAGATGCATATTGGTGGGCATTAAGAGGGTAAGAGATACTAGTTTATGTATATACCCTCTTCATAAGCTATTTAAAACGGAATTGGACCCATCATCATTAGCCGTGAAGGAGAGTACAAATGCGTTTAATATCCAATCCGCAGTAATCAGGAATTCAGATCAGGACCAATTTATTTGTGTCCGTGTGTACATCCACGTAAAAAAGAATAGTTCTCTTTAGTTTAGTGAGACATATTATTGTGACATATGAGGTAATAGTTTGATACTTGCAATTAGTTAGCGAGTCCAGGTGAAGCGTTTGTTAAGTTGTATTTATTTACAACTAGCAATATGCTCTTATTCGATCTTGAATAACTTGTTTAAGGAAGAAGAAGAACAAGTATAAAATCAGATAAAATACATACTTATTCCTTGAAATTCTTATGTATTTACCTTCTGTTGTCTTATTGCTACCTTAATAAAGCATCTTGCCTCACCTGGTGTGTTTATAAAACCTGGTGTAAGTTAATGCTCTCTCTGGAAGCAGGAGTGCTTTTTAGGCTGACCGAACCGACCCCAATGGTGCGTATGTACGTATCAATAATAATGTGGTTCCTATATTTTCATACTCTCGTGGTGTTCTTCAGACATCCTGAAAGGCTGGCTGGCCGCATACCTCGTGCGTGCGTCTTGCCTGCATTTTTATGTACCTTCTAGTAATTTAAAGTTTCAACAAAACCTGGCTCCAAATTCTATAAGTAGACTGAGACTCAACACGGATGAGATAAAACAACAGTTAATTGTTCATTTTTTAGCAGTTTGGTGGTGGCGTTTAAACTTTGTCGTGTAGATAAATAAATCGTAATAATTAGTATGTTACTGTATTGGCTGAAAGGGTTTTTTTCCCAATTAATAAATCAATCAATCAACTAGTTGACTTTTGATCTTGTGACGCTAGCCGATTTGCATATGCGTGTAACCGAATTGTTAATATTGACCAATATTATTGCATTATTGGAATTTGTCCGTGTTGTTGCAGCAATTACCCTCAAATTAGACAATGACCATACTTACGGGGATGCCAATAAAGGAGAAAATATGTAGTCGGCTTATAGAAAATATTAGAAATTTGTACATACTCTCCCCTCGAAAAAGAAAGAGCACTTTGTCCGTAAACTTCGTGTGACGAGGAGGAAATAAACATTGTGATTTCGTCCGGTGCTAAGTGCAAGCTTCTTGATTTTCCCTACGCAGTGGGCCGATCTCTGATGCTTCTGTTGATTGCCTTGCCAAGCATGCATGCATGCACGATCTCATTCACCGCTTTTTGAGAATGGCGGACGGTGAGGTTTATCAGTAAACTTTTTATGAGACGTCCAGGGTAGAAAAATTATCGAAAAATTGCATGTGAATCAACTTCTCACGGCATTTCCTTTTAATAAACTGGGAGTGAGTATGCTCCACTTTTTGTGAGGAGGGCAACTCTGGAGAAATTTAATGTGGGGCTGGAGAAAGTTGTAATGTAAGGTAATTCCTCGTCCGGTTTCCTACTTCCTAGTTGTCCGCGTGTGTGTAAGCTTGGGTGCACAAGGGAAAAAATCAATGAGCATTTATCCTCTCATGCATATGTACGGATTTTGTGTGTGTGTATGTTAAAAGTACTTCCGAAATGGGTGGTGGTGGTGTGGTTGCTTTCTTTGGAAGAGTTTTTTGAAGTTGAAGTTGACCAAGTGAGAAAAATTTGGAGAGCACTTTTTCCAGGAAGGTTTTGGTACTAGGAATAGTAGTAAAAGTAAGAATGGAGGTCTCCCAGCGGATGCTCTGAGATTTAGAGCAAATTAGTGTCAATGGATGACAAATTTAATTAGTATGAAATTTTCAAAAGACACGATCTCCCAATGGGCACGTTTGGCAGAGATATTTGTATCCAAAGAGGAGAAAGCGCGCAGTAAAGCTGGAAAGTGTAAAATTTGTCGATTTTAAAGCGCACTTTCTCCTCTTTGGATGCAAATATCTCTGCCAAACGTGCCCATTGGGAGATCGTGTCTTTTGAAAATTTCATACTAATTAAATTGGTCATCCATTGACACTAATTTGTTCAAAATCGGAAATCATACGCTGGGAGACCTCCATTGTTAGTAGTCGACATAATTATAAAAGACTGGTGTAGTATAAATAAGGATCATTCGAAGTGTAATAATGACCGCGTGTGTGTCGGGATTACATACATACCCGGTAAGAAAAAGCAGGTAACAATATTGTGCACGTTTTTCTTTCAATGTGCAAATTGCGGTTTTATATTTATGATTACAACGACCAGACCACCACCACCACTCGGAGTGGTAATCAAACATGGTAAATTCTCCCGACTTGGTAGTAGTTAAGCAAAGAAACGGGTAGTCGTTCTATTTCGAGTATAAATCTGAATCTTGTACTTTCTTTGATTCCGTGTCTCATTCATACGCATGTATGCAAATACATAAATATGCACGGGAGGGCTGGCTGGCTAACTAAGCAGGTAAATCTAGATCAAACGGAGTCCAGTCCAGACTGGACAAAAAAGCTATCCGGGAAGTTCGTTGTACTTTAAATTAGCCATGGACATGGAAGAATCATGACTCGAAGACCGACATTCCTTTCGACTTTCTTTGGTCGGTGGTGGTAAAAAAAAGTGTGCAGTGCAGAGTTATTAAGGTATCGTAAAATTGTGACAGATTGTGTTTTATAGGGAATCAGTTCTCAGTTCTTTATAGTTTTATTTGATGATGGGGAATGTCAACGTGGTTGGTTGGATATGCGAAGAAACGAAGAAACGCAAGAAACGGATGCGGAAGTATTCGATTGGCTTTAATATACTTGGTCAAGCACGAGACGACGACCGTGTTTGTTTGTACTTTTGGAGTACATAGCACTTATGTTTTACAATGCAATACTTATGTATGTACAATATAATAAACCCACTTGATGAAGATGATGCATGGGAGGATTGAGTGTGATGAATTGGTAACTTTCTTCGGTAAAGAATGCCGTTTTTTCTTGACGGACATTCATCATGCAGCATTTTTTTTGCTCAGTTATTAAGAACAATAAACTGAATAAGCAAGCGAACTTATTTCTAGATTTGTTCAGGAGAAATGAGCATTTGAATATTTATAAAGTTAAAAAATTGCTAATTACTAATTAGTTAAATCGTATTTTCCTCAAAGTCCTACATTTTGAAGTTATCTAGTTAGTCAGTTAGTAGATAAATACAGTTGGCGAAATCAACGTGAAGAGAGGGAGGTCGACCATCCGTCACTTCCTTCCGATGAATATGAGACATTTGGTTAGAATACGGATAAGTTAAGTGACTGAACGAATGTGACATACCGGAAACCACTCCGCGTCACCAACTTCCAGCCAAACTAAGGAAGGATACATACATAAGTAACCAGCGCAAAGTAATATGTATGAATGTGCTCATTTTTCTATGTAGTACATGCGTTCATTATTTATCTTTTTAGCAGTACTAACTCACCTTGCGTAGATGGATAGGTATTTATCATCAGTGGCCGCGGAAGCTGTGGGGACACTAAAATTTTAGGATAGGGGAGGGAGGGGTTTATATAAGATGGGGATATGATGGGGACATCGAATAACCGTGGGGACATTGTCCCTCTGTCCGCGGTATTTATTTCTGGATCGTTTTTTCGTCTTCTCCATTTCAATCATAGATTTCTGGTTGTTTTTTAAAAAAAGATACTCATCCGGACCCTGACTTACAAATGATATGCCTACAACCACATCAAGCTGCTGTCTTTTTCGCTGTACGTATTACATAGATTGTGCTTCCCTTTTGACGGTTTCGTTTCGTTGGTTTGGTTGGTGTTCATTTCTTGTGTGTGGCATATTTATGGGGTGTGTGTGTTCATGTGTTGGCTGAGTTCGGAAATGATAAAAAAGTTGGAAAGGTGAAACGTAAACGTAGGTAGGTAGGTAGGAAAGGAGGATATGCGAGTAATCATTCCAGCCAGATTGTGTCTTGTTATACGTTCGTATGGATGAGTACAACACGGTGAAGCAGCACTCTTCTTATCTTTATTTGAAGATTAGTTTAGTCAGACGAGGAAAGGTTGAGGTTTGGTGCAATCTGTTTTTTAATGCAAAATGGGCTTATCCGGTATACGTACTCTTGACTTGATTGTGATGTGTCGTCCTCCTCCATCCTCCCGATTTATCATGTCCAACGCCAACCTGGTTAAATCACGTAAAACTCTAATTCTCTCTTGTTTCCACAATAAATGTATGCTTTGTTTTATGGTTTTCTACACTCTTCGAAATCCAGTGGTAAAATAATACCAAGCGGTATTCATGTATGACTCTAGCAAGTATTAAGTAATACCGTGTAGTAATAGCTCGGTATTGAAGCTGTACGAATTTTTCTACAGACCGGTATAATTTTAATACCATGTGGTAGCAATTTTACTACCAACAAGTCAATGTCTGTCTGATTATACCAGATTTCTAACCGTGGACATACATATGCCAGCCTGTTGGTTTTACATGCATGTAAAAATTTACGTTCAGTATGTACATAACTTTATACGTATTTAGCTATATCATCATGTTCGTAGTGGTGGTAGCAGGATTGACAAGGAATTATCAACATCTTTATCACTACGTTTTGCCACACGGAACTTTTCGGAGTAGTGGACATAACATTTACGTGCCTGACTAATTAGAGGGATGGGATTTTTTTCCAAGTTTTATAGCTTTTTAAGGTGGTCGTTTATTTAATAATATTTTCAACAGGGTTGAGATGAGAAAGTGTATCTCTCCCACTTGACAATACAGTCTTTTTGTTGAGTAGAGAGAGAGGACATTTGAGCCGAGAGAGACGGCATGACCATCCATGATTACAGGAGATAAGTCCAAGCAAGCAATCTTCTTCAGAGTTCAACCCCTTTATTTATTTCGAGAATTTGGATGACTTTTCGAGTAAAATGTGGTCTCGGAATTTACAAGTCGTAGGTATTAAAGTAGAGCTTGGATGGATAAGGGATTCGTACGAGGGGTAATTTAGAGACGGCTTTTTCAACGAAAACCTATACCTAGTCAGTCACTAAATTCTTTGATAACAATTTTTTGGTATGGAAAAATAACGGGTAAGTATTTTTATTTAAAAATTTACACGTGGATGCCTAAACTAGATATATATATTTGGTAAATTTATATCGGTTTCAAAGGACATTTTGTTCGATATACAATTTATTTGCAAGCTTTCATCCACATGCAGTGAACTTCTTCAGGCAAAAGTTTATAAAAATAATTGTCAGATATTGTAAAAAGTCAAGGTTATATATATATATTTTTAGATATATATATTCACGTAGTTTAGGCATCCACGTGGAAAATTTTAAATAAAAATACTTACCCGTTATTGTCCTATGCCAAAAAACTTTTAAAGAATTTAGTGACGGACTAGGTACAGCGTCGGAGTCATCTTGACGTGATAGATAAGGCAAATGCTATACATACATATGTGGCATGATGGTAGCTGATGTGAGTTGAAGGCAGTTAGCAGTGCTTAAATATGTAGGAGGCAAACCTCGTGACAAAATCTTGGTTTATGAAGTCAAATAAATAAAAGTCAACTGGTTTACGTTTTTAAGCCCTGTTTGACCAAAGACTCCTCAGTCTTTTGGAGGGGGGAGCAGCATTTAGTACGTTTACGTCAAATGATGATGAGCCGGTTGAAATTTATGGGGAGAAGTAGTCAGTAAATTAACTGTTAAGGTGGTTATGGTCAGCAGGGAAGTGTAAATATCTTAATAGGATGTGTAGAAGAGATGTCTTTGTTCACGTCCTCCACCTCCTCTGCTAAAAGGGCAGCCGAATTGAATAATTGCCCAGTTTTATTATTTATTATTCCGTTTGCACAAAGGCATATTTCAACAATTGCTGCACCTATGCAGCAATTCTTTGTTCCAATATTTCCAAGATTGACCCCCCAACTAAACTAATATGTCGGTCAATTCGGTAAAAAAGACTAATTAGACAGTCTTTGTGGTCATTATGTACACATTGTCGGTCTGAAAAATTCCAAGAAAAGTGAATTTTTTCGATCTTCTGCCGAAATTAAATTGGATTGTTGTGATGTTGTTACCGGTGCGGTAGTGGTGGTACATAAAAAAAGCCACCCACCCGGAGCAGTATTGGTCGAAATGCAATGCAATATGAATTGTTTTTGTCTCTCCCGTGAAAATACATACCTTAAAAATTATCGCTTGTTTTTGCTCTCTCGAAGAAGCAGTTGGACTTAACAAGCTTAAGATTATATGCGTTAAGAAGTAGTGGGAGCTTATTTGTGCTGTCGGTCAGAATGATGATATTAAAGAAGAGATTTGGTCTGGTTTGTGACCCTTTTTTCTCCTGGCCTGGCCTGATTTATGAATTTGTTTAGGAATTCGTCGCCCAATAATTTGTGGACGTGCCGCAAGTGACGGTAAATAGGTTTGCACCTGGACTAAGAGAAGGTTTCTCCGGGGGCTGATTAGAGGCTCTGAACACTTTACGTGCTTTAAGGTTGATGATGATCATCTCGTTTATTCTGGTTGAGTGGGTACCTACCTGCCTGCCTGCCTACCTGGACTGGATCTTCTGCTTGCCTCCTGTATATATGTACCATGCACCTTCTTGATTATGTCATTTACTACTCGGCTAGTCATTCATCTTGTTATGTTTTCCTCCACGTTTTGACTCCTCGAAAGATTTCAGACCCCTCCATCACGCCCAACGTCTCGTTCTCTTCAGTTTTATCTTCATCTTGCTTGTCTACCAGTGGCCGCGGAAGGGTGGGGACAGATGTAAAGGACAATATACTCAGGGTTATTCGATGTCCCGATCATTATATAAAACCTCGCATCTCCCTTATCCTACAATATTAATGTCCCCACGGCTTCCGCGGCCACTTAAGAGATATTCCATTTGTTAAGAGAGACATGCAATGGGGGCGGAAGCGTGGGGACAAAAAAGGACAATGTTCACATGGTTGTTCCAAGTCGGCATCATCTTATACAAACCCCGACCTCCTCTATGATAGAATGACAATGTCCCCAGATGTCCCCTCCAGGGCTTCCGCGGCCACTGGTATCCATCCACTGGACTGGAGAGGTAGTAAAGAAGGAGGCAGGAGTAGCGGTGTGTTTTTGAAGACACTTTTATTATATGACTTTTGTACTTACGTTATATCCCATTTTTACAATTTGGGTGGGCTTACGGATGTCTCGTTAAACAAATAGAGAGATGAAAATGGGATTGTTTTGTTCATCATTCGCGAAAAATTGAGGGAAGGTAATTCTTCTCGTTGTGAGCGATAATAAGGGTGAAATTATTGGTTTGCGTACAAAGCAGGAGAGGAGATGAAATAGGTAATTTAAGGATGAAAGGCTCTCGTTAATAAGGTATTCTCACTCAAGTACCCGTCAAGCTTTGTGAGGGGGTGGAGGTGGAGGAGGTGGTGGTTGGTTGCATGTTCTTTGATTTAGATTTTGTCAGTTAACAAGTTGTTTAACATGTGCCGACAAATGAGAATTACTTATTAAGAGAGAGAGAATAATGCCTTAATTTTGTGAAAAAATGAGGAATGGATATGTACATGTGTGTTCTCAATTTGCAAGGAAAAATTGCATGCACACACTTATCTTTTGTACATATGTTAAGGAGACGTTAGAAGATGTTTTTAAATATTTTTTTCGTCGTCATCATGATATTCACGATCAGACAGACTTTTGCACTACTACCTTAAATTTGACTCGTATTTAGCATAAATTCTTTTGTTTTTCTTTCATGTCATCATCATCATCAGCACGTTATGAATTAGCCTAAATTGAGACTTGGTCGCATTCTGTTTCTATTATTATTCTCAAATAAAAAGATTGTAAAGGGCAAAAAGTAAAAGCTCTTTGTTTTTGTGTACATAAGTAAATGCAAAAATATATGAGATACGTGTAATAATCGATCTCACTTTCCCACCCACCCACAAACGCACCACACACGACCACCGTTCCGTATTCTTAGAACAATGTCTTATTCTCACTCATTATGCGTCGAACTGTTGGGTTTCTTTTGATCCTTGAAAGCTCCTGGATTGCCTTTATTTTCGGGCCTTTGTTCTTCTTGTCCTTATTCAAAGAAATACAGCCAGACTGAATATTTTGTAATGAGTAGAAATCACAGCCAGTTGTGGGCACGATTTTAGTCATTTGCTCACTTAAACGCGTATTAAATTTAGCATTTTGTACGAGCAAATGTTCGCTATCACAGCGGAATCGACTCGCATGTTTATTTATGGTTGCTACATACTTATCTGCGGGTGTATGTACGGTATGATGGATGGCGAGAAAAAGTGGGATGCGAACAGTGGCCGCGGATGAAGCTGTGGGGACATTGCAAGATAGGGGGCAGGGGTTTATATAATATGGGCAGATGATAACAACCGTGAAGACATTGTCCACGCTTCCGCGGCCACTGGATGCGAATGTATATGTATCTGCGTACGAAAAGTGAGAAATAAGTAGAAACGTTTCTGACACGTGTTGCAATTTATTTATCGTTATTATTTATTAGGAATGGCAAAACCTCACGGAACGAAGCGCGCGTGCAAATATTTGTACATGGTAAAATCTTCCATAACGTGCATGTATCTGAACTGATTTATGTTGTGCGAGAGACGATTACCTACATTTAGCGGTGGTGGTGGGGATGGTGGTGGGGTCGTGGCGTGGGTGATGATAACATGGAAAAGTTCCCTGACTTCGGGCGAGATGCGTAAGTAAATAATGAATGAGCTACGGTTTTCTATGCTTTTTTTGTAAATAATGGCAATGAACGATCAAGTAGGAGTAGCACGGTTTTGGCATTTTTGGAGATTGCGAATTATGTAAGGTTTTTACACTAAATTTTCACGTAAACGACAAGTTTCTTAATGATAAATTTAGCTTTTGCGTGAAAATTTAGCGTAAAAAGTTGAACCCGCTATCTCCGTTTTCTTACAAACTAGTGTCCTTATCGCAAATGTTATGTAAATATAAATACGTACGCAAATAATGCATGCACCCTTCCACCAAAGAAAGCCAGAAAGACATGGATGCATTTATAATGTTCGCTTCACACGAAAAGTTATATAGCTAACCCTGTGAGAGATTTGTGCATATGTAAAGAAAGTAAACTACGGCGAAGTATGTATGTATGCAGTCAAAAATGCGTGGGTGGAATAATGGATTGCAATATGCAATTAAGGAGCTTTATTATGCACGAGTATGTACGGTATATATAGGAATGAGTCAAAACTGGCTAAATCGTGTTTGTCCATCGGTTCGCCGTGCTCAAGATTTTGTGATTTATTATTTCTCCGTAATAATGTCCGACTAACCGTGACTTTGACTCTTTGATATTTTGATTTTGATGGCCAAAGTCTTAGAAATTCAGTGTCAGCCGTCTGCAATGGTCTGCATACATATAACTAACTATGTAGCTGCAGTGGCCGCGGAAGCGTGGGGACATATGGACAATATGTCCCCATGGTTGTTCGATGTCATCATCATCTCCCCATGTTAGTTAAACCCATCCCTCCCCCCTATCCTACAATGTTAATGTCCCCAGATGTCCCCACGGCTTCCGCGGCCCCTGTGTATCTGGGAAGGCAGGTTTATGGGAGTTGTACCAAGTAGGAGGCAGTTTTTATCACGTATTTCATCAAGTTTTTATACGTAATTTAAATACTTTGAATATATTTTGTATGTTTTTGGCGGAATAATTTATGCAAAATAATAACGCACATGTTTTTCATCAGGCAGTGATCTTCTGAGTCATGAATGAAAATGAAACTTGGTTGACTCAAGTTTTATATTGGTGTGAGAAATTGGTAGTCTTAATGCATGCAGTTGTGCTTTCTTGTCGGACGGATTATTAAGATTTTTCCTCGTTTAATGTTTCATAACGCGTAAGAAGAAGGAGTAAGGAAAAAAAAATTCATTGCACTTTTGCATCTCGAAAATGAAACTGGCTCGCAAGAAAGCAAAACTGCTTATGCATCTTTTTTGAAGTGATTGTGGGATGGATATAGACGTGGTTTTTGCCCCGACGAGAAAGGGGAGAGATGCAAATTAGTAAATATGTATTTATATGAACAAATCCAGTGTTTCGGGGGCTTGCATGTAAGAAATAACGGGAGGAAAGTAGTTTTTTGGGGGTATTTATTTTGACCTGGAAGAAATGCAAGGCGCAAGAAATGATGCGAAAATTCGCTGTAGTTCGTAGGGCGCGTGACAGGATGGCACTTGTTTTTTGCAGTTTCTTGCACCTTGCATTTGTTATTTTGGAGTGCAAGAAATGTAGCAAAATGCAAGAAATGAAATACTGACCCCAAGAAATTGATTTCTTGCAGCTATTTTGACCTGCAAGAAATGCAAGGCGCTAGAAACCACTTCCCGGCGCTATACTTCACCCGGCGCGTGGCCAAATAGCGCACATTTTTTGCACTTTCTCCCACTTTCTTGCACCTCGCATTTCTCCCATTTCTTCCTTTACAGCGCAAAAAAAATGCAGCAAACCCTGAGCCAATGTGTGCATCGAGTTAATAAATAAATACGCAAGGAAGGAATATACATAAATACGAGTTTTTCGAAATTATGTACTTGGAAAGATTGAACATTGCCTAAAGTTGGAGCAGCAATAATGATTTGAATTTTGAGCAAGATTGCCTTTTTAGGCAGAGTTTTGAAGTTTAAGAAGAGTAATATAAATGGTGGTGGTGGTGGTGTGGTTGGTGTTGTGATTTGAAGCGAGTCGAATGGAATTTGAAGATCTGTTGTCGGATCTCTCAGAGCAAGAGTCTCGAATGGTGTGGCTCTTCTTCTTCTCCAAGAATGAGGGCCAACAACGGAGAGAAGTTAAGTTATAAAGAAGTTGTTGCATTGTGTATTTATTTGTATTTGTCATTCGGACCATTGTAGTCGAGTGTGTGAGGTGACTCTTCTTGACGCTTCTTCTTCTCCATCCGCAGAGAGAGATACATTGGTACGGTATGTGAGGTGACAGGGAGGAACAGGGCTTGTTTCGGGAAGGGTTTGATGCATTTCTTGCACTGGAAAGGAAAAGAATGCTAGAAATGCGGGGCGCAAGAAACTGCAAGAAAATGAAAGACACGCAAAAAAATACGAGGCGCAAGAAATACGCGCCATCTAGCCACGCGCCGCATGATGTATAGCGGCGAGTTTCTAGCGCCTTGCATTTCTTGCAGGTCAAAATAGCTACAAAAATCATTTTATTGCATCCAGTATTTCATTTCTTGCGGGTTTGCTAGTTACATTTCTTGCACTACAAGGGAAGAAAAGCAAGAAATGCGAGGTGCAAAAAACTGGGAGAAAGTGCAAGAAAATAGTCACGCGCGTCGTATGAACTATATGCGCGGCGGTCGTAGGTTCTTGTATTTCTTGCAGGTCAAAATATTTACGTACAAAAAAAAACACTTTATTGCCCTAATTTCTTGCAAGTGTTGCTTGCCACCCGAACCACTGGTGCCGAGTGACTTTTTACCGTGGGGTCCACCACATCCATTGGGGTCTGCAGGATTTATATTTACCTTTCTATTTGTTGTGTGTGAGGCAGTATTTTGTCTGCAAGAATCAGAATTGAGATAAAAACAAAAGAGTAGAATTTATTACGGATGATGATGATGACACTTTCAACTTTGTCCAGTCAGTCAGCCAGCCAGCCAGCCAAGTTAAGGTTAAGAAGAGTTATCGGGGATCGATCGGAATTCATTGGAGGTTTAGTTGTTGGGTAATTTATTTTGTGTTCCTTGTTGACTCCGACGTACACTTATTTACTTTTTTAAGCCAATGCTTGGGGAATTTGTCTCGAACAATTTCTTCCTGAGAGTAAGTAATTTGTCACTCGCCTCCTTTAAGAGACGTGTCTAAACAATTTGACCTGCATGGGATTTAATGATACCAGAGTTAATTTTAAGGGGGATGTAAAGTGGTACTGTCGAATTTCTCTTCGTATCAAAAATCAATTAGGATCTCAAAACGAAAATTGTGTGTTGCTGTCTTTTTTGGTAAATTGATTAATATAATTTACTTGATTTATTGTCGTCTTGTGTTAAGTGAGAGATTGCTTTACATGCAGTGGCCGCGGAAGAGTGAAGGGACAATGTCCCCACGGTTATTCGATGTCCCCATCATCTCCCCATCTTATACAAACCCCTCCCTCCCCCATCCTACAATGGCAATGTCCCCAGATGTCCACACGACTTCCGCGGCCACTGTTCTCATGTGTTCCTTAATATTAAATAGTACTATTTATATACCTATTTTGGGCTTAGGTTAGCATCCCTAAATTGTCTGGCTAAACATTATTTTTTTTACGTGGTGAAGTGAATGGCTTGGTTATTTTCTTAGTTAGTGGAATTCCATGAGCCTTTGCATTTGACTACGCCATTAATTCGGGTAATCGCGAGTGACAAATTTTATTATCTTTCATAAAATCACCGCGTTTGATCCATTATGAGAGGGACGAGTCGTAGTACTGAAAATAAGGAAGGAATCGTTGCCCCTTCCTCTGTTTTTCTTGCTGGAGTTACTAAATTCGTGGTGGTACAGCGAGCTAGCGACGACATTTTCAAAGTTGACACAAAGAACCTTTTTGTTTCATTAGGAAAGCCGGAATAATGCATAAAAGCTCTGCTACTGACTCCTTGTTTGCTTGCTCCTGGCTCGAAATGAATCCGAAATCTCATTGATTTCTGTAAAGTTTACTCAACAAATGCAAAGACACAAAAATTTACGTAGTAGTGGAAAGCAGTGACCGCGGAAGGGTGGGGACAGGGGGTCAATTTACCCAGGGGTATTCGATGTCCCCAGCATCTGCCCATCTTATATAAAGCCTCCATCCCCTATGCTACAATTTTAATGTCCCCACATGTCCCCGCAGCTTCCGCGGTCACTAGTAGTAAGAGCATGGTTTTATCTGCCTGTAGTACAACCAGATTGGGCCAAGTATAACAAATAAGCTCAGATTTCTTGGTCTGCTTGCTTGCTTGGTAAAAATTTGGCCCATGTACTTTTGCCTTTTTTCTTCTACTTTGTGGCTGAAATTTCCATTTATTTTCCTCTTTTTTGCTGATACTGGAGGAGTTTGAGTTGAGCCCAAAAATAAACAGAGATGTTTTTTTGCTGGGAAAGAATGAATATGTATTTCGGGGGGAAGAGGACAGGTTACTTTACTTGTGCCATAATCACGCTTTGCTGGAGCTCGTTTTGTGGAGAATATTGATACTGAAAGTCAATATGGTGGCATTTTTTGTGCAATCTTTTCGAGATTCTCTTAGTCAGTGAGTTCTTGTTTAAATATTAGTTACGATTAACAATGCCCAAAAAATGATGGGGAAAGGGACAAATCAGTGAAATTACTATGGGCCAAAGTACATAAAATATGCTGAAATAGGAGTATTTTTTGCTCTGCCATGTTTGCCTAGCACGGATTTAATTTTGGTTTGAATCCCTGGAGAGGATTTCTTGGGTTTAATTAAATTGAAATTTTTCATAATTATGAAAATTTTGAACACGAAGAGAGTGGTGGTTGGTGTGGCTGGAAAAATGGATTTATACTAATTGCACCGCTGTAGTAGTGATGAGAACGGAGGGTTTGTAGTCGTAGATAACGTGTAGCAAAACACATGCAAAATTGAATGGTGGGACAAGTGCGTGTTTCTATTAGCCTCGTAATTGGTAATTTTTCCAGGAAAATTGCAGCGATACAAGCAGATAGGACAGAACAATATTACATTTGCATTCTCATTCTAAATTATTATGAAGCAAGCAAGCCCAAATTTGTTTACCTACTTGTTCCAACGTGAAAATCTAATTTTCGCCAGGATTACGAGCCAAAATACATTATATATGTTGGTAAAATCGAGTTTATTATGGAATCCGATGTATGGTGGCTGTCTGTTTTTGTCGTATTCCTAAATCTGGCGTGGCGGCCTTAAAACCGCCCGCCGAATTTAATTATTATTTTGATGAGTTGGTGTTTCGGGTAACTGAAACACCCCCTCAAAATTAACTTCGCGTCATAACCCTCACTCACAATGACTAACACTAACATCACTAATATTACACCATCACACTCATCTACATCTCTTCGAACCGGGTTGTCATCTTTTAATATGACAACCAAAAGTGTGAACTTGGTGCAAATTAACTTGCAACACTCAAAAAAGGGTACGACTTCTCTATGTCGTACCCTAGCAGAGTTGCAGACATACATATGCCTAATACAAGAACCGTACTGGTATAAAGGCAAAATACGAGGTCTGGGGGGTTGTGGCAACCTACATTATTTTTGTCGGGATGCCCACTCCAGCAGATCATGTATTATTACAAGTAGGGACATCAAAGTGTGGCCCTTGCTTGACTTATGCTTTAGAGATGTCACAGCCATCCGTACCCAGTGGGGGGTATTGGAGAGGTAGTGATATCCTCAGCATACATGGATAGAAACTATGCATGCCCCCCAGAGGAGATGCGTCAGTTGGTCTCATACTGTGAGACCAACGGTCTACCTCTGGTGATAGGGAGTGATACCAACGCACACCACACCATGTGGGGTAGCACCAATATCAACAGCAGAGGTGCACAACTATTGGATTACATTGCACAGGTGGATCTGCACCCCATTAATAGGGGACACAGAGCCACCTTTGTTGTATCGAATAAGAAAGAAGTGTTAGATGTTACATTTGTATCCTCCCATTTGCTGGACCGGATAAAGGCCTGGTGGGTCGACGACAACGAAAGTTGCTCTGACCACAGGTATATTCGGACCAGCCTAAGCCTTGGTCCACCTGACCCTATCATCTATAGGGACAGGAAGAGAACAAGGTGGGACCTATACAAATCAGTATTAAAAGGACTAACGGAACTTGACCCTGCTAGGGCGTGCCCAATGTCATCTACGGAGGAGATTGAGGCGAGCGCTAGTAGGGTCAGTGACTTTATCCATAAATCATACGATGTGGCCTGCCCTGAAAAAGTACTCAAATCCAGGAGGAAGAGGGTACCTTGGTGGAGCCGCGAGCTGACTTCTCTTCGGAAGGAGGCTCGCAGGCTTTATCGGGTTGCCCGCTTCGGAGAAGAGGAGGCATGGGCGGAATACAAAGCTGCTCGTAACTACTACTCCTACGAAATGAGGAGGAGGAAAACTGCCTCGTGGAGAAGGTTTTGTGAGAGTGTCGAGGAGGCACCTGTTGCTACCCGACTCTCGCGCATCCTTCGCAACGATGGCACAATCAAACTGGGATCACTGGACAAGGGTGATGGTGTTTACACCAGGACCCTTTCTGAGACCTATGAATTATTATTGGACCAGTCGTTCCCGAGGGACCCTCAACGGGTTCCATGGGAACCTGATCATAGTAAAGTAGATGATGAATCTATAAATCTGATGATTACATCTTCAAAAATCAGTAACATAATTAACTCGTTTGGCCCACTAAAAGCGGCTGGAAAGGATGGTATCTTTCCAGCCCTTTTACAGCATGGGTTAGCCGAGTTAATTCCGTATTTGGTTCCTCTCATGAGGGGGTGCCTGACCTTTGGTTATATACCTCTGAAGTGGAGAGAGTCCAGAGTGGTATTCTTACCAAAGCCAGGAAAGGAGAGTTACGAACGGGCGTCCGCTTGGAGGCCCATCTGCTTAACATCCTTCCTGCTCAAAACACTTGAGAAACTGGTAGATGGCTGGGTCCGCACGCCTGATCTTGTTGATAGGCTGCAGAGACACAGTCAGTATGCCTATATGAAGGGCGTTTCCACGGAGGCTGCCCTTCATCAGATCGTTAGCCTTGTTGAGGGGGCCCTTGACTCTGGCGAGTACTGCATTGCAGTGATGTTGGATGTTAAGGGCGCTTTTAATGAGGTTAGATCTGATACCATTATCCGCAGCCTTAGGAGGTTTGGCGTCAACGAAGTATGTGTTCGATATATTGAGCATATGCTTCGGACACGAACCACTTGGGTAACTGATTCTACTTACGAGATTGGGAGGGTGGTGGAGAGAGGGTGCCCTCAAGGGGGTGTCCTCTCACCGCTTCTCTGGGATCTGGTCGTAAGTGAAATTCTGGAAAAACTGCATCATCGGTTCCCTCAACTGTACTCACAGGGCTTTGCCGACGATCTCACAACAGTGGGACGGGGCATTGACCTCGGTACAGTGGGGAGTCATGTGCAGAGAGCAGTAAATCTTGTTAGTGATTGGTGCAAAGAGGTGAGCTTGTCAGTCAATGATAAGCTTGCCCTGGTACTATTCACTAACAAATACAAATTCATTGCTCCTGTGATCAAGTTGGATGGTATTCCCATCCCTTATCAAAAACAGGTAAGATATCTTGGGGTCTTATTGGATCACAAGTTGAACTGGGGCCCACTGTGCAGGGCTAGGGCACTAAAAGGTATGCGTGCCCTGGCCCAGTGCAGGAGGGCCATTGGTAAAACTTGGGGTCTTTCCCCCAAAATTACAAATTGGATCTACAAATCCATAATTCGCCCGGCCATGGAATATGGGTCACTCTTGTGGGCTCCGGCCACAAAGGTGAAGTCCCACATGGCCCAGTTGCAAAGAGTACAGAGGTGTGCCATGCTTGGTACAACCGGTGTAATGTCTAGCACTCCTACTGCGGCCCTGCAGTGTCTACTGGGACTTGTCCCAGTGGACATCCGGGTTCAGCAAGTTGCACTACGAACGTACCATCGCCTCGCTCACCACGGCCAATGGAAAAAATGGGCCGGGGGTGATCGTACGAGGGTGTTAAAGCATAACAAGTTTGTCGAAATCATGGCGTCTGGTATTGATGAATTCCAGATGCCGTGTGAGAAACTTGTTAATCCGCCAGCAGAGAGGAACTTCGAAACCTCTATCTGCTCGGTGAAAGATTGGGAGGATGGTAGCGTGCCCATGAATGCCTCCGACGTGAACTGTTTTACTGATGGTTCACGGATGGGTGAGTGTTCGGGTGCGGCTTACTACTTCACATACAACAATCTTGCTCAGGAAGCTGTGAGGTGCTCAATTCCTCTGGGATGGGCACCCACAGTTTTCCAAGCAGAAATTATGGGTATTATCAGGGCTTCTGAAACGTTGACCGACAATACTCATAACTATAGCATCGTTGACTTCTTCATTGACAGTCAGGGTGCCATCAAAGCGCTCACTAGCCCATGGCCAGTTTCATCACTGACTGCTGAGGCTATTGAGATGCTTAATCATATTGGGGAGACTAAGAAGGTAACACTTCATTGGATCCCTTCTCACCATGGATTTGAAGGAAATGAAGTGGCTGACCTGTTGGCCAAGGAAGGTACTCTTACTGGGTACCTTGGCCCGCAGCCCTCTATTCCTCTATCCAGAAGCACTGTAATCTCCAGCATTGTAAACTGGGCAAGATTGCAGCATACCAAATCTTGGGAAAGCAGCAAGGGTTGTTTAACTTCTAAAGCTTTTCTCTCTGCCCCTTCATCGGGGCTTAGCAGTAAGCTTTTAACCCTAAATCGGAAGAATCTCCGATCAGTAACACAAACCTTAACCGGGCACTGTACTTTAAACGGGCACCTCAGAACAATGGGATTAGTTGATGAGGCCATGTGCCTATGTGGCCGTGGCCCTGAGACTGTATTTCATTTTCTTGGGTCCTGCCACAAGTATTGTGCCCTAAGGTCAGAACTCTTTGGGAGGCATGAGTTGCCACCAGAGCAAATAGTGACTATGTCTCTGCCCGATCTAATTCAATTCATAATCAGATCAGGGCGGTTTGTACGTCAAGTTAGATCTGTAAATTGTGAGAGTCATGACTTAGCACAGTAAAGCGGTGTATACGGGGAGACTGCAATAAGCCTTAGTGCTTGCGCAGCTGACGGTCCTGTCCAACAATGGCAGGATCGTCACCCCACCAATACATACATAATACATGGTGGCTGTAAAACAGACAATGCATTTATACATATTCTGTGGTTATTATTCAACCCAGTTTGCGTAAGATTAGAATATGTAGATATCTTCCCATCGGAAAGATTGCATGCATGCAGGTGAGTGAATTGAGCCCGAAGAGATAATAATTGTACGCATATGTAAGTGTTGACTGACTGACTAAAAACTGAGCCTGATGAATATTATTTTGCTCTGTGTGTAGTACATACGCATTCGTCTTTTTCTCATATTTCATGCCATGTCAGGTATTATGAAGATGCGTTCGTCTTTAATATAATGCATAATAAATATGAGTCAACTACTGGCTGTAAGTGCAGCACATGCCCTGTTGACGTGGATAATGACCGGGTTGTTGTTTCCATTTTACGAGAATTCTTCACAATGAAACTGTACGTTATGGTCCGTTCTTAAATCGTGATGGTGTAGCATGATGCGTCTGAAAATGTGGATGGATGTACAAGTAAGGATACTAATTAAGGATGATGGCATCTTTTCTTCTTCTTCTTCTCCTGATGATGGAGTTGTTGTATACAAGTCATTATTTTTATTTGCATAATATTCCAGAGGAGGTTAAATATCATTGCTTTTTAGTCAAGAGACACGGCCTAATTGTTAAGTTAGTAGTTTAAGTTACGGAGTTTTCATATTCATCATTCTCGAATTCGATAAGAGCCAGTTTTTGGTGGGTATCTGTGTAGCTTGCCTGTTCTTCGTCTACATATGAGGAAGGCACCCCCAAGCCACGGCCACCGCATTATGCATGTTGGCCCTGTAAATTTCCAACAAGGATTTTCCCTAATTGCTTTAAGTTAACTCACTCATTTGAGAGAAAGAAAAACAATGGTTGGAGGAATATTTTGGAGAATTTTAAAATGGGAATTGGATGAAATTTAGTCGGGAATAAAATACAATTTGGAATAGTTTCTTGGGGGCTGCGATGCACAGTGGCCGCGGAAGTGTCGGGACAATTTCCCCACGGTTATGCGATGTCTTCACGTTATATAAACCCCACCCTTTCTCTTATCCAACAATGACAATATCCCAAGATGTCCCCGTGGCTTCCGCGGCCACTGACGCTGCGCACGTATTTTGTATGCTCTTGGGTTCAATTATAACTGCTATTTTGATTTCCCACCTAAAGATTTGTTTAGTATTAATTAAGATGTGGTAATTTTATTAATTAAGATGAATCATTTTACCACGTGACCATAAATATTGCGGTAGTGTAAATTGCTGTTTTAGGTGCAGAGTAAAATGAGGTGTTCATATAATTTAAAGAAAATATTTATTCAGGAATTTTTGCTCGCTATCGTAACGATTTACACGTTGAATACTAAACGAGTCCTAATGATAAGAAGACAAGAGCTCGTGGTGAGGCTCAAATGGAGCATTGTTTTCAGCATAATATGTACTTCCTAATAGTAGAAAACTTAACTTGAAGGAATTCTATTTGATGCTATGTGACACGGATATTGATACGGATAAGGGTCTTATGTTGTGGTATTATTGACAAGCCCGCAGAACGAGAAATATTTGAGTTGTTACTCATTATTTTGGAGCATCTCTACTCATGAAAAATCAATTCTGTTGATACAATAATATGTACGGATACTGGTGCTAAAAGGCCTTTGTATTGCAGTTAGTGGATACAAAACAGTGGCCGCGGAAGCGTGGGGGACAGAGGGATGATAAAGTCCCCACGGTTGTTCGATGTCCCCTTCATCTACCCATTTTATATGTACATATGTATAAACCCCAACCTTCCTTATTTAATAATGTTGATGTCCCCAAATGTCCCCACGGCTTCCGCGGCCACTGTTTTTTCCTCGCCATCATCATCACATTATGTGTTTTGAAGCGGTGAACTGAAAGGTCTAGAATTTTACAGCCGTGTGTATGTGTTACACTTTATGCCCGAATTTTAATAGCTCCACCAACTTCAACTTTGACTCTTTGGACATTTGTAGTTTTAGTAGGAGGATTTGGCATCAGCAACAATAAAGCCCGTGATGGACACGAAATGATTGCAGGAATTTCGTTGCCGTTGCAGTCAGTTAAGTTTAAGGTTGTAAAATACATAAAAATAGTGTGAGGAACTATTTCACTCTTGCACCGTTTCTCCTTTTAAATCTGTCACGCCCATCGTTATCCACGATTATGAGGCTTTTTTTACTACTACAACTACGGCACGGAGAGCAAATGGCAGGATAGCTTACCTAATTCGTACTTGGGTCATGATGACAGCATTACTAAATATTTGTATGGTTGGAGTATAAGCGTTGTTGTGTTTTGCTATCTGTTGGAATTTGGGTCTGGTTCGAAAGTAAGGAACACGGGATATGAGGGAGATATGCAATATTTTATTAAAATTATTGGGATAAAAGTGCAGTTGAGTGAATGTACAAGGGAGGTTTCCCAGCGTATGATATCAGATTTTGAGCAAAATTGGTGGCAATTGAGGACAAATTTAATTAGTATGAAATTTGGGAAAGACACGATCTCCCAATGGGCACGTTTGGCAGAGATATTTGCATCCGGAGAGGAGAAAACGCGCAGTAAATTTGGATAGTGTAAAGTTAAGTTTGTCCACTTTAGGACGCGTTTTCTCCTCTTCGAATACAAATATCTCTGCCAAACATGCCCATTGGGAGATCGTGTCTTTTGCAAATTTCATACTAATTAAATTTGTGCCCGATTGACACTAATTTGCCCAAAATCTGAGAGCATACGCTGGGAGACCTCCATTGTAAGTTAATTCCTAAACTATGAAGGTATGTAAGTAAGTGTACGTATATGACGTTTCATTACGTATGGCGGATATCGACTTGCGAAATGTTATCTGTTATCGGCTGGGCTGGGTGTACATATATTTTTTCCTCAGTAATACCGACACTTTGCAGTCATGTAAGTGTTATAAAAAGAGTGAATCATAATATGCAAATGGTAAACAGTAAGGTGCATATCTAAACTAAACTAAACTGAACTTTATAGTCGAGAGATCGGCTCCGTGTTATTGTTGTAATTGATTTACGATTAATAACGCATTACTCATCCATCGTGATTCTAGTTCAAGTCTGGGTTCGCATGAAAAATGAAAACCTCGTCGTCGCGCCAATGTTGTAATAAGTCGTTAAATTGGCGTGTCATGTGCTCAAGAATTATTTGGCCGTGATTTTATATTATTTTGACACTCTAGAACAGTTCCAATTGTGGATGTGCACTCATTTTCTGTGTAAAGTTTGGACAATTTTTATAATCTTGTTTTTATTTGGTGAACCATAATTTATGCTGCAAGCACAGCTCATTTCCATTTCTATGCCCATCTGAGGAAAAAAGGAGTCAAAAGCCGGTAACTACTATACCAAAGTCATTGGCAGCGGAAGCGGGGGGACAGGGGGACATTATCCTCCCAGAAATTCAGAAAAATTTAGAAAAATCCAATCTTCCCCTTGTCCTCCTACCCCACAATGAAAATGACCCCCTATGCCCCCCACCTTCCGCCGCCACTGACCAAACTTGAACTTGTCATAGATGATGCTAGATGAGTGAGTAGTTGGCTAGTTGGTTGGTAGTGGTTTTGGATAAGATTTGCCGATTTCCGACCACTCATGAACCGTCGTCTAGTCGGAAAATTCGCGTCTTTGATCAACTGAGGTGAATTTGACAGGCTAATTCTACGTCTGCGGAAACAATCGAGGAAAAAGATGAGTTTGAGATTTTCTAAATATCTGCCTTCCCAGAATGAAGGCATGATGATGACCTAAGTCTTAATTAAGGCAATAGCTCAAGTTGACTAGGTCGCCAGGCTAGAAGAGAATGAAGCTAAGCTATTTAACCGTAAATTCATCGATTAGTTGGTTCAGTCTGTAAAAATCGGTGCAATTAAGAAGTACGGTTGATACATAGTGGGATCATTTGCTTGTTTCAGGTACGGATCCAGTTAAATTTTACTTACCTATTTATAAATCTCGTGGTTTACAAGATTTAAAACGCTAAAATTAGATTGGGAATTCCAAAATCCGGTAGCATTGGTTAAATAAAAAATGCAGAGACAATTTAATGTGGCCATTAAAGGAGGATGGGTATGGGTATTGTAAATAAGTAAGTACATAGTTTGGTTGGGCAGAGGAGTGTGGCAAAAAGTAGTATGCAAATGAGACAGGGTGTGTACAGCTTGGAAGAAGGAACTCCCTGTTACTTATTTTATTTGTACGGATCAAGAATGAATCCAATGATGAGAATGATTTAGTGTCTCATTATTATTATATTATTATTATCATCCTTTGGTCGGTTAGGAGGAGGATAAAATGCAGGATATTCCCCGTCAGTCAGGTGCAAATTTAGCATTGAGACAGAAATCGTAAGAGCAGTGGCTGCGGAAGGGTGGGTGTGGACAGAGGGACAATGTCCCCACGGTTGTTCGATGTCCCCATCATCTTATATAAAGAAACGAAGTACAGTGGCCGCGGAAGCTTAGGGACAATGTCCCCACGGTTATTCGATGTCTCCATAATCTCCCCATCTTATATAAACCCCTCCCTCCCCCATCCTACAGTGTTAATGTCCCCACAGCTTCCGCGGCCACTGCGTAAGAGGAATACATATCACCTTTTTTTAAAGAGATGAGACGGATTCGTCGTCCACATTTTAGTGGCAGTTTTATGCCTGTGTTATTTTATTGTGCTACTCCCTCCCCCCACTGCTGGCCAGGCCACTGACTGTGCTGGGACCCGTGTGACCATGAATGTGCATGTTGCATTTTATGTATGTATTTGATCCATCGCATCCTTTTGGCAACCTAAGAAGATATCACGACAAACAAACAATACGTCGTCGGATAACATTACCAAATAATCATCCGGGATTTTTTAAGTTCCATTATGATAGCGAGTCTCCTTATTTACGAATGAGAGTCATACAGGGGCCGCGGAAGGGTGTGGACAGAGGGACAATGTCCCCACGGTTGTTCGATGTCCGCATCATCTTAAATAAACTCTTTCCTCCCCTATCCTATAATGTTGATGTCCCCACGGCACGGCTTCCGCGGCCACTGCTCATACAAACTTATGTACAAAGTCGAAGGGTGTGCAGTTAGTCGGCTGCTATTGTTACCCAGAATCTTGACTTTTCGCACATATATCGCTTCATTTTTTACATAAGTTTTTGCATAGTATTAAGTTTCGTGACATATCTGCCAACGGGATTACCACGAGTTTTTGTGCGGTATAAACGCATTTCAATGTTTAATTTCTGTTTGGGAAAGTAAATCATATGAAAAGAATTGGTTTGGCTTTTTGAGACTTGGGAAGACCAAAAACTGAGCGAGCACATTTCTTCTTGTTGGATTGGAGTCCAGCAGTGTTTTTAAATGTACACATTAAGTTTTATTTCATGGTGATTTCATTTTCACATGAAAGCTTGAGTCTGTTTGCATTTTGAAGATCTCTTGTTTTGTTGATCTCATTGTCTCTGCCAGAATTGGGGGTATTTCCGCACAAATCTCTCCCAGGGCGTTTTATCCCATTCCGTTTTATCCCATTTTGTGTATACTTAATACACCTTTGGTTTCCAGGCTGTTCAAAATAAATGAAGACTCACTACGCGATGACGGGCCGTATTTAGTTAAATAGAAGTTGGCTGGTTCCTTTGTGGTGGTGATATTATTAAACCGTGGAATAATCGCTGGCTGGGCTTTATTTCACCTTTAGATTAGGCTTGGTTGGAGAGGTTGCGGTAGTTGTATGTATTTTAGACCAGATTTTGGCCTGACTTATGGATAAGTAAAGGTGCAAGGATGGTGTCGGTCGGTTGGTTGTAATTATTACATAGTCAACAGTGCATACATACATATTTTTGGGGTACAAACGTACAGTCTGAATAAGGCAACTCTCTGTTAGGTTTTAAGTCCTGAGGGGGTGAAGTCTCTTAAATTATAATGAAATCCAATATCATAGTTCCGAGGAAGATGTCAAGGTGAACATTTGTAATTGCAAAAGTTTGACTATTTTGAGTAACTCTCATGAATAAGATAAGTCCGATCTCAGGTGGTTAACTAAACTACTCGAATTCTTAGTTTAATACGAATGCATAAAATTAAATATGTTTGCTTGCAACAATGAAATTTTGCAGTGGAATTGCTACCATGATTAAGATTAGTACATACATAAACTTGCGGTTTTTAGATAGAATTTTGCCTTTTACTTATTAATGAATGAAGAGGTCGGGTGTTGAATGGGTTTGGAAAAGTGAAAAGGATATCGTATCGTAGATATCCTTGGGTTATAATAGCGCTATTTTGAATCATTGTAGAGGAGCAGAAGGAATGAAGATGACGTTTAATACGTGGATTAATAATAATACATACTTGGTTATACTTTTCGGACTTATTTATGAATTAGACACGCTTGTCTGTTACCTTTAACCTGCAAAAGTAGAAGGTTAATTGAATGAAATTACACGATAAGGAAGAAGAAGAAGAAGACGAGGTACATACGCATTTTGCTGTGGGTGCATCTTCCCTCAAGCTGAGCTATCTCGTTTTCCATCTCGCAAAGTTGGCAGGCAGGCAGGAAATGAAATGGATTTGCTACTTGCACCCAATTTACCTACCTATGTAGAATTTTGCACTATTATTCTTTGTATGAAGTAAAATTGCAGACCGGGTTTAAAAAATGGTTCATTCATAAAAACCCGAATGAATGAGGGGATGGATTAAGGCATATATATGTAATCCCCGCCGATAATTATCCCGACATCATATGCCATGTTGATTAATTAATTATTTAATTAATTAATTAGTTAACTGACTTTTTTTATTAACAGGGAGATCACTTCTGGCTCGGAGGAGACGGACAAAAAGTTCGGTGCTACTAAACACTCAATGGACGAGAAGAATGACTTCATTCCTCTACACGTTTGCCATCCTGCTCGTCACCTGCCTGTCACATCTTCCCGTGTCATGTAAGTCAAACTTGGTATTATGCATTATTATTTCATTACGTGGCATGTGCAGTGGCCGCGGAAGCTGTGGGGACATGTGGGGACATATTTAATGTTTCTTGAGTAAAGTAGCGTTCAAATATTTTAAAAAATTTGCAGAAAAATTTGTCGAAAAAGGGACTAAACAGGAGTCGTACAAAATGTGGGGACATTAATGTTAACAGGGGAGGGAGGGGTTTGTGTAACATCGAATAATCGTGGGGGTATTGTCCCCACCCTTCCGCGGCCACTGGTCGACATGTGCATAGCTTGTGCATGTTATAAACGCTGTCTGATGCAATCTGCTTATTACGTCAAGGATAAACATTGCCTCGTTATCATGGAATTTGACGACATCTAAACCATTTCAAGGCACGATTGACATAACGCTGAACATAACGCATGTCACTCGTGAGAACGGGGTGTAGTCTTCAAACATAAGTATTAGTGCAAACTCATGAAGCACAACGGATAAAAAATGCTTATGAATCCGTACCTGTACTCACAGTGAGATTGATATTATTGGAGTGCGTCTGATTTTGTGGTGCAATTCGAATTTTGAAAACATCTGCATATTGAACAGTGCCGGCGGAAGCGTGGGGACATTAGCGGGAGGGAGAGGGTTAGATGATGGGGGCATCGAATAACCCTGGGGAAATTGTCCCTCTGTCCCCACCCTTCCGCGGTTACTGAATGCATCTAACTCCACGTCCGCCTACCTACCTGCTCCAATTTGTCGAGTTAAACTATGCACCGCGATTATTATTATGCATGCATAATTTGTTACAAGTTCTGCTCGAAAGAAGTCTCTCTCTGGAGCTTTCTTACAAATAAAATAAGCAATGAGCGTGAACCCCAAGAAGAGATGAAGGCCGTCGTGCGGTTGGTCGGCGTCTTGCGTCTTTTTTTGTGTCCAAAAGAAGTATCCATATTCCTTAAAAATCATATCAACAAACTGCCTGCCTCGCTTGACGGATGTACATAGTACACACAGATTTATAAGGATATGTTGGATATCTTGGCCTGTAAAAAATCTGGAAGATTTCGTAGTCCCTGCTGGATACGGTTATTAAATCCTTTAACGGCGGATGGAGAGAGTGTTGTCGGTCGGTAAGTCCTGATAACTGAACGCGTGCCGTTTTCATCGGTGGGTTTTTTTAAAGGATTTTATTTTTTGTCACGGGTACTGAAATCGTAGGAAGACTTGCTTGGGTACTTTTATTTTACATGGGGAGACTCATGCATGCATGCCTTGTGCAAATATGTCACAATAAATTATTGACGTGATATTAAATGCCTAGTGATCCGACACGGCTCTAATTTGCCGTACAGGCTGCTTGATCATGCCTCTTAAACGGAAGTCTTTGATATGCATTAAGATTTATTGGGGAGCAGGATTACAGAAGGAGTGGGAGAGGGCTGCTTATTGTGAGCGTTTTGTCCGTCTGTCCGGCAGGATATCTATCGAGAACGTAATTAAACGCGGTTTATGCCGATGCGTTTCTGATTTTTAGTTTTCGGTCGAGTTCGAAAATGGGGTCCCTTTGGGGTCAAGGTCAAGGTGACCTCTTGGCGCCAAATTGGACCTTAATTTGCATATGTGATGTTATTTTAAAGGACAAATTTGACCTCAAATTCAGCGTCGTCAGTATTTTTTGACCTCGTGACCGTGACGAGGAGATCAAAAAATGCATAATTGCCATATATATGTTCATCTTAAAGGACATATCACTCGCTCTGACGCTACTTCTTTACATTCGTTTTCAAGGGTTTATTACAGCTCGGTTGGGCTCAATTCGTGCACACGACCCAGTAAAATTATTTATCGTATTTTATTTTATTTTATTTTATGGTTGTGTTGTTGTATGCATTAGAAATTCAAATCTGTGTGATTTCATTTCACCGCATCTGCACTGCACAAGGATGTAGATTTGCCTATAGCTCTTATTCCCTGCTGGTTGACGGAACGTGAGAGCTATTATTATTATTCAGGAGGCGGCAGGGTCGCCTGTCCCAATTCGGTTCGGGTTGAATGCTATCGGCAGGTGAAACTTACGTAAACCAGTCGTCTCTCTGGATGGTTTACATTTTGGAGTGATTTTATGTTACAGGTGATTCTCTTTTTTTGCGTTAACTCAGCTCAGGTCTGGCTTGGTCTTGAATAATTTATTTATCAGCGTAACAGAAATTGGTTTAGTGTGCGTGAATACGTTCCAGATTTTAGTCTGGATATGTAAATATTTTTTGGCATTGCGGAATGCGTGACGAATTAAGTGCATGCAAAAATTGGGGATAATTAGTAATAATGCTGTCATTCTGTGCCAATTAATTCATTTCGGACTGGATGTCTGGGTTGAATTCTGGTTTGTCTTATACCGTGCACGATGTAATTAGGTTGGGTTACATATTCCATCTAGAAAACAATGGATAGGGAGATGCACCATTTAAGATAAGATCATGATGATTGTGTAGAGATAAATCATGCTTTCATTTGAATTTTTTAGTCGTATATGCATGCGATTCTCCTCAAAAGTCTGGAAACTGCATGCTTTCCCAGCAAATTGGCTAGGGTTTTACATGCATAAATGTAACTGCATGAACATGGTCTACATTTGGGTAATAGTTGGTTGCCAATTAGGAAAATAAGAGGCGAAATGTTGATACTTTCCCAAAATGGGATTGAAATTTATGGGATATTTTATAAAAAAGGAGAGAAGAAGAGTGCGTTTGAAAATTATTGCGTGTGGTACTCAAGTCTCAATGTCAAGTAGAATATGCATGTTCATATTTACTATCCGGTCTGTAGAGATTGCTTATTTCCTTCCCTCCTCCTCGTCTGGAAAATATTGGTGGGTGCAAAAACTCATGTATTATTTGCAGTGTGTGGCTGTTAGTTAATGCCTGAAATTGTTTATCCAGCCAGAGTGTGGATCCAATAATCAAATCCATTTATTGTGTCGCCTGACAAACAAGCCGAGCAACGCGGTAATAAATTGCGACCCATCTCTAATCCACTTAAGTTTGTTTGTGCGATTGAAATCAGACCGAGCATAAATATTTCCTCACTTGAAAAGTGAAGAGCTTTGTGTGCGTAAAATGATGTCTCATAGATATTAAAATATTTGTGGTGGCTAAATTTATGCATGTTTGACACCCCTCCTGGCTGGCTGGATGGAGGGATGCAATGAAATGAATGTGTCGGCATTTCATATTTAAATTTTTTTTACTGGATGACTAGCTGGCTGGGGTAGAGATGTGAATATTTATTTATGTCTGCTACTGAATATCTTCTACTCTGTGAGGGAGGGCTAACATAAACTGCGGGTGAGCAATCAAACAATTTTCGAATACAAATTACCGAGCACGACATAACTGATTCAGTTGTCACCAAGAAATAACTGTTGTGACAGCGAGGGGATGCGAGGCCTATTTTCAATATTTCATCGCAACCATATCCCTATAATTTATGGGATGAGGAGTTCAAATTCAAATACGGGAGAGTTGCGAATGGTCGGTTGTTTAAAGACGGAGGGATGCAATGTGATATTAATGTAACGGATTTAAATATGTACGTTATGTGCGGAGGGATATAGTGGCCGCGGAAGCGTGGGGACATCTGGGGACATTGTGATTGTAGGATAGGGGAGTGAAGATTTTATATACAGTCAAGAGCAAAACTTTACGACATATGGAAGAGACTTTTGGGACATGTTATTCAAATGGGGAATTAAAGGCCGTAAAGTTTTGCACCGCGTACCTTTCCGAATAATTTTTTTAACGCTGTGATATAATTTTTATTGAATAAAGCGTGCAAAAGTAGGGGGTGACGTGGTAAATTATTTTTGTCGCCGAATTTTTTTCAAGGAACTACAAGGAATTGAAAGAATTAATTTTGGAAGAGACTTTTGGGACAACACATTGTGCTTATGGCTGTCCCAAAAGTCTCTTCCAAAATTAATTCTTTCAATTCCTTGTAGTTCCTTGAAAAAAATTCGGCGACAAAAATAATTTACCACGTCACCCCCTACTTTTGCACGCTTTATTCAATAAAAATTATATCACAGCGTTAAAAAAATTATTCGGAAAGGTACGCGGTGCAAAACTTTACGGCCTTTAATTCCCCATTTGAATAACATGTCCCAAAAGTCTCTTCCATATGTCGTAAAGTTTTGCTCTTGACTGTAGCATGAACGAATGATATGGACATCGAATAAGCGTGGGGTCATTGTCCCTCCGTCCCCTCAAGCTTCCGCGGCCACTGGTGGTCTAATGCGTATCTATGTAGATGCGGTTGTTTGGTAAAGAAGAAGTGGTGACTTTTAAAAAATCTAGGAGGATGGGTCTCCTGGAAGTTATGGGGTTGAAGATGAGTGCATTTCGTGTCATCTAAAAACAGATGACTGTCATCTCTCCTTTCTGAATAACTCTTCATCATCTTCATCCCCACGAGTTGAGGAGGAAGGAATACGTATGTATGTAAAGAAGCCAGTGGGGTGGGCAGTGGCCGCGGAAGAGTGGGGACAATTTCCCCAGGATTATTCAATGTCTTTGTCATCTGTCCATGTTATATAAACCCCTCACTCCCCTGTTAATGCCCCCAGATGTCCCCTCACCGCTTCCGCGGCCAGTGGGGGTGTTGTCTGCCCTGTTATGACGGGTGGACTGGACCGGTGGCTTGGAGTGGATGATGATGACGCTGGATATTTTTAAGGATTCTGCTGGACTGGAATAAAGATTTATTTCCCTGACACATCGACTGGTTTGAATGTCTTTATTGTATAGATTTGACTCCCAAATTTGAATGGAATCGTGGGATTTATTTGATCCGAGAAAGTATGTGACATGTGAGAGAAGAATCAGTGGAGGCGGAGGTGGTGATCAAAGCCGAGATTAGATCAGATCACTGATGCGTATTGATTGTTCACTTTTAACTTTCGACTCGTCGTCTTCGACACCAGATTTTGTTGGCATTGGAATAATGCAGACGTACATAAATTTTAAGACATGTTCAATAAAATGAAATTGTCAGTGCCACAATCTGTTGTTAATTTCAATTTGTTTGATTATTGCGTGCCGTATTTTGTTGTCGTTTGTTTATTTGTTGGTTCGGCATTTCCTCTGTGATCTACATACTTCAACTGCATAAGCATCTCTCTGCACATTCTGCGGTGAATGTATACACACATGGAGGAACAATATTGTTCTAGTGGCACTTTGTCGCTTGTTGAACAAGAAGAAAATATTTGAAACTTTGTCCTACAGGCAGAGAAGCAATGTTGGTTGGGTTGGGAGGGAATTGTCTCCATGTGGTTGAGGACATGAAAGATTGGATGTGACAATTGGACAAAGATTGAAAATGCAGGAATGATGAAATGCACCCAATTCCATATTTAGATACGGCGTGTGTATACGTTGTCCCTTTACGTACATACACAGATGTGAAGGAAACGGGTTAAAATTATGTACGATATTCTATATTTTCCCCCTAAAATGTGGAAATCTGATGATGGTAAGGCCTGCCGATTGTGATGAACCAGGATGAACTTTTGGTTTAAACGTATGGATGGATTTGGGGTTGGGCAAAATACTGTGTCAAAATAGAGCACGGTTCTTCCCAGGGTTTGGATTTTCAGGGGTGTTACACCCACAAAAAAAACGAGAATTTGCATGGAGAATTACCAAAATATGGGTTTTTGTGAAGAAATAAAACTTTTTATCGCCGTCAAAATACTTTATCTTTAAAAATTCGCGAAAACAAGGCGTTTTAATAGCGATAAAAAGTTAATTTATTCAGAAATCATGTATTTTCGACTGACTGTTGTCTTCTCCACGTAGATTCTCGTCTTTTTGTGGGTGTAACAGCCCCTGAAATCCAAACCCTGGGAAGAACGGAGCTCAAATTACTGAATTTTTCCAAAATATTTTGCCCATCCCTGGGCCATTTACATATATTTTGTATGTATGCACTAAGGATGATATTCTTCTTAACGTTGAAAATAGACTCTGGCTAGCACAGTATTGAAGCGTATCTGTGTACACCACTTAAAACGAGTCCCGAAGGAGATGAACAACGAACGAAGCAGAAAATAAGGGTTGTTGGTTGCTGGCTTGACGCATTTTATTTTATTTTCACTTGTTCCTCCGTCCGTCCGTCCGTGTGGTGTATTTTATATCTCTCTAAACATGTAGAGGTTGAACATTTGTACAGTTTTTGAACATCCACTTTCCTTGTCAATTTAGCGGAAGTGGGACTTTTTTTGCAGCCACGTTTTACGACAGATCGTAATATATTTGGTAGAATGTGGTAATAGTCTCCTTCTCCTCCTTCCCTCTTTCCCCTCAAAAATACGACTATTTAAACTTAAACAGTGCATGAAAGAGACAATAATATCTAAAACGTGTATGTATCTGTACTTAATGTCTGAAAATGGAGGTCTCCCAGCGTATGCTCTCTGATTTTGGGCAAACTAGTGTCAATCGATGACAAATTTGATTAGTATGAAATTTGCGAAAGACACGATCTCCCAATGGGCATGTTTGGCCGAGATATTTGCATCCGAAGAGGAGAAAACGCTCAGTAAAGTTGGAAAGTGTAAAATTTGTCAAATCGTGTCTTTTGCAAATTTCATACTGCTTAAATTCGCAATCGATTGACACTAATTTTCAAGAAATCTGAGACCCTACGCTGAGAGACCACCTCCATTGCAAGTAATAATACTTTATTTTGAACTTGAAAGTATCAAAATAATACTATTAAACTTGAATTGCAGTCTGCAAATTAAGCATTGAATTATCAATTTTTTGCATGGCAAAAAACATATTTCTATGTTTATGTCCACATAAAACTAACCGTGCCCAATGTGTAAGGGTCAATTAACGCAAAATCCTAATATTGCTCCATCTCAGTCAAGGTTAAATTAAGTGCATCCCGGTGCTATCCTGCGCTAATTATGGAATCATAACTGCAACCGTGGGACAGGACGAGAAAATGCACTCTGTTTAATGACAAATTTCATTTTATCCATTCTCATAATGCGTCAAATTTGGGGTTTTTGCGCGTAAAAACGAGGCCGTGTTTCAACTATTTAATGACAAATTTTATTTTATTCATTCTCATAAAGATTTGTTTTTATGCGTAAAAACGAGGCCATCCAAGTGGTATTTAAACTTTCGACCAAGTAACCGAGAATTTGATTCCAATGATGGCATGACATTTGATAAAGGTGCCCTAAATTCCATTCCGGAGTGGCAAAGAGAAAGCGAGCGAGAAAGCAGGTTCAATGAATCAGCATTACCTAACCTAACTTACTTACATATGTACCCTTGTAAGTTGACGCTATGATTTGCACATTAATGTGAGTGGAAATGGCAAAGTGTATGCACCACGGTTGTTTATTAGCAGCGGGAGCGGGAGCGGGAGTCCACATGCAGTTATACCGGGCATAATGGTCAATATAATTCAATAGTTAGGATAAAATAAAGCCTGCCTTTCTCGGACTGCTTCATTTTACCGGACTCCACTCCTCCATTCGACTTTTACATTCATATGAAGTACAAATGGGTAGGTTTGAATGTACATATGGAGCGAATGGCACGAAACAATCTTTCATATATGGATGCTATACATACGTAGGTCGACATATATATGTGCTCAGGCAGGGTTTCGTTTCTGGTGAGTTTGTCACATTTCTTGCGTGCAAGAAACTGGGAGAAAGTGCAAGAAATATGCGCCGTATGAACTATACCGGTTTCTTGCATTCCTTGCAGGTCAATACAGCTGCAAAAGAAACCACTTTCTTGCAGTTATGTCTTGCAAGTGAGGAGGTTACTTGTCCCTGAAACACTACTACAAAGCAAGAAATGCGAGATGCAAGAAATTGCAAGAAATAGGCGCCATCCAGCCACGTGCCGTATGAAGTATGGCGGTAGTTTCTTGCGCCTTGCATTTCTTGCAGGTCAAAATAAATCCCTGCAAGAAACGACTTTCTCCCCGTTATATCTCGCAAACGGTTACTTTCCCTCGAAACACTGCACATATGTCCTGCCATTCGTGCAAGTGACTTTGATGGCAGACGAGATAATGTGGTCGGTCGGTCAGTATTTCTCTCTATGTATAAATACGTATGTATGTCCATGCTAATCACTCTTTGCTCATTTAATTTCGTAAGAATTCTTTAAACATTGGCCAGCTTAGGGAGGTAGGTGTGCGAAATTGGAAAGTTTGCAAGAACCAAATCCTAAGAGAAAAAGGTGTTTGCAAATTCCACCAGCATACATATTTCACTTTGGCGAAAAAGTTTTGTACGTGTGTAATTAATGAAGCATAAATGTACATGGATGTAGTGTTACTGGAGCACTTATCAGTGATAAGTTATCACAAAGTGTATTTTCGTAGCAGCTTTTCCTTAGTCTTTAATCATTCATATCTATCGTATCATTTTCTCCTCAGAGATTATTATACGGTTGGATTTGCGTCGCAATTTCTAAAATTCGCTTTTTTATCCAAGTTTTCTCCTCGTTACGCCGTGTTCCACCACCACTAGAAAATTGTGAAGGTAGAAAAACCGGAAGAAGAAAGCATGAAAACATATCGATGTGAGTGAAGATATGAAACGAGAAAAGTTTTCTTGTTTGCGTTTTGAATATGAAAATTGATGCTTAGTTTAGTTTTCTGTTTCATTTGGTTTGACATTTTCCTGTTCCTTCCGTTCCGTTCAATTGCATTGCATTGCACGAGCGGATCCGGATATTTCCCATTGTTTCGAGATTAGTTTCACCTCTCTTATCCATTAAGATAACCTTACCTTTGGAGTAAGGGAAGGAGTAACTTTTACTTTCAGATGCCCCATTGCGCTGGCTCATTTACGTGTCGAGGTTGAAGTCCAAATGCCAAAATTAATTATGTATTTGGAGAGAAAGCGAGAGAGAGAGAGAGAGAGAGAGAGTTGTTTTTGTTGTTGGCTGGGCGGAGACATTGGCGGCGGAAGGAGGGGGGGCAGGGGGGGCAGAAATTAAGCACAATTGTATTTTGCCCACAGTGGCGCCGGAAGTTGGGGGATATTTGGGGGCATTAATTTTATAAGATAAGGGAGGGAGGGGTTTAAATAGATTGGGACGCCGAATATCCGTGGGGACATTGTTCCCCTGCCCTGCCCCACGCTTCCGCGGCCACTGCTGACCAATGTTAATAAGTGCACAATGCCATCCACACAGTTGACAGTGCCTCCATTCCCACAATGCCGATGTCCCCCTCTGTCCCCCCCACTTCCGCCGCCACTGGGTAACTCTGGGATAATTTTGTTGACCCGTTTCGGCCTTCAACTTTACAGCAGGAGCAGCAGTAGTCGACGTGATAGTAATTTCAGGAATTATGGATTGTGTCGCATAACATTTTTTATAGTAGCACTATTCTCTCCCATAATGTGTTTACCTGCCTGAAGGCCGGCCATAGTGCGATTTAGCACGACTGCAAGTTCCGATTCGGATCTAAAATCAAGTCGCACACGGTGTGGATGGAAAAAAGTTAGATTTTTTCTCGATACCTACTCCCCATCCGATAAGAGAAACTAACGTTCGTGCCAACGCTCCACTCTCGGTTGACAATGGGGAACATTGTAAATTTGATGGGAGGGTGGTAGTGGTGGGCACTTACGTACTTGTGTAATGGACGAGTGGCTGGTCCTATGTCATAATCGCCTCTTGACGAGCTTATATATGTACTTTATCGTCGTCGTTATGCTATTGGTGTGGTGCATGCAATGCAAATATTTTGACGGAAGGAAGGAAATTGATGGACATGGTGGTGGTGGAAATGTGAAACTTTTTGTGCAGCGAAAAGCTACGAAAGTCAGACGTTTCGTTATCTGGCTGGGCAGACCGGATGGCAATTTATGTACGTATGGCTCGATCCGCACTTTACGTTACGACATCGTCCGTCAGAGGAGGAAGACGAAGAAAGCTAGACAAATGGGGGAAACGAAAGGTTTGATAAGTGTGGGTTGCATAATAGATATGCATAATATTCATCCCGATGTAATAGGTCAAAATAAAGTAGTGAAAGTAGCTTTTTTGACACAGAAGTGGAAAAGTACAAAGGTTCAGATATTCAAGTTGCGGGCTTAATGAAGAGTGTAATAAAGATTGTGTTTCCTCCATAATCTGCGACTGGGTAATGATCCGAAGGAGGGTTTTTTGTGTCGACCTGGCTGATCCTAAAGAATTCAAGAGTCATGTAAAGATTTGCTCGTGCTCAATGACTGGCACTAATAACGGATTTAAACTTTCAACCAATGTTACATACGTTACATAAATACCCGGGTTTTGGTTGGGTAAAGAGTTGTATCTTATCGGTGATGATAAGAGCAGAGTACATGGCGTACAAAATTATCCGGTGGTAACACTTTTCTGGATTTATTTATTCACATGAAGCTTGATTTAGAACAAGAAAGTGCAATATTGCAAAATATGAGATATCAAAAGTTAGGGAACTTAAGCTGATTTTTTAGGAATGATATATACCCTGTTATTTTGATTTATCGAAAAAAAGTCGCATATGGAATGGAAACATATCCAAGATTTCCATTTTTTTTGGAAACGTCCAATTGTTGTGACACTGTTTGAAAGTAAAATACGGAAGTCGAAAACTTAAGCTTCTGCATGGTTCAACTTGTCATTGTAATAAGATTTCTTCCTCTCTTCTGTCTTCTGAATGTGGAACCTTTTTTTGTCACATAGGATGAAATGAACCCCTTTTTTAGGTTCGATTCGAAGACGACACAAGGATTTTTTTTCTTGTTTAAAAATTCTTCACTTTTTGAACTCAAACTTTGTGGTGCAGCCATATGTGCGCGATGCAGCAGAGATTTCAAGGGAGTCGGAAGTAATAGTTGAAGAAGTTGAGTTGAATGGATGTCTCGTGTCTCCAAAAATCTTTGAATCTTTGAATTTAAGGAAAAAATAGGGAAAATTGGAGTGTTTCTCGGGTCTTGCGGGTTTTGGTATATTTCTTGGATTGGAAATGAAGAAATGGGGGTGCAAGAAATTGGGAGAAAGTGCGAGAAATATGCGACTTCTAGCCACGTGGTTTCTTGCGTCGTGCATTTCTTGCAGGTCAAAATACCTGGAAAACACCACTTTCTTCCCATTATTTCTTGCAAGTCGTTACTTTCCAGTGTTTCGTTTCTCACAGGTTTGCTACATTTCTTGCACTGGAAAGCAAGAAATACGAGGTGCAAGAAACTGGGAGAAACTGCAAGAAATATGCGTCATCTAGCCACGTGGTTTTTTATGCCTTGCATTTCTTGCAGGTCAAAATACCTGGAAAAACCAACTTTCTTCCCGTTATTTCTTGCAAGTCGTTACTTTCCAGTGTTTCGTTTTTCACAGGTTTGCTACATTTCTTGCACTGGAAAGTAAGCCACGCAAGAAATGCGAGGTGCAAGAAACTGGGAGAAAGTGCATGAAATATGCGCTATTTAGCCACGCGCTGTATGAAACATAGCAGTGCGACATCGTTTCTTGCGCTTCGCAGGTCTTCGCATTTCTTGCAGGGCTTCGCAGGTCTTCGCATTTCTTGCAGGTCAAATTAATAGCTGCAAAAAAACACTTATTTCTTGCAAGTGGTTTCTTGCACCCGAATCACTGGAAAATAGGGAAGATTCTCTTTAACATTTTTTATCATTTACGTATACTCTTTTCTTTTCTGGATCTCTCTTTTGTACAAACTTTGCTTCGTATTCGTAATTTTAAGTATGCATAAGATTTCGTGTGCATGAGCGGCTTCATATTTAATAATATTTCTGATCGCTTCAGTAACTTTCAAGGGAGACGTTTCCTTTAAGGCTGCTGCTACGCCGTTAAAGAAAAAAAATCTTGGATGGTGTGGACACATGTGCGTTGCGTTTTGGTGATTTTTGTAAAAAAAAGTCCGTGTGTCACTTTACTTGGTTCCTAAATATTTACACTCATTACTCCAACTAAACATTCATGTAACATAAAACTTGTAACATATTTACAGCGTGTTTTTTGTTTAAAAGGGTTACGAGACATGTTATTTTCTTAGAGAAAGGGTTTGAAAATATTTATTTTTTAGCCTAAAACTTGGTCGATTTCAATCACCAGGATCCCCAAGTACGACGACGAGGACGAGGACTAGGTAAAGTCAGACACCTATAAACATATCGACCGTCGGAATTTCTCCAACGTAATTGGTATTGATTTTTGACTCATACATGATGCAGCATTAATCGTGCTCTCTCTTTGCCGGCCGGTCTTAAACACACACTACTTACTGCCAGATCGATTCTCGTTATGGGCAGAGGACGGATATTTAGTTCAGTAGTTTCAAGTTTTTCGTGACGACGGACGGTCAAAGTTTGTTGGTGTGTTGTCTAAATCGTGTAGAGGACAAAAGTTTTGAAATATTTTTACGTATTGGCACAGATTTCTAGGTTTACCAATATTTCCGCTATTATTTGAAAATGCATGAATCTTTTAAATATTGCTTTCAAAAATATGTATATTTTGTAAATATTTCAAACGAAATGTGACACGCCTTAAAGAAAGTGGGCTACACAAAAATCCAAAGTATTACATTAAGAAGCACAACTTTTTTGAAATTTTATATTTTTATGGTTTTTTCAACATTTCAACGATGTGGGACGATTTTTTTTGCTTAAAGAAATTGGTCCACGATGAATTCAAAGCATTGAATTCAAAAATATTTATCTTGTGAAAGTTCTTATTTTTGTTTTTTTCGTGGATACATATTTGGTAAATATTTTGACGGGTTTTTCGCCCATATTAGGTACATATTTCCCCGCGATTATTTTCCTAAATCCATATCCGCCCTCTGATCATATCTTATGCATGCATGGATAAAGTAATGATAAAAAGATTGGTATAGATATCAAGGTAGGTAAATAGGAATGGTTTTATAGAGAAAGAACGTAAAATGAGAGTTGATTCGTTAAGGGGAAGAAAATTATGAATTAAACTTCATTTCCCATTCATGTTTGCCTTCTTCTCCTCCTCGTATTCATATCCGTCTCAAATGACAATGACACGCTCCTCTCTCTCCTCGTTGAAAACACCATACCACCAACAAGTTAATACTTGCTCTCGGGCTGATGAAACGAAAATGCAGGCATACAAATAATACTTTGTGTGTAACAAAATCTTGGGCTTTTTCGTTTGGAATGAGCCGTCTTGAACTTGAAGAATCCGGTATCTACAGTACACCATACCACCTTTAGCTCGCGTTTCTTGCTTTTTTTGTGTGTCGACGACTTGTACGTAACCAATCTACATATGAATGGATGGATAATAATAACGCACCACATGTACGTACACAAGACGAGATTTTTTTGTACATATCTACGTACTAAGAAAATGAGGAGGGTTGTCTTGTGTCTCTTTCTTCTTCTGTGTACAAGCTCAATTCAAAATTAGGAAGAATATGTCGCATTTCTTTCTTTCTTTACATGAAATTGTCGCGCTGCATGTACAAAACAACGCAAGATGTGTCTTCATTAGAGTGGTGCACGTGTCATTCATTTGTGTGTGTGTGCATGTGCATGTGTTTTATTCGGGAAACTTACTTAATAAATGCTGGGTATGTATACATGTATTTAACTGAATTACATATGCGTATTCATTGAATGTATGTAAGTTTAGACACGAATGCTTACATGGATTTTTTCCACTTTGTGGCAGTACTATCCGCCCTGTAAGTGCGCCTGGTTTAATAAGACTTGACAATTTTAGCAGATTGTCAGCAGCCTACCTGCGTTACGTACGTGTGTCATTCATCATCTCTCATCATGCAATTGTCCTTTTGGTTTTGTATAACTTTTTTTTTCTAACAAGAAGGAGAATTTTGTTGGACACGTGTTTCATCCGCTGACGTTTTCTCCGGCTGATTTTTTTTGTAGTGGGTGAATTTCCCATATTTCGAGTATTTATCTATTGGGAAGTTGTCAATTGTAAATGATTTTTACTTCATTTTATTGATGACATTTCGAGTAAAATGTTGTTTAGTTTATTATTATTCTTTGCGCTTTTATTGTATTGTTCCACGTGTCAGAAAATATATCATGGTATAATTGATTCAATGAGAATAATTTCTTGAAGGCTGCATTCTACTCCACGTCCGCGTCCGCCCAACTGATTTCTGACAATCGGTGAAATGTTGGACATCCGGTTTTTTTGTGGCATTCAATTCAAGAAGAGTCGCATTGTGGGCGACTTTCACCAGGTGGATTTGATATCTGATTACACATCGTGTCGCTATTGAAGCAGTCGAAAAAATCGAGTAGGAGTACAAAGAAAGAAACATGAGTTTTTGACACACAAAAAAAAAATCCGGGGGCGAGTTAAGTTTGTTATACGGCGAATGACAATGTATATATTTTCATTCTGCTACCGGACCGGGCACTGGCCAGCCATTCATAATTTAGCGAAGTGTTCAGTCAGTAATAATATCAGCGCGAAAGGTTTTCTCCCTGAATTATTATCTTTGTGCAGATAAATATTTGATGGGGTTGACAAAATCAAGAATGAGCTTCAACTCAGTCACCTCACCTTAAATAACTTTCACCATGAAGAGTTTATTGACTCGGGTCGGGTGTGTAGATAAGTACTATTTACCCCGCATTTTCGATTGATGTCAGATAGTCGATAATATTTATTTACGGGAACAAGGGTGACAACACGGATTAAATATGGATGAAGTGTAGTAATGAGTATTGTAATTGGGGGAGAGAATGGATGATACAGTGGCCGCCGTGGGGACATGGGGGACATTATCAACTCTACAAATTCCAGGGGAAATAAAAACATAAGTTTTAATATTCGAAAGCGACATTAAAAGAATCCTGAGCAATTTGAAATCAGGACATTTACGGGGACAATTTAACGAATTTAGGTGTCATGAATCCCCCATTCAGTGGCCGCGGAAGGAGTGCAGTGGGGTCACCTGGGGACACTAAGGAATGGGTTTATATAACACGGGCAGATGATGCGGATATCGAATAAATAACTGTGGGGACATTGTCCCGCGGCCACTGCATCCTATCAGCAAGACCAGTGACCAGAATTTGCGTGTACACTACAAAACAGAATACAGTGTTACGGGTCAAAAACGACGGAGACTGACATTTAGTGAAATTAATGGAAATCGGAAGCAATCGCATCAATCAATGGGGTTCGTACATTCATTCAAAAGTCCGTTGTGCGTGTGGGAGTAAAGGTTGCTTCTTGCTGCCTATTTTGTAATACAATTTGTTAATTAAATATGAACACTACCACCGCACCGTCAAATCATCACTCTTATTCAGCAGCAGGTTATATGCATTGTTGTCCAGAGGAAAAGGTTAACTTTGTTGTGTTAGTGATGTAATATGTACTTACGTGCATTCATGGGTATTTAGATGGAGGATAATATAATGGTGTAACACAAAGTGTGACGAAAGAAAGGGAGAGCGGATCCATTTCCAGAGAGGTGACGACGACCACGACCACGACGACGATGATGCATCCAGTACTGCGGTTTGTTTGGGTTGATGTACATACATAGTAAACAATGTGATGAAATTCAAAATAAAAGGGGACGACCGTATGTTCTTCACGGTCGGAAGGTTCCTGTGTTGAAGATTGAAAATGAAATCAAAATGTTGTGCTGGGTGTAATGCATGCAGTGGCCGCGGAAGCTTGAGGGGACAACGGGACAATGCCCCCATGGGTATGTATTCGATATCCCCAATAGTCCCCATCATTATATAAACCCCTCTCTCCCCTATTCCTACAATGGCAATGTCCCCAGAGGTCCCCACAGCTTCCGCGGCCACTGAATGCATTCATAAAAGTATGTTGTGTAGGGGAATTCGGTCGACTTTGACACTACGACCTCGTCGAAATTTTGTAAGGTTGAGTTGAACAAGCTTGGATAAAAACATTGATTTGATGAAATTCATTTTAAGCCAGAGGTATTTTTTTATTTATAGGTAAATGTCTACCCTTTTTTAATAGATTGTTTGTTGTGTCTGTCTGTCTACTACGAGTGGATTACGTAGTATTGTAAATATACACTTCTACTACTACGCAATGAGTTATTGACAATTTAAAAATCGCGTTGGTTCCACAATTTATTGACTTGCTAATCGTCCATTTCGTAAGTGGCTGGCGGTGGGGTCGTAAAAAATGTTTGTAGACGTCTGGACAGGGCCCTGACCTTTTTTTTAGAGAAAATTTGAGTGTTGCTGGTGTTATGTAAATTTATTAGGGAATTTATTTACTACGCGGAAGGTTTATGTAGGCACCCTGGAGTTTACGAGCTCTCGTGCCAGAATTTGTGAAAGTTTGATGTAGATTTTTTAAGGAGCCAATTTTTTTCACCTGAGTGAGTGACACTTTTGGATAATTAAAATATTTGGGAATGATGATTTCGTGCCACGTTTGTGCGGCGTGGTGTGGTGTGGTGTTATTGGGTCTGATTTATTCAGTGGGCTCGCTCGTAATAGGATTTTGTGTACGGATGGATGGACGAATGGATGGGTCTTATAAAAGAAACGTGTTGAACAAAGTCTGACTGTTTAGGCAGGCAGGCACAGACAGGGTTTCGTTTCTGGAGGGTTTGATACATTTCTTGCAGTGCGAGAAATGAAACGCGAGGATTGCGAGGTGCAAGAAACTGGGAGAAAGTGCAAGAAATGTGCGCCAACTAGCCACGCCGTATGAAGTAAAGCGGCGGAAAGAGTTTCTTGCGCCGCGCATTTCTTGCAGGTCAAAATAGCTGACTTTTTTGCGGATTTTCTAAATTTTTTCACTGTAAAGCAAGGCACGCAAGAAATGCAATATGCAAGAAACTGGGAGAAACTGCAAGAAATAGGTCCCATCTAGCCACGCGCCTTATGAAGGAATAGCGGAATATTTTTTTGCGCCTTGAAAATATTTACCACTTTCTCCCCATTATTTCTCCCAAGTGGTTACTTCCTTGCCGAAACACTGTGCCCAAACTTGAAAAATAATTGAACCGGGTGAAAAAACCTTTAAAACCGGGTTGGCTCATTACCGATGAGGCATTTATTGGTGGAAGAAGCGTGCTTCCGAGCAGTTGAATAGTGCGAAATAAAAGTTTTAAAAACACGAAAAACGACACTGCCACCACATCACGGTCACGGCACCCAATAAACGAAGGAATATTGTATCTGTATTTACATACATTAGAGAGGATACCGGACTGGTGAAATTTTTAGGTCTGTCTGCATGAAGCTCATGATATCGTACTTATTTACGCACTTGAGCCTCCACCTCCTCCCCCCATGCTCAATGTTCAGCTTTAAATGTGCGTAACGCAACAAAGAGTGTGTGTAAAATGCGTAAAAAGAAGAAATATCTGTGTACGTTGAAGGGCAGAGTTTTATACGAATTTAAAGGAACGGACGGAGCGATTCTACGGGGTTTTTTGTCCATGCCGGATATTCCAGTTCATTTTTCACTGTTAATCTTTTTCCTTTTTGTATGATTATACCATTGTTAACAGAGCAGAGTTCTCTCCTGCTGGATAATAAGTTTGTGTAGCAAATGCATGTGTGATGAACGATATATGTATGGCTTTTTGGTTCTTTTCTTTTGACATTTGGTTGTATCGAAACATTGGAAACTGTTTCATTTATTTCAGTCTTTATGGTTTCACTTGAATCTCGAATTTTTCACAAAATCAGAAAGTTAACCATTCACTGGTGGTGGGTAACTGGGTAGTCGGCTTCCTTTTACAAATATGTATGTATGTACAGAAAGGGAGTCAATATGTATGGATCATTTTTCATCTTTTGTTTATGACCACTTGTTGTGTTCGAAACTGCATTTTTTGATGGGATTATTCATGTAAAAAGTAATTATGAAAAATGGTAGCGTATATGTTTAAATTGGGGACGCGATGACAAATAATTTGAGTCCATTTCATCAGAGAGGACGTAATTTCCTTAAAACAACAGGTTTATCATCATGCAAATGTTTGTTTGATTGTGCCAATTTTTATTACACTGATAACCGCTGAATCACTGAATGCGAGATTACATTGTGCGGCGAGGAATGCAGTCGGATAAAACTGGAACAGAAGAGAACAAAAATGGTGAAAAGGGAAAGGTGCATGTGTGCAGTTGATTTTTTGTAATTTTGGTAGTGTGTTGCTTCATTTATGCATTTGTTCCATAAAAAGTTTAAAGTTTTGGATGCATTCTGCTGCATGGCACGAGTCGACCAGAGCTAATCTTCAAGTGCAAGTGTTAAGAATTTCTTGGACGACATTTGGTGAATAGGAAGAAGTGTTTTTTGTGTAGACAACAGCCTGCCATTGATGGCACGGATCTGCTCCTGCTGCTGCAAGTGGAAAAGAACGTTAGACGAGGTTGTAATGTTATGGATGTAATGTTGCCTTAACAGAGGGTACAGTGACTCGTTCCCTGAAGGGATCTCGGACATAAAACTGGTCCAGATACGTAGGACATGCTCCTTAACTGTTTTTTTTGGAGTGGTATCGATACAGTTAGTCAAAGAGGAGAGGGGAGTTGTGGAAGACGATTTTAAAAGTCAAGGTGCAAGTTTTTTGCGGAGTAAAAATTGATAGGAATCATTTTATTGTTATTTCTCTTCGTCAATAATTTGGTCTATTGGTCGGTTCGGTGTGTGCTAATAAAAACGTCGACATGGGGCCGGTACGATGTGATGGAAGTAAGTGCAAGTGGAAAATAATTCTTTGCGAATGTTTGGCTTGTGCGTAATGCATGCTTAATAAATATGGGGCATTTTAATTTACAAGAAGTCTTTCGGGTTTGCTACATTCTTGTACTGAAAATTAAGAAATGCAAGAAACTGGGAGAAAGTGCAAGAAATATGCGCCATCCAGCCACGCGCTGTATGAAGTACAGTGACTGGGCGTCATTTCTTGCAGGTCAGCAGCTGCAAGAAACCACTTTCTGCAAGTGGTTAGACACTTTAGCACCCGGAACACTGCTTAAAATGATAGTTGTATGTAAAAGAAACACGTGAGTATTTCGTGAAAACGTACATACATACGAGACAAAATATTTACGTAGGGACAAGCTCCACTTAAGAGAAATGCTATATATATATTGAAATAGCCCAGTTTATCAGTCCAGTTCATGGTTCATGCGGCGAGATGTGTGTACGCGTACTATATATGACCGCGCGAGCGAGCGATGCGACGAGGACGGATGCCATAAGGTGAGCAGGCAAAAGTACCCATTAAAAGGCAAGACAAGCCATTCAAATGGAACTTGTACTTATGTACGTATGGCCGGTCTAAATATACTTTGCACAACTGTATGCAGTCTCGTTCTCGTACAGTCGAATGAAGATGAAGCAGAGATCTGTTGCAGTCAAGTCAAACCACATAATTTTTTACCCATCTTTGGGTTGGTGGGTGTAATTAGGCAGGTGAAAGAAAGGGAAGGTTAAAGTATACTAGACATATTTTACTGTACAATTTGCTCTTAGTTGCCGAGATGTAGAGAGTTATACGTAGCGGAGATAATAGTGAAACCAAACATGTACATGTTACTAAACGTAGTCCTATCTGGGATTTCTATTTTCGTGAGGTATGTACAAACCTTCTGATTGTGGATGATTTTCCGTGACACGATACTCAATTCAGTCACCCTTTCGATCAAACTGCTTGTAAAAAGTTGAAATTAGATATAATGTAAACACAGCTTATTTTTCTGTACAAAGATTGAAATTGAAAATATAGGGCTCAATTTATTATTGAACTCTTTTTACATATAATCTGTTTAACGAGGGTTTGACTTTTTAAAGAATTTTACGGAAAAACGAGAAAATTTCGTATTTTATCCACGTATGCGCCACCTAAAAATAAGTACTTATACTTAGCTTATCCACGTTCACAATATTGACTCGGGAATAGATAATTGAGCATAAAAACAAACCAGTTTGTAATTTAATTTCACGCATTAATTATGCCGGTGATGAAATTGGAAAGGGAAAATTAGAGCGGCGTGTACGGAAGACTGAAATTTTTCTGCCCGGTGGATGATGAAGATGAGAGAGACGCGAAACATCTGCATTTGCTCGGTACCTCGTCTCGTCGGTCTTTTTTCGGATTGAATTTCATACATTTTTTTCTTGTCACTGGTGAAATAAGTTGGGCAGTTGGGCATGCTTTTGTTATTGAATAAATTGAATTACTTACTTACCTGTCGGGTAAAGTAAAGTGAAGGGAATGCAGAGGCACATGGATAAAAAGACGTGCTACATAAAATGTAATTGTGGTGGTTTTAAGGCTTGAGGTGGATTTGTTTGTATGCATAATTTGGAATTTAGGGAAATATTTACTAAATGGCATTGATCCGACCTCATGCCATTTATTGGTTTCCGTTTGCAGAGGACATGTGCATTTTCCTTAATTTGTATGTACATCGGTTGCTTGAGGAAATGTCCGTGTCTACTTATCTTTGACGTGAAGGGAGCAAAGGGTTTATTTTATTTTGGGTGGAAGTAGGAAGTGGATTGGATTATGCAGCAGTACAAATGCGTTCTTTTTGGTTGCCCTGATTTCGGAAATTTCAATTAGGCTGTGCTGGATGGAATTACTATGAAAAAGAGAGAGAAACAGCTGAATATCTAAGTCCGTCCAGTCCACGGATTTATGTATGAAATAAGTTTTACATTATGGTCGGTTGACTAAGAAGGGAAACGACGATAAGTTCAGTTCATTTTAAGTCCCTGGGGCAGATTTTGGTTGGATTTTCAATGAATTTGTAAGTGCTTCATTTTGGGGTCTTTAAGAGGAGGAATTTGTGAAGTTGGTAGTAGCAGATCGTCGTCATTCAAAGTTGTAAACGTTAAAGAATGAATGTGAAATGAATGAAAGAGGAGCTGGCAAGGTGTCTCACCTTTCTCTATTTCTCTTGTTGACACCGGTTTAAATTGTTTTGGAGAATTGAGATTTTGTGAAAGATTCCTTAAAACGATACACACTAGCAGATGCGCCATGAACGTGTTAAGAAGTGATACATACGTAGCATCATTTCTTTGTGTATGTATCAGTTTCTTTAAGGACTGATCTGTCTGATAAATTATGTGTATGTATGTATTTTTGGGGATTTAACTATATTTATTTCGTGAATGATTTGATTTCAATCAGAAAATCATTTGGGCGATTAATTCTGGGAGAAATTTCGCTAAAAGATTTTATGAATTGCATCTGCTTGTTTCAAACAAAAGTTAGTAATTCTAAAAGTATGAAGTGTCCTCGAAATTAGAAATTGGTTTTTTTAGTCTTCCTATTTTATTTTGGGTGTATTTTTGAGATTCGACTTGAACTTGATACTTGACCTAAATATAGCTACGTACATATGTTCCGTACTATGCATGATGAAAAACAAGCCCAAAAAGTGTAAGCAACTGGTTTACCTTGCCACGCGAAGAGGCAGCTCTAATTTTTCTGTCGAATTTGTGTGTGACATGTGCTACGCGAGAGGAAACAAGGTGCCTTTAAAATTTTGAACTTGAGGGCTGCACACATTGTTTAAAATGGATTTTTATTTAGAGCAAGATGATCCTAGATATTTATAAAACGCGGTTGGAAATAAGTCCAGCTTTTGATTCATATATTTATAACAATATTTTTCGATATTATTCCCATAATGACATCATCTTCGGTAATATTTAATGGCATTGTAATTTACATGAATACCATTTCGTTTCTTTATTTATGCTAATATGTCTTGATATTTCCAATAATCACATCATTTTCGGTAGTTTATATAAGCAATTTGCATAAATAACATTTCATTTGCTTAGGTACGTACATAGTTTTGTTATTTGTCAAAATATGAATTGTCCCCTTGAAGTGGATTGTTACATGGACATAAAGAGGTAAAAAGAGTGAGCTTTGATATTATTTATGTCACCGTGGTAGGTAGTAGGTAAGCTGGCAGGGATGTGAGGAAGCAAAAAAAGGGTTAAGGTATTTCTTTGCCAGGTGCCACATCCCCTCATTCTTTTTGCAGTAGCCGTATTTGTAAGAAGAAGAAGCAACATTAAATAAGTGAAAGGGTTAACCAGCTCTACTTCTTCTTCTCCAGTCAGTTCTTCGGGTGGGCTGGCACGCGTGTCAAAGAAGCGAAGAAAAGAGACGAAACCCCGCTTGTAAATAAATTGATCTCGTTACATCCTGAACACCTTTCCGTCCATACAAGATGGCATACACACTGTACACGTGAGATGCGGGATGCTGCGTAAAAAAATTAGGGAGCCGGGAAGAAGACGTTGATCTTAAGGGAGGCAGGGAGGGAGATAATAATGAGAGATTCCTTAAATGAAATGAAGTGTAGGTACGAAACAAAACAGGGTCTGGTGCGGGTACTTACGATACGAGTGAGCAGATAGGAAGGAAAAGCCTTCTCGTATTATCATTATTATTAGTATATTCTTCTCTTGTCGGACGATCTTGCACGAGTTAAAGGGAGCAAGTTTACGAACTGAACCCAATGTGCCACACCGACGTGGATTGAAAATAAAATGATGCCAACTTCAAGAAGAAGGTAGCTCTGGATGGGCAGGTGTGTACTGTGTAGGCTCGGCTGGAAAAGTGTGTAACAGCAGCAGCAGCAGCCTGAATGTGGGCTAAAAAGACGGACCTATTATCTAATGAGAGAGAGAGATGGATGGCTATAATCCGATCGGAAAAGGAGACACGCGATAACGCAGAGTTATTAAAGAGATGCTTTTGTCTTAAGGGAAATGTTGGCTAGTTTTTGCATGGAAATCACAAATGGGTCACAAAATCTGAGCTTTGTGGTTGGTGAATTTGTGTGTTTGCACGTGAAAGTACCACCAGATTTTCCGGGGAGGAAGACAACTTTGGTCTTCTTCCGTGTTTTCCATTGGGACGCTTAAGTGGTCCTAAGGAGAATAACAAATCAGCTTTTAAAACTTGAAACTCGCTGAAAGTCCTGGAAACAAAATCTTAAGCTTTTCGTAAAATAAACCCTCTTAACCAACTCAACTGTTCAAACAGTTTGCAAGTAAGTAGTACCTTTAAAGTACGTACATAAGTTTAGTTTATTCATTGAATAAACTCACCCACCATCACCACCACCACTGCTGGCTGCCAAATAAATAGATCAGGTTACAAGTTGAAGGAGCAGCAGCCGTACGGCATAAGGTCATCATCACATTTAAGTTAAGTAGTGACTGGACACATTGTCTTGCGTTTGGTTAAGTTTTCTACCTACCACATCCAATCCGGTATGTTCATCTGGCCGCGGAAGCCGTGGGGACATGTGGGGACATTAAAATTGTAGGATAGAGGGGAGTGAAGGGTTTATGAGATGATGCGGGCATCGAATAACCCTGGGGGCATTGTCCCTCTGCGTCCCCACGCTTCCGCGGTCACAGTGTTTTGTGCAAGTCGGAAATGCAAACCGGAACATTACTCCTCTGCTGCTGGTGTTTCTCTGTCTCCTATCATTACCTCGGCTTGTTTGTCTTTTTTCCTTGGTCAATAATGTGCGAGACAGATTGGACTTGCACGTCATGCCGGTTCAGTAATAAGGAGTAAATATGTGTGTATGGCACAAGCCATCTGCACCTTCTTTAAAGTTTAAAGACGTACTCAAGGGTATAATATAAAGTGACGGACGGGGTTTGATGGTGCATGTGTGTGTCCGAAGAGGATGGATAAATAGTTAACCCTTGCGGTTCAAGTTTAAGGAAAAGGTCGCGTCTCATCTCCATTAGACACCGTTTTTGTATTAGGAGAGAGGAAATAGCCATATTTTGACTGCGTTTTGTGTGGACTTTTCGTTGACAAAATGACTGTTGGACTTTCCGGAAACGTTTCCAGGGTCAGATGTGGATGCTGTTGGTGAGAGGTGACCAAGTGTCCACCAGACGACCAAGTGTTGCAATATGTGATGAGATGTGGTGGGTACTTAACTTACTATAAATAGATCTGAATAAAGAAAGATGTTTTCTTCCTCGGAGGAAAGAAGATTCTTCTTTGATCAGATGGTCGCGTGCAGGAGCAACTGCTGAAAAGAAATGTGTCCCCTTATTAGTTGTTCTCGAAATATAATGTGAACCGAGGCAGATGTGCTGTGCGGCTTGCTTATTAAATAAAACTGGATTTATTTATGTAGGAAGAAATGATGATATTTGCTTGCTATATATAGGTTTTTGTAATCTTTTTTTGCGTAAAAGTGTAATAACTTAAGATTTATTTGGGTAAATTGCAGACGCCTGTTCCAGTCGATCCACACCAAAACCCCGGCCACCAAGTCCGACGCTGAGGCCGAATATTACCATTCAGACGTACACTTGTCCCCCAGGTAGGAACTTAACAGGGTTAAAGAGGATTCGATTTAGATATTACACGTAAAAAATATGTGGATCATTTTTAATGTGAATTATTTCTTGTTTTTTTCAGAGTATGATGCTCATTACTGCTTAAATGGTGCTACCTGCTTTACAGGTATGTACTAAAAATAATTATAATTAAATATTTAAATAGTACGAGATACATGAAATTATGCAAATTTGTGTCACGTGTACTAATAATATTATGTTATTTGTCTCTTTACAGTCAAAATTGGCGAGAGCATACTCTACAATTGCGAGTAAGTTGTTGTTCAATTTCAATAGTTTAGTAACTAATTCTGAATATTTTTTGAAAATCGTTCTGAAAAAAATTCTGAAAATTGAGTTGAAATCTGCTGCATTTTATGATCCGAAAGTTGTTTGGTTATTTATTAGAAATAAACAAGTAGTAGTGTTTATGTACATACACGTAGATAGTTATGCATTTATGTACATAGATATTCACTGTGAGTGAATGTTTGCTGCCACTTGAGCCAGGATGGTTAGTTTATAGACTATGTACAAATACAATAATATTACGATTATGATACCTTTCGTTATTATTGTTATTGTTGAAGGTGTTGGGTGAAATTCTTGGCTGGCACAGGTTTAGGTTTGGGTGAGTGAGGGGATAAGTGAGGTTAAAGAGATTAAGGTTGGAGAAGGAATGGAATGTGCATTATTTTATTATTATCGCCGTGGAATGGTGGACCATTCAGAAGTCAAAAGTCTTCTATGGAGTCAGACCAAACAAATTATTTTGTATTTCAAAGAAACGACGGACAATAAAAGGGTGGAATTTCCTTAATCCGAAAAATGGCATGCAGATCATGTCTTCTTGTCTTCCTCCCATTGTTGACGGGAAGTAATGTTGAACTTGATGAATTGCTTGTTACATATACAAAAGTAGAGTAGAGATATTGAGGGAAATCTGGAAATTTTGAGAAATTATTTTTGACATTATTCTCTGTAATTCTGTTGGAATTTGGAAAAAAAAATATTTGTATGTAAGAAATTCTGTATTTTGAACCAGAAAAAAGTAAGCTTGTTACAAATAATGGATCAGTTTAGTTTCATAAACAGAGGGCAGATATATATTTATTTATGAAAAATTGCTGAAATGGGTGTTTAATATTTAGGAAAAGGGAAAAATATTTACGAAATATGTACCAAAAACCATACAAATATTTAGGGATTTTTTTTGCAAAATTTGTATTTCTGAATTTTTATTCTCTGGATTTTTTGTGGTCCAATTTCTTTGAGGGAAAAATTTTGTCTCACATTTTGTTGAAATATTAAAAAAAAAATATGTAAAAGATTTCCGTATTTTTTTAAAACAATAGTGGAAATATTTGCATGTCTGAAAACCTAGAAATATGCAACAATACGTAAAAATATTTTGAAATTTTTGTAATCTTCGAAAACACACCGACAAAATTTGACCGTCACTAATCATCAAATGAAAAAGTTGAAAATATTTAAATCCATATCCGCCCTCTGTTCCTAAGTAAATCGAGAGAATTAATAAATATTATTTACTTATTTTACACCTGCACTGGTGTACTTATCCTTAATTAATTGTATAAATGATGATGTGTGATTTCGTAGCTCGAGGGGAATTACCGGTCCAATTTGCCATTTCTTTTTTATCTTCCTCTCTCCACATGACCAAACATGAAATTTGTACCGGTTTAAGAAGAGTTGGATTAAATGTTTTATTTTCTGTTATTTTCTATTCAACTGCTTTACTTGCCTGGGTCATGCCTGGGATGGGTTAAAATCTTTTCCCTTTATTAGTTGCACTTGAACCAGAAACTATGTATTTATCTGGTTGCAACCACACTTCTTTGGGAACGTCCGTATATTACGTTATCAAAAAATAACAATTTTTAGACCATGTTAAGCTCTAATTTTTAATTTTTAGAGTCATGTTAAGCTTGCTACGAGCGACCCAAACCCGCATTTTTGATGCCGTAATATATGGACGTTCCCTATGTACGTATTTAATACATGATAGTCATCACTGCATTCAGGTGCATCTTTTCTTAAAAATTGCACTGTCTGAGGAGTGATCGTGATGCGAATTATTTCATTGTTATTCAGGCCAACAGCGCAGTGTGAATGAAATGAAGCCAGGTTATGTAATCAGGCAGCAGTTGATGAACATTGACGGCAGAAGCCGTGGGGACATGTAGGGACATTAACATTGTAGGATAGAGGAAGGAGGTGTTTATATAACATGGGCAGATGATGGGGATATCGAATATCCGTGGGGAAATTGTCCCTCTGTCCACACCCTTCCGCGGCCACTGTAGTTAAAGAATTGTAAAATTGCAAGGTATAAATGTTGCAGGGAAAAGAAATGCATTTTACAAAAGGATCTAACTAAAGTAGTAATTTAAATAGGAAATCATGCACGCATTTCACCTTGGGAAGAAGCAATGCAACATTGTAAAATAAGGAAATGACTTGGATTTTAGTGCATGCATGCAAATAAAATGTAGGGATTTGAATATTACCAGTTCCAGTCTGATGATTACATTCGTGGAAATTAATTCAAATCAAAATTTCTAACAGTAAATAAAGCAGTCTTTTGATTTGTATGGTGTGTAATTGTACAAAGATTTTCTAAATAAATGTACATATTTATATAACAACTAGATATTTGTAATGATGTCCCAATTTTTGTACGAAGTGATCCAGGCGTCACTTATCCTTAGAAATCTGGGATAGTATGGTACGCATTGATTTCTAGGTATTAAAGTTACTACCGTTTGGTATTAAAATTGTATCGGTCTGAAAAAATTTTAATACGGAACACTTACTACGGGGTATTACTTATCAATACCACTGTGGTTGAGTCATAGATATATGAATACCACTTGGTATTATTTTAGTACTGGATTTCTAACTAAGAGTGTATCTACATATACTACTACACTCTTAGAAAACTGGTATTAAATCATTACTGACCGGAGTACATATATGTACAACTCTACCTGCACTGGTAGATAATAACGGGCATTATAGTTTAGTAATGTTGCGGCAATTAAAAATTTACCACTCAGTAACAAACCACTACCAATCCGGAAGTTGTTACCAAATCAATACCAGTACGGAATACCAGAATTTTAACAGCATACTACTTTTACACCGGTGTATTTGTGATTAAGTGTCAATTTATGTATGTTATGTATCTTTTGGGTAATCGTTCGGTATGTTTTTGTACGTATCGATGTGGTTAATGGGTTGCTTGGATTTGGTAGAGTAGAGTCGAAAGGTTTAATAGTTTTTTTTGGGCCAGACATCTTCTCGTAGTAAATAGTTTCGTGTTGCTGCCGTATTTCACACAGGAGGTGTGTCAACTATCAAAATCTTGGTTATATATTAGTCCCTCTGAGCCGCAGAGTGAAAGAAAATATGATTTAACTCTGGTTTAAAAATAGCTCTCACAATTTCCATTTACCCAATGAGTTATTTGCAAGAGAGAGATTTTGGAATTTCTTCGATCCCGTCAGAATTTTTAATGCATTTCTAATAAGTTATTGATGGTAAGGATTTCATTTAAAGAATGTTAATTGAGAAAGTGGTAGAGGATTTTAAAGGTGTTTGTATATATACACAAGGTTTTGTACAGGACATAGATTTTGAACTTACTATTTAACACTTTTGGTAAGAATTAATAGAGTCTAAAATTAAAATTGGGTAATAAGTGTGTCAAAACGTTGTAGTAATTAATTAATCGCGATTTTTTTTTGCAATTTACAGGTGTGCAGAAGGGTATATGGGGCAAAGGTGCGAATTCAAGGATTTGGATGGTTCCTACTTGCGTAAGTTTTTCCTATTTTTTTTATCTTAAGAAAAAACGTCATAATTATTACCCGAGTAGACATCACTGTGTCGAATTCTGCAGTAATCGACGAAAGCTGGATGCATATTGAATTTTGCATATATATTTTTTGCGTATATAATCCTGCAGGAAATTTCTATAGGTTTTATTGTGCAGAACAGTATGTGCATAATTTTGCTTAGTTTTCTGTAGAAATCGCTCTGCACAAAATTGGGCCAAATTTCTGCAGTAAAGCAGCTCAAAAATTCTTACTCTGGATAACTCTTACGTTTCTAATTTTCTGTATAAATAGCTCTGGATTAAATGTTTCTGTCCAAAATTTGGCAAAATTTCTGCAGAAAAACAAGCCTTAGGAAGAATCTTCCATGAGAAAATTGCTCTTCAAAAGAATGATGATCCTCTAAAATAGTGACATTGACTGAAACATGTTTTTTTCTCTCTCTTTGTTTATTTAGGCACATTCCATAATGACTTTTATGTAGTTTTTCTAAAGCGATGAAAACTTGGTTTTATTTTATTCCTCCATCCATATTACTTATTTTGTGGTTGATCTGTTTGTCTACTACACGCAGCCAGCCTTTTTTATTTTATGCGTCTGTCCATCCATCCAGATGGAGAAAGAAAGAAAGAAAGAAAACGTGTCAAAAGCACGACTGTTTACATTAATACGTAGGTTTTCTTCGGCTCATAAAAGCAAAGCGAACATTAAATGCTGCATCTTATCCGTATAAAAAAAGGATAAGGTCCAAAACTAACTTGATACTTCTTCATTCATAAATGTTTTAACAGAGAAAAAAGGGTTACATACACGATATTATATTACACTTATGTATTATACTTATGAGTGAGTGAGTGAATGAATGAATTTCAAGAAGAAGAATAATGTAGTTGTGATGTCTTTAGTTGTCGCCGACAGTAGTTTCTTACGGTTGGGTTGACTGTTTCAAATTCAAATAATCAATGCTCCGAGACGTAGATATACATACATTCTTTGGCTCGTTCTTGCAGTGGCCGTGGAAGCGTGGGGACGGAGGGACAATGTCGCGTGGGTTTGATTTCGTTTTTTTTTGGGGGGAATGGGGGAATAAAATTCCGGCAAAATAATCATGACGGACCCTTAAAAAATGTTTGCACCATAAATCGAACCCACGCGATGTCCTCAGCATCTGTTCATGCTATTTCAACCCCTCCGTCCCTTATTTTATGCGTCAATGTCCCCACGGCTTCCGCGGCCACTGTTCTTTCTATTTCATTAGCTTGGTATTCTGTCGAGGAAGAAGAGACATTCTGTGGTGGGATGGAAAATAAGGAGTCATAAAATGCAATAAAAAAGTTGTGGAGGAGGAAAAGGATAATGCAGGGACGCATGTTTATTTAGGTGGATAAAAGCAATTACGTATTAAAAAGCGTGTGTCCAGGATTAAAGGAATTTTTGAAAAGATATGTTTCCAGCTTAAAATAACGTTATTGTTTTTTATATGATTTTCAGCTTCTAAACAACGCGCCATGCTGGAACAAGCGGGCGTCAGTGGGGCCGTGGCTATCGTGATTATCTTGGTCGTGATAGTGTTGGGCTACACGTATGTGCGACAGTCGCGAAGAAAATCTTTGGCTAGGTAAGAATATGTCATAATGCAAGCGAAATTATTTGCGAAATATTTGCATAATTGAACTTTGGTAATTTCAGGCATACACGAGAAGCCGGTGATCAAGTGGATGGTTTCGTCGTTGAGAGGCGACCGTTCAGTCAATACTACTATAATAATCCTAGCATTAGTATAAGTCAAGATTTGCACCAGCATCAATCCGTGAGTTTTTTAACAAGTGTATAATGATCAGAGGGCGGATATGTATGTGCGAAAAATAGATGAAATATGTACTCAATGTTTATGAACAAAAACGCCAAAATATTTACGAAATATGTACGAAAAAGACACAAATAAGAATTTCCGCAAAATTTGTACTTTTGAATTTAGTACGTTAGATTTTTTTGTGGTCCAATTTGTGTTAGGAAAAAAATTTCGTTTCATATCGTTGAAAAATTTATAATTTTTGAAAAACAATATCTGAGAGATTTCCGTATTTTTCAAATAATATCGGAAACATTGATATGTCAGGAAAGATAGAATTATGAAGAAATATTTTAAAATTTTTGTGGTTTATCGGCCCTCAGCAAATGAGATAGTTGTAAATAAATACATATCCACCCCCTGATTATCCCTGAAAAAGTGCACACATTGCCAATTTCTTTGTACTAATTCCTCTCCCCTTAACAGAGATCGAGCCGAGGTGGAACCTTGTACAAGGTGGACGTCCCCCATGTCTCAGGAACATCATCCTCACCTCCCCCAAAACCTTCAGGGTCATCATCATCACCGACAGGGCAGGTGCCGCTGCACACAACGAAAAAATCCACCAAGCCACCAGATCCTCCTCAACGGCTAACTTAACTTTAATTATACTAGCGACTCAATTTATTTAATTTGTCCAGTCTTATTACTTAATATTACTGTCCGTATCTGCGAAATGTTGTAGTTCAATACATATTGAAGTTCCGTTCTCTTAATCCATACGAGTAGCCTAAGTCCAAGTAGGTTCTAATTCTAGTTCAACCAATACACAGTAAAAAAATTTTTGAATATTATTTTACCTATTATTAGTCTTTAAAAAAATCCACAAACAATGTACCTTAATTATTAAATACATGTCCCTACACAAGTTTTTTAGAATACCTTTCAGATCAAAAAATTTTAACTCGGTGAGTTTTAAAGCAGAATGTTGTGAAATAAATAAATAGGGAGGAATTCTGTCATTAAATGACACTAAATTGTGGCTCTTTAACATTGAAGCCACCCTTATCATTTGTTATTCTTGAAAAGTAATTTTTGAAAGATGATATGCAATACACCGTTTTTGTATTCAGCATGTTTTTTTAAGTATCTCCGAGTAAAAGAGGCTGGTCCTTGCAAGTTTTAACTAGAATTATCCACGTAGTGTTATTGACTAGTTTTGTAACTTTGAATAATAACTGATAATGAGGTATTTATGCAGGTATTTAGGTAGGTAGAATAATAGTTGGTGTGTGATACAGCTAACTGACTTATCTAAATAGACTTGAATGGTATGTATTTAAAGTTAAATATTTGGTGTCATAATAATCATAAGAATATTCCTTGAGTGAGGTATGTAGACAATTATTTATTTCCGACTTTACATACACCATGAGACAGCTAGCATTTTAGTGGCCGCGGAAGCTGTGGGGACGTTAGAATTGTGGGACAGGTTTGGATAAGATGGGCAGATGATGGGGACATCTAAAAACCGTGGGTCATTGTCCCTCTGTCCCCACCCTTCCGCGGCTACTGGCTAACACAGGTAGTGCTGATGTGTGTATTTATGTAGCAACGAGAGAGGAACTGGTTCAAAAAAGATGTTGGCCATAATTTGACTGATGAACAAATTTTTCTACATTATTTCTAGTTTTTAAGAATCTACCTATTTATGAAGTAGTGGGATCTTTACCTAGACTGATAAAATATATATAGAGAAATGCACCAATCAAAAATGGGAATCAGGACTGAAAAAAAGAAGAAGAATAATCCCATTCCATATCTTCAAGAATAACTTGCAATTTTGGAATATTTCCTTTTCCTCTTTTCTAAAAATATTTATGTATATGTAGCTCGTGCAGAGTTATGCATATAGATAGATTATAAAACAACGTATAGGTTTGCTGTTTACTTATCAATTCTGCATTCCGATAACTGTTTATGCATCAAAAATATATCAAAATGTTCCTGTAATCGCACAAACAAATTTAGCTGATCACAAAAGTTTTCTGTTTCTGGGCTTCGTAATTTTTTGATGAAATTTACTCGCATTTAGACCCACTTGTACTTCTCATTAGGAACTTTTTCATGCTCCGATTACCTATTTATGATTGTTTACTACTTCTCAAAATTGATTGATGCATCCTAAAACTAGGCATTTTGTAGTCATATTTGCAAAGTATGGGCTAAAACAACCAATAATAATTACATAACTACATAAGAATTTGAAAATTTTATTCTCACATTTTTTGGTGGTTTTTGAGTATTTTTCACCTCGAATCATTCCTAAAATTGTAAACTTTTCTTCGATATTTTATTCACTAATGAAAAAACTTAGGACTATAAACTACTCCTTAATCTACCTCGTTTTAATTAAGGTGCAATCTTATAATTAGTCGTTATATACATAAAAGAGCCTTCATCTGCTGTCTTACTAAATACCTATTCCTTCCAGGCTGTTCCAAAGTATTATTATTATTATTTAAAATATTTACCGATTTTGTTTATTACAAGATATTTTGTATCTCACGAAGGAGAGTGTTCCATTTGTACTGTTATTTGTATAGTAAATTTATTTATGTTATTATATTATAAATGTTTAGTTAAAAGAATGTCATATTCATAAAGTGACAGAGATCATGAGAAAGAAAAGAAATAGAAATGAAGGTATTTTTTACAAATGATTTTTGTTTTTTTGTTTTTTTATTTTCTTGCACATTTTCATCAGAGTGTAGTGGTCGCGGAAGCCGTGGGGACATCGGGGGCATTAAAATTCTAAGGTAGGATAGGGGGGGGAGGGGTTTATGGGGATATTGCCCCCCTGTCCCCACACGCTTCCGCGGCCACTGAGTCATCATTCCATTTAATTTTTTATGATTGATTTCATAGTTTTCTTAACTCAGGGTTTGATTTATAACTATATGAAAAAACCGTACGCACACAACTTGTACTTGTACTAAAGTAGATAATCATTCTATTTATCACTTCCTGAAAACATATTCCTTCAGAATTTGTAGGAATTTACATAAATACGTAGAGTAATCGAAATTTGAAGCTTGATGCTACAAATGTTGTGGAAAGGTGGATTTTGATCTTGGAAATAAATAAATATTGATGAAATGAATATTATTATAGAAAATTTGCATAAACTTTATTATTCACGCATCTCTTGAAATTGATGGCTGGAATTCACGCCCATTTGTCGCCTTGAACGGATTTTGACCAACTATTTTCTATGCCAACGCTGTCGAAAATTTTGATCTGGGAGCAAAAAAAAAGTCTACACGGCAGCTAAAATTTTTACATTTTTAAGAGTACAAAGTGTTTTTCAACTGACGCCTGAGAATCTGACCGAAAAGCAGCCTGACTGAATTACGAATTACTAACTAATCAACCTCAATCAAGTGAAATATCTAACTACATCTCTACCTAGTGAAAAAAGTCGAACGGAAATCCTACTTTTGGGTAAGGAAAAGAAGATAAGCTTGCACTTTTTCGATTTTCTTGTGACTATTCAAAATAATTTTGATAGAAGAATGATGACGAATTCAAGTGCTACACCGACTACTACCGCGGATTGTAATACGACGACGACGATGACGACCCCTGTAAATCTTCCCCCATCTGGACGTGGCGATGGTGACAACGCTGTTCCAATTTGGACATCCACCCCTCCGACCCCATCCACACCAAGAGTTCAGTTTACCGGAACGGAGATTGATGATCATTTGGATAAGTTGTTGGAATGCCCGGTAAGATTTTCATATGATAAAATGTACTAGGTGGAGTGGTACATGATCTTCATTTTTAGGTGTGCTATGACGTCATTTTGCCCCCAATCATCTCCTGCTGTCGGGGTCATAGCTGTTGCGAAACGTGTCGGGCGTCGGTCCACAAATGTCCGATTTGTCGCGGTGAATTTTCCAATGTGCGGAACCTCTTTGCTGAACAGTTTCTGGAGAAGTGTCAATTCAAGTGTAAGCATGGGTGCACGGTCTGCCTTCCAGGTGAGTCAGTTGCAAGATCATTGGCGGCGGAATTTCTGGGGGGATGCGGGGGCATTGTCCCCCCGGGAAAATCCTAATAAGTCCCCCCCTCTCCTCCCACGTCACAATGTTAATGTCCCCACATGTCCCCCCAACTTCCTCCCCCACTATTTAAAACATTGCAATAAGCTATGTCTAAACTCGACCTCATTTCTTCCAGCCAAAGACTTGACAACACATTACCAGACTGAATGTTACTTCCGGTACGAATATTTTCATATGCTATGCTATGCTTGTTATGCAAATATGGTGTGAATTAAGTATTATGTATGTATTTGTTTGGGTCTACTTTTTAGACCAATTCTCTGCCGAGAATGCGATCGGATGATCCCATTTGACGATTTTCTCCAACATATTGAACTCGTGGACAAGTTGGAACGGCAAAAAGCTTCCGAGTGTAGTACTGGATTTGAAATTGATGAGGCAGATTTGGCTGCAAGTGAGTTGTGCTACAAATCCAGCAAGACTTAATATATTTAATTATAATTTAATTATTTAATTATATATTCAATTATATTTAATTTGTGAATATTAATTAATTCAGATCCGGTATCTCCCGTGGGACGAAGGGTGACGGTGTGGGAGCCGACTTGGATGCATTGTTACGGCGAAGACTATTTTTGTTCTTTGGACTTTAATGGGGAACATTGGTGGATTTGGGTCTCCTCTCTGAATGAAAGTGGCAAGAAACACAAGAGCCAAATAATCCTTTGGAGCAAGCAGAAGGTAAATATACACATTAACTTTCGGCAATGTTTCGGGTGCAAGTGATCACTTGCAAGAAAGTGGTTTCTTGTAGCTACTTTGACCTGCAAGAAATGAACGGCGCAAGAAACTACGCCCCGCCGCTATACTTCATACGGCGCGTGGCTGGATGACGCATATTTCTTGCACTTTCTCCCAGTTTCTTGCACTTTGCATTTCTTGCCTTTCTTACTTTGCCGTACAAGAAATGTAGCAAACCCGCAAGAAACGAAACATTGAAAGTATTCATTTCGAGTTCGCATCGTTAGCAAAAACTAAAGTTTGCAAAACACTTTTGCTTGAAAATTCATTTCCGAACTTGCGCTTCTAGTATGTATTTGCTACGCAAAATATTTTAAAATTTGTGTTGTGATGAGAACATGCGAATTCGAATGAATATCCTGTCCAGCACATCTTCACCTAATATTTGTACTTATCCGTGACCTCTATATCTTTTAGGAGTCTGAGCACACTTACTTTGGAACAATCCATTCCATCCGAACCAAACCGGATGACGTCCTCCAGTCCGGAGAATGTCTCATCCTTACCGAGAAGACCGTCAAGAACTTCATGTACTCGGGAGGAATCGATGTCCTGGTCCGGATCGAGCAGAAATACGTGGTTCCCAAGACGCGGCGTGGGGTCGATGTGCAATCTCCGCTAGAAATCATGAAGAGCCCTTCAAGCAGAACTCAACGGCTTCGGACGACTGGTCAACAATCCTCCAATCCAACGTCTGATCGAGGTGTGCTACAAACTGCGACTTTTTACTTGGCGCAGGCATATTTTCATCGCAGAGATCACGCACAATGTCAGTGTTCCATTAATTCTTGGGCGAGTAGGATTTTGTCCAGCCGTTTTGCCACTAATTTTTGGGCATGTTTTATCCTTGAGACTTTAATGGGGGGGAAAATGGGGTGGGAAAAAATGTTGTGATGCTTACATAAGGATGCAACTTATGAATAATAAATGACAGAAAATATTATATGTACATATAATGCGGGGATTCATGAGATTCGTAAACCTTGCAAATTCGTTAGCTTGCGAAATTGTCCTTGTGAGTGAACGACTTAATTTTAAATTACTCGCAAATTCAGCATTATCTTAATCTCTGTCTCGAATTTTAAAATGTGTAGTTTTTATTTCAACTGGAATTTGTAGATTTTTGATGTTAGTTAAGTGAGAACAAGCAAGATTCGAAATTTGGGGAGCCTTGGAGCTGCGTAAACTTCGCATAAAAAATTGTATGCATTTGCTGCGCAAAAATTCCTGATAGTTCGCAAGCTTGTTTTGCGAATTATAAAATTTACAAAAAAACTGAGTTTCTTTATTAAATCTTAGTAAATCTTAGTGCGAATTATACGAAACTCTCATGAATCCCCTAATTATTTAATTATTTGCATAAATATTTGCGCTAATTGCCGATTTATTTTATTTCAATTAGATGATCAGCTTGTTACCCCGACTCGTTCCACGTTCCGACCCTCAAGTCTGCGGTCAGAGAGCAGAATTCCAATACTGAATCCTCCCCAGACCGGAATTACAGCAGGAGGGGAAACTTCTGACGACGACGGCACCACGTCCAACACGGCTCGAAGAGTGCTGTTCAACGATATCACGACGATACCGTCGAGAGGAGCGGGCGTGTCGGGGACGGCGGGCGACATGCGGTTCCGAATTGGGCGTGGGTATCGACACCGGTACCAACTTCGAAGCCAACCCGAGACGGTCACCATTCCAGAGGAATGATGGCAAACGGGACATCGTATTTCGTCGTAAATCTGATTAAAATATGGGGTTAAAAACTAAGTGATTACCGTACAAGGTAGAATTAGGGCCCTTAAATATGCATGTAGCTTGAACTAACTAGTCTGAATCATTGCTAAAACTTGTATATAAAATGTAAATATGTATATGACCAGGTAAGAAAAATATGAAATTAATGTCAAACTGTGCGTTCTGTATGTGTATCTATCCGAAAATAAATTATCGCAACTACACATTTGCATATGTACAACGTCTCCAATTATCTATGTTCTCAGTGTTTCGGGTGAAAGTTACCACGTGCAAGAAATAAGGGCAAGCACGTGGTTTCTTGCAGGTACTATTTTGACCTGCAAGAAATGCGAGGCGCGAGAAACTACGTCGCGGCGCTGTATTTCGTACGGCGCGTGGCTGGATGGCGCATATTTCGTGCATTTTCTCCCAGTTTCTTGCACCTCGCATTTCTTGCGTTGCTTGCTTTCCAGTGCAAGAAATGTAGCAAGTGTTATAGTTTGATTTACATATATTTCCTTTAATATTCAGCTTCATTACAACATTTTCTATCTATTTTTATCCCTTATCTATCGTCCCCTCTGGTCAAATGCTCTAGATTCCAGCATAATTCTAGGGTAGTCGATACGTTGCGGGGTGCTTGGTCGGCTTTGGTGGCTGGTGCAGGCTTCGCAAGAAAATAAACTGCCAATCGGGCTGAAAGCTTTTCTCATTACTTGGCCAATTTTCCGAAATTTTGGTTTCACTTTTACGCTGTAAAGGACCCTGATAAGTATGGCAAAGCTCTGATATGATTTAAGTTATGCAAATGAGGCTTACATAAAACTATGGTAGGCGGAGGTAGAGTTGGTACGAATTTGACTAACTACCCCGGTGGGAGATGTGGTTAAGGTAGCGTCCACGGTGGGGACGGCGACCCAGCCTTTGTACAAATTCGCTTCGGCAGGGTTCAAATTGACGTCGGAATTTCCCCCGTGAGACGTTGGGAACCGTGTGAATACGGAGGACGGATAGCGAGATCTACATATTTGCATATTTATGTATGTGAGAGAATGTTCTTGTAAAGTACAAAAGTTAACGTAGGATTCGATGACTTGTCACAAAATTCGTCAAAATCAACACATTTTTGATCATTTCTCAGCTCTGGGAATTTATTTTAAAATTCTGAACGACAAATTTGTAGTCGGTGAGTTGATTGATGGAATGGAGGTGAGTTTTTTTGGGCCAGTTTCGAAAAGTCAGGGTTCTTAAACTTGAGATCTCCTCCTCCCTCAAAATCTAGAGTGTGTATTTCTAAAAAATTGACTACCCCTAGCTCTACAAATTTCCAGAATTTTAAAATAAATTCCCAGAGCGGAGAAATAATTAAAAACGGGGTGATTTTGAAGATTTTTTGGGATTTAAGTCATCAAGTCCTACGTTATGGAAATTTTGAGTTACTCGTCCGCCGTAAGTTGAATCTTGAGTAGTTTTGGGCGTTGAGCAAAAATGAAACTCATGTGAAGAGATTCTTCACTGTTTGAGCTGGATCGAGAGTTATCGTTGGAGGCATTCTGCTGCGATAAGGCCGTCACGGCATGGCGACGTTTCTTCCTCACGCGAGAACTTGGTTTGCGTAAATCGGCAGCAATATCCGTCTTGCTGCAATCTCGAACTGATGTGGTTTCAGAGCGACCGACGCAATCCTCATTTCCGTTCGTGATGTCAGACTCGCTCACTTTGTGCTCCAGGATTAAATCGTGACACGGAACGTCTATGTTATAAGCTGTTGCTAATTTAAAAGCTAATAAGAATGGAGGTCTCCCAGTGTATGCTCTTCGATTTTGAGCAAACTAGTGTCAATCGATTGCAAATTTAATTAGTATGAAATTTGCAAAAGGTACGATCTCCCAATGGGCACGTTTGGCAGAGATATTTGCATCTGAAGAGGAAAAAACGGCCCTTAAAGTCGACAAATTTTACACTTTCCAAATTTACTGTGCGTTTTCTCCTCTTTGGATGCAAATATCTCTGCCAAACGTGCTCATTAGGAGATCGTGTCTTTTGCAAATTTCCTACTAATTAAATTTGTGATCGATTGACACTATTAATAATTTGGCCAAAAATCGTAGAGCATACGCTGGGGGACCTCCATTTTTTGATAGGAATAATAAAAATAACATAATGTAAATTCACACCTTCAATTTTTCCCTCTAAAGTTTCTACATCATTTGTCACAGCTTCCAGTGGAACGTTAATGACGTTGTCGTTATTATTAATTTCTGCAATTATGGCCGTGTCGACTATTACTTCATTTCCGGCGTCGAGACCTTCTGGTTCAGCGACGCCGGGTGACGAGGAGATTTCTTCACCGGGTATTTCTTCCGTCAATATGTCGTCACCATTGGAAAAATTATTGGTGCAAATTGAGTCATTATTTTCAAGCTCGTTTGCATTGAGGTCCAATTTCGGATCCGTGTCGTCATTACTTTCTAAATTCCTACAAATCAGAGATCATCTCAATCTCAGATATACCACACCACGCCTACAATAAAACAGGATTTATTTTGTACTTGTGAGACGTTAGGTCAACCGCATTAAGATATCTGCATATTCTAGTTGTCAACTTTTCCAACTTTAAATGAAACGAGGCACTTTTACACTTGTCAAGTGTGAAGACCTGAAATATGTCAGAAGTTTGTTTCAAATGCCTTACCCTCATTTACATAATATATTCTTATTGTTTATATGTATTTACGACCTCTGCTCTGCACATGTCTTCACAATATGACTTCAAATGAGGGGGAGAAATACAGCTTTGATCTTCTAAATTGATAATGATAACTTTTCCGGTTTTAGCCCTGATTTTTGTCTCGATAATTGCTAGCAAAAGGCTCTTGTATGCTGTCTCAGACTCCATTTCAGGAATTTGTTTGGTACATCCTTTCATTATGTTGATTGCCTGAAGATCTGCGAGTAGTCCGGGGATCCCGATGATGTAGGAGCATAGTTTGTGAGTTAGTAGTTTGACCTGGATTTATAAATGTAAATATGTACTTAAAGTAGGAGACAGTATTACCAAAAATTTGCTATTTTTCTGTAGCCGAACCTTTAACTCTTTGGAGGCAGAAAGCTTTGTCGGACTTTCTCCAGAGGAATCCTTGTTAACGGAAAAGTCGCGTATGATTACGACCATGTGCTTCTTTAGTGGGAGAGGAGATTCATTTCTGTAAAATTTTATAGGGATTTATTATTTTTGAAATTTGTTTTTTTCTCTCAACGGAGAACGAAGGTCTCTCAGCGTATGCCCTCCGATTTCGGGCAAATTAGTGTGAATCGATCACAAATTTAATTAGTGTAAAATTTGCAAAAGGCACGATCTCCCAATGGGCACGTTTGGCAGAGATTTTTGCATCCGAAGAGATGAAAACGCTAAGTAAATGTGGAAAGCGTAAAATTTGTGAACTTTGGAGCACGTTTTCTCCTCTTCGGATGCAAATATCTCGGCCAAACGTGCCCATTGGGAGATCGTGCCATTCGCAAATTTCATATTAATTAAATTTGTGACCGATTGGCACTAGTTTTTACCCAAAATCGGAGAGCATACGCTGGGAGACCTCCATCTGCAGTTATTAACTCACATATCCTCTTTATCCACAAGAAATTTATTGCTTGCTCTTGGCGCAGAGACCACTTTCCTCGCTTCATTGACACAGATGAAGAGATTGTTTTCGCTATAATTTTGAACGCATTTAATTTGAATGATACAAATTATACAGATAAATACGTCTTAAAATAGGGTTTTACTCCATCTCAAAAACGGAAGAATCATCGTCCGAGCGGTGCTGTATGTCTGAGACGGAAATGTGATCTACAGGTTTCGCAAGGAATTTACTCTTCTTGCCGGTTTTCTTCGGATGTTTCGCCTTCTTTGATGTGGTTGCTGAAGGGGCATCATCGTCAGGATTCATGGCGTTAAGAGGCGTGCTACTTGGGGGGAAGGGACGTGACTATTTATATTCTAGTGTGTAAGGACACGTGAAAATCTGGTCATTTATTTGTCTATGAATTTCCATGTTCCCGTTCAGAATCTCCATAACGCTTAAATTTTGTGAATCATAGGTCTTGACTGGAATGACGTAACTAAAGTAAATGAAGTCAAATGTGTACCAAAGATATGGTAAAATCCACACTTTTATGAAATATAAAACTTTAAAGTGCATTCGAAAAGTGACACCGACGTGTTTATTTTCTGCTCGCGTTCCTCCATGCATTCATTGATTTATTTATCACGTTATTTGCTCGTGATCAGTGATCAAACATGTATTTATTTACTAACAGATTAGTTTTATGCATTTGCCATTTGCCAATATGGCCGTTATATGTAAATGTAGATCTAGCAACGAATTTAATTTCGCATCACCCAACTTTTTTGCTGTAGTTATCAGCAGCAGCAATGTTGTGGTGCTTGTTTTAATTATCAAGTTAAGCACAGCAGTGTTATTAACACGCAAGCAAACTGAGAACATTATCAACTCTCCAGAAACCTGATTATAATACTTAGGAGACAGACGATACATAGGATAAGGAAACATCGGACGGATAGTTTAATACAAGTTTGGCTTTGATTTATACTGACTAGGTCCAGTCTGTGTCCAAAAACTTGTTCGCGAGAGATGCAAGTCTATTAAAGTGCATTCACTTTTCTGATATTTTACATTACAGCGTTGGTTGTCTCATCAATGGACACCGTAAACAAAAACAGAACGAGAAATGTGAGACTCCTTTTTGAGAAGAAATTACATAAAGGCGACGACATAAACTTGATTGCTTTGTGCTTTGCATTCGTACATATTTATGTATTCACACCAGTCCGATATAGATAACTCAACCTTTGACAACATACATGTCGAGTTGAACAAACTTTAATAGCATTATCAACCAGTGTAAAATGTTTAAGATGATCTTTGTTTGCTTTTTGGCAAGATGGGTTTGTAGCCTTCAGATAATTATTGTACCAAGTTAGTTGGCTTCATGAGTTGACCGTGTTATCTGTAAAAGCAAGACGTTTGATACGTATTTACATATTTACATACGACTTATTTAGGATTAATTTAGTACACTGTTGGCACTAGAAAGAGACGCACATGTTGTTGGGTTTGCTTGCTTGGTCAGCAAAGATCTAACTTTAATTTGGTCTTGACATTGACAAATTCAGCTCCAGATTTACCCAAAAATGGGTGATGCAAGGATTGGTGGATCTTTCTCAGAGGACGTTCCCACGGCCTGGGCGAAATCACATCATCACAGATTTGAGCAACTATTGGACACCGGATTCTTATCAGATTTGCAAATATGCGTCGGGGAGAAAGTTTTCCATGCGCATAAAATCATTGTGGCGACGGGATCTAAGATTTTGTATGAAAAAGTTTGTAAAAACGAGTCGGGAAAGTATATCGTTCAGGAGGATGTAGATCCTGTAATTTTCCATGCTTTTCTCAAGGTATAAAAGTCATATTGTTGTATTAATTTGTTGAGATATTATTGTATTAAGAAGGATGTTCAGTTTCTGTATACAGGATTGACCTATGACCTGAAGATGCGACATGCCCTTCCACTCTTGAAGTTGGCTGTTTCTTATCAAGTGATAGATTTGGAAGAGAAGTGTCGCTCCATGTTGAATGAGGACTTGACGGATGAGACGGCGATTGAGATTTATCAACAAGCTGCGCATTACAGGGAGGATGACTTGATGGAGAAAGCGCTTTGGTACATCTGCAGGTAAGGCGTATGTATGTACAAAAGCGTTAATGTAGGACTCGGTAACTAGTGGCCAAATTAGCACATTTTTAATCATTTCTGAGCTCTGGGAATTTATTTTAAAATTCTGGACGACAAATTTGTAGAACAGGGAGGGAGTTGCCAATTAAAAAAAATATACACTCCAGATTTTGACAATTTTTGAAGGATGAGATCTCAAGTTTAAGAAGCCTTCAGAAAAATTGGAACTCGTAGAAACTTGGACTTAAAATACTCACCAGCATTCTACTCATCAAATTACTTACTACAAATTTGTCCCCCAGAATTTTAAAATAAATTTCCACAACCGAAAAATAATTAAAAAATGTGCTAGTCCTACGCTAAATATAAAATATGTACCAATTTTCCTCGTAATTGACCTGATGATGATAATTGACGGACAGGAATGCTTGGAGCATTGTTGAATCGAATGACTTCACAAATCTAACCGTTGAAAATTTGACGCGACTTTTACGCTCTGAGAAACTCCTTGTTCTTAACGAAACTCAATTGGTTCGAGGACTTTTCAGGTGATTGTTTTTTTTTCCTGAATTTTGCACGAATTTAAATAATTCACCAAAAATAACTACGCATAAAAATAGTTGGGCCAAGAAAGAATGCGGTCGACGAAAGGAAAAAAATATGTCTGTGGAACGACTTGTGGTTGAGTTATCTCGCTGGATATGCTGGGACAGGATTGACCCTGACAAGTGCGAAGGCTCGGATTCGGTTCAGTTGAAAAAATTGGTATTTTATTTTTGAAAAAATTTACAAAAATAAAATTTTTACGCCATTTGTCCTTATTTTAATTTAGTACAACGATTATCACACGCTGGGAGATGATAACATATTAAGTCCCAAACGGAAATGCAAATTTACTCGGAAATACTTTGAAGATGACGATAGTTCTTATTTGATCAGCAGATTTCCTCAGAAATTTGCGTACTGCACTGATAACAGGAATGCCGACCCAGAAATTGTCAAGTATGAGTATTAAATATTTCCAAAACTTGGTATTGATAATTTTTTATCTGAAATTCTCATCCAGATTTAAAACGGATATCACAATTTGCCTCTTGAGTATCGGAATTCCAGCGTATTCTCAAACCTGCCAAGATTTTCATAATGTGAAACTCGAAATTTGGGAAGATGTAGATGACACAAAATCCGATGGAAAAATTGTTATTTCGGAGAAAGTCCCCCACTCTAAAAACATGCATCATCTGAACATCGAAAAACCTTATAAAATCCGGAAAGACACGTGGTACTGCGTATCTGGGACAATTACTGTACGTAGTTATTAATTAATGCGTGTATATTTTGGGTACTTATCTTCTCTCTTATCGAACAGGGCACTCCTGGCTATGGAAATATGGGAGGAAAAAGTGTTCATCACGTGAAATGCAGCTATCCCAACGGAGGAGAAGCAAATGTCAAGTTTGAATTTAAATCGGGGGGAGGAGGACGTGACGAAATTGGACAAATTGACGAATTTTGTTTCAAATTGGTGGAACATTAGAAACTCATCATATATTTCAACTTATATATTTAACAATTTAGCATATGAGTATTGCCTTACTTATCGATTTGCTTATCAATCTATTAAAATACTATATTTATTTATAAATAAGTTGTAAATACAGTTTTGAACATTTTTAATTATAATAAAATAAATTCCATGCAAAATTGAAATTGCATGAATTTGAGTAGAAGGACTAAATCTTGCGCACGGCAATTGCCCAATTCTGCATGAACATCAAATCTCAAAGTCGTCGCCAACTTTATATACGAAAAAAAGTGCTCCGAAATTGCACATCCAAACCAAAAACCAAACCTCATTTTATATAATTTCACTTTCAGTTCTTGTTTGCATAAATATTACGCAAAGTAATTAACTTACTGTTCGGAAATTACTAATTATTGACTGTTTTGCTGAGTGTGCAGATTGGACTATGTATTGGACATCCGTGAAGTGATTGTATAGTGACTGACTAATTAATTGAATAAGTTTAGTTTTGCTCTTTTTTCACTGACTAGTATCAGTTTATTAATTTAATTTAATTAATTAGAAAATATAGTACATTAGAGTTAGTTAGCGAGAACAGGTGGGTATTTTTTTCTAGTTGTCATTAATTTAAAGGGTGAATAATTTGTAATCATCCTGCACTAATTAATTTTATTGTTTCAAGGACAAGGATGTCGTTCCGCCGACCAAAGAAACCCATCCGACCTCGGGTGGTTGCTTTAACAGCGGATTCGGATGAGGACGAGCCTATGCAAGTAGATTCGCCGCCCCCTCCACCAGTTTCGACGAAAGAAAGAAGCAATAATGGTCAAGTTGGTAGCAAGCTGTCATTCGACAACGACGAAGCGATCAGCTTCAACAAGCCTTCAAAAAGCAAGAAAGGGGAAAAATCCTCCTCCAAGGCGGCCGCCCTCCTCAGTTTTGACGACGACTTGGATGGGGAGGAAGAAGGAGAAGTCTTTCAAGTAAAAAAGTCATCCGTTTCAAGGCGCCTAATGAAACAGAGGGACAAGGAAAAGAAGGGAACTTCTTCGTCATCATCGTCTAAATCCAAGAATCCTTTCGGTTCCTCGACCAATCAGGAGGAAAATTCGACGAAATTGAAACTCCAAGTGGACGGGTTTGTTGCCCAGCTAAAAATAAAGAAGGAGCCAAACGAGGAAAATGTGAAACCAGTGATAAAACTGGAGAAAGATTCCATCCGTGTTTTGAACGGGAGAGAGGCTGAAGCCCTTCACATGGAGTCGGATGATGACAATGAAGACGACGACAACGAAGAGAACGGAAGTGCAAGTTATGGACATAAATTTCGAAGACCGGCGGCCGGTGGTGGAGCCGCAATTCATGATGCGGTTCGCAGAGCACTAGCACAAGGTCAAATTCCGGACGCTAATCTTATCCATGAGGCGAGAAAGAGGAAACAGATGGCTCGTGAGATGGGGGGTGGAGCAGGGCCTGAGTTTGTCCCGGTGGATAATGTCGACAGGTATGTATATCTGCCAGCATTAATTTATTAATTTGATATCTTTAATAGTAAATGATTGATAATTTGTCTATAAAGATTGAAGAAGGAGAAAGGAAGACTCGTTCGCGAAGATGATGACAACGATCAAAGTGACGAAGAGCGCCTGGATTTTTCATCCGCTACGAATGCTGCTAAAATTGATAGGGATAAAAGAATTGAAGATTTCCAAGCAGCTCAAGTTGAAGGTATGATGCACTTCGAATGTATTTAAATATAGTTAAATGTTCTTTAACTGACCGTTTGTAAACTTTTTCATACAGGATCAGACAACGATTCTGACGGTGAACTCGACGAATGGGAATCCCAGCAAATTCGTAAAGGAGTGTCTCAAGCAAAGGTTAGTTGAATTTAATAATTTTCTGCAATTTATTTGAAAAATTATTATTTACAAATAATTTTTTTTTAATTTCAGATGCACAATGTGGCAAAAGAAATTCTTCATCAAGGTTATCTTGATACTGGGTCTTCACAACTTTCCTATTATAATAATAATTCAGATGTACCCACTGGCTTCTCGTTCTACCCACCTGTTCAAAATTCAGAACCAAAGAAGAAAGGAAAGACTCAAGCGTTTGTTGAACAGACCCAAAAAATTGCAAGTATTGAAGAAATTGTGGGCGGAAGCAAGAAAATAACTCCTGAACTGATTTTGAAGCAGATGTCAGATAGGTAAAAATTTCAGAGAACTTAAACTTATCCATCATCTCAATGTTACTACTTGTAAACTAATTCATTTTTGTTTTTGACTAGATTACAAAGGCTAAAATTTTCTCGAGATCGTAATGCGGGTGAATTGAGTCGTGTCCTGGCGGATTTACAACTTGCAGAAAAGGAATTGAACGAGGCGACGGACGTCAAATCTGATCTAAATTCGCGATTCATTTTGTACCAGAATCTAAAAGGGTAGGTTTATCAGCATGGTCGAAATTCTCGCTGAAATCTGACCTAATCAATTGTCCTAGAAATTTGCCGTACAATCCCGCAGATTTCAGCGAGAGTTTGCATCATTAAATTACACGTTTCGATGAATTATATCGATAAATATTACTTCTTTCTCACATAATTACTTTTGATTGTAGGTATGTCACTGACTTGGTAGACTGTCTGCGTTGTAAGGTAAGGTAGATAGATGATTATTATCGCCCCAATGCCTCCACATCTTAACTTCAAATGATACCTGATTATAGCTGATTAATGATTCAACTAGCGGCGAATTTCATAAAATTTGTAACCAAATAGTGGACTGGTCAAACAGAGTAGCGCGTGATAATCGTTCGCTTTATGTGTATACATAATTATTGTCTGCATAATCTTTGGTTATTTAATCATGCCAAGAAGTTTCCAAACCTTTAATAATCATTAATTTATTACGCGAGCATGGGCATCGTACCAGTCTGTGGGTCAGAATTTAATACATTTTCTTTTTATAGGTTCCCGAGGTCGAGAACTTGGAGCAACGGATGCTCGACTTGATGAAATCACGACGAGAGAAATTTGCCGAGCGGAGGAGACAAGACGTCAGAGATCAGACTGAAGAAGTAGCTGCCACGATTAATATCATGGGCAATGTACCTGTCACAAAACCACCGCCCAGTAATCCTGAGCGAACTCGAAGAGCTGCCGAACGAGAAGGACGTCGCACAAGGAGGAGAAGATTAAGGGAAAAAGAAATGCAGCCAGGAATGCCACGCAAGGACGGTCTGAGTTCGGATGACGAAGAACCAGACATTGAATTTAAGGCACATTACGCTGCGAGAGGTAAGTCGTCCAAATATTTGCATTCATAGCCAGCATTCCTGCAAATTCTGTTATCTATTTATTCCAGAAAACATTGTTGGTTGCACGGAATCAATCTTTGAAGATGTTCACGAAGATTTTGGAACGATGACAGGGATTCTTTCTCGATTTGAAGAATGGAGAGAAAATGATTTCGATGCTTACAAGGAATCCTATGCATACATGTGTTTGCCAAAGTGTGTTGCTCCACTTACAAGAGTACAGTTGATTGCGTGGGACCCTTTACGAGTATGTTTACATAACTGTTTTAAATAATAATAAGAGGATTTGTTAATAACCATAATAATATTTTGTAGGAGGGATGTGACTTTTTAAAGCAGCCTTGGATGAAGTCTCTAATTTCATACTCGTATCGTCAAGGAGAGTCAATTGAGGAGTTGAGCAAAGATCCGGATTCCAGACTGGTTCCGTCTGTCGTGGAGAAAGTGGTTCTTCCTTGGATTGGACGTGAGTATAATGGATGGCTTGGTGTCAATGTTCATGATATTAAAGTACACAATTAATCGTTCAGGAATCGTGGAGGCTCGATGGGATCCAATGTCTGGATGTCAAACTCGAGGACTAGTTAACGTGCTCAAACGACTTATTGACGAATATTCCATAAGTCCAAATAGTAAGCCGATGCATTCAGTGTTGGAGATAGTCGTGACACGTTTGAAGGACTCCTTGGAGAATGATGTGTATGTGCCTATCTATGCTAAATCGTAAGTTGCAATCCATTTTATTACTATTTTTTCATGTAATCCTTTCTAATGTATTTGTTGCTGTTTCCAGAGCTTTGGCAAATAGCTTTACTCCAGCGAGTGTATTCGTATCTCGACAATTTTGGTCTAGTGTCAAGTTGTTGGATAATATGAGCAAGTGGCAAGGGCTTCTTAGCGACCGACCTCTTCAGGCCCTTGCGTTGGACGCATTACTGACGAGATACACGATATTGGGGATTCGAGTAGCGTCAGAATTGTCAGAAAGTGTGGAACGTGCAAAAGGGGTAACAATTTTTTTTTGTATTTGGATTTGCTAATCAGCCACATTCAAATTAAATTGCACTTTATGTTACATGTTAATATTTTTGTCAGGCTGTCAATGTACTTCCTCGGGCGTGGCTTTCTCGCGAGAATGAAACAGACATCCCTAATGGACTACAGCAACTGTGTCGATGCTTAGTTTCCCAAGTTCAATCAACTGATTGTACAGTTGCTGCAAATAGGTATAGTTAATAGTTATTATAACGTCATTAAAAGTAAACTTGATTAGCATAATATCCAATTAACTTGTTTCTTCTTTTGCAGAATTGCCATTCCTGAAATATCCAATATTCTAAAAACTATCGGATGTAATGAAGAAGCTACACTAATTCTACGAAAGTATTCTTAACAGGACATATTCCCCTTATTGACGATAAATAATAAGACTATAAAATATTTGTTTCCCTATTATTATAAATGTAGCTTGCCTGATCAAATGTCAACTTTTTGAAATAAAGTTATAAATTATACAGAATTGTAATCCAACATAATTTGAAAATATGATCACAAAAAGTACAAATCTGTATATTCCGGATTCAAGTATTTCATAGAAATCCACACATTTTATTTCATCGAGTCGACTCGGTTCCCAAAACAGAAGATCGGGGACACTACGGAATTCTCTTAAAAGGCTCGCTCGACTTTTTCCTTGAATGATACGAAGAGTAGCTACACGGTCAGTCAGTGTTGCATTCTTCTATACTTTCTCCACCACTCCCTCCCTCCTCATGAATAGCGTCGCTTTTTTCCATTTGTACATATCCATACATACGTTATGCATGAGGCGGACGCTGAATTTAAGGGATTGAATGAATACGATGAAAGTTAGCACATGCAAATTTACTTTTTCCGTATCTATCAACTTTACAACTCTCCGTTATCTTCATTTCCTCCCTCCAGTCCACTATCTGGCAGAGTTCCACTACTCGAAACTATTTGATCACCCAGCCACCCATCCATCCATCCAGAGAAGAATCCCAGCTTTGTCATTGCTTCCTATTGTTTAGCCTCCCCACTTCACTTCACTTCTTCCCCTGCAGAAGAAGAAGATGAAGAGCGAAGCATCCAACCACGTTTCTCTGTTTTGTTAAACAACAACTTCCTTCCAGAAGAAGAAGAGGAGAGAAGAGAGAGTGAAAGCAGCTTTCACCACCAAACCAACACACATATTTATTGGGGGAAAGTCTATACGGTATGGTACCCTCTTTCTCTTCTCACGGGTAAAGTTACTACCCGCAACAACACAGCGTTTTCTCCTCTCTTCTTACGACGAGGACGACCATATCATCACAATACCATTCTTTCTTCGCCTTTTGCGTTATGTTGCTGAACGAAGGAACGAACCCGTGAAACTTTTGTTGGCAGAGGAATACTGTGGAAGTTCGCTTTAACAAGGGGACATAGACCACGTCTTACCTTCTGCTTTAACACGAACTTGTATGTACGGTACGACTCATGGTCGCAAGGAACTCTTGAGAAGTTGGGAAAAAGTGATCGTGGTGTGGTAGCGAGTGAGCGAGTGAGCGTTTGTTGGCAAAATAATTCTCATCAGTCCAACTCTGTCCGTCTTCTTGGAAGGATCTCTCGCTCCGGATTTGACTTATCTACTTGCTTTCTTTCTACTTACACGGTATTTACACGGTGTGCTTTTTTGCAAGCAATTCGACTGGTGCGTGAGGAGAAGACACCTCACAGTGAAATCATCCATCCACTCACGCAATATTGATTTTACTTACCGTGGAAGAAAATAGAGTGGAATTTGGTCTGATCAAAGATATAAAAAAGCAGGACTTTATAAATTATTCAACCACTTAAAAGACTAAGAAGAAGATGCAGTAGCGAGGGAGGAAAGCGTCCAACTAAAAAAATTGACTTTATGACTCCTTCTTGAGTGGGATGCAGAGTAGATACACGTTTGGTTATCTTCCTAATAAAAAGTTATATTGACAAGTAGGTAGAGAAGAGAAAAGTAGGATTTTGCGACGAATTTTTGATCCGCATACGAAATAATGGAGTGGAAAAGTGGAGTGATTTTTATTCTATTCGTGGTAACGTTCCTCCTCATTAACACGGCTGTGGTGGAGGCAAAGAAAAAGCAGCATAAGTTCGATGGCGACTTTGAATTTGCGGATGAGGTAAGAAGTGGTATTTGCAAATTTTTTTGCGCATTAACTAATTAGGTAGGTACTAATTGTAGTTTAGTAATTGTGGGACAAATTGTTACCAAATATCGCAGAATCATTCATGTCTTCCAATGAATTTCTCTATTATTATGTCAATTTCAACGTGACATTTATGATTGCATTCCATTGTACGACCAGTGGCCGCGGAAGCTGTGGGGACATTAACATTGTAGGATGTGGGGGAGGGATGGGTTTATATAAGATGCACATCGAATACCCGTGGGGGCATTGTCCCCCCGCTTTCCGTGGCCACTGATTGTACGACAGCTAACTATGTATGTACCTAAGCGCAATTTCCTCGAAATTGCTTCTGTCCATTGAGCAAAAAATACTTGAACGTCTTCTGTACTTGGTTTCTTGCTAATATTAAATTAAGAATTTACTTATTGCTCCTGGCACCTGGCGTAAAAAAATATTTGCGAATGAAATGAATGCCACTACTACTCGCTTATTTTATTCACCCACAATAAAAGCTTATGAGGCAGAAATTATTGAGATTATTATTGTCAGAATGATTGCCATTTGGCACTTCATACTCATTTTGCTGTATGTACAGTATGAGTAAGAATATTGATTTTGATTCCAACCGTGTGGTTTAATCGGTCTGGTCTAATCAGGCATCTGGCTTGTGTATATTTACATAGAAAGAAATTCTATTCGTCCGTCCGAAAAGTTTTTTTTGTCTCCAATTCCAGGAAGTGCATTATTCTTATTCCTTTCAAGAATGAAAGAGATTTTAAATTTTGATACGGTGAGCTTATGATTAATTCTGAATTCGAGACTGTGAAATAATAATTTCTGTGATTTGTTAGTAGATTGTTACTAAATAAAAAGGTTGATTTGATAATGACCATGAACTGAGCAGTGGCCGCGGAAGCTGTGGGGACATTAACATTTTAGGAGAGGGGTTTATATGACATGGGCAGATGATGCGGACATCGAACAACCGTGGAGACTTTGTCTCGCTGTCTGCACACTTCCGCGGCCAATGGTGACGAAATGCACGATACGATTCTTCTCTTGACTTGGGCAGACTAGGAATAATGATGAGACGCAATCTAAAATTGCAGTGACAATACCATCCTTGACGTGCATTTTTGAAATGATGAGCTACATAACAATCACTCTTCACCATCATCTTGAGAGGGAGTCAAGAATGGAGTCGTCTCATAATTATAGTTAGCTCAGAGATGAATGTATGTATGTATTTAGTCTGTCGTGCATTTACCTCCACAGTCAGTGTCAAGCAGCAGGTGAACAATTTTGAATGTGTGGTGTCTGTCTAGATAAATAAACAAGGTGAAGGGTTTCGTGTCCCTTTTCTGCACGGAATTAGCACACTCTAATCTATTTATGGTTAGGTTTGAAGATCAAGTAATATTAAAACGCAGGTTAGAAATGTGTAATATGAGATCTCGTGGTCAGTGTTTCATTTCTTGCGGGTTTGCCACCCACGTTTCTTGCCCTGCAGAACAAGCCATGCAAGAAATGTGAGGTGCAAGAAACTGGGAGAAAGTGCAAGAAATATGCGTCATCTACTGCTTCATTTGCTCAGACTCCTCAGCCACGCGCGTATGAAGGAAGGAATAGCGGCGGATTTCTAGCGCCTTGCATTTCTTGCAGGTCAAAATATGTAGCTGCACGAAACCACTTTCTTGCAAGTGGTCATTAGCAGCGGAAGCAGAAGGATATTGCCCCCCCAGAAATTCAGCATAATTTTATCTTCTTCCCCATATTAATAGTCCGTCCTCCTCCAATCCCACATTGTCAATGTCCCCACATGTCCCCCCAACATCCCCCGCCCATGCTCGTGATATATTTTATTTCTTCCGTTTCTGCCCATGATGATGATGCAATTCAGTTGATTGAATTCCGTATGAGTGAGGTACGAATTTCAGTTTAGACTTTCCGTTCTCTAACCAATCCTCTCATGAAAATGTAAGCGCGGGCAGAGTTGGCTGGTGGCTCCTGTTAAATCAAAGTCGTTACTGGTATGCAAAGTCATGTAAATGTTGGTCATCAGTTATTGTGCTGAGGAGCTGGCTGTGCTGCTGTGAGCTATCTTGTTGCACCACGTATCTCGGGCAGGTTGTTCTCCCACCCACCGACCGAGGTGCATTCGGTCGGAGTTTATGATGAATAATTCATGAAGACAAATACATATTTCCAAGTGGCAGAGTGAAGTTCATTTGTTATATGGCCAGCCAGACATAAAATGTGCTCCCAATTTGTGTGGTTTGCTGACTCTGCAATCAAAACACAAGTACAACAAACAATGTTGGTTGGTTGGGCCAGAATTTCAAAGTAATTTGAAATTTGATTATTAATTTACTCACTTCACAGCAAGAAGAAGCTCCATTTTTAGGGCGTGATTGCTTATTCATTTCACTGACCGAATGGTGGAGTATCCAGATTAAAATATTAATTGCAAAGAGTTTGCAGAATGTCTAAAAGCGGAATTATTACGTGGGCACGAAACAAAACCCTTGCATTAATTCCCTGCAGAAATATCGGGTCATCTTATCCGCACATGTACAGGTTTTTTTTCTTGCGGGTTTGCTACAATTCTTGCACTGTGAAGAAAGAAATGCGAGGTGCAAAAAACTGGGAGAAATGCGAAGTGCAAAAACGGCAGCAAATGCTAAAAGGCGAGATGCAAAAAAATGCAAGAAATGCGAGGTGCAAAAAACTGGGAGAAATGCGTAGTGCAAAAAAATTCGAGAAATGCGAGGTGCAAAAACTGCAAGAAATGCGAGATGCAAAAAACTGCAAGAAATGCGGCGTACAAAAACCTGCAAGAAATTCGAAGTAAGAAAAATTGCAGGAAATGTGAGATGCAAAAAAATGCAAGAAATCCAAAGTATAAAACACTGACAACTGGGAGAAAGTGCAAGAAATATGCGCCATCAAGCCACGCGCTGTATGAACTACAGCGACGAGACATAGTTCCTTGCGCCTTGCTTTTTTTGCAGGTCAAAATCCCTACCAGAAACCATTTTTTGCCATTATTTCTTACACGTGCTTACTCCCACCCGAAACACATGTACCAAAGCAATGTCATGCGGTTCAGGTTTGATTTTTCCGACGTCCAGAATTTTTTCCATGAAAAATCGGGTATGCATCCGATTTTTAGTAAACACAGGGATTTGTATTTGCGTAATTTGTGTTATTAATGTCATAAATATATCATCCCGTATGGGGTCCTGGTTGGCAGTTGGAATTGCAAGCAGCGTTTATTACGTCGGACCAATAATGGTTCATTCCTATTTCAATCTGTCCATGGGCCAACGTGAAGTAAAGTAGAATGCAAAGGCATGTCATTATCCCACCAAGTTGGCAAAACCATTAATATGCCCAGAAAGTTTTATATTGTAGCCTTTTCCTTCGATGCCAGTAGATTAGTGAGCTGGTCATTTTAATTGAAGTGCAGAGGGTTTGCTGGTCTTACAGTGGCCGCGGAAGTTGTGGGGACATTAATTTTGTAGGATAAGGGAGGAGTGGGTTTATATGTATAAGATGGGATGGGATCGATTAACCTTGGGGGACATTGTCCCCCCTCTTCCGCGGTCACTGTGCTTTGTATGCACATGCATGGACTGGACTGGAACTTGACAGACTGTGTAATTTTTGTAAATTGCATGCCACACTAGAACTTGACGATCACACAATCGAGTATAAAACTGGTTTTGAAGCCAACAATCGTAAACTTGTCATAAGAGGAGGAGGAGATATGATAAAGCTTGCCTTGCCCAACAGTGGCCGCGGAGGGTGTGGGGACATCGTGGAGGGAGGGGTTTATATAACATGATGGGGATACTGTCCCTCCGTCCCCACGCTTCCGCGGCCACTGGCCTTCCCCAATGAATGATAGGTACCTTTCTGATACTTTAGTGCACAAGTTTAAACGCAAGTCTGGATAGATTTGGTTCTCAAAAAGCCGATGAATAACTATACATTTCATTATTTTCTGGGAAACCACCGAAGTAGAAGTCCAATATTATGCGAAAGTGGATTTGTTTGTACTCGATGCAATTTCGCGAGCCGAGCAAACCCGCATAAAGCTCCGTATACTTTCGAAAACCTCAATTTGTTCTCATTGGCCTTGGGAATGAAAGGGTTGATATAAGTAGAAAATTATATGTAGTGGTTCTATAGATGACACTGCATTCCTGAAAATGGGGAATGTTCCCAATGTGCCTGTCACAGGTAATATATCACCGAGATCAAGGTCAACATTTGCCTGGAGAAAAAATTCGGTGGAATGATCTGCGCGCGTTGGCTGGCTGGATTCTTCTGTGGTTGGATTGATCTATCCGTCCGTCCGTCCGGATTTCGGTATAGCCTTTAGTTTGATGATGGCTTTTATCGCTTTGTTCCTCACTGCATAGGAGAGAGGAGAGTCGTTAGTTAGTTCGTTAGTGGGATGGTGATGGTCATGTGAAAGTGCAGTTATATTCATAGTTCGCTAGAAATGTGCTGAAATGGATGGAGCCTTTGTGTCCAATATTGTCCGGGGAAGGCAGGATGAGACTGGGCAGGCAGAGGTGGGCAAAATATTTGGGAAAAATGAAGTATTTTTAGCTAGTTTTGGATTTTCAGGACAAAATGATGAAAATCTGTGTGAATAAGACAGAACTCATACGAAAATAGCTAATTAAATCCTACCAAAAAGCAGAGGAGGGCAATATACTTTGTAAAAATGGAGTATTTTGAGCTCGGTTCTTCCCAGGATTTGAATTTCCTAAGGCTGTTACACCCATGAAAAGACGAAAATCTGCCTGGAGAAGACAACAATCATACGAAAATACAAGTTTTCTGAAGAAATTACCTTTTTACCGCTGTCAAAATACAGTTTTCACTATGTTTTTAAGAAATAAAGTATTCTGACATTGATAAAAAGCCAATTTCTTCAGAAAACTAGTATTTTCATTTGATTATTGTCTTCTCTACATAGATTCTCGTCACTTTTGGGGGTGTTCCAGCCCCTCACCCTAGGAGAAGAACTGAGCTAAAAATCCTGAATATTTTGCCCACCTCTGCCTACGTTATGGGGCGACTACATCTACTTTCCCTCAAGACAACAATGGAGGAGTGGTGATGGGAATGAGGGAGCGAGGAAGAAATGATACGGACGGATGTCGATGAATGATGATGATGATGAAAACGATCATCAGAATGAGGATAACGGCTATTCGTTCCACGCTATATATTGCAAAGATTAGATGAAATCATGGAATTGCTTTGAGCATTCTTCTCCACTCCGGCCGGGTTGCGCTGATTTGTTGCCCGTCCTTCACTCCTTTACTCGGGTTGTTTGGTTTTCGTGATGGTTGCGAACAGATAGTGGCCGCGGAAGCTGTAGGGACACGAGGGGACATTAACATTGTAGGATGGGGGGAGGGAGGGATTTATATAAGATGGGGAGATGATGCGGACATCGAACAACCCTGCATGGGGACATTCCCCTCTGTCCGCACCCTTCCGCAGCCACTGTTCTTTTGGTATTATCATTACTATGAAGCATGTGCATACAGTGACCGCAGAAGCCAAGGGGACATTAACGTTGTAGGATAGGGGAGGGAGGAATTTATATAAGATGGGGAGATGATGCGGACATCGAATACCCCTGCATGGGGACATTGTCCCTCTGCCCCCCCACCTTCCGCGGCCAATGGTCGTGAAATAGGTAGGACCTAGAAAGGAGGCGAACGGAGCACTAATGAGCACAAGTCTGGCTGAATTGCAGCCTATTTTCTCCTTGCACAATGCACACATACAAATCTCTCCGCTTTCTCCATCACATCACGAGGAAGATGATTGCCATTTCTTGTGGGAAAATGGTCTCAAAAGAGCAAGAGAATTTTGTAATACGTCTCAAGGGAATTGTTGTTGTACATAAAAGAGACGAGGTTTTTTGAAAAGTCTCAAATTTTGAGGGAACTTTTGGTTTGGTCGAATTTTCAATAAGACAGTCAACTTTGTGAAATGTTCTTTGGTATGAATACATATTTATGTAATTTGGGTGACATTTAGTAATACTATTGTAGTGATATTTGGTTTACGTCATCATTTTCGGGGACCAAAACTGACGGGATTTCTCTGCTCTGACTGCAATTTGCATGACTTTTGGTTTTGATTTTCTTCTATTGTATGTTTTTCTGTGAGGTTGATGCAATTTTTTTTCTCAAGAGGAAACAGTGCCTGATTTGAATCTGTTTGTTATACCAAAACACGAAGGGAAAAGGGTATAAAAACAGGGGTATTTTATTTGTATTTACAGTGTAAATTTTACACTGGTAAATAAATGTCAAATATAGAAATACTATTAATGCCGCATTATTACCAGAGGACGGATATGTATTTATTTTTAACTTTTTCATTTGATGACGACAGACAATTAAACTTTGTCGGTGTGTTCCTTAAATCTTATCTAGGATAAAAATTTCAAAATATTTTTTACGTATTGTTACATATTTCTAAGTTTTCAGATAAATAATTCCAATATAATTGAAAAATACGTAAATCTTATAGATATTTTTTTATAAAATACATGTATTTTGTAAATATTTCAGCGAATTTTTACACGATTTTTTTTGCTTAAAGAAAGCGAATCACAAAAAAATCCTGAGCATTATACATATTTTGCGAAAGAATGCTTATTTCGTAAATATTTTGACCCTTTTTTGGTAAATACATATCCGCCATTTGCGCATTATATACGAACTAGCTAATAAGCCCGTCTTCGCCGGGCGATAAATTTCATACTTTGAATGCCTGTCCGCAACGGGAGTAAATTAAATTAAGATAAATTGCGTAATTAGCTAGAAAGAATCATGATAGTGATTGGTGGTGGTAATCGGGAAGTGCTAAAATTGGCGCATGTCCAAAGGAACTTTTATACTCTCCCATTACATAACTGTACCATCCTAGTAAACCCACCAGCCCAGCAAACCCTTCAGCCAAGTAAACCCATCACCCCAGGAAACGCACCAGTCCAGTAAACCCTCAGCCTAGTAAACGCACCAGTCCAGTAAACCCTCAGCCTAGTAAACGCACCAGTCCAGTAAACCCTCAGCCTAGTAAACGCACCAGCCAACCCATCAGCCCAGTAAACGCACCAGCCAACCCATCAGCCAAGTAAACCAGTCAGCCCAGTCAACGCACCAGTAAACCCATTAGCCCATAAAACGCTGCAGTCCAGTAAGCGTAGCAGCCCAATAATTGCAGCAACTCAGTACATACGCCACCAACCTGTCGTCATGTTCAAATGCCGGTCGTATACCTAGACGACTTATTACTGCATTTCAAGTCGTTTTTTGCAATACGTCTTGTCGTGGCATCTTTAACTTGAAATGCAAGACGACTGGCAAGCCCATTTGCTATTGCATTGAAGTCGATTCTTGCAATACATCTTATCTTCGTCTGCTTAACTTGAATTGCAAGAGCATATGCAAGATGACTTGAAATTCAATTGCACCTCATTTTGCACTTCATCTTGAAACTACGAAGTGCAAGAGTCGAGGTGCAAGATGAGGTGAAATGCAATTGCACTTCATCCTGCACCTCATCTTGCACTTCATCCTGCACCTCATCTTGCACTTCATCTTGCACTTCAACTTGAAACTACGAAGTGCAAGATGAGGTGAAATGCAACTGCACTTCATCTTGCACTTCGTCTTGCACTTCGACTTGCACTTCGATTTGCAACTACGAAGTGCAAGAGTCGAAGTGCACAATGAAGTGCAATTGCATTTCACCTCATCTTGCACTTCACTTGAAACTACGAAGTGCAAGATGAGGTGAAATGCAATTGCACTTCATCCTGCACTTCGTCTTGCACTTCGACTTGCACTTCGACTTGCACTTGGACTTGAAACTACGAAGTGCAAGATGAGGTGAAATGCAATTGCACTTCATCTTGCACTTCGTCTTGCACTTCAACTTGCACTTCGATTTGAAACTACGAAGTGCAAGAGTCGAAGTGCAAGATGAGGTGAAATGCAATTGCACTTCATCCTGCACTTCGTCTTGCACTTCGACTTGCACTTCGACTTGCACTTGGACTTGAAACTACGAAGTGCAAGATGAGGTGAAATGCAATTGCACTTCATCTTGCACTTCGTCTTGCACTTCAACTTGCACTTCGATTTGAAACTACGAAGTGCAAGAGTCGAAGTGCAAGATGAGGTGAAATGCAATTGCACTTCATCCTGCACTTCGTCTTGCACTTCGACTTGCACTTGGACTTGAAACTACGAAGTGCAAGATGAGGTGAAATGCAATTGCACCTCATCTTGCACTTCATCTTGCACTTCAACTTGAAACTACGTAGTGCAAGAGCATATGCAAGAGCTTGATAACCAATTTTCGGATAACACCTTTAACCAACCAAGATAACCAGAATAACCACCCATAGATATCTACCTACCACGATAACCATCGATCAAGATAACCACCCACCAAGATAACCTTCCATCAAGATAACCGTCCATCAAGATAACCACCCACCAAGATAACCATCCATCAAGATAACCACCCACCAAGATAACCACCCACCAAGATAACCATCCATCAAGATAACCACCTTCTGGTAACTCCACCCACAGATAACTTCCCCAAATTAAGATAATCGCGCACATCAAAGATAACCCCTCACGTACCCCCACCCTTAGTCAATCACACAAAGACGATTACCGTCAGATAACCACCATTAGATAATCACCCTTTTAAAACATATGACACCCCTCCTCCAACTTTTGAAACATGTTTTGAATTTGATTCATTTTGAATTTTTGCGCCATTCGAAACTTTACTTTCCTCACTTTCACTTCCTTAACGAACAGAATTTTGGGACGGAAAATTTTACTTTCACTTCCGTTGCCAACAGACATTCCCTCTTATAATATAGATGTATGTATGTATATATATACTGAATAAAAATTTCATACTTATAAATTTTGATACACTGGAATCGCAGATTTGATAAATCGGGGTTTCAGCCAGTCTTTTGAGACTTTCAGATCTTTTTAGGCGGATGATGTGCCATGAAAGCAACATGCATAAACAAACGCACCCTGACTGACCGTTATGCCTCAGTGTGTACATACAAACACTTTTCTAAAAGCTTTCTGGAGTTATGTGTATGTACATAAATAGTTTAGAAAGAATTGAAAATTTATTTATGCATCCTGCCTGACGTGCAGGAAGTGTTGCGAAGTGTCAGAAAAGGATCTTATTAATCTTGCTTTTAGTTTTTGTCTTCTTCATGCAAGCTTTGACTTATAAGGAGTGCGCTTCATGTCAAGGAGTGTGTACAAGCTGTGAAGATGTAAGTATGTACATAGATAGGGATTAGATGCACTGGTGGATTTTTAAGGTGTGGTGGAAAAAAAATCTTGACTTGACTTTGCTCAACTTCCTGAGAAGATGGATAATGGAGGTTGCCCAGCGTATGCTCTCCGATTTTTGGTAAACTAGTGTCAATCGATTACAAATTTAATTAGTGTGAAATTTGCGAAAGATACGATCTTCCAATGGGCACGTTTGGCAGAGATATTTGCATCAAAAGAGGAGAAAATGGGCCTTAAAGTTGACAAATTTTACACTTTCCAAATTTACTGCGGGTTTGCTCCTCTTCGGATGCGAATATCTCTGCCAAATGTGCCCATTGGGAGATCGCGTCTTTTGCAAATTTCATACTGGTTAAATTTGTGATCGATTGAGATGAGACTAATTTGCTCAAAATCGGAGAGCATACGCTGGGAAATCTCCCTTGTTAGGAGAATATCTTTTTTCACAATGTAAATATGTATTTTTTTAAGGATGAGATTATTGCACTTCTTCTTCTTCTCCTTCTTCCGTTTATGGCTGAGCATAAGATCACAGAAATTATAATGGCAGTCTTATGTCAGTGACATTTATTACATTCCCTCCCTTCGCCTCTTAATATACAATATTTTGAAAGCACACCTGCCATGAAGCTGTCTCCTAAAACTTTAGGAGTCTGAATTTCATTCATATTTATCTCAATTTTATTCGACCTAATTTAGACACCCACGAATTTTTTTTATATTCACGGTTTTTACCATATCTGGCAAAAATGTTGCGTTCAATTAAGTAGATCAGCATAGTAAATAAGTGACTAACTAAAATTAATTAATCAAGTATTTATATGACGAAATATGTACGTGTAGATAGTTGATCGTGAAGGCTATTAAGGTGTAACTGCATGCACACCTTTTCTTACATAGGGACAGATAAGGTCTGTCTGCAGGTGTCTCTCGCAATTCTAATTTTATTATCCAACCAACGCTGATTGGATGGACATGCATAAAATTCAATTAATGAAAATTCAATTTAGTTTGTCAAACTTTTCAAGAGGATACTTTGTTACTAACGGGTTTTAAGCATGAAATTTTCACTTAGGGACGCAAACCAGGTTCAACCCAGATTATTTTGAGACCATCTCAGTTTGAAAGACAAACCCTTTAGAAATAATATTTCGAGTGGAACTTGTGCAGATGCGCAAAATTCAGCGACTTATGGGCGCCGCAAGTTCGCGAAAAAGCTCGGTTTTCAAGCGAAACCTGTGTCTTCCGGCGGTAACCGAGCTTTTTCGCGAACTTACAGCGCTCAGAACTTGCTGAATTTTGCACATCTGTCCAAGTTTCGAACGAAATTTTGTTCCTAAAGAGTTGGTCTTTTAAATTGAGGTGATCAAAAAATAATCTGGGTTGAACATGGTTTGCGTTCCCATTGTTAGAATGCAACTCGCTTCATGTTTTTTGTGTGGCTACTTTATTCACAATTTTTTGTACCTTTTTTCTCCTCAGTTAGTTACCTACTTCTTGTTACTGTTATACTGCTGACATCAGTGCGAGTCTATTAATTAGATTCTATACGTTCGTCAAGCATGATTGGATGGACGGGGCGCGAGCATCTTCAAGGTGATTCAGGTGTCTTTTCATCTTCATCGTGTGCACTATGCATGTAACTTTTGTTATACAATATAAATTGTAGGGTGCAATTTTGCCGAATAATTTTGGAGATCATGCAACATGCACAGAGTTCTTGGATAGAATATTATTACACTCTTAGAAAAGAGGTGTTAAATCATTTGATATTCTATTTTATACGGTTTGGTATAAATCAGAGCTTACTGGAGTACATATTTATTGCATAATATGACTCTACCGGTAATAACGGGCATTACTGTTTAGTAACAAATGAGAAATTTATTACTGAGAAACAAACTGCTACCAATCGGATAGGAAGTTATTACCAAATCAATACCAGTATATGACTCTACCAGATTTTTAAGGGTTTATTATCCGAGTACATTTGCCCATTGAATGACATGTAGCGTGCAAATTTGTATATGCATTTTGTATGAAAAGGATACTTTTGCAGGTGCGGTCTTAAGTAGGCCTTCGCTCTGCATGGTATATTCTTGTTGTTGTCAAAATGTACATAAAACCTGAGGATGAGCAGCAAAATAATATTTATTCGTCCAGGTGTTGATCTTACACGATCCCATTTAATTTGTGAAATACATTTGTGTTGAGAGAGTTTGAAAATCCTTGGCAAAATGGGCTACGTAACTTACAATGGAGGTCTCCCAACGTATGCTCACAGATTTGGACCAAACTAGCGTCAATCGATCACAAATATAATTGGTATGAAATTTGCAAATGGTACTGTCTGTCAATTCTCAAGTTTAGAGAAGATATTTGCATAAAAAGAGGAGAAAATACACCCCAAGACTTACAAATTTTTCATTTTCCAAATTTGCTGATCATTTTTCGTGATTTTTATGCAAATATCTCCGCCAAACCTGCGCGGAGATAATGCAGTTTGCAAATTTTATGCTAATTATATTTGTGATCAATTGACGCTAGTCTGCTCCCAAATTTGTGAGCATACGTTGAGAGACCTCCATTAATTGTTAGTATTCGCACATATGTCATGAGAACAACCCTTTTGCTGGCTTCTCATCACCAATAATTAAGTTAGTCTCACTCTCATAAAGAACAAACAATCGAATTTACTTAGCATAAATCAACACCACAGTGTAAATTGAGTTATGGAACCTCTGCTCTGTTGACATTTCTCTGGAATCATTTTCGCAGAAAGTCACGAACATCTCGTTCTCTTATTGTGTAAATATTTATTTGCAGTTTTGGTTGGCTAAAATATGGATGAAATGAAATGGTTGGGGAACTTTTCCCTAATAATATTGGAATCTTGGTGGGTGGCGTTTTCCGTTCTGTACTTATTGCTCTGAGGATAAAATAATAAAGTTCACCCCAACAATAAGAGAAAGGAGGAGAGGATGAGTCTCTGGGGATCTTATACTCTGCATAATAAAATGGACAGGCTAGAATTCTCAAGTAGTAGATATGAGGACGAGGCAGGGTTCCGTTTCGGGTGGGTTTGCTACATTTCTGGAGCTGGAAAGCAAGATATGCAGGAAATGCGAGGTGCAAGAAACTGGGAGAAAGTGCAAGAAACTGGGAGAAAGTGCAAGAAACTGGGAGAAAGTGCTAGAAATATATGCGCGATCTAGCCATGCGCCGTATGAAAGTCTAGCGGCTGTGCGTAGTTTCTTGCGCCTCGCATTTATTGCAGATCAAAATATTTCCCTGCAAGAAACCACTTTCTTCCCACTATTTCTTGCAATCGGTTACTTATTGTCCCCCGAAACCCTGGGCGGAGGGGAGGGGGGGCGGGGAGAAATAATCTGAACCGAAGAACTCAAGTGGTTTTATATTATGCGCATATTTTGGGACAGCCGATGTCAGATCATAGTTCAGATTTGTGAATCTTCTTTTCGGGAGGGTTGGTTGGGAGATGTTGGCCTTGATATGGACGGACCCTCTTTTCCATGTTATTCCTTTCGTATAGAAATATCTCTCCTGTTGTCTCTGACTGAATTTCCCAACAAGAATTCAGCTGGGAGCAGTAAATTCAACAAATTGCATTATGGATGGGAGACTAAACACGCTTTATTTGCTAACGAAGTTCGTGTCATGTTGTGACGAGTGTGTTGATTCTGAACTCGATATGGAAGGTAAAAGGCTTGAGTGAAAGCAAGGTTTTCGATGTCATGTTTTCTCTCATGCCTGGTGGCCAAAATTGATAAGTAACAAGACACTCGGGAAAGGGCAGAAAATATGCGTTAAGATTTGTTTTTGATTATTTTTGACGTGAACACAACCAGATTTGTCTTAATGGGCTCAAGAACTAAATAAACTTGCGTCTGAAAATGGAGGTCTCCCAGCGTATGCTTCCAGATTTTGGGCAAACTAGTCTCAATCGATGGCAAATTTGATTAATATGAAATTTGCAAAGACATGATCTCCCAATGGGCACGTTTGGCCGAGATATTTGCATCCGAAGAGGAGAAAATGCGTCTTAAAGTTGACAAAGTTTGCACTTTCTAAATTTACTGTGCGTTTAATCCTCTTCGGATGCAAATATCTCTGCCAAACCTGAAAATATTGATATTGTTCTTGTTGTAAATTTCACAGTAATTAAATTTCTGAGCGATTGACGCTAGTTTGTCCAAAATCGGAGAGCATCCGCTGAGACACCTCCATTGTGAGTTACGTAGTTACATACTCTCAAATGGTCATCATCACTTCATGTGCTGCGCATTCACATTACACAACTTATTTCCTGCTTCAAACTATGTACATACTGAAACGTATGAACACTGTGTATGGAAACAGCTTGTTAGTCAAGTTTTGGATACGTAGTAGTTTCTTATTATTTCATTATTTCACACTTTTGAACTTTCACCATTTAGCAGCGAGGCTCTCTCTCTCTCAATTTTGTGCGGACTGCTGCTGCTGCCGGGCAAATTTACTTTGGTTTAGTTCTTCTGACATTGTGGCTGGGGGGCTTATAAAATAAATCAATTTAAAACCTCATTTAGCCTGCGATCGTTCTTGTCTAGGCAACTTATCGCACACCAGTCGGCAGTGGCCGCGGAAGGCTGGGTGGGGACAGAGGGACAATGTTCCCACAGTTGTTCGATGTCCGCATCATCTGCCCAGCTTGTATAAACCCCTCTCACCCCCATCCTACAATAATAATGTCCCCAAATGTCCCCACGGCTTCCGCGGGGCCACTGCACAGTCTGCTTCTCCTCCTCGACCGACCTCGACTTGCGGAGGGCGAAAGAGGAGACGCCGAGACTTTTCTCATTTCACGTGATCTAAGACCCTGACATGACCCTATTTGCACTTCTTGTCTCACTAACTTTAACCAAGGGGAAAAAGTAAATTGAGCCTGGTGGATCAAGATGAAACTGTGGATGTGCTACTAGACGGAGAATAATGTTCATGACGTGGCCAGTTGGCCCAGTATCAAATTACAGATTTACTCTCGCAAAGAGATGTTTATGCAATGTTTATACTGAAAAATTAAACTACTTGCGTATTTACAAGGGAGGTCGCTCAGAGGATGCTCTCAGATTTTGAGCAAATAAGTGAAGATCGAGAACAAGTTTAATTAGTATGCAATTTGCAAAAGACACGATCTCTCAATGGGCACGTTTGGCAGAGATGTTTGCATCCAAAACACGCCCTAAAGTTGACAAATTCTACACTTTCCAAATTTATTGCGCGTTTTCTCCTCTTCGGATGCAAATATCCCTGCCAAACGTGCCCATTGGGAGATCGCGTCTTTCGCAAATTTCATACTAATTAAATTTGTCCTCGATTGACACTAATTTCCTCAAAATCGAACAGCATACGCTGAGAGATTTCCATTGTTACTTGATACGGGTATATTATAATGTAGCTAATTTTTTGAATTCCATTATTTCAGGAGGAGACAAAGACGAACCGAAAGGAAGGAAAGAAAACGTGGATTTTAGACCCAGGAAGTAAGAAAAGAAGGCATTGTTCCCTATTCATTATACAAATTATTGATCGCCCCATAAAAGTTGGCAATAAATTTTGACATTTTCATCACCCAAAAATTCTTTCACCTTTTTTCTTTTTGTCTGAAATTGTACAGCGTTCAGTAATATTGGTTCATTCAACTTTTCTTCGTAGATAAGTACATATCTAAGATATGCGCCTAAATATGTACTTATGTAGATGGATACGGAGATAGGCGTCGATAAACATGAATGCTATTATGTTGATTACGCTTTTATGCGCCTGGTGAAAGTACGGCCTCTGACAACTTTCACTTCCTGTGGCTTTCACCTCAAATTGTGGCAAACAAAGATTCGAGGAAGCTTTCTCTCTACCTCTCGCCACCTTTCCTCCTTCCGCCTCCTTCATCATCAAAAGTGGGCAAATTCGTTCCTGAATATTTAACTATTTATTAACAATTGTACAAGTTCTATAGTTCAACAGGAGGAAAGCAAACCAGTGGCCGCGGAAGGGTGAGGGGGGCAGAGGGGAATGTTCCCAGGATTGTTGATAAACCTCTCATTTCCCTATCCTACATTGTTAGTGGCCCCACGTGCCCCCACGGCTTCCGCGGCCTCTAACCCAAACCACCAACTTTTGCATTTCCATTCCATCAAAGTTCCTTCCATCCAACTCAACTTCCGTGGTTTTGCTGGCTTCCATTCGCACCGTAAAGTATGAATGAGGAGCGTTGGGGAGAGTGTTGAATAAGTAGTTTCAATTGTATAACTTTCGCCTCCTTTATTAAGAAAACATGAGGCGATGTTGCTTAATATATGGCTTCATCAAGTGTTGTGTTGTGTATATGTTGAATGGTCAGTCGCCCTCATTCCGGGCCTGGTCTTTGACATTTGATTCGTATTATTTAAGGTTGAAAACCAGGAAGGAGTGGAATTATGTAACGACTTGCGAGAAATAACGGGAAGAAAGTGGTTCCTTGCAGGTGTTTTGACCTGTAAGAAATGCAAGGCGCGAGAAACTATACTTCATACGACGCGTGGCCAGATGGCGCATATTCCTTGCACTTTCTTGCACCTTGCATTTTTTTTACTTTGCATTGCAAGAAATGCAGCAAACCCGCAAGGAAGTGTTTTTTTGCAGATAGTTTAACCTGCAAGAAATGCAAGTCGCATGAAACTACGCCAGGCCGCTATTCCTGCATACGGCGCGTGGCTAGATAGCGCTTATTTCTTGCACTTTCTCCCAGTTTCTTGCACCTCGCATTTCGTGCGTTTCCTTCTGTAAGAAATGTGGCAAGCCCATAAGGAGCGAAACACTGGGTGAAAGTAATCACGTGCAAGAAATTCTAGCAAGTGGTTTCATGCAACTATTTTGGCATGCAAGAAATGCAAAAAAACGATTGGCTGGCGCATATTTCTGCCACTTTCTCCCAGTTTCTTGCACCTCACATTTCTTGCATGGCTTGTTTTGCAGTGCAAGAAACGCAGCAAAAACAAACCCGCAAAGAACGAACCACTGGCAGGAAGGAAGTAGGATTTAGCCCGGTTTAAACTTTCATCCGAATCCAGAATTTGAGTTTCAGTATTATTTTCACATTTTCATTTGTGAGAGGATTACTGACCGAGGAAACTTTTCTACTTGACTGAACCTAAATTTGGTAACAATGTGAGTCGAGTGAGTTTCTGACAGGAAAAAAAGTCACCGGTGGGAAGAGCATATTATTTTTTGCGGAGTAAATGTCACCTAAAATCTGAAATTTGAAAATAAAACATCAGCTCAGTGTCTCAGCGGAGATCTTGTCAGGCCTTCTTTTTGACATCACGGGATGACGACGAGGACGACGCAAACCCATTTCATTTCCAGTTTGGCTACAGTGGCCGCGGAAGCGTGGAGGCAATGTCCCCACGGTAATTCGATGTCCCCATCATCTGCCCATCTTATATAAACCCATCGCTCCCCTGTCCTACAATGTTAATGTCCCCACATGTCCCCCCCCCCGGCTTCCGCGGCCACTGTACGTATGGCTGCTGTTGTGGAGTGTTCACTTTACTTAAGAGTAACGAATCTTGATGGGTAATCTGGCTGGATGTTAATGGCGAAAAGACGGACACATTTTGGGAGAAAGTTTAAAAGTTTAATGGGCAAAAACATACATGCCCAAAAGGCAACGTGATTTTGGAATGATGCTCCTTTTTTGGATGGCTGGCAGCGAGTCAAACGACAATATTTTGTACATAGGGGCAGTGCCGGCGGAAGTTTGGGGGAGGGGACATGTGGGGACATTAGCATTGGGGGAGGAGGGATTTGTTAATAGGATTTTGCCGAATTTCTGGGAGGACAATGTCCCCCTGTTTCCGCCGCCAATGTATAAAGGGGGGATGAGTAAAACTATGATATTTTGTACATCAGGGCAGTGGCCGCGGAAGTTGGGGGCGGGGGCATGTGGGGACATTAGCATTGTGGGATTGGGGGAGGTGACAAGACACGATTTTGTTGAATTTCTGGGAGGACATTGTCCCCCTGCTTCCGCCGCCAATGCATAAAGGGGGGATGAGACTCATCAAAAATATCTATTCTGATGCGTTTATACAGATAAATTGCGTAGTAAATGATGGCTTGAGGGGAAAGTAAGTAGGCTCCTAAGACGGCGTAATGACATGGGCGTGTTAAAATCCGTCCAATATCGCATTACTTTCCGGGTAGATTTTCGTAACGGATAATATTTCCAACTTATTCTTCGAGATGTTCAGAAAAGCGATAAAGTTTTTAGTTGCTTATTAGAAAAGAAAGTAAGCTGTAAGCTGCGACCAATCAATAAATTTGGGGAGAATGACAACAAGCTTATTTAGAATATTTTGTTAGTGGCTTCATCAAACTGGTGGAATTATTCATGCATAATAGCAATGGGTGGGGAAAAGCATCTAAGCTCCCTTCATTTATTCCGGCTTAACACATTCATCATAAATCAGGTGGTGGTGAAAGGAGAGAGATTTAGTTGGAAGTGGGAAAGAAAATAAAGCAGTGTTTCGGGGTTTGCGGCATTTCTTGCGATGGAAAGGAACAACGGGAGAAATGCGAGGTGCAAGAAACTGGGAGAAATATGCGCCATCTAGCCACGCACAGGATGAAGTATAGCGGCGGGAAGAGTAGTTTCTTGCGTCTTGCATTTCTTGCAGGTCAAAATATTTAGCTGCAAGAAACCACTTTCTTGCCCTTATTTCTTGCAAGTGGTTACTTTCACCCGAAGCACTGGTAAAAAACGATCAAAATTCAGGGAAAAACGAGGTCCAATTTGTTACATTTCTTGCACTGTAATACAAGAAAGGCTAGAACTGCGAGGTGAAAGAAACTGGGAGAAAGTGCAAGAAATGTGCGCCATCTAGCCACGCGCCGTATGAAGTACATCGAATTTTCGCGTCAAAACCGCTCCAAGAAACCACTTTCTTTCAGTTATTTCTTCCAAATGGTTACTTTCACCCGAAAATAGTGGACAAAGATAAATGCAATTTTCTTCGTGGTTAAATTATTAAACTCGATTTTAGCAATCAAAAAATCATACAAACTTGATGGACACAGGACGTACTGAATAAATCCAATTTCAAGTTAGATATTTGAATAGAAAGTTTGTTAAATAATTTCCTCTGGGCGAAGAATTCTTATCTTGATGAGTCTCCATTAATTGTGTTTCGTCCCTCATTTTTACGACAGTTGACAGCCCTCTATCTCCACAATAACAATGAAGAAGTTGCACAATGGGATGCTTTCTCTTCCCTGGAAGACATTGTGCTCCGCTTCCATCTTAACAATTCGGGATGAGACAACTGTGAAGTTGAATTGAAAGCAGGAGGAGAATTTCTATTCTTTCGACGATGGCAGCAATGACGTTCTATTCCTTTCATTAATTTTTTGCTTGATTTATCTCCAACAATGGAGAAAACCTTGGAGAGCGTTAGATAAATACGTAACTTTCTCCTTTACTGATCCTACATATACTTGTATATCTACGTGTTAAAACTGAAACACAGTGGCCGCGGAAGGGGGGGGGGAGCAGAGGGACAATGTCCACACGGTTGTTCGATGTCCCCATCCTTTGCTTATGTTATATATAAACCCTTCCCTCCACTGTCCTGCAATGTTAATGTCCCCACGGCTTCCGCGGCCACTGGCAAGATACGTATTCCAGTTAAATAACGTAGGACGAGATGACTTATCGTCAAAATTAGCAAATTTGCAATTATTTCTTCGCTCTGGGAATTTATTTAAAAGAATTTGTCGAGCAGGGAGTTGCCAATTAAAAAAATGTACATTCCAGATTTTGACACTTTTTGAAGGAGGAGATCTCAAGGTTAAGAAGCCTTCAGAAAAATTGGAACTCGTAGAAACTGGCTTAAAAAACTCAACGCCATTCCATTATTCAACTCACTGCCTACAAATTTGTACTGCCAGAATTTTAAAATAAATTTCCAGAGTCGAGAAATGATAAAAAATGTGTTGATTTTGGCGATGAGTCCTAAGTTAATATATTTTTTAAACCTTTTGGCAAAATGGGGAGCCAATAAGGCACCATTTCCCGGGTTTTGAAAACTGATAACTAAATTTGATACCCACACATGCATTTTTTAATATTTTGAAATATACTAAAATACGTCGTCGAGTCGTACGTTAATGCGGAAAAAGACCGGAGTTCAACGACCAAACTCGAAATTTAAACGATACGCTAATATCATGACGTACATGAGTGGTGAAAGTGAATTTAGCGAGTATGGAGAAAGTCGTGAACCTCTAAATGTTCACATTTGTTTTATTTTTATTGTGATTCTTACCAAACGGGAAGAGAGATGAGAAAGTTGATCTCGGATGACTTGACAAACATGAGGGCAGCCCCGTTCACTGTACAGTGGCCGCGGGAAGCCTTGGGGACATCTGGGGACATTAACGTTGTAGGATAGGGGAGGGAAGGGTTTGGGCGGAAAAGATGTGGACATCGAACAACCGTGGGGACATTGTCCCTCTGTCCCCATACGCGCTTCCGCGGCCACTGTTTATCCACAGTTGACTGGATTGTCCAATTCGCATAAAGATGATGACGTGCTATGCAAAAGGCTGGTTTTACGACTCACGGACAAAAAAAAACTTTCCTACATTCGTTTCGTTCATCTCTTTGTGTTATGCGTCCACTGACACTCACCAAAAAAGATGAGTTGTTGAATTGACGACAATAAAGTGTGTTTTTGTATGCACCACGTATTGTTTCCGAAGGAGGACAGGTCTCTCGACGGCAACAGTAAGTACGTAAGTAGGTATGTAAGCAGCTTTATTTTACAAAGTTTCAAATTGCATGCAAGAACAAGGAGTTACTTTATTTGGAAGACTTTCAAACAAATTTTGTCGGAGTGCGGAGCACTTTTTTCTTGACTTCACTTATCTGTATAGTTAGTTATCTGATTGGCAAATTCAGAGATGGGCGAAATACTTTGTCAAAATAGAGTATTTTGAGCCCTGTTGTTCCCAAGGGGAAGGATTTCCAGGGATGTTACACGCAAAAAAAGACGAGAATCTGCATGGAGAAGACAACTGTCAGTCGAAAATAGGGGTTTTGTAAAGAAACTAACTTTTTATCGGTGTCAAAATATTTTATTTTTATAAAATCGTGAAAACAATGAATTTTGACGGAGGTAAAAAGTTGATTTCTTCATAAGCCTTGTATTTCCGTAAGACTGTTGTATTCTCGATGCAGATTTTCGTCTTTTTGTGGGTGTAACACCCCTGGAAATTCAAGAACGTAACCCAAAATACTGTATTTTGCCCATATATTTTGTCCAATCCTTGCTGATTGTACAATCATTTACATATTTAGTATTTCTTTCAGTGTATATTTTTAGAATCTCATAACTTATATTTTCCAAGGGTTCTTCTAAATTTCTTTACACTTGCGGTCAGCGTTTTTTGATAAAGTCCGAAATAAATCAAGGCCACGTTTTCCTTCCTGTCACTGCGGAGAAAGCTGACGTTGAGATAAAACTGCGATATGGTGATGTTCAGTTTATTTCAGTTCAGGAGGGTGAGAATCTGTCAACCTCTCCATTCTCACAGACTTTGTCCCCGACTTTATTGGGGCCGTCAGCACCCGACAAATTATCTTAACCAGTCGAGAAGAGAAATTTCTATGCACATTTTTCGGGTGAAATAATTCTGTGGAGAGGTTCGGTTCACACATGCGGTTTTTTTTACATCCTGATCTGAATATCTTTACCATTTTTGCGGCCGAGCGGGGAATGTGGTGCGGGTTTGGCTGCCTCGTTGGGAATATTGATTCAGGTTTATACTTGATCATTCGAATAGAATTTTAACTTGCATGAGTTCCAAACTGGATGAAAGCTCGGATCGGATGGAGGGCTATTGAAACTTGAAATGTGACAAGTGAAAGTGCCTCAACAACATTCACTGCCTGCTTTTGAAGCACTTCTTCCATGACGTAATGTCATGCAGATGCAGTGTTGTGAGCTGGATTGAGCTTAAGCCGCTTGACTTTTAGTGGTAGCATTCATAATTTGGAATGGAGGTCTCCCAGCTAAAGCGATCCGATTTTGGGCAAATTAGTATCAAGTGATCGCAAATTTAATTAGTATGAAATTTGCGAAAGGCACGATCTCCCAATGGGCACGTTTGGCAGAGATATTTGCATCTGAAGAGGAGAAAGCGCGCAGTAAAGCTGGAAAGTGTAAAATTTGTCGACTTTATGAAGCATTTTTTTCCTATTTGGATGCAAATAGGTCTGCCAAACGTGCCTTTTGCAAATTTGAATTCTATATTAATTGAATTTGTGATCGATTGAATTGAAAGAATTGGGATATATTTGCATCCAAAAAGGAGAAAATGCGTCATAAAGTCGACAAATGTAACACTTTCCAAATTTACCGTGCGCTTTCTCCTCTTCGGATGCAAGTACCTCTGCCAAACGTGCCCATTGGGAGATCGTGTCTCCTACAAATTTCGTATTTATTAAATTTGTGACCAGATTGACACTTATTTGCCAAAAATCGGATCGCATACGTTGGGAGACCTCGATTGTTCGAATATTTCGGAGGTTTACTATTGTTGCCGCAACTTCTTGTTGAAGATGTAGTTAGGAGTTAATGGCGTAAGATATTTTTGTACGAGGGGAGAGAGAAAGAGAAGAAAAGAAGAGGGGAGAATCGACTAATGGCACATTTGTCGCAATACAACTCCCTACTTTGCACTGTTATGGATTAGAGTAAACTTTCAACATGGAAAAGGAGGTGACATTCTAGAAACCCTGGAAAAAAAGTCCATCCTTCAATTAGATCTTCTCGTTTAATCCGTACGCTTTTTACGCAATTCTACTTGGATTTGACATCGTAACGAGGACGCAAGAAGTTGCGACATTCCCGATTAAAAGTGAAAGTCAACAATGTATTTAGAAAAATAAAAATGAAGTCTTGTTGGTTTAGTTTACATCGTCAAAAACCCGGCAGGCAGCCAGGCAGGGGACTCCACCGTCCGAGACGGAATATGTATGCATGTATGTATGCAATAATGGGGGCGCAGGCCAGGTTCAACCCTGATTATTTTTTGACCAGCTCAGGTTGATAGACAAACTTGTTAGGAACAAAAATTTCATGTAGAATTTGTCCAAATGGAGAAAATTTAGAGCATTATGGTCGTCGCAAGTTCGCGAAAATTCCTGGGGGCCGTCAGTAACTCAAAAATCGCGATTTTCTAGACCCCCTTTTAACATGTTTCACATAGGCACGATATCATTGGAGAAGACCCCCCCCCTCGCGTTACATAATTTATGGACAGGCAGCAACCGAATCGTTTTCGCGATCTTAAGGGGCACATGACGGTCTAATTTTTGCGCATCTGCGCAAATTCCGTACTTAAATGTTGTTTCTAAAGAGTTGCTCTTTCAAACTAATGTGGTAAAAAATAATCTGGGTTGAACATGGTCAAAACATAATTTGGGCTGAACATGGTCAAAAAATAATCCGGGTTGAACATGGTTTGCGCTCCCATCGTAAGTTTCTTCCCTTTAGTTGAGCATGATGAAACTTGAGATGGAAAGTTGGACAAAGTTTTGTTGTTGCTACTGCTGCTCTGTTGCTCTGCTTACGTACGTGATGCTGCTGTTTCCTCGACTTTCTTCTCCTTTTTGTGCCTCACTCACTCGCATCGTCCCATCAAGTACATTACGACACTCTCCATCTCTCTCATAATGTATACGCCATTGCCAAACCTGCCCAACTACTTGGAATTCTGCTGAATGTAGTGGATCCCTCCTCACATGACTAAAAAGTTCATCTTCACGCTTGAGTTCATGATCCCCAAATGCGACGACTTCCATTTAGTTGAGTTTCTTCGAAGCGTGCAAACGTCGGAGGCTATAATGAAGTTGAAAATTGTAAACTCGTCTGGATAAAAGTTGTTGCAAGGCGGAGGAATCTCGAGGGGGCCAAGAGAAAATGCATGCTTTAAAGGACACGACAAATTTGGCAGGGCTGCAGGCTGGCTGGCTGGAGAAATAATGTAATGTAAGATTTGAATAAATAATCAGAGAATTTTAGCGGATAAATTATTTAGGCTGGATTGGAAGCAGAAAGGTGGGTTCGGGTGAAAGTAAATAATCGCTGGGAAGATGTAATGGGAAGAAAGTGGTTATTTTGACCTGCAAGAAATGCTAGGCGCTAGAAACTACGTCGCATCGCTGTACTTCATACGGCGCGTGGCTAGATGGCGCATATTTCGTGCACTTTCTCTCAGTTTCTTGCACCTCGCATTTCTTGCGTTTTTCTTGGATTGGAGTGCAAGAAATCTATGAAACCTGCAAGAAATAACGGCAGGAAAGTAGTTTCTTGCAGGTATTTTGACCTGTAACTGCCTGTAAGATGTTAGAAACTACGCTCCGTCGCTGTACTTCATACGGCGCGTGGCTAGATGGCGCATATTTGTCGCACTTTCTCCCAGTTTCTGGCACCTCGCATTTCTTGCATTGCTCGCTTTCTAGTGCAAGAAATGTATAATAAACCCGCAAGAAACGAAACCCACTGATTAGAACCCTCTCCTTTTATATAATCCTGCCACCATCTTTACAAGTATCTTGTCCTCTAAACATACCCGAAAACCGTGATTATTAGAGAGAAAGTAGAAAGCAGCCATCCAACTATACAGACCCAATTAGTTTCATATTTAGATATGTATGTACGCATACCCATGAAATTTACCATGTTTTGTTGGAGAAACCTCCTGTCATCTAATTAATAATTAGTTTTTGGCCGTCACCACCCCACCCCAATTAAAATTTGTCAAATGTCAACTCATGTTAGTACTTATTTGCTTCATCCTCCACATTAATGAAGCTGCCATTCATGAAGAGTTTATCACTAATAAAGGACAAACTTTTCTCCATTTCAGGCGATTTATGTCAAGCTCTGAAATGCAAAAAGAAGGAACTTTGTCTGCTCGAGGATGAATTCACGGCTGTCTGCGTCAGCAAGAAGGAGCTCCACAAAAATGGGTAAAAACTCTACAGTTTGTCACTCTTTTTAATTAAATTAATGAAAAGTTGTGTACGTTTTTTGGCTGCTGGCCTTTTTGTATTATTAAAATTAATCTTGACTTTACTTACATAGCTGGAAGCTATCTTACACAATTTTTCAATTAACAATTCCCCTCTGGTTCGTTAATCTACATACGCAAAGGGGAAGATATTTAATGACTTTTTTTATATAATAATGGGAGTTAGAAAAGTTAGTAAGTTAAGAAATGTGTAACTGTGCTGGGAAAAAATCAATCAAATATTTTGAGAGAATTAATCACATTTTTTTTTGCGAATAAATGAGTTTAGGTAGATATGCGCATATATGTACACGAAGTGGCCGTGGAAGTGCGGGGACATAGGAAAAATGTTTAACAGTTCCTCTCTGCTTTATTAATCTACATATTTACAATTACTTAAGGTAGAAAATAGTTACTGACTTTTAATAACGGGAGGACGAAAAGTTATTAAGAAATGTGTAACTCGGTCTGAAAAAAATTCAATCAATTCTTTCGAGTGAATTAATCACATTTTTTTGCGAATGAATAAGCTTAGGTGGATTGATTGATACACAGTGGCCGCGGAAGCGTGGCATAGGGAAATGTCCCCAAGGAAATTTTTCCGTGGGGACTTGGAATTTGAATAATATTGCCTTTCCAATCCAGTATCAACAAGACAATTGATTAAATTTATAACTAGTGCTATTCGAAGTCAGCTAGATTTTGATTTTCATAAATTTCTTAGATTTTTCAGAAAATTTGTATATGTCCCCACAGTCCAAATTATGTTCCACGGCCACTGTACATATACATAATTCAATATATAATCATTTTCTGTAGCATGCTACATACGTAGGTAGACCACGTGTCTGAAAATAAATTGGACTTTGAGGAGTAGAATCCAATTTAATATCGTACTTATAGATCTAAAAGTATACTTGTTTATCTGTGGATGATACTCTCTTATGCTCATTTCCTGCCTTTGAGTGGATTCTTGAATGGAAAATAAACCCGAATTCAAGTGCCAAAACCTTAAAGAGTCCTCATTTTCCGTCTCTCCACTCGAGTTAACAGCAAATGCAAATAAAACCTGATGGTTGTACATACATATGTACTTACGGGTTGAGATAATAAACCTAAAATTGGGCAAGTTGCGTGTAAAAAGAGATATGTATCGTCCAACCAAATTACGCGACCACACGTATGGATGGACGACAGAGGTGGGCAAAATACAAGGTTTTGAGGTCCGTTCTTTTCAGAGTTTGGATTTCTGGGGGTGTTATACACACAAAAGGACGAAAATCTGCATGGAGAAGCACGTGCCGCGGAAGCGCGGGGATTTGTGGGGACAGTAACATTGTAGGATAGGGGTAGGGAGGGGTTTATATAACATGGGCAGATGATGGATACATCGAATATCTGTGGGGACATTGTCCCTCTGTCCCCACGCTTCCGCGGTAACTGTGGAGAAGACAACAGTCTTACGAAAATACAGATTTTCTGAAGAAATTAACTTGTTGCTGCTGTCAAAAAACTTATTTTATAAAAAAAAAATCGTGAAAAGAATGTATTTTTACAGCGATAAAAAAGTTAATTTCTTCAGAAAACTTGTAATTTCATATGACTTTTCTGGACGAAAATTCTGGTCTTTTTGTGGGCGTAACACCCCCAGAATTCCAAACCCTGAAAACGGAGCTCAAAATACTCAATTTTTCCAAAATATTTTCCCCACCCCTGCCGGACGCCGGCTTACTAACGATGTTAAATATTAAAGAAGGAAATGTACACAACTTGCTATTTTTGTGTGGCCAGAAATGTCATGATGCATAATTAATTGATGAGCTGTCTTCTATAGTAAACTTGGAATTATCGAATTTTGATCCATCTATTTCAGGGATATTATCGTCCCAAAATCGAAACTGAAGGAGACTCCGACCCCCCCAAAGCTGGAGGACGAAGAGAAAGAACAGTACGAAGAGGAGGATGACGACTCAGATTATTACGACGAAGATGAAGACTCCAACGAAGACTTTTTCTCGTCCGGCAAGACCAAAAGCGATAAGAACAGCAAATCCTCGTCGTCATCGTCATCATCGAATACTTTCAACAACAACAATGGGGCCGGTGGTGACAATAGTTTCAAGTAAGTTTAGCCTCAAGGCAAAAGTAAAAATCTTGGTTGTGACATTAACCGAATGTTGAGTCGTAAAAAATGTTTTGAGATTAACCAGTTCATTCGTTCTTCGTGAGACGAGTGGCCGCGGAAGGGGTGGGGACATTTGGGGGCATTAGCACCACTTCATTCTTTTTTGTATTCTTTTTCATGGGACCAGTGGCCGCGGAAGTCGTGGGGACATTAGCAGCAGTTCATTCTTTTTTGTATGCGTTTTCATGGGACCAGTGGCCGCGGAAGGTGTGGGGACATTTGGGGACATTAACACCAGTTCATTCTTTTTTGTATTCTTTTTCATGAGAACAATGGCCGCGGAAGGTGTGGGGGTGAGGACATTGCCCCTCTGTCCCCCTCAAGCTTCCGCGGCCACTGTATTACACGCGATTGGCCTGAGATTTATCTCAGCCGACGGCTCGCAACCCACCCACCTTTTTGCAGATAACAGTTGCATTCATTTCGTCCTGATAAGGACCTCTTGGACAAAAAAGGATCAGGTTGCAGCTAAACTAACGAAAAGACGTGACACTGCACTTTATTTATCAGAACAAACTCTGCTACGGATTTTTCATGAACTTGTCATGTCACAAATGTATAAAGTTCGCCCACATGAGTTTGCCGTGTGTGCATAAAAATTGACCCACCTTTTCTACCCAGCTGCATATTTACATGCAGTGGCCGCGGAAGCGTGTGTGGACAGAGGGACAATGTCCCCACGGTTGTTCAATGTCCCCATCATCTTAACCCCTCCCTCTCCTATCTACAATATTAATGTCCCCACGGCTTCCGCGGCCACTGCATAAACGTCTAACCTGCTCTTATGTTTATATTTATCTACTTATTGAGCACACCACCCACCCATCCACATCCACCCACTCGTCTTAATTGACTGCACAATTAAGAAGGCCTATTTATTATTAATGATGCACACCTGATTTTTAATTTAGGTCATGCACACCTTGCCCCGTCGTGAAGCCGACGTTCCTCTGTGGATCGGATAATCGGACGTATAGCTCCTTGTGCAGGCTGGACTATCACAACTGCATCCAGAATTCGCAAGTTTCCGTGGGATGTAAAGGATTCTGCCCGTGCAAAAGTAAGTCTAAATAATTGAACGCTAATTTGTAATTAGTTAGGTTTAAACTAATTAGTATGGGGTTTGAGTGGCATGCAAAAAAAACGGCATTGGTTAAGAGACTACATATGGCAGATGGTGGGATGGTGTGTACATGCCGTTTCTCCTCTCGGCGTGATATTAAAACTGTTGAGTTATGACCCACCCCACCGCGTTTTCCGTTTTCGTTGAGAAATGTAGTTCCATTATGTATGAGGCTTGTGTTCAGGGTTTCGGGTGAAAGTAAGTAACCACGTGCAAGAAATAAGGGGGAGAAAGTGGTTTCTTTCAGGTGAATATTTTGACCTGCTAGAAATGCAAGGTGCAAGAAACTACGCCACGACGCTATACTTCACACCGCACGTGGCTAGATGGTGCATTTTTCTTGAACTTTCTCCCAGTTTCTAGCAGCTCGTATTTCTTGCGTGGCATGCTTTGCTGTGCACGAAATGTAGAAAACCCGCAAGAAACGAAACACTAAGGACCTACTTGCAAGAAATAACGGGGAGAAAGTGGTTTCTTGCAGGTAAATATTTTGACCTGCAAGAAATGCAAGGCGCAAGAAACGATGCCCCCCCCGCTTTAAAGACTTCATACGGCACGTGGCTAGATGGCGCATATTTCTTGCACTTTCTCCCAGTTTCTTGCACATCCCATTTCTTGCTTTGCACTGCAAAAAATGAAGCAAACTTGCACGACCCGAAACACTGGAGGCGTTATAATATATTTGATGATACATACTCTGCCGTTCTGTTTGTGAGTTGGCAACTTGTGTTTAGTCTCTCTCTTCTTTGTCCAGAGATACTAAAAGAATTTTCATTTCGCTCATCCTCAGCAGAGAGAATATAAAGCGGAGAAGAAGGTTGGATTAAAATGTGGATATTTTTTCTTTCGTTTATTACGTTTCCTTCTATTACCACATCATCCTGAGAAGAATTATTATGAGACTTGGCAGCAATTTATCATGATTTCTCTTCTCTTCTCCATGCCGAATTCGTGTGTGTATCGCTGCTGTTCTGTGTCAAGAAAGGGAGAGAAACCATGATATTTTGCAAATAAATTTTAACGATTTAATGCAACCCGTGTAGCGTTTTCCTGCATCTGCGTAAGAAACTTGCTCACTAATTTATTCTATTTATGCAGGAAGGGATGGGTTAAGTTATAACTTCACTATTTTTAAGTAGTATTATAAAAAAGCTGTATTAAACTTTAGTAACGTGTTGTTTATTAGTAGAGCCCGAGCCAGGGTTTGGTTCCAGGGTAAAAATTTGAGTGATTTTCTGGTAGAAGTTTGGTCCGATTTTGTGCAAAAAAACCTTTATATATAGCGATTTGTGCAGAAAATTATGCAGAATTATTCACACATAGTTTTGCAGAATAAAATCGCTAGAAATTTTGTGCAGGATTGTGTAACGAAAATTACGTAAAGGACAAAATGTATCGAGATTTTGTCGATTACTGCAGAACTTGATGCAATGATTTCTACTCGGGTTTCGTTTTTGTATTTCTTTTACAAAATTTTGAAACTTTGAAACTTTTTCATTCGTTGACCAAACACATTTTTTAATCTTTGAATTCTGCTTACCTTGACGATCCCACCTGGAAAACGTGCGTCTGAAGAGCCATAAATTCTGACAGACAGACGGTCAGACTGGCTATATAAGCCTGGGCTCGTGCTAAACAAGCAGAGAGCACAGGATTGTGTACATCGACAGTCACTTCGGAATGGAACCGCATGCTTGGTCTGGGCTGGGCTTTATTGCCAGTTTTATTATTATTTGAAATATGTATGCATCACATTCTACGATTCGCCATTAAAAGTGGAAACCAACTACATCGAAAAACTCACTCCGCTCTTCCATTAGCTTCTTTTTCGCGAAGAATAATAAATAATCCGCGTCCTGCTGGCTGCCCGCTAGATCCATGTACATAAATACATATCTCACTCGTAAGACTAGAGACATGCCAACTTTTATATGCTTTATCCAGCAGGTTTTTGAACTTACTTCTCATTTTAAGAAATTTTGATCCGGTAATGGAGAAAAGTGCGCATATACTTATTTCGCATGTTTAAATTCTCATGTGATTATTAAGTTGCAGTGGCCGCGGAAGCGATGGGATGGAGGGGCAATGTCCCCATCATCTACCCATCTTATATAAATAAACCCTTCCCTCCCTACCCTACAATTTTAACGTCCCCACGGATTCCGCGGCCACTGCATGAACCCCTCTCTCCAATATCTCACAATGTTAATGCATCCAGATGTCCCCGTAGCTCCTCCGCGGCCATTGATCCTGAGTGAAATTGGAAATTTAAATTGAAGAAAACTATGAAATCAATCATAAAATCAAATGAAATGAATGACTGAGGCCCCACGGCACGGCTTCTGCGGCCACTGTTTAAACCCTTGGTTGGTCAATCTCTTTATGATTTGTCCCCCGATGTCCCCACGGCTTCCGCGGCCACTGCCAATTTCCGCTTATATTGAACCATTCCGAATTTTACGTAACATTTATTTTATGCAGGGTGAAACCCGTTTTCTGTCTCCGCAAAAGGCATACAAATTTGTTCCTAAACATGCGAAGGATGCGAAGGTGTCGATCGTCGTGGTGGAGGAGGAGGCACACCGAGAATTATTGAAATTGGATCATAAAACTTTGAGAAACGAGGATAGTTGTTTACCAACTTTAGGACGGGTGGACGAACCTCATGTCATGTCGTGGCTCTCGTTCTGGGCTGTGAGCTGAGCTGTTTGAGCTAGTGAAATAAAAGAGTAATCCCAAGTGTCCTTTTACCTTTATTGAAACAAGAAATATATCGAGTGGAGCGAATTTACTGGGGCTGCCTGCAGGGACCGCGGAAGTTGGTGGGGGACATGTGGGGACATTAGCATTGTGCGATAATTAAGAGGAAGAAGAGCTTATTAATATCATATTTGTCTGAATTTTATGGCGGAACAAATCCCCCCTGTCCCCCCCCGCTTCCGCCGCCACTGTGTTGGTCCGTAGTTGCAAATTCTGTCAGAACTGGGAGTGAAAGTCCGTTCTTGAAATTTGAGCCAGGATACGTACAATTTGGGTGCTCTTTACACGAGTAGGGTTGAATGAAATGCGTTAATTTCGGTGGGTTTGTACTAGGGGAAATTAAATTTGTGGTCGAAATGGGTTTTAGTCGCCTTTAAGTCTTGTATGTACTCACCAGGTAACTTGTCAGGTAAGTTAGGGACCGTCCATAAATTATGCCACGCGAGAGGGGGGGAGGATGGAGGGTCCAAGGCTCCAATAATATCGTGCCTGAGGAGGTCTAGAAAATCCCGATTTTTAGATGACATCATTTATGTATCTCCCCGAACTCGGAGATTTTGGTCACATTTTAATCGTGCATTTAATTTGCATCGTACATACTTTCCTCGTATTTAGGTGTGTCACCTCATTTGCTTAAATCTCACCATGCCCATTTTCGGCGATACGGGTTTTTCATGTTGAATAAACTCTAATCTGTCTCTCGTGAATGCGTCAAAATATGCAAATGGGATGACCGACTATAAAAATTCGACAGTACAATGTGCATTTAGCTGATTCGAGCTTAATTGGTTTTCAACTTATCGTTAAATGTCAACAATTCTGAATTAAGGGAATCATGATGACATTTTCTCAGAAATCTCAGATGCTAAGATTGAATTCTATTTGGCAAGGTTTTGTCGTAAATAAATGATGGCATTCTTATTTTACATGTGCCAACATTGGATGCCTACATATGTACGTAAACCGATTTGCCCGTTCTGTTGACAGAAATAAGTACTCTGTTTATGTAGAGAGAGACTCAGATGCTGAGCTGTGTGGAAAGTAGTGGAAGAAATTTGTTGACGTAGGGAAACACAAGTTTGGTGAAATTGGAGAAAGTCAATTTTATGTAGGAGGACATCATCGAGAAGAAAAAGTTGTGTCTACCGTGTACCTAAATTATCTCGCAAGGCACATTTCAGACATGTTTTTCACGGATCTGCTCGCTAAAATGTAAAAAATTACAGATTCATATAGCCCGAGTCAATAATTGAGGTAGGTATAATTTAATACGACCACGACAATTTTTTATTATTTTTACACACATTTTTCTCATCTTCAAACTTGATTCTTTATTTTGCATATTCTTCTGTGTGTGCAAAATTATATGATAAGTTTTACGCGCATAATCGATAGACAGACAGACAGACAACCATGACGGATACATAAGCCTGACTAGGGCTAAAAATCAAGAAGCTAGCCACAAACAAAAGTGAGCACTTCTGCAAAATTCACGGAAGGCTGTAAATTGGCAAAAACGCGCATTTTCACCCCGGAAAGCGGACAGATGAACGTCCCATATAGTAAAAATTCGCATTTATGCCAACTTAAATTCGTGAATTTTGCAGAAGTGGTCAAGTGTCACGCTAACTCTGTTGTTTGTGTTTAGTTAAGATCCGTGAGAAACATGTCTGACATGCACATTGTCCGCAGTCGGATGAAGAGGTCTCTCGAGAAACTTAATTTGCAGCAGCAGCAGGACATTTCACTTTCCAATTTGGCGAATGGGTTGTCCACATTATTGATAAGTAGGTACGTACGTAAAATGAGAACGGAAGGGAAAGCAAGTGTACAATTCTTTAATCTGCAATGGACAGGATATTAATTGTCAAAAGTGTGTATTAAATCCCTTTCCAAATTTTGTACATTTGTTCAAACTAAAAACTCACAGCTTGTCTTTTTCCCTGAGGACAGAGGAGTTAGCAAATTGAATGGACAGGACGTTACGTGGGTGAGCGCAGTGGCCGCGGAAGGGTGTGGACACAGGGACAATGTCCCCACGGTTGTTCAATGTCCCCACCGTCTGCCCATGTTATATACGTAAACCCCTATCCTACAACCCTATCCTACGTGACCGGATACGTACACGTGAGCTAAAACTTTCTCCCTCCATTTGAGCAGAAGATAAGCCCCGTGTTTCGAGCGACATATGAACAAAAGGTCCAGTCAGGAATTAAATAATACAATTCGAACGAGCACTTGCCAATCCATTCATTCAATCCTCCAGTTCAAAAGCCGTCAGTTTGTGTCAGTGTGTCACTGCAGTCTCGCGAGACTTGTCATTTCCTGAAGCTTTTCCAGACTGACAGGCAGTGACCGCGGAAGCTGTGGGGACATCGGGGGACATTAACATTTTAGGTGTAGTAACATTGTAAGAGGGATGGGTTGGTATAACATAAGTAGACATCAAACAACCGTGGGGACCTTGCCCCTCTGTTCCGCGGCCACTGGTGACAGCATTCAGCCCTGAGCAGATAGCAGAATTTCGACAGCACTTCCGTCCATTTCCCAGTTTTGACTCTTCATCGTCAAAGTATTACTTAAGCAGCACTTGGCTTTTGAAAGGGTTAAACGGGCATCTATGGCTAATCCTTTTTTGGGATTGAGGCACTTATTTTCTGTTTGAAATGTGTAAGTGGATGTTCGCAATTTTGGATTAAAAAAACCCACGTGCACTCGTCGATCTCTGTCAAAAAAAGCATATGTAGGGCAACTTTGCCAGTATGTAGTATGAAATAGGTGGCGTTTTTCTGATATTGTTTGGTGTACATGGTCGATCGAAGGGAGAGGAAACAGGGTGAAAGTGTTTGCACACATCGTTTACAAACAAGTATATTTATTCAGGATAAGTGAGCAAATATTCACTTTAATATGTATGTGTGCCGTTTTTTATGAAATGATAAATAAAAACGGAGGCCTACATTAGAGATGAGCTGGATATCCATTTTGCTTTGATAATCCATGGCCCGATCCGATCCAAATGGATTGGGATGGATTGGATCTGAAAATGTTTGGGTGATCTCATCTCTGAATCTGATCTCATAAAATGGAGATCTAGCTCACTTTTAACGTGACTGAATTGTGTGATCACTTACATAACATTAATATTTTACTTTAATTTGCTGGAATTCTTTCATTACGCCGATTTGTAGACTTTTTTGTGCAAGTTATCCAGCTACTTTTCTACCCAAACGCTGCATCCACTTGGGGAAGGCAATGTTAAGGGAACTTTTGTTCAAAATGCTGCATTGGAAACAAAAAAGGAGTAAAAGATATGTATGTATGGAACAGATTCTGATGGTAGATATTAGAAGCTGACTTTGTAAAAGAAAGAGGGGATAAGCAGTGGCCGCGGAAGCTGTGGGGACATTGTCATTGTAGGATAGGGGAGGCAGGGGTTTATATAAGATAGCGGACACGGAACAACCGTGGGGCCATTGTCCCTCTGTCCCCACGTTTCCGCGGCCACTGAGGAAGCGCACAAAGAAAGGAAACGAAAGCGAAATAAGATAAGAAGATGTTTTGTCTTTTTTCTCCAGAAAAGGGCAGTTGGAGGACCGACTAAAGTTTCATTTTGTGTGTGAGACATGCTTGCTTTCTCCGTCTGCAACCCAAACCGACTCAGCACAGATTCTTCTCTCTGATTTCTCGGATGGCTAGGTTAACTGAGTTTTGGTCTCTTTTCTTCTTCTTCTTCTATGTCTGTGTGTAGGAGAAGGGGGAGACTTTTGAACACAAAAATCCTCCCAATAAACTTTTGTTACATTACGATACGATACAATGCGACTCTTCTTGTGTGTCCTTGCACGGGGTGAAAGTTGGTAAGAAGGAAGAATCCGACAGAGTCGTCGTCGTTCATTGTCGTCTTGAACTCTCATCTTATTATGTTCATGGATAGATTTCGACTTTTGTGGTTCCCAATAAGCAGAGAAGAAATTGACACCATTTTGTAAAGCAATTCAGGGAAGGAGATAATTTTTTGGGGGATTTAAAGTTTCTTAAAATTAAACTTTGTAGGGTAATTACTTGATTTAGAATTTACAATACTCGGTGTTTATTTTCTTGGGGTTTGCTACATTTCTTGCACTGTAAAGTGAGAAACGGGAGAAATGGGAGGTGCAAGAAACTGGGAGAAAGTGCAAGAAATATGCGCCACCTTTAGAAGTATAGAGGCGGAGCGTCGTTTCTTGCGTTTCTTGCATATCTTTCAGGTCAAAATAGCTGCAAAAGCCCAATTGCTTGCTTTAGTTCATGCACTGCAAAGCAAGAAACGGGAGAAATGCGAGCTGCAAGAAACTGGGAGAAAGTGCAAGAAATATGCGCCATCTAGCCACGCGCCGTATGAAGTATTTATCGTGAGATACCGTAGTTTCTTGCGCCTTGCATTTCTTGCAGGTCAAAACCGCTGCAAGAAACAACTTTGCAAGTGATTACTTGCACTCGAAACACTGCCAATTTTCACACGAGGACTGTTCAATCTTCCTTTGCTTATATGTATGATGTACTCGAAAGATACTGTAATTTCATACGACCACAATTTTAAAAGTCAAACAGGATTTGGATATATATCTTTCTCTGCTTATAAGAAATGTCGCATTTTGTAAGAAAAATGAGCACACTGCAAAAAATATCGTCACCAGATTTACACCGCGCGGTGTCTATATGTGGCTACACCGTTTTGGTGTAAAATCAACACGGTTGGTGTAAAAAAGTTTTGACACCAAGACGGTGACAATTCAGCACCGCTCCACACCTGTATTGCTACCAGTTGGGTGATATTACTTGGTGTTGATTTTGCACTAACTGGTGACATTTTCTGAGCAAATTTGGTGTCATTGAAATAAAAGCACATTAAATTATATATTTTACTTCAAATGTTTGTTTATTATATGAGCATTTTCATAAATCTAAATACAACTTGTTATTATTCCCATACAAATTAACTACAAATGATGTCTTAAAATACCATATATACCGTCCAATTTACAATTACTTTGTATTTCCACGGCGTCATGAATTACTACACTACTTATGTTAATTAATTTAAATGTTTCTTGTACCGGGGCAATCTTATAAGCAAACATTTCGCGACAAAAATATTCTACTTTCAGTTCCTTAATTAGAATTAAACAAGAATTATCCTTTAGTACAATAAACTCGGAAATTAAGCCGAACTGGGGAAAAATTGGTCCTATTTCATAACATACATTCAATTATGTTCTGAAATAACATCTAAAACTGAAATGAACTTCACAGCTGGACGTAGACTTCTTTCATCTTCGGTGAAATTGTGGTAGATTCAACATCCACATAAATATACACTTGGATAAATTTCCTAGACCTATCAGGCTTTTGTCGTATTCCGTAGCGAAGACAAAATGCGACTTAAAGAGATAGTCGATAGCCGCCAAAGAGTTTGTCGCATCGAGGGGAACTAAGGTCCTGTCCAGGGTCAAAAAGAACGACCAAATCGTGGCGGTGTTATCATAAATGCAAATCAAGTTGGGCTGTGTTTTCTCGGAATTCCACGCGTCCAAAATTGATTGAAGTGGCGTACCAGTCTAGGAAAATGCACATAAATTCGATGCATTAAATTGGAATTGCATAATTTAAAGCGTTATCTTTTACTGACCTTATGAAATGTAACAATCCGTTCCTTGGCCTGAGGAATATTGCATCGGATTGCCTTTCCTTTGCCGAGAGCAGTCGGTGGGGTTAGGTGCAAGAGGATAAAAAGTGCCTTCAAACTTGAATCCCAATTTCCTAAAAGTTTGAGAACATTGCTTCCATGATGACATGAACACAATGTCAAATAATTCTGCAAATTTACCAGACTCTTTATGGAGTGTACTCAAATTTATGGAGTGAAGAGGACTTGCTTAAACTTTTCGCCTTATCTATAATGCATTGGGAGAGAGACGGTCAAGGAAGTTGGTTTCTGCATCAGGGTGTAGAAGAGAAAACTCTTAGTTTACCTAAATAAAAAATTAAGTTTGTTGGTTGGTCAAAATATCAATATTTAATGGTAAAATTATTTTTAAATAGTACCAAGAAATCACATGCGCCAAACTTATTGCAGGCCTTTAGGATGGACAGCTCGTTGGTAGAACGAAGTAGATTCCTATGTGGTAGCGTTGCAGTCATCAAAGCTTTAATTTCCTGCACCTCAGCCTTAGAGGATAGGCCGTTTAATTTCGTTAACAAATCTTCGAAACTTTGGCGATCCTGGTCGAGACATACAACTTTTGTTGACCGTGGCCCCCCTATCACAGCCGGTGCAAGTCGTTTTCCCCTGAAGGGGAGTTCCTGATTTTTGCCTTTCAAGTTCCGGTGAATCAAGCGAAGCCTTGCCTGAATCAGGCCGGAGCGATTAGTGTCATCGTAGGGTAAATCCTGCGACGAATGCAAACCGATTATTTTGATTCTAAAAAATAGACAATTGCAAAATTTCTTACGATTCCTTGAGTACTCGACGGGAATCACCAACACGGCAATATTTCCACAATTGCTAAAGCAAGAAGTTTCTGGTCTTTTGTAGGCGGAGTCTCGCTGAAATTAAAACAAAATATTAATTTTGTAGGTAATTAAGTAATATGTTAACTGCGTTTTAGGAAGAAAAATCTGTTTTGTAAATTAACCCTTTATACTGAACAAGTTTTGCAACAAATTTCTTAATTAAGTAAGAAGAAGAACTGGAATCAAGGAAACCATTTTTGTTGCAACGACGGCAGAATGTTGTTGATTTTCTTCCAGAAAATTGTTCAGCAACTGGGACAAGAAATCAATTAATTTTTAAAATACTCTATAAATTTATGCTTCGTCGCTCACCCGTTTGAATAAATTGCCGTCCTGTTCACTATGGCAAATCGAAGTCGAGCTAACATCTAGGGAAAAGGGAAATATTAAACAACTAAAAATTGATGCAAAGCTGTTTTTGACTTCTGTATTACTTACAAGACAGCGTTTGCTGTCCTGCAGGTGAAGTCACGACTTCAAAGGTTATCGCGCCTGTGTCTTCTCCTTTCACATAGAAGATAAGATTGGGGGTGGTGGCCTGTTCGAGAAGAATTGGCAAGACTTCTTCATCCACCTCAGCGCCTTCTTCGTCTTGAAGGGACAATTCCGCTTCCTCCGGCAGCAAGAAACTTTGACCTGACTAAAAAATAAATAATTTGTTGGAACACTAAAAAGTCGACGAATCACATAATTCAAAGAAAATTTATTGATAAATCGACTTACCAAGATTCGTAAAATCGTGATAACCAGTAGTTTCACAAACAATTAATTTTTTACCTCTCCCAGCATTAAAAATTCTAACTAATTTCGTCATGCCGATAGATTAGTTGGTGATGGCCGGAGAAATCATGGCGGTCTGAGAAGCACAGGGAAGTAAAATAAAAACGTTGTCTATTATCACCAAAACGGTGATGAATTTACACCACCAGTGAAATTATTTACACCGTTTCTTGGTAAGTCGGTGCAACCACAGCTTGGTGTAATTTTATCCCCGTGGGGTGGTGAGCATTGGGGTGAGATGCTACCAGATTGGGGATAATCATTCTCACCAAGAGTTCGGTGTAAATGTATCCGTAGTTTTTACACCAGATTTTTTGCAGTGCAGCTTACTATACATAACTTTAGACCAGCGTTAACCTCATTTCGCACTGACTCCTAAAGATAAAACCTGATAAAATATTGCTCACTCTATTTCTTTTTTGGTATGAAACAGAAACCTGCAATTTTTTGGTTCATACATATCTCGCCCCAATTTCGCAACTGTTGTACCGTATAGAGAATAATTTTTCGCGTGGTGGTGAAAAAAGTTATTAGGATCTGGAGACCATTTTATGATTTTATGAAGAACTCGACCTATTCTTTCTTCCGCGCCCACCTCCAGCCACTCATCCTTAGCCGCGATGAAATAGCTTTGTATAGATAGATATGATCAGTGGCCGCGGAAGTGGCTGGGGGATAGAAGGACAATGTCCTCACGGTTATTCGATGTTCCCATAATCTGCCCATGCTATACAAATCCCGCCCTCCCTTATCCTTCAATGCGTAGATCATTTCTACCTTAAAAATTGCTAACTTTCACAATCAAAATTTTTCAGGAGAAATATCCACAAAACATGTTTTGATTTTTCTTGTAAAATTGTGAGTGTGAAAGTTGGCAATTTTTATGTAGAAATGATCTACTCATTAAGACCTTTCATTTGATGTATGGATCGATCCTACTATTCAGCCAGTATTAATAGTCTCAATTCCTTGGAAATTTTTCTGAGAGGTTATTTGGTTTTTGGAAAATAATGTAAATTATCTGCCAGGAAACCTTTCAGATTTTTTTCAGACTATTAATATCGGCTGAACTATTAGGTCACTCACTTATCAAAATAGGGATTTAGGGTACCATACGATAGATAGCTAGGTGGCTACAGAGAGCGGATACACCCCTGACTAATGTCCCCACAGCTTCCGCGGCCACTGCACACGGTATCTATCTATCCGGTGGTGGTGGTGGGATCCACCAGTAAAAATTTATTTATATTCTTCACCATTCACTTCTCTATTATCGTATTCAATGGGGAAAAGTCAGAAATAAAATACGGCTTTACTTTAGCATAAGTTGAGGAGGAAGGCAGGAGGCGCATGGGTGTGGTGCAGGCAGCAGCACTTTATTCCACACGGTGCTTCCCTTTCTCTGACATTTTCGCTGGCATTTATCCACGTTTTCTGTTGCATTATTCCAAGTCTACAACATTTTTGGAGGGAATGTGTCTAAGCACATTTCATCTCGGAAAAAGGCTCATTCACTTCATTTTTCAGGAGAAAGTACTCGAATGAATGGCACTGAAGGCTCATTAGTATTAAACTTTTCAACTAATATGCGCACTTTTCGAGTTTGATGAGCATTAGTTTGACAAGTAAATGGAAGGGAAGAAAATTGTAGGAAATATTTCTAATTTCTGATGTGCATAAAGGAGAAAGTTGTTGGAGAAAGTAAGCTTGACAAAAAGGAGGGATTTCAGACAGGTGTTACATAATTGATACCCCAGCATAGATTTTTTAAAATATAGATTAATTTTAGTGTTTAAGGTGCAAAAAAATAACCACTTACAAGAAATAACGGAGAGAAAGTGGTTTCTTGCAGGAATTTTGACCTGCAAGAAATGCAAGGCGCGAGAAACTCCTTCTAGCCGATGTAGTTCGTAAGGCGCATATTTCTTGCACCTTGCATTTCTTGCGTGCCTGGTTTTTTAGTTGCAAGAAATGCAGCAAAACCCGCTAGAAACGCAAAGTTAAGGTAACCAGTTGGAAAAATTAGCGTAAGAAGGCGATTTCTTGCAGGTATTTTGGCCTGCAAGAAATACAAGGCGCAAGAAACTATTTCTCGCCGCCATAATTCTAACGGCGCGTGGCTGGATGGCGCATATTTCTTGCACTTTCTCCCAGTTTCTGACACCTCGCATTTCTTGCGTTCCTTTCTTTCCAGTGCAAGAAATGTAGCGAAACGAAATACTGATTAACTTATCTATGAAAATTCTAAGTACTTACCTGAACTATTAGCACCTAATGCAAATGAGGCTGCAACATATCTAACGGAAGCCTTACGCGCACCTCGTCTAATGCAAAGTGAAAGGTATGCCGCATGACAAAAAGGGATGAAATAGTGGTAAAAATTGAAAGTGGTGATGGTGAGTGAACGTGCACAGGATTTACAAATCGGGACAGCTTTCTCTCCCTCCACTTTGTGCTGACTAACTGAAAAAGGGCATCTCGTCCCTCGTCACGCAGCCCTTTTACCCGTCACGGATTCCAGCGGTCTGTCATGTCCAGCCAGTGATCACTTCGTGTGGTCACTTAACATGCGGTCGGTGACATATTTTGTGTCGTGGTCCTTTTTACCCCCGGATGTTCAACCATGATTTGATGTGTCCTGCAAATTAACGTTATTTTGTCCCGAATTTATTGGCGTTGGCGGATCTGGGTTAAAATGGAAATTCCAGTCCACTCAAACATTTTTAGCAGGGAGGAGGATAGGATCGTCAAGTTATGGAATTGAGCTTGTGAGGAGAATAAGTGAAAGCCATTAGAATTCCTAGAGGACTTTTTCCTCCAAAGCTAACGCTGACCTGAAATAAATCCCTGCAAAAAAAGAGTTTCTTTCTACGAGCTCCTCTCCTCCTCCTTCTTTGGCAGGAGTTGGGGAGAAAACAGTGGCCGCGGAAGGGTGGGGATAGAGGGGTAAATGTCCCCAGCGTTGTTCGATGTCCGCATCATCTGCCCATCTTATATAAACCCTGCCCTTCCATGTCTCGCAATGTTAATGTCTCCACGGTTTCCGCGGCTACTGTATGTACATGCTCCACAGTGAACGCTAAAAGAACAGTGGCCGCGGAAGAGTGGGGACAGAGGGACAATGTCCCCTGGGTTATTCGATGTCCGCATCATCTGCCCATCTTATATAAATATAAACCCATTCCTCCCCTATCATCCTACTTTGTTAATGTCCCCACAGCTTCCGCGGCCAATGGGTGAGCAAATCCCTCTGCACAAACGCTCGTGTCGTCCTCTCGACTTCACAAGTCGGACAAGATGCTGGGTGAAAGCATCCGTGCAAAAGCTGCGAGCTAAGCCGCGTTCTTTCTTCTGGACATGGAAAAATTAAATCCTATCTCTTATTCGCTCTCTAGAGAGAAAGTCCCCACAACACGGTATTGATTTGTAAAATTGCTACACGATAAGAGGCAACCGCTTATCATGGGTTGTTTATCTCATAATAAGGATTGCGATGTAAGTGGGATTAATACTTAATTGCTATTATGCACTCTTAAAAATAACGTGATTCTTTTAAAACGTAGATACATTATTAACTCTTTATATTGAACTTTAGGTTAACGTTACTCTTGATTTAGTACAGTTTACAGCTTAATATTGAATTAAGAGTGAATTTACTTTTCAAAAGGGTAACATTATTTTTAAGAGTGTGTCGTCATTTAGGGCCAAACACGTAAAAATTATATAGCTTTCTCTTGGATTTGTTGACAATTGATGAAAAAATTGAGGAAATTATTAGTATGTGGTGGTTATATTGAATTTTAGGATGCAAAGAGAATATCCACATTCCAAAAGAAGTCACAGTTTGCTTTCTCCACATAAATAATCTCGAAAGGTGCGGAGAGACAAAGACACTGCTTTTTACGCCATGTGGTATTTTTCACAATGCCGTTGTCAAAGAGAGACAAGGAAAAAGTCTTTCTTTCCATATTATTGTCACCAAGTCTGCAGCAAGCTGTGTTCTTCGCCTATGAACAGTGGCCGCGGAAGCCTTGGGGTAATGTCTCCACGGTTATTCAATGTCCCCCATGTCATATAAATCCCTGCCTCCCCTATCCTTCAATGTTAGGATGTCCCCACATGTCCCTACAGGTTCCGAGGACACTGTCAATGTATGCACGTACAGTCTCCTTTCCATTCTTGTGCTGTATGTCAAGCAGAGAAATCAAGGCAGCAGTTGACAATGGCCGCGGAAGGGTGGGGACAATGTTCCCACAGTTATTCAATGTTGCCATCATCTCCCCATCTTATCATACTTGTTGAAAAATTTAGTATTTATTCAAAAGTCAGTCTGATTGCAGATTTTCATTCATATTCAGTCATTTTTCAAGCTCATTTCATTTCACTTCATCCGAATTCATTTCTTACTTGGCCAAACGTATTAAGCATAAAAGCCCTCAATGAAAAATCCTTTCATTCACAGTCATTCTTCTGAAATGACGGAATCCTTCAGTCATTTTGATTCAAATCATAAGAAATTAATTTTTACTCCTATCATTCATCATCATAATCCCTCAAATGAATGAACGTGAACAGGTATGCATCTTATATAAACAACTCCCTCCCCTATCTCATAATGTTACTGTCCTCACACCTTCCGCGGCCACTGCTAGTGGAGACTACACAACGTGGAGAAAGTCAGCCATAAAATATTGAGGTTAAATCATAATTTACCTCGTTATTAGGGCTGAAGGACAATTAATCGGTATACCTACGTAGTCGTGGGTGGCTTGGTTTTCCTTGCGTGTTTGGTGGAAGCGGACGTCTCGTACGTGGCGCATTTTGGAGGAAATTTGTTTGAACAAATTCTTTCGACGTGATATTCTGATCCAGTTTTCTCTCTTGGAGCAGGCAGGCAGGGGAGGACATGACGGGGAAAAGGAAGCCATAAAGCAGCAGGAAGAGAAAGAGAATAGCAAGAAAAGAAGCGAAAGGGCAAAGCACCAGTTTGAGAAGCAGTTTAATGTTGGAAATATGTCTGTACGGTCTGTTGTAAATGTTGAATGCGGATACTAAAACTCAGTCAAGAAGAGAGAAGCGAATTGCATGGCTGGTGAAGAGGAGGGAGGGAGAAAGGTCGTAATAGAAAACAGTCGATAAAACATTGCAGTAAAATCGAAAGAAACAGGGCAGCATTTGGCTTCCTTGAAATCTTGAGGTATATCTTCCCGATAAATTTGTGTCTAATTTTGCATCTCTTGTAACACGCAAAAATGGGGGGGGGGGTGACAGTGTTTCGGGTGAAAGTTAGTAACCACTTGCAAGAAATAAGGGGAAGAAAGTGGTTTTTTGTAAGCTATTTTGACCTGCAAGGCGCAAGGAACTAGACCCGCCGCAATATTTCATATGTACGGCGCGTGGCTCGGTAGGGCATATTTCTTGCACTTTCTCCCAGTTTCTGGCACCTTGCGTTTCTTGCGTTTCTCGTTTTGCAGTGCAAGAAATGTAGCAAACTGGCAAGAAACACTGATGAGTAACATGTTGCAAAAAAAATAACGACAGGAAAGTGTTTTTTGCTGGAATTTTGACCTGCAAGAAATGCAAGGTGCAAGAAACTACGTCCCGTCGCTATACGTCATACGGCACATGGCTAGATGGCGCACATTTCTTGCACTGTCTCCCAGTTTCTGGCACGTCGCATTTCTTGCATTTCTTCCTTTCCTGTGCAAGAAATATAGCAAACCCACAAGAAACGAAACACGAGTCTAAAAATATTTTTGGATTTATTTCCGGAACAATTCCTTTTATTGAATTATTGCCTTAAAGAGTGGAATAATTCCTTTCCACTTCTTTGATTTTCGCCACGAGGGGGGCAAAAATGTTTAAGAAAATGGCTGATAATACTGCAGGGGAATGAAAGCAGGAAGAAAAAGAGCACAACACAGAAAGGGCAATAGAAGGGACAATAAAAATCGTCCATGGGAAAGTAAGAGATGAAATGAGAAGGAAATTGGCTTGCTGTTTAACCATCCACACGCGCCTCGCTCGCCCACAATCAACATGCTGCCCAGACCAATATCACAATCACCACGAGGCCATTCTTCTCTCTCACGTGAGCTGGCTGTGAACCTCCCTCTGGGGCAAAGGAGAAGTACAGGAATTCACAAAATGGGGAAGGCTACATAATAGCAAGTGTACGAAGGGCAGTGGCCGCGGAAGCTGTGGGGACATTAACAGAAGAGGGAGGGGTTTAAATAAGATAGGCAGATGATGAACCGCCGTGGGGACATTGTTCTCTGTCCCCACGCTTCCGCGGCCACTGGTAGAGACTAAAATTTCACAAAATGGGGAAGGCTACATAATAGCAAGTGTACGAAGAACAGTGGCCGCGGAAGCCGTAGGGGCATCATGGGGACGTTAACAGAGGAGGGATGGGTTTAAATAAGATGGGCAGATGATGAACAACCCTGGTGACATTGTCCTTACACTTCCGCGGCCACTAGAAACGAGGGAGTGAAAGTAGAAAGCAGCAATATTGAATGAAGGTATTCAGTATTTATGAGGAATTTTGGCTATTCGGATCGGATTGAAATGCTGAATTTTGTATAGAATGTGAAATTGCATTGGTTTCCTCCACGTTTCAATTGTTGTGAGCTGAGAATTTGATTGAAAGCATTTCTTTTATTCGTTTTGGATTTCTTTTCCTACACACTTTTGTGAACGGTCTGAGTACACACTTTTTGAATGAAGTTGAGCATGAATAAGTTATACGGAAGCAGGCAAGGTGTTGGATTGACCTATATTTATTATGGCTTTTGTATACTAAAAGTGGGACACCCTCTGTACATACGCAACACCTTTCTTTGTCAGGTCTCTGATTGTAGTCGTGTGGCTTCTCGAGTGGTGGGAAATGATGAAGTGAAGAGGAAATATTTGTGATGCTGAGCTGATCCATCACAATGACACGAACCAAACCAGGTGATGGTAAAAGTTGGGTTTTGTTGTATGTGGGACTTCTTAAGTAAGTAAGGAAATGAAGGAGTGGATTTACTTTTCCGGAAGGAGTCGATGACGAAATTCTTTAAACTTTCCGTGTCTCAATTTTCCCAGGGATACGTCGCAACTTGCTATTAATTCTGCTGCATAGGGAACTGACTCGTTTCATACACTCTTAAAAATAATGATAATATTTTGGAAAGTAATTGTGCTCTCAATTCGTTTAATAGTAAGTGAATTATACTATGTAAAATCCTTAATAGCGTTAATTTGATAAAGAATAAAATTTACCGTGAATTTAGTATAATTTACTGAATATCGAATTTAGAGTGTAATTACGTACGTTTCAAAAGAGTAATATTCTTTTTAAGAGTGCATATTTACCTACATACGTACCTATAGTCGAATTATTTGTGCGTGTCACCTAATTTGCATATTTTGAGGCACAAAGTTTACTCAACATGAAGAGCCCATATCGACGAAAATGGGCATAATGAGATTTATGTAAATGAGGTAAAATGCCTAAGTAAGAGCATGGTATAGATACGTCTCACTTCCTGTTTGGGTGACACGTGAAAGTAGTCTTTCAGAGTTGCCGGTGATTATTCAAGGCGAGATTGACAATTGGCTCAACTCGCTCAAATTGAGGAGTCTGCTGATTTTGTGAGAAAGCCAAGCCACAAATAAACTAAACCACTGCCAGGAGCAGTTACATATATGTAACGGATATCTATAGATATCCGTTCCTACCTCAAACGTGGGTGGGTGGGAGGGAAGAGAGACCCACATATTAATCAAGTCGAAGTAAAAAGTTGTCCCTAAATATAATTTATTCTCCTTGCAAGTAAAGCTCTTTGTGAAATGAGAAAATTTATATACGGAAAGAAAACAGAGTGTAAAGAAATACTATTAGGGAACGTTCATAAAATACGTAACCCTAAATTGGTAATTTTTAACCCCACTCCCCCCTCGTAACAGGTTACACTCACTTTTTAACAAGTTCGCAAATTGACCTGTAACGCAAAAACCTGACCCTTTCGCGGCTTTGCGTATTTTATGAACGTTCCCTTATCTGAAAGGGTGAGATTTTCGGTATGTAAAATAACTTTGTTGTTTTAATATGCATGTGGCATAAGCCAGTGACGAAAGAAAGTACAAATTGGACTGCACAAGAAGTTTTTGTTGAAGTTGCAACTAACCCTTTCGCGACGTTACGTATTTTATGAACGTCCCCTTCTTTAAAAAGATGAGATTTTCTATATGTAAAATAACTATGTTATGCGAATATTGTTTTAATATGCAACGCAGTGATGAAAGAAAGTACAAATTGGACTGCACAAGAACTTTATTTCGTTGAAGTTGCAACTAAGCAAACTTTCTACTGATGGAGTTAGATATTTGTTGCTTCATCATCATCATCACATCCCACGTCCACCGGTTGAGTTTGTCCTACTTTCTCCCGTACACTAGAGAGCTTTCAGCTCTCTTGTTGCGAAACGCCAAGTCTGCGGAGGTGTGACGATGTATGTATTCGTATAAATATTTATTAAATATGAAAATGTCAGCCGGATTGGAGTCAAGGCTTACAAGTCCCTGGGTGTAAAGACACCTTTGAAATTTGGGAGAAAAGAAAGTAAAGAAATATCTAGAAGTGCGATATGAAAACATCTTTTGTACCTTTCATACTTATCATAAAGCGGGTTGACGGGGGGAATAGCTTATGTATTCGGGGAATGGTTATCTGGAACAAGGTGGAGAAATTGTATAATTGCGTACCTAAGATTCGATGAAAGATCGTCAAAATGGGCACATTTCTAATCATTTCTTAGCTCTGGGAATTTATTATAAAATTCTAGACCACAAATTTGTAGAGCAGGTAGTTGCAAATTTTTTTAAAAAGATATACACTCCAGATTTTGACACTTTTTGAAAGAGGAGATCTCAAGTTTAAGAAGCCTTCAGAAAAATTGGGACTCATCGTAACTGGCTTAAAAAACTCACGGACATTCTTTAAATCAATTTGCTGACTGCAAATTTGTCGTCCAGAATTTTAAAACAAATTCCCAAATTTTGACAGTTTTGGCGATAAGCCTACATAGTCCTACATACGTAAAGAAGTTGATGGAAATACTTTCGCCTGGACTTACATATTGACTGATTGCTCTGTGAAACTTGTCATTAACCGAGTTCATGCGGTTATTGGTTTTCGTCGTATGTATGTAGTCATACCCGTTTGTCATCATTCCACCAATATTACCAGTAGCCGCGGAAGCCGTGGCGACATCGGGGGGACATTGCCATTGTAGAATAGGGGAGGAAGGGGTTTATATAAGATGGGTAGATGATGGGGACATCGAACAACCGTGGGGACACTGTCCCTACACCCTTCCGCGGCCACTGAATATTGCATATATGCCACCGAACTAGATGCCTGTTTAGTATATGACAGGAGGAGAGGGGAATAATGGTGGTGTTAAATGGTTGAGCAAATTCACCTTGGGCTGGAGTGACTGGTGAGTAAGTCGGTGAGTCAGCTTGGCCTGACTTGACTCCTCGGTTGAAGGTTGGAAATGTTGGAGGAAGGAGAGAAAGTGTCCGAGTGATTGATGTTGGTCGGTGGTCTTGTCTGAGCACTTCTTGCAACTATTATATTGCAAACGTGCCCAGAATCCATGGTCCCTTCTGACACTTCTCAGAAATATGTATAAAGGACTTTTCTCTCCTTGGCTTAAATTAAAATCTGGTTGGGAAAGGAACTCGGGAAGAAATTGGTGACGAATCCAGCCGGCTGGCTACCTGTCATTTAATGTGACACACTTTTTCCAACCATAATTGCGTCCAAGAGAAAGGAATGATTCATGAAATGCTGGTGGGTAATCATGTGATCAAAGGAAAAGTGGGCACCTGGGAGCAGAAATTGGTAGGAAATTGTATAACTGTGGTCAATATTAAGGTGGAATAGGTCTGTAATAGATTTTTTGTCTCATTGTACCCCTGTTAAATTTGTTTAAATGGAAATTTCTAAAAGGGCATCAATTTCAATGAGTTTTGAGATAAATGCAACTTTTAATGATTTAATGTAAAGTTAATTTTATGGCACGGCAAAACTATCAATTTGAAAAAAATTAGCGAATTAATTAATTGTGAAAAAATGGCAAATGAATTAGCAGTTTTTTTATATCGATAGTTTTGCAGTAGCAAAAATTAACTTTTCATTAAATCATTAAAAGTTGCATTTATCTCAAAACTCATGAAATTGATGGCATTTTTGAAATTTGCATTTAAACGGATTGAACAGGGGTGGAGTGAGATTAAAAATCTGTGTCACATCACATCAAATCGTCACCCTATAGCACCTTAAGCTGGACGAAAATCTGACTTTCTTGTTTTTCAGTGTTGTTCTTTGTTGGTTCAAATATGCATTCAGATATATTTACAAAAAAATACTCCAATAGCCTTTTCAAGAGTTCTCTTTAGGACCACGCCCTTAATGACTCTTTCATGTTTTATTAGTTGTCAAGCTTTCATGTGTGTAACTCTGTTCTTTTGATCTTATTTATAGATTTGGACACATTCCCGCACGGTGATTACAAGTATAACATGTTGAAGCAGCGGATGGCGAAATCGTCAAAGGTTTACCAGCCGAAAGCACTTCCTTTCACGGCGTACTCTGCATCAGGGAAGAAGTCGAAAAGCGTCAATCCTCCGCCCCCCATTCAGATCGGACTCGGCCAATCTTCCACTGATGACAAGGACAACAACGTCTTCTCAAAAAATGACTTTGCCAGTGGAACTCCGGTCGCCACTTCGATCTCAAAAGATCGATATTCCAAGTACAAGGTGAGAAAATCAATGAAGTCGTTGAAATTATAGGATCGGCAGAACCAGGGCTTCGTTTCTGGGGGATTTGCTACATTTTTTGCACTGGAAAGGGAGAAAGGCAAGAAATGCGAGATGCAAGAAACTGGGAGAAAGTGGGAGAAATATGCGTCAGCTAGCCACGAAGTATAACGGCGAGAAACAGTTTCTTGCGCCGTGCATTTCTTGCAGGTCAAAATTGCTACAAATAAATGTATTCCAAGTGGTTACTTTCACCCGAAATACTGACAGCGGTGCTAAATTTCTAGCACTGCAAAATTAGAAATGCCAGGTGCAAGAAACTGGGGGAAAGTGCACCCAGTGTTTTGTTTCTTGCGCATTTGCTACATTTCTTGCACTGCAAAGGAAGAAACGGGAGAAATGCGAGGTGCAAGAAACTGGGAAAAATATGCGCCATCGAGCCACGCGCGGTATGAAATACAGCGGCGGGACGTAGTTTCTTGCAGGTCAAAATAAGTACCTGCAAAAAACCACTTTGTTCCCGTTATTTCTTGCAAGTGGTTACTTACTTTCCCCCGAAACACTGTTTAAAACACGCAGAATTCGATATCCTCCAAAATCTCTAGGATTACTATGCGTGTAATAAGTACTAAAATATACGAAAGAATGAATTGGTGCGCGTCAGTGAAATCAATTCAACCTCAGCCAGCGACTACGTAGCCATGTTTGCAATTAGAGGAGGAAAAAGCTAATAAGAAAGATATGTCGAACCGTTGTCGTCATCCTCATTTGCATTCTTCCCCAGATTCATTTCCATCTCTAAAATGCGACCAATTTCCAGAGAACCCATTCACTCGGAAACTTTGTGTTTAATAAAATCCTTCCCGTGATCTTTCTCTCTTTCGCAGTGATGAGAAAATCAGCGTCATTATCTTGTCAATTAGAAGCCATGAATGCCACCATTATTCACTTTCTGCTTTCTTTTCATTTATTTCCTTGACTTTTTAGACCGAGTCGGGGCTTATGTACCTGTCTTGATTGTATGTCCGTCTCTCTGTCTTTGGATCGATTACGCTCGTAAAACTGATCCAATCGACTTGAAATTTTGTACGCTCGTGGAGAAATTATGAGCTAAGTTCGAAAATGCGCAAAATCTGTGGAAAAATAAAAAGGGTTCAGTGGTCGTATGATACCCACCTCAATTACAAATATTAGTAACAACCTGACTCGGGCTCTGCACTCTGAATTTTTACCATGATTTTACACACAAAATTACACAAAATGAGACAACTGGACAATATTTATAAGCATGACTTTGTGCAAAAGACACGATAAAATGGCCACGTGAGAGAAAGCATATCTTTCTTTTATCGATTATGCTCATAAAACTGATCCAATCGACGTGAAATTTTGGACACATTTAGAAAACATGCAAAATTAGGAGTTAAGTTCGAAAATGAGCAAAATCTGTGGAAAAATTAAAATGTAGTATAATTCCACTCAATTATTACTTTAACAACCTGACTCGGGCTGCACTCAGGGGTTTTTTTTTACTTCCCATGAACTCGAATCCTCCTGCAATCCTTTCTCCGCATACTAAATAACTTTTTGTGGGAATTGGGGAATGTGTAAGCTCGGGCTACAAAAGTTTCACAAATTAGAAGGAATTTGGAATGGTACATGTCTGTTCTTTTCTCCAAGAAGAAAGCAGAGACAGGGAGACCAATTTGTTGGAGACGTTATGCAAGAGGAATTATAATACTTATTGGTTTGGTGCATCGGCATTATTCACTCTTCTCTTACATTGGCGGCGGAAACAAGGGGAGAGGGGGACATTGTCCCTCCAGAAATTCAAACAAAATCATATCTTATCAGTGTTAATAAGCGCCACTTCCTATAATCCCACAATGCCACTGTCCCCACATGCCCCCCCCCCACTTCCGCCGCCACTGGTTCTATAGGAAGAAGCGACGCAATAAGTTATGGAACAAAGTCGAATCTAGAGGGACGTATAATAATGAATTATTGTTATTACTGTAATAACAAGAATTTTGAGCGTCATCTTCTTCCAAAAATTATGAAGTCAGAAAGCCTCAATTCACCAACTTTCCAATATGCGTGTCTCACAAAGGCTTCCTGACATGCGAAGTGCGAGTCTACATAATAAAAGTCCAGAGTTTGGTGTACATAGTGCCTGGAATTTCAAATACGCACATAATATTCGAGTGGAAGGAAGGAAAGGTTAAATATTATCAATCAATACCACTTTTAAGTGGAACGGGTGATAATGCATGCCTACTTTTGAGAAATACTGACACGTGGCCGTTTAGTTTGACGAATTATGGTCCATATACGTATGAAATGTGGCATTATATTCGCAGTGATCTACTTTTGAACTAATGACACTTGGGCATTTAGTTTTAAATGGGGACAAATTATACTATAGTGAATATACATATGTAAATATGCACGTGGTATTTTGTAGTCTCATGTATCTGTATTGATGAACCACATTATACTCGGATGAATCAACCATACTTACGTATGCAGCAGAGTCTCATCAAGTTAATTAGTTGTTGGAGAAAAGCAAATTAGAAACGGGAAATTCAGTGGACCATGATTTAGGCTGGTCTGGTGGTGGTGGTGGTGCGGTCGTTTTTTGTTGCTGTTGTCTTGCTACATACGGAAATATCAGTGGTCGCGGAAGCGTGGGGACAGAAGAGGGACAATGTCCCCACAGTTATTCGATGTTCCCATAATCTACCGACTTGTATAAATCCTTTCCTTCCCTATCCTACAATGTTAATGTCCCCACGGCTTCCGCGGCCACTGTATGTACATGCTTCATTGTGATGATAATGCCAAAATAACAGTGGCCGCGGAAGCGTGGGGACAGAAGAGGGACAATGTCCCCACAGTTATTCGATGTCCCCATCACCTGCCCATTTGTATAAATTCTTTACTCCGCTATCCTACAATATTGATGTCCCCAGGTGTCCCCACACCTTCCGCGGCCACTGTTACATGGGATGAAGATATCATCACCAAGTAAAGTATGCATTCCGCCAGACCAGGCCAGGCCAGGCCACGGGATTTAATTGCTTTCTCCTCCCTTTGACTTTGTGTGCCCAACCTGAGCCGACTACGGAGGGCGATCGTTTGGTTCGATTCATTTATTTGGAGGGGCCATTGATCGTTGTTGTGGTGGCAAAGGCATGACACAAATTGTCTTTGTAAATTCCTACCTTCTCTCCTTCGTTCATGCCAATAACCCGCTTCCTATGACAATTATTGAGCGTTCATATGGTCGACACAATATGCATGCAGATTGGTCATACGTTATATAAAAGAGTGTTCTCAGCAATGTTTTTAAAAAGTTTTGGGAAGGGAATTACCAGTGTTTCGGGTGAAACCAAGACTTGTAAAAGAAATGGGGGCAAGAAAGTGGTTTCTTGCAGGGAAATAATTTGACCTGCAAGAAATGCAAGGCGCAAGAAACTTCGACCCGCCGCAATACTTCATGCGGCGCGTGGCTATGTAAATATCACACATTTCTCGCACTTTCTCCCAGTATCTTGCACCTTGCATTTCTTGCGTGGCTCTGCAGTACAAGAAATGAAACATTGCTGTCAGTGTTTCAGGTGAAAGTAACCACTTGCACGAAATAACGGGAAGAAAGTGGTTTCTTGTAGGTATTTTGACCTGCAAGAAATGCAAGGTGCAAGAAACTACGCCCCACCGCTTTAGTTCGTAAAGCGCGTGGCTAGATGGCGCGTATTTCTTACACTTTCTCCCAATTTATTGCACCTCGCATTTTTTGCACTTTCTTTCTTTCCAGTGCAAGAAATGTGGCAAACCGGTAAGAAACGAAACACTTAAAATTACCAACTTGCTCCTCTTCTTGAGTGAGGGAAGTTGAGTTGAAAAATGCTTAAAACTTACTTTACTTACGTGTGAAATCAAATGAGTGTATCAGTAAAGTAAGAATGAGAAAGTTTTGTGTGCGTCATCTCATGAAATTCCGCTGCACTGATAAACAAACTTTGCGACAAACTAAAACGAGTTTAGAAGAGTCGCAGGCTTGAATTTGCGCCCAGAAATTTGACCAAAGGCGTATTAATCTAATCTGAAAGTTGGTAATTTCTTATATATTTTCTGATGAAACTTTGTGTGCTAACTCACTTTTTAAAATGCAATTATCTTCTCCGAATGGGTAATAAAATTAGGGCAAATTTTGGAATTTTACTGATTTTATGCTTCTGCTTTACAGGATTATTATGGATACAAGAGTCCAAAGCTGGTGGATAAGCAGAGAAGTCATAATGACGTGATAAATATCAAACCAGCGTCGACCCGAGGTAAAATATGGTTCATATTCTAATCTAATGTCACTATTCTTCCATGCAGTGGCCGCGGAAGCTATGGGGGCATCTGGGGACATTAACATTGTAGGATAGGGGAGGGAGGGGTTTATATAACATGGGAAAATAATGGGGACATCGAAAAACCGTGGGGACATTGTCCCTCTCTGTCCCCACGCTTCTGCGGCCTCTGCTTCCATGCACTATTAATGTCATCTTCGTCATAATGATACAAAATCCAATTAGCTTTCCGATATGTTATGGACCGGAAAGAGCTGGGGCCGCGGAAGCCGAGGGGACAACTGGGGATATTTATATTGTAGGAGGGACGGGGTTATATAGGTTGATGGGGACCTTGTACCTCTGTCCCCCACACTTCCGCGGCCACTGGAAAAGAGGGAAAATATATTGTCGCCTCCTTCACAAAGCTATGGATGGATAGCACTAAAACTTGTGTGCCTTCCTGCACGAGGTGTAAATGGAAAGATAGCTGAATTAATTCTGGTCGAAAGAGTAGAGTAGAATACTTTAACGTGGGATTGATTAATTGTATAAACTATGAAGAAGGAACATGTGTCACGTGTTTGGCTCGGATTTTTTTTAGAGATCACTGCATTGGCAAAATATATTATTTGCCAATGCTCAGGTTTAGCATATAATAAATAGTGGAGAAAATCCGTCTTAAACTTGAAAAATTCTACACTTTCTAAATTTACTGTGTATTTTCTCCTCTGCGGATGCAAATCTCTGTCAACGAGCCCATTGGGAGATCGTCTCCTTTGCAAATTTCGTACTAATTAAATTTGTGATCGATTGACACTAGTTTAGTGAAAATCAGAGAGTATTCGCGGGAATATCTCCATTAAACAAAGTTTAATGTAACATTTTTCAGGTAGGAAAAATTTGTAATTTTTCAAAATCTGCCAAAATTTTATACCGAGTTAGAGAACAAGTCTAATATGTTTACCACGCTTACCGAAACATGTTACCATTAAACTTTTGCGAATACTTTAGCAAATTTTGCAATAACGGCTTGAATCTATATGGATAGCCAATTGCAAAAATAAATTGCCAATTACAAAATAACTAATTGCAAAATTGCTAATTACAAAGAAAAAATGGCATACATATACCATTCTTTCTTTATTTGATTGCAAAAAAATCCGAGCCCGACATGCAAGACACACGCATTGTAACACCATTGACTTATATAACCGTTCCGCCGCTTCTCCGAGATTGGATTGAATTCCGATTGGACTTAAGTTTTTTATGTGGAGACCTCTTTAATCCTTTGTATCCGTGTTTCAGACTGCAACGACGAGGCGTTGGAGTCCATGGGGAATAGATTGCTTGACTGGTTCTCAGTAGTAATGGCAGATACCCAGAAGCGCAAATTAAACCGGAGAAATCGGAACAGCCAAGGTAAAGAACTTTCCAGTAACGAGCAACATACTTTCTAAACGTTACTTTGATAACTAATAATATGCTCCGGATTAACTCACTCACGTGGAGAATTCCTAAAGTTGGATTGCCAATTTGTGAATTTCATAAAAATTGAGGAAATCTGCGAAGTAAGGCAACGGGGATCGAGTTTGTTTGAATATTAAGTTCGCAGATTGGCAGCCAATCTCGTTAAATCTTTTACAGGAGAATTTTATCCCCTTTATTTTCTCCCTTTTATCAGAAGATCGTTATGTTACTTGTATGTATACAATTTATTTAACAAAGAAAGTCAGTGCTAAAATATACAGGATAAGTTGGCAACTGGCTCCTTTGTCATTTTATTGGCCCCCCAAAAAATCTGGGTGGGGTCAAAGAAAAAATTACAAAATTTTTTGTTTGACCAATCACAGTCTAATTATTCAGAATTTTCTAAATCTATAGAAAAAATATTGTCACAATGGTCACCTTTTTTCTAGCTACACTGGGGATTGTCTGGCGAATTATGTTAAAAAATCGAGCCAAAACTTAGGAATCACGTGATACTTATCTTTCTTTTGAATAGCAAAATATTGGGGGCAAAGTTCACATATCTGCCCTGGTTTTCGCCCCGTGGAGGAATTTGTCGCCAATGTTTTCCTTTGAATTGGGTTCAACGGAATAATTCAACGGAAAATAGTGCCATGTGATTCCTAATTTTTGGCTTGATTTTTTGACATAACTCGCTAAACAATTCACGGTGTAGCTTGAAAAAAAGGTTCCATTCTCAGTGTTTTTGTCATAAGGAAAAAGTATCATCTTTTATGTATTTATGTATGTTGTGCTCTGTGGTGGGTGGGAATGCCATATACCCCACCAATTAACATCTAGTTATGATGACACATAATTTATTGCGCCATTCATCACGAGGTGTGTATGTGTTTTTGTGACAGTTCACTTTCCTGGGACTTGCAAGCGGGAGGTGATGTGGATGTTCTCGCATCTGAATTCCGACGACGATGGTCAGCTTTCTCTCCAGGAACTCTTCGACATCGAAAACGATCGGAATGAGAAGTGCATCAAACCTTTCTTGGACCGATGTGATGCCGACAAGTAAGTGTTTTTGGGAAATAATTATTATTTGAATCTAATTTCATACAGAGGTGTACGAGAGTGGATTGAAAAGTGGAAGTGAAAGTAGTAAAAGTCGTCAAAAATCGTCAAAATCAGGACATTTTTAATCATTTCTCGATTCTGGGAATTTATTTAAAATTTCTGGACGACAAATTTGTAGTCGGTGAGTTGATTAATAGAATTGCGGTGAATTTTTTAAGCCAGTTTCTAACAGTTCCAATTTTTCTGAATGTTTCTTAAACTTGAGATCTCCACTTTCAAAAAGTGTCAAAATCTGGAGTGTGTATTTTTAAAAAAATTGGCAACTTCCTACCCTACAAATTTTGTCGTCCAGAAATTTTAAAATAAATTCCCAGAGGCGAGAAATGATTAAAAATTTGACCATTTTAATGAAGAGTCATCGGGTACTTCATACTTTAAATCAGTATTAACCATACATACCTAAGCGCATAGGATGCATAATTTTGCATAACTGGAAATGGCCGTGAAACGAAGGATAGTCGACTCATGCAGTAAACGGTAATCTTTCCTGGATGCTAATACCTACGGACACTTTGGTCCCCGTCTTGTGTGACTAATCCCTAAAAGTCCTGGGGAGGATTGGATAACAAACCGTCAAAGGCTCGGATATTCATTCCCCTCTTGCAGCACAAACTAAGTGAAGAAAGTCTCCACTGAAATCTCTTTGGTCCTCTAAAACTTTGTGTAAAGTTTTCAAGTTTCAAACTCGAGTGAATCTTACGTGTTAGTTGGGCCGCCGTGTTCGTTCAAGGACGGACGCGAGTAAAAGTAAAAGATTGCTTGCCGATATTTTTATGTAGCGTTGCTACTTACCGTTCAAGTTTAGCTGGCACACCTAATTTCACTCCCACTTACTTTCCTCCGAGATCCTGGTAGAATGAAATTACATGCTCGACAAGGACAGTGGCCGCGGAAGGTGGGGGGATATGTGGGGAGCATTAGTATATTGTGAGATTGAAGGAGGAGGGCCTTGTTAAGATGGCATTTTTCTGAATTTCTGGAGAGATATTTCCCCCCGCTTCCGCTGCCACTGGACAAGAATATATCCTTGGAGAATGAAATTACATACTCGACAAGGACAGTGGCCGCGGAAGGTGAGAAGGGGGACATATGGGGACCATTAGTATATTGTGAGATAGGGCTGGTTAAGATGGGGAAGATAGAATTTTTCTGAATTTCTGGGGGAGAAATGTCCCCCGCTTCCGCAGCCACTGGACCAGAAGTTCCAAGATCCTTGTAGAATGAAATTACATACTCGACAAGAACAGTGGCCGCGGAAGGTGGGGGGGCATGTGGGGCACATTAGTATTGTGACTAATTGTGAGACAGAAGGAGGAAGGGGAAGATTCAGGATTTGTTCAAAAATAAATTTCTGAGGGAACATTGTCCCCCCGCCGCTTCCGCCGTTACTGGACCTGAAGAAAGGCGGAGGGAGATAAAAGAACAAAGTGAAATGAGCCGTTTATTCAAGGTGGGTTTGTATTTTAGGAGAAATTTAGATTGAAGCAAGACTCGCTGTTAACGTTTGTCTGGATTTTTAATTTAGCTCAGTCACTACTTTTCCACCGTCGTGATGATGATGATGACTTTTTGTGAAGGGAAGGGAAAAGTGCACTCATTTTTTCTTACTGAAATCGGATATGGTACAAAAATATTCGCCGTAATTGCCTCCGTAGGACCCGGAATTTTTCTCTACCTGTCACTTGCAAATTTTTGTAAAAGGGGAAAAAATATCGTTTTTAAAAAGGGTAATTTGTCCATGGTTCAAAAGTAGAACTATCCTGAAAAGATCTTTGTTCTTGAATCTGTTGAATTCGCTTGCTGCATGTGCGTATAATTTTTGCTGAGAACTTTTAGCCCGAGTTAGGGCTTATGTACCCGGCATGGTTGTATGTCTGTCTCTCTATCTATTGATTATGCACGTATGTAAAACTTCGATCCAATCGACTTAAAATTTTGCACACACGTGGAGAATATGCAAAATTAGGAATCAAATTCGAAGATGAAGAAAATGCTTATTAATTACGCTCTTAAAACTTATCTAATGAACTTGAAATTTTGCACACATGAAGAATATGCAAAATTAGGAATCAAGATGAGCAAAGATAAGCAAAATCTGTGGAAAAAAAGTTGTACGGTGCGGCACCCACCTAAATCATTAGTAATAACCTGGCTCGGGCTAAACCAGTAGTACATGCATGCATATGTATATGTACAGGGGCCGCGGAAGCCTTAGGGACATCTGGGGACATTAAAATCCCATTTTAGGATAAGGGTGGGGAATATAATGCAATGGGGACATCGAACAGACACTGTCCCTCTGTCCCCACACTTCCGCGGCCACTGTGCACATGTATGCACGTCGATACTTTCACTCAACTCGCACCATAATTGAATTTGTATAATATTAAATCGCTGAGTAAAACGGTGTGTAAATGTTGTCTCACAGGCTGTCATTTTATCGATTGTTTCTCTTCCACCATGAGAGATTATTATTATTAGAAGAAAGACTGTATGTCGAGGGGGTTTTAGTCATACACCGCTCCTCCGGCTGTGGGGTTGAATTACGATATAAATTTGGCCGTTTTGTTGGTCGTACTAAAAGCCTCCATTCCATCCATGTCATCAATCATATCGCTGATCATGTCGGATGATGTGGATGGATCAGGAGGGATTATGTAGTGGGACTAGGAGCCGTATAGAATTTACTTTCACTTCCACTTTCACTCTGCTTCCTCCTCCAAAACAGTGGCCGCGGAAGCCGTGGGACATCGGGGGACATTAACATTGTGTGATAGGGGAGGTAGGAGTTTGTATAAGATACGGAGATGATGGGGGAAATTGTCCCTTTGTCCCCACGCTGCCGCGGCCGCTGTTGTTTTGGTGTTATCATCACAATGGAAAATGTACACACAGTGGCCGCGGAAGCCATAGGGACATCGGGGGACATTAACATTGTAGGATAGGAGAGACATGAGTTTATATAAGACGCGGAGATGATGGGAACATCGAACAACGGTGGGGACATTGTTCCTCTGTCCCCTCCCTTCCGCGGCAACTGTTCTTTTAGTATTATAGAGCATTTCAAACAGTGGCTGCGGAAGCCGTGGGGACATTAACATTGTGGGATAGGGGAGGGGGAGGTTTATATAAGATGGGGAGATGATATCCGGACATCGAACAACCGTGGGGAAATTGTCCCTCTGTCCCCACCCACGCTTCCGCGGCCACTGATACGATATCCAATTTATGGAAGTGAGGTTGGCTTCGACGTGAAATAATGTGAGGGTGACATGACGTGATGTTGCTCATTGTTTTATATTAGCATAATATGAACGAAACTTTGATATACATATTTTCTTTTGCAGGGATGTCTTCATCAGTCCACGGGAATGGTGTGAATGCTTCACGAAAGCATGTCGAGGTGTCAATTGTGGTAAGTTATCGTATCAACGCGTGTCTCGTTGTGCTCTGTTGCGGAATGACACATTATTAATAATGTTGCTCCAGAGAGTTTACTCCCTTGTCCTCGTTTCATAATAAATGAAAACATGTCACCAATTTTGCCAGAGAAGTTTTGGGAAGGAGAGAATTTTGAGGATGGAGAAAGTTTTTTGGGCGAAATATGTATGTGAAGAACAAGCCCCGTTCTCATGAGCATTTTATTGGCCTGATCGATGAGCACCTGGCAAATTGCGGAAATTATGTACATTTTGTGGCTAAAAAAATCTGTCCTTGTAATGTTCCAAAATATCTCGAAAAGTGTGTGGGTCACTTTTACATTTAATTTTAATATAGTGTATATTTTCTTGTTTAATAAGAAGGAACAAGTTTTGAGAAAGGGAGAATTTTTAGGAGAGAAAGTTTTTTTTGGCGAAATAATGTACGTGATGAACAAGCCCCGTTCTCATGAACTTTTTATGTAGGTGATCGATCACCTAAATAAGGTCAAATTGCGGTGGTTGGAATTATGTACATATGGCTCAAAAAAACTGCCCTTACAATGTCCCAATAGCTCTTAAAGCATGTGTTAAGTAATATAAATGAAGTGTTACTTTTCTTGTTTAAGGATTGTACTCGGACCGAGACGACAATGAATTGGATGACGACGATGACTCCGATATTGACGGAAGTTCTGGGGATGGAGCACTGGAATAAACCTTTTTCTTTTTAAATTATCTATCTGGAAACTTTTGAATTTTGAGAATATTACAGACTATTTCTAACACGTATGATTTTTTGTAAATTGGAGACTTCAATTTGGATCGTAATATTTAAGTTTGGTGGTTAAGTATAAGTAAATAAGTCCCGAATTTAATGGAATAACAGCCATATTTAACTTACTATTAATATAAAACTTCTTATTACTTTATGTATGTATTTACTAGTGTAAAAATTTGATCAATCGATGCTAGTTAAATTGTTGTTTCGTTTATAAGCAGAGTTGTCACCCGTGTGGATGAGTGTTTGTAGTCGAAACTAATGAGAATCCTTGTATAATTGGTATATATCTGCATATATATATTTACAATCTTGATGGATTTTTGAAAGTGTAGGGAAAGTATATGGATGTAGTGAATGCTTATTTTATGTTAATTCGTTCGATGACGATGGTTATATTTAAAAAACAAAATCAGTGTTTCGTTTTTTGTGGGTTTGCTGAATTTCTTTCACTGCAAAGCAAGAAATGCGAGGTGCAAGAAACTGGGAGAAAGTGCAAGAAATATGTGTCATCTAGCCAAGCGCCGCTTGAACTACGGCGTCCTTTTTTGGGTCGTGCATTTCTTGCAGGTCAAAATATTTACCTGCAAGAAACTACTTTCTCCCCGTTATTTCTTGCACGTGGTTACTTACTTTCACCCGAAAAACACTGATAAAAATATGTAAATTTGTATATTTGAAGCTGACGAGTTTGAAGCAGGGTTTATGCATGTACATTTTTGGACGATGTGTTGTTTTGTTAGTCTTTGTTGTAACTTTGTGATCAATATGTAATTATATAGAATAGAGAGAGAGAGAAATAGCTCATTTCAGTAATTATTGTGCGTAGATATGTAAATATATTATTATGGATAAGGTTTAGAATAATAGAATTTTCTAAGTATTCAATTCAAGCCGCCGATAAAAAACTAGTGTATTGTATTATTACGGCCTTGAAATTGAAATCATGAAATTAAGTGAAATTTTAATCTACTAAGGTCGTCATCTACATGCAAACATATTATACAATTCCTATCATTAAAGTAATGTTACAGTCATTGGATAAAGTTTTGAAAATATGTATGATTTTTGCACTAACATGTTAATATGTTTTTTGTGTTAAATATGTAGATTTTTTAAAATCCACTCCATTGATGTATGCCATAATTTATTTACAATGCAAGAAGTTCCAAGTTGGGGAGACTAACAATGGAGGTTTCTTAGCGTATGCTCTCCGATTTTGGGCAAATTAGTGTCAATCTATCACAAATTTAATTAGTATGAAATTCGCAAAAGACGCGATCTCCCAATGGGCACGTTTGGCAGAGATATTTGCATCCGAAGAGGAAAAAACACGTGCTAAATTCGACAAATTTTACACCTTCCAAATTTACTACGCGTTTTCTCCTCTTCGGATGCAAATATCTCTGCCAAACGTGCCCATTGGGAGATCGCGTCTTTTGCGAATTTCATAATAACTAAATTCCTGATAAATTGCCACTAATTTGCTCAAAATCGGAGAGTATCCGGTAAGAGACCTCCACTGTAAGTAAGTAGGAAGAAGGAAAGTGAAGAGAGAAATGTTATGTTGTTATGTATTTCGAATTCAGAAATGTTTGATGATTTTGAATAAATTGAGTTTAATTCCCGTTATACAAAAGTGATGGGTTGTGTTCGTCGAATTAATTCCGCATGTTCTATTTTAGATTCAAAGGATTCTTGGAAGCTTTTATTCCGTGTGAAACACAATTATGTACAGAATTCTAAGAACTGCATGGAAATGTTGAAAGCTTTTTGATCATCGTGAGTGCAATTAGCACGAACGAAAAGCTCTTAATGTGAATGCACACGTTAGCATAATTAGTTTAAATTATAATTTAGCAGGAAGCGCTCTGAATTAATGAACATTTTGTATCAAGAATATATACGTAGAGAGATAATTAAGGCCATATTTTGAGTATTTGTTTGGAGTCCTCTTTTCAAATTGGTATCATGTTGCACGTTATTTCTCAAAGGAAACGTCCAATTTGAATAATTTTGATGAGAGTGCAACACCGGGATAAGTTGAATCAGTACAAGATGACGGACCGCAAACTGGAAATAATGAAAGCATTTAGATAAAAATTGTGACACACATTTCAAAATTTGTAATAAATAAAACGCGGACCTTTTTCCAGCATGCATGAGATGGAAAGCTTCGTTGATCTGGTCCAATGGCATTTCGCCCGTGACAAATTCGTCCACCATAACTTTTCCTTTCAAATAACTCTCCACCAATTTGGGGACAGAGTCGCGACTTTTCCAGCCACTAAAAAAAATATTTGAGATGTTTTTCTATTATGATTCAATAATCAAATAGTAGTAATTTGTTAACGTAGGACTTGTCACCAAAATCGTCAAAATAAGTCCATTTAAAATCATTTCTAGGCTCTGGGAATTTATTTTAAAATTCTGGACGACAAATTCGTAGTCAGTGAGTTGACTAATAGAATGGCGATGGGTTTTTAGGCAGTTTCGATGAGTTCCAATTTTTTTAAGGCTTCTTAGACTTGAGATCTCCTCTTTCAAAAACTGTCAGAATTTGGAGTGTATATTTTTTTTAATGCCAACGACCTGCTCTACAAATATGTCGTCCAGAATTTTAAAATAAATTCCCAGAGCCGAGAAATGATTACAAATGAGGTGATTTTGACGAGTTTGTGTGGAATCACCGCGTCATCGTGTTAACTAAACTTACCCAAAGGCAGAACCTGCATAAATCAAGATACAAAATTTTTAAAATGGACATTTCATATAAAACTATTAATGATCCTGTTTAAATACCTTTCCATACTCGCCCAGTAACAAGTTGAAACGGTCGAGTGGATATTTCTTGGCCGGCACCAGCCACACCGATGATTATGGATTGTCCCCACCCTTTTTATGGAACACAGAACAAAAGTTTAGTTTGAACAAGATTCTTAAGAAATGCATACTGTTTAATTACCTTTATGGCACGATTCAAGAGCGGCTCTCTGCAGAATAATGAACACAATTTTAGCTGATGAATGAATAATAATCATAATAATTGATCAAATAATAAATATTATTGTGCTGCACCATTGTGGCGATATTTCCAATGCACTCAAACGTATAGTCCAATCCTCCATCCGTCATTTCTATTAGCACTTCTTGAATAGTTTTGGAATGATCTTTTGGGTTGACGAATTCATTACAGCCGAATTTTTTTGCTGGAAGGAAACAAAGTATAAAGTTAATATTACCAAATCGAAAATTGTGAAAGGTGATTCTATCGCTGTCAAAATACTTTATTTAAAAAATCGTGAAAACGATGTATTTCGACAGCGATAAGAAGTCAATTTCTTCACAAAAATTGTATTTTCGTAAGACTATTGTATTCTCCATGCAAATTCTGGCTTGTTGTGGGTGTAACAACCCTGGAAATTTAAAACCTGGGAAGAACGTGGCTCAAAAATACTGGATTTTATTTTGACAAAGTATTTTTCCCATATTTGAAAATTGGTGTTAGTTTACAAAGTGTGCAGTACTTACCAACTTCAAACTTATCAGGATTGATATCAATCCCTATGATGCGAGAGGCCCCTGCTTCACGACAACCCATCGCCACTGCCAGCCCGACAGCTCCTAACCCCCAAATCCCAACGGTCGAACCTTTCTCGACATTCGCCGTGTTTAAGGCAGCCCCATACCCGGTGGAAATTCCACACCCAAGAAGGCACACCCGACTCAGGGGAGCTGTTTCGTCCACCTTGCATAAAGATATTTCAGAGACGACCGTGTACTTTGAAAATGTTGAGCATCCCATGAAATGAAACAGCGTCTTTCCGTTACAAGTGAACCTAAAAAAGAGAAAATGTAGGGTTTAATTATCTGTATAACATGTAGTTATCGAAATATATTAGTTATTTACCGCGATGTGCCATTCGGCATCACTCCCTTGCCTGTAAAACATAGATTTTTATTAATATTTGATCATAATTAGGGTAAATGTACATTATCTTAGGCAGTTAGCAAGCCTACGTTTTTAAATTTTCCCTAACTCCAATTTTTCTGAATCTTCACAAAATTAACCACCTAACTTTTTCCAAAAATCCTTGCAATAAATTTATCTCTTTTACTACGCATGTCTTAATAATGACAGATGGCATTCGAAATATTGACGAATAAAGTAAATCGTTTCTACATTTTTCACTAAAACTTTGTGTAATCCATGCAATTATTCTCCATAACTTTCGCAATCTCTTGAGTTGGGTGAAAATAATTTCCGGAGACAATATGAAAAATTTGCAGATGACAGTTAAGACTGATTTCAAGATCGGCTACAGAAATTTTGACCCAATTCAAGAGATATCTAGGCAGAGTTACGGTAATTTTAAAAACGTAGTTTATCGAGCTGCCTGGTATATAATTTTACCCTGCGTAAGCCTAATTTTTCCACACAAATTGGTCTTTGGGGACAAGCAGAACTTGCACTCTTTGCATTGTGGGATGTACAACGGAATGACATGGTCGCCTTTCTTAAAAGCAGTGACGCCCTCTCCCACGCTCTCCACGATCCCGCCACCCTCATGACCTAAAACACAGGGGAAAAGTCCTTCCGGGTCGTGACCATCAAGAGTGTAGGCGTCCCTAAAGATAAGGAATGATAATCTTATAGATCGTTACATATTAATGCATTCATTCATTTAACAATTCTGTATTTATTTACGTGTGACAAACACCGGTGGCCACAATTTCTATGCGAACCTCCCCCTTTTGTGGTGGGGCGACTTCAATTTCTTCAATAACCAGGGGCTTCTTTGCCTCCCAAGCTACGGCTGCTTGACATTTGATTGTCTACAAAATGTTACAATTTTTCAAATTCAATTTAATTTAACCAAACTAATTAATTCAAACCTACCTTTCCTGTGAAATCTTGAGACATTATTATTCCTCTGCCTTTTTCAAAATCTATTTTTATAAAGTGATTTTAATTCTGTGAACATTTAATATTTTATCAAATTCAAGATGATCAAACCGGTTTTTAGAAGAGCTGCTGGAACTGGAGTGGTATCGTGTGCAAAAAAGCATGAGGATATTCAGCCATCATCCATCAGACAGTTAGCTATATCCCATGGAAAAAAATCATGGGCTGGTAAATTAAAACGAGACATACTTTATGAGGCAAATTAACTATATTGTGTCATTGAAATGTCCTCAAATGTTGTAACATTTAAGATCCCGTAACTTTACGTAACATGATATTACTAATATCATGGATGAAGAACTTGACGTTATGCTATGTATTTGACTTGTTATTAGTTGTTATACTGCAATACATAGAATTTTATCTGAGAAATTTCAGTAATTTATAAATTAATATTGATAAAACAAGTTAAAATTGACGGGATAAATTTTAATTTGTCAACGGTGAGAGAAATGTAGCAAATAAATCATGCGAAAATTAGTTAATTTTTGTTTGTTGAGAAAAAATGATGTTTATACGCTACTTATTACGTGAAATATCATGAGATTCTTTAACTGAGGATGAGTGAGACGAGTTAAAGCTTCAATTTTATATGAATAAAATGAGCCTCAAAACTTTCACTTTACATGAAATAGATTTGGAACAATAGTTACTACAAGTTTCAAATACTCGAGTTCTTATTTATTATAGTAAAGTCAGGTTTGAAATTTATTATTATTGGTCAATTACAAGGATGATTTACCAAAATATTCAAGTAAAGATATCAACATGGATGGAATAGGTTAGGTAATAGGTAGGTAGACTATGAAAAAGTGGGGATTTTTTTACAGGCATACCATTATTTTATTAAGTACAATGTGGAATTCTGGATACTAATTGTAAGTTTGAGTTGAATTTTAAAATCTCTCAAATTTTGATTAGCATGCAGAAAAGAGTTAAAAGTAGTATGTATATTTAGTAGTCCATCACATCTTGGCATTAATAAGTCGGTCCCATAAATATTTACATGGCTAAAATCTACTCCTCGTTATTATTATTATCTTGCAGCAAATATGTCGTTTTCATGTTCAACTTTTCATTCGCAGTGGCATCGGTCCTTCGTGTCATTCTTATTTTTTGGAGTAATGTAACTCGAGTAGAAAAATTGGGCAAATAGTACCAAATACGTTGTGTACATCAGTAAGACCATTTGTACGTTTTGCAGCTTCCTTGCACATGGTGTTCCTTCGTCTGCAAAAAGGAAATGCATGCGAAATCAAAATTTGCATATTATATTTAGGGAACGTTTATAAAATACGTAACACAAAAAATTGATCATTTTTCCCCTTGTAACGGGTTGCACCTCCTTTTAGGCCTTTCAAGATGGCCTTATAGATTTGTCAAGATGTCTGTCTGTCCGTCCGTCTGTCTGTACGCACGATAAGTCTCTTTAAACAAATTCTATCGACTTGAAATTTTGTACACTTGATCTTCGGGTCAAAAGTAAGGATGAGTTCGAAGATGGGCATAATCGGTCACGTGGTTGGCCGGTGCGGGTCTTTTCCACCCAAATGTGTTGTCATTAACTACCAAGATGGCATTAATGTCATCTTAAAAGGCCCCGCAAAGTTGCTTGGAGTAGGTTTTTAACATGTGGTGCAAGCTGTTGACCTGTAACGCAACAGCTCTACCACTACCTCCTAGTGGCCGCGGAAGCGTGGGGACATTAACAATGTGGGAGGATGGGGTTCGTATAAGATAGGGACATCAAATAACCGTGTCACTTTGTCCTCACGCTTCTGCGCCCACTGCCCCCTCCCCCTCCCGATGCGTTACGTATTTTATGAACGTTCCCTTATTTTAGATCTGGTAAATTCTAATTACTGATTTTGATAATGCTGTAGACATTTATTCCAACCCCGGCAATCATTTGACACAATTGCAAGGCAGTTATTATCATGGAGACCTTTTTGTTGAGGGTGAATCGCATGGCTCTATTAAATAAATAGGAACATTCATTATGTAGCAAATATCAATCATTATGCAAATGAAAGAATGCCAAGTGTGATACCTAAGGGCGTAGTAGGAGTACTGTGGAGAAAGTATTATAGATTAGCTAATTACTATGTATGCAGTAATAATTTTGATAAGATAAGGTCAATACTTACCATAATGGCATGAATAAAGTAATTCATGACCTAAAAATGGTGGATAAGAATTGAATTTGTTACATATATTGATTTTTTTACATATATTCATATAACGCCATATTAAAAATCATTCAATTCACTCACTGTGTACCACCGATGGCTTGGGTCGAGGTATTCGAATGTGCTACACGTACAAAAATAAAAATGATATAAAAGTAATTAAGATTAAAACACAATTAGTAATTAATTAAAATTACCTCCACGTATAGCACATCACGGTAGCATGGTGGAACCTGAAGGAGAAACAATCCATACGTAAAAGACGGGCATGTTTAAGTTTTGTCAATGTTTATTTATTGACATTTTAGCGGAGCTATTATAAGGCAAAAACATACAATTCTTAGCCCTTTTACAGTACATATTCCCAGTTTAATAGCTCCAACTTCTACGAATGTAGGTATGAACAGTGGCCGCGGAAGGGTGGGGACAGAGGGACAATGTCCCTATGATTATTCGATGTCCCCATCATCTTCCCATCTTATATAAACCCCACCCTCCCTCTCCTTTTTCATATAATGTTAATGTCCCCATATGTCCCCACGGCTTCCGCGGCCACTGTGTATGGACATAGGATTCCAACTTCTACGTATGTATGGACAGTGGCCGCGGAAGTGGGGGGACAGGCAGAGGGACAATGTCCCCACGGTTGTTCGATGTCCCCATCATCTCCCCACCTTATATAAACCCTTCACTCCTCTATCCCATAATGCTAATGTCCCCTGATGTCCCCACGATTTCCGCAGCCACTGTGTAGGATACGTAAAATCTATATGTTTGTATATATGTCCATGTAAATACGTAGGGCAGCCTGGCATTAGGAGAGAGAGGAGGAATTCATGCAAGCGCATGAAATATGCAAGCTCTTAAAAGTTTAATGAACCAATTTATGTATGATTCTTCAGTCAACTGCTCGCTCAATTTAACTATTTCGTGATATCGACATTTTACTTTATGACAACAACCACCACCACTTTATGCCCACGACGAGACACGGAAGGGCTGGTTCGAGAAATAAGAGCTTTATTATTGCTCATCCATGCAAACTTTCTTCCATGTTGGGATTCTATTAACGCGGCAAATTGGCAGTGTTTCGGGTGAAAGTAAGGAACCACTTGCAAAAGAAAGTGGTTTCGTGCAGCTAAATATTTTGACCTGCATGAAATCAAGAAATCATACCTGTTCAAAAATTTAGTATTCATTCAAAAGTCAGTCATCGACATTCAGTCATTTTCTTTAAAATTCATATCATTTCACTTCATCTGACTTCATTTCTTATAGTTCGCTCAATGTATTAAACATAGGGTGAAAAATTAAATGAGTGAAAAATCCTTTCATTCACAGTCATTCATCTGAAATGACGGAATCTTTCAATCAAATCGTAGGAAATTCATTTTCATTCACTATCACTCACCATCATAATCACTCAAATGAATGAAAGTGAACAGTAAGTATGTAAGAAATGCAAGCCGCAAGAAACTAGGCGCCGGCGCGCATATTTCATACGGCGCGTCGCTAGATGGCGCATATTTCTAGCACTTTCTCCCAGTTTCTTGCACCTCGCATTTTTTGTTTTCCAGTGCAAGAACTAAGAAATGAAACCCTGCTAATTTTCCTACCAAGGTATAACAAACAACTACTCTGCCAAAGTAAATATTTGGCTGTAAAAGGTCGAGAAAATTGACGATGAGGATCACATCCGGATCAATGTCGCTGTCGGAAACTTACCAATGAAGAAATATGACAGGTTTCTTTCGCAGCACGATGAATGCGGTATCACCAAGTTCCATCACTAGATAGATAAAGGGTAAAAATATATATTTCCGAACATATGTGCATAGTCTATAAAAAAAATTGGGATTGGCACATACAGTGGCCGCGGAAGCTGTGGGGGCATTAACATTGTACGGGAGGGGAGGGCGGGGTTTATATAACATGATGACAACGAACAACCGTGGGACATTGTCCCCACTCTTCCGCGGCCACTGTTTTTCTTGGCATTATCATAACGTTGGTAGATGTACATACAGTGCCCGCGGAAGCTGTGGGGACATCTGGGTACATTAACATTGTAGGATAGTGGTTTGTATAAGATGGGCAGATGACGGGAACATCGAATAACCGTGGGTACATTGTCCCTCTGTCCCAACTCTTCCGCGGCCACTGTTCTTTTGGTATTATCATACCCTTGGAAGATGTACATACAGTGGCCGCGGAAGCTGTGGGGGCATTAACATTGTAGGATAGGAAAGGGACGGGTTTATGTATATAAGATGCGCAGATAGTATTGACATCAAACAACTATGGGGACATTGCCCCTCTGTCCCCACCCATCCTTCCGCGGCCACTGATTGGAACCTTACCTTTCGAGAAAACTCCTAACACGGACCAAAAGGCTGACGCATTGTTATATTCCTCTCTGCAAGATTAAAGAGAAAATCCAATCATCCATACATTGATCTAATTTTGTCAATTTATTTATCGAATCTTCTTCTATCACGGACGTCAGCATAAAAGGTGTCGCACGAATAAATAAGTATTAACTTGGTGGCGGCTGTTTTATTTATTTTGCCCCTTCGTATATAAGAATAGGAAAATCGATAATTAGCAAATTATGGATGAGTAAACATGGATGGTCGACTTTTATTAGGAAAGACAGCTTTTGACGCAGAATATCCGAGCGAGTATGCCAATAATGAGAAGAGGAGAAAATACTTGAGGCGAGGCAATACAGCTCCGAAATAAGTACATAAGAGTCTTATGATAAGACCGACAAAATGTAATGCTGCGTAATGCCGCGTCACATGTCATAAAATGTCCAGTGTGAAAATGACTTGTTCTCCCAAGGCGGACTTTCACCAGCTTGGCTACTACGTAACTACATGAGTGAGATACATATGTACGTCGGATTAACGGATTAAGGATAGGGATTAAGGATTAATAATTCTTAATCCCGAAAAACATTTTAGTGATGCAATTAATCCTTAATCATCCGATGCTGAGTACTTATGAAATTAATCCACGACTACTTATGCTAATCCAGGATTAATATTAATCCTTAATCCTGAAAAAAATCAATGATCGCATATCTTTATGAGTTAATCGGATTAATAATCCTTAATCCCAAAAACATGTTAACGCAATTACCGCTTAATCATTAGTATATAGTCTACCTACAAAACTGAATAATAATTAATCCCCGACTACTTATGTATATTTTAATCCTGGATTAATATTAATCCACAATTCTTACTTACAGGAAAAAATTCAAGAATCACGTATCTCTGCAGTACCCACGTAGATAATTTCCTCTCCGATGCTTTCACTCTTATTAATCCGAATGTGAGCATTAGAGTCAGCAGTACAGCTTAGACTTTACTTTTGGCACAAAGATCACCCATCGCCGACATGTTTAGCAAAGCAAAACTTGGTGAAAGTTTTGTTCGCTAACTTCTCGAAAATCGCTGCAAGAATCACTGATGAAGATGGAATAGAGAAATCAAACGGGTATTTCATCAGCACTTGTACTTTCGTCAAAGGACGAAAGTTGTGTAGAAAATAATGCTGCCTGCATGAAACAGGACGAAGAGGCGGATCATTAGCAGTGACCGCGGAAGTGTGGGAACAAAGGGGCAATGTTCCCACGGCTATTCGATGTCCCCATGTTATATACTCCCTACTATCCTACAATATTAATGTCCCCAAATGTCCCCACGGCTTCCCCGGCCACTGTATGTACATGCTGTATAGTGATGATAATACCAAAAGAACAGTGACCGCGGAAGCGTGGGGGACAAAGGGACAATGTTCCCAAGGTTATTCGATGTCGCCATCATCTCTCCATAAACCTATGTATCCTTCCCCTATCCTACAATGGAAATGTCCCCACACCTTCCGCGGCCACTGATCATCAGACTAGCTCCATCCATCCAGCCGCTGGTTGGTACTCGTAGAATGACAATTGAGACTTTTCTCTTGGAAGTTTGTTGTTTAGTGAAAGTTTGCTGTTTTGCATGCACCACTGCAGACGACGACTTTCATTTCATGTGGGAGAAATTCACTCTAATTTCAAACGGATTCAGGCCACAAAGCGTTTAATGAAAAACGTCAGTGAACCAGCATCCTTGTTAAATGGAAATGTGTGCATGCTGGGTGTACACTGTTAGAAATCTGGTGTACATAGGCAGGCAGGCTGGTATTGATTTCTTGGTATTAAACTTGGTACCGTTTGGTGCTAAAATTACACCGACTCGTAAAAAAATTGCTACTGATATGGCAAAACTTTAATAACGCATTATGAATACCGCTCGGTATTAGTTTAATACTGGATTTCTACATTGCTAGAAATCTGGTATATTCAGGCAGGTATTGATTTCTCGGTATTAAACTGCTACCGTTTGGTGCTAAAATTACACTGACTCGTAAAAAAATTGTTATCGATATGGCAAAACTTTAATACCGAGCTACATATATATTATTATGGCGTATTATTCATCAATACCACTTTGGTAGAGTCACATATCTTCATGAATACCGCTTGGCATTAGTTTAATACCCGATTTCTTGTACTTGCAATCCAACCCAATAAATCCTAGCCTCCGGTTTGCACGACATTCACATGCTTTTCATTCCAATATATGCTTTCACTTTGATTTCTCTCTCTCTGCACAAATTAATTATATTTGCATTGGTGAAAGTCGAAAATAAGTATGTAAATAACCCCGTGTCACGTTGAATAATGAGTATTATGAAACAATTTAATCATTATGAACCTTTTGAGCGACACTATCGCCGCTTGTGACGCAATGTAAGCTTACGCTCATCTGAGAACGGGAAAAGTTTGATTTTTAATTACACCGGTCCGTAAAAATTTGCTACCGATGTGGTAAAACTTTAATATCTCGCTATTACTACGGCATATGTATTACTCATCAATACCACTTTCGTAAAGTTACATATGTATACCACTTGGTATTAATTTAATACCGGATTTCCAAGAGTGTACTTGCAATCCAACCCAATAAATCCTATAGCCTCCAGGTTGCACGACATTCACACACATTTCTCATTCCAATACATACTTTCACTTTGATTTCTCTCTCTCTCTGTACCCAAATTAATTCTATTTGCATCGGTGAAAGTCGAAAATATGTAAATAACCCCGAGTATTATGAAACAATTTAATCATAATGAACCCTTTTGAGCGACACTATCGCCGCTTGTGACGCAAAATAAGCTTACAATCTCATCTGAGAACGGGGAAAGTTTAATCTTTAATTACACCGGTCCGTAAAAATTTGCTAGCGATATGGTAAAACTTCAATACCTCGCTATTGCTACGGCATCAATCTCACTTTCCTTAAGTTATATATATAAATACCACTTGGTATTAATTTAATACCCGATTTCTAAGAGTGTACTTGCAATCCAACCCAATAAATCCTAGCCTCCGGTTTGCACGACATTTCCAATACATGCTTTCACTTTAATTTCTTTCTCTCTCTCTGTACCCAAATTAATTCTATTTGCATCGGTGAAAGTCGAAAATATGTAAATAACCCCGAGTATTATGAAACAATTTAATCATAATGAACCCTTTTGAGCGACAATATCGCCGCTTGTGACGCAATGTAAGCTTACAATCTCTCATCTGAGAACGGGGAAAGTTTAATCTTTTTGGTTCACAACTGGAGAGAAAGTTGTTGCGTAACAGAGCGAGTGAAGTGAGAGAGGGAAGCTGCTTTGAGAGAAGAAACTCTCTCCAAGGAAAACAATGCAATGCAACATACGCTCTCTGAAGAAGTAGGAAAATCGTCCTACGTACCGTGAGCAAGTAATGCGGTAGAACCCATTGGATCGATATAGCAGATGCAGCACTTCAGGGTAAGACCTGAAAAATCCAGCCAAGAAGGGAAGAGAATGTATGAAAATATAATATATTTAGTATGATACACCAGAATGTAGGGAATATATACCTAAAAAATCCAGCCAGGGAAAAGCCAGCGAGAGCCTTAAATAATTATTTATAATTATATTAATTATATTATTTTTGGTGATTAAGGTTTGCTCATCAAGTTGGAGGACTTTCTGACTCAATTAAAAACAGGCCGAGAATTTAGATTAAGGTTTGCTCACTAAATTCTCGGACTTTCTGACTAATTAATTGGTTAAAAACAGTCCGAGAATTTAGATTAAGGTTTGATCACTAAATTCTCGGACTTTCTTACCAAATTAATTTAATAAAAACAGTCCAAGAATTTAGATTAAGGTTTTCTCACTAACTTATCGTACTATTTCTAATAAATTAATTTAGATAAGAAAGTCCGACAACTTGGTGAGCAAACCTTATATGGTAAATTATAAAATATTTTGTATCCATACCACGTTCCAGATGATCATGAACTGGTTCAGCTTGTATGCGGGTTTGCGTCGCATGAAAATCTGGCCGAGGAAGATTCCCATCACATAGAGAAAGCACAAGTGGACCGGAAGTTTGTAATGAGCTCCAATCCACATCCTCCACTCGTGGAAATTGAGGTTCTTTTCAACCTCCCACAACTCCATGTAAGTCCTAGTCAAGGGTTAAATTCATATCTAAATATATTCCCAATTTTGAAAGTGGGCCAAAAGCCAAACTACTTACGGTGTGGTCACGGGATCCGGAAATATATTTTTTCCCGTGAATCCATCAGGCGGATCAAAGGCAAGGACACTCATATCTTTTTGCTTCGTAATTGTCTCCTCCATTGTCAAGGTCTGCATTTATTGCTGCACGACTTATTGCTTAGAGGAATGTACGGATATTTAATTTTGTAGTGTTAAAAAAACTGGTGAGGTTAGTTAGTTGGTGAGAGAAAGTAGGGGAGAAAGTGTGTCACGCTGAGGGGAAAGTATATCCACCAGGCATAGTTGGTTGGTCGAGATGACCCTCTCCCTGCACGGACTGACGGTACAAACGTGGTTGTTGAAACCCAGGAGTCAACTGAACTGGTGGGTTGGCTTTCACTTCGAGGTCTTTGTTGGTTCCCGTGTTGGAGAAAATTTGGTCGGAGCGAAAGTTGAGCAAATTCTAAAGTTATACTCTTCACACGAACGAACTATGTCCATCGCATGCATGGCACAGTTTCCTTAACCCTTTTGCAGGGAAGAAATGGAAGGGCAGAATAGAACAGAACAGTGGTACATGTGCAGAGGGTGGATATGTATTTACGAAAAATACCCGAAATATGCTTGCACGAAGCATGTAGGAAAAAACATGCAAATATGAATTTTCGAAAACTTGACTTAGGTATACGGAATAAATGCAGACCATCAAAACCTTGAATATGGATTTTTTGTGATTTCAATTACTTTGAGTAAAAAATTTTCATCTCTCATCGTTGACATATGAAAACATGAAAATAAGAATTTTCAAAAAATGTGTAATTTTAAGTATGGATTTTTTGTGATCCAATTTCGTTGGGAAAAAATTTCATCTCACATTTCGTTGAAATATGGACAAAATATTTGTATTTTTGGAAAAATATAAAAAATTTACGTACTTTTCAAATAACATCAGAAATATATTTATCTGAAAAGCTAGAAATATTTTGAAATTTTTGTGCTCTATAAAAGTTAGGGAACACTCATAAATTTGAAGAAGAATGCATGGATTCTGAGGACATCATATTTATTATAAAATTTGACACTGAATTAATTAATTAATTAATTAACCAACACTCATAAAGTTTAACCGAGAGTCCTCAGAGAAATGGGAAAGTTGGACATAAATACATATCCGCCTTCCGCACATACATATGTAGCAGCATGCTTGCCTTAGACTCACTAACTGACTGACTGCTTGGCTGGCAGGGAGGAAGAAAGGATTTATGTCTGCTTTCTCCGATCCTTGAGAAGACCAGCAGAGCAGGAGAGCCACACTTCTTCTTCTGGGTAATATTAAGCAGCAAAAAGTTGTTTTATAAAAAACGTGAAAGGAATGAGAAAATCAATCATCAATCGTTACATCCAAAAGTCATTACTCTTTTACAGTTGACACTGCTCCTCATTCTGCCGTTGCTGCTGCTACACTTTATCATGACGAGGTCGGCAATAAATTCAAATGCTACGAATGAACTACATACATAGTTCGCATCATCATTATATTATTGATTTCTCATATTTCATGAGCTTTAAGGTAGCAAGAAACGGTTTGAATTCTCAGGTTCGATAATAATCGAAATGATCAGAATTTGTGGTAAAGTAGTTTGCAAGAACGAGATGGTAATCTGAGGATCAGTTTGATAAATACGGCTTAAAGATTGTAATCGTAATCTAAACGAGTCACAGGGCAACCTTGTTTAGCCCGAGTCAGGCTGTTGCTAATAATTATGCTAATAACGACCACTACAATTTTTTTATATTTCCATACAATTTTGATCATAAACTTGATTCGTGATTTTGCATATTCTACATTTATGCAAAATTTCAAGTCGATTGGATATGTTTTAAGCGCGTAATCGATAGACATATATACAGATAGACAATCATGACGGATACGTAATGCCTGACTCGGGCTAAAAAGTTGATATTAAATTCACAATTAATGAGATGATTTCTAACAAAATCATATTATTATTATTTGCATAATATTAAATTACATATACCGTACTTATTTACCGTAAGTAAATATAAGCCCCTGAAATATATGTAAAATGTATGTTTGGTGTCCCAATTTTAAAGTAGGTTAAAACCATTCAGGAAAACAATTCCCTTGTGGAAGCAATACATTTTGAGCCAAAACTATGGGTGGGGTTGTCCCTTTTAAATGTAGGTGGACTGAATATGTAAGAACCCGATGCGGTGCGGTGCTCCCTCCTCTTCCATTGTTTTCCACCCAGTGAAAGCAAGACTGAATTTACATAATGGACAGAAATAATATGTATGTATCAGGTTTGCTGATTTATTGATCAAATATTCCCTCAAGAGAAGATTCAGTTTCACCAGTCTGACTTACTTGAATTCTAAGGCCATTGTTTCGATATGTGTCATTCATTACATACTTCACCGTCACTTTGAATATTGCTTTATTGTGAAGACCTTTAAGGTACTAAAAGATTGAAGGGTCTCCGAAATTGACTCGACTAGAGTCATGTTTCGATCAGGAAATCAACATTTCTCAGGGTGACGATGAAAAGAGACCAATAGCTAAAATCAGTGGGTAATTGAGCTAGACAATTGCGAAGATTGGTTTGCAAATGTTTGACCAATTTTGGAAATTTTTTTATCGTAAACTATCCTAATTTTCGGGTCAAGGGTCAAATTTATTAGCGACAGATTGACCCGTTCATATTGACCCCACGACAAATTGACCCAGCGACAGATTGATTTGTAGCACTGTAATTTGCATTGGCTATTATGCAGAAAATAATTAATAAGCGTGATGGAATTTCTGGCCCGCTAAAAACACATGCCCAGCCCACTTGATTAACATGGGCTGAAATTCAAATCAAATCCATCACGCTTAATTATTTCCCAATCAATAGCCCCTAGATTTTAAGGACTTACTCCATTTCCAATTCTTCGTCTCATCCTATACAAAATGTAGCCAAAACTTTGTCCACTGTTTATTCGAAGTCTTTCCATCGCCACGGTCGGATTGAGCATGACTTTGAGCAGTGTTTCGCTTGGCAAAAACCAGATTGGCCAGACCGCCGGTCAAAAGCGGCCAAAAGTGGCTTTTGACCACTTACCAGAATAGGTGGCAAATGGTCAAAAGTGGTCAAAAGTGGCCAAAAGTGGCCAAAATGCAAAAATGGGGCATTGTGCGACAATGAATAATGATAAATTAATGATTTGACATTCAGGATTTCATCAGGATCTAGCAGAGCAAGTTGAAGGCTACTTATCTATGTTTGATTGGATCTAAAATTTTAAAATTGGTTATTAACTATACAAATAAGCAATAAATTACACATTGCATCATTAATAATTGACACAGGAATAGTTATGAATTGACCAATTAAATGAGCAATTAAAATATTCAAGTATCGAGCAAATGTATAAATTACTTACTACATTTGTCCACGTTGAATTTATTAGATTGGTAATTATTACAGAATATTTCAATTACTTTGTAAGAACTATGATTATTCTTTGTGCAAAGAATAAATAATACTGGCCCAGAGTCTGTTTAACCCCGCCGCGCAAACAATTAGCCAATAGAATACTTTTGACCACTTTTGACCACTTTCTACCATTTTGGCCATTTTCGACCACTTTTGACCACTTTTGACCACTGGCCAACAAAAAACGATTTTAGCCGGCAAAAGCGAAACACTGACTTTGAGCAAGGATGAAATTTGAGCAATAATAGGAGAAGTAGTTTCAAGTTGGCATAATATTGGGCCTCCTCAGACACACGAGAAAATCGTCGCTTCGAATTTCGCTTAGTTTTTCGCTTACTTCCTGATAAGCGAGCTCTGGGGTAAGCGACCAGAAACTCAACTCAAAAGTGGGGTTAAGGTCGCTTAGCTGAAGTCGGAACAAAAAATTTACAATTTTCATAATTTTTGCCGTTCTATCGATAAGCGAAAAACAAAGCGAAATTCGAAGCGACGATTTTTTCGTGTGTCTGAGGAGGGCCATTATATTTATAAAAGTTTCATGCTGGAAGTCGTCGTGAAAGTTGGAATTTTAAAGAATAATAAATTGAACTTTGCCATAACAAGACACGTTTCGCAAGTAGATTGGGTATTACATGGGAGGAGAAAAGGGAAACTATATAGGGCCAAAGTTTACAGGGCCGTTGAAATTGTTTCAGATGACCTCCAAGTTTTCCTGGAAAGCTGTAAGCAACAAGACATCCCAGAGATAAAAGTCACATCATTTCCTTTGATTGCTTTTCTCTCTGCTGCTTGCTCGTTTCCTTGCGTGGATTATGGAAGGGTTCATTGTCCAGTGGCGGCGGAAGGGTGGGGACAGAGGGGCAATGTCCCCGCGGTTATTTAATGTCCCCAGTATCTCCCCATCTTATATAAACCCCTCCCTCCTACAATTGTAATGTCCCCACGGCTTCCGCGGCCACTGTGTGAAATATCTGTCTCGCAGTCTACATTCCTTCCTATGTATCATCCCTTCTTACAGAAAGTGGCCGCGGAAGGGTGTACGGACATAGGGGCAATGTCCCCACGGTTATTCGATGTACCCAGCATCTGCCCATGTTATGTAAACCCTTCCTTCCCCCAATCCTACAATGTTAATGTCCCCACACCTTCCGCGGCCACTAGTCATCTCATCCAACCAGTAAAAATAACAGAGTCAAATCCTCAAGGATCTCCTCGACCGAAATATCATGACAACTCTTCACTTCCATGTGTATCCAGTGGCCGCGGAAGCTTTGGGACAGAGTCGCCACGGTTATTCGATGTCTGCATCATCTGCCCATCTTAAACAAACCCCTTCCTCCCTTATCCTACAATGTTTATGTCCCCACTGCTTCCGCGGCCATTGTGTGGATGTATATCCAATGACACGGCTTATCTGGCCGCAATTCCAATAAAGCATTAAGTTGACCGGATGCATCGCGTCGTAAAAGTTTGCTGATTGAAGAATGCCAGGTAAAGCTCCGACTTGTCACGGGGGGTCAGAAGGGAATCCGATATTGCGAATAACTCATTTATTCCTGCCTCTTCCAGCATGGAATACTCGAGATTTTCCGTTCGGAAAATGCACCAAATTAATTTTCAATCTGAACACAAGTAGCACATCACAGAAATACATATCTGTATTTCCATAATCTATTGGATTTGAATGTACATAAATGAGAACCAAGGATTACATATTAAAATTATTGAAATTACGTTCATAACCATAAATTCTCAATTAATTTCCTTAAAACAATCTGGCTTTCTCCTTAAAACCATTTCTCTCTGAAGAATCTCACCCTCCCCAAAATCTCAATTTTTTAGGGAAAAAAATCCCCCAATCCCTTTCTCTTAAAAAACACCTGCCTAAAAATCTAAATGGTGGATGCGCGTTTAAAAACGCAATTTAAACCTACATGCACTACTCATTCATACTCAGGATTCATTCATACTCAGGATTCATTCATTCAGGATTCATTCATTCATATTCAATTCATCCTCAGTATGCATGCGTATGAAGCACATATCGGTAGACTTTTGAAAGCAACAATGTATTGTAATATTTCAAAGTAAAAAAGGAATTATGTAAAACAGTTATATGTAATTTAGATATGTTTTTTCGTCGAAAAATTTTGAAATTTTAATAATAAATTTAATCCAAGTCAAAATTTACGTTTGCATAATTTGGACAAGTCTTTATTCTAAAATGCTACATACGTATTTATTTTGTTACATGAAAATTGCGTATGTATGAATTTAGGAAATCTCGAAATAAGTAAAATAAAAGTATATATACCCTTTGTAGGTCAATTTAGTAGTGAAAAAATCGTGATTCTTCAAAATCTGGAAATAAATATTATGAAGAAAGTTTCCGCAGGAAATTCTCAAGCCAAATCTGCGTAGTTTCTAAAAAACAGTCAAATTTCAAAGTCGGAATGAAATATGTATAACAAATATATTTAATTAAACTTATTGTTAGATTTATATTGTGGTCGGCAAAATTGTGAAATTTAAATAATACAATTAATCCAATTCAAACTTTACAATTCCATAATTTGGATAAGTCTTTTCTCTGAAATTCTACGTATTTATTTATTTTGTTACATGAAACTTACGCAAGTATTTCGGGAATCTCGAAATAAGTAAAATACAAATATGTAAAGCATACCATTTGAAAATATTTTTGTCTGTGAATAGATTGTAATTTTTTGTAAGTCTGGAAATAAATTTTATGAAGAAAGTTTCCGGGGCCCAAATCTACAGAAATAGCTACATACATAGATATTTTTAGAATATTGGTCACATGATTAACCACTCAGCCTTGTGATTGTGAGGCTGTCTGGCTTTTTGATTGTGATGGCAGAAGACTTAATAAGTTTGTCAACAATATTATTGGCCATTTCTTACTTGTTTTACTCACGATCACATTTCTGACGTCGTATTTTGATTATGTATGAATTTCGTACGTAAAATATTCGAGTAAAATAATGACAAGGTAAACACAGTTTACCTTGTCAAATAAATTAATTGCTTAAATTATTTCAAATCGTTTTTAATAAATGACCCACTAAATTTACATATTTACAGCAGGTCAAAACTGTTTTTCTCAGATTTACAGATTTTGAATAACAGAATAACTTGTTGTTTTACTGTTACGGTGGTGGGGCCATCATAATAAAATAAATAATTCATCCGTGTACCAAAAAACGGGCCGAGATTGTGCAGCTTTATTCGACGGGAAATGATGATATTTTCCAGGGAAAAGTAATTTTTGGCTGAATCACTCTTTCAATATTTGTCCATAATTTTTTGTACCAGTTCCTGATCGGTTTAAGCTGAATGCGTCATAGGGGGAATGTCTTGGATCGTGTATGTAGCAAGTAGAACTGTACTTATGATGGAATTTATGCATTTATGGCATGTCTTATTTGTGGGGGACTTAAAGTGGAAACTTGTGTGGAATTACTTAAGTGTGGAAAATGTTGAGGAATTAGTTTCATGGTAAAATTGATAAAATTTTTTTTGCATGTTAAAAATGCCAAGAAATATTTTTCATGGTTAAAATTCCTGGAATTTTTGAAATGTTAAAAATCCTATTTTATTTTCATACTATTTAAAAATGCCAGCAAGAACTTATTTTCAAGGTAAGAATGCCAGAAACTTATTGTTAGTTTTATTATGCTAAAAAATGTTATGAATTTGTTTTCATGCTAAAAATGCCATGCATTTTTTACACTTTAAAAATGCCAGGAGGTTATTTTCATGGTAAAAATGCTAGGAATTTAGTTTTATTATGCTGGAAAATTTTATGAATTTGTTTTCATGCTAAAAATGCCATGAATTTTTTTACACGTTAAAAATGCCAGGAGCTTATTTTCATGATAAAAATGCCAAGAATTTATTTTTATGCTAAAAACGCCATTAATTTATTTGCGCATTGTGATCATTAGACACATAGTTTTTGTTCGGTTTACGCTAAATATGTATTTATCTAAAGAAATGCGCACAATAGGTGGTGATCATTTTAATTGGAGTGAATTGTCATACATATTAACTGTCGCGAAAATATGGCAATTTAGCAAAAACTGTGCGACTGAAAATTCCTATAAAACGTGAGCCCAGCCGATTCCGAGGTTCCAAAGACTTGAAGATGTTGACCCCAACCGGCGTCTCGGCGGTGTGCCACCTTCTCGACGTGGGGAGCGGCTTGAAACTCTTCCCCTTCGATTTCGACCCGAAAGAAAAGTGTGTCAAGCGGGCGGGCCGCGGGCATCGGTTTTACTTTGACCTCCATAAAACCGCGATTTACGTGATGACTCTGTTTTCCGCGGTGCGACTGATCCAAGCCATGAGCAGGGACCATTTTCCGCTAGTGCTGCGCATCTTGAATATGGTCTGGCTCGCGGCGTATACGCTGGGCGCGATTTGCTACGCCCAGTTTGCGCGGAAGGAGGGCGAAATGATTGAGTTTGTAAATTGCTTGTTGGGATATATGAGGAGGACGAGTATAAATAAGAGTAAGTGAAATATGGGGGAAATATGTGGGTGAAAATTGGCAAATTTTGGGGAGAAAGTAGAACTAGAAAATTCGCAGTGGATATCTCACAACGTATGCTCTCAGATTTTTAGCAAATTACAACCACTCGATCACAAATTCAATTAGTATGAAATTTGCAAAAGACACGATCTCCCAATGGGCACGTTTGGCAGTAATATTTGCATCCGAAGAGGAGAAAACGAGCCCTAAAGTTGACAAATTTTACACTTTTCAAAGTTACTGTGCGTTTTCTCCTCTTCGGATGCAAATAAATATCTCTGCCAAACGGGCCCATTGGGAGATCGTGTCTTTGCACATTTTATCCTAATTAAATTTGTGATTGATTGACACTAATTTGCTAATAATCGGAGAGCATCCGCTGGGAGACCTCCCTTGTCAGTGTGCTTCAACAGAAAAAAAATTGCACATTTTACACTGGGGGACCTCAGACACACGAAAAAATCGTCGCTTAGAATTTCGCTTCGTTTTTCGCTTACTTCCTGATAAGCGAGCTCCCGGGTAAACGAACAGAAACTTCTCTCAGAAGTGGGGTTAAGGTCGGTTAGCTCCAGTCGGAACAAAATTTTGCAATTTTCATCTTTTTGGTCATACTATCGATAAGCGAAAAACGAAGCGAAATTCTAAGCGACGATTTTTTAGTGTGTCTGAGGTCCCCCACTAGTTTTTGCAGACGAATGAATGGTGCAGAATTAGAATTTAAGAACATTTGTAATTTAAAGAATATACCTTTTCGAAAATTTTACTACTTTTTTTACCCGTTAGAAAATACGTATGTGCTACTTTTTTGTAGGCTGTTTTGAACAGGAATATTTATTTCCCAAATTTCTATATAATCTAGATCCTCATAATTTCAAGTCGGAGAAATCTGACAAAAATGGCACTTCCGGTATGTCAGAAAATTGGCCCGTGTCGACCATGTCGTCGTACACGTTGGCGGAGTCCAAGTCGCAGAAATACCTGACGTACTACGTGTACCTGGGACTTATCATGCTGGCTGCGAATCCGACAATTCACATCCTTCTGGTGGACGAGAGCCCGTGTGCGCCCCACTTCGTGAGCTCACTTTTCCTCCCGTGCGAAGGATTTCGGGATTATTACATCCCGTTTTTGCACAAAATTCCCTTCATGGCGATCGAGTATTATTTGACGACGGTCTTCTTCTTCTCGTGGTCATTCAATTGGGCAGTGATATTTTTGGGGATGTCCTGGATCGTGGCGGAATTGAGGAGGATGAGGTGGGTAGAAGTGGAATTTATGAATTCAGGCATTTATGGCATGTCTTATTTGGGGTGGGGAGATTTACTAAAAATCCTGGGAATTTATTTTCGCGTAAAAAAATAACAGGAATTTTCATGGTAAAAATGCCTGAGATTTATTTTCATGATAAAATTGTATATATGAATATATTTTTATGTTAAAAAAAGCCAAGATTCTAATTTCACAGAAATGTGAAATGTATGTTAAAAATCCAGGGGATTTATTTTCAGGTAAAAAATGCCAGGAATTTTTTTCATGCAAAAAATACGGAAAATACAGATATATTTTCATGTTAAAAATCCCAAGAATTTATTTTCATGCTAAAAATGCTAAGATTTTAATTTCATACCCAAAATTCCACGGATTTATAAACAATTGAAGAAATTTTTTATGAAAACTGCTATGAACTTCACACCAAAAATTCCAAGAAGTTTATTTTCATGCCAAAAATGACAGAGATTTATTTTCATTTTTAAAATTTCAGGAATTTATTTTCATGGTAGAAGTGCAAACTGTGCAATCCATTTGTGTATGTAAATTTGTTTTACCTGATAACCTTTTTTCTATACATATTCAGCTACAATTTATCCCAAGGATTGGAGACGACCGTGCAGCAGTACCGTTCCATCGAGTGCATCGCCATCCTGATGAACGACGCATTTTTCATGTACCTCTCCACCTTCCCGAACCTCCTCTTCGCCATCGTGTCCATCCTCATGTTCGGCGTCATCCGCATTTGGCACTACGACCCCGGATCCAATCTCATGTTTCCCCTGTGCGGGATCCGCTGCGCGTTCGAGGCCGTCACTCCGCTCGCCGTGGCGGGCGATGTGAACGATAAGAACAAGGAGGTCGTCGCCAAGTGGAAGCTGGGCGTCGTGGCGCGGAGTGCGGCGAAAAAGGAGGCGATCGCGTATCAAAAGTCGTTTCATGCCGTGCGATGCACGGCCGGGTCGCTGTACACGTTCGAAAACTCGATCGTTCTCTGTTGTCTGAACAATTGTATGCAGTTGACGCTCAATTTGTTCCTCACCTTTAAATAAATACTTGTTAAGAATTTGATAAATTTTGCGATTTTTCGATTTTCAGAAAAATATGTATAAAATTGGTTTTTACAGTGGAATGAGTTCCCAAAATTCAAACTTTAAAATTGTGGGTTAAGAAAATTTGATAAATTTGAGCATTTCTTGTAGTTGCCCAAATATGAATTAAATTGATGTTTTCAAGGATTTAATGAATACTTAATAGTTCATTGTTTAATTAAAATTCAATTTTGATATTTGTTTGTCAGCATTAAATTGAAACTCATTCCAGTGATTAACTCGAACAATTATTCGGAACAAATAATTAACTTAATTATGACACGTGGGGCGGAGGACGTAGAACACAGCGAAAAAGGAGGCGATCGCGTACCAAAAGTCATTCCACGCGTGAGATGCACGGCCGGGTCACGTTCAAAAACGTTCGAAAACTCGATCGTTCTATGCTGTCTGAATAATTGTATGTATCATACCTGTTCACTTTCATTCATGTGACTGATTATGATAGAGAATGAGAGTGAATGAAAATGAATTTCCTGTGATTTGAATGAAAATGAGTGAAAGATTCAAGCATTTCAGATGAATGACTGTGAATGAAGGGATTTCTCACTCATTTCATTTTTCACCCTATGTTTGATACATGGGGCGAAGTAAGAAATGAAGTCCGATGAAGTGAAATGAAATGAGTTTGAAAGAAAATGATTGAATGTGAATGAAAATCTTCAACCAGAAATCGGGATGACTGACTTTTGAATGAAAACTAAATTTTTGAACAGGTATGGTATGTATGCAGTTGACGTCAATTTGTTCCTCACGTTTACATAAGTAGCGAGTTATAAGGTTGCATGGAATTTTTGTGGACGGTTGTAAGAATTTTAGCGAGTCGGTAAATTAATAAATGATCAAATAAATATGACCATTTTTTTGTATTTGCACTATTTTTCATGATTTAGCAATAATTGGGGCGTTAATTTCTCAACGACGACTTTCAAAATTCTGGAAATTCTGCAAAATATGCAACTCGGGCTCAATTTTTTGCTCACTTTTAAATAGCGTGTCAAGTATTTATTAAAGCTTCTAGATTCAGTATCGAATTTATCGATTCATACTATTTCATACTAAATTATTAGACACTCTTTAAAAACGTATTATTTGGCTAAAATTAATGAAAATATGGGCAAAAAAGTAACTTGCAAGTTCAAAGTCGAAATTCACTTTTACAATAAAATAAGTAATCTTAAAATACTCATTAGATTCATTATTCATCAAGCATAATTGTTGATGGTATTTATTTCTACTTCGACCCCAAAAAACTTTGCAAATCTTAATTGTATTTTTTCAGCACGGTTGATATTAGGTACCTTTTTTTTAAATCGTTAATAGTAGAATTGGAATGGAATTCGATCGACTTCATGATCCGAGATACAGACAGGCACGGCTAGCTTTATTTTTAACAGGCACCCCGTAATAAAATTCGCATAATATGCGAAAAATGCGAATTTCATATTATGCAATGCACAGTTTACATTTACAAGCAACAATGCATTCAGCATAACACAAGATATATATGAACATGTCTGAGGAAAAGTTAGCCATGAAAAATTTCCATGTGCTATTATGCAACAAATCTTTGAATGCTATACGTTAATTTATTAAGTAAATTACACAAGGATACTTTTTTAGTGATCGTTATGGATTAAATTGATTTAGTGTAAATATTATAAGAAACTCATTAATGCGCGTTGGATTCCACATTTACATAGATGAATCTCTTCTCAACAATGTTTTAATGATGCTGTGCATGATGCCCGTATCGGACAGCTTTGAAATTTTTAGCGTCTTGTCGTCCCATAGTGTGGATTTTGCGAAGATTCGGTTTTTGCAAGGTTGCCGTAGAATTTGAGGGGAACGACATAACCAGCGGTCCATCCACGCGGGGCAGGAAGTCCTTACATTTCGGACATTTTCCGCAGAGACGAGCTTCCGCCGGGGTGGGAGGATTCCGCACATTCTTCCCCGGCATCATGACCGCAGTGGTTGAAGAAGATGTCACCTTGTTCAAGTATTTGGCCGTGGCGGAAGTTGGGACTCGTTTTTTCATGGGTTTCATCATTAAAGTGTCGCCACCAGCAGATTGGGTTTCAGTGTCGTATTTCATGGGAGGTCGTCCTTGAATCGTGCTCAATTGGCTGGGAGACGGTTGGGCATTTGGGGGGGGTGGTATTTAATGGCTGCCTTATTTGACTGAAACCAGGCCTTATTAAATATGCCTTACGATTGACTGAATGTTTGCCTTAAACGTTGAAAAAAAATAGAAATCGACTGAAAAAAGTGCCTTGGGTGGAAATTTCTATTTTTGTCCGACGTCCCAAGAACAAGGACTGGAAAATTTTCCCATACCAATTTGTAGGTCCCATCAGCATGTAAGCAATCTCCAAATGTGAGAACTTGCATCAATCTTGGCGTAGATAGCATGAAGTGGAATGTTTTCTTTTCAAAGTCAATGATCTTTCCTACCAAAATTGTTTGATCTTGGCTAGTAGGTTCTGTTAGGAGTGCAGATAGTTGTTTTTCAAGGTCCCCTAATGATACAATTCGTGGGGCCTCAATTGATTTTAGGTAGGCTTTGGCATTTGAAATTTGCTTTCGATTTGGTATTGGAAGACCGGAATCACGAATACTTGCTTGGATTTGAGAGGGACCTGAGATGCCATTTTTAAGCAATTCGACCATTAATTGTCGCGTTGGACCTTGAACTCCGCTTGTTTTATTTTTCTGTAGGTGGTCATGAGCAGTGTTGGTCTGATAACGAATTACGTCTTGTCCGTCTTCTATACATATATCATACAATATTGAGAGTAAAAGTAGAATATATAATTTACGATTACATTAGGTCATTGACTGCCAATGATTTACATACCAGCGAGAAGCAGATATAGCTTAGCAGAACACTTGCTGGATACTTTGCACTTATAAAAATGCTTCATGCCACATTCGGTTTGATTGGCAGATTTGAAACGAAACTCTCCTTCGGCCTTCAGAATTTCCTCCGCAATTGTTAAGTTTTCATAAATTGCACCCTTAAAGTAGTCTAAGAAGTTTCTTTTGAATTTGGCCTTCTTTCTTGGTGGTAAATTGTCTTCGTCTGATGACTCCGTATCAGAAATATTGAGAATTGTGGTTTCAAACTCGGTCATTGTAAAGTTTGTTTAGAAAACTACAGATAAATGTACTTTCTACTACAGAGTGGAGAGCTGGAGTGAACAAAAGTTGATCATTATGAGGGGCGTATTTGAGGATATTAATTAGGAAAATAAGGCCGTTTTCAGATATGTAAGGCTACACAATTTAATGTTTAAGGCAAACATTCAGTCCATCGTAAGGCATATTTAATAAGGCACTGTTTCAGTCATATAAGGCAGACATTAATATTTACCCATTTGGGGGTCGAATGTGACGACCGTATTGGATGGCGTTGGTGGGAAGACCTTTCCACTTGGGGGGAATTTTAGCGGTTTTGGGTGTTTCCTGTGGAAGGAAGTTTATTAAATGATAATTTCGATATTATTATACGCAGAATGGAGGTCTCACAACGTATGCGAGCAGATTTTGAGCCAAATTAGGGTGAATCGATGACAAATTTAATTAGAGTGAAATTTGCGAAAGACACGATCTCCCGATGGGCAAGTTTGGTAGAGATGTTTGCATCCGCAGAGGAGAAAATTTAGAAAGTGTAAAATTTTTCGATTTTAAGGCCCGTTTTCATCTCTTGGGATGCAAATATCTCCGCCAAACGTGCCCATTTGGAAATCGTGTCATTTGCAAATTTTATACTAATTAAATTTGTGATCGATTGACCCTAATTAGCTCAAAATCGGAGAGCATACGCTGGGAGACCTCCATTCTCAGGGGTAAGGACACCTACGGTTTGAATCATAGGAGCAGAACTGGTTGGTTCTTGAGCTTGTGGGGACGCATCCCCTCCACTGTCAACATTATACTCTTCAATTTGATTTGGCATTGTCTCAACGAAAGTTTCAGTTGTCACATTTTGATCAACGGAATCCAAATTCATCCCCATTTTTCCATACTTCTCTTGAGGAGATCTCTGAGGTGGAAATCCTTTACCTTCATCTCCACCTCCAGAAGACTGCTGTTGTGTAGGAAAAACGGCCTGATACTGGTCCTTCCCTCCCAACGCGGCAGTTGCGGCTTCTTCCCCCACAAAGACGTCAAATTGTTGGGTGGAATCATGCCCGGCGGAAGCATTTGGACAATCTGGAAGATGTTGGTGATGTCCTCGTCCTTGATTTTGGGGGTGGTTGTGACAATCTGGTTGATGTCCCCAAGAAGCGTCTCGTCCGAACTTTTGGCCACCTCCGCCGCCACCACTTCGAGCCGGTCCAATGAAGCTGTTTGAGTAGGCAAACTTTCCATATTCGCTGTTCGAAGTTCCACGCGGGTTCCATGACCTGTACTGGTCCATTCTTTAGTAGTCCTGAAAATAGCGTGTATGCATTAGTAATTTTGAAAATGTGTAGGTTACCGTGTTTGATAAGTGGTTCTTGTCTTTCTTACGTGAAGTGAAAGTGAGACGCAATTTCTGCTCAAAAATTGCCCTTGTGGATGGATTCTTGGAATTATGTAGAAAATTGTGTGTAAAATCCATCCATGAGAATATTTTACAGTTTCGTTGGCATGGTTGGTTTGTTCGATAATGGATAGAAAGAAGAGAAAGTTGAGCAGTCTCAATTTCCCCACTTTCTCCAACTATTTGGATCATTTCAACGTCGATAAATGCCATATTTTGAGTTGGATTATGTATGTACGTCGAAATTAGATAATAAATATAGTAATCAAGACTTTCTCTTATATTTAAGCGTTTATTTAAGATGTTCTTATATTGTTGGTTTAAATTGGGATCATTAACTATTTTAATTAAAGTGAACATTTGCATGTCTCAATTTTGATATCTGCAAATATAAGCTTTGAATTATGTCAAATTAAACAAATACATTGATCAACACCTTCATTTATATTTAAGAAGCTGTTTATTTAAGATGTTCTCATGATGTTGGGTTAATTAAATCGGGATCATTAACCATTTTAATTAAAGTGAAAATTTGCACGTCTCAATTTATTTACTTGCAAATATTACATAAGCTGCCCAACGAGACGCTACAATCTGCCTTCTCCACTCAGAGACACGAAACCCAAATCGCTTTCTCCTTTGCCACGTACCAAGTCAAAAACTCGTTGTATTTATTTCTTGACAGATTGTCACTTAAAAAAATATTTGAATAATGCCGAGCAGTCCTACGCCCAATGTTGACGATGAGATCGTCCCTCCCCCCAAGGTCAACAAGTGGGATGGATCTGCCGTCAAGAACTCGTTGGACGATGCGGTTCGCGACATTCTCATCAAAAAGTTGGGATTCGACGAGAATTTCAACTTGGTCGATGGTCGGCTAGGAATTTGCAGTATTGCGGTCGCGATCGCAATGTTGGCCCTGTTGTGGGATTATTTGTACCCGTTTCCGCAGTCGAGGTGAGGATAAGGACAAGAATTAGGATGAACAAGAACGTTATAAAATTGGATAAAATGTTTTTGATTTGATTCTGCAGGCCGGTCTTGCTCCTCTGTGTTTCCGCATATTTCGTCATGATGGGCGTTTTGACCCTTTACACGGCGTACATGGAGAAGGGAATTTTCGCCGTGGCGGTGTACAAGGATCCAGCTGGAAATGAACCGCAAACTTGGGAGGCTAGTTCTTACATGAAGAGGTGACAATAATTTGCTATGCGTGTCATTGATATATAAGGACTTATTAATTAACGTGCTGTACAATTTGATTCCCAGATTCGACGACATGTACACCCTCAGTTTGTCCTGTTTCAAGGGAAAGAACGCGACCGAGAAGACGGTTCAATTTGAAAAGTCTGTCGCCTGTTTTTTCGACACGGAAGGAAACCTGTTATTAGATCTATTAGAACCGGAAGTTCTTAAACTTCACAACAATCTAACATCTGGAAAGAAGGACAAGTAAACTTGTGTATGTAGGTTTTACATTTTTTCAATTTCATCTATCTGGAAAATGGCTATTAATTATAATTACTACCTTTTAAAGCCAAATTGAAATAGATATTAATTTTATTTGAAATTATTCTTTAATAGGCTGAAACTTGTAAAATAAGTATTCGAAAGTCTCTCCGGACTATGTGTTAAATATATAACTTAAAGAAGATATGAGATAAATATTGTATAACATTCCTATCGCTTTTCTTTTCAATGTGAAAAAACATCACATAATAACATGCAAAATGTAACCATTCAACAGTTGATTCAGCGTGAAAATCATATTTTCATCGAAATAATGAACATGCCACACGTAAAGAAAGCACAATAATTAACATACTTAATGAATGATACCGTACACATTTGCATATTGAATTTTGAACTTGATAAACCTTTTGATTTTGAAGACTTACGCAAATTTCCACCAAGACCAACCATAACCAAGCATTTGTTAAACTGAACAATGAACTAAAGTGGCCTGGAGGGTGAAAAACAAGACTCTAAAATCTCCCATCACAACTTTGCAATCCTTTATAAGCGATTAGGGCAAAAGAATTTTGCAACCGCAGGACATGAGCAGAACAAAAGTGATGCGAAAGAAGAAGACGGCAAAATTCTTATTCTTCTCCGAATTCCCATGCACATTCGATTTACTGCCGTTCCCATACTATTTGCTATAAAAGGGCATCATCATCTCTCGAAATGACAACGGTGCGACTATAAAGAAATTAATTGCGTGAGACATGACTCGAGATCGTCATTTTATTTTACCATGTACTCCCAGCCAGTGGCCGTGGGTGGAAGGGGTGGGGACATGTGGGGACATTAACATTGTAGGATAAGATGGGCAGATGATGCGGGCATCGAAAAACCGTGGGGACATTGTCCCTCTGTCCACACCCTTGCGCGACCACTGTTCTTTTGGTATCATAAATAACTATGGGGCATGTACATACAGTGGCCGCGGAAGCCGTGGGGACACCTGGGGATATTAACATTGTATTAGGATAGGGGAGAGAGGGGTTTGTATAAGATGGGGAGATGATGATGGGGACATCGAATAACCGTGGGGACATTGTCCCTCTTCTGTCACCCACGCTTCTGCGGCCACTGCTGCCAGCCATGACGAGTTCATAAGTCCATAAATACAATAAGTTTCTCTCCGCATTTTATGTCCTGGCTGTTTCTGAACATGTCAAAATAGTAGAAAATATTGAGGAGAATGGAGTAAACCCTTTTAATGAAGTGGTCATAAAATAAGGATGGATTTTGGTTTATTAGCTTGTTTTTGGAGGGTGCCTGCCCAACCTATATAAGGTTCAAGCAAGTACATATAAGCTACGTACGTACGGCGTGACGTATCGAAATTATTCCAGTCCAGGCACTGCTTTGCTTTGCTTTGCTGTAACTTCCGGTCGTTTTGGTTTTAGTTGTTGGACCCTTTATTATTGGGTTACTTTGCTGCTTGGCTGGATTTGTTTTAATGCGACGACCATAATTTCAGGATGGAAAAAGCGACAAAAAGTGATACGAGCGAGCACGGTATTGTATTACGCATTAATTCAGATTCATAGGCGAAGGTGGAAGCTGGAAATTGGACACAGGTTGAAGAGGGGATTGAAATGCACAGGTAAAAATAATAGTGAACCAAATAATAATGCTCCTGTAAACCCAGCTAAAAAATAAATAATTTTCTATCTAACAGCCCAATCCAATATAGTTCAACTAAATAAATATCTGTGTTATACATAATTTTGATGGAGCGGAAGTTTAATGACTGCCTTAATATTTCATGGATTCATTTCATCCCTAAAACCTTGTGTGCGTGCGTTTTCTCCCTAAAATGCACCTGTCCAGATATAGCACAGATATTTATTGTCCGTCCGTCCATCCTTTATTTAGTAATTTCCTCCATTGGTTTGGTTTCTTTCCGAGATTTTCTCCCATTTGCGTCCATCTCTTATTTAGAACGAGACTTTTTAGAATATTCAGCTATTCCTTGTCCATTCATTTGTTGGATTCCCTTTCATGAAAATCTGCACAAACTTCGCCAATATGTACATTACACATTACGTGTTATGTTAAATCTCTTCAGATCTGCTTCACTTAACCAGGAAAGGAAGGATTCTATGTAATCACCACCATCCAACAAACTAGCAGTAAGATTCCTCTCCTAACAATTGTTTACTATTCATGATACGCCCGCAGAGCGTGATGAGAGTACCACAAGCAGGCAAAATCTCATACCAAACCAAAGTATTGCACCGGATACTGTTATACAAAGAAATAAGACCCTCACTTTAGTTAGTTAGTTAGCATCGTTTTTAGCAATTTATACCCTCCTGCAATGCAATGCAAAACCACGTTGTTTTCGGTTTGGTGGATTGGATTGGATCATCTCTTTTCAAATAAAACAGGGCTTATACACACAACATACATATATACACATTTGCTCCTGGTGGTAATACGTAAGTGATGGACGGGTTTACCTGTTGGTTGGATGGAAGACGAGCCAGGCAGGTGTGAGTGACCGAGCATAACTTTACGCTCACCGTAGTACCACCAAACCAACCAGGTAAAAAGTATGGCTTAACAAACATTGCTTAAAGAAACACTAGTGGAAAAGGACGCTTCACAGTCACAGTTTGTAAGTGACATTGGTCTAAAACAGTCTGCCAGAACAATTACCTCCGTGCGGACGGGATTGTTGAATGTCTCTCTCTCGCTATACACCTTTACCTGTACCTTCTCAACAATGCTTATTACTTACAAACCAAACTCGTTAAGTTCTTGTAATGTTCATCAGAATGGGATGCATAATGCATACATGGTGGATGGATTGGATGATGGGGCGTTGAACAACAGTTGGATTTCGGATCTCATTTTTTCCCCGATACCCTTCTTCTTTGCCTGTAATGTGGTGATGAAGCAGGTTGCTTTTTCCTTTTGATAGGCAGGTAACCAACCAGACCAGCCAGCATCGTCACATACTGTTCACCTCACCTCATCTCACTGCTAAAACTTTACCCCTTTCATCCCTTGTGTTACCTGACTGCGAGTGCACCTTATGTTGCATGAATTGAATTGAATTGACTCTGACTCGCTTTAAAGTTTTGAATTGTGGTTTGGTTTTCAGTCTTGGGAGAGAGGCAGAGTGGAAGTGAGGAGCAGAAGTGGTTCAGGTGTGTATCTACATGTAGAATCATCTTCATTGTTGCAGTTCAATATTATTATCTATTCGACATTTTGTAATACCGGATTGGATTGGACGGACGCAATTTTTGCGAATCTATGTATCGTGAAACGGTGGTGGTTGCTGTTTGAGTGATAAGATTTTTGCAAATTTCGATCAAATATTCGTTCAAATTTCGATCGATAATAATAATTTTTCGTGTGACGCCTATGCATTAAACGCAATTAAGCCGGGATCTAAATATTATGGGAATTGAGACCTATTTACATATTAAGAGAATAAATATTAAGTGAGACAAGTTCATTTTGTGTTGTGTGATTGACCGCTTTATTATTATTGTGAAGAAGGGTTTCATAAATACGTAACAATGAGGATTTGATCTTCTGATCCCTGAAAGGTTTCGGGACAAAAAAGTTGGTTCAGTTGTGTGAATCAGGTACAATTACATATGTCAGATGATGTATTGTGCATCTCTAGATTTGTGCACCGTATAATTATTAATTAATTGCAATTAAAATGCCAAACAAATATAGTGTTCTTCAATGATATTGTCTACTTAGTTGGACATAAGTGTACTTACAAACTTCTTAATTTGTGCGAATTTGTTGTGCAAATCTTATTAATTTAGTGTGTGATCTTTTAAAAACGTGCTATTTTTGTGGTAAGTTTCTTCACCATTTTGCAATACATACTCGATATCTGTGGTAAATCAATTCTATGTAAAAATATGCATGACAAATTCTAAATTGGGTTGAGTCAGTGTCATGTCACAATTTTAGTTTAATATTACTTAATCATAAAAGTGAAGTTTCTCACTAAGGAAAATGGTCCATTATTATGATAGTCGTATACATAACATAACTCTTGTGGAGGAAAATAACAGCAGCGAATAGTACTTTTGGTAGAATTTTTGGCTTAATGGACACTCCACTTCTGCTTAAATGCATACACTGAAAGTTCGCAGGTAGCGTATGTAAGACAAAATATCGTTCCGGAAGCTTGCTCAAGTCGAAAGTTTCAACATCCACATCCACCAACGAACAAGTCCAACCTGGCGTCAGTCAGAAGCCAAATGTTCGTTTAAGACATGTCAAAATTGCCGTTTATTGCATGGAATTCTTTGCGGCTAGCAGCGACGACATTGTTGGAGGAGTTTGCCCTGCCTGTCTACATACATTATGACATCACCCATTTCATGCTTTCAGTCGAAAGTGGTGGTGATAATGTGTATGTAATGTTACAGAAAACCTTTGAAAGCAATTTAGACAATCCAATCCACACACTAGGCGTTCCTTGGTTGACTTCTGTGATCCGGATAATTATTTGGCTAAGGAATAATAAAAATACTTGTAAACATCACGTAAACAAGGCGCACATCTTATATAATATTGTATTGAAATTGTCATGTAAAGAAGATCGGATGCAATAAAACTCGCCTCAAACCGCACATCATCTCCGCAAAATGTTGAGCATTACAATTTATAGTGTTTTCAATTGGGAAAGGTTTTTACAATAATTTAAATAAATCAGAGAGTAACAATCTACATATTCATGAAGATGTACATATGTATATTCTTAGAAAACTGGTATTAAATCATTACTGACCGGAGTACATATGTAAATATGACTCTGGTAATAACGGTACCGTTTAGTAATATTGTGGATGTGGAAATGAGAAATTTATGTACCATTCAGAAGAAAACTACTACCAATACGGTAGAAAGTTATTACCAAATCAAACCCAGGACGGAGTATGTACATATGTGACTCTGCCAGATTTTTAACAGTGCATGTAAATTGTATGTAAATAAGTGTGTTTCCGCTTTTGCACGACAATACCTAAATAACAGAGTTCCTATTATTATTGTTTGGACGAATGGTTAAATTGCTTTTCTTATTAAATTGAAACAAAAACAATAAATGGTCGACAATAAAACAGAATATTCTTTTTAAAAAATACGATAAAGTGAAAGGCTGGATTTTAAATGGCCTCCAGTCTGCGTAGGCGGTTATCCAATTTGTTTTCATGATTTTGTAACAAAGACAATTGATATATTTTCATATTTTTAGACGGGAAAGAAATTTGCATGTTTTTAATTCTCAAATGTGTTTCAAATTCAAATAGAGGAGAAGAAGATAAGTGTGAAAATTCTCAGTGAAATGTACCTGAAAAGTGTTAAGCAAGCATAAAAGTCGCACCCTGACCTCGATGATAATACGTGAGAAATACGAGGGTATTTATGTAAATAAGGGTTGATTTCTAGTCGAATTTTTGACCTTTTTGAGGGTACGAGCGACGGGAGAAAGTTCAAAAAAGTATCCCCTCCCCCCAATTTTCCATTTAAAATTATTGTTTTATCCCCAATTTTTGAATGTTCGGCTGGTGATATGTTGAAAACCGAAGCAAATTTCCATCCAAGACGAATGAAGGTACTTCTGTACGTTAGGTCATAAAAAATAAGCTTCTAATTTATATTCATATCTCATATTTTGTTAAATCTTAAAAGAAACGGGTAACATTTTCTGACAGCATGATTTTGTTTTTTATTCAGTTTGTTCATCATGCACATAGTCTGTAATTTGTTGCTAATTCAATTTCTAATTGGTAATTGACCACCCACAGGCAACCCACGGCGGATAATTCTCTTTCCGGCAATCTCTATCCATCTTGCTTGACATTTGGAATGAACCTTATTCATTCGTCATCACTAAAATATTCAATTAATTAATTAATTAACTTTGCAATAAAGTGTGTACCACATTTGCTAATTAGATGCAGTGGCCGCGGAAGCGTGGGGACAGGGACAATGTCCCCAGGGATATTCGATGTCCCCATAGTCTTTATAAACCCCTCCATCCCCTATCCTACAATATTAATATCCCCACATGTCCCCACGGCTTCCGCGGCCACTGTTGCAATGGAATGAAAAACATGATGGAACTGGGTTCGAACCAGTGGCCGCGGAAGCGTGCAGATAGAGGGACAATGTCCCCACGGTTATTCGATGTCCCCTTCATCTCCTCATCTTATATAAACCCGTCCCTCCCCCCATCCTACAATGTTAATGTCCCCACATGTCCCCACGCATCCGCGGCCACTGATTAGATAGATATCATCCCCGACTCGTCGAAGAGCTGTGTAGGAATTTGATTCGTAATATGATTAATATGATTTTGGAGTCATGATGAACTGAACATTTAACATGAAAAATACATTTTAGTATTTTATCACCTTCACACCTCTACTTTTTTTTTTACTTAAGGAATTTGTGCTCTGGTCTGACTTAAAAACGAGATTGAATGAAGCTGAAATCCTGTTTGAATTGTTGTCAAGTTCAATACTCTGGTGTTGTTGGTCTATTTGAATTACAATTCTTTGCATGAAAAAAAATCCTACTTACTTATTTCCAAATTCGTTATTCGCTACTTAAAAAAGCGAGGACAATTGTTTTCAATTTCTTGCGAAGTGTATTTGTCACATGGCCCTGATGAATAATCAAAATAAGCTTGGATATGTATGTATGTACCTCAAACACATGCAACCAAGGGGTGACACCATCGTATCACGCCAAAATGAATATCATATTTCTTTCCCGGTAGAAAATTAGATTAAATCTGACATATTTTCGACATTTGTGACCTTTGACCCTCGTCCAGGGATGTCGTAGGTCAGAATGTCTTATTACGTTGGATAGTTCTACTTTGAAAATACTATCGATTTGAGTTCTCACATGATATCCTTTTCATTTAATAAAATCATGACCTGTGACCTTCCACCGTGACCTTGTGACCTACTGTGCCCATCTTCGAACTCGCTCTACACCTTAAGGTCAAGAGTTTGCGTGGTTTGAAAATTTCAAGTTTGTACGTCTTTTCGTTCACGTGTTATCGAATGGACAGACAGACAGACATAAATACCGATCTTATATAAAGGATTTTCCCCCCTTAATAAGTAAGTTATCTGCGTAGGCGTGCATACCTACACGGGATAGAATTCGTTTCTTGACATTGAACTCACTCACCACAACTTCTTTATTACACGAAAAAACTACAAGATCTTCGAACAATCGTCAATATGCACAATTGAATGAAATGAAACCCTGAATATAATTGGAGGCAATTGGACAAGCCATCACACCTTATATTGACTCAACTTGATGAGGAAGAACGCCCGTATTTTTTCACAATAATGGCGAAAAGCACACACAATTGTTGCCTTCTTGTTAGTCTGCAAATGAATGGTCTCTCTCTTAATGACAATGAATCCTTGTCGCATTTTTTTTCTTTTTTTACGCTATAAGTCTGAATTATTGTAATCTGCTGGGCGAAAAGAATGGATCAGAAAGCTTGGAAGAAAGGGAAAAATAAATAAGTAGGAGAATCGTTAAGGTTCGTTTAGGAAATTAGAATGAAGTCGCCGTAATAAATAAAAGGGGACGAGTCGAGCATACAGAAAGACACAAGGACACGCTCATTTCTGTTCAAAATCTCAATTCAACCTTAAATAAAGTCAAGTTTCTTTAAATTTAAAGACTTCTCAAAAGTCAGAGAATCGTCGTGTATAGGTTAGGTATGCACGTATGCGATGGAAGGGGTAACAGTGGCCGCGGAAGCCGTGGGGACATCTGGGGACATTAACATTGTAGGATAGGGGAGGGATGGGTTTATATAAGATGGAAAGATGATGGGGAAATCGAATAACCGTGGCGACATTGCCACTCTGCCCCGTGCTTCTGCGGCCACTGTTCTTTTGGCATTACCATCATTATGGAGCATGTACATACAGTGGCCGCGGAAGCCATGAGGACATCTGGGGGCATTAACATTGTAGGAAAGGTGGGAGAGGGGTCTATCAAACATGGGGAGATGATGGGGACATTGCCCCCCCCCCTGTCCCCACGCCCCCTTCCGCGGCCACTGCCCGTAAGAAGGGATGATATTAGGAAGGCATGTGTCACAGCATGCATGCACCTTTTAGAAAAACTTTTGGGCTTAATTCGATTTCACGGCTCCGATTGAAGCGCACAAAAGGTAGCAAAAAAAGTAAACTGAATTTTAATGCTCTTTTCCGTCTGTGAAATCAAATCAAGTGAAATGTCAAAATCATGAAGGAGACGAAAAAACTAGGCCAAAATGAGTAAATAGTAATAAGTAATCTGCTAACTTTCAGGTTAATGCTAATTTTTATGTGAGTTTCACATTTTCACGTTTTTTTCACAATAATTAAGAAGCTTTTCTTGATTTTTGGCTGGAAACACATGTATGAAATTTTGTTTACTGTACAAAAAATGACAATTTAATACTGACTTTGGTATTATTATGAAGCGAAATTTAGCTATATTAAAGGCTAATTTACTGCTCCTTTAATTTTAATTTTACTGTCTCCCTTAAATAATTGCGAGTGTAATGCAATTTCCGTTTCCGGCATAAATTCTGAGCTTGCTTGCTAATAGCTTAGCTTGGTTTACTAACCAGCCATCATCAACCTCGTGGAAACGAGGTTGATGATAACAATTCATTTCACTTTTGTACAACTAACTGCTGACTATTTTTTGCAAAAAAAAGTAACGCATTTCTGCTTCGTCTCGCGTTTGGGTGCTGTTTGCAAGGTAATATTGTTTAGCGTAAAAATGAGTGACTCATGCTGGGTGGCTAAAGCCAACAAACAATTGACAATGGAGAACTTCCGCAATTTTGGAAATTAGATATTTAGCTCTGATTCATAAATGGAGATAGAGAGATTCAAAAATAAGTAAATTAAGAATTTATCTAAATAGCTCGGTCCAAAATTATGTATTTAGCTCTCAATTGAATCAATATTGATTAAGGTATTAATACTGTTGAATTTGTTGCAAGAATTCCAATTTATCCGCGATTATATTAGCCGAATCAGCTGAATTAATATCTTAATTCACACCCGTTTATTTTTATTTTGACGTTCAAATTATTCAATTTCGTATGATGTTTACGCCAAAATAAAAATAACTGGTGTTAATTAATATATTAATTCGGCTGATTCGGCTAATGTAATAGTGGATAAATCGGCAAATGTAACAGTATAAATCACACAGATAAATAATTTTCCTTCAAAACAAGCAGAAATGAAAAGTTGGAAACAAATAGAGTTGGAAATGTATCATTGACCGCGTGGGAAGTGTGCTGTATTTTAATCGGTGTATGTACACCATTCAGGCAATTCCGAGAAGTCATTTTGTAGGATATTCTCCTACCAACTAATTGAATTAATGTCGCACGCTGGGAAAATCACACCGGTTGGTTTATGACTTTTGTACATGAGCTGTTTTATTTACTTTACTTTACTCGCTTAAGGGAATTTAATGACAAATATATAACAATAAAGCGACTCAGGAAGAAAGATAAGATTGCAGTCGGACATGCAGTTTTAGATATAAATAAATAGGAAGTTCTGAATTGAGGAAAAACTTGCAAAAAATTTATTTATTGCGCAATTCGTACACATTATTTTTAATTGTGGAAGAATGGTTTATTTGTGTGTCAGACAGGTTAAACTATTACCAGGAATCTATTAGTGTACCCTGTTCGCATGCATACTCAGTGGCCGCGGAAGCCGTGGGGACATGTGGGGACATTAACATTGTAGGTTAAGGGAGGAAGGGGTGTGTATAACATGGGCAGATGATGCAGACATCGAATTACCGTGGGGACATTGTCAGCCCCTCTGTCCCCAAGCTTCCGCGGCCATTTAGCGTACTATATTTGCATCAACTGTATTCTATGCTTTCCCCATAAAATACATTAAATAGTTATCTTACAGTAAATAGGATAAGCTAATGAGTTCATTAGTTAGTTATTTATTTATATGCACCATAAAATAAAACATTTCGCGAATGAGATGCGAAGTTGAATATGCAATGTGCAAATTGACATACTTTTCTTTCTTCCATCTCATAAGAGATATTTATTATTAAGACAAAAGATGTTGTGAGTAGGATTCGAAACGGTTCATCCTCTCCTCTCCTCGCACAATGGCAATCAGCATCAGGCTCCGACATAACTATGATGATTATTAAGCATAAATGATTTAAAATTTCAAATCAAGATTAACGAAGCAAGAAGAAGTAGCTCGCTCGACGTCTGAATCGCTCCAAACATTTGACAGATCTGATCGTTTGAGACGGGGGAATTTTCTGTCTATCTTCAAAATATTGGTGTTTCGGGTGCAAGGAACCGCTTGGGAGAAATAATGGGGAGAAAGTGGTTTCTTGCAGGTAAATATTTTGACCTGCAAGAAATGCACGGCGCAGGAAACGCCGCTGTAGTTCGTACAGCGCGTGGCTACATAGATGATGCTGATTTTTTGCAATTTCTCCCAATTTCTTGCACCTAAATTTCTTGCAGTTTCTTGTAACTCGTATTTCTTGCAATTTCTTGCACATCGCATTTTTTGCGTGGCTTGCTATGCAGTGCAAGAAATGTATTTAGCAAACCAAACCCACAAGAAACAGAAAATTTCGTTCAATTAACCATTTTCAAGAAATAGCTGCAAGAAAGTGGTTTCTTGCAGGTAAATATTTTGACCTGCAAAAAATGCAAGGCGCAAGAAACTACGTCCCGCCGCTGTACTTCACACGGCGCGTGGCTGGATGTCGCAGATTTCTTACACTTTCTCCCAGTTTCTTGCACCTCCCATTTCATGCGTTTCCACTACAAAAAATGCAGCAAACCCGCAAGAAACGAAACCCTGTCAGATATTTGGCGATTAATGAAGATGGATTTTTCAGGGAGCTATCATAATTGTGCGAGCAGTGCATATCTATCTGCATATCAGTGTGAGAGAGATGATACGTACGTAATATTTTACATGAAGGTTGATGAATTTGTATTTTCCTTCGGAGGATGACTGACTGACACATGACGGCAGCTGAGAAGAACCCAGACACATTTTCTTTCTTGTTGCGGGCGTTACGGGAGCAATTACAATTATCATGTCATCTTTTTTCATGCCGATGTTAACATTAAATGTGTACATACATGTCTACGTCCACCTCTTTTATTGGTTATGTCTGCAACACTCGACTAAATAATTTAATAAAAAGTGAGAACTGTATCTGCATATCTTGCCGACGTGTTTGTAGTCTGAATTAATTATTGTCTCGTATATGATGTATAACAGTGGCCGCGGAAAGGAGTGGGGGGAAAGAGGGACAATGTCCCCACGGTTATTCCATGTCCGCATCATCTCCCCATGTTAGATAAACCCCTCTCCCACCTTTCCTACAATGTTAATGACCCCAGATGTCCTCATGGCTTCCGCGGCCACTGTATGTACATACTCCATAATGATGGTGATGCCAAAAGAACAGTGACCGCGGAAGTACGGGGACAGAGGGACAATATCCCCACGGTTTTTCGATGTTCTCATCATCTGCCCATCTGATATAAACGTCACCCTCCCCTATTCTTCAATGTTAATGTCCCCACATGTCCCCACGGCTTCCGCGGCCACTGACTGTGTATGTATGGATTGACTGGGCACCTGTAATTAAGGTCACACCGGTTGTTGAGTTTGATAGCTATTTACCTCAGGGTTTGTGACTAGACTTGGTTTTATAATATGACTAATTAGTCCATATTGTTGAGTAGGTCAGAGAAAAGTAAGTTTCGAATAGGATTTAGCAAGTCGTATGTTTATTATAGTGTGAAGAAACCTATTAATTTTGTCCGTCTGTCCGTCCGTCAGGGGAGAACGGATCTAGATAATCTAGACATGTTTGCGATATGTATATATGACCTCAGGGGAAGGATCTGAGGTCAATTAGACCACCCCACCCCCAGGGGTCAGGGGGTCTGGTCACATATTTTGTTTCACCCTATCGCTACATTTAGTTTTCTACGGTTCATAATTTATTTTTAGATGTGTTCATCTTGCAACGGATTAATTTACACACGGATTTTTTTATTTTATTTGCAGAGGTGATAAAAACGAACGGATTGGATTTCAAGGTACGACTCCACTCCACCAAGGAAAGCGGAACTTTACATGTGAAATTGTGTGTTGGTGTCAAGTTAACAAGTGTGAAACCCATAAAAATCTCGTCGTCTATTTGGAGGAATAAGAAGACGACATGAAAAGAAAGTGAGACGACGACGACAATAGCGGATCGTAAAATTCAGGAGCAATGCATGGATCAAATAAGATGCGGGGTCGTCCTTGTCGTCATATAATTTCGCCTAATTCGGCTCAAAGCTGGTGTATGTAAAGCTCATTGAACCAAATCGTTCGTGCTACAAGACGACTACTGTCCTGTGCATCTCTTGAGAGAAGAAGAATAAGTACTCAATCCGGATAAAAGAAATCTCTCAAAATGGTCATTGTCACGAGAGTAAGTGAATGAATACGTCTTGTTTCTAAATTTGTCCCTTAATTCAATTTAATCTCTGGTTTTATAGCTCTCTATAAGTAAGAGAGAAAGCATAATAGATTTGTGTATGTACCTTACATTCGTAGTGTTTCGTAGGGTTTGGTACATTTCTTGCAGTGCAAAACAAGAAACGCAAGAAATGCGAGGTGCAAGAAACTGGGAGAAAGTGCAAGAAATATGTGCCATCTAGCCACGCGCCGTATGAAAAATAGCGACGGGGCGTAGTTTCTTGCATTTCTTGCAGGTCAAAATATTTACCTGCAGGAAACCACTTTCTTGCGGGTATTTCTTGCATATGGTTACTTGCCAGTTTCTTACGGGTTTGCTACATTGCTTGCACTGGAAAGCGAGAAACGCAAGAAATGCGAGGTGCAAGAAACTGGGAGAAAGTGCGAAAAATCTGCGCAATCTAGCCACGAGCCGTATGAAGAATTGCAACAGGACGTAGTTTCTTACACCTTGCATTTCTTGCAGGTCAAAATATTTACCTGCAAGAAACCACTTTCTCCCGTCATTTCTTGCAGGTCGTTACTTGCACCCGAAACACTGCACATTTGCATATGTATGTATGTACATGCATGGTGACTGACGGTGCGGTGATGTGGGCTGCATTATTCGTATAGTTGATTATAAATTACAATTTGCTTATTGTTGTTTGGGAGAATAGAAGTGAGTGAAATGGAAATTTGTGGACGTGATTAATTTTTTATGTTTCTTGTGTTTGTTGTCTTTGGCCGGAATCGTGATGTTTTTCTTTCCTTGCGTTATTATCTCGGCGTCATGAACCAGTAGTCAGTTCAGCTCAGCTAAATTTCTGTTAATTCAACGGTTTATTCCAAGTGACAGTATAATGATGTAGGAGGGATTTCGGTAGTTTTTGAAAGTGGTTGCTTGCTAGAAATGCAGACGGATTCATTCGCTGATTAGAAATGTTTAAGTAGAAAATAAATCCACGGCTAAAAAGAATTTCGAATAATTACCAGAGGGTGGATATGCATTTATAATGTTTATATTAAATTCATATATTTCAGCGAGTTTTCATAAATGCATACCACCCTCTGATAATTATTTTTTCCTAAATTTTGGAAAAAAACGTCAAAATATTTACCAAATATGTACGAAAAAATTTTCGCAGTATTTCTGAATTTATAATAATGCTCTTGATTTTTTTCGGTTCAATTTCTATAAGCAAAAAAATTCACATTGTTGAAATATTTACAATATATGAATTTTTGTAGAAATATGTAAAGGATTTTTAAGAGTATTTTTTTATAAATGATAGTGGAAATATTTGTATGCCTGTGTAACAAAATATGAAAACATTTTGAAATTTTTGTAATTTATGCAAGCTAGGGAACACACGCACAAAGTTTGACCTTCATCTAATGAAAAAGTTGGAAATAAATGCATATCCGCCCTCTGATAATTAAAAAAATAAGATTTATCTAGACCAATGATGCACACAAATAAACGTTTGCATTTTCGAATGAAATTTTGATTTCGGATAATATAAATATTTCGACTGCATTAATCATTACATAAAATCAGACCTTAAATCAAACTTGATAGTAAGTAATTTAGTGAAGTTGGTTGTTCATATAAAAGTGAAGTGATGCTGTAACGGGACACTTGGCGAGAGAGGAGGAAGGGTTGAACTTGACTGAGAAATAATTCCTGTAAAAGCTTCAATTCCAATCCAACCGAGTCCGACGAGACCACAACAACCTTCAGTTCTTACGCAATATTGCTCCTTAAAGTAGAATTTACTGTATTGTTTAATTCACTCACTACTCATTCTCATCTCTGCACTGATCTTGACTCAATAAGCCATAAAAGTTTGTAGTCTTCTTGCAGCTAATTTCTCGAAGAGCTGGCTGGCTCGTTGAATCAAACAATGTCGCAAGGCTTCTTTCTTTTCAGTAATCTTTTACGTACAACGGGTTTTACTGCGGGCTACCTTGCTTGGAAGATGATGATGATGTAAATATGTAGGTTTATTTATTTTACTGGTGGCTGAATAGTTTGGATAATGGAGCAGTGGCCGCGGAACGGAGTGGGGGCAGAGAGAGGGACACTGTCCCCACGGTCGTTCGATGTCCCCATCATCTGCCCATCATCTTATATAAACCCCTCCTTCCCCTATCGAACTATTTTAATGTCCCCACGGCTTCCGCGGCCACTGTAATAGCGCTCGGTATAAGGTTCCTTCTTCATTCATGCATTACTCTGTTTTTGAATTAAAACCAGATTTCGTAATTATTGAGCATCTTCTTGCATTACATACCGGTCTGGATGACCGACGGACGAAATAAAGAATTTTTTAAGAGTTGAACAATCTTGTGTACAGTGATTCCGTGTAAAATGTCATGTTCTCTGAAACTTATCCATTTTGTGGTCTAAATCTTGTCAGATAAGATTACTTTTTAGTGCTTGTTTGAAACTTTTGAGTGTAAAGTAAGTACTTGCATATTTGCATACTTATGTACTGATGGATGACACATGTAGAGGTACAAATCCTGAGAGTTTAGCGAGGAACAAAGGCACCCTTTAATTTCATTACGTAAGAAATGCACCCAACTGATACTTATCAAAATACAACAACTCGTCAATTTGTAGGTAGGATTGTGTAATAATCAGAGTCCGGATATGTATGTATTTTAAACTTTTTCAATAATAACCCGATCGGGTTGAAACTTTGGGATATTGTTCCTGGTCAGGCATAGGTCACACGGTCAAAAAAATGTTTTCACATATTTTACATATTTTCAGGTTTTGGTACATATAAATATGTTTTTACATATTTCGACGATTTTGCCGAAAATGTGCATTTTTTGATACACATAAATATGTTTTTACATATTTCGGCGATTTTTCAAAAATATATATTATTTTTAATACACATAAATATGTTTTTACATATTTCAGCGATTTTTTCTAAAAATATATGTTCTTTTAGAGAAACCTCAGAAATTCACAATTCTTAAAAAATTCCGATTATTGCAGAAATAATGCCAGAGCATGTTGAAATGCTTTTAGTTTGTCACTTGTAAATGTATAAAAGCATTTTTTTTGCATTTCTGCAGTCAAATAAGCTAAATTTGGGGCACTTTAAAGCGAATTAAAAATATGTTATATATACATACATATTTTGGCGATTTGATTGAACATTTTACATAAATATTTCGGGGTTTTTAAGAACATATTTATCCGGACTCTGGTAATAATGTATTTTGGGCTCGCTAAAGTCCTATATTTAATTTGCATGGGCATACGTGAGGTAACACAGAGCTTACCGTATGTACGTATCGACATCGACTTGTATATACAATTTTTAAACATAGCATATGTATATCCGGACGGATATGGCAGGGGAATACTGTCACCGTATGACTAACAATTGTACAGTAGTTTGAGTAATATGGGTGGAGCACCACGCCACGTACTGAGCGATTATTTGGAGGCACATCCGCTGCTTCCTGTCTTTTGAAAAAAATCACATTGTTGAACTCTGGAAATGACATTTCAGACGGGGTTGCAAATAACCTTTTAAACACAAACGTGTGTACAGGATTAAAGTTCAAGTTGGTAGCTAGAAAATGTTTTAGTTTGATCCCGTCATGCATCATGTTGGAAAGCAGTGGCTGCGGAAGGGTGGGGACAGAAGAGGGGCAATGTCCCCACGGGTATTCGATGTCCGCATCATCTGTCCATATTATGAAAACCCCTCGTCCCCAGATGTCCCCACAGCTTCCGCGGCCACTGTCTTTGGGGGTAGTATTTTGGCCAGATTTTGATACAAATATTTATAACTATGTATGTATGTATTTGGTGAGGAATTTCTCTAGCAGAGAGCAACCGATGGATGCAGGTATGTAACGTACCTAAGAAGGAAATGCAGTAATAATGAGTCAGACTTATTATTTGGGAGAACTGCTCTTCGGATTCTCTACTACGTGTTTCGATCGGGTTCACTGATTTTTAGCCGCCTTGCTCCTTCTTGTCTTAATGCACCTTGGATTGGATGATGGGATGCAAGGTTGTGGTTTATAACTTTGAGATGAAAATTGCAGTTTTGGTTTTTTTTGCGACTATAAAATTTGAAACAATTTTCTTTTATGATCCTTGTGGGAGCCCTCGTCTATCTAGGGGTCAATTATGAGACGATGATTTTAACTGGCTACCTGTATTGTTAGTCATACATATTATGGATCAAATGGATGTACCAGTGGCCGCGGAAGCCGTGGGGACATTAACATTGTAGGATAGAGGAGGGAGGGGTTTATATAAAATGGGCAGATTTTGCGTACATCGAATAACCGTGGGGACATTGTCCCTCAACGCTTTCGCGGCGACTGATATGTACATACGTATTATGCACCTGTAATATTTAGCCGGATAAATTTCCTCTTCCAATAAAAGAGGGGTATGTCTCAATAATAACAATAATAACACCTGGATTGACGCATGTATGAAATAATGGAGGATAAAACATTATTCGAGATTTATTAATAATTTTCCCGTCCGAAAAGTAAGAATTAATCCCATTTTTAAATTACCGTGATGGAGGATTTGATGACTTTGGCATTCATCGTTATCGTCCGGCATTCCTAATGTCGTCATCCGAACGTGTAATTAAAAGTGCTTCACGGAAGGGTATACATACATAATTTTGCTACATATTTATCAATATTACGTATGATGGACGGCATACATACATAAATTGTGTGTGTGTGTGTATACGTAATTCTGTCATGTTTGCAGAAGAATATATGTAAGTTACAATTATCGCCATTCGTATTTAATATCATCGAGATATCGCAAATCACCTCCCCGATAAGAGCGAGGTGCGATATTGCTATTCATATCGATGTCACTGTCACATTGCGTTCAGAGAACAAAACTTAATTTGTTGGATAGCGTGGTACAGATATTTCTCTCTTAATCAAATTTACACACGTACAAAGTGAGTGAGTGAGTGAGTAATCATTTACCTGACATTTATTTCATTGCGTGGGCAGTTGCATTGCAGTGGCATTTTTGCATGCACGACAGTAAAAGGACCATTGTTTCCTGAGTGGTTGGTTTTGTTGAGTGAAATTTGCAATGTGTGCAGTGTGACTATCATTGCAAATTTAATAATTAACTAAATACCGTAAATTTGCGAAATTTACTTGAACAAAGATGACGCGACAATTCATTGATCCTGAACTTGCTGCTTCGAAAGAGCTTGAGAATAAGCAAGTGTTCATTTTGGTAGGAGATAATTTAGCGTTTATAACAAACTTATGTAATAAATACTGATTTTTTTTGTGTTCCTCAGGGCGATTACATTTGGATTGAGCCAGTGTCGAACCGGGAATTCGATGTCGCCATCGGCGCAAAAGTTGTCTCTGCGGAAGGTCGGAGAATTCAAGTTCGCGATGATGATGGGAAGGTAAAGGATTTTTATTTGTGTGAAAAATTAAAGTGTGAAAATCATGAATGTCGAATTAAGCACGTACAGATACATAGATTTGTGGGGATAAAAAACTCGTGATAAGTTTTTGAGGGTGGTATAAAAAGAACGCTTGTAAGGTGGGTGTCCAATTTCTCACCATTTCAAAAGCTTAAATATTGTGTTTGAAATATTTCAATTGACTCACAAGGGAGGTTTGTCAGCGGATGCTCTCCGATTTTGGGAAAATTAGTGTCAATCGATCGTAAATTTAATGAGTATGAAATTTGCGAAAGATACGATCTACCATCTCCCAATGGGCACGTTTGACAGAGATATTTGCATCCGAAGAGGAGAAAATGCGTAATAAATTTGGTAAGTGTATAATTTGTCGACTTTAAGACGCATTTTCTCCCCTTCGGATGCAAATATCTCTGCCAAACGTACCCATTGGGAGATCGTGTCTTTTGCAAATTTCATCCTAATTAAATTTGTCCTCGATTTACACTAGTTTGCTCGAAATCTGAGAGCATCTCCTGGGAGACCTCCATTATGAGTTGAGGAGATGATAGATGGAAGTACATAGCAGGATGGATGATAGCTTAGCTTGGTTGTAGCCTTGTCGAATTTTTCAATAGATAATTGAGATCATTTTATCGCACAGAACAATTCATTCACTAATGAAATGACATGTGGTGGTGATGCCAATGCCAATTTTATGGGTACATTCTGCTATCAAGCAAAGTCTGCACTGCATCATTAAATTCTTACCTTCATCGAACCTGTCGGTCGGATGGAAGAATGATTTAGATCAGCTGAACTGAACCAAGTGTGAAAGTAATAATATTTGGTCATAGGCAGGATTGTTCTGGGTACGTTTCCGTTATCGGAATCGATGCCCTGTTCCTACCGCATACTAAACAAAAAGGGATGAATCATATTGCAATTACATATTACATATGTATGTACATTGCAAAAAGAACCTTGTAAACGAGTGTAAAGAAGTAGAGTTAAAAAAGCTATTGAGATTTACTTGAAAATGACTAAGGTTCAATTTACCCTTTGACCTCAAGCCAGGATCACCTTGACCTGAATTTTGACGTCAGGGACCTCACTAGACGGTCAAAAATTAGAAGTACAAATGCCAAAACGGGGTTTCATTATGTTAAGGCGTTCTGGAGACGGACGGACAAAACGAAAACATAAAGCGGTAGTAGTAGCTGACGCTTCTTAATAATGATACTGATAGGAATCGTCTTGTTGCCCATGTCTGTATTTGACAAGAAAAAAATGATCTCATATAGGGACCAATGATCCTTCTGCTTACTTCTTTTTTACACCGAAAACATAAAACTTATGCAAACCTTAAGTAGATGAGAAGTTGGATTAGGGAAGAGGACGACTAAAACTTTAATGGCTGGTCGGTCCCTGGCTGGCGACTAACGACTGACTTTTGTGGGATGGTCAAGCCATTAATTGTTTTGTTGTCACTGTAAAGAAAAAAAAGCCCGACCTGAATAGCAAGTAGTGTGCTATTTACTCATCATTCTTCTTTCATTAAAAAGTGGCAGTTGATAAACAAGAAAAGCATAATTTCAATTTTATTATTATTAATATTTGACGGCCCGGCTGTCATAATAAATAAATTCGTACTTTATTTGTGTCATGCTATGCAATATTTTGTGTGCTTTTTGATTACTACCAAACCAATGATCAATTTAACTACTTATGTAAATCATACGTAAGGCTTGAATGAACTAATCCCGTTAGGCATCATCATCATTTTGCAAAAGGACAAGTATTTACAAGCAGATATGTAAGAGCTAGTAGACTGCGAGACAGATATTTCATACAGGGGCCGCGGAAGCCGTGGGGACATTAACATTGTAGGATGTGGGAGTACAGTGGCCGCGGAAGGTGTGGGGACATCTGGGGACATTAATCTTGTAAGACATTGGAGGGAGGGGTTTATATAAGATGGGTAGATGATGGGGACAGCAAATAACCGTGAGGACATTGTCCATCTGTCTGTCCCCACGCTTCCGCGGCCACTGTTCTTTTGCTATTATCATCACTATGGAGCATATACATACAGTGGCTGCGGAAGCCGTGGGGACATTTGGGGACATTAAGATTGCAGGATAATAGGGAGGGAGGTGTTTATATAAGATGGGGAGATGATGCGGACATCGAATAACCGTGGGGACATTGTCCCTCTGTCCCCACCCACGCTTCCGCCGCCACTGATTTCATAAATACGAAACAGGTCTATTTTATGTATGCACTAACTTTGTTTGCATTGTAAATATGTGTAATATGCATGTGCCAAATTGTGATTAACTAACTGCACCTGATTACTTTTTTCGGAAGCTAAAGCTGAGATTTAGTGCTTATTTTAATATTTTCCCTGGTAGTATTAACTTTGCAAACAAATAATCCTCTCTCGACGCATGCATATTTACACATTCATACTCTTTCAAAGTTTGCAGAAACTCGGTCAAATCGTCCTCATGCATATGGCATTTTGCACCAAATTGTAATTTTGCATTAGAAAAAAAGTCTATACAAAATCTGTCTGGTTGACTGAATTCGATTAGCTTAATGATGATGAAGAAGGTGCTGAATTTGCGCCTACTTATTTATTACAGTTAACAGTTGGTGAGAAATGTAAATATTTACTCAACCAAGCACTGCAGCATCGATTCTGTGTTATGAATTTATGTCATTTTTAAGACGGTGTCGACAACAGTGAGTGACACAAATTCCGCCGGTGATATGGTTTTTAAATGGCGCATGAGAAAATTAAGCGACAACTGTGCAAGTAATTTGGTATTCTGACACTTTCTGTGTTAGGCACACTTTATGTATGGGAGTCAATTCTGACGTTAAATTACTGTCAGTCTAAAATGGGTTATAAATTCCATTATGACTTTTTACCTGTATGAATTAATGCTGCTTAAAGAATTGATTTTTTTAAAGATATTGAAGCCTGACTGATGAAATTAAAACTATGTTTTCCTTGTAGGAAGTATGGCTTACTCCAGAGCGTCGTATCAAAGCGATGCACCCAACATCCATTCAAGGTAAGGAATATGCAAAATACTTGTTTTTTTAAATGTAGGACTGGATAATTCATCGTCAAAATGAGCACATTTTAAATCATTTCTCGGCTCTGGGAATTTATTTTAAAATTCTGGACGATAAATTTATAGAGCAGGGAGTTGCCAATTTTTTAGAAATATACACTCCAGATTTTGACACTTTTTGAAGGAGGAGATCTCAAGGTTGAGAAGCCTTCAGAAAAATTGGAACTCATCGAAACTGGCTTAAAAAACTTACCGGCATTCCATTAATGAACTCACTGACTACAAATTTGTCGTCCAGAATTTAAAATAAGTTCCCAAAGGCGAGAAATAATTAAAAATGTGCTGAATTTGACGATCAATCATCGAGTCCTACGTTAAGAATAAAATTTAAAAAAAACATGTCTTAATCTTATGATTTAACCTTTTAGGAGTGGAAGACATGATCTCTCTTGGCGAGTAAGTTGGGCATATCTTTTGCAATATTTATTGGAGATTTTAGAGCGACAATTAAAATTTCCTTATCATTTCGCATCTCCTCTTTCTTTACAGCCTGCACGAAGCTGGGATTCTACGCAATCTTCTCATCAGATACAATGAAAATTTGATATACGTATGTACTGTAGCTCGTTTATATTTTTTTAAGTTTACAATGAGAATCTCATTTATGTGAGAAAATCTCTAGTTCACAGTTTCTCATTATCATCGTGTCTACCCCGTAATGGGCATTTGCTCACGGCCACGGCAATCACGGCTTAAAAAAACGTCTACGATAACAAATCGAACTATGAAGCACGTCTCTCTCTCTCCGTAACTTTTTCGGACTAAAAAAGACGCACACTGACAGTGGCCGCGGAAGTCGTGGGGACATGTGGGGACGTTAATATTGTAGGATGGGGGAGGGACGGGTTTGTATAAGATGGGGAGATGAGGGGGACATCGAATAACCGTGGGGACATTGTCTCTTCGTCCTCACGCTTCCGCGGCCACTGCATCATGTACATACATTTGAGTAGCCTGAATTCTCCCAGTGGCTGCGGAAGCTGTGGGGACATGTGGGGACATTACCATTGTAGGATAAGGGAGGGAAGGGTTTATAGAAGATGGGGAGATGATGCGGACATCGAACAACCGTGGCGACATTGTCCCTCTGTCCACACCCTTCCGCGGCCACTGAATGCGCCCTGACGTTGTTGTTCACTTAGAAAAGTTGATAACTTAATTATTTTACCGAATAATGGCCGGATTTATTTATTTATACCGTGGTTAGTCCATCGTTCTCCGCTCAGCACGGGGTAGACACGTTTTGTTGTACAAAAGAGATCTTATAAATTCATGACCACCACTTTTTTTCTGGGGACGTATGCAGACCTACACTGGATCAATTTTAGTGGCCGTAAATCCATATCAAATTCTTCCCATATATGCAGCAGAACAAATCAAGTTATACAAAGATAAGAAAATTGGAGAATTGCCACCGCACATTTTTTCCATTGGTGAGTAAAGTAAAAATTATTATTATGGAATTCATCCCCAGGAGCGAAATTTGCCAAATTTGGATGATTTATTAAAAATCTTGGTTTAATTTTAGGTGATAATTCTTACGGGAATATGAAGCGGTATGGACAAGACCAATGTATCGGTAAGTGTAGTAATCGCAATGCATATGAAATTGTTTAATAATCCCGAGTAGAAATTAGTGTGTGGAATTCTGCAGTAATTGACAAAGGCTCGATGCATATTCAGCATAATTTTTCGGCATAATTTTTGGAACATAATCGTGCAAAAAAATTTGCATGGGTTTTATTCTGCAAAATTTTTGGTACAAAATTCTGCAGAAAATTTGCATTGGTTTTACTCTGCATAATTTTTGTTACATAATCCTGCAGAAAATTTGCATGGGTTTTATTCTGCGTAGTTTTTGGTACATAATCCTGCAGAAGATTTGCATGAGTTTTATATTGCAGAACGGCATAGTTTTCTGCACAAATCAATTTGCATACAGTTTTTCGGCAGAAAATTGCCTAATATTTCTGCAGGAAGGATGTTCCAATTTTTACTCGGGATGCATATTTCATTAATTAATTTTTTTCATCCATAAAAACGCAGTTATCAGCGGAGAAAGTGGGGCTGGGAAGACGGAAAGTACGAAACTGATTTTGCAGTATTTGGCCGCTATAAGTGGGAAGCATAGCTGGATTGAGCAACAAATTTTAGAAGCCAATCCGATCCTTGAAGGTAATTAAGCACGGCTGTTTATGAGTTAATTCTTTAATGAGAACGATGACTAATAAGTTTCCTAAATTTTTGTAGCATTCGGGAACGCCAAGACAATTCGAAACGATAATTCGTCCCGTTTCGGGAAATATATTGATATCCATTTTAACAAAACTGGAGTCATTGAAGGGGCCAAGATTGAGCAGGTACATAAATATTTAGCTGGATAAGTATTAATTTCATGCTTATCATGACTGGACACGTGCTTAAATTGGTAATCTTACTCTTGTTTTTCTTTGCAGTATTTGCTCGAAAAGTCTCGAATCGTGTCACAAAACTCGGACGAGAGAAATTACCATATATTCTACTGCATGTTGGCCGGATTGAATAAGGAGGAGAAGGCAAAGTTACAGCTGGGCGAACCCAACGCGTACCGATACTTGACGGGGGGTGGATGCATCACGTGCGAGGGGAGAGATGACGCCGCAGAATTTGCAGATATTCGGTCCGCCATGAAAGTCCTCATGTTTTCGGATGGAGGTTAGATTCCTTTACAAGACAAAAGATTTGCATGTTGGTTAGACTTGGGCAACATACTTTGGCGAAAAAGAGTATGTATTTTGAGCTCGGTTCTTCCCAGGGTTTGAATTTCCAGGGGGGTTACACCCACAAAAAGGCGAGAATCTGCATCGAGAATGCAACAGTCCTACGAAAACACTGGTTTTATGAAAAAATTAACTTCTTATCGCTGTCAAAATACTTTGTTATTACGATTTTTTTTAAATAACGTATTTTGACCGTGATAAAAATGTAATTTCTTCACAAAACCTGTATTATCGTAAGACTAAGCTGCCGTCTCAGTGCAGATTCTCGCATTTTTGTGGGTGTAACAACCCTAGAAATCCAAACTTTGAGAATAACGGAGGTCAAAGTACGCATTATTTTGCCAAAGTATTTTGCCCACGTTTGATGTTTATTACATGCAAAATCCGATATGAAAAAGTCAAATACTTTTTTTACTAATTTTTTCTTTCATTTATTTCATACACAGAAATCTGGGAAGTGCTTAAAATCCTGGCAGCACTTCTTCATTTAGGAAATATCAAAACTAAGGCTGCTGTGATAAGTATGCAAAATAATAACAATTCTTTACTAGGGTGTGGATATGAATTAATTTTATGTATGAATTCTAGATAACCTCGACGCAACTGAAATATCTGACATGGTTAACGTTGACCTAGCAGCTACTTTACTTGGAGTCAATCGGGTAATTAATAAAATTAATATTTTTTCAATCGATTCAGACTAAATTAATGACATTTATCGCTCTAAATTTCAGAAATCTCTGATTGAAGCTCTCACAAGCAAAACGATTTTTGCACATGGAGAAACCGTGGTTTCGACCATGTCCAGAGAACAAGCGGTACGTATTTTGCCCAATTTTATGGAAATATCAAATCTTACTTTTCTAAAAAATGTCATCGTTATAAATTTAGACTGATGTTCGAGATGCCTTCGCCAAAGGGATCTACGGTCGAATGTTTATCTGGATTGTGAGCAAAATAAACTCTGCCATTTTCCACCCGAAAGCTGGTTCTCACTCGTCCATCGGAGTCTTGGACATTTTCGGTTTCGAAAACTTTGACAATAATTCGTTCGAGCAATTCTGTATCAACTATGCTAACGAAAATCTTCAGCAGTTCTTTGTTCGTCATATTTTCAAGTATGTTCGACTATGCAAATAATAATTGGGAAATTTTATATGCATAACAAATATGATGATGTAATGGTAGGTTGGAACAAGAGGAGTACAACTTGGAAGGAATTTCTTGGAAACATATTGGTAAGCACATAAAAAAAGTGTTATTTATTTGTATTAGTAAATTCCTGGTGGGCAAGTGAAAAATCGTTTAGAAATCGGAGCAGAATGACAGCCAATTCGTAAATTTGCTACGAACTTGTTGCGATTCGGGGGTCACTCCAAATTCGCGAACGATTTTTTTCGCCGTGTCCACTGGGCTAGAACAGTTATTTTTTGCCAGTATCTGAGTTAAAACAAGAGATATTCACAGGCATGAAATTAGTGTCAAGCATTATTCTTTACATGGATTTTTTATTATTTTTTTCAGAGTTTATCGATAATCAAGAAGCCCTGGATCTCATTGCTATAAAACCATTGAACATCATGAGCTTAGTTGATGAAGAGTCCAAATTTCCCAAAGGCACTGATACCACCATGTTGGCCAAGCTGCACAAGACCCATTCCGTTAACAAGAACTATCTTAAACCTAAATCTGACATGTAAGTCAGAACATAATTCAAAAATTAGATAATATGAAATATGTAAATCATTATGATTTTTTTCAGAAACGCCTCTTTCGGCTTTAACCATTTTGCCGGCGTGGTTTTCTACGACGTTCGTGGTTTCCTGGAGAAGAATAGGGACACATTTAGCGCCGATTTGCTCGGTCTTATCGAAATTTCGAACAATAAATTTATTCAGATGTTATTCCATGATGATATCGCGATGGGGAACGATACGAGAAAAAGGGCCCCCACGCTTTCATCCCAATTTAAGAAATCGCTCGATTCTCTTATGAAAACGCTGAGCAACTGTGCCCCCTTCTTTGTTCGATGTATGTACTGAGATTTTTTTATGGCAGTTTTTCATGCATAATTCTCACCTGCCTAATTACTAATTACAATATTTAACAGGTATCAAGCCAAACGAGCTAAAGAAACCGATGGTGTTTGATCGTGAACTTTGTTGCAGACAGGTATTTATTTACGAATGCGCAGTGGCCGCGGAAGCTGTGGGGACATTAAAATTATAGGGGAGAGAGCGGTTTATATTGGCACATGATCGGGATATCGAATAACCGTGGGGACATTGTCCTCACTCCGTTCCGCGGCCACTGCGAATGCAATAATACAATTTAATTTTAAGCAAACAAATATGCTTCAAATTAACTAAATAATTACTCCATTTAACAGCTACGATATTCTGGTATGATGGAGACGATTCGAATTCGTAGAGCAGGTAAGAGTAATTACAGTCATATACAATTTGCAATTATAAGGATAAATTAATATTGATATGATTTTCAGGTTATCCTATTCGACACACCTTCCGAGAATTTGTGGAGCGGTATAGATTTTTAATTAGCGGAGTGCCCCCCGCCCACAAGACGGACTGCCGAGCAGCGTCCTCCCGAATTTGTCAGGCCGTCTTGGGAAAATCAGATTATCAATTGGGCAAAACCAAGGTGAGTTCGTCCATAATTAAATTGACAATATTGTATTTACATATTTAATATGTAAATGTCATCATATTCTGAGGAAATTTCAGAACTAATTTACATAAATATAACACTCTCATAATCTCATCAATTGAACAGGTGTTCCTGAAAGATGCGCACGATCTTTTCTTGGAACAAGAGCGAGACAGGTAACGAATTATTTATGGGATTTTTCTTTAGAGTTTTGAGTTTGGAATTTTAATTTTTGTATTTTTTTCTGGTTTTAAATAATTTAGAGTCCTCACAAAGAAGATCCTTATTCTGCAGAGGAACATTAAGGGTTGGTATTACAGAAGGAGATTCCTAAAAATGAGAGCAGCTTCGGTCATAATTCAAAGAAATGTGAGAGGTTACCTGCAGAAGAAGAGGTATCAAAAGATGCGGACTGGTTGGGTAAGTGACCCCTGACCTTGACCCTCAAACTTACCCTTAATAATAGTATCACCCTATTGAACAGTAAATGCACTCTCAATTATTATGCTAAACCCAGACCCAGACTACACTTTACCTTAATTGAGTTAACGTTACTCTGGATTAATTTGTAGTATAGTTTGTTTCGTGGGTTCGATTTCTGCTTTATTCCATGAAAAATCCTGAAAAATTCACACCGTCTGTAAAAAAAAATGCTCTAAAATTCCCGGAAGTTAAAAACTTCTTCAAATGCTAAAAATTCCCAAAAATGTTTAAAACTGCCTAAAAATGTTCGAAAATTCCTGAAAACTTTCTCCCGATTTCCTGACAAGCGCATTTACACTACAAATCGAACCCATGGTTTGCTTAATATAGAAAGAGTGCATTTACTTTCAAACGGGTTACATGATTTTTAAGTGTGTTCAATCCGCAAGTATTATGTCTGAAAACATGGCAAAATTATGAACAATTTTCAGATGAGGTTGCAAGCCTTGATCCGCTCGAGGGTTCTGGCCCATCGATTCAAGCACTTGCGCGGTCACGTGGTCGGGCTTCAAGCCGTCTGTCGAGGTTACCTGGTTCGTCGACAAGTCCGAAGAAAGCGCTGGGCTGCGCTAAAAATTCAGTCGCACATCCGCCGAATGATCGCCCAGAGACAATACAAACGAATGAAGTTTGAACACCGGGGAAAACTTGAGGCCCTCAGGTTACGTGACCAAGAAGAAAAAGAACTGAAAAAGCAAGGGAACAAACGTTACAAGGAAATTGCAGAGAAAAATTACAGAGAAAGATTGATGGCACTGCAACGAAAAGAAATTGAGATTGACCGTGAAGACAGATTAATTATTGACACGAAAAAGATGGCGATTGAAAATGCGGCACGAAAACAAGATGGTACGTGATAGGAATAAAATGATGCTATTATTTAAATAAATTATGCTATAGTTATGTAAAATGGAGGTTTTCCAGCGTATGCTTTCAGATTTTGGGCAAATTAGTGTCAATGGATCATATAAATTTAATTAGGATGAAATTTGCAAAAGACACGATCCCCAATGGGCACGTGTGGCAGAGATATATGCATCCGAAGAGGAGAACATGCGTCCTAAAGTTGACAAATTTTGCACTTTCAAAATTTACTGCGCCTTTTCTCCTCTTGGGATGCAAATGTCTCTGCCAAACGTGCCGATTGGGAGATCGTGTCTTTTGCAAATTTGATACTAATTAAATTTGTAATCGATTGACACTAATTTGCTCAAAATCTGAGAGCATACGCTGGAAGACCTCCATTCTTAGTATTCCTCGTGTAGCATTAGACATGCAAAATAGCTACACAAACATGCAACGGATAGATCCATATAAATTTTTGTCATTCCAAATTTACAGAACCTGTGGATGACTCAAAATTAGTTGAAGCCATGTTTGACTTTCTTCCTGATAATGCATCCGAAGCAGCTCCCCCGAGTGCGTTTCGAGACCTGCCAAACCCTCCCAAAGCGGATGAAGACATTTACTCAGCGCCCGAAATCCCCCGAGATATGGAAGATTTGTCAGAGTTCAAGTTTCAAAAGTTTGCAGCAACTTATTTTACGGGAAATACGAATCATCAATATTCCCGAAGACCTTTGAAGGCGTCTCTTCTACCACTTGTCACACCTGGTATTTTTTAAAAATTAAATTTGAGTAAAGTAAAGTTTTAACACGAGAAATTTTGTCACAGCGGATCAACTGGCAGCCCAAGCTTTGTGGATTACCGTGTTACGATTCATGGGAGGTAACACTTGTTGCACAAATTCTTACAAGGGAACCTTTTTTCAAGCTACATCGGGATTTTGAAGCGAGTTATGTCAAAAAATCAAGCTAAAAATTGTGAATCACATGACACTCATATTTCCTTTGAATGGCCATTTTAAAGAAAAATATTGGGGGGCAAAGTCACGCGCCAGCCTTGTTTTTCGAAAAATCGAGAGAGAATTAACTCGAAAATTGAACTTTACCGACAATTTTTTTCTCCAAAGGGGCCATTCAACGGAATGATAAGTGTCCTGTGATTCCTAATTTTTGGCTTGATTTTTTGATATAACTCACTTCAAAATCCCGGTGTAGCTTAAAAAAATGGTTCCATTGTTAGTTATCTGCTTAATATTGGACGAATCAAAAAATTAAACTTTTTGTTTCCAATTACCAAGATTTGCCTGAACCACGATACCATTCCATGGAAAGGGACACAACCTCCGTAATGTCTAAAGTCACGGCGACACTTGGCAGAAATTTTGCACGGTCCAAGGAATTTCAAGATTTGGGCCTAGAAAATGTGGTAATTTAATTAAATTGACGATATTTTGTTTGCACAAATATTAATTTAAGATCTTATAGGACGGCTATAACATTAAGCAGAAGCCACGATCTATCCGCCACAAGTTAGTATCGCTAACATTGAAAAGGAAGAATAAGCTTGGGGAGGATGTACGCCGAAGGCTTGAAGGGGACGATATTGCAGCGGATTCTTATCAAGTATGCAAATTTGTAGTAGTATACCATTTCAGAGGTCAACGCCGACCAATTTTGCGGCGGGGGCGGCGCCAATTTTGGTAATTTTTCGTCGTTGTGCGGCGTCCAACTGTTAAACGAATAGAAAATCAAATTTAGGGGGGCGGAACGAGTAAAATGCCACTGACGCCATACGGGGCGTCGGCGTTAACCTCTGTACCATTTACTATTTTTTGTGGATTCTTGTTCTTATTAATCAAAATTTCCAACTTAATTTCCAAATTTTTAGTCCTGGTTGGAATCACGGCCGACTTCCAATTTGGAAAAACTCCAGTAAGTTTGTTAAAATGATAAATAATTAAAATATGAAACATTTATACATATTTTTTTCAACAATTTCAACAGTTTCATAATTGGTCACGGGATTTTGCGGGCGGAACTGAGAGATGAAATATATTGTCAAATTTGCAAACAACTTACAAATAACCCATCAAAGTCGTCCCATGCAAGAGGATGGATTCTACTTTCGCTTTGCGTTGGATGCTTTGCACCCTCGGAAAGCAAAGGATTTGTCAAATTTTTAAGAGCGTTTATTCGAGAAGGTAAGTTTTTGAATATTTTTCAAAAAATATTCAAACAATTTTTTTGTCTGATTTGTTTAAAATCTCTACATACCATATTTTTCTTAGGGCCTCCGGGTTACGCCCCGTATTGTGAGGAACGTCTTAAACGTACGTTTAACAATGGGACAAGAAATCAGCCTCCGAGTTGGCTTGAGTTACAGGTGAGAAGAAATCGGAAATTTAATTTTTGCAGAGTTTTTTATTAAATTATATTTTGCAGGCAACAAAATCCAAAAAACCCATCATTTTGCCAATTACCTTTATGGACGGCAACACGAAAAATCTCCTGGCTGATTCTGCAACAACGTCGAGTGGTACGTTTATAAATTTGAATATTACATATTTATGTAATAATTCAAATGTGGTAAACTATGTTTTTCCTAAAAATGTTGCATTTATTTTCAGAACTATGCAATCAACTAGCAGACAAAATTTCTTTAAAGGACCAATTTGGCTTCAGTTTATACATTGCGTTGTTTGATAAGGTGAAGAAATATTTTTGATGAAATTGAATATATTTTATGAAGGGCTGAATTTCACTGTAAATTTCCCCTTATAATTCTGTAGGTTTCATCACTTGGGAGCGGAAATGAACACGTTATGGATGCCATTTCACAATGTGAACAGTATGCTAAAGAACAAGGAGCTCAGGTAAATAAGTGGTGATTTACTTCATAAATTGGGGTTTCTAATCTAGGATTATGTATTTTTAATATATTTCATTCTATATTTTCTAAAATTATTATTTTTGAACTCAACAGGAGAGAAATGCTCCTTGGAGGTTCGTAAAAAAATGATTTATTAATAACGCTCATTAAAATTTATGTCGAGGTTTATTTAATGTTTAACCTTTAATTTTTTCTCGCACATTTTTAGGTTGTTTTTCCGTAAAGTGAGTAACCTTGAAATATGCAGCATAAATAGATCGTTTCCTGAAACGAATTTTGTACTAAAATCGACTTATCCTGACAGGAAATCTTTTCGCCGTGGCACGACCCCTCTGAAGATGCAGTGGCCACGAATCTAATCTATCAACAGGTCGTGAGAGGCATAAAGTTTGGGGAATATAGGTGTGACAAGGAAGAGGACTTGGGAATGATTGCGGCACAACAAGTATGCTTTTTTGAAAACATTTTTAAGAAACATTTTTTTTCTGAAATAGAAAACAAAATTTAAATCAAAAGCTATAAAAATTCGCTTCTTCTTTACAGTATTACGTCGAACATGGAACGGAACTTGTCTCTGATAAATTGAACGCCGCAATTACCAGTTACATTCCAGACTTCAGTCTAAATGGTAGCGACTAAAATTTTACATTTTCTGAGATTGAATGTATAAATCATAAATTGTTTTGCAGCTTCAGAAAAATCGGTGGAAAAATGGGTGCAAATTGTGACTGCGGCTTTTAGACGGGTAATAAACCTGTATTTAATGAACAATAAATGAGGAAATGCATATCTAATTTCTTCAATATATGCACTTTTTAGACGGGGTTAAATAAAGATCGAATGGATCTCCTCCGCGTTAAGGAGGACATCGTCGCCTATGCAAAGTTCAAATGGCCATTACTCTTCTCAAGATTTTATGAAGGTAATAAAGAGGTCGAACTTTACACAAATGTCTTATACCCAATGTGTAAATCTGTAATATGTGAATAATGTAATATTTTTCAGCGTTTCGATATTCTGGTCCAAATCTACCAAAGAACGATGTCATATTGGCGATAAATTGGACCGGGATTTACGTAGTTGATGACCAAGAACAAGTTTTATTGGAACTATCGTTTCCGGAAATCACAAATATTAGTACAGAAAAGACGGATAAGATTTTTGGAACCACTTTCACCCTTTCCACGATACGAACGGGGGAAGGTATGTAAATTAAATTAATGGATGTTTATTAATAATTTGAGTGTGTGACACATATTTATGTAACTTGTTATTGTAGAGTTTACCTTCCAAAGTCCAAATTCCGAAGACATTAAGGATTTAGTTGATTTTTTCTTGGACGGTCTGAAAAGGCGATCCAACTTTGTAATTGCAATGCAAGACTATAAGCCACCAAGTAAGAAAATTCTACTAGATCACATGATTTACCAAACTTATGTCTATAAGCATCAGTATAAATTCGATATCATAATTTCAGATGAAGGATCCAGTTTCTTAAGTTTCTTGAAGGGCGACTTAATAATTTTGGAGGATGATAACTGTGGCGAAACTGTTCTCAGTTCTGGATGGAGTGTTGGAAGGTGCATTTTATCATTAATTCTTACAAAATATATTACAGAGATGGCGAATTAAGGTTTTTACACTAAAAAACGCTAAGTTTATCATAATAATTTTTGTGAGAATTTAGCATAAAAACGATTAATTTGCAATCACCATATTATAATAAAAATCCAATACAAAAGTTTTGTTTTTCTTTATGTAGATGTGAACGTTCCGGAGAAAAGGGAGATTTCCCCTCAGAAACGGTTTATGTTCTCCCCACAGGTAAAACAACTCAACTCATTTGCATAACGTAAAAATTACTTATTTAGTATGACAAACGAAATTTGTTTAGCTACAAAACCGCCTCCCGACATTCTCGAACTATTTAAGACGGAAGACGGTGGGAAAAGATTTGCTTACTCTTATGCCAACGGGGTCGACACTTTAAAAGAGAAACCACACACGCTTGAAGAGTATTCAATTGAACATTTCCGACCAGGTAAGTATTTGCATTTTGGGACAAAATCGGTGCACACAAAAGGACATGCCGTTCTATACTTTTGCAATTTTGTATACATTAACTGGGTAGAAAAACCGCAGCCCGGCATGAAAATTTGCCAGGCAAAGTGGCAATAAACGGCTTGCCATTTTGCCAAAATTTCTGTTTTGCGGTACAAAAAAACCGCAGCCCGGTATGAAAATTTGCCAGGCAAAGTGGCAATAAACGGCTTGCCATTTTGCCAAAATTGCCGTTTTGTCGCAGTACCAAATTGAGCAATATTATTTTCGTACATATTTCACGACTGAACTAATTAATTATTTTTTATACAGCTCCGAAGCGCACAATCTCCAAAACGCTTACACTTTCCTCTGCCCGACGCGCTGGACGAGACGAGCTGTGGCGTCACTCTAGAGAACCGATTCGTCAACCACTACTAAAAAAGTTACAAAATAAGGAGGGGCTCGTGGAGGATGCCAATTTCATTTTTACCTCCATCATGAAGTACATGGGAGACATTCCGCATAAACGTTCGAAAATTGGGAATGAGCTAACCGATCAAATTTTCGACCCCCCGTTAAAACAAGAAATTCTCCGGGATGAAGTTTACTGCCAGGCGATGAAGCAGTTGACGGATAATAGAAACAAGTTTAGTGAAGAGAGAGGATGGGAATTAATGTGGCTAGCGACAGGGCTTTTTGCATGTGAGATAAATTTTGGGGATTTTTAATAAATGAAACTTTGCCATTTTTAAATTTTTGTCCAAAAGAAGTAGTTAAAGTAGAAGTGTACAAATTTTTTTGTTAAAATAGCTCCGTTCTTGTCAGGGTTTGGATTTCCAGGGGCTATTACAAATAGAAGAGAATTTGCACTGAGAACACAACAGTCACACAAAAACATAGGTTTTACTTTACGAAACTAACTTTTTATCGCTGTCGAAATACTTTTGTTTTTAAAAAATCGCGAAAACAATGTATTTTGACCGCGATAAAAAGCGAATTTCTTCACAAAACCTGCATTTTCGTAAGACTGTTATATTCTCGATGCAGATTCTTGTCTTTTTGTGGGTGTAACATCCCTCGAAATCCAAATCCTGCGGACAACGGTGCTCAAAATATTGTACTTTTACAAAGTATTTTGCCCACCCCTGGAAATTAGTGTAGCATTTAAAACAATTGTGTAAAACTATTACGATATTTTTCCAGGTTCTCAAACGTTGATGAAAGAGTTGACGCAATTCTTAAGGACACGACGCCACCCGATCGCACAAGATTGTTTACAGAGATTGCAAAAAACTATGAAAGTTGGTCAAAGAAAATATCCACCGCATCAAGTCGAAGTGGAAGCAATTCAACACAAGACTACACAGATTTTCCATAAAGTCTACTTTCCTGACGTGAGTTTTCCTAATTTCTTATTTTATTTACCTTAAATACACGGATTATTAACTAAACGTGGTAATATTTTGTTACAGGATACCGACGAAGCTTTCGAAGTGGACAGCAGCACGAGGGCGAAAGAATTTTGTGCAAATATTGCGGAACGATTGACCCTCCGGTCTCCGGAAGGTTTCAGCTTGTTTGTCAAAATTGCAGATAAAGTAATTTCCGTTCCCGAGGGGGATTTCTTCTTTGACTTTGTAAGACATTTAACCGACTGGATAAAAAGGGCGAGACCTTCGAGAGATGGTACGCTTAAAAATATATATAATCGCATCACACGTATTTTTTACAGATAATTTTTAAAATGCGTGACTTTCTTTGTGTAGGAACGATACCTCAATTTACATATCAAGTATTTTTCATGCGAAAATTGTGGAGCAATACGGTTCCAGGTAAAGAATGATTGATTTGAGCAATAATTATAACCGACATGAACTTTATGTACAGTACAAAAGTTGTACTGCAAACAGTAGTGAAATCACTTTGTATCATCTATGAATAATTAATTCACCTTGTTTTGCATGCAGGGAAAGATAAGATGGCAGATTGGATATTTCACTATCACCAAGAACTACCCAAGTACCTCAGAGGTAACTTATCTGACCTTAAGAGAGCTTATCAAACTACGGATTATTTGCTAATTCAAGTATTTTAATTTTATAGGCTACCACAAATGTACGAAAGAGGAGGCATCAAAACTAGGTGCTCTCATTTATCGTGTCAGATTTGCAGAGAGCAAACAAGAGCTGCAACAAATACCGTGAGATAACAATTATAATAATTAAGATTGCCAGTCTCATGTTAATAACTCTGAAATTTTGTTGATACAAAAAAACAGGCAAATGCTTCGAGAGTTGATTCCTGCAGATTTAGCAAAGCTCCAAAGCACAAATGACTGGAAAAGGTATGTATACAAGCAGATCACTCTCGTGATTTACAACTTTTCGAATTTTAGTTGTCGAATTTTAAAATATTTTGTATTTTCAAAAGGTCAATTGTTGGTGCATACAATCAAGATGCAGGTAAATAATATATATCTTAATTTAATTTATCCAGGAATTTAACTAAAATTGTATGATTTTGTCCGAAGGCATGAACTCGAACGATGCAAAAGTCAATTTCTTGAAAATTATTTACCGGTAAATAATTTTAAGCTAATAGTGTTTAGAATATATCTATAAATTGCTAATTAATTCTAATTAAACTATGTATGACCAGATGGCCAACATTCGGATCGGCATTTTTCGAAGTTAAGCAAACTACGGGTAAGATAATAAAATTCTCATTCTTGAGAACAATACATCAATCAACAGTATACGTAACGTAACATTTTTTATGACTTTTTCCAGACCCTAGTTATCCCGAATTACTACTTATCGCAATAAATAAACAGGGTGTAAGCTTAATTCATCCGCAAACAAAGGTGATTTATACTAAACTCTAGCCCTTTTAAGGTTTTGTAAAATTAAATTCTTATTTTTTTCTAATTTTCAGGAATTACTGGTCACTCATCCCTTCACCAAAATTTCGAATTGGTCATCAGGAAATACGGTAATTAAAATTTACACGGTAAAATTACGCATTTTTACTAATTATCTTACATATTTATTTTACCCTTTAGTACTTTCACATGACGATCGGAAACCTGGTCCGAGGTTCAAAACTCTTATGCGAAACTTCCCTCGGATACAAGATGGATGACCTTCTCACCAGCTATATTTCATTAATGCTTACCAACATGAACAAACAGCGTACTCTACGAGTCAAGTAGTTTATGAATAATTATTAATTTAAGTAGTTGAATCGTAAAACTTGTTACGTACGTAGTTTCGAAAGTAAATTAAATTTATTATCTATACATTTCTAAATCCATCATGATTGATTTTAGATTTGTCGTCGTTTCACAAAATACTTATCATGTTTTCACATTCTTCGTGGGTTTTTAATAGCTAATTTTATAGTAGGACATTGCGTTACATAGATATTGTTTGTGCTGTGTTACGTTATATATTTACGTAGAAATGTGTAACGTAGTAAATTCGTACTGCGCTAAATTATTGGAAAAACAGTGTTAAGAAGATGTTTTTTAAGCGAGATGAGACATTGCAAAATAAACGGTATAATAAATCCTATAAATGAAAAAATTGCACGTGTTCGTTATCTGCATAGATAGATCAGTTTAATTGCTGTTTTGCTGTACTCTTATTTTGCATACGGTACATAACTTTTTGATTAAAATCACTTGAATATCATGACTCTGAAAGCGAGACATGACGAGAAATGAGTGCTAAGATTTGCAGAACAGGACAGAACGTCTGTCTGAGAACGTACGTAGATATGCTTAGTGGTCGATTGATGACTCTTTCCACGTGTTTTTCTGTCCCCAGCAATCCACCTTGACACAGTTGGATTGGAATTGGAAATTCAAGCATGTATATGAACTGCTCGAAAACTATTAATTCTTCTTCACTTTGAACGAATTTAATGTCCCCGTGTGTGTATAATTTCTGTTGCTCATGAGTATTTGAAATAATGTGGAACATAAAACCGCAAGTCCCATAATAACTCAGACGCTCATGTCACGGAACAAAAAGACAGCGCATTATACATACATAAGTCGTGATGGTAGAGTTTTAAGGCAGTAAAAATTTAGTACACACTCGTACAGTGGCCGCGGAAGCTGGGGGAACATGTGGGGACATTAACATTGTACATAGGATAGGGGAGGGAGGGAGGGATTTATATATAAAATGGACAGATTATGTATGAGGACATATGAATTTATTAACATAAACATTTATAAAACATGAAATACACAATATTGTATGGGGACATCGAATAACCGTGGGGACATTGTTCCTATATTTCCGCGCCCACTGGGCACTTAACTATTTACATGAATTTTAGACAAGTAGACACCAGATTCATCATACTCAGGATTGTTTTCAGCCTTTCAGTTAAAATCATGATCGTGAAAAATATAAAAAAATCACTTTTGTTAGATAAGTACTTGTCATACACATGTACATAGAAGGTCAAGGATATCGCGATTTCTGAGTATTTGGAACGAACGAAATAAGATGATGCCCCAAATCATCTATGTACGTAGTGGGGTTTAGTCTAATAAGTGTCGTATATAGCAAATTGGATTGCACGGTAAATGATTATTTGCAAAATTTATCACGTCTGTGCACACAGAAGAGACTTGTTCTTTAAGAGATACGTACATACAACGAGAACCTCATCAAAGCAAAGACAGAAGAAAGAACATTACATAAGTTATGTATGTATGTATGTACGTAGTCTGGTCGTTATAGTTAGTTAAAGCCGTTGTTGATATTAAACCAGCGAATGAATAAAGAATGGGGTATCAAATGACGGGGAGTTAAGCGTAGGAGTCACTTTCTGTCTCGGTAAATAAGAATTCAAATGCGGGTACATTGGTACATATTCCCATTCCATTACTACTGAACCTTTCAATTCGTAAAAAATTAAGAGGAAAAGTTTTCTATTTTTAGGCATCCCTCATCATATATCGTATAATTCGTATACTTATTTCTATGTATATGCAACTAGCCTGTCATGATTTAAACCTGAAATAAATATGTAAGATTTCATGGAATGAAATTAAAGTAAGGAGACGTGTTTGTTTATGTGAGGAAAAATATGGAAAATAAATACGTAATCAAAGCAAAAGTGCAAAATAAATGTTTAGGTTTGCGCAATATAAGTCGAATTGTGTTGACTTTTCCTTAATTTGTGACGTTTGGTTTGGTTTTGTTGCAAAAATTGGGAAACATGTTTGGAAGAAAAGTACTTGGGAAGAAGAAAGTGGATGAGTCGTTGCTAATAATGGAGGTCTCCCAGCGTGTGCTCTCCGTTTTTGAGGAAATTAGCGTCAATCGAAATTTAATTAGGATGGAATTTGCAAAAAGGCATAATCTCCCAATGGGCACGTTTTGCCGAGATATTTGCATCCGAAGAGGAGAAAACGAGCAGCAAATTTAGAAAGTGTAAAATTTGTCGACTTTAGGGCTCGCTTTCTCCTCTTTGGATGCAAAAACCTGCGGATTTGCAGATAATCCAATTTGCATACTTCCATATTATCATCGATTTACGCTAATTTTAGCCAAAATCTGTGTGAGCATACGCTGGGAGACCTCTATAGTAAGAGTCGAGTTGCATAACCACATTAAAAAATTCTTGTATCTTCTTTACACTAGAAAATTGCTCTACTCTCTGACTCTCCTCGTTCTTTTTTACCACCACACCAACTATTTTAATGAGTGTGTGCCTGAAAGTTAAATGAATCCTGTCTCCCAATAATAATTTGTTGTATGTAGAGTCAGTTTCACCTATGCATGTCTTCTTCCCCTTTACCACTTTGAAACCATCGTCAACCCGTAATTTTAAAAAAAGCAGAAGCAAGGAATTGTTTTCCATAAATGCGGAACTTAATTAGATATAGACCCCAACTAATTGTGAGGGGAGGATGATGATGCCACTCGGAATTTGGAAGAACATTCCAAGCACGAATTGTTTATTTTATTTTATTCACGAATGACATGTGCACAATGTCTCATTGTTCATAACCGGGTGTTCCAAGCAGCATTCAACGGGTACGTTTCCACCACCACTACCACCCACCAAAAATTCAGCCTCACCGACCGACAAAGTATGTGCTTATCTATGGCATGTGTAACATCAAAGTAGTCACTCATTAAACCTATGATCTTTCACAAATTGCTTGGAAAAATATTTTTCAATGACACATCAACGAAACAATCTTTCAACAAGGGGCATCTTTCAACTTTTAATTTTTCAAGAGGAAGAAGAATCGGTGCGTGAAGGAAGGCAGGCAATCATGGCGAAAAATCAGCGTACGGGGAGACTTGACTTGACAGCCTTAAATTTCAATTTCAAAGTCAAACTAGAGGCAAGATTTAAGACCCGTTGTCTGCACACAGATATAATAATAAACCTTGAAGAGATCACTTTTCAAGATACAATTGGACAGAGCAATTTTTTACGAGATGGGATGTCAAGACATGAAACTTGCTTAATGGAACATGCATAAAGTTGAGCTCGGCTATATAACGAGGCAAACTTATGTAGATACATACACCGAACCGCAAAAGCCGCGGTATTAATATATGTATGTAAGGTAAGGTCGCTTGTTGTGTCAATCTCGAACCCGGCCCTCCTTTGGGAGAGATCAAATATTAGGGAATTCGGCAGTCAGGCATGTCTCGCAGGGTTTCGGATCTTGCGGGTTTGCAGGTCAAAATACATGCAAAAAAACACTTTCTCCCCGTTATTCCTTGCACGTGGTTATTTCCACCTGAAACACGTGGTCAGCAGTGACTACTACTTTCACCCAGTGTTTCATTTCTTGCGGGTTTTGCGGCATTTTTTGCCCGACGAAGCAAGCCACGCAAGCAATACGAGGTGCAAGAAACTGGGAGAAAGTGGGAGAAATACGCGCCATCTAGTCACGCGACGTACGAAGTATGCGCGGCGGGGCGTCGTTTCTTATGCCTTGAATTTTTTGCAGGTCAAAATACCTGCAAGAAACCGCTTTCTTGCCCTTATATCTTGCAGATGGTTACTTACTTCTAGCCGAAACACTGAATTCTCTCAATGCATGCATGTATTCACTGACTGTTGACAGTGAATATTTTTGAAAACTTCTTTAATACAACTACCACGTCTTTCGAAAAAGTTTGCCTTCTCGTTCAGTTCGAAGGAAATGATCATCATGCATAGAAGAAGATTGCGCATACTTTGAATCGTATTTAGTTTGTTGCTTAGAAAAGATGAAAAGACTAACTAGAAATATTTCTAATCTGTGGCTCACTCTTATTATACAGATGAACTGGGTTGGGTATGGGATAAAGTACTGAAATACCTCCATCAATATCCGTCCAACCAACAACACAGACACAGACAGTTGATTTTGTTTGCGAATTGGGAAAAGTAGGCAATGTACGTACGTAATCTTGTTAAGAAGAAGATAGCTCATCGAATTACATAAGGCTCCGTTCTCTCTCACTCGCTTTATCGACAACATTTAATCGTATCTACTAATCGGGTGGAAATAGGACTTAACTACCGGTCGGAATGCGAGTTAGGAGATCTTTATCTGGAAATATGGTCCGACTTTTTGATGAATAGTTCCCGAAATCAATCCTGCTGCTTAATCATGTCCCACTTATTACTCGAGATTCGAGTTCATCGTCATCCTAGAAATGGAAAGTCTGAAATAATCGAGATTAATATTTTGCAATTGTACGTATAAAGGAACTCCGACGATGACGACGACTACGACCACGACGACGATACCATGTTACACATACCCGTATATAATAATCTGCATACGGAGAAGGGCGCTGGTCCAAATTGCTTCGCTTTGAGTCATTGCCAACTGAATAGTCTTAATTTATCCTTAGAGAAAATCATGCAGAGTGTCTCTGTCTCGGAGTACAAATATGTGGAGATGCAATGTGCTCGGAAAAAGTTGGTCTGTCCCCCAGAGCAGAGATAAGAAGAAGACGAGTCACTCGCAACATAAACGGTACGATGACTCGCACTTCGTCTCGCTTCTCTCTTTCTGTATGTGCATGCCTTCCATTTCCTTGTGTTGTTCTCTTCCATACATACTTTGTGACTGAGAAATTCGAAAGATGAGATGCAGGAAATCAACGTGGTGAGAATGATGTGGAGAGAATGAGAGTGGATGAAAAGACTGTAAGGAAAAAAGAAAAAACGTACGAGTGTGTGGTTACACTTTTAAGCGCATACTTACTTATTTTACTTAACTGTAGTACACTTACGACTTACGAGCAAAAATAATAATGAATGCATGAGGAAAATACCAAACAGAACAGAGTACGACTACTGCCAGCGTGCCTAGAGGATGGTCTGCCGTGGAGAGAAGAAAGGGTTCCATCCGGTGTCAAGGAGGAAGTGAAAGTTGATTTTTTTGGGGAGGATTGATGTCGAAATTAAAGCTTGGAATTGATCTGAAAGTGCAAATAATATTTAATTAGTTTAAAGTGATGGAATGGGATAACCACGTTACATAATTTGTGGCACACGTGGTGATAAAAAATTACTAAAGGTGTTCATGATTTGTGTTCATTATTAAGAAAATAAATAGTAATAAAATTAAGTAAATATGATAATGAACTTATTGCGCCTCAGGGATAAACTGACTGTGTAAAGTGTTACAATTATTATATATGTATATGCATTTCGGAAAGATGGGAATTGGCCCGTGGTACCGGATTGGGCTCTCGATGTCCAATGCTGTTATCCTAGCGGCCATTATTGAAACGGTAAGCACACTCGTAATTATTTACTTACTCGCCTCGTTGAGAATTTGCAAAAAAATTAAAATCTACGAAACGGCGTGAATTTTGCAGATCATATCATGCAATGCTGCCAGCCATTCGTTGGCTTATTCGTTAGCGAAATATCAATACGGGCTGCACGGTCATGCCCCTGGTCATCTACCTACGGAAGTTGCTAGTGAGTGGATCCATCAAAAAAAATGCTATACAATCTAAATTTAGGGTTGAGAAAAATTGCAAAATTGAATTTCCAGATCACCCACAATGGGTTTTGTTCGGAGTTACTTTGTTCGTTCAAATACTAGCGGATATCTTGTTATGGATAGCTGTAATTGTTAAGGTAGTCAAAAATTATCATGAAAACTCAATTTTTATGAAATTCCTATGTATGTAAATGAATGTGTGTATATATCTATCTACAGGGTAACCGGCATTTCGCACTAATCTGGGTCATGGCCACGCTCGTAAGAACATCCTACACCGCAGTGCTTCATACATTTGTAAGTGACAAAAGAAACATATTTCATATAGTTATTTATGGCCAACCACATTTACATGAATTTCGATCCCCTCAGACCCAAGAAGAATGGGAGAGAAGTTACCCAGTAATGGAAGCAATACAAAAAATCACTGCATTCCTCTGGGGCACCATGAGTAAGTTTTCATACCTGAAGTTTTATAAAGGAAGTTTATTTTCATGTTTTATTATAAATTTAGTTTAAAAGTGATTTAATGTTGTTGTAGTCTTTGGGTTTTGTGCCATCACTGGGGTTCAAGCCTCCTACTATCTCTCCACAGAAGAGGGCAGAGCCAAAATTAGTCCTGTGGGGGAGGGGATTCTAGCTCTTCGAGACTATTACAGGGAAAACCTTGTTCAATTAGCTGTAGTATTACTTTTCTCTGAAATTGTAAGGAGACAAAATATATAAAAAAAACTTTATAATTGAAATATGCGTGAAAATCAATGTTTACCTTTCCTGCAGGTTACAAATATCCACCGATGTTTCCATTACCCTATAACTGCGTACCTTGATGAAGCCAAGTTTTATTTGGGTAATTATCACCAGTGTTTCGTTTCTTCTTACGAGTTTGCTAGATTTCTTGTACTGGAAAGAAAGAAATGCAAGAAATGCAAGAAATGCGAGGTGCAAGAAACTGGGAGAAGGTGCAAGAAATATGCGCAATCCAGCCACGCGCCGTATGAAGTATAGCGGCAGGGCGTCGTTTCTTGCACTTCGCATTTCTTGCTGGTCAAAATACCTGCACAAAACCACTTTCTCCCCGTTATTTCTTGCAAGTGATCACTTACACTCGAAACACTGACTATTTCTTAACTCTGTTTAATAATGTATATTTAAGTATCTGTATATCTCTACTTACAAAATTGGAAATTTGTTCTTATCCAGGTTACACCACCGCCCCGGACGAGATGGGCTTCAACATTTCCATTGCAACCATAGTCATAAACGCCTTTGGTCTCATCCTCTTAACCGTTAAGTACTCGGGCGTCCAAAAGGCCTGGGTCGTCGCTTATGTGATACTTATCTTAGTTCATTTGTTACTCTTAGCATACGTTGCGATAGACTGGTCCCCCGTCAATGTTCAACCACACATGTTCAACGGCTTCTTCCTCGTCTCCGTAGCCCATCTAATTTACAAGGTCGGAATTTTGTACGTTTATTATAAAAGTATGGGACAAATCGTGGAGCGGAGAGAGTCCCAATCAGCGTCTCAACAAAGTGTAGACAGACAAATAGGAGAGCCTTAAAACAATTACATAATAATTAATGTATGTCTAAATATTTAGAGCAAGAAATAATAAATCTGCTATTATTAAAATTTCTGAAGGAAAATTAAAGAAATTTTGAAAAAAATTGAATAAAGGAAATACATTTTGATATAAAATTAATGAACAAGTTGTAAGTGTACTGCTTTTTTCACCCGCAGCAAGCAGGAGAGGAAGAGAATAATAAATCAGCTATCGCTAAAATTTCTGAAGGGAAATTACATAAATTTTGAAAAAATTTGAATAAAGTCAATAAATTTTGATACAAAATTAATGAACAAGTTGTGTGTTATTGCTTTTTTTACCCGTGGCAAGCAAAAGAGGAAGAGAATAATTAATTAGCTATCGCTAAAATTTCTGAAGAAATATTACAGAAATTTTCAAAAAATTTGCAATAAATTTTGATATAACATAATGTTATTAACATTAACGAACAAGTTGTGTGTACTGCTTTTTTCACCAGCAGAAAGCAAGCGAGCGAGCGGTCATTGACCCCTGCATGAAAATTTTCTCATTATACACGAGCAACCCCACCTCATCCGTTTATTTTCTAGTCACATCTTACAAAATTTAAGTTCAGTCATTAATTTTAGTTAAATAATTCTAATTAGTTCCAGTTTTTTTTTAAAAAATTATTTCCGTTAAATACACTTCTGAAGAAATCTCTTCGGAAAATGACTTTTCTCCTGCCCCCAGCACCCTCACCTTATTTCTCTGGGGGGAATTATCCACCACAATGGCAGAACAATTTAGCCTTGAACTTTTCCAGTCACGAGAGAGCGACCCTGTACCGGGAACAAGTTCAGAGGAACATTGAAACCAGGGTGGTGAACATGGTGAAACAAATAGTTCGGGGGGATAAGCCATTTTTCGTGCAAAACAGGATCGAAGCTTCTCCAACGTTGGTGGCTAGCGGGTCGCAGTACAATCCGGCGGCCGACTTTACGCTAACAGAGTCTTTTGTGGCGAATGGGGGGTGGAGTTGGAGGACAAAGGCGGACAAACAAATACTCCCGAGACTTCCACATGGTCTCATGTATGTCAAATTCGGGACTAAAATATCTCAGAGGAAGTTCGCTCTGCAGTTTCATCTCATGTCGAAAATCCACGGGATGGTGATCAAATCGATGAATTGTACGATAAGAGACTTGTACTATGAGAATGTTTCCCTGTACGAGAGTCAGAATAGATTGGAGTCAGCGATTTATGATTTGTGTCATATTTTGAAGGTGAGTGTATAATTTTTTAAGTATTTAATTAGAGGGATTTCAAGTTTTATAACTGGTTTATGTGGTGTTTATTGCGTGCAGGTGCCAAGGGACGCTTTAAGACTGGAAGCGACATCAAAGGGGTTGATGGCAGGGAATTTGAAGTTCCAGACGACAACTGGCGATGTCATTAATTTGGCCCATTTCAAGTCAGGAATGCTGATTCCAAGTGTTTCTGGGGTGGATGGTGCGTAAATATGTGTGCATCGTTAATAAATATTTATTATGCATAATTTTTGGTATATGTAATGTGTTTATGTATTTGCACAGTGTAATGATAATGGGTAAATTTCAGATATGTGTGAGATTCAGTCCGATGCGAAGCAAATTATTGTGGTGGAAAAAGACGCAGTATTTCAACGATTGATTGATGAACGAGTGTTTGAAGAAATTGGTCCCACAATTCTGATCACAGGTAATATTTGACAATACATACCTAGGTAATATACATAATACCATCAAATGATGTGCACAGTGGCGGCGGAAGTTGCGGGGACATTAGCAATAATTAGCATTGTGGGCAGACACGATTTTGCTGAATTTCTGGGGGAACAATGTTCTTATGTCCTCCTGCTTCCACCACCAATTCATGCACAATGATATGAATGCTATGATTGTGAATACATTTTACTTGTGTTTTGAATTAATGACGGCATATGTAACGTTTGATCTTTCTCTAGGCAAAGGTTACCCTGATCTAGTAACATTGAAAATGATTCGAAAGCTGCGAGATGCCCTTAACCTGACTGTATTTGCATTTGTGGACTGTGACCCATATGGAGTAGAAATAGCTTCAGTCATCCGATGGGGTTCTTTCAAACAGGCGAGCATTGCCAAGGTTGAGCTTATTAACATTTTAACCTCATTTTTACATCATAAAATATACACATATATCCTCCGCATTCTGTTATTTAGTGTGCCAACGACTGGTCCATTGCGGAAGAGTTAACTGTTCCGAATCTGGTAAGATATGAATTTATAAATTTGGCGTGGAGTGTGAAAATGCTACATAAGAAAGAATTAACGTGAATTTTAAATGATGGACTTTTGTCCTCTAGGTTTGGCTCGGGCTACTTCCATCCGAAATTTCTGATTTTTCTCTCACGCACAGAGTCTCGTCTAAGATGACGATGCGAGATAGGCATAAAACTCACCTGGTGAAGGTTAGGTCATTTACTGCTTTTTATTAAGTTTAACAAATCAATTTCAAGAAAAATATACCATTTGATAACATAACCTACTGATGATTAACTGATTTTTGCACTTTTATTTTCTCCGCATGTGACCTTTAATGATGATTTAAACCCACAGCAAAGGATTTTGTCAAACGTAAGAGATTTTTCATATCTGGTTTTCCTCATATGCATTTTGCATGCTTATATGTATGCCCGACGCTTCTGGCATGATTTGCATGAACTGACTGACTCAATATATTTATTTTTTGTAGGCAGACCCTGTTTGGATACATGAAATTGATGTTCTGCAATGTTCCGAGTACAAAGCGGAGCTAGAGGCGCTATTTATTCATCCAAGATTTGCAAATTTTTACCTTCAACAAAAGCTCAACGCGTATTACAAGTTGGTTCAACCCTCCTGCAGCTTTCAAGCACCAGCCCCAACACCAACACCAGTTTCCAGCACCAATACTTCCGGATCCTGTTCAAATAATAATTAAATGTGTGCCATCAGACTATAATAATGGCCAAGTTGTGGTTGTGGTTTGGTTAACGGACTAGACCACACATTAGTTTTCCTCTTTTAAATTCAATTCTTGTTGTACTTGGCGAATTACATTTTACGCGAATTAATCAGTTGTTATATTTCATTCTGTTCCGTTAAATTTCTCATGAAACGAAAATGTTGGTTTTCTAAATTAATTATTTCCAAAAATTACAAATTACCGTGTAAAAATTGTTATCTTACGTTTTAACTAAATTTGTTGTTTATATGTACAATGGGTACAATACACTTTTACACTTTTATCAATAAAGCGCATTTTATTGGCATGAAATTCCAAGACGTATCAGCATGCAACAGATTTCTTTATCGATTTTATTCTCGTTTCTGTACACATCCGTTTCTATCGCGCAGTTCCGTTCGTGGGAACAGCAGTTTTTAAAGGACATTGGTTTTTCCGAACTAAATTTTCTCAAAAACTTAATTCACAATAATATTTATGGCGCTTATCAACATTCGGAGAGAACAACATCCTTTGTTTAACAGCGTGGTATGTAAATTTATTGATTATGTAAATATGTAAAGAGCGTCATATTTATAAATATATCTGAGTTTTATGTAGGTACTGGATCGCATATTTCAACATTTTTCTGTCCGAAATCTTAAAAATGTTCGGCTCGTGTGCAAATTTTGGGACAACATTGCCTCCCCGTTTCTCCAATCGGGCAGCAAAGTCAACCTCATTCGTGGCCGGGGAGAAATGGAAGCGAGGAAATCTTCCTTTAAGAATTTTATCGCCTACATCGAAACGTTATCCGTGGAGGAAATATTTTTCAGAAATTATCACATCGAACACTGGATATTGAATGAACGAAGGGAGAAAAATTTGCACAGATTTTGGCTGAAATGCGGCCCCACGATGAAAGAGCTGCACCTCGGAAATATTATTTTTTACGAGGTGGAAACCATCCGAAATGTTTTGTATTATTGGACGCCATGCCTGGAATCCCTGAGGATAGAAGATTGTCTTTTTTATGCCGTGATTCAAGAAAATATTCCACCAAAGTGTGAGGAGTACTTGCATAAAGAGGATTTCGACGAGGATTACGTGTTTTTCGATTATTACGACCATATTGATGTGGAACAGTTGAAAAATGTGGAGCGAGATCCCAACGTCCCGTGTAATTTGGGGTTGAAGTCGTTACACTATGAACAATGGGAGGATGAAGTGTTACCATTAGCGTGGGAGGAAGTGTTTGCGGCGTTTCCCAATTTAAAGGTTGGACCAGAGTTTTACTTGAATGTAGTGACCACTACTTTACAATGCTAAGAATGAAGGTTTCTCAGCGTATTTTCTCAGATTTTAACCAGATTAGTGTGAATCGATCACTTATTTAATTAATATGAAATTTTCGAAGGACACGATCTCCAAATGGCCACGTTTGGCGATTCGGTGTCAATTTTCATCCAACAATTCTCAATTGTCGAGTGAAAATTGTGGGGTGAGAAAGTGCACACTACCACGTTTAGCAAAGATATTTGCATCCACAGAGGAGAAAACGCATTGATCACAGATTTAATTAATATGAAATTTGCGATCTCTCAATCGGCCAGAGCCCATTGGCAGATCGTGTCTTTTGCAAATTTCATGCTTATTAAATTTGTGATCGATTGATACAAATTTAGTCAAAATCGGGGTGCATACGCCGAACGACCTCCATTTTGGTTTAATACTGTATCTTTTGTACTTTTATGTAGACGCTGAAATTGCCTGCATACATTTCCGAAGACGTCATTTCCGACATTTTAAACGATGCAAGCGGTTTGCAATTGGAATACTTGGCATTTTATAAATCAAGGTGTGACATATTTAAACGAGGTTCAATATTAATTAACTGCTACATTAAAACTTAATTCCTTTCAGACAGGGCGAATCTACCTTAACGGACGGTCATTTAGTGCAAATTCGCGACTTTCGAAAAACTTTGGTCCATTTTGAAATGTGTCTGGGTCGAAATGTATCCTTTCATGGGTTGGAAGTCGCCATTAGTGAACATTCCAATGCCCTCAAGACGTTAAATCTTTATTTTCCAAATTCTAATTCCTGCACGACATTTAGCACGCTAAAAGTTTATGCAATATTCCCATTTAAAAAGATATCGTTTCCGAAACTGACTACGTTAACGGTGTCACAAGAGATCTTACGGGGCGAATCGTTTCCGCAATGTTTCCAGAAAATGTCGGCATTAAAAACGCTAAAATTGTGGGATGCATCAAACGAGTTCAATTGGGAGGAACCCATGGACAATATTTTTGAAGATGATGATAACACTAGCTTATCATCTTCCAATTCTGATCAAAAAGTGAAACCATTGCTCGTCTCGCTGAAAAACTTTTCGTGTGGATATGTCGTAAAATCTTGTGAATTTTATGACCACGTATTCTCTCAATGTCCGAACCTGACCGTGTTAAAGGCTCCGTTAAACGATGAGCAAATCAGGATCGTTTACAAGCACCTTAAGCTTATCGAGGAAATGACGGTGTACGACAGATACTTGACGGATCAGGGTATAACTGGAAATCCACTCGTTTTGACGGAATACACAGAGTGGAGTCCGAACTGTCAGAGGTCATTTGGATATATCGGGGACTTGAAGAGTGAGTGAGATTAATTAACAGAGGGCGGATATGTATTCATTTTAAATTATTTTAATTGATGACGACCGGTAGTCAAATTTTGTGCGTGTATTCCCTAACTCGCATAGATCGCAAAAATTTCACAATAGTTTTTTTTACAAATTGTTATTAATAATTTCTAGGTTTTCAGACATATTTCCGTTACTTGAAAAATGCGTAAATCTTTTAGGTATTTTTTAAAAAATACATATATATTTTGTAAATATTTCAGCAATGTGGTGAGACGAAATTTTTTTGCTCAAAGAAAATGGATCATAATAAATGGAGAGTATTATATTAAAAAGTACAAATCAGAGAATAAATCTTGCTCGCACCAGCCCATAGGCTCACCATAGCTTGCTCGCACCGCTTATGGGCCGGTGCGAGCAAGATTTATTCCCTGGTACAAATATTGCGAAAATATGTTTTTCTTTTATATATTTCGTAAATATTTTGACATTTTTATGCGTAAATATTTAGTCTTAAGTATTTCAACAATTCTTCGTAAATACATATCCGTCCTCTATAATTAATTATATATTTAAGAATATCATGTGCTAATAACGTGCTCATATAAACCGGTATGAATGACGATGATTTTGCAGAACTTTGTAAATTCACTTTGCAATACTGGAAATACGATGGGATAACAGACGCCTCTGTTTATCACGGTTTCATTGACGTAGCCAATTTGGGGTTTCTCCGTCTTACCAAAACTCAAGTAAGTAAGGTTATCATGCACTTGATTAAAATGCATTAAAGAAATTATGTAAAATAAATTAACTCCACGTGTCCCATTTTCAGATAAGTGACACCGCTCTGCACGACTTGGCAGCTAAATCCAGTTTGGTGACGCTGATAACGCCAAAATTGTCCAAAGGTGATGCACTTTAAACTGACTGGAAGGAGACCCACTGCTGCTGCACAAAAGTGAAGATGTCTCATACATTTTGATGAATAAATATGTAATACAAACGAATAAATGGGGATCCATAATTTAATTGCGCTGTCTATTCATTATTTATTTGCATGCATATATAAATATTTATTGCTGGTTGTAACTCGTGTATGCAGTGGCCGCGGAGGTGTGGGGACGCAGAGGGGCAATGTCCCCACGGTTATTTCATGTCCCCATCATCCTCCCGTGTTATATGAACCCCTCCCTTGCTTATTCTATAGTGGCAATGTCCTCACAGCTTCCGCGGCCAATGGATGTTTGTATGCATCAGATTTATATATTTTGCACTCATATATTTATTTATGTAACAGAATTTTATTTATTTTTAAATGAGTGGAAATGTTTGATCCGTATTTGTGTTTGATTGATTGAAAGGTTAAAAGGTGAAATTTTTGTCATCAAATAAACGTAAGTAAGCTCTTTATAAAAGCTCCTGTCACGTACTACATCGTTACAGTTGCACAGACACATTTCTTTGAATATTAACAAAAATATTTTCCGGAAACATGCTTTCTAAAAGCGCCCGCGCTTTCACGCTCCTGGTGTTGGGAGTAGCATTTTTTACGAATCTGGATGCAGCAAGGTAAATAAATGTCTACACATTTTTGTATTTTAAAACGTACAAATTTTTTAATCTGAGTATTCAAAATTTGCTAAATAAATTGTACGAATTTTGCATGTTTAGTATTGCATCGGACGACCTTCCAATGGAGGTGATGGAGTTGAAGTCACAGTTGCAAGAGTTAAAGGCAACTGTGAGTCAATTAGAGAATAAGGTAAGAAGACGGAAAGTAAAGATTTGCATGATTTTATGACATTTTAAATGTAGACACACCCGAGTAAAAATTTTAGCAGCTTTCCTGCAGAAATTTGACCCAATTTTTTAAGAAAAACTACAAAGCGAATTCATGCAGAAAAATATGCGCCGAATTATACACACACAGTTCTGCAGAATAAAACATAGGAATTTTCTGCAAAATTATATAAAAAAAAAATTGCAGAATATACATAATATGCATTGAGCTTTTGTCGATGACTGCAAAATTGGTCACACTGATTTCTACTTGGAACAATAGTCATAAATTTCTACTATTTTTCAGATGACATCCAACATCGCGGACCAATTCGCCGACAAAACGATCGACAGCATTCGCACCAACAATCAAAAAGACGCCACCAAATTCTGGATGGAACTCCTCAACCACGCCAAACAAACCAGCGACAATCGAACCGACGAACTCTTGAGCACCATCGTGATGAAGGCGTACTCCGGAAAACGCACAAATTTCTACCCCCTCCTAGAATTCATCATTAAAAACAACATAACTCTCGCCTACCCCAAGCTGTACGACGCCCTGAATTATTACGACCACATCTTCGACGGTCAAGAAGTCTTCGTCCTTGCCCAGTATTTACGACAAGTTTGCGGCGAAAGTACCCAACTTTACGGGAAACTTCCCCTCCCCGTCCGTCGCGTGATTGGAGGTCCCGTCCTCTTCAAAAACCAGGACAATCGCGGCTACATCATTGGAACGGAACACACCCCCTGCAAAACGAGGGAGGAATGTTACGCCAACCCAAAAACGGAAGCGTACGTGTTCCGAACCTCGAATTCCTTAAGGGAAACCGATGTCCTCAAGAATCCCAGAGCGCAGTGGAGGTTCACCCCACCGATTACGATGGATATGTGGGCAGGCTTCAACGGTACCCGGATGGCGTGGGGTTTCCACTTAAAGAACGTGGCGGAGAATAAGTTTCTTATCACGAAACTCCGTATGACGACGTTCTTTTTGAGGAATGACACGAATTTTGACTCGTATTACGTGGGGGATTTGCAATGTCAGTATCAACCCATGCTGGTGAGGGGGGAAGAAGGGGACAGTATTAGGTTGGCCGTGGTGGAGAAGTATGTTCCTAAGAGGGAATTTATTTACGGGGGGAATTGGGGCAAGAAGGCGGATAAGGTGCAGCTCGGGAGGAGGGGACAGTTCAGGGAGGAGATGGGTGGAATGCTTTGGGAGGTCAAGAGCGTCATGAAGGAGGACGAGGAGGACGACGGTGATATTAATGGGAAAGTTGATAGTGAAATGTCAAGTGAGCCGAAATGCCAATTTTAATCCAAGTTTTATTGATCGTTTCTATTTTTATATGTACAAAGTTATTTCAAGTTTATTTATATAGTAATAAGTCTAATTTTTGGTACGTTTGTTTGTGTAGCAATTTTTTGTATTTGTTAAATAGTATATTTTTAGATATAATTTTGTATTCGTTCGTATACTTTTTGGATAAAATTTGTGTATAAGAAGAAGCAAATTTTGTATGTATGGATGTATGAGAGCACTTATATAATTTGTGTGTATGTGTGTATTTTGGATTAAATAATGTAATCTAGTACAAGTTATGATTGAATATTTAGTGTTTCGGGTGCAACAAGTAACGAACTTTTAAGAAATATGTAACAGCAAGAAATTGGTTTTTTGTAGCGGTTTCGACCTGCAAGAAATGCGAAGCGCAGGAAACTACGCCTCGCCGCTGTACTTCATACGGCGCACATTTCTCCCAGTTTCTTGCACCCCGCATTTCTTGCATTTCATACTTTTTACTGCAAGAAATGTAGAAAACCCACAAAAAAACCAAACACGTTCATGCGCGACAAATAATAAATGATTTAAATATATTGAGATCTTCCACACGTATCACTCCAAATTTTTGGATTTTTTTTCGCTTTTTAACTTAATTTCATTGAATACAGGCCTGCAAATTTTCTCTGAGGTGAATTTTCTGATGCTGCTTCCAATTCCATTTGGTAGAAAATGCTTTCCCACAAGTTGCACACTTGACCACCTTTTTGCTCCCCCTGCCCCCCGAGTCCATTCCAAACATGGCCATGGTTGATGCGAAGGACTGCATCACGGAGAGATTGGGCAGTGATCCGGTGACCTCGGGGGGAGATTTCCGCATGGATAAGTCCAGCGCTTCACAGGCCGCTTCCTGCGACAGGGTTGGATTGTCGAAAAAATAGTTCCAGTGTTTTTCTCTCAAATGGGTTCGTAATTGGTCATCAAGCTCAAAACTTTGATCACAAAAGGTGCATCTGCTCAACAGAATTGCGGCGCAAAGGTCAGTTCGGAGGTATCGATGATCCGGAATTATTGTCGGGGCTGAGGGCGTTGGCGTCGTTGTTGATGGGTGAGTGTAGTCGTCCAGACTTCGTTGTTTTTGGAGGGGGAAATTATTTCTTCCTGATTCGATAATAATTAAAATATGAAATTTATGTAAGGATTGATCTATAAAAAAAGTGTAGTATTTATTTTTATGAACCTGAAGAGTGGTTGTTGGCATAAACAATGGAACAGGTGAGGGTGGATTTTGACTCTTCGGCCGTGTCAAACGACCGGTGGTGGTTTTCAGTATCTTGCGGGCTTTGGCTTTCACGTTCACTTGAGCTATCTAAAAAAATAATTAAACAAGACTGACAATGGAGATTTCTCAGCGTATGCACTCAGATTTTGAGCAAATTAGTGTCAATCAATGACAGGTTTAATTAGTATGAAATTAGGGAAAGACACGAGCTCCAAATGGGCACGTTTGGCGGAGGTATTCACATCCGAAGTGTAGAAAGCATGGCTTAAAGTTAACAAATTTTACACTTTCCCAATTAACTGCACGTTTTCTCCTCTTCGGATGCAAATATCTGCGCCAAACGTGCCCATTGGGAGGTCGTGTCTTTTGCAAATTTCATACTAATTAAATCTGCAATCGATTCACACTAATTTGCTCAAAATCTGAGAGCATACGCTGGGAGATCGCTATGATTATGAGTTCTAGATAATTATTAACATTAATTAAAATACCGCTTCTAATCTCGCACGTATTTATTTACCTTCACTGGACAACTTTCTCTGCAAATATTTCCGTAATGCTTGCACCGTTTGGGAATGTCGTTGGACTTCCACTTCAGCACCACCACCATTACTTTCCACCACCTCCATCCTCTCGTCCAGTCTACTTTCGGGAGCAGGAGGACAGGAGGATCCACCCAAGTTCTGGGGTTGATTGTAGGATTGCAGGTTCATCATCGGAATAGAATTAATCATGTTGAGTAATCAAAATCAAGCAGGTTACGATGACCTCATCAGTCGGTCAGTGTATATATTTATCTACATATGTATATTTAGTCAGACTTGTCGTGGTCGTCACAATCCTGAAAATAAATAACTTTTCAGAGATAAATAAATATAAATCGAAAAATCTTTCTTCGTAAAGAGTATCACGCCATTTAAAAGAAAGTTTTGGACTGACAGTGCGTGACGATTATAAAAGCTGACCACTGAACTGCCACCCACCCACCTCAGATTAATAATTCATTGGCAGACGAGTATCTGTACATGTTCTCAAGCAGAGAACACTTGTACCGTGTATGTAAATAAGTGGGCTCACCACCATCAAACGGGCAGCAGGAAACAGGCCCCTATTAATAACTCGTATGCATACTGGTGAAAGCGAACCTCTTCATAAGAATGAAAAACACCTGGAGAATTGGATCTCCACCGAAAATGCAGAAGAATAATGGGGTATAACTTGGAGAGGAAAATAAATTGGCAAACTAAAAATACCGACGACTAGCAACAGCACAGCAAGTGTCCTGCTTTCTTCCTCCACTTGTTTACTTGAAACAACGGTTGGTTCGATCCGATATCAAGTGGGCAATCCTGGCTCAACAGGATAAATAAAACCGAGAGCACCACCACCACTGCCAGGAAGGAAACACTGAGGTGAAACGGTATCAAAAGAACAAATATATAGACGAGACAAACACAAAGTGTGACGATACACATGATTGTTGCTGCTGGTGAAAAGGGAAAGCTCGTGGATGTATGTAGCACCCGGGATCGGGTAGCGAGAGGGTGAAACTGGGACTTTATCGGCGTATATGGATGGATTGAGAACATTTCTTCTTTGTAATACGGTCAATATTGCTCCACTCAACTTTTAGAAATTGAGACTGCGCTGCTGCTGCAGAGAATGTTTTCGATAATATGAATGTGTATCTACTTGGTGTGTAGGAGTGAGTGAGTGAATAAAAGGGAGAAAATATGACAATTTCTCGGGTATTCTGCATAGCTTTTTGGTGTCTCTATTCCATCACGGCAAAATTATGTACATACATGAAACTCCAGGTTTGGTTGATAAAAAGCTTGAGTCAAGTTTGGAGACGGAGTAAAAATGCGTATGTAAAGCAATGGGTCGTTTATGATTTGCTTTCTTTGCGTCGTCTTTCCTCCTCCTCAGATAATTCTATAGAAAATATCGCTCCGATTTATTATGAAGCAATCCATCCGTAAGGAGAGAGAGAGACTCGTTGGTTGGAAAGTTGTTGTCGAGTTTGTCAGAGAGTCTCATAGTCTCTTTGTATAACTAATAATATCTTATTGATTTTTATCCGTCTGCCAGCCCCATGAATGTAGATCCATATATGTATGCATGGTGTGAGTGAAAGGTTCTATTTTGTATTTGCTCTCTTGTTACGCTTTCTCTTCTATAATGATCATATAGATAAGTTTACTGAAATTTACTGAAATTATTGGAGGGTGGGGAAACTACGTACGTACGTAATTAAAATCTGACAAGATATTTTTATAGCAATCTGTTTAATCCTAAATTTATCTACTGAAATTCCTAAATTATTGGAAGGTGGGGAAACTACTAATTTAACAAGATATTTTTTTTAGCAATCTGTTGCTGCCACTGGTTGGAAATCAGGTCGAGTTTAGTGCAAGAGTGGGCAAGCTTTCGGTATAAAATTGGATAAAAGTAGGGAATATCTGTCTGTGTTCCAGTGGCCGCGGAAGCGATGGGGACATTAATATAGTAGGATAGGGGAAGGAAGGGTTAAGATGATGGGGACATTGTCCCTCTGTCCCCACGAATGCTTCTGCGGCCACTGTGTTTGAATGTACATACGTCACCCACAGATTTTCGTGCCTTTTATGTACATACGTACGTACGTAATGCTTGACATCAAGGATACTTTTATTTTTAGGGGGATAAAACGCCATAACGGTATGTAAACGATGAATGCAATCGATTTCACATCAATCCTGCATATGTACATAAATACAAGCTCATCGTTCACTCACATATGTATGTATTGCTGAAAAGTTATGCAAGTTATTTCGGAATGTTTTTTTTCGATAATTTGTCGAGTTGTATAATTTAGTTATTTAATTACTCAATTTATTTATTTTGAACCAAGGATTACTGTACACACGTTTTAAATTTTTAAGGAGAATCATGTCGTCAGCACCATTTGTATATATACATATTTAATATTTAGTGATACGAGTACATATTTATTTATTTATGTATGTTAAATACAAATATTTATTTATTATGTTGCTACAATGGACAATTTACTACGGTTTTACGGAAAGGAAAGTTATTTCATCGTGGATATATTTCTTTGTGGTATTTGTAATAATATTTGAATGTCATGAGTTTTTCGTTTCGCGTGGGTTTGATACTTTTTTGGACTAAGAAACGCGAGGTGCAAGAAACTGTGAGATATTCACGCCATCTAGCCACGAGCCGTATGAACTAGAGTGGCAGAAAGTAGTTTCTTGCGCCTTGCATTTTTTGCAGGGCAAAATAGCTGCAAGAAACAAATTTGTTGCGGTTATTTCTTGCAAATATTTATTTACCTACTTCCACCCAGTGTTTCGGGTCTTGGGGGTTTGCTACATTTCTTAAACTGAAAAGGAAGAAATGCAAGAAATGCAAGGTGCAAGAAACTGGGAGAAAGTGCAAGAAATGTGCATCATCTAACCACGCGCCGTATGAAGTATAGCGGCGGACGTACATAGTTTCTTGCACCTTGCATTTCTTGCAGGTCAAAATATGTAGCTGCAAGAAACACAAGAAATGTAAGGTGCAAGAAACTGGGAGAAAGTGCAAGAATTATGCGCCATCTAGCCACCCGCCGTATGAGCCATATTTGCGGGACTAAGTTTCTTGCACCTTGCATTTCTCCCAGGTCAAAATATTTCCCTGCAAGAAACCACTTTCTCTCCCTTATTTCTCCCAAGTCTTACTTACTTTCCCCCGAAACACCTGTCCGTCACATTAAATTAACGCGAATTAACCACCGCCGCACATCGACAACTATGCTTTTCATACAAATCTTTCCCCGGAAAGGTTTTCCCACACACCCGACAATCTAAAAACGCCCTTTTAATCTCATGAGAAAAATGAACTTGTGCATGAATCAGGTAGAATTGTTCATCTGGAAAAATATCTCCGCAGATTTCACACCGAAAACAACTTTCCCCATTGCTATGCGAGCTTAAATAATGTCTCGTTCGCCACTCTTTACGGGCAAATATTTTCCTGCAAATCTTACACCGGAAACTTTCCCCCCTTCTGTTCACCCCTGGACAGGTGTGATAATCCAATTTCTGCTGCGTGGGAAAACTATCGCAGCAAATGGAACAGCTATAGAAACTCGGAGGCGTCGTCGTGTTGGTCGTGGCGTTATTTTCATGGAGCGTCATGTGTTGTGTAAGCGTGTTTTTTACGGCGTATGACTTCCCACAAAGGGGACATTTATGCCGTTCCGGCCCCTTTTTATTCGTGCAATGAATCCTGGAATGCTCCAGGTATGACATTTTACTGGATAAAACTTTCTGACAGGATTTGCACTGATAGAGCTTCTTATTTCTGGGGTTATTTATCGCGCTACTACTTTTTGTGGCGCGACTACTCGGCGGCGCAGAATTGGTGGCCTGTTGTACCTTTAATTTCATGGGTATTTTTAGATAAACAATGGGAGGAACGTGGTGGCTACCACGTGGTTTCGTGGAGAGGTTGTTTGAGTATTTCGTGGTGCTGGTCGAATCCGAATTGGTGTCAGACTTATGGTTTCTCGCTATTTTTTTGCTATTATTATTATCGGAATTATTACCCTCTTTCTGGGAGCCCCCCTGATATGACGAAGTAGATTTACATAGTTGGGACGACATAATTTGTAAAAAGTGACTATTTTCCGGAGTAGTTGATTTGTTAATTTCATTGTTGGTTATTGTTGTCCCGTGATATAATTGTTGGCACTGCGCGCTGTGGCAGGAATGCCCGATAAGATGGATGTTTGAATGTTGGATAAGCAGTTCCCTCGACCCGAACGACGCGTCGCAGATGAGACAATCGTAGCTTATCGAGAGCAACTGGTTTCCGGTGGGGGAGGATCGGAGTTGGAATTTGTGAATTGTTTCACATTGGGGAGAGCATGCTCCTGCCTGTGAACCTGGAGGGTGACGGAACATGTAAAGATCTCTTTACAACTTGGGCATTCCTGGGAATCTTTATCCGACACGGGTTGAAATGGAGATGAAATTTTCCTACAACTCGGCATAGCTTTCTCAGGGGAAAGTTTGGCTTCAGTCGAGTGGTTTGGCCCGTATTGTATGGAAAAGGCTGCTTTCGTATTGGTGATGGTGATGGTGGAACTGAATCAAATAATGCTGCTGCTACTTCGTCTTCTTCTGCTCTTGGTTCCGGGAAGAATTCATGGACTTTCTCTCCGCTCGTGGAGAGAGAGATGATGACGATGGGATGGATGAAAAGCAAACTTCTGGTCTGGTTTTGATCGTGATGATATAAATTCGTCTAAATCAATGGGAGAGAGATTATACAAGAAATTAGTTCAAGGCTATGGTTCGTACTCATAATTGTTGCGGGGTTAAGTACATATGCAAATGCTGGGGGAATTGGGTTTAAGATATGTTAATTATGCACGTGTTTACTCACCTATTTCAGTTAAGTTGAGATAATTTGTACGGGTTTTATCTTGGATGACGCAGTTTCTCTCGAGGAGGCGAGACGACGCTGTTTTATTCTATTTGGAAGTGGATAATGTAACGAAGAAATTCTTGTTTTCCTTTGATTTGAGTAAGTGAAGTGTATGCCAATAAGCTAGAGCCAGGCAGTCAAAGAGTGGAAGAAAAGAGGGTTCTTTCCCCACTTGTAAGCAGCTACGTAGCTACGATGTATGTAATACCCGTGTATTTGGAAGAGAGACCAGGAATCTGCTCACCCACTTTCACCAAAGAACGAAAATAAAATGAACCTAATTCAACTTGGGAGAGACGACGATGGGTACAAAAACATACAAGCCAAGCAAATCGTTGGTGACTACTATGGACTGTAACCAAGACCTCGCAACCAACGGCACAATTCGACTCTCTCTGCTTTCTCTGCTCAGTCAGACAACCAAGGAGGACGACGGACGAGATAGAGAAAGGATGGATGCATGGTGGGAAGAGAGAGAGAGGTGTGGATTCCCAGAAATTTTAAAGATTTCACGACTGCGCCTGATACGATACCTAGCCTGGTGAAAGCAATAGTTGCGAGGAAATGGACTCCATAGGTTGGAAATCATGGATGGAACAACCTCTACCTCCCAATCTGCTTAGAAGTGTGTATGAAATGAAATGAGGGTGCGAGAGTAGGTAGGTATTTACAGGAAGGAAGGAAGTTGAGACAGATGAAATATGTAGGAATGAATGTTTCAATTATGAATTAGTGTAGACTTGATGGCAAAATCGTCAAAATAAAAATGTTTTTCTCCGCTCTGGGAATTTATTTTAAAATTCTGGATGATAAATTTGTAGTAGTTGATTAATGGAATGGGGGTGAGGTTTTTAACGCAGTTTTGATGAGTACCAATTTTTCTGAAGGGTTCTTAAATTTGAGATCTCCTCCGCTAAAAAGTGTCAAAATCTGGAGTGTGAATTTTTAAAAAATTGGTAACGACCTCTGCTCTACAAATGTGTCGTCCAGAATTTTAAAATAAATTCCCAGAGCGGAGAAATGCTTAAAAATGTGACAATTTTGACGATAAATGATATACGTTAAGGGTTTCACCATGAATGATTATTTAACGAACGCTTGAAATATAGCTTTATTCGAGACACAAACTTATATAATAATTTGATATACAAAACGGTATATAATGTAACAACGTGGTAAACAATTGAATTTGCATAATAATAATTTAACACTGCACAAACAACTTATACATAAATTATTGATGTGAACGCAACATTAAATATGAATGGTTGTCAAATATTTATTTATGGAAATGTACGTACGTAGAGAATAGAAACAAATTTTTTAAAAAATTTCCAGTTTTAGAGTATATATCATGAGAAAGTTTTTTGAAAAGCAAGTGTGTCAAAAAGGTACAATTTGTTGTCTTATTTAGCAGTAAGAATTGCATGTATGTATTTAGTTTTTTTGGTACTAATTATTTTTAACAAGCATTCATTCCTAAAGTTACAAAAAGTCTTTCCAAATTGAATGCATACATAATAAATTTATAAAATTTGAATCCGTACATATATTTATCATCTATATTTATTATGACATAGATAATCCATCTGCTATTAAGTCATGTAATAATAGATAATAATCATAAGTAGATAAGTATTGGCCTGGAGGAGCATGCTGCAGTCGGGAAGGTTGAAAAAATTGGCATGTTCGCCCTTCTTATCAGTAAATTAGGTATTTATGGATAATAATATTTAGTAGCAGGAATACTTAATAATATGCATGCCTGGGATTCGACTAATTGTAAACCTGACTTATGTATATATTTATATAATCATTATATTCAAATTGCAAACTACGAAAAGGTTGCTGTGCATTATAGTGTCATTTACTTAATTTGTTTGGGACTTATTTATGTATAAATTAGTATATTTAGAAGCCGCATGGTATTTATAGGCATACATAAATGTGTGTGAAAGATAATAATAATTTCGTATGATCCCCTCAATAAAGTTATAAATTGATAGGTACAAAATGAGAGCTTTTAAATGCGAGTAAGATTGGAAAGAATGCAACAATCATAATATTTTTTCCTAGTTATTTATCTACTAACTTACACAATACAAATAGTTTTGGGTATTGGATATTAAGCTATTTATAAGAATAAGCGTGACTACACTTATTTTATTTTAGAGTATGGATAGAAATTTCTATTTGTTGACGCGGAAATTTACCAGTTTGCAAGACCAGGTTTATTTAAAGTCATGAAGTAGATCTGTGAAGCCCCACCTCCTTTTGCGGACGAGAAAAAGACTTTATCATTCCGTTCGCAAAGGAACTTTAGACGTTGACTCTGAAAAGGGAAGAATAGTTGGAAATTAATTAGCAAGACTGAACTTTAAAGTTTAAACACCTTAACAAAGAGGAACAACTGATTTTCATGTTGTTTCTACTCTTACACAAATGTATGTAAATTAATTAATTACCTTTTTGTGCATAAACACGCCATCTAAGGATTATATAAAGTTTGTATTAATTTGTGTTACATTTATAGCTCTGAAATACGAGACGAGTTAAGTCTTCAACATACCTAAATGACCAGTTTCCACAGATCTAAAAAAAATAAAGCGAAATTATACTTCATTCCAACTGTTAACTAGTGTGTTAAACCAAAATATTACCTAATCTCGATTGCTTTCTGACCCCAGCCCATTACTTGTCCGGTGCCAATGTAGGCAACCGAACTTGGTAGCTCACCCCATTGGAGAACGACTGACTTTGAAATTTTTCCACTAGTGGATACGTAAACCTAAAGTAATAAAGAAATCAATTTTAGGAATGCAATAAAACTACAAAAGTATGAATCATGAAACCCACCCCTTCATTGTCATAGCACAAGAGAAGCTGCAGTCCATTTGAGTTTGGCAGCGTCACAATGCAATGAGGAGAAATTGGTCCTTGATTATGTTTGGGAGCATAGAGATCGTAAACTGAAGCAGAATCAAGATCAATTGCTGAAATTTCAAAAAATAATAAAAATGTTAGGTTAATCCATCATTATATGTACAAATCACCAATCAAATTTAAAATCTCACCATGAAATCCCTGAGCCGAGCCGTAAATGACTTTTAACCTAGACCCCTCCTCTACAGTAAGGTCGACTAACAATGGTTTGTACAAAAGGTCGGAAAATGCCTATCAAATCAAAAAAATCAAAAAATTCATACTGATTATCATTCAAAGCAATCCATAGTTTATAATCTTACCTTGAACGCCATGAATTTGTGGTAAGGTTTCTAGAACACAAAGGACAAATAAGGATTAAGTATGCGCGTCGTAAAAATAGCTCAATTATTAATCAAATTTTGCTAACCGGAGCCCACGCATAAATTTCGATTGCATCCTTCAAAGCAATTACGAGAAACTTGATTCGTTCATATTTCACAACTGTAGTGGGGAAATAAGCAATTTAAAATTTTAGAACCATTTTCAGCCATACTTTTCGTCGCAAAATATATATTTACTTACTCTTGAAATGCGTTGCTCCCTAGAAAAACAGTGCAAATTATATAATTACAAGTATTTGATAATAATGAAAACGGCACAAACAGAAAAAAAATTGTAGGTTCAAATTACGCAAACCTGGAGTTCCCCGACATTAATATAACCATTTCTTCGTTCTCCTTCACCACTTTCAGTTCTCAAAATCTTTCCTTTCAGCCAGGATAAATAGTACCTGTAATTAAATCATAATTACATATTTATTTAATTCTATGCAAATAGTAGGCCAATAAAATATGTAAAAGTTATACGTACACTCGAACGCGATTTTTCTTCCCACTGATTGTTACCAAAATATTTTGGCCTTCCAACACCTACAAAAAAACAGTTCGTTTAAAATTAAGGAAATAAATATTTTCGTTTTCAGGTGATGAAAGTAAAATACCTCCATTTGTTGGAAACGACGCCTACTTATGAGTTGGTAGACTTTTCCCTGAAAAATAAATGTTTAAATCAAAATAGTACATTAGGAAATTAGCAAAACTAACGTATTTAAAATTTCTGTAACTTTCCCTATCTTATCTCTTGAGTTGAGTCAAAATTTCCGTGGACATAATTCAAAATCTTCAGAGGAAACCCAGAATGATTTCAAAATGGATTGGCTCCGGAAATTTTGACCATACTCAAGTTACGGAAATTTTAAAAACGTAGGTTTGCAAACTGCCTGTACATTTATCGATGGAGCACAGATGTATGCATGAAATGCATGCACTTTACTTACTTGTCCGGATCTATCGAGAAGCATAAGCCCATTTTCAGTACCAATCAGTAAATTAACTCCCCAAAGAGCAGCGCATAGGATTTCGCTGTTAAATCTGCAAAATAAATTGGACGTAGTAATTAATTTGTGCTGTAATTTACTCATTGCGTGAGGATATGTATGTACGTACCTCTTCTTATATTTCCGAATTTCAGGCGTGTCACTATTCTGCGAGCCGGGATTGACACCCTCGACATTTACATTGATTGACGGTCTTGACGGAGATGACGAAGCTGACGACGAGTTGGCAATCTGATTGAAACCAAAAGTTATAAATGATTTTTGCTTTGGCCCCTGACCAATCATCTGCGGTGGGGGGTGAGCTGGATGAGGGGGTGGGATTCGCTCGCGTTCTCGCTCACGAACCATTTGCATCTGTAAATAATATCAAACCACGTGATTATTACTAATACGTTCACTAAATTGAATAAGAATACTACTTTGCAAATTAACACGAAACGTCAAAAAACACTAAAATAAACTGATCATACATACAGAAGCCAAACCAAAATTTCCAAAAAAGGCCATCAACAAATCTTGAGTAGGACATTTCCTGCTTACCCTCATACAACCCGTTATCCTCGTCCTCGAATATGTTTGGGGTTGTTTGATGATTTAATATAATAGTATTTAATAGTAAAACTCACACGCAAACACTCCGTTTTTCATACATTTTAGAAATTGGGGAATATATAATTTGGGAAAATCTTTATTGAATGAACTTACGTCTTGGTCGGATGTCTGAGGAAGCAAATCAGGCAGAACGGACGTTCTGGCTCCATGGCCATCACCTCCTGGGCGAGGAGGTCCTCTTATCTGTGTTTTAATTAACTTATCGTGAGTATAAGAGTGCAAAATCCTTGAGACTGGATAATATAAAGGAATTTTTACCCTTGTGACTAATGTTCCTTGACTTTCATCTAAAAAACGCAATAAGTAAGTAATGTATGTACATAACAACTAATCAATGAAAGTTATTCAACCTGGAGTTGGCGGAAGTGGTCTGGAAGGCCCAGTTTCTGGGACAGGACGCGGAGATTCTGAAGCTAATAATAATTAATTTAATTAGATTTAATTAATTAGATTACAATTTTATCTAACTCTAACCTAATAGCGTTCCATCATTTCTTTTCTTAATCATTTGATTCTGAAATGATTATATAGAACAATTTTTAAAAACCTTGTTGATAAATAAATAAATACAAACTAATTTGGACCAACCGGCACAAATTCCACTTCCTCTTCGTCGTCATCCTCAACATCATCGGGTTCCACGGCTCCACGTGGAGTGGGAGGTAAGGGACGACTTGGGGGTGGTGGCAGCGCATCAGGAACAACGATTAGTCTGGAAGGTAATGGTGGCCGAGATGGTGGACCTAAATTTTAATTTATACATATTTAAAGTTAATTACTTTCTTAATGAATATTTCGTATTTATTCAGGGTAACCTTCCATACCTGGTTCTTCTACTTGCAAAGCCTGTTAAGTAGAAAAAATAACATGAAATTCAGCGTTGCAGATTAACATACATGATAAAGTACATATAGTGGCCGCGGAAGCTGCGGGGACATTAGCATTCTAGGATATGGGAGGGAGGGGGTTTGCATAACATGGACAAATGATGGGGACATCGAACAACCGTGGGGATATTGTCCCTACGCTTCCGCGGCCACTGATTAACTTACATGGAAGTTACGTCTCAACGTATTTTCTTTTGGTTTAATTTCCTCCCCACGTTCGCCTGGTTTATCCTCCGTTTCCTCGTCGTCTTCTTCATCATCAGAAAATCTGGGGGTAAAATTTCATGCATGCAATTAGATTCGTTCATTAAAGGTAAGTATAATTAGTCACAACTCATAAAATTCAACTACTCACCGGCCTTTTTCATTCTTATTTTGCTGGTTTCTTTTCTTACATCTGTCAATATGGTCTTTCAGTTGGATTCGAACCTAAAGTGAGATCAATATTTCCAAAAACCGTAGCAGAATTTAATTGCATGTTTTAGCACTGACTTGTCTTTCTGTCGGTTGGTCACGAATAAATGGATGCTTCAGTAATTGATCAGTCGGGGGCCGTTGTGTATAGTCCTGTAAAGAATAATACATTCATTTAGAATTCAAATTTGCTCAAGTCAAGCAACAGCAAGATTGATATTATTCAGCGTCATCAAGGTTCATTTCCCTTGCAAATCCATCCAGCCCAGTGAAAGTGAAAGGAGAAATGCGTAATGTAGAGATGAAGCGATATATTTATTCGGAAAATTGCAAATTTTACGAGACTTGGCTGGTTAGAAAATCTTGAGTTTACTTGTAAGATTTGTGACCTGAATAATGCATGACACCAAAACGTAAGGAAAGCAGCACTCACCTTTACAAGTACTGTTTCAATGAAAGAGTGGAATCTCTTTGACCACCTTTTTGACTTGAGCCTCGGTGGAGGATTTCTGGAGAAAGCAAGAAACATCAACGTAAAATATGGTCTTGTACAGAATATGTTAGTTTTACATACCTAGGAATCAAGAACAATGCCCGCATTGGATGCATCTCACCTGTAGAAAAATCATTTACATATTTAGTACACAACAAATTAGGGGATTATTTTATTTTATGTGTCATATTTACACAACGGGGGTGCAGATTCGGCCATTTCTATTGCAGTTATTCTGAAAAGAAAATTATTGAAAGGGTTATTATCTCTTATTTATTGTATTACCGGTGATTAAGAACTTACCCCAAAGACCATAAATCGCTCCTATTGTCATATGTCGCCTCCGGGTTTTCGTCGCATGCAATGACCTATTATAATCATGACATGTTAAACATGAGGATTTTGCAGTAAGCTTAATTGCATGATTATTTTGTTATAAAATATTGTGCCACATACTTCTGGTGCCATCCAGTACCTTTATCGAATTAAGAGACAATCAGGGATTTATAATTTTATTTATGCAAATAGACTTTGTCATAATCGATGTATTCGACTTACGGCGTGCCAATGAACGTATTTCGTCGTCCAATTGTCCTGTCTAATTGTGCAGATACTCCAAAATCAACGAGTTTGACTTCTATAAAGTGTATAATGAATGACCATTTAAATAAATATTTAATGACGACCTGCAAGATTAATTTGGCAATGGCTCTTTATGCCTAACGATTTATGTACTTAATTTTGCTTAACTTACCAGCGTTTTCAGTGAGCAAAACATTTTGTCCTTTAATGTCCCTGTGAATCACTTTATTTGCATGGAGGTGAGACAAACCCCGGAGGATTTCACGGCAAACGTAAGCTATCCATTCCTCTTTTAAGGATTGACCCCTCGTTGACTTGACCAAGTCGGTAATGCTCCCTGCTCCGCAGTATTCCATGACCAGCTATGGAAATTGTGTTAAAATCAAAATTTTAGTACGTGCACCCAACAAATTTCTAAAGTGTTGTAAGTAATTGTCCTCACCCAAAGCTGGTCATCTCGTCCTGCAAAAATAAAAATCATGAATCACATCATACAACTCATTTTTTAATAGCTAAACATAAATGTATTATTAATACTACTTACCTGGCGGAGATTTCTTAATGAATGCACCATAATACGTAGCGATGTTTCTATGATGTGAATATTTCTTGAGCACATTTATCTCAAGTTTGATTTCTTCTTCTTCATCTTCCGTCTGAGAGAATTGGAGTAAAAGAAAAAATTAAAATAGTGTCACGTGCTTAAATAAATAAGATATTTTATTTATTTTGCTTACCACATCCATAACTTTGATAGCTAAAAGAAGAAGATATAAATTTTTAAAGTGCTGATTTTTCAATATCAAATAATATGCATTTGCTTACCAGCCAACTGTCCAGTTTTCGTGTGGCGACCTTTGTAAACTTGTCCATACGTCCCATTTCCAACGACTTCAATTAGTTCGAAAATTCCGGCAGGGTCCTAAGTGAAATAAAATAAATTGATTAATTAACGAGTCCTTGTGATGAATGATTTATGCCAAATTTTCATATCAATTATTTTTTAAATCGCTACATTTGCTTTCGCATTCTCATCAAGTATGAAACCGCAATCCGTTAATTAAGCTTAAATTGAAAATCATACAACCGAGTGAGCCAGACAATAAGAAGGAAAAATGAGAAAGAGTGCCAAGAAATGATGATAAAATCCGTTAATGATATTCATCTCGATTTTCAAGAAGACTTTGTGCGATTAAAGAGATCGACACACAGCTACTCGACGAGGTACAAGCACAAGGCGTGTCGAGCTATGTCATTCAAGATTCATCAAATTAACTACAGACAAAATTACTGCAGTTTATTTTAAGGAGTTCAAATTAATTAAGTGAATAATGAATTTTATTCAATTGTGCGGCATTTATTTATCGGATACGTGTCATTATAACCGGATTCATTACGTAATCAAAGTAACAATGGAGGGTCTCCCAGTGTTTGCTCTGAAATTTTGAGAAAATTAGTGTAAATTGAGCACAAATTTAATTAGTATGAAATTCGCAAAAGACACGATCTCCCAATGGGCACGTTTGGCAGAGATATTTGCATCCCAAGAGGAGAAAACGCGCAGTAAAGTTGGAAAGTGTACAATTTGTCGATTTTAGGGCCCGTTTTCTCCTCTTTGGATGCAAATATCTCTGCCAAACGTGCCCATTGGGAGATCATGCCTTTCGCAAATTTTATACTAACCAAATTTGTCATCGATTGACACTAATTTGTTCAAAATCGGAGAGCAACCACTACGAGACTTCCACTGTAATAAGTACGTAACTACCCAGCATAACTAACTGAACCCGATTTCATTAAAAAATGGAGAAGTAGTTTTTCAAGATCCTTCTTCTTCTTCATACGAAATAAAAATGCTACTCTTATTCAAACACAATCACGAAATGTCAGGCTATGAGAAGCATCTTCATAAGAGGAACGAAAATGCAGGGAAAATTACCAGAACTAATGTGTAACAACGAATCGAGAAGACGAAGAAGATCATCATCATTCATTCCATTCTGTCAGCAAAAGTACTCTCGATATTGTACTCGCAGGCTGTGGTAAAATTTCGAAAGCTTGATGCCTACCAGTGGCCGCGGAAGGGTGTCGACAGAGGGACAATGTCCCCACGGTTGTTCGATGTCCGCATCATTTGTTCATGTTATTATAATATATAAACCCCATACCCTCCCCTATCCTACAATGGCAATGTCCCCAGATGTCCCCACGGCTTCCGCGGCCACTGGGTGGGTGAGTATGTATGTACAGGGTACAGCAGTGGCCGCGGAAGCGTGGGGACAGAGGGGTAATGTATGTCCCCACGGTTATTCGATATCCCCGTCATCTCCCCATCTTATAAACCCCTCTCTCTCCTACCCTACAATATTAATGCCCCCACATGTCCCCACGGCTTCCGCGGCCACTGTAGATTTGATGGGTACATATTTTTGTGGCATATTATTAATGAAACGGATCCACAATTTCATTTCATCCCCAATTCTTTCCCTCATATAGCGGAATTACTAGCACATGACAATTCTGATACGTTCGAGTTGTTGTTTGCTGGCTGTTATCAGTTTGCACATACATACATACTTTTTTTAGAGATGAATGTATGTACATGCATAATATTCATATTCATTCTTCTCTCTGAGTCATTCTTGTTTTACACGGAAACTACTTTTCTGTGTAATGTATGTAAAAGTGAATGAAGTGTTAAAAAAGATTATTGAAATAAATAAAAAATGAAACTTTGTAATGCCAAATTTATTAAGTTGCAGAAAAAAATTCAAGGAGTTTGTAAAAAAGAAGGCTAATCTTCTACTACTTCCTGTCAACTCAACTTTGAAATAGATAATGAATACAAAAAATTTCTAGTACAGGATTGTCTTGCATTTAGCATTTGGTAGTTTATCATATTCATCTTTACCCTCGTAATCTATGTGGATCATGATTGTCTAAAATTCGAATATTATAGTTTGCTAATTATTTATAACAGGCAAAGATACATACATATTGCAAATAATAAGGGTAGGTATTTTAAATAAAGAAAGCATCAAAAGATTCATGAAATGATTTAATGTACTCGTATAAAAATGCTTTAATGCTTTCTAATTAATGTTAAGATTAATTTTATGAGGGGTAGTTATGATGTAATTTTATGTATTTAATAGCGGATTAACGATCTAATTACAGTAAAAAGATTGTAATGCTATTTGATCGATTGTCACTGCTGTTTTTCAATTAAAAATCAATTTATTGTATATCACGTCAAGAAAATAAGTATATTTTTAACATTGTAATAAATTACAGGTTGCTCGTAGTATGTAAATAAGTGTGACTTATCAGGATAGGCATTCCGAAAACGTATCGCTTGATAAGCTTGAAAGCTTATTCATCATCATCACACGCATTAATGCTCGCACGGAAGTGACGATTTGTCAATGCCTGATAATTCTCTCTGAATAATTGTCATTATAATAATAACTTTTGCCATTTCCGCTTGCTTATACTCATTTGAATATTTTATTTAATCCTAATGGTTGAATATTATAGCCATAATAGTACTAAAAACCCGACGATATAAAAACTACACACATATGTTTTTACACCGCTATTATAACTAAACCGATTTAAGTCGTAAACAGAATCACAACAACGATAAAGAAAAACTATTAAAATTTACCTTAAGGCAAGCCAAGTCGATATCGTCCAAAGAACAGTTTACATTATTTCCAGCCATGTTGAAGCAGGTTAAAGTCGATCACTTTTTATTGAAAGAAGACCTTTTTTGTTCACAAAATTTGTGTAAAACTCGGCACAGAAACAAAATAAAGATGTAAAACTTCGTATTTTCCAAAAAGACTTTCCTAACTCACAAGATCATTGCACAGTTATCTATTCAACTTATCTGGGAACCATTGGGTAATGGATGGATAAGGTTAAAAATTCAACCACACCCTCCGGGTGGTTGACACACTCTGCCTCTGCGTGCGCTTATACACCACGATATTCGCCGTTCTCTTATCTGAACCAAACTACCAACCACGTTATATTTAATTGTCTTTACTATTTACTCGAAACAGTTCCGTGTCAACACTCGGAGGAAAAGTAAAACACAAACAAACAAACGGTTTTATTTAATCTGTCGTCACATTAAAGCGAAAATGTTATCCTTTTCTGTCAGAAATCCAGCCAGATTTGGATCCATCTTTTCCATCCAGAGAATGACCACCAGACGAGCTCCCCTCGTATTTAATTAAGTCTAAAATATAAGAGAAGTAGTGGAGACTAACTAAATGTTTAGTTTACAAGAAGGGAGCTCCTTTAAGGTTTTTAGTAGCAGCAAGTTTTGTATGTGATTGATTTGCTCCATCCATTCTGCTGGTCTTTGAACTTGCTGCTGCTTTACTCACACAAAATACGACGGGCCTGGTTGCCTTATTTTAGCCGTGTCTCTTCTTTACAGTAAGTAAGTAGTAGGAGAGAGAGATGTGTATAATATGGATGTAGTTAGTGGATGATTTTTGAGGATAAATGATGCTTTACGTGACTCTTTAAGTCAAAATTGTGCCGACTTTTTCAAAGATTTTGTTAGGAATTTTCTTCATGAACAGAGTTTGCTTTCTCCAAAAAGTAAAATTGTAAAGTTCAACGCCGCTGAGGAAAATTTATTAGTTTTGTTTCATTTAAAAAAATATATTTTTTGATAGATTTGTTAAAATGGCGTTGAGACTAGGAAATTGCATAGTTTTGCATACACTTTACTTTAGCAAAATGTTTGCTATTGCTTTCTCCAGAAAGTAAAGAATTGTAAAGGTTCGACGCCGCTGAGTAAAATTTTATACTTTTTTTCATTTAATAAAATATTTTTTTTTTATTGTAGATTTGTTAAAATGGCGTTGAGACTAGGAATTTGCATAGTTCTTTTTTGCATGCTTTTATTTTAGCGAAATTTCTGCACACTCCGCCCGTTATATTTGCAGTTTGGTTTTGCAGCACTAGGCAGCAGGCTGTGTGGAGGAGTTTGCTTTACTTTACAGTGCTTGGAATCGGAATAAGTTGGGCGCTGTTGCAAGTTTGAGCCATTTAGGAGGATTGGTTAGCATGGGTTAGATGGGAAAGAACAAAGAGATGATGAACACAGGAAGAAAAGTGGAGTGGATCTCTGCTAAAGCTAAAGGTGGTCTGCTAGCTGGCTGGATTTCATGTCATGTAAACATTCGCATTCAGCATTGATTCATGGCATATGGGGAAGTGTAGATATAAAACAAAATAAACACTGTTTCATCATTATCACTGACTGACTTGGGAATATGTAGAATATGAGATGAGATGTATGTTTGATGTAAATATATCGGTGTGGCTAGTTGAACTCGATGACTAATCAGAACATTTTTAATGATTTCTTCACTCTGGGAATTTATTTTAAAATTCTGCACGACAAATTGTAGAGTAAAGAGTAGCCAATTTTGTAAAAATATGCACTCCAGATTTTGACACTTTTTGAAGGAGGAGATTGACTAATCAGAGCATGATTTCTAATCATTTTTTAAATCATTTCTCTGCTTTGGGAATTTATTTTAAAATTCTGCACGACAAATTTGTAGAGTAGGGAGTTGCCAATTAAAAAAAAATATATACTCCAGATTTTGACAGTTATTGAAGAAGATCTCAAGTTTAGGAAACCTTTAGAAAAATTGGAACGAAAGTCGAAACTAGGTTAAAAAGCTCAACTTACTGACGGCAAATTTGTGGTCCAGAATTTTTAAATAAATTCCCAGATTTACAATTAGTTTTAAGAATGAAGCTTGCAGAAATCATCTTACTAGATTATTTAGTATAGTTTACACATTTAAAAAAATAAATTTTGGCACTTAAATTACTCAAAATCATTTTCAGGGTTCTCTTTCAATTCTAAGGTTTTAAGAGTTAACAAGCAACAACAATTCTTCAGGTTCAGGTAAAATATTTAGTCAGGTTTTACACAGATTTAGTATATCCAATTGTTACTGATTTAACTTAAGGTACATGGATTTAGGGAATAAAGCAATGTTTCATTTATTTAACCCAAAAAACCTTGTCTTTGTAATCACAAAGACAATACAATCGCGTATTTTTGACATTGCACAGGCAGCAAAGTGACACGGACACGGTTGAGGTGAACGGTACTTTCCAACGCTAAATGGTAAACGGCGTCATAATAACGCATTACTCAGCAACAACCTTATTTTTCAAAAGGTTCATCGGAGGAGGCACAGATTGTTAGGTTCTTTACGACTACACCGCAACAACATTGGCGAGCAGTGGCCGCGGAAACGGTGGGGACATGTGGGGACATCAACATTGTAGGATAGGGGAGGGAAGGGTAAGATGATGGGGACATCGAATAACCGTGGGGGGCAGTGTCCCTCTGTCCTTCTGCGGCCACTGTTGGCTATTACCTTGTTACGACTACACGGTGTAGTCTACACCGCTACTACATTGGCCATCAGCGGCCGCGGAAGCAGTGAGGACATTAGCATTGTAGGATAGGGGAGGGAGTGGTTTATATAAGATGGGCAGATGAAGGGGACATCGAATAACCGTGGGGACAGTGTCCGCGGCCACTGTTGGCCATTACCTTGTTTTAAAAATGTCAAGTACCAAAAACCACAACCAATGGTTCATTTCTTGCTGGTTCATTTCACTATTAATGACTCTCCCCACCAATGAATATGTACATAAAACTGCGTGATCTGTGACTCACCAGTCTCCATTATCTATGTACCACATGGATACATACATATTTATTACAAATATGTATATACTTTATGCTAATAAATAACATAGATTTTCCAATATTTTAATAATAATTATTGCCCTGTCACCTCTGTTTTTTGCTGCGTTATGGATCGTTAAATGAGAATCCGCAATCTCCTTCTTCTGTAGTCGATTGAGTCAGTTTTGTTATGTAATTAGTACTTAATAATACAGCAAAATTATGATTTCCTCTAGGTCACCAATAAATAGGGGTATATATGTAACTCACCTTGTGGTTAATTTTGTTAATTAACTAAGTGTCACATGTAATTTAAAAAGTTAACCATTTCAAAAATTATAAATACACTAGCTGCAAATCTAATCAAAGTTTTACCAATTATTTAAATGGATATATATGTATACATTTTTTTTGATTTGTAAAAATCCATCAAACAATAAAATTATAAAAATGCATGGATCAGATTTCTGGTTGTACGAGATGACATGCAATCCTATTCATATTAACAAATGAGATTTGTAATTTTCCTACAAAATGTCACAGTAGTAATTAAATTATAACTTAAAAATGCAACACACATAAAGAAATTAATTGCATTTCCGGTGAGATATACATAAGTAGATTTAATTATATTTCAAAGTTAAAAATCCATTTTTTTGTAATAAACTACATCGTTAATGGGCCGCTTGAATACAATTATGTATGCAGAATACGAACAGTCTCGGCGGAACAGAGTGACATTAATTGTTCCCCCCAGAAATTCAGAAAAATCCTATCTTAATAAGCCCCTCCTCTTCCTATCTCACAATGCTAATGTCCCCATGTGCCCCCCCAACTTCCGCCGCCACTGAATACGAATCATAACTTTCCACAGAATTAACTAGATACACACAAATAATAACTTGAAAATACATGTTTTGTAAAATATGTATGTATTTACAAGCAGTAATTATACTTCGTTTTTAATGAGGTACAACATTGTCACGAATTATCAATTCATAATTGTATTCATAATTATTGTGTTCTACAGAAACGGAAACAGATTGTATAGTATCTCTTGAACTTCAGTATTAACAAGTTATTAAAGTCAAATGAGAATGGTGGTACTGGGTTCGTGACAAAAATTTGTCCATGACCGTCATGAACTGACGGGAGCCTAAACCTTTACCAGAATACAAATATGTATGTATGTTTAGTTAAACCACATTGATTGTGTACCTATGTAAAATTTTGAACTTTCTTGAATGAGCCGTATTGTTATCTGTGTAACTTGCATGTGCCGATCTTCAATTATCATACGAAACTGAAGTCTGACGACACGGTACAATGCAAATAATGGATTTGAATCTAATTGTTCATCATCATCATACAGCAGATATCCGCTCGTATGCATATGATGTTTACATGCATACCGAGTGAGTACAATCGACTTCCAACAAAACGATGATCCACTTTAAATAAATCGTATTCCTAATAAATATAAGGACGTATATATTTTGAATCTCGGGTAGTTTGAGGGGAGACCCGGTTGACTTGACGGTAATTGAGCTATTAAAAATTTTAGCATAATTATTAAGATATGAGTCTCGAGCTAATCTTTCTGAGGTGTATAAAATACGAGGAATACTCGAGATACTCGTGATCATTTTTTTGTGTATTCAAAATATCCAGAAAATAATTACACTTGTAAATTGATTAAAATCATTTCCAGTAACTTTATGTACGTATTTATTATCCAATCAACCAACGCACGCTCTCTTTGTAAGTAAGCGTATTTCTGTTTGCATAATACATACATATGCAATTAGATCCTTTTATAAATAAATATCTAAATCTAAACGTGGAATTAAATTCCCTATAAGAAAGATCATAATAGGCAGAAATATATTTAGGAATTATTTATGAAATTCAAAATAGAAATGCATGCGTAGTAGTAAAGTTTGGAGAACTTTAAGGTAAAACCAGGACACACACATACGCAAATAACGAAGATTAATTAACATTTGTCTGACTTTTTGTTGGATAAATAGGCATCTACTGTTCAAAAGTGATTCGGAGGGTAATTACAGGCATAAAGTAAACTCATTGTTGTTAATTGTTTTCCATGTATTTTGTTTACTCATTGTTTCAACCTTCGTGTCGTGTATAACATTTAACTACCAATTCATGATTGGCTAATAATAAGAAGTTTTCAAAATAGTAAATAAGAATAACTAATGTAATTTGCATACATACTTTGAACCCGCGTGGGCATTGTGCATATATTTATTGTGCATTTATAGTCCTATACTCACAGTATAAATTTGTAGTACAAGTTGAACGCCGTAATTCTTTTAGTAATCAATTTCATTTTTATGACTCACTTCACATAATCGTAGAATTTTCTTGCCTGGAAGTGAAGAAGTGTATATATACATACATAAATGTAAATAATAACAAATATTATCATTATGTTGCGTCAAAAATAGGAGGGGACGTATCTACATGTACTAAAGAAATTTATTTAATGCAATCTGACCGATTCTGAGATGGCCACAGCGCGTGGATCTCTTGGCCAAGTAGTGACACTCATTAGTGTGGAGGATGTATTTGAAAAACTTGGTAAAATAAAATCCTACATTACATAATTTTTAAATAGGCAGGAAGGAAACTTAGGTTTTTAAAATTTCCGTAACTTTCCCTATCTCTTGGACTGGGTCAAAATTTCTGGAGTCGATTTTGAAATCATTCTTTAGTGTCTTCTAAACATTTTTAATATTATCTCCGGTCAAAGTTTCTGGAGACAATAATATGAAAAAGGTTCAGATGACACTTAATCAAGAATGATTTCATAATTGGTTCAGGAAATTTTGACCCAGGGAAATAAGTTATGGATATTTTAAAAACGTAGTTTTGTTAATTGCCTAATACGTCTTTAAATATTGCCTTTATTTTGACCGACAGGAGGCTTTTCCTGGTTCCAAATGTGGGCCATGGTAGTGATAATATCTCCAGAAATAGTGGCAGCAATGATTGCATTGTCCCCCGTTCTGACGGGGTCGAGTGATGTCCTCTTCGTTTGCGAACCCTGACAGGGAGAAGGTTGAGTTTATGGAAATATGTAATAAAAAGTGGGGTACTTAAAAATTAGCAAATTTAAAATTCCAAATTTTTGCTAGTTTCAACATTTCTGCCGAAGATATTAAGACTGATGACGTCTGCGATGGGATTTTGAGACCGATGGGACATCACTACACCTCCGTTGTGCAAGAGGCAAGCTGAGACAATGCTAAAAATAATCACAAATATCATAATAATTATTGAAACTCTTGTGTGACATGTCCTTTATTAATTACAGTGGTCACTGGTCGGGAGCAAAGCATGGGTACTGATACTTTTTGTATTTATTAAAATACGTTTTCCTAATTTTTGTATATTTTTAAAATGTTTTGAAAATTCGTGTGTGCAGGTGTCAGATTTAGTTACCAGTGTGCAAATGCTGGGAAGTATGACGGGTGCATTGTTGGCTTCTCAGTTTGCTGAAAGGTCTGAAAAATATTATTTTGTAACTCAATGACTTATCACCAAAGTCGTCAATATCTGCACATTTTTAATAATATCTGCGTTCTGGGAATTTATATTAAAATTCTGGGCGACAAATTTGTAGTCAGTGAGTTAATTAATGGAATGGAGGTGAGTTTTTAAGCCAGTTTCGATGAGTTCCAATTTTTCTGAAGGATTCTTAACCTTGAGATCTCCTTCGAAAAGTGTCAAAATCTGGAGTGTAATTTTTTAAAATTAGGAACGACTTACGCTCTACAAATTTGTCTCCCAGAAATTTAAAATAAATTCCCAGAGCTGAAGAATGATTAAAAACGTGCTGATTTTGACGATTTGAATCCTACGTTAATTAAAATAATATTGGTTGCAGTTTTGGGAGAAAGAAGGCCCATTTTGGATTGTGCTTTCTCATGGGAGGTTTTGGTTTTGCGTCTGGTTGGGCGCCAGACCCTTATTCCTACGCTGCGACCAGATTCGTTGCAGGATTTGCGGTTGGTGGTAAGTCAAAGTCTTGTATAAAATATGGAAATTTTAATTAGCAGATAATTATTTAATAGGCAGTTAGAAAACCTACGTATGTACGTTTTTAAAATTTTCGGAACTTTCGCCTGATTCGGGTCAAAATTTCCGGAGAAATTTCCGGAAAATTTGTTGGTCAAAAATGTTTAGACGATACTCATGAATGATTCCATGATCGAGTCCGGAAATTTTAACCCGAATTCGGAAATTTTAAAAACTTAGCTTAACTAATTACCTTATTAACAAATTTTCAGGTTGTTTCGTTGTTTATATGAATTATCTCATGGAGTTTTTGACCCCATCGTTCCGAACGATTTGTGGGTGCGTGAGTCTCTGGGCGGTGGGAGAAATGATGCTGGCCTTCATCGCGTACAACCTCCCGCACTGGAGACACTTAACTTTTGCCACGACGTTGCCCACCTTTTTAATATTTTTCGCTTATCCGTAAGTTTCCTGTGTCATTGGGGGCGGAAGCAGGGGGACATTGTCCACCCAGAAATTCAGCAAAATCGTATCTTTCCTTTGGTAATAACTTCCAATCATACAATGCTCCTACCTCCCAGATGTCCCCACAGCTTCCACCGCCACTTGATGAGTGTATGAAAGTCAGAGGTGGTACTTTGATAAAATACCGTATTTTGAGCCCCATTCTTTCCAAGGTTTTGATTTCCGGGGCTGTTACACCCACAAAAAGACAAGAATCTACATCGAGAACACGTTAGTCGCACGAAAATACAGGTTTTGTACAGAAATTAGCTTTTTATCGCTGTCGAAATATTGTATTTAAAAAAATCGTGAAAACAATGTATTTTGCCAGCGATCAAAAGTTAACTTCACCAAAAAAACTGGATTTTCGTGTGACTATCGTGTTCTCCACGTAGATTCTTGTCTTTTTATGTGTGGAACACCCCCGGAAATCAAAACCCTGGAAAGAACTGGGCTCAAAATAATGTATTTTGACAAAGTATTTTTCTCACCTCTGATGAAAGTGAAAGTAAAAATCATAACGAAATCATGATCATGATTCTCTTTGTTCAGTTTTTTCCCAGAAAGCCCACGCTGGCTTTTATGCAAGGAAAGGACGGAAGAAGCGTTGGAAGTTTTCGACAAGATTGCCAGATGGAACAGGAAGCCTGGCATGGATCCTGCGGAGATAAAGACGCTCCAAAAATGCATCACCCACAGCGTGGACTCCTCCTCGGAATCGTTATCCATCGTGGAATCCTTTAAAATCCTCAAGTTTAAGGAGTTTCGGGTGCAATTAGTGATTCTTATGGTGGCCTGGTTTACGTGTCAATTGGTTTATTACGGGATCAGTTTTAACATGAAGCATTTGGATGGGAATCCATACTGGAACGTGTTTTACATGGGGGTTCTCGATCTGCCGGGAAGCTTTACAGGGATTTTGTTCAATAATAGGTAGCAATTAAGGTGGAATAACGGAGTCATAGATTTCTAATCTCATTTTACCCCTGTTTAAATGCAAATTTGGAAAATGCCACCAATTTCATGAGTTTTGGGAGATTTTTCTCAAAACTTTCATGTAAAGCAAATTTTTGGTATTGGAAAACTATCGATTTGAAAATAATTAAATGCATTTTTCAGGAAATTTATTGTGAAAAGATGGAAAATGTAGTAGCAATTTTGTTCAAATCGATAGTTTTGTAGTAGCAAAAATTAACTTTATATTAAAGTAGAAAAGTTGGATTTATCTGAAAACTCATGAAATTGAGGTCATTTTAGAAATTTGCATTTAAAGCGATTGAACAGGGGTAGAGTGAGATTCATAAGCCATATGCCACATCAATTCGTCATCCTATGGCACCTTAAAATTAATGAAACACCTTAGATTTTTTTTTGACTTTTCAGACTAGGACGGAAGAAAACGTTCATTAGTTTCCTCGTGATTGCGTCATTCTTCTTGGTGGGCCTGGCTGCCATCGATATCACGTTATCCATCGAGTATCCCGCCTTGGTCAATGTGCTTTCCCTCATATCTCGATACTTCATTTCCGCTGCCTTCGCAGTTTTGTCCTGCTTCACGGCAGAATCCTTCCCAACCGTGGGGCGAGTTAGTTGCATGGGGTTGTGCGCTCTTTGTGGAAACATTGGGGCAGTTTTTGCCCCACAATTTACATTTCTGGGCACGAGTAAGTTATTGGCATGGGTCAAAATGAAATAACAATGGAGGGCTCCCAGCGTATGCTCTCAGATTTTGAGCAAATTAGTGTCAATGCATAACAAATTTGATTAGTGTGAAATTTGAAAAAAACACGTTTCTCTCCCAATGGACACGTTTGGCAGAGGTATTTACATCCCAAGAGGAGAAAACGCATCCAAAATTTGACGAATTTTACACTTTCCAAACTTACTGGGCGTTTTCTCCTCTTCGGATGTATACCAGATTTTGCTTTCACACTCAAATAGTAAATTTTGCAAAGTGTAAAATTAGCCAACTTTAAGGCGCTTTTGTTCCTTTTCGGATGCAAATATCTCTGCAAAACGTGCCCATTGGGAGATCTTGTCTTTCGCAAATTTCATACGAACTAAATTTATCATCGATTGACGCTAAATTGCCCAAAATCGGATCGCATACACTCGGAGACCTCCTTTATAAGTTATAATACAACAATGAATAATTTTGTATATAATTTTAGTGGCGAAATCCGCCCATTTCATCAGCTTTGGATTACTGAGTCTTATCACGGTCGGGGTATCCTGGAAGTTGAAGGACAGCACGGGAAAACCACTGCAAGACTCGGTCGAATTAAGTCAAGTCGCATCACCGTGAAGTTTAAAGTTTAATCATCTTTGAATTGAACAGTGATGGTCATTGGTCAGTATTAATCAGATCTTTTGCTCGGGAGGATTCTCTGCCAGTCATAAATACAAACCAGCACTTTGAACAATTTGTTTTTACACGTATTTACATATGAGAAATGCCATTTTCATGTACGCAAATCATCATTGCATATAACTCCACTATGATTCTTGGTTTTAGATTTATTAGTTCATGAATCATTTTGTAGTGTGTAAAAAAATGTATGCGTTAGTTTTAAAAGAAATAAATGGATAAATTATTATTAATCAAGATTTAATTAAAATCACATTTTACTCCCTGTCACATCGATTTGGAAAGAAATAGTCAATTCGTTAGCCTTTTTTCACTATAAATTTCCTAGAAAATGAATTTTTTTAAGTTTTTTCAAATCGACTTGTTTGTACTAAAGTGTACTACTAACAAGTAATAGTACCAAAAATTAGCTTTAGATTAAAATATCAAAAGTTGCATATATCTCAAAACTCATGGAGTTGATTCGATTTTAGAAATTGCATTTGAATACATTGGATAGGGGCAGAGTGAGATTACGCGCCAACGCAAATCACGGACTATGGATGTAGCTTTATTATGCCGTCATCACGTCTCGCCTCAACATAACGACGCGCTTATCGAGCATACTTATCGGGAAATTTATCGGCGTCATGATATCCTTCATGTGCACGATATTCATCATATTCGAGTGCAATATTACCAGCAGGGTGGCAATCTCGTACCAGAGAACGCTTCGAGCATGGAAGATTTGTCGAATTTCTCGCTATCATAAAAAAATTCTGAAGTCCCTTCGACCCGAGGGCGTCAAAATTGCATCATTTCAGACGATTGGGCGAATGGCCACTTTACATTTGGTGATGGCCATGATAAAATATACGGGAAAGTTGCTGATATATTTTAAGAGTAAACATCACTTGTATAATTAACAAGTAAATCAAATAAGTCGCAGAGGTGGGCACAATATTTTGTTAAAATAGAGGATTTTGAGCTCCGTTCTTTCCAGGGTTTGGATTTCCAGGGGCTGTTACACCCACAAAAAGATGAAATCTACATGGAGAAGACAATATTCAGTTGACAATAGAGGTTTTGTGAAGAATAGCTTTAAATTCGAAAATACGTACAAAGGTTACACGAGTTTTAGGCCTTTTAAGATGGCCTTATAGATTTGTCAAGATGTCTGTCTGTCCGTCCGTCTGTAGGCACGATAACTCTCTTTAAACAAAAGCTATCGACTTGAAATTTTGCATGCTTTATCTTCGGGTAAAAAGTAAGAATGAATTCGAAGATGGGCATGATCGGTCAAGTGGTTGGCTGGTGGGGGTCATTTCCACCCAAATGTGTTGCCGTTAACTACCAAGATGGTATTAATGCCATCTTAAAAGGCCCCGCAAAGTTGCTTGGAGTAGGTTTTTAAAAATAAAGTATTTTGATCCCCATAAAAATCTTCACAAAACCTGTATTTTCGAAAGACTGTACCTTACTCGATGCAGATTTTCGTCTTTTTGTGGGTGTAACACGCCTGGAAATCCAAACCCTGGGACGGGGTTCGAAATACTCTGTTTCGACAAAGTACATATTTTGCTCAGTGACGACGACTCCCCCAGGAACAGAAAGCCTGGACGAAAAAGATGACTATTCCAAGTTACCACCGAGAAGCTGAAGCGATTAAGTGGGCACATTTTTAATAACTTGCTAAAATAAGTAAATTTTTAATTAACTAATCAATTTTGTAATTTAATAAATGTTGGAAATTTCGTTTCCAAATTAAGTACATGAATTTATAAGCAAATTTTGAAATAAATTGAACTATTTTGTGATACATGCATGACAAGATTTATTTCCCTTTTACATGAAAATAATAATTTCGTTACATTCGACATTAAAATAATTGACCCCAATAATTGTAATAATCTTTTATCTGACCTAATATTATTTTACGATATCATAAATAAAGTAGCATAAGATGAGCAGTCTTACTTTGATAAGTATTTCTTCGTACAGAAAAAAATCATGACAAGCTGAAGCATCTAGATAAGCATTTGATCATAACTCCTATAATTTCTCGCCAACTCGACTAAATGGTAATTATTTGGTATTCAATTAAATTAAGAATTGTATTAAGTGTGAATTACTACTAATCTAATCCTACCATACAAATTCCATTAATTAGAGTATTTAAATTTAGGGTATAAGGTGACTAATACTATTTTTTAAATTTCCGATTCGTAAGGAATTTGGTTTGGATTCTAATTTTAATAATTCCCTAATTATACTAAATTTCAAACTCGGATTTTGAAAGCACTACTATAAAGTAATTGTTGTGCCCTAACTGTACTTGCTATTAAATTGCGAGTTTTTGAAAAAGTTCAATATTTCTTGAACACAATGGGAATCTTGTTCTCGTGAATGAAGGGTTCAATCCATTTCCATGTTTCTTTCTTGAACTACAAATATTTGTTTAAAAAATTAAGAGTTCAACATAAAATAAACATACAAATTTTAAATAATTGAAAAAAACCTTTCGGCAAGACTCACTTTGATTCCAGAAATATGTACATCGTTCAATCCCTTCATTTCCAAGAGCCACTGCTTCATCTGCGCCCTCCCATTTTCGACACGATCCAAATCATCGCATTCGTCTGAATAGATGGGAACAAATATTTCCAAAGTTCTGAGACCTAATGTCGTTTTATAAAAGCAATTAAGAACACCACGAGCGTTACATGTACAAATATATGTAAATAATAATTTTATCATAATTTGTATCATAATTTTGTTCTTACCTGACAATAATTCCCCACGATTTGAAAAGTCTTGAATAAATCGGGATACTTTTCCGTCATGACAATACGTCCTTAGATCCATCTCCAAGTATTTTAATCCAAGTGAAGCTCACGCTTTGAAATATGCTTCCACTGGGATAAGCGGAGATGCGTCCTCATCCAATTGATGAATTGATAACCTTTCCAAATTTGGGAATGGTATCTTTAATCCAGAAATCAATCTGGGTGAATGCAGATTCGTCACTTCCAGGTTTTTAATTCCCCTGAATAAATCCTTCTCTTTCACAACATTTCGTAATGACTTGGCCAAGCTTGACTTCCTCGTAAAAATCCTTAAAGTTTCCAACCTTGGCATCCTTGCTGTGCAAATATCTTTCATTTTTTTATCCCCACAGCTAAAAATATCCAGCATGCAGTTCTCAAATACTTTAAGATTCTTCATTTTTGGGATCTGTAAATCAATTCCCGTCTTGAAGTCATCATCCTCAGTCCACAAGGAAAAAAATTCTACAGTGTCCTTCACTTGGTCCAAGACCTTGTTGACTTTGCGAATATGATTAGTCTTCAGGAGATGTGGTTTGTGATATGGCATTTCCAACTCAAGCCTCTTGATGGACCGATTTTGACTTAAGTCTGGGAGCTGGGTGCCCTGGTAGAAGAAATGCGTCAGGTTTGGGGCAGAGTTAAGGAGCCATTGTGACATCTTGAAGAAGTCTGGGTACATAGTGTCATCACTTAGTTTGATAGAGATCAAGTTGTGCAGGATATAAGGGGGCAAATCTGGAAGATCGGATTCTTCAGGATCTTCAGAATCATTGAATTCCCAGTAGAACTTAATTTCTAGTCTTTTGAGGTTACTGCAGTTTTGCAGTATTTCGTACAACACAGGGATTTTGAGGAAAGCTTATTTAGGGCTAAATATTAGCGAAATGTTTTCTATGAACCCACCAAACTGACGGGAAACGTGGAGCAGTCGTGTCAATGAGAAGCCAAAGTCGTGGTCACGGTCACAATCGAGTGTAGAGACATACTCACTAATACTTTTTGTAAGTCTGGGGTCCATTTTAGGAAGCAATTCCAAATGCAATTCGGTGAAATTGCAGCAATTTCTCGAACTATGACTATGATGATCAAGGCGGACGCAGATCTTTGGCCGGGGAAGGGAAAGTACGATGTCATTCCAAAGGTGACAAACGAGCCGTAATGTTTCTCCAGAGAGGGGGCCGTGTTCAAGTATTTTAGAGAGAATCTATTAAAAGGTTAAGGAATCAATTATTTATGTGTATGAAATAATCTCGCAAAGGACAATAAAATGAAATGTATGAAATACGCTTTTTCATCCCTAATCAAGTAATAAATAATTGATTCCTTAACCTTTTAATAGATTCTCTCTAAAATACTTGAACACGGCCCCCTCTCTGGAGAAACATTACGGCTCGTTTGTCACCTTTGGAATGACATCGTACTTTCCCTTCCCCGGCCAAAGATCTGCGTCCGCCTTGATCATCATAGTCATAGTTCGAGAAATTGCTGCAATTTCACCGAATTGCATTTGGAATTGCTTCCTAAAATGGACCCCAGACTTACAAAAAGTATTAGTGAGTATGTCTCTACACTCGATTGTGACCGTGACCACGACTTTGGCTTCTCATTGACACGACTGCTCCACGTTTCCCGTCAGTTTGGTGGGTTCATAGAAAACATTTCGCTAATATTTAGCCCTAAATAAGCTTTCCTCAAAATCCCTGTGTTGTACGAAATACTGCAAAACTGCAGTAACCTCAAAAGACTAGAAATTAAGTTCTACTGGGAATTCAATGATTCTGAAGATCCTGAAGAATCCGATCTTCCAGATTTGCCCCCTTATATCCTGCACAACTTGATCTCTATCAAACTAAGTGATGACACTATGTACCCAGACTTCTTCAAGATGTCACAATGGCTCCTTAACTCTGCCCCAAACCTGACGCATTTCTTCTACCAGGGCACCCAGCTCCCAGACTTAAGTCAAAATCGGTCCATCAAGAGGCTTGAGTTGGAAATGCCATATCACAAACCACATCTCCTGAAGACTAATCATATTCGCAAAGTCAACAAGGTCTTGGACCAAGTGAAGGACACTGTAGAATTTTTTTCCTTGTGGACTGAGGATGATGACTTCAAGACGGGAATTGATTTACAGATCCCAAAAATGAAGAATCTTAAAGTATTTGAGAACTGCATGCTGGATATTTTTAGCTGTGGGGATAAAAAAATGAAAGATATTTGCACAGCAAGGATGCCAAGGTTGGAAACTTTAAGGATTTTTACGAGGAAGTCAAGCTTGGCCAAGTCATTACGAAATGTTGTGAAAGAGAAGGATTTATTCAGGGGAATTAAAAACCTGGAAGTGACGAATCTGCATTCACCCAGATTGATTTCTGGATTAAAGATACCATTCCCAAATTTGGAAAGGTTATCAATTCATCAATTGGATGAGGACGCATCTCCGCTTATCCCAGTGGAAGCATATTTCAAAGCGTGAGCTTCACTTGGATTAAAATACTTGGAGATGGATCTAAGGACGTATTGTCATGACGGAAAAGTATCCCGATTTATTCAAGACTTTTCAAATCGTGGGGAATTATTGTCAGGTAAGAACAAAATTATGATACAAATTATGATAAAATTATTATTTACATATATTTGTACATGTAACGCTCGTGGTGTTCTTAATTGCTTTTATAAAACGACATTAGGTCTCAGAACTTTGGAAATATTTGTTCCCATCTATTCAGACGAATGCGATGATTTGGATCGTGTCGAAAATGGGAGGGCGCAGATGAAGCAGTGGCTCTTGGAAATGAAGGGATTGAACGATGTACATATTTCTGGAATCAAAGTGAGTCTTGCCGAAAGGTTTTTTTCAATTACGAGGGGAAATCAATATATAGTGGAAACTCAATTTTATCTAAATACAGATAAGAATTTATTCAGATTCGTTTTGTGGCTTTTCAACATAATCACCCCCTAGTTCAATACACCTCTCCATCCTGCGTCTCAATTGTTTCATTCCTTCACAATAAAATTCCTCAGAAAATTCATTAAGCACAGATTGCACGAACGATGTTAGTTCGTTATCACTATCAAATCTTTTCCCCCTGAGAATTCTCTTCAAATGTGGAAACAGATAAAAGTCACAGGGTGCTAGGTCTGGAGAATACGGGGGGTGATCAGCTTCCCACAGCCACGACCTATCCAGGGCCGACTTCACAATCTTCGCGGTGTGGGAGGATGCGTTGTCGTGAAGAATGAAAATTCCTTTCTGCAGAGCCCCCCGTCTTCTGTTCCGGATGTTATAACGCAATCGTTCTAAAACTTCCACGTAATGTTTTGCGTTCATAGTGCTTCCTTTTGGCAGAAAGTCCGTGTGCAACACTCCTCTGGAATCCCAGAAAACTGTAGCCAACACCTTCCCTGCCGATTTTGACGCTTTTGCCTTGATGGGACCACTTTGACCTTTTGCCAGCCATTGCATTGATTGCTGTTTGGATTCTGGGTCATAGTGGTGAACCCAAGTCTCGTCACCAGTTACAATTTGGTTATGGAAATCCTCTGGATCTGCCCTCCACAGCTGCAGTAGACCTTGACATGATTCCACCCTCTTTTGCTTTTGGGCGGGCGTAAGCAAGCGTGGAACCCATCTCGCAGACAGCTTGGAAAATCCGAGTTTTTCATGTAGAATGAAACTGACGCTCCCGAAAGACATACCCATCTTCTCTGCTATCTGATTGATTGTTACTCGCCTGTCCTTCATTACGAATTCCTGCACTTTACTGCACATGAAGTCGTCAGTAACTGCAATTGGGCGACCGGGTCGAGGCTCATCTTCCACACTCTGCCGACCACACTTAAACTGTGTCACCCATCTTGAAACTGTTGTGTATGAAGGAGTACTATCTCCGTAAACTTTTTGCAAATTTTCAAACACTTTTACGGCAGATTCACCTTGCAGTGCAAAAAAGCGTATGGTAGAACGAATCTCAAATTGCTTAAATTCATTTTGCGCTTGAGAGGTCTGACTTTGTCGAGACATTTTGAAGGAATGAGATAACAGATCTCCTTCATTTTCTGTACACGATCTCCAGGATATAAAAGGATAATATGCAAGGAATTTCATTCTCTTATCTTATCTCTGAAGGGTAGATAAGCACTACTTATTGATTTCCCCTCGTATTTAAAATTTGTATGTTTATTTTATGTTGAACTCTTAATTTTTTAAACAAATATTTGTAGTTCAAGAAAGAAACATGGAAATGGATTGAACCCTTCATTCACGAGAACAAGATTCCCATTGTGTTCAAGAAATATTGAACTTTTTCAAAAACTCGCAATTTAATAGCAAGTACAGTTAGGGCACAACAATTACTTTATAGTAGTGCTTTCAAAATCCGAGTTTGAAATTTAGTATAATTAGGGAATTATTAAAATTAGAATCCAAACCAAATTCCTTACGAATCGGAAATTTAAAAAATAGTATTAGTCACCTTATACCCTAAATTTAAATACTCTAATTAATGGAATTTGTATGGTAGGATTAGATTAGTAGTAATTCACACTTAATACAGCATTTCTTAATTTAATTAAATACCAATAATTACCATTTAGTCTGCACATGTATGTACATAAGTACCTCTAGTTAAACATACACGTCAACCTTTCGCATACATATTTATCTCGCCGAAGTGAAGGATAAATTATCCGGGATAACCTGGACAAGTGTTTGTTTTCTCGAGTTGGCGAGAAATTGACGATTAATCGAGACTTACCTGTAAGGTGAGAAATTGATCGTAATTTTACGATCACCAGAGCCCGAACGAGGTCACTGAGGAGGGATGATGGTTGACAAGTAGCCGTTCAAAGAAACTTTGACGAGTGAAAAATATATATACATAGATAAGTACAAATACATATACGAATTTATTTGTAACTCTTAATTATGATAATACAGCATTCGAAAATTCACCTCGTAAATCTAATGGCTTATTGTAGAACTTTGCAAATGTTTTAGATTTATCAGACCAACCAGCTCTAGAAAAAACATCTAAGCTGGCCCCCTTTGCTACCGCCTTACTTGTGCTAGCGTGACGGAAACTGTGAGCCTTAAAAATGGAAACATCAATACCAGCTAATGACAAACATTCTTTTAGCCATCTACTAATAGTCTGGCTTGTAACAGGCTTATATGGTAGAACTACACTAATTAATAATTCATCAGAATTACGATAACTAGCAGTACGATTTAAGTATTCATCTAAGCATTTAACAACACATAACTTATCATTAACTTTATAAGGGACCAATAACAAGCACGGTTGCTTCTTCGCAACCCCAGAAGTTTTAATAATTTCAGGAATAAGAATCTGAACATTACTTGACCTTATGATATTATTTATATTAATTAACGACAGGGTTTGTACCCTTTGTCCCGTGACCAAAGCGAGTAACGCTACCAATTTTATGGTTAACCTAAATATAGGCAGCTCTGAATTTAACGGCCATGAAGTGAACATATCCAAAACTAAATTTACATCCCACACATTATCATATCTTGGTTTCGGTGGCCGTAATTTGCTAACAGCTTTTAGTAATCGAATTACAAGAGGGTGTTTACCAACGTCAACACCGTCAATGGGGGCTATAATTAAAGACAGAGCTGATCTTGCTGTGTTAATACCGCTATAGCCTACGCCATCCTTATACAAAGCGGTCAAAAATTTCAGAATCGATTGTAAATTAGAATGAAATATGTCTGAACCATAATTATTACAAAAATTTTCCCATCGTTTCAAGTACGATTCGTATTGTTTCCAACTGGATGACGCACAGGATGAAAGTAAAAGTTCGCAAACATCTGAACTAAGGCCACTGTTTATGAATGAACGTCTTGCAATATTGCTGCTACTAATTTGAGGCTGGAGTGAAGAGGGTGGTGCCTATTCGAAAAAGGTGAAGTTAGCAAATCTTTTTCAGGTCCAAATATAAGCGAATTTGACTGACGCATCCTCTCAAATTCTGGATACCAAACCTGACTTTTCCAAAGTGGCACCACCACAATGCATCTACATTTATCATTGCAAATCTTTTTCAGGACACGTGAAATTAGACAAAATGGGGGAAACGCATATAACAAGGATTCTGACCATTTAAACGTAAATGCATCAACCCCTTCCGAGTTCCGATCAGGAGAATACGAATAAAATCTCGAACACTGATTTGTGTTCTTTGACGCAAATAAATCTAAAGCTGGCTCGCCAAATGAATTACAAATTGCGATAAAATGACACTTTTTAGCATCCAATCCGAATTAACTACTTCAATACGAGAAGCAAAATCAGCTTCTACATTTTTCTTACTTTCTAAATATGTAGCTTTAATAAAAATATCTTTCTTCTCGCAAAATAGCCAGATTCTTTTAGCAATTGCATGCAACAATTCTGAGCGGCAACCACCATAACAGTTTATATACGAGATTGCAACTTGACTGTCAACTTTTAACAAAATATTACAATTTCCTTCATCGTTTGCAAATATAGTCATTGCTCGCTCAATTGCTAACAGTTCCAACGCATTAATATGTAATAACTCTTCAGATTTTGACCAAGTGCCGTGAGAAACGTCATTGTCACAAAAACAGCCCCACCCAAAAGGTGACGCATCAGTGTGAATCACTTTTTTAAAACTGTCCTCTTTTATGGAAACCTCAGCTTTATGTATTACTGATTGCCACCAGTGAATATCCGAAACTGCTTCTTGAGACAAAGTCATACGATTTTGATAATTATCATTATTTGATTCTAAAGAGAATTGAATATCGGAAGCTAATTTCCGAGTATACAATAATCCATATTGTACTGCAGGACACGCTGAAATTAAATATCCTTGCAATTTAGCTGCCTCTCTTATAATTAGAGATTTAGATAACAAACATTTTTGTGCAAATTCAAAAATTAAAGAACGCTTGTTCGGAGTTAATTGAATGGTCATTTCTAAGGAATTAAAAATAAATCCTAAATATTTAATTACTTTACTTGGAAGTAATTCCGATTTTTGATAATTTACGGTAAACCCCAAACTTTTGAGTAAATTTTGGGTGGCCTGAACATTCTCGCTGCATAATTCAAATGTTTGACCGAATAACAAAAAATCGTCCAAATATCTCACGGACTGATAGCCTAATGTTCTAAGTTTCTCGAAAACTGGTATTTTTTACAACTGTCATGAACAGGAACGTGGAAATACGCATCCTGTAAATCTATTGTGGCCATAAACATGTTTAATCTCATAATATTCAATACGCTTCGGTAATCTTCCATTTTAAAATGTGGACAGTGTAAATAGCTATTCAGTTTCTTAAGATTCAAGATGAATCGTCTTTTTCCATCAGGTTTAGGGACAGTAAAGATTGGAGATACAAATTGATCACTTTCCTCTTCAGATAGAGATATTGCCACCATTTTCATTAGGCGGTCCAATTCATCGATAATAAATAGCTTTTCTTCCGGATTAAATTCTTGAACCTTACAATTAATTTGTGGCTCTGGTAAATTCTTAAAAGGTAGTTTGTAACCCCGAACAATTTCAACAATAACAGGGTCGTCAGTCAAATTCGCCCATTTATCATAATATAATCTTAATCTACCTGATAATTTACTCACATTTAATTCTGCGGGCGGTAATTGTTGTATCTTCCTCGGTTGAATGGTCGTCTGCCTCCCCTCGAGAGGAGAGGCGCCCGGAAGTTTAAATTATGGCTAGTACCAGCATTAGACAACGACCCTCGATTAAATGAACCTCTTGCATAAGTTCCACGAGCACCTCCACGATAGATGGGGGTCAAATTCTTCACAATTTTGGCCGATGTTCGGACAGCAATCAAATTTTTTTCTAAATTATTTCCGAATAAGTTTTCTGTGACCGGAACGGAAGATCCACAAATTCCAGCACTTTCGATTGACAAAAAGGGTTTAATTTGTTGTCGTCGCCTGAGGCTAATTTCTCTAAAAGCCATACCAAATTCTGTTGCGGCTTCCATTGAACAAGAAAGTAAACTTTTCAATAAATCATTGGGAATCTTATCTGAATTTTTTGCTAAAATTTCAGCAAGATGTGACTGGGCTACTAAACCTCTTGAAACAAATTGTTGAACAAATTGTTGTGATGCATCAATAACTTGAGCTTTTTTAGGAAGTTGAGTCCAAATTTCACAATTGACTTTGGGTGCCCTCATTTCTTTAATGTTTTCTGGGATCTTTAATTTGATCTTGTTTTGATCAATGTGTTCTTTTGAAGCTGGCTGAGCAATTAATCGTTTGAATGCTGCTGCTACTTTCAATCCTAAAGGAGGGCCATATTCATCCTCCGACTGATTTGAATTCAATATTTCTTCAACAATTGGATTTTCAATCTCAATATTTTGATCAGCAGATTCATCTATTATGATTTAAATCATAATTTTTTCAATGTTTAGAATATTCCCAATTTTTAAATAATGAAATTCATTTCATTTTGTACTCACCATTTGGCGATTTATCAACAATTGAGGTAAAAAGATCTGTTATTGGATCATCCTCATTACCAACATCCACTACGTGGCAGGTATTATTTTGTCGAGGCTGCGCCTGCGACTGGCCAATCATGTTTTCAAAAAACTCAACGAGCTTAGAAATATTTTCGGAATTTTGATGCACTGTTTGCGACAGTGATCTTAGGCCAATTTTTTCATTTTTTGGTTTCTTTTTCTCTGGAGAATCTTCCTCTCCAATTTTTCTATTTAATTAATCAAACAATATAAATTAATGCAGCGCATTAATAAAATTTTCACTAATCGAAAAACCTAGCGTTTGCGCGACGCGGCGGAGGAAAAATAAACACAAATATCTTACCCGTTTTTGTGAATTTCCTATAATTTCCGAATTTTCTTCTTTACTGGAAGCCATTTTGGATGGAGAGAGCGAAAACGTGAGCTGCCTTCCTCTGCCGCGTATGAACCAACACTGAGGGTTGGTGGTGGCGCGCGTGTGCATGGAAGAAGGAGTTTTTTACTTTGTTCTATGCTTTTTGCTTCAAAATACGCCTTTCCCTGCCGGTGAACTTACATACTACTTGTCAACCATCATCCCTCCTCAGTGACCTCGGAGGGCGATGGTGTGACGTAAAATTAAACGAGTTATGATCACTAAATGCTTATCGAGATGCTTGTCATGATTTTTTTCTGTATGAAGAAATACTTATCAAAGTAAGACTGCTCATCTTATCCTACTTTATTTATGATATCTTAAAATAATATTAGGTCAGTTAAAAGACTATTACAATTATTGGGGTGAATTATTTTAATATCGAATGTAACGAAATTATTATTTTCATGTAAAAGGGAAATAAATCTTGCCATGTATGTATCACAAAATAGTTCAATTTATTTCAAAGTTTCCTTATAAATTCAGGTACTTAATTTGGAAACGAAATTTCCAACATTTATTAAATTACAAAATTGATTAGTTAATTAAAAATTTACTTATTTTAGCAAGTTACTAAGAATGTGCCAACTTAATCGCTTGAGCCCCTGGAAATCCTAACCCTGGGAAGAACGGAGCTCAAAAATGCTCTTTTTTAACAAAGTATTTGTCCACCTCTGCGGTTTATCTTGATTTCCTTGTCAATTATATACGTGATGTTTACTCTTAAAATATATCAGCAACTTTCCCGTATATTTGATCATGGCCATAACCAAATGTAACGTGGTCATTCGCCCGATCGTCTGAAATGACGCAATTTAGACCCCCTGGGGTCGAAGGGACTTCAGAATTTTTTTATGATAGCGAGAAATTCGAGAAATCTTCCATGCTCGAAGCGTTCTCTGGTACGAGATTGCCACCCTGCTGGTAATATTGCACTCGAAGATGATGAATATCGTGCACATGAAGGATATCATGACGCCGATAAATTTCCCGATAAGTATGCTGGATAAGCGCGTCGTTATGTTGAGGCGAGCCGTGATGACGGCATAGTTGCAAAAGACGCTCATCCCCATCATCAAGGTCAACGAGCTGGGGACAATGTTCCGTTTGATGATTGCATTACATTGTTGCTGAAGGAGTGCAATCGCTCGAAGGATTCGGACAACATTGACGGGTTTCCGAGCAGGAGATTTGGTCAGTTTTGAGTGAAAGTGAGGTCTGCAAATTAAATGCAAACTATTAAAACTAGGTATTTTTTTCACCCAAATATGTGATCATCAGAGGGCGGATATGTATTTATGAAAAACCGTTGAAATATATATTTGTATTTAATATTTACGAAAATCGCCAAAATATATACATATTTACAAATAGGTATGCAGAAAATAAAAATTTTCGAAGACAAATACTGGCTGAATAAGTATTCAATACGAATTTTACGAAATTATAAATTTTTACGAAAAAATGCCAAATTTTTTTAAAAATATGTACGAAAAAACCATAAAAATAAGAAGTTTCGCAAAATTTGTACTTTTCTGAATTTCTTGTGGTCCAATTTCTTTGAGCAAATTGTCGTCTCACATCGTTCAAATATTGAAAAAATATCTACAACATGTATGCATTTTCGAAAAAATACGGAAAAGATTCAAGTATTTTTGAAATAATAGTGGAAATATTTAAAACCTAGAAATAAATACGTTCCAATATGTAAAAATATTCCGAAATTTTTGTGATCTATGCGAGTTAGGAAACATACCCACAAAGTTTGACGGTCCGTCGTCATCAAATGGAAAAGTCAAGAATAAATAAATATCCGACGTATGGTTATCATAACATTTTTTTTACCTTATTTCGCCAAGTACGACAATCGTTTGACACAACTGTGGAATGAATAAGAAGGTGCAATTTAGAGCGATGAAACTTCCGAATAAAAAGATTCGCATGTGTGCCAATGTCAGGAAGAAGAGGAACATGTTTGGCCCCAGCCCCCCAGACTTGAGATAATTGATGAACACAGAACTCAGAAATATATTCAAACGTTTGCCCGTAACTGCGAAAATCGGACAAACGAATCCCATCAAAAAATTCATGCTGTAGAGGAACAGCTTCATCCAGATTTCAAATCCATATTTGAAATTTCCATCCCGTAATATTTTTCGATGGCAGTACGTTTCTGGTAAAATATTTATGCAAATTACAATAAGATGCTTCTTGGTTTATTATCAGAGGGCGGATATGTATGTATTTATTTTCAACTTTTTCATTTGATGACGAATGACGGTCAAATTTTTTGCGTGTGTCCTATAACTCTTATAAATCGCAAAACTACAAACTATTTTAGTATTTCTACTTCTACTTTACATATTTCTAGGTTTTCAGAAATATGCATAAATATTTCCTCTATTATTTCAAAAATGCATAATTTTTGTACACGTTTTTTTAAGTACATTCATTTTGTAAAATTTTAACGATGTGAGGCGAATTTTTTTTCCTCAAGGGAAGTGAAGGGACCGCACGAAAAATCCAGAGTATTAAATTCAAAACTACAAATTTTCCGAAAATTCTTATTTTTGTTTTTCGCATACATATTTGTAAATATTTTTGCGTTTTTTCGTAAATATTAAAACTATACTTTAGCGATTTTTCAATGTAAATTTTGCGAAAATTATTTTTTCGTAAATATTTCGTAAGTAAATATTTTTGCGTTTTTTTCAAATATCAAATAAATACTTATTCAACAATTTTTCATAAATAAAAACATATCCGCCCTCTGTTTATTATGCATGGTCACTCACGTGCAAACTTTTTGTGGTATGAAAACGCAGTATTGTAGTGTTCCATGATTTCATCTTTGGTCAATACTATTTCACAGGAAACGGATGAAATCATTGTGGACGCAGAAATCGCAATTATTTGAATGACCGTTCGAATAAATGCGAGAGGATCTCGTTGTCCCAAAGTGGTACGAAGCTGGACAATTAGAAATGTATTGTACAACAAGAAAATCGCCATGTTCAAGTGAAACGGGAGCAAGGATTTTTCGCGACGTAGTACGCATGTTTTCTCGTCGAACAACCATGGCGTAAATTTTAGGAGAGATGAATATTTGAAGACGACCCGTGTCAGGCGTTGGGCCTCTTTCGAAATCATTTTGGGACAGATTGAGAATGCTGTAGTGCATCGGCGATAAAGTGAAAGTAGACGAAATAATGTTGATTTTTATGAACTTAGGAATTGCTCAAAACTGGCAATAAATAGGGACGCAAACCATGTTCAGAGCATTTTTGTCCATGCTAGTTTTAAAGAGTATAACTCTTTAGAAATACAATTTATTGCAGCACTTTGCACGGATGCGACAAATTAATCAAATTTTGGGCGCCGCATCTCGCGAAAACGCGCAACTGCTACCGCAAGGCACAAAATCCCCTGGAAAACCGAGCGTTTGCGGCGCCCAAAATTCGCTGAACTTTTTGCATCCGTACAAGTACTGCAGTAAATTTTATTTCTAAAGAGTTGCTCTTTCAAACTTTCATGGTCCAAAAATTATCTGGGTTGAACATGGTCTGCGTATCCATTGCGAGTATTATGAATAAATAATTGCCAGTTTTACCAAAGCCATAGTTTTTATTTCGCTTTAGCCAGCTAACTAACTTAATATAAGGTCACCAAAAATTAAATATGGCAGCTTATTATTTGAGAATTTTGTAATACATTTATGCAATATTTCATTTAATGTGTCTACGAGACTGAAAATAGGCGAAGGAATAATGTTGATGAACTTGGGAGGAGGAGGAACGAGGAACTGATCAAAACCGATTGCATAAAGGAAATTATGCGATAATATACAAGTATTACAGTACGTTTCTGATAAAATATTGATGCAGATAGACATAAATATATAGTAAAAAGGGACGTTATTATCAGAGAGCGGATATGTATGCATTTATTTTTCATTTGGTGACGACTGATGGCCAAACTTTACGGGTGTGTCCTCTAACTCTTATAAATTTATTTAGCAATAAATAATCGCCAGTCTTGCAAAATCATAGTTTTTATTTGGCTATAACGAGTTAAATTATCGTTAAAATCTATTATTTGAGAATGTTCTAATACATTTATGCATTATACATTTATGCATTATACATTTATGCATTTAATATTTATGCGAAAGTGAACGTAGACGAAAGAATGTTCATGCTTTTAGATGAACCTAAAATAATTGCCAGTTTTGCCAAAGTAATACTAGTTAAATTAATAGTTAAATTATTTAATAGTAAGGTCACCAAATATAAAATGCGGCAACTTACACAAACAGGTGCACACGTATTATCTTTTTCGATCTGCCTGGACAGGCAATTACATTTGCATAACAAGAGCAATTATAGTCGCTTAATGAATAATGATTTCAAAAATTTTAAATATGTAGCAGACCACTTTTAGCATTAGCGAGACTTTATGGAGAAGGCTGAATGTTTAAATTTATGTACTAACCCAAATTCAATATCAGCGATCTACACGTGTACGATAATTTTAGCAATTTTGAAATTAACATTAAGTTTTATTTCATTTTTTTTGTGTCAATATAGAGTTTCATACCCAATTAACAATGGCGTATGTAATGCTAACACTAATTTTTTACATGTGTGTACATAAAATAGTTTTAAATACAAGTTACACCAAAAGTCATAGTAAATATTATTTTTTATTAGTCTACACATACATAATTCAAAAATTTTCCTCTATATGCCTTTTAAATTGATATAAAACTCTGAGACGGAAATGTTCCCAAACTTTTTTTTTTCAAAGTAAAAAGAAAGTCTAACATTAGACGCCATGTCATGTTGTCGTCGTCGTCGTAATTTTTATTTGTGCCGGTGAAGAAGAAGAATATTCCCCCCTTTTTTCACACCCCACTCTCCCTGCAGTCGTACATACATATGTTGGTAGAATTCAATCCCTGCATACAGTGGCCGCGGAAGGATGTGGGGACAGAGGGACAATGTCCCCACGGTTATTCGATGTCCGCATCATCTCCCCATCTTATACAAACCCCTCCCTCCCTTATCCTACAATGACAATGTCCCCACCCTTCCGCGGCCACTGCAGCACATCCCCCTCATTTCTCCACGAGGACGGTGGCCTGATGTTGCTCTGCAGTGGAGTCGTTAAGACGGGGAGTGAGTGTGCGGACGGGCCCATGGGACATGGGAGGAATACAGAAATAAAAATTTATGAGATCGAAAAAGTAAAGGTGAGAATTTGTTGGGATTATTTATGCAAAGTGAAGTGCCTCCCGTACGAATATTTGGAGACACTCGAAATAAGAGACACTTCATATTCACCATTTCCACCATTTCGACGTGAATTGCATAGTAATGCGAGCACCACAGCCGTGGCGTATTGTACGTAGGCTTGTACATACATATTTGCAGAAACGACCGACCGACAACACCGAAAGTACTGGGAACGAATGCCAAATATAGTTTTGCTTGTAGGAAACGCACTACTTTTTTGGGAATATTGTCGAACCGAGGAAGGAATTTGGCTAAAAAAAGTGTTGTTGTATGGAATGCTGTACTGAATTATGTTATATCCGAATACAGAATATAAAATTCTGAAATAAAATAGAATACAAAAATTCTGAAATAATTAAGATTTTATTTCTAAAAATACAAATTTTCAAACCTAATCTAATTAACTCCGGGTAAACTATGGGAGAAAATTTTTTGCAAAAGGTATACATTTGGAAATTTGCATGAATATTTTAACTATTTCGCGCTCCCCCCCAAACGCCCCCTTAAATTTAGAGATCGGTAAAATCAAAGTGAAAGTCATCGTGAGTTACATGTATGTATGCAAATTCAGGGAAATATGTACTCCTTAAAACCCTAACTAATACTCCTTAAAAGCCTAAATTTTCCTCAAAATGTGCTACCTTTCCCCTTAAATATTTAGATATGTATGTATGGGTCGTTTTTTTCAAAATAAACGAGTAAAATATACCACAAGGGAGGAGTTGTAGAGCACTTTGGAATTTGCATACTGCTGCTTTCTCCATCTGTCCTGCTCAAATCTTCCAACTTGTCAAGTTGCTCCGAGTAGATACAGAATTTGGAGGATGTTTTGCCACTTTTGTGAATGGATGAAATTTGATTTTTAGCCCGAGTCAGGGCTTATGTAGTTATATCATGTCTGTCTGTCTATCGGTCTGCGAAACTTGACAGAGCTAAAACGGCTGGACTGGTTAACTTCAAATTTTGCACAGTTTCTTAATCAGGTGAAAGTACGGATCTAGTTCTTAAAATGATCCAAATTGGTGGAGCACGGGGGGTGGGGAAAGTAGGATAAAAGTGTAAAATATAGAAGCGAATTGTGCCCCTGACTCGGGCTTAGGAAAGTCTACACACTTTCGTCTTTTTTAGACGGACACTAACAAGTAATGGGAAGATTCAATTCATACTTTCAAATGTGTGACATCCATATTTAAAACGACAAGTAGATGTTCTTTCTTTATTCGTATTTCAACGTCGATTTGCTGACTAGATACATATTTAGATTGTATCTCTGAAATAAATAAAAAATACAGGCCACGAGATTTACGTCGTTCTGAAGCAATGGCCGCGCAGCCGTGGGGATATCTGGGGACATTACCATTGTAGGATAGTGAAGTGAGGGGTTTATATAACATGGGGATATGATGAAGTCATCGAATAACCATGAGGACATTCTCCCTTTGTCCACACGCTTCCGCGGCCACTGCGCAATTCATAGGCATCAGAATAGATATTTTTAATTAGAAATTTTGAACATTTCCTTCTTTAATATTTAACATCGTAAGCAGTGGCCGCGGAAGCTGGGGGGACATTAACATTTTTTGGACGGAGCGGTTTATATGACATGGACAGATGATGCGGACATCCAATAACCTTGGGGACATCGTCCCTTTATCCCTACACTTCCGCGGACACTGCTTTTGGAGAAACTAAAAATAGTTGGGAAGTTGTGGTGGTGGTCGGGAGGTTAAGTAAGAACGAGCATGTTCTTTGTCTGGCTAGTTAGCTGATTTCCAATTTGCAAAGGCGACTTAGCTAAATCGGTGTGTTTATCCTCCCGTCTTTCTCCTCCAACTCGGCAATATCTTTGAAAACAGGAGGAGGAGGAAAAAAGTAAGTTTAAGGAGAAAGCAAAGGCAACACAGAAGGAGAGCAAACAGCAGCAGTAACAAGTAGTAGCAGAGTCGAGTCCAAATCTCAAAGTGTGTTTACCTTTCAGCCTCAGACGCAACGGTGATTGTTTGCAAGATTTCTCAAGAGACCACATGTAGCGACGCTGCAGGAGGAAAGCAAGGAACGAAGGCGTCCAGACATAACCAGACCAAGAGTGTGCAAATATTTCTGAAACAACCTAAACCAGGCTTGGATACATAGGGTTTCGGGTGATAGTATGTAACCACGGGCAAGAAAGAATGGGGAGAAAGTGGTTTCTTGCGGGTAAATATTTTGACCTGCAAGAAATGCAAGGTGCGAGAAACTATATACGCTCCGCCGCTATAGTTCATAAGGCGCGTCGCTAGATGGCGCACATTTCTTATACTTTGTCCCAGTTTCACCTAGAATTTCTTGTGTTTCTTGATTTGCAGTGCAAGAAATGTAGCAACCCCGCCAGAAAGTGGTTTTTTGCAGCTGGATATTTTGACCTGCAAGAAACGCAAGTCGCAAAAACGACGCCCCGCTGCGCATAGTTCATACCGCGCGTCGCCAGATGGTGCGTATTTCTTGTACTTTCCACTTTTGTGTAGCTTGCTTTGCAGTGTAAGAAATGTAGCAAACCCGCAGGAAACGAAATATTGGTTTGCTACATTTCTTGCACTGCAAAGCAAGAAACGCAAGAAATTCTAGGTCAAGCTGGGAGAAAGTGCAAGAAATGCGCGCCATTTAGCCACGCGCCGTATGAAGTATTTATGATTTCTTGCGCCTTGCATTTCTTGCAGGTCAAAATATTTATGTACCTGCAAGAAATCACTTTCTCTCCGTTATTTCTTGCAAGTGGTTACTTACTTTCACCCGAAACACTGCCCGCAAGAAACGAAACACAGCTTACCTGCCTAAATACATACCTGTGGGAGCAAACATTTCATGTCTTTGGGTTCCTCGTGGCAAATTGCATGGAGAAATCCTATTGATAAGGCAGTTACCAATCGGTAAATAATTTCTACTTGTGCACGCGTTTCATACATACGTAGCTTTCCATTTCTTAGATTTTTCTCCCTCCTTCCAAGACGAGCACATCTGTGGGTCAGCAACTTTCTCTAAAATGGAGAGGAAATTAGGTCATTTCATTTTCCTCTGAAAACCCTGCCTCCCAGGGACCCCGGCTCGCCGGACTATGGGTTTCGCCATTCAACTATAAAATTCAATTTATTTTCGTGTCTGCCTTCAATTGATTCTTTAGAGTGACGTTTGACTCTCCACTTTTCATCCCATGGTAAAAAATGAATGTGGGAGAAAGTAAACAGTGAAAGTGTTGGGGAAGCAGGCGAAAAATAAATATGTTGCACAATGCGTAAAGGTTTCGGCTTAAGTCGCCGTTTTCTGCAGGAGGGAAAATAAGGCGAAGGAATATGTACTTAAAATATAAAAATATCCTTTCATAAAAAATGTGCTGGTGAAATTTCACCGCTATTTTTTCGTTGTTTGAAAAACTTTCGAGGAAAACAAGCTTTAATTTAATCTGGAGGAAGTATTAATGTTAAGAAATTAGTGTTTCGGGTGAAAGGAACCACGTGCAAGCAATAATGGGAAGAAAGTGGATTCTTGCAGGTAAATATTTTGACCTGCACGAAATGCGAGGCGCAAAAAAATACGCCCGAAGATCTACTTCATACGGCGCGTGGCTAGATGGCACTTATTTCTTGCACTTTCTCCCAATTTCTTGAGAAGCTTACATTGCAGGGAAGAAAGTGGGTGTTTGCAGGTATTTTGACCTGCAAGAAATCCAAGGCGCGAGAAACTACGTCCCGCTAAATATGAAATACGTACTGTATTTCATACGGCGCTTGGCTAGATGGCGCTCCTTTCTTGCACCTTGCATTTATAATAATCATATTTATTATACTGATCTTATCATAATGTGTGATTCAAAAAACAACTCATGTTACAAATTAGAGAAGGAGACTCTACCAACATTTGTCTAAATTTAAGTAAGGTAAGCATCATACATGGTTTCAACAGTTTAGAATTTCTTGCTTTGCAGTGATAGAAATTTAGCAAACCTTCAAGAAACGAAACACTGAATAGAATATTGATTTTTGAAATTCACGTGTTCCAAACGTCTCAATTTCTACATAAATACTTCAACCTTTCACAATTCAGCCGTACGGCAAAATCCGGATTACACAATTTGCTCTGAGGAAAGTAACTAGTTTCCTACATCTTTACGATATATATGTACTTAATTAGTTAAATGAGACAACTTATACTGCAACCGTATATCTTGAGAAAATTGCAAATGTCACGACCTCAGTGAACCTCATGACAGACTCTTATTTTGCACTCCGCGACGCCTCAGCTTATTCTGCTTGAGGGAAAGTGCGCCTCTATTTTGCATACACGGCCAGAAGGAATTGAAGTAAAAGTGAGGAAGTGAAAGTAGTGGTGAAAGGAAGCAATTCAATGCAAATCCGAGGAAGGAAACGACGAGCTTCGACATCAACAATTGGACAATGAAACGCATATCGTGCCACGCTTTCCGCTTTACTTAACTTTCTTTCCTCTTTTGCACTTGCTTGCGGAAAATCTAAATTTATTCCACTTTGCATTCCTCCTCCTTTCATTGTATGTAGTTGTAACGGCCATTGTGAGAAAATTGAGAGGAGATGTGGATCCAGTGGCTGCGGAAGGGGGTTGGGGACAGAGGGGCAATGTCCCCACGGTTATTCGATGTCCGCATCATCTGCTCATCTTATATAAACCCCTCCCTCCCCTATCCTACAATTTTAATGTCCCCAGATGCCCCCGCAGCTTCCGCGGCCACTGGGTGGGTGGGATGTGATGCAAAAAGTCGTCTTCGTCGCCGGCATATTTCTCGCTTTGCACGAGAAGAATGAACATTTCAGTATTCTACTTTCTCCGTTTGTGCGTAGTAGCAGAGAAGTTGAGATTTTGTACCCTAAATTATTAAAAAGTGGAGTATAACGAAAGAAACGTGGGAAATGTTGTATTGATGGTATGAAGTTTGCGACGACGTCGAGATAGAATTTGTTCTTGTTGCTAGTATTTCGGGTGAAAGTAAGTAAGTAACCAATTGCAAGAAATAACGGGAAGAAAGTGTTTTTTACAGGGAAATATTTGCAGGATGTGCAAGAAATGCACGGAGCGAGCAACGATGTCCCTTTGCTATTCTTCATACGGCGCGTGGCTAGACGGCGCATATTTCTTGCACTTTCTCCCAGTTTCTTGCACCTCGCATTTCCTGCATTTCTTGCTTTACAATGTAAGAAATGTAGCAAACCCGCAAGAAAGAAACGAAAAACTGCCCGTTGCACAAGACCATGTGCAAAAAGTGTACGAAAATTTAATATCACGTGAACAAGGTCTCACACATGTTAATGCGGTATTATTATGCCTCCTCGCTTTTATCACCTAACTTTTTTGCAATTTTTTCAGAGACTTGAATTCTCCCTAGCTTATTAGATGAGAACAAAAAATTGTGAATCTTCACGTAATAAATCTCTTTATTTTTACCCTTAGATTTGGAATTTTAAATCAAAAGGGTATAAATCATCGTAATAAATTCCTAAATATGATTTATTGGCAAATTTTTTCATTAACCTCAAATGTTCTTAACTTATATTATATGTAAGCAGATCTCACAATCAGTGCAGAAAATTAGCTTTATTAGTACAGTACATACATTAATCAGTTCAAAGTTCACATTTATCTATGAGAATCGTATTTCTGTGATTGACAAATTAAATTTTTACACTAAATTTTCACGCAAACGTTAAATTTATCGTTATTAGCGTGAATAATTTAATTGGTTTAATTACTAATCGTTGCGCAATTCCAAATCAAACACGCGCAATGTACAGGAACTCTTAAATAACAATTTCCAAACCCTAACTACTTATTGTACCTTCATGGGTCCGAAGTGGCCTTTACAAGGATTGAATAGAATTCTTATCTTGTCTTATCGTTATATATTAGCGTGAATAAGAAACTTATCGTTCATGTGAAAATTTAATCTAAAAAAACCATTAACTCGCAATCACCCTAATAATATATTATCACGATAAACAATAAACATTGAAATTGTCCTAATAAAATCATTACTCACTAATAAAAACTGGAATCTCTCAAGATGCGTATGTAGGTATTGCATAATCTAATCTTTTGTATTTCAAAACTCTTACATAAAAAGTAAAAAAAAGTCGGAAAAAATCAAATTCTATAATCAAATAAATCCGATTTTTTTTCAAAAACCAATCATCTCAACCTCCCCGGTTCGATATTAGCAATTTATGCATGGCGTCCTCTTGATTTGACTAAAATCTAAATTAAATCGTTCCACGAGTTAGAGAATTACGCAAGTTAAGTGGAATTTCGTGGTAAGCTGGGTTTAGAAATGAAATCTAAATGCGAAACTCAATTTGCTTCCTCGCTCTCTCTCCATCTCTCTGCATCTGAATTCTCCGACTCTTTCAGACGCAGACTTTTTTCGCTCCGATTTATTAAATTGAATTGTGAATAGCTTTCTGCACACAATCTAAAATTGCGTATGGAATACAAGGAATCTTTTGAAGTTGGCGGATTGCTCGCCTTTTCAGTTTTTCACTTCCGCCCACACACACAGAAGGAAGGAAGGAAACAGTGACCGCGGGAGGGTGGGGACAGGGGTAATGTCCCCAAGGTTATTCGATGTCCCCATCATCTCCGCATGTTATATAAACCACTCCCTCCCGTATGCTACAATGTTAATGTCCCCATAGGGTCCGCGGCAACTGCATGAACATGTTGCATAGTGATTATATTGCAAAACTAACAGTGGCCGCGGAAGGGTAGGGACAGAGGGACAATGTCCCCACGGTTATTAGACGTTACCAACATCTTCCCATCAAACTCCGCCTTCCCCTATTCTAGAATGCCAATGTCTCAAAATGTCCCCACGGTTTCCGCGGGCACTGTATGTACATGTTCTATGGTGATGATAATGTCAAAAGAGCAGTGGCCGCGGAACCGTGAGGACAGAGGGGCAAGGTCCCCACAGATATTTTTTGTCCCTATCGTCTGCCAATGTTATTTAAATCCCGACGTCCACTGTGCTAATGTCCCCACGGCTTCCGCGGCCACTGGACGTAAGGTCTCCCGAATTTCTTAATTGTTTTGCAGCGAAGGACAGCTTTTGTTTGTATGGAAGAGGAAACAAATCTTCAAATATCGAATATTTCCAGGAATTGATATCAAATAATGGGGAATTTTCCCCTTCTGCTTTCCTACCCGGGAGATATTTAGTTAAGGAATAGAGTTCTTTCCAAAACCGGAAACTTCTGTCGTATTTACGTACGTATTCCGCCCACTTTGAGAAGAAAGCAAGCCTTTTTTTTCCTTTCTTTTCTTTTCTCCTTGTAGGAAAACAATTCATGGAATAATATTCTTGAAAACGTATGCTCCAGGGGGAACAAATAAGGAAATGTGCATATGTAAGTTGCTCTTCTACTACTGACAAGAGAGGTTTCTCAGCGGATGCTCTCAGATTTTGAGAAAATCTACATTGTGTTAATCGGTCGCAAATTTAATTTGTATGAAATTTGCAAAAGACATGATCCCCCAATGGGCACGTTTGGCAGAGATATTTGCATCCGAAGAGGAGAAAATGAGCAATAAATTTGGAAAGTGTAAAATTTGTCCGCTTTAAGGCACGTTTTCTCCTCTTCGGATGCAAATATCTCTGCCAAACGTGCCCATTGGGAGATCGTGTCCTTTGCAAATTTCATACTAATCAAATTCGTTATGGATTGACACTAATTTGCCCAAAATCGGAGAGCATCCGCTGAGAAATCTGCATTGTAAGACTTTATTGTTGCAGTGATTGTTGTACCATATTATTCTTACAAATAGGTTTTCTTAGCAAGAAATTCAAGTTCATTTGACGTTTTCTTATAAAATAACACACCCGAAGGTTTCGAGCTGCAGATGCTTTTCTGATTTCGTAATCAAAACAGCTCAACATATCCAATCCAATCCTAAAGAAGAAATGCAAACATCATCCCTTCACAAACCTCAACAAGCGCAAATGGACCAAAGAGCAAGAAGTTATATTTTTCTGTGTTACATACTTTGCAATATTCGGAGCAGAATGGAGGCGTATTTTGACGAGGAGAGGACAGTGGCCGCGGAAGGGTGTGGACAATATCCCCACGGGTATTCGATGTCCCCATCATCTCCCATCTTATACAAACCGGTCCCTCCCCTATTCTACAATGTTAATATCCCCACAGCTTCCGCGGCCACTAGGGGAGCGTATAACATAATGTGATGGGGTTGAAGGAAGCAGTAAATTGAAGCTTTTCCTCCTCTCCATCAGTTTGCTTTGGTTAACTATTGTACAAATGAATCCAAGCGGATGAAAGTATGTAAGCAAGGAAAAAGTGAGAAGGGGAAAGCATCGGCATCTTCTCATCCGTCCGTCCAAAATAGGGAACGTCCATTTGTTACGTCGTAAAAAGAATGCCGATATCTAGACCACCCATTCATCCCGTCCTTTGCCTACTCATGGTAACTTTAACCTCTTAAAGGCAAAGATCACATATTTCTGCAGTATTTTATTTTTCGTTGAGGACGAAATACTCAAATGTGTGTACTGCATAAATCACCCTGAAACCAAAATTTCTATAAAAAAAATAGTATTTCCTCGGTGTTTTATGGAAACCTCGATGGTAAAAAGTTTTTTTTAAAATATTGGTTGAATAAAATGTTTCGTCTTTTATAGGAAATCATACAAATTTTAATTGGTTGCTAACTATCAGGTGTAATTATGAAATGGGAATCGTACCCAGGAGAAATTTTATTAAAAAATCAAAGTCTTTGGCTGGCTGCTGGAGAGTGAACATCATTAGCTCTCATTCATTCGTACACATGCGAATGCCAACCTCTGAGAAAACTGCGAAGAGAAAGTGCTACAGAATTATGTAACATAAAATCCTCAGAAGAATATTTCTTATACCTTAAAGATTTAACAGCACCTAAATTACACGCTATATGCTCTTTAGTTGAGAAAATTTATAGTTTAAAATCCAGCCAATAGATTGTAAAAATATGTATACTAAATTTAAATAATGATTGTAAAGGCCCTGGCCATACACAATCTCGCAATAAATCATTTACTTACTTATTAAAAAATCAATAGTAAAAAGAGCAAAGATTGGCGGCCCAAGATCACCCACCCACTTTTTTGGTGACGAAATTTATGGACGTTCCCTTAAACCAAATCTGTGCATAGTACAGCCTGCCATCAACAATGCGGAAAGCATCAGGATCCCGGAGTACATTTATCTATTTGTTTTCATTCCAGATAAATAGATTTCGTGGGTGTAATGCATGCATAGATTTCACGATATGCAAATCATTTCAAATAAGTTTTTGAATTAAACTAGTTTTTGTCTTGATTTGAGCTTAATCAATTTTTGAAAATATGGTCGGCACGAAATACATGAGGAATCCCTACTCGAAGTAAAAATGAGTAAGCAATTCCATATTTTAAGGAAAACATGAAGGAATGTGACAGATAACGGCGAGCGAGCGGGGGATGAGTAGATGGAGAAAATTCAGAAATGCATTTTGTACTCGCATTCTGCATGATTCCTATGAGAAAACTATCTCACTTAAGAAATAACAATATGAGACAAATTTCTAGCTACAAGTTTCCAAACGTGAGTTCGAAACCCTTTTTTATATTTACGAGAGATTACTACTTAATAGAAATGGAAGGTTTAAAAATATATTTTAGTATGTTTAATCAGTGTTTCGTTTCTTTCGGATTTGTTGCATTTCTTGCACTGAAAAGCAAGAAATGCAAGAAATGCGAGGTGCAAGAAACTGAAAGAAAGGGTAAGAAATATGTGCCATTTAGACACGCGCTGTATGAAGTATTTACAGCGGCGCGTAATTTCTCGCGCTCTCGCGCAAAATACCTGCAAGAAACCAGTTTATTGCGGTTTGCTACATTTCTTGCACTACAAACCAAGAAATGCAAAGTGCAAGAAACTTCATTGAACTGCAAAAAAACTGCAAAAACCTGCAAGAAAAGTTTCCTGCATCTCGAACTTCTTGCAGGTCAAAATATCTGCAAGAAACCATTTTCTCACCATTATTTCTTGCAAGTGGTTACTTTCACCAGAATAATTGTGTGGGACATCCATGCATTATAATTTGATCCCTCCAATTGATATTATAGACGTGAAGGCTACTTTTCTAAGGTAGGCAGAATGGTTGCACATATAATTAAAATCGGAATAAATTCCTCTTCAGAGATTGCACATTCCTGCCATTACAAATTTTTAGAGAAAGGTCATTCCTTCCCCATTTTTGTTGAGATTATGCCTAAACTTTTCTTCCCTGCACAACCACCTAAATCCATTTCTGCCCTGAGACCAGATGCAACATTACGTAACGTAATAATACAGCACTAATGGAATCCAATGTCAGTGTCGCAGCTGAGAAAAATATAGCCATCGCTCCAGTAATTTAATACCGCCGAGTACAAAAGCTCCATCCCGAAACGACCCCTCTGAGATAGATTTAAAGAAATTTTATTTCCATGTCGCGGTTTTTCATTGTCAATTTTAAGCTGCCACCCGAGTACGGGCGGCGACCAGCAACCCAGGCGCTTTCTCCACATGGTGAAAGTATACCATTCAAAAATTTGACATAGATCATAATGATTTGTTCCTCCACTACTCGGTACATTTTGCTTTCACAATCTCACCCTGCCCCAACCCAACTTTCTCCTGCAGTCATCAGTGAAAGTAATCACCGCAACGTTCCTCAGAGACTACTGCACGTTGAGCCCAGCCAATTTCTACACATTCATTTCGTTACGGAACACGTAGAGTTGCACTGGATGGAAGAAAATCCTGTTACTTTGCTTTCTCCGTGAGTCGCCAGTACGTAAAAATTTGAAGGGATAAGCAAGCGGACTTGGAGGAAGTAGGGTTTCGGGTGAAAGTAACAATGGGGAAGAGATAACGGGGAGAAAGTGGGGGTTTGAAGGGAGTTGGACCCCTGCGAGAAATGCAAGGCGCGAGAAACTACGACCCGTCGCTGTACTTAATTCGGCGCGTGGCTAGGTGGCGCACATTTCTTGCACTTTCTCGCAGTTTCTTGCACTTTCTCGCAGTTTCTTGCACTTTCTCGCAGTTTCTTGCACCCCGCATTTCTTTGGTTACTTGGTTTGCAGTGGAAAAGATGTAGCAAACCCACAAGAAGCGAAAAACTGGGTGAAAGTAGTCACCGTCGAACCCTGTATTTCAGGTGCACATAACGACTTGTAAAAAATAACGGGAAGAAAGTGGTTTTTTGCAGCTATTTTGGCCTGCAAAAAATGCAAGGCGCAAGAAACTACACCCCGCCGCTATATTTCATACTACACTCGGCTAGATGGCACATATTTCTCCCACTTTCTCCCGTTTCTTGCACCTCACACTTCTTGCCTTTCTTCATTTGCCCTGCAAGAAATCTAGCTAAACCCGCCAGACCCGGAACACTGTACGGAAGAAACGTGTATGATTTTGTACGAACAATTTTTCTAGCTGCAAACTTGTCCCAGACTCGAATCCCGTTTTGTTATTGCATTTGCCTCGAGGAAAGTTGGAATTTTTCGCTTTCTCCTCAATGTAGACGTTATGTTTGGGTTATTTCTCGGCTGAGAAAGGTCTTAATAGTTACCGGGGCTGGTAGTAGTCGTCGTAGTGAAGTCTTGTTTTGCCATGGAGGAAGGGGTGCTGCCGGATAATGGGGAAGGAAGAGGCGAGACAGCAGAAAATTAGGTTACTTGCTCCTTTTGAATTATTTATGAGATTGAGAGAGTCTGAGGAAACAACGAGTAGTTAACTTCATTTTGCCACTACGACTCCCGCCATCCCTCCCGCAACGCCCGTTTATTCACTGCAAACCCACAAAGTAGTAGAAAACCGTTAAATTTTGCAGTGCAGAAACTAACTTAGGCACTGCTTACTTTCTCCATTGGCGGCGGAAGGAGGGAGACAGTGGGACATTGTGTCTGAAGAAATTGAGCAAAATCGTATGTTAAGGGTGCATTGGATTCGGGTCTTGAATTTGAATTTTTATGTCTCAACTTTCCTTTCTTGAATGTATTCAAATGACGATTTTGAAACGTGTTCATTTATGTGCGGTTTTTTAAAAATTGCAATTCTAAAAATCGATAATTTTTAGGTTTGTAAAGTTAAGAGGTAAAGAATTTTGATTTTTTTTCTTCCATAAGAAAATTTTTTTCTTATGGATTAATATTATTTTTTGTCTATTTTATTTCTATTTTCTGATAGAATAGAAACATTACAATTTTAACCTTTTAAGTTTGCAAACCTAAAAATGTTCGGTTTTTAGATGCATTAAATCTTAATTTTTAAAAACCGGATGGAAATGGAAACATTTCAAAATAGCCATTTGAATACATGTAAGAAGGGAGGGAAAGTTGAGACACAAAATTTAAATTCTAAACCCATGCAATGGACCCTTAATAAGGTCCTCCTTCCCCATTCCCACAATGCCAAATAATGTCCCCATATGTCCCCCTAACCCAACTTCCGCCGCCAAAATACCTACGTACATAAGCACATGGCCCTAAGCCGTATGATTATATGGAAAAGGCCGTGATTTCGCCGGGTTCTTAACTTGAGCGAGTGAAATAGTGGGTTCGGAGTGTAAAGGCCATTTCGAAATATTAGGAACAGTGTTAGTGTCAAGGAATTAGAGAGAAGAAGAGCTTTCACAAGTGTCACAGGAAACACTTTGGCTAACTTGGGCAAGTCAGAGAGAAAGTGAGAGAGAGGCGAAGAATATGGGGAGTTGGTAAGGACCGAGGTTTAATAGCGTCATTTGTCCAGCCTTAAGGTTTTTGAGGACATATGGCGTCGTGGAGATGGAGCTAATGGGAATCTCGAATCCTGAATTAAGGCTCACTTTCAAATCATGCTTGTTGAATTGAATTAGCCGAATATGTAGATAGAAATGTGCTCCTGGTCGTGCTTCTGTTTCATTCCTGTTGATAATGGGTATGCAAAATAGATTAGCTACATTTCTTGCACTGCAAAGCAAGAAATGCAGGAAATGCGAGGTGCAAGAAACTGGGAGAAAGTGCAAGAAATTTGCACCATCCAGCCCATACCTGTTCACTTTCATTCATTTGGCTGATAGTGAACGATAGTGAATAAAAATGAATTTCCTGTCATTTTAATGAACATTATTGAAGGATTCCGTCATCTCAGATGAATGACTGTGAATGAAATGATTTCTCACTCCTTAATTCTTAATACATGGGGCGAAGTAAGAAACGAAGTCCGATGAAATGAAATGAATTTGAATGAAAATCTTCAGTAAGAAATCCGGACGAAAATCCTTTTGAATGAAAATTCTGTTTTTGAACAGGTATGATCCAGCCACGTGCCTTAGATTTCTTGCAGGTCAAAATATTTAGCTGCAAGAAACCACTTTCTTTTACCCGCTATTTCTTGCAAGTCTTTCACCCGAAACACTAGATGCAAATCGTTCTCCTGGTTGTAGGTCAGCAGAGTATGGAATGTAGGTTCAGTCACGAGATCATTAGAAATCTCTGTCTCCAAGGACTCTGTAACTTTTCCATTAATTTGCAAGTTATAGAAATCTTGAAAGTTATGATAATTTGAATCCCACAATGTCCAGAAGTCGTTATATTTCATTAATGAGATATATCCATCATTCATAGATGTTTCGTAACGCAGCTTGCTGCTCGAGTAGAAATAATTGTGTCGAATTCTGCAGTAATATTGTGTTCTGCAAATTTTTGTTGCAAAATTCTTCAGAAAATTTCGATTGATTTTACATATCTGCAGAACAGGAAATGAATATGTGCTTAATTCTACATGGTTTTCTGCACAAAATAGTCTTATTGCCGAAAATTTCGGCAAAATTTCGGCAAGTACAAATCTTTCCTCGAGGGGAACAGCTCAATATGCATTTTGCTAATTTCTTTGCAAAATCCTGGCAAAAATTTTAATCAAATCTGCAGAATCATAAATATGTGCATAATTTTGCATTGTTTTCTGCACAAATTATTTAGCTCTGCATATTGCGGAAAATTTTGCCAAATTTCTGCAAAAACCGGTTCAAATTTTTACTCGGGGGAACACTCCTTAAGATTTCTTCCTCTCAAAATACAATGCACGCAACCATAATCCAACCACAAATTTATATAGCAATGATTTACAAATATTCCCCCTTGTTTTGTGCCCCATACGTTGTTACTTAACTTAACATGTCCGAACACAATTCTTTCTTTTCTTGAAGGATGCTCAATAAAAAGACTTTTTTTTTCTCATTTCCATTGCATTCAAATCTAACCAACCTTGCATCCTGCGTCTCGTTTTCTCCATTGAATCTTTTCTGAGAATAAGTTTCCGCATGCTTTATCCCAACGAGGGAGTAGGCAAGGCTATTTATGGGAAGAGAAAATTTCTAAAAAGTAGAAAGCAGAATGGGGGAGAGGAAGAAAGCTTTTTCTCTCTTCTACTTTTCCCATCCGACGAACACAATATCCGAATTTCGACTGCTTTCCTTTCCTTTTTTTCAAGGACAAAAAGTGCATGCATATTTCCGCTTCCGATATATTTTTATGGATTAATATAGGCTCTTAAAAATTTTGAAGTGCGTACACATATTTTGCAAGGATATAGATTTCAGGGGTTTTTGAAGGACAAACACTGCATGAATATTTCCGGTTGAGATGCTATATTATATTTTTGGGTTAATACAGGCTCTTAAAAATTCTGAGTATACATATTTTGATTTCCAGATAACACATACAGATTTACACGTTTTTTTAACAAAAAGGTACATGCATACAAATTTTCACATTCCGATATATTTCCATAGATTAGTACTGGATCTTAAAAGTTTTGAGTGCACAAATTTTTACAGATTTTTTAGAACATAAAGTGCATGCATATTTCCGCTTTCGATATTTTATTATATTTTTAAAAATTAATACTGCCCCTTAACAATTTTGAGCTATATATTTTACAACTATACAAATTTCCAGGGTCTTTTCATAACAAAAATTGTATTCATATTTGCGTTTCCGATATATTTTTAAAGATTTATACTGCCTCTTAAAAATTTTGAGGCACATACATTTTTTTACAAGTACACAAATTTCTACGGGTTTTTCAGAACAAAATGTGCATACATATTCCCGATGTCGATGTTATATTATATTTTCAAGATTAATACTGCCTCTTCAAAATTTTGAGGTACATACATTTTTTTTACAAGTACACAAATTTCCTGGGTAGAATTAACCATTGAGGGGACATGAGCACGTGGTGAAGTGGGAGGGAATTGTGCATGTCATGTCCTGTTGGTTTTGGTTGAGATTTTTTCAAAAGGACAGGACACGCGAGCTTTGGTTAGGTTCCCTTGATCTGTGAGTATGATCAATTCGAACCAAATCGAAGTTGAGTCTATTTATGTATGAAAGGAGGGAAAAGTGAAGGAAATATATTCACATTGCGTATTCAAGGAAGTGAACTTGACAGTGGAGACTTTGACATGTGGATGTGATTCAGTTCGGCATCACATCAAACTGCCAGTCACTCAGACGTGTGTGTGTGTGTGCAGTTTCTCCAGAAACTTTGCCCTTTCAGCCTTTCAGCTTAGGCTGGCTTATGCAAGTTCGATTTTCAATATTTCTCCCGAACTAAAGCACCCTTTCAAATTTTAAATTCTGCTGCACTTGAAATATTTTCCCGGGAAACAAGTCAAGTAGGAAAAGAATGGTGCTTCAGGGAACCAATCGTACGTATAGGCACATATTTATACATATATTACGCAGATGTGTGTAGGTTATGATGTTGGTGAAAGCATGCATTTGAAAGAAACAATGGAGGTCTCCCAGCTAATACTTTCTGATTTTGACCAAATTAAGTGAAGGATGGTGCCAGTGTTTCGGGTGCAAGTAACCACCTGCAAGAAATAACAGCAAAAAATTGGTTTCTGGCAGCTATTTTTACCCGCAAGAAATGCAAAGTGTAAGAAACTCCTTCCCGCCGCCATAGTTCTGAAGGCGCGTCGCTAGATGGCGCTGTGTTTCTTGCATTTCTTGCACCTTGCATTTCTTGCATTTCTTGCTTTGCAGTGCAAAAATTGAGAAAAACCCGCAAGAAACGAAACACTGGATGGTGCTTCAGAAACTAATCCTACGTATGTAGCTACATATTTATGGATGCACAGATTATGCATATGTATGTATGTACGTTGGTGAAGCTCTGAATGCTTGTGAAAGCATGGATTCATAACATAGTGTAGGTCTCCCAGCGAATGCTCTCCGATTTTTGGCAAATTAGTCTCAATTCTAATAACAAATTTGATTAAGATGTCATTTTTAAACGACACGATCTCTCAATGCGAATGTTTGGTAAAGATATTTGGATTCAACGAAGAGAAAGCGTACAGTAAATTTGTAAAATGTAAAATTTGTCAACTTTAAAGCGTGTTTTCTACTCTTCGGATGCAAATATCTTCGCCAAACGTGCCCATTGGGAGATCGTTTCTTTTGCAAATTTCACACTAATTAAAATTGTGATCGATTGACACTAGTTTGCCCAAAATCGGAGAGCATACGCTGGGAGACCTCCATTGTTACGTAAGTTTAAATGAGGCATACTAAATTAGAGAAATGTTCAAGTCTAACTTGAATCCCTGAAATATTCAAGGGTTGTTTGTGGGGGAAACATTGAAAATTCAAGAGTACTCAAACACAAGAACCCAATTTACCTGAGTTCATTATTCCAGGGGAGAAAGTAGACATAATTTTCATTCAACATTTGTACTATTCTAGTCGTAGTGGTGGTTGTCTAATAATCAGAGGTGGGGAAAATAGTTTTGTGAAAATACAGAATTTTGAGCTCTGCTTATTCCAGGGTTTGGATTTCCAGGGGTGTTACACCCACAAAAAGACGAGCATATAAAAATACAGCAGTCCTTCAAAAATACAAGATTTCTGAATAAATTACATTCTTATCGCTGTAAAAATACTTTATTTTTAAAAAATCGTGAAAAGAATGCATTTTGACAGCGATAAAAAGTTAATTACTTCACAAAACCTGTATTTTCGCGTGACTGCTTTCCCCTCCATGAAAATTCTCGTCTTTTCGTGGGTGTAACAGCCCTGGAAATTCAAACCCTGGGAAAAATGGGGCTCAAAATACTGCGTTTTTACTGCAAAATACTGCGTTTTTACTGCAAAATCCTGCATTTTTACTGCAATATACTGAATTTTTATATTTTGCCCAACTCTGCAAATAATGCAGTTGGTAATAATACTGTCTTGAACTCCTCCACTCCACTCCACTCGACCATTCACATTGGCTGACACTGGGATTCTGATTGTGATTGTGGTTTGAGGAATAAATCTATAATGCAACTTTCACCACCACGCGGAACGAGCAAACTTAACCGCAGCATGCACTTAATTACGTTGCTCATTTGGACAGCTCCCACCCACCCAGCCAAACATATCTACTACGCGTTTCGGATCAACCGCACTGAACCAACCAACTCGGCTCCTCGTGTGTCATCAGCAGAAGAGACAGAGAAAATTGGAATGTATGTACGTATGTAGTCCGCAGATAAGCAATCATCACCATGTGTCGGTTACATATTCTGTGCACCCCTTTATAATTTCAGACAGGATAAATACTTATGGGTGCAGATGCAGAATTTGTTGACCAACCTCTGCCCAAAATCGGCACGTTTCCCATTCTAAAGGGAAATTTTGTTTTGTGATTGGCTGTAATTGCGAGTGGCGTATGAAATTGATACTGAAGTTGTGACTATGATTATGATTATTCTGACAATGCAATATTTTTTCCAGATACAGCGAAATTGTAGAGCGAGTTATACTAAAAAAATCAAGCCAAAAATTAGGAGTCACGTGACGCTCATCTTTCCGGTGAATAGCCCCTTTAAAGAAAAATATTGGGGGGACAAAGTTGTTCACGCGCGGGCCTTGGTTTTCGCCCCGTGGAGGAAAAAGCGAGAGAAAATTAACTTGAAAATTGAACTGTACTGCAAATATTTTTCTTCAATGGGGGAATACAATGGAAAGATAAGTGTCATGAGATTCCTAATTTTTTGGTTGATTTTTTAAAATAACTCGTTACACAATCACGGTGTAGCTTGAAAAAAGGTGACCATTGTGAGACATTTTGTTCCTTGAGTGGCAAATTTGCGTATGAAATTGATACCGAAGTTATCCTGAGAAGGTCGCATTATTCTGAGTGAATATTATAGAGAAAAATTTGAAAGTAAAGGTCTAACCGAAAATTTGAACGACGTGGTTTAGCATTAAAAGGCTGAGCAGATAAGATCATCACGTGGTTAGAAATGAATAGAAAAGTATGTTCGTATGGTTTACATGGCTGCAGTTGAAATTCAACCCTACCACAGCCCTTGTCTGAATAGAGGATAAGCTGCTTTTGCCTACACAGAATGGAATTAAATATGGAACTCCAGCCCAGATTTACTTTCACTCGGAGGAGGAACCACCACACCACAAACACCCAAAATTCCTGTAAATCCAACATCCGATTTAATTAGAGATAATGAACAACTGGACCGGGCCCATTCTGCTCATCGCTAAATTGAAATGGTCGTTTTCTATTTTCTCCCTTTTGTGTTTTTTAGACTCGTTCGTGACCACGATTCCATTTGGACAAAAGGAAATCGTGAAAGTTTTCAGAAACAGATTTTAAACTCGTTAAATATTTTGCTATTTTGCATTTTATGCTGGATTTCTATGCATTCTCCTAGAGAGCAGAGCATACGTATATTTTGCTGATGCTCTGTTTTACATAATGAATTTATAAATGAGTTCGTAAAGAATATTCGTACGCATATGTGCACAGAAATGTGCAGTGTTTCGGGTGAAAGTAATTATTTGCACTTGAAATCGCCGTAATAATAACTGTTGTTTGCAGGGATTTTGACCTGCAAGAAATGCAAGGACGGCACATGTTTCTTGCACCATCTCACAGTTACTAGCACTTTCTTGCCGTTTTTAGCATTTTTTCGGGGTTTCTTACACTTTCTCCCAGTTTCTTGCACCTCGTATTTCTTGCGTTTTTTTGCTTCGCAGTGCAAGAACTGTAGCAAATCTAAACGAAACACTTGGTAAAAGTAGTCACTGCTGACCACGTTTTTCGGATGAAAGTAACCACGTGCAAAAAATTATCGGAAAAAGTGATTTTTTCGGCTATTTTGACCTGCAAGAAATGCAAAGTGCTAGAAACTACACCCCGCCCCTGTACTTCATACGGTGCGTGGCTAGATGGCGCACATTTCTCCCACTTTCTTGCACCTCCTATTTCTCGCATTTCTTTCTTCCCAGTGCAAGAAATGTGGCAAACCTGTAAGACCCGAAACACTGCAAACGTGCCACTATGCAGTGTATTTATGTGTACTTCATGTACACTTTAAATCCTGATTGTCAGAATATTGTGTTCAAAATTCAACCAAGCTTAAACTGGATTACAGAATTACTTTTGAAATGAGGATAAAGATATTTAGGAATTAGTCAAGTTGAGTGAGTGGCTTAATCCTTTTAACTAGATTGCTTTTGGCAGCAATTCCATCGTAGGCGGATTGGACTTGTCAGAGAATTTGGAAATAATTTTCCAAACTTTTCTCCTCGTCAGCATATGTATGTACATTACAATGAACATAAAGATGCGTTCTATTGCGGCACAAAGTACTAGATGTGCTAGATGCGCAGGCAGTGTTTCGGGTGAAAGTAGATAACCATTTGCACTAAATAACGGGGAGAAAGTGGTTTCTTGCAGGTAAATATTTTGACCTGCAAGAAATTCATGAACTACGATCCGCCGCTATAAATACTTCATACGGCGCATGGCTTGACGGCGCCTATTTCGTGCACTTTCTCCCAGTTCCTTGCACCTCGCATTTCTTTCGCGGCTTGTTTTGCAGTGCAAAAAATTGTGACAAACCTGCAAGAAACGAAACACTGGGTGCACGTAACCACTTACAAGAAATAACTGCATGAAAATGGTTTTTTGAGCTTATTTTGGCCTGCAAGAAATGCAAGGCGCAAGAAACTACGCCCCGCCGCTATACTTCATACGGCGTGGCTCAATGATGCATATTTCTGGCACTTTTTCCCAGTTTTTTGCACTTTCTCCCAGTTTTTTGCGCCTCGAATTTCTTGCTATTGTTACTTTCCTCTGCAAGAAATGTAAATGTAGCAAACCCACAAGGAACGAAAAATTGTGCACAAATACGAAACACAAGAGCACGACCTAAGTGTTGGTCATAAATAGTGGTTAGCTATCGTATCCCCCCTGCTAATGGTAAGAAGGCCAGATTTTCTTTGCATAAAGGAACACGATTTACAGAACTCGAAGAAGGCATGTGTAACCAAACCACCTTTTGATGCTCTACCCCAGACTAAATTGAATTTAACGACTCCGGTTAATTTAACGACCTGACTTGTTACGTCTGCTTCTCCATCCGCTTTCTCCTCCATGCTCACGAGGAGATAAATGTTTTTTTATGGATCAGCAGTTAAATTTACTTGCATGCATGCAGAGTTGCAGGGGCGGCGGAAGCGGGGGGACAGTGGTTTTCTAGAAATTCAGAAAAATCCTATCTTTCCTTTTAATGTTAATAAGGCACCCCTACACTCTTCGAAATGTGGTTACGATTATAACCAAAAAGTAAACGTATGTGACTCTACCGCCGTGGTTATGAATTTTTCACCAACTGGTTATAAATTTGTTAGCTCTGGTGACAATTTAATACCAAGGCGGTGAAACTTTATAATTAGTCGGTGACAATTGTAACCAGTCGATGACAACCACGGCGGTGGAGTCACAGACGTTTAATTTTTGGTTAAAATCGTAACTCCATTTGTAAATAAGAGTGTATCTCATAATTATTATGGTTCCCAAATGCCCCCACCTTCCGCGGCCACTGCAGGGTTGCACCATCCGCTCAAAATGTATTATCTCGGAACAGCACAAGCAAACAAACCGTTCCCGATTATCATGTCACATTTCACCCGCCCGCCCACGTCATTACAGTAAATGTCGAGTGCATACAAATCGTCGGAAAGTGTTCGAACCATACGGCAGCGTGTAATTATCGTAAAATTAGTGTCCTAAACGTGCCTCTCAATTCATTAAGTTCTTAAATATCTATTCAATTTCATCTCCGGTGTAAAAGTCGTTAAGGATTCGTCAGTGGCCGCGCAAGCCGTGGGGACATCGGGGGACATTAATATTGTGTGTAGGATAGGGGAGGGAGGGGTTTATATAGCATGGGGAGATGATGGGAACATCGAATTACCCTGGGGACATTGTCCCTCTGTCCCCACCTACGCTGTATCCGCGGCCACTGGAATTTATGCCAGTCATGAAACGATCATCAGCCCAAAAATTCTTCGAAACGGAAATAAGCAACAAACTTCAGACTTTTGGAATGAAGGGAAAGTTGAATGGTTATAAATACGCACATTGACCGCGGAAGCTGTGGGGATATCTGGGGGCATTAACAATGTAGGATAGGGAAAGGAGGAATTTACATAGCATGGGCACATGATATGGACATCGAAAAACAATGGGGACGTTGTCCCTCTGTCCCCTCAAGCTTCCGCGGCCACTGAATCCGTATGCAAAAGTATTTCATATAAATAACGCGAAGCAAAGTTTCTAAATTTACTGGTGCTGAATGAGTTTGTCCAATCAATCAACAACTTATAACGTCATTTAAGAAGTTGAAAATAAATTGCCCGTACGGGAGAAAGTTTTACGAAAGGAAATTAGAAATTCCGGTGGTGTGAAGTTTCTAAAAACTTGTCGAAAATCACATTCCTTTTGATTGTATATTTATCAATTTATGAATGAAATGTTGCTAAATATGTAATTTTGTTATGGGGAAAGTTATTAAGGGCTACGTGACTTCTAAAAATATTCCGTTTTACAAATTAATAGAAAGTGAAGTATTTACAATTAGTTTGGTAAAAATAGATCGTCTATCCATTCAAGTTCCATGGAAACGTCAATCTTTAACGTTTGTAGGGTTGATGACGCCTTGTGAAAATAATCATATTTATAATCATGTTTCATCTCCTGGAATTTATTTTAAAATTGTGGATTAGTTTTTAGAGCAGGTCTGAACCAATTTTTTGAAATGTATATTCCAGATTTTACCAGTTTTTTAAGGAGGATATCTCAACTTTAAGAAGCCTTCAGAAAAATTGGGACTAATTGAAACTGGATTAAAAAACTCACCTCCATTCCATTAATCAAGTCACTGACTCCAAAATTTTAAAATAAAATCCTAGAGCCGAGAAAATGTGTTGATTTCTGCGATTTTACTGACAAGTCATCGAGCCCTGCATTAAGGTACAAATAGATAGATTATTTTTTCAAGAGTCGAATTTTGTTTGCAAAGTTGTCGAATTTAGCTTTCTCGCAACAAATTTGACATAAGTTAATTATTAGTGTTATCAGGACAACAAGCCGCACTACATTCATTCACTAACGGAGGATCTTTCGAGTACAATGGCAAAGTAGTCGTGAAGGAGGCGAGTGTAATTTAGTCGCTTGGAATTCAGAAGCAGGAGCCGCGGAAGCTGTGGGGACATCTGGGGACATTAAAATTGTAGGACACTAAGGGGGAGGGGCTCATATATGACGATGATGGCGACATCGAATAACCCTGGGAACATTGTCCCTCTGTCCACACCCTTCCGCGACCACTGTTCAGAAGAACATAAAACTCCACGTAAAATCTGGACCAAAGGAAGGTTGGAATAATCCGATTATAAATCCGACGTCGACTTTGAAGCTGGAATCTGCTGCTTGCCTTCTTCTCCTCTGGTCCTTAACGAAATCCCGAGCAGTGAAATATAACCCAAAAGCTGTACGTTTGGGACGACACAACGTATTGTTTTCTTCCTTCTCTCGAGTGAAAGTCACCCTCCAGAATTTTTTTATCCCGCTGGTGTATATACATTAGAGGCAAAAATAACCCGTTTTTTCACTAAATCTCTATGTGGGCGTGTGTTACATCCTATTTTATCGTCGTATTAACATGTATCGTCGTAATAATATATTTGTTAACAGACATGATCTTCTTGCAAGGAAAGGTTTATGAGTCGTACGAATGCGGAGAGAAATTGTAATTCAGTGATAATGGAGGTCTCCCAGTGTATGAAATCCGAATTTTTGGGCAAACTAGTGTCAATCGATGGCAAATTTGGTTAGTATGAAATTTGCGAAAGAAACGATCTCTCAATGGGCACGTTTGGCAGAGATATTTGCATCCGAAGAGGAGAAAACGCGACGTAAAGTTGACAAATTTTACACTTTCTAAATTTACCGCGCGCTTTCTCCTCTTGGGATGCAAATATCTCTGCCAAACGTGCCCATTGGGAGATCGTGTCTTTCGCAAATTTCATCCTAATTAAATTTCTGATCGATTGACACTATTTTGCTAAAAATCTGAGAGGCTTATATTAATTGACTCAAACTAAAGAAAGCCATTATGCATAAACTATTTATTTGTTTAAAAATTCATCCCGAATTCCCCCCTTGGTGGGCATAATACCCCTTTTCCTGTCATCACATCTCCCTATATTTCATCGTTTCATCGTCCCCCCACTCGGCCGCACTACTTGACTTTGACGCTCTAGCAGTCCACACATGGCAATAAAAAAGAAGAATGGGTGAAAGTGGGGAAAAATTCAAAAGGACAACTTTTCCCATCAAAGTTTCACTTGCCCTGCTGCCGTCAATATCCGGTGAGAAAGAGATATGGATACTCTTTCTTCCAACTTCATCTTTATCTCCGTCCTCGTCCTCCTCGCGTCCCGAGTGCGCGATCTGTATCACTTACTTTCTCCCAGGCCATGTTTACCACCACCAGCCACGCGCTTTCTGATGGACAGAGTTTCGTTTTCGGTGGGGGTTTACTGCATTTCTTGCACTGCGGAGAAAGAAATGCAAGAAATGTGAGGTGCAAGAAACTGGGAGAAAGTGCGAGGATCATGCAGCCACGTGCCGTATGAAGTACAGCGTAACGTTTGTATTTTCTAATTAGAACATTTTCTGCATAAGAAACGCATGCAAAACGGGTCTAATTTTAAAATACAAACCATAATTTCTTACGCCTTGCAATTTTTGCAGGACAAAATAGCTCTAAAAACCCACTTTCTTGCAGTTATTTCTTGCACGTGGTTACTTTCACCCGAAACACGTGGTCAGGAGTTAATACGTTCACCCAGTGTTTTGTTTCTAGCGGGTTTGCTACATTTCTTGCACTGAAAAACAAGAAATGCAAGAAAGTGGGAGAAAGTTTCCATTTTTTCCCTTATTTCTTGCATGTGGTTACTTACTTTCACCCGAAACACTGCTGCTGGAGTATATCTGACTACGTTTTTTCCCCTCTCAGAAGAAGAAGATGAGAACAAAGATATATTGCAAAATTGTCTAAACGTCGTATGTGGGGAGTGAGGGAGGGAGGCAGCGGAGGAGAGATTGGCCAAAATCTGAAGCCAACCTTAACAGATATATATTGCATTGGGTAATAAGAAAAGTAATAAAATTCGTTTCGGGGTCATAGTCATAATATCATTTTTACTTTGAAAGCTTCTTCTCCCCCACTTCCCCTTCCTCCTCCGACTCTTTTTTCGTTATCTTCATCTGGACAATCTTGGCCAGAATTATGACTTTTTTTTGCTTAATACGGGATCATTTAAGGACCAATTTTCGCCTCTGTATTTATAACAGGGAAGATTAATGAGTCATTATTGGATTTTGGGAAGGGGATTTTTTTGCGGGATGCAATTATTTAGGAAGAAGCAAGGAATCGCTGCAAAAATATTTTGGCAAGAGGTACGAAATTTTTGGTTAATACGGTATCATTTAAGGACCAATTTTTTCTCCTATGTATTTGTGACATGGAAGATTAATCTGAAAAAAGTGAGTAATTAATGGGTCTGGATTTTGGGAATCATATTTTTTTTTATCAACGATGCAATTTATGATGAAATAAAAAAACACAATTGCGAATAGTTGTAAAAATATGGTTGTTTTTTTAAAGGATTATGACGTTTGGTTAATACGGTATCATTTAAGGACCAACTTTCCTCGTTTAATGTACATGATTAATCTAAAAAAAGTGAGTAATTAATGGGGACGGATTTTGAGAAGGGGATTTCTTCAAGTAATGTAATTATTTAGGACAAAACAGGAAAAGAAAATACAGGAATCGTTGTAAAAAAATTCTTTAGTTGGGTTTATCTCGGTTTTGGTGGTACAACTAACAAATGACAACTACATACATATTTACAACATAAGATTTAAGATTAATCGGTCAAAATGTGTAATTAATCGGGAGGGATTTTCTGGGTGGGAAGCGTATTTTTTACGAAATGAAACTCAATAGAACAGGAATCGTTGTAAAAAGTCCTTGAGTTGGGTTTTTGCGACACAAATAACAAATTAGAACTATGTATATTTATTTATAAGATGGAAGATTAATCGGCAAAAATGTGTAATTAATTTTAGGAAACATATTTTTTTCTGAAATACAATTCAACAAAACACAAGAATCTGTATAAAAAATCCTTGAGTTGAGTTTGTCGGAGTTTTTGTGACACAAATAACAAATGACAATCCGAATATGGAGAGAAAGGTGGTGGTGCGGTGAATGCAGGCAAAAAGCATGAATACGGACGGCGGAGAGTGTCAGATCCACTATTTCCGTCCGTACGCAACAAGGAGAGCGAAACCCCTGGGTTGTGTATTAGATAAGACGTATGAAATAAATAAAAATAAATTGCATCACATCAACCAATATCGTTTCCCCTCGGCTCGTACTGCTCGAAAAAATGTGGGATTTCTTCCTTTGAGAAGCAAGAAACTGCAAGAGACGTGACAGACACTCATATTTAAGTGTTCTTAAGTGGTTTAGGCAGGTGAGCGGGTTTTTGGAGGGGTGAAAGTCCTTTATAAGAATGTTATGTCTGTCCGTCTGTCTGTCCGATAATTCGTACAAACATACAAAAATAGACATACAAATTTGAAAGTTTCAAAATGAGTTTCTAGTGTCAAGGTGCAGGGCGAGTTAGAAAATAGGCACTGTGGGTCACCAGGTCCCAGAGGTCACGGCGACAGGTCACAGGTCATAATTTTCTTAAATTTGAACGACATCATTGGAGGACTCAAATTGATAATATTTTCAAAGCGTTATCCAACCGAATAAGTCGTTTTGACCTGCGACACCCAGGTCACTGTGTGCACGAGGTCAAAGGTCAAAAATGTCGAATACATGACATGTGTCAATTTTACCAGATTTTCGACGGGCAAAGACAGCACGATCATTCTATCGTATGACATTTGCTTCACCCTTTGGTTACATGCGTTTTTTAAAGGTATATCGAAATAGGACATTTTTTAACATTTTATGCATCTCGTCTTTCGTACCCTTAGCGGGAATTAAGGTGGGCGCAGAGATAATGCTATGCAATAATTGTTAAATAAAGTAAGCGATTACACGAAAACGCTGGAGGTTTTCCACTTTCTCCCCGGAATTCGGCACACTAATGAAACCTCTCTGGATTGCGGTTTGTTCCCGGTTTTATCCACCACCCGTAAAAAGTTTGTCCTTCTTCTGTGTGTGTGCCGTGGCGTGGTAATGGTGCCATAAAGGCGAAAAATTGTGTGTCGTTAGTTGCATCTTTTTCCGAAATTTGCATTCCTAACCTTCTCCATTGCATATTCATAAAAGCGTGATGGTCGGATCCTCGGGAGCGGAATGGGTTTCATTTTGCACAAATGCGAAACTGAAACTACTCTCGAAACCGCAGTCTCGATGGGAATGTGTGTTACTTTTGGTTTCGGTTTTTCTTAGAATTCCAAAACCTTACGAGAGTTTGTTATGTCATCCAATTTAACTTGTTCTCTTATCGGCAATATCGCAACTTTATGAAAATGCCAGGTTATGGTTCATTCAGAAATTGTGTGGTTTTTCACCTGGTGGAGAGTTGCGGTTTGAAAAGTTTGAAATGCGACAAGTAGAAGTGTCAAATCCGTTCGGAAATTTTGAAATCCGGAATAATCCGGATTTAGGAGTGTTCTAAATCCGAAAAATCTGGATTTTTCGAATTAGAAGTATCCGGATTTGTCAGCCCTAGCTACAAGATTGGGTTCGATGTTGAGGTAAAATTCGAAATGATTTGTTAAAAAAGAAAAAAAAAATGTTAAAGAAAATTATTAACCCAGCCAGTTGTATGGTTTGTATTTTATAATTAGACCCTTTTTCTTAGTAAGAAATTCATACAAGAAACGGACTAATTTTACTGCACGAACCATATGTATGAACGTACTTATGTAGCAATATTGTCTATACATCCATTTACTGGAAACTGGAAGATGGGAGTTGCTTTCTCTTGGAAAAAGTATCAGATTCTGAATAGCAGAGTAGAGAGCGAGATCCAGACAGCAAACGTCCCATAACGGTTTACTGTTGAGACGAGGTTTGTTTTGCATATTATTTACGTTTCCTTCTTGCTCGCTTTCTTTTTCTTTCCGATCTTATGGAGAAATGTAGTAATGCTGTTTTCTGGAAATTGTGACACCCACGTGTATTGTTGTCTGCACTGCTCTTTTGTCTGATTCCATTATCCTCTGAAATTTCACACCTTAAAATGTGAAGGAAAATTATTTATAAATAAAACGAGGTAAAAACGCCTGGAATTATTGTAAAGAAAAGTGGATGTAATCTTTCTGATCCCCTGAGTAAAAATTTTAACCCATTTTCGTGCAGAAATTTGGCCAAATTCTGTTCAGAAATTGATTTTATGTAGAAATTTTGTCAAATGTTGTGCAGCAATAATTGCTGACAAAAGTCTATTATTGACTTTTGTGCAGAAACCTAGCCCGATTTTTTGCACAAATTTGTCCCGATTTGATACAGTGAAACTTTATACAGGGCGGAGTAAAAATTTGGTCCGATTTTCTGCAGAAATTTGCCCAAATTTTCTACAGCAATTGACTTTGTGTAGAAATTTGGCCCGATTTTCTGCAGTGAAACTTTATGCAGGACGATTTGTGCAAAAAACTATGTGTGTAGAATTATGCACATACTTTTCTGCAGAATAGAACCGATACCAATTTTGTACAGGATTATGTGCCAAAAATTACGAATCCAGCTTTTGTCGATTACTGCAGAATTCGACTCCGTGAGTTTTACCCGGGCAGGTAATGGGGAATAGAAAACAAATATTTTTTTCGCCACAAGGTGCAAAGTTTTCCTATGAAATCTATGCTATTCAACTCATTGTATGGTTTGTCTCTCACGCATAAATAGAATATGTGATTTGGCAAGTTTTGAAGAACAAGGGGGAGCACATTAAGCAGCTTAAGTCTCACAATTCTGGATGATTTATTGCCGACTGACTTGACAAGATCATTTCGGGTAGTCATCATGCTCATAAATTACCAAAACCTTCATCTCCAAGTCTTCAAAAACTAAACTTGTGATAAACTTTGGCTTCACTCTCCAACCAGAGACCCACCTTTCGGGTGAAAGTGAGAGTTTCATCGTCCATCGCAACCAACCAGTGGCCGCGGAAGCCGTGGGGACATTAACATTGTAGGATGGGGGAAGGACGCGTTTATATAAGATGGGGAGATGATGGGAACATCCAATAACCGTTGGGACATTCCACACGCTTCCGCGGACACTGTACGTACGTCTCAATATGACTTTGGAAAAGCCATTCATTTTCATATCTCGATGAGCATGGAAATGCTGGATGCCCATCATTTTTCTAATTTAATGGCTTTCCATCCAGCATACTAACAACAATTTTGGAACTGAAGAAGGGGAAAAATTTTGACCATCAGAATTGGAAATTTTTGAAAATAGTTTCTCTATCACGTGAATGTAGTAAACAGTGGCCGCGGAAGGGTGGGGACGCATAGGAACAATGTCCCCACGGTTGTTCGATGTCCGCATCCATCTTATGTATATAAACCTCTCCCTCTCCTATCCTATAATGTTAATGTCCCCAAATGTCCCCACGTCTTCCGCGGCCACTGGCAGCAAAGTATGTACGGGTTGAATGCCGCCTTGCCAGATTGGGTGGAAAAGAATGACTTAAGGAGAATATTGATCACATAAGAGTAATACGGCTGCATCTTTGATCTTGAGTGAGAGTTTCTTGAGCATACAAATAAAAAAACGAAATCTTGAGAGAATCAACATCATTCAACCCTTTTCATAAAATAAGATGAAACGCGTCTCAAAGAAGATTTTCCACAATAAACAGAAAGAAAACGAGGGACGACGCTTCATTAATCAACTTTTTGTTTGATATGCAGATTGATTGAAAGGCCGGGTAGTAAATACGAATCTTATAAAAAGCAGATTCGCGTGTTATGTAGGAAGAAACATGAGTTGTATTCGGCCCCTGTTTTCCTGCGGGGTTTCTGCATTTCTTGCAATGGAAACAAAGGCAGGGAAGAAATGCAAGGTGCAAGAAACTGGGAGAAAGTGCTAGAAATGTGAGCCATCTAGCTACGTGCCGTATGAAATATAGCGGCGCGGGTTAGATTCTTGCGCCTCGCATTTCTTGCAGGTCAAAATACCGGCAAAAAACCACTTTCTTCCCATTATTTTTTGAAAATCGTCACTTTCTCCCCATGTTTAATTTCTTGCGAGTTTGCTACATTTCTTGCACTTCCAGGATGCCATGGAAGAAATGCGAGGTGCAAGAAACTGGGAGAAAGTGTAACAAATACGCGCCATCTAGCCACGCGCCGTACGAAATATAGCGGCGCGGCGTAGTTTCTTGCGCCTTACATTTCTTGCAGGTCAACATATTTACCCGCAAGATACCACTTTCTTCCCATAATTTCTTGCACGTGGTTACCTACTTTCACCCGAAACACTGAATTTCGGCCGTTCTTTGGTATGTACATATCTACTTGTTTTTAATCGCAGTAGTCTCAAGCTCCATGCAGACATACTTGACTACGTTACGTGTCCATTCTAGTTCGCAGGCTGCTTGCTTACACAAGAAGACACATTATGTATCCTGGAGAAAGCAGAAAACCCCTTTAACTGTCAGTCAAGGGTCTGGCGAGCCGGCGTTGGCAGAAGTCTCTCTCTTTCGCTACCTTATCTGACACAAGAATTTAATAGCAGTCTCCAGCATGAAGGATTGCAATGCATAGAATAAAGCATAGCAATTCCTTGTGTATCATGTACGAAAAATCAGTGGCCGCGGAAGCACAAGGCACCAGGCTTCAGTTTCTGGTCCGAGATTTCCATTTCTGCCCCAGAAGGAATGGGATCCTCCGACCAGATATTGAATCGTGGAGGGGACATTTAAGGGTTTATTTTATACCATCCAAAAAAATATAGTTTACTCCAAATGAAATGAAATTAATTAAAATGACTGAATCTGAATGAAAAACTTCAATCAGAAATCGAAACGACTGACTTTTGAATGAAAACAAATTTTTTGAACAGGTAAGTTTTTTATGACGAAAAAGGGTCTAATTATAAAATACAAACCATACCACTAGCCCAATTTATAATGAATTTTCTTCCACAAATCATTTCGAAGTTTACCTCAACGTCAATCTTACAGCATTAAACTAAAATTAATAATTTCGCCAAAAATTAATTTGTGCAATCAAGTTATCTATTTTACAATAACTAATTTTCATAAAATGCCAAACAAAATAATTAAGTTTCCAAAAATAATGGAAATCATTATGCTTAATTAAAATCTTGCTTACGTACTAATTATTAATTTTGGTTGGAGAAAACTATATTTCGTTGGGGTGTTAAATTGGCACCCGAACATTAACATTGTAGGATAGGGAATCGAGTAGTTTACATAACACATAACATGGGCAGATGATGCGGACATTGCCCCTCTGTCCCCTCAAGCTTCCGCGGCCACTGCGAACATCAGCTTTATTCCAGAAACAGACGAACGCCACGACAATTACGTACATATTGGGGCGAAAATTGTCCAAATTTGCAATTTAAATGTTGCATTAAAGAGTGTGAGTGACATATAATTTACCAGAGAGCGAGAGAGAGGAATTTAAAATTTCTAATGAAACAAGTTTGTACGCCTGTTAAATGGATGGTTGACTATGAAATTCAATAATCTCCCTCACTCACATTAGAAACTGACTAAAGTTGTACAATGGAAAGCCATTTCGTTGTAAATTTGGCACACACAAAGTTCAGCTAAATTGGAATGACTGTTTGTAAGTAGTAATAGTACACAATAAAATTACACTTTGGAGAGTTTCATTGAATGTGTGTTGCTGGTTTGTAAGACAGAGTTTGAAATTGCAAAAGTTTCATTAAATTAGAGAGAAAGGGAAAGAGAAGGGAGAGAAAGGACATAAATATAAATTCAATCCGAGTGTCGCTCCTGTTTGAAAATATGTTTAAAAGTGGTTCGATAGAATTCAATTGTACAGGCTGAGAAGCCGTGTATTTATTGAGAATTGATTGTAATAAGTAGAGGCCGGATATGTATGCAATTTTAAACTTTTTTTATTTAATGATCATCGACAACAAAATTATTCAATTGCAGAAGCTGAGAAGCCGTACGTCCCGGAATATTTATTGAGAATTGATTGTAATAAGGAGAGGTCGGCTATGTATGCATTTTCTAGTTTTTTTTAATTTGATGACGATCGACAATAAAATTATTCAATTGTAGAGCCTGAGAAGCCGTATATTTATTGAGAATTGATTGTAATAAGGAGAGGCCGGATATGTACAAAAGGCGATCAGACATGGTTTTCACGACTTCGCGCTTGAATATCTCAGGTGCAAATTCGAATTTCGAGCTGATTTTTATAGACAAGCAAGATAATACTCTCAAAAAGATATCTCTAAAATTTTAAGGCGATAGCTTCACAAATGCCCCCTCCAGTGCCCCCAGAGTTGGAAGATGCCAAAAACACACTTTCCAAACTTAATTATTCATGTGGCATGATTACCAAAGAGGTCAGAGATGAAAAATTGTTTTTATTATAACCCCAGATAATTATTGTATCTAATAATGAAAGAATCCGTAATGAATTAAATAATGTGGGCCCTCCAATATCGCTGATATTTTGCCCCAAAATGCGATCAATCCGAGCTTGCACGGGAAAATTGACCTGCTGACCTTGAAAGCGGACCCACTGGGTCAAATGACGATTGAGGGTAAAGCTGGAAGTGTGCTAGGTAATACTAAACCACACAGTCAGGATTTTGGGTAAACAGTTTTGGAGAAGGACCCGAGCTAATCAGCTGACGCCGAATCTTAAAAAACTCGTGAACTAATTTGGAAAATTAATGGTCAAATTTTGTTGAAAATAAATGTTAATAACTTTTTTGTGTCCCTTACTGCAGAACTAATTTGCCTACAAGGTACAAGTGACAAAATGTTAAAATTACTGCGTTTTGGTTAGTTAAATTATTTCTGAAGTTCGACCCGGATAATGACGGGAGCTTTTCCAAAAATTTTATAGGGTTTGATGAAAACTAAGTCCGTGGGGTGTAACCACTTATCAAAATTTTGTCAAACGTACTTACAGTGCAATATACTATATGTAGCTTGGATAAAAACAACTTTAGGGATTTTTAACATCAAAGTTTTAAAATGTGGGGGCCTTAAAAGTGAAAGAGTTGCGTTCACGACAGCATTCCATCAGGACAAATAAGAAGTTAGACTACAAAATGGACTTAAAAGATAAGCATGAGACAAAAGTGGTTTTATATAGTCAAAAGCATGCTAAGTCCCTTAAAAATAGCCGCAAAGGCGATTTTTGCAGCAGGACCTAAGAAAAAAATCTTTTGTTCGACGCCATTTTGTAAGAACACTTGTTTGGAAAACTAAAAAAGGACACCTCTCCCAATTTGACCTTGCCTCATTACCCAGAGTACACACATCCAGATATGTTTACCTATAGTTTGAGACATGGGCTTTCACATGAAAAACGTTAGAAATCTCTTCGACGAAAACCCTGCTCGTAATTTAATTGTGAATTTGTGCAAACCATGTCTAATCGCCTTTTGTATGCATTTTTAAACTTTTTTTTATTTAGTGACGATCGACAATCAAATTGTGTCGCTTAACTTGCATGGAGCACAGAAATTTTGATATAGTTTTACATATTGGAACATATTTCTAGGTTTTCATAAATATATATTTCCGTGAATATTTGAAAAATATTTTGCATTTTTTTTAAGAATAGATATATTTTGTAAATATTTCAATGATTTGAGGCGATTTTTGTTTGTTCAAAGAAAGAGAAAATCCAGAGCATTAAATTAAAAAATATAAATTTTGCTAAACATTTTATTTTTATGGTTTCTTCCATATCTTACATAATTAGTTAATATTTTAACCTTTTTTCATAAATATCGAATACATATTTCAACGATTTTTCTTAAATACATATCCTTCCTCTGGTAATACGTAACTTATGGAATAACTTCTTTTTAAAAAAACCTATGACTTTTTCATGGAATTCCAGAAATGCACATACGTATCTCATTTAGAAATAATTGAACCAGAACTACACGCGTTGGTGTGAAGTATGAAGAAAATTTGCATATGAAAAAATAAGTAGTAGTGACAGACTATAAAACAATGTAATTACTTAAATAACGTCCAGATTCCGACTGAGAAACAATTATGTAAGAAAAGATTTCTGAAAAACATAAACTTTCTTTTGGCCACACGACTGCTATTTTATGGAGCTCAGACACAAACGAGAGGCGGAATATGTTGGCAATTTGGTAGGAAACAGTGGCCGCGGAAGGTGTGGGGACATATGGGGACATTAAAATTGTAGGACAGGGGAGGGATGGGTTTACATAACATAAACAGATGATGGGGAGATCGAACAATTGTGAGGACATTGTCCGTTTGTCCCCACCCTTCCGCGGCCACTGGTCAAACTGCGCTCCTTGAAGAAACATTAGCGAACAAATTAAAAAGGATTTATTAGAATTAATTAGGAAGGAGGAACTCGCGTCTCCATAATTTTTATGCATCATTTCCCTTGATTTATGAGAACTTTATTGCTTCTCCGTCTGTTTCTTTGTTTGCAAAGAGTTTCACATTCTTTGATTCAAATTTCATTACACGTTAAAATCTTTGCTGGAGATTTTAGGCTTTAAAGTTTTTATTAGAAAATAATTATGTAACTTTTCCCGTTTTCTGACTTTTTTGTGATTAGTTTAGTGAAAGTAAGAGTGGAGTTTTTCCAGCGGATGCGCTCAGATTTTGGGCAAACTAGGGTCAATCCATCGGAAATTTGGTGTATGAAATTCGCAAAAGATAGGATCTCCCAATGGGCATGTTTTGCAGAGATATTTGTATCCGAAGAGAAGAAAACGGGTCTTAAAACGGGTCTTAAAACGGGAAAATTTTACACTATCCAAACTTACTGCGCGTTTTCTCCTCTCCGGATGCAAATATCACTGCAAAACGTGCCCATTGGGAGATCGTGTCTGTTTGCAAATTTTTCATACTACTGTTCAGCCAATATTAATAGTCTCAACATTTTTTAGAAAGTTTTCTCAGAGAGAGAAAACAATTTTTGGAGGTTATTTGGTTTTTGGAAAATAATATAAAATAATCTGCCAGGAAACCCTTCAGATTTTTTTCAGACTATTAATATTGGTTAAGCAGTAATTAAATTTGTGCACAAATTTTGGCCAAAGTTAGTCTCAATCGATCATGATCGATTGAGACTAAATTTGCCCAAAATCGGAGAGCATACGCTGAGATACCTCCATTCTGAGTAATTAAGTACATTCATAAAATATGGAGCGATTAAAGACTCGTTTTGCTTTCACAATTTGTCCATAATGCCGGATGAGGACTACAGTTTGTTTTTTATTTCTTTTCGTTTGGTCGTATCCCTCCTTGTCAAAAGCATTCGTTCAGAAGCTGCAGTAATTTTGCCGTGGAGATGACACGGAGAAGCTATTAAGAGTGGAAATTGGATTTTTCTTGGTCCATACATATTGCCGCATAGTGAGCATCATGCTGATGAAATTCATGCATGACTGATGTTGTTTAATAAGAAATGCGGTGGGTAGAAGACCAGAAGATTAAAGTAGATGAGATGTGAGTAAGTAAACCAAAGAAGAGTTGCATAAAATGACGATCCCCTTTTATGTAATGCACATTATCTGTGTGTTTACTGGAAATATGTGTGTATGCCTTTGATACTTTTTCCCAGGGTTTCGGGTGAAAGTAAGCAATACTTGGAAGAAATAAGGGGAAGAAAGTGGTTTCTTGCAGGTATTTTGATTTGTGACCTGCAAGAAATGCGAGAAACTACGCCCCGCCGCTATATTTCTTGCACTTTCTCCCAGTTTCTTGCACCTCGCATTTCTCGCGTTTCTTCCTTTGTAGTGCAAGAAATGTAGCAAATCCACAAGAAGCGAAACACTGCGTAAAAGTAGTCACTGCTGACCCCATGTTTCGGGTGAAAGTGGTTTCTTGCAGCTATCTTGACCTACAAGAAACTACGCACAACCGTTATACATCATACGGCGCGTGGCTAAATGGCACATATTTCTTGCACTTTCTCCCAGTTTCTTGCACCTTCTTTCAGTATCTTGCATCTCGCATTTCTTGCATTTCATCTTTTACATTTCAAGAAATGTAACAAACCCGCAAAAAACGAAACACTGCCTTTTCCCATATCCGCACTCAACCCCATGCGAAGTGTGCATGTGTGTAAGTAAGCTTATGTTTCATGAATATACTCATGGAAAAAAGAAGTAGTGGAAAATGCACTGGATCTTATTCCCAATTGCTGATCTTTCCCTAGTTCTGATCCGTGTGGATATGTATTTGCTCCCCTGTAAGTAAGTCCATGAGGAAGCAAATTCATCGGGACCGAGCAGATAATATTATGAACAACATTGGAGTTTCGATTTCTCGTTGCGATGAAATAAACATGTTGATACGTTTATATTATGTTTATTTAATTTCGGAATAAAATGAGCTACAGAGAGAGGAGTTGGAGTGGTCCAAATGGGGTGAAAATATGAGATGAAGTCGAGATATCGAATTCGTCCCTTTTTTCCGAACCCTCATTACATTGTTTGTTATTCCGTTTTTTTTGGGAGACGAGTGGAAGAATGGGATCATATTTATTTGGAGAATAGCTTTTCGGAGAAAGCAATACGGAAAGGGTGAGCAAAAATATGTTTGTTCAGTTTTGCTGACAAAGTTCAACATATTTCCAATCGTTGCCTTTTTAATAGGAAATGCAAAATATTATGGGAATATATTTTCGAGGATTTTATTATAATGGGCGTACTCACGACAACTTCTTATTTCGCATCGCAACTCATTTAGCAAATTTGCGAAGATCAAAATATTTCTGTCATGAGGGGATTCGCAAAATATGACTTCGCAAACCTCTCTAATCTCGCAAATCTATTGAAAAACACCTATTTTGGTATTGTTTCTATGGATTTCTTGCATTTCCCTTGCTGATGAGTTTGCGAAGTAATTTTGCGAAATAAGAACATGCCCAATTGCTGGGTAAATTTGCGAAAAAAATCCCATGGTTTTCCAGTGAAATTTTTGCGAAATCTCGCATATCTCGCAAAACTTCGCAAGTTATGTTGCTATGCTCAATTTGCGAGATATGCGAGATATGCGAAGGTTGACGTGAGTACGCTCAATAAAATAAGGTAGTAATGAATAATTACCATGTGGAATCACTATGTGTCTGTACCACTTCAGTTACGATTTGTCGTAGAAATGGTAATAATAAGTTCAAGGAAATTCAAATTTAATACATAATGGTATTCGCTTCCTTAATATTTGGTAATGAATTTTAATTTCCCTGAACTTATTATTACCATTTCCACGACAAATCGTAACCATCATGGTAGAGACACATAGTGATTCCGCATGGTAATGATTCATTACTACCTTATTTTGAGTGTATACATTGTACTATTTAGTAGCTTTTTAAAAAATGTTAAATATTTTCACTGAAAGCAGATGCTAGATTTATGGCATTATGCATGCCATGCAAATTATGTGGACCTTATGCTACGCAAATTTGTAATATTTCTAATCACATGTGCGTATATGTATATGCCGTTTTAGAATTAATAAATGGAAACTAATGCACAAGTCAGTCAAAATTTCCATATTGCATGCGTATATATTTGTGTCGTCATATTTCCAGCAGCAGCAGCAGCTACCACACTACTTGTAATTCCGCTCTTACGCTCCACGTACGTACGTACATAGATGAGAAAGTGAGCCGAAATGCAGTGGATGGATGGTGAAAGTGTCAGGGCGCATTTGGGTCGCTGAAAGAAATTACTTGGCTTTTCAAATGTGTACCTACACCCTTAGGAAATTGGTACTAAATCATTACTGGCAGGAGTACAAATATATATGACTCTACTGGAACAAGGTAATAACGAGCATTACCATATAGCAATTTTACTAATAATGAAACAAATTGCATATTGTGGATTGTAGCGCTAAAATTACAAATGCATTCCAAAATATCATTACGAATTCTTTATGGACACAAAATTACGCAAATTTTAAGCCTTCATACATACATCGAAATCGGTAAAAAACGACGCTATTTCATTGTACATGTCTATACGGAAAAAAATTTACCACTCAGAAACAAACTAGTACCAATCCGGTAAGAAATTACTGCTAAATCAACCCCAGTACGGAGTATGTATGTGACTCAACCAGATTTTTTAGTGAGTGCACATCGGTGTGTATGAAATTAGTCTTTCTCTGTGTGTGTATCTATGCTGCACTTCCTTCCTCCCTCGATTACAAGTACAAAGTGTACGAGATGTTATTACGTGTGTGCTCTTGTTGATCAGGAGGAGAGAAGTTCCATTCCTCCGAGGAGAGAGAAATCGAAATTCTCAAGTGCATGCGATACACGAAATGAGGAATCGGCCAGGATGCAATTGAAGCCAACTGGCGCAACCAGCAGTTGCTTCGACGAGGAAGGAATATGTTTCCTGAATACAAACACGGACGTAGGAGGCAAGGCTAAAATATTGCTAGGATTTACATGTGAGTGGGTGAGATGCTCGGAAACAAATATTATTATGATCAAAAGTATACATATTTTGATGAATTTTTCGAATCGTGATTTTTGTTGGGTAGAATTTTCATAATTTTGTAGAATTTCATGTTTAAAACTTAATTTGTGAAATGAATGGATTTTTTTATGCTTGGAATGAATGAGTTCGGAAACAAATATTGTTATTATTCGGGTGATCAAAAATATGTATGTATTTTGGTGAATTTGAATTTTTGTAATGGGTCCAGCTTTCACAATTTTGTCGAATTTCGAGCTTATTAAAATGTAATTTGTGAAATGACTGGATTTTTTTTCGACTCATTCTACGAATATTGAATTGCATACTGATTGAGATTATTTTGAATTCTGATCAAGACGCCGGGTTTCTGAGTGCAGGGGTTTTTAGCAGTGGCCGCGGAAGGGTGCGGACAGAGGGACAATGTCCCCACCGTTATTCGATGTCCCAATCACCTTCCTATCTTATATAAACCCCTCCCTCCCTTGTTAATGTCCCCAGATGTCCCCACAGCTTCCGCGGCCACTGTTTTTGAGTGCATCTGTGAAATGAGGGTACACACTTTCTCCCCTCGTTTCGTGTTGTTGTGCCGAGGAGGAGGAGGTGATCATGACTTTGAATTTTCTTCCCCATCTCCACCCTTCTTCTTTTTGGCTCATCAGACGTAATGCAATAATGTCCGGAGGGTGTGTGCATGTGGAGTGAAGTACCGAAGAAGAAGCGTCAAGCATCAAAATTATTCCAAATTTGAAAATGTTTTGAGTAGCAAGTCAGTAAAAAGTTGCATAAAGCGGGGCGAAGATTGCCTATTTTCTGGCAGTGCAGGAACATGAATCGGTTGTGCTTATAATCCACATGTCAGACATGTTTCTCACGGATCTTTTTGAAACACGGGGCTGAAAAATCAAGTTGCTAAACACGAACAATAGTTAATGTGGAACTTGAGCACTTGTGCAGAATTCACGGTGTTATGAAGGTTTCAAGTTGGACAAAATGTACATATCCACCATGTAAGTACACTGTAAAGCATCCGGTAGAGTCATATATGTACCCCGTACTGGTATTGGCTTGGTAATAATTCCCTATCGGAATGGTAATAATTTGATTCGGAGTGGTAACGATTTCATTACCACCATATTACTACGCAGTAACGATCGATATTACCGATGCCGGTAGAGTCATGTACTCCGTCCGGTAATAATACGGAATGATTCAATACCAATTGCCTAAGAGTGTATGCATACCGTGCTCTTATTTAGGCTTGTCACCTCATTTGCATAAATCTCACTATGCCCATTTTCGGCGATATGGGCTTTCCATGTTGAGTAAACTCTGTTTATCGGTAATGTGTCAAAATATTCAAATTAGGTAATAAATAATTCCACAGTATGGCGTTCACCTCTCCGTTTTCTGATTACGAAAATGCGTGTTCTTGCCAACTTTAAACCTTCTTAAACCCGTGAATTCTGCACAAGTGCTCAAGTACCAGACTAATTATTGTTTGTGTTAAGCTACTTGATTTTTTAGTGGTGGTTTTAAGAAAATCCGTGACAAACATGTCTAACATGTGTATTGTTAGTATCAAGGAGAAGAAGCTATGAATGTAGCCTGCCTGCCTGTCACGCACCCCTTCATCCCTCCGCAGTCCAATTTTCTTACAAAATGCAACTTAATTAGGAGGGGGTAATAAGAACATCATGAAAAACATTGGAAACATGAAATTACGCTCTTGTTCCGTTATTGTGTACCTTGCTCGGGGTAAGACAAACGCCAGGAAGAGAGGAAGCGGAAGGGTGAAAGTTTCCCAGTTTTCGGATTAATTCCACATTTTATGTCCCATGCACCGAACCGATGATGAGAATGAGACCTGCCGGGCGAATGTGGTTAATAGTTAATTTTGATTTGCACTGGTTCAGTTAACTGGCCCAACTTGTTTGGCGAATTAACGGCTAAAAAGGAGTGAGTCTAACCTATTCTCATCATTGGTTTAATTGGTACATGAACCACCGACCCCTGCCAGCAAACCGTGTAATGTGATGATGAAGATGAAGATGAGGTGAATTGAATTATGTGGAATGGCCAACTTTGCTTTGCTTGAGAGGAACAAGACATCCGCCGAACAGTGGCCGCGGAAGCAATGTGGGGACATGGGGGGGCATTAATATTGATATTGTAGGATAGGGGAGGGCCGGGTTTATATAAGATGGGAAGATGATGCCGACATCGAATAACCGTGGGGACATTGCCCCTCTGTCCACACCCTTCCGCGGCCCCTGTCGTCTTGCAAATGCGGTGCGGAGAAAGTTTCGGAGGAAGTTGAAAGGTTATTATTGGTTTCATTTTCCGCCCTGTCTGCCACAAATTCTATTTTGAGGAGACAAATCTCCCGTCAACAGAGAGACAGGGACCTGTTTTGGAGAGAGTGAGTTATGTACATATACGTACGTAATAACAAGTCATCGTGGCGATGATTGTGTCATTACTCTTGGAGAGGAGGTGATTAAGAAATTTACACGGGTTGAGCGACTACTGCGGTGAAAGAGGGTGAGTGACAAGTGTCAAGAGTAATTGAAGTGTCGATAAATGGTTTGTTTTTCCATTTGTGAAATATTTACAGGGTGTAGAAATAATAATATTTTGTCGCTTTACAAACAAGATAAATGCACTTTGAAAATAAATCGTAGGAAACGAAATGTAGGAATGGGGTGAAACAAGTAATTCTCCAATAAATTATGTGACTGCATCCCCTGACATTGAGGGGGAGGGGTCCGATTGACCCCAAAAGTTGATAAGATCCTCCCCCTGGGGTAATATGTATAATGCCGCAAAGGGATCTCGATTATCTCGATCCGTTCTCCCGTAATTCTGCTGACGGACAGACAGACGGACGGACAAAGTCTTCGCTTCAAAAGGTTTCCCTCTATAATAAATGGGTTGTTTTTTCATGTGTGAAATATACTTCATCTAGAAACTTAATAATATTTTGTCTATTTTTCAAAAAAGATAAATGCACTTTTTTGAGAGTAAACACGGACATATATTTGTATTTGGCGTTTAATAAATGACACGTTTTTTTTGAAACAAAGAGAAAGCATGAATCATGTCTGACTATGTGTCCTGGTGGAGTTGGACAGTTGTAAATAAAAATTCAATTTAAGTGAACTTAATCCCCTCGACAATGCAATTCATGGGGTGACCATGCAGCCAGGCAAGGAAGGAGGAAAGACAAATGGAAAACTATTCCATTTGTGAACGATTTTAAATCCGGATATTTATTGCCTCCCCTCAATCCAAGAGTGGATCAACCTCTGTACATAAACTCTACGGGCTTAAGTTTATCTATTATCCAGAGTCATTTATAATGGGGGACAAGTTATACGCAGACTTGTCAAGCTAATTGCTCTTTTACTTATAATAAACACGTGGGATTCGATGACTCATCGTTAAAATGGTCAAAATCAACACATTTTTAACCATTTCTCGGCTCTGGGAATTTGTTTTAAAATTTTGGACGACGAATTTTTAATCAGTGGAATGGCAATGAGGGTTTTAAGGCAGTTTCGATGAGTTCCAATTTTTCTGAAGGTTTTTTTAAACTTGTGATCTCCTCTTTCAAAAAGTGTCAAAATCTGGTGTTTATATTTGAAAAAAATTGGCAACGACCTTATCTAAAAATTTGATGCCCAGAATTTTAAATAAATTTCCATAGCGGAGAAATTATTTAAAATGTGCTGAATTTTACGACTTTGGCGATAAATATCTAGTCGCGCACCGTACGCACGTACACGCACCTTAATGATTTTAAAAAAACTTGTTAATTCTGAAAATAGAAAAAAATATCATTAAATGAACCGAAAATCAGTATGCGTTTCGTATTCACAAACACATACCGTCAAACCTCTGTAGCTTTCATATATTACGCATTTGGTGAAATCCACCTCATTTATAAAGATTTATTAGCGTCACTCTAAGTCTTCAATTGGACATTGTCGGACGGTTTTATGATTTTATTTAGAAACCGAAAAAAAGATCGTTCGTTTCGTTTCCCTCTCAGTTTCTGGCTCATCATTTTTATCGCACGACAAACTTTAGTGGACTCATCTCGTGAGGAAATTATGTGTTATACGAGTTGAAAATAGACAAGCCTTGTGAAGCATGAGCTGACCATAATAATCGGACTATGTATCCAGTGGCCGCCGAAGCGTGACAGAGGGACAATGTCCCCATGGTTATTCGATGTCTCCCCATGCTATATAAATCCATCCCTCCCCCATCTTACAATGTTAATTTCCCCACTTGTCCCCACGGCTTCCGCGGCCACTGTACGTGGTCCCCCCTCGTAAAACAGAAATCCGCCAAAATTGTCCACTTTGTTCCAAAAAAACTGGGCCAACGTAATCCGCTGTAGGCAATAAAATGGGGGAATAAAGATTGTTGGTGAAATTGAATCACCTCCCCGGCCCAGAATACATACTTGCGCTTTACGACGTATCCTGTCCCCCTCGTCCATTGTATATGGTCAGCAGTGGCCGCGGAAGCGTGGGGACGTAGGAGTAATGTAATGTCCCCACGGTTATTCGATGTCTCCATCATCTCCCCATGTTATGCAAATCCCGCCCTCCCCTATCTTATAATGTTAATGTCCCCAGATGTCCCCACGGCTTTCGCGGCCACTGACGAAATAGAGGTGTTTGTAGCCATGAGATAGCAGACTTTGAGGGAATCCGGCTTATAATAATGTGCAAGGAGAAAAGCGCGATATTATTGATATTATTATGGAATAAAGTGACACGTGGGTGGACAGACGACGGAATTTTCAAAAATTCAGCCTTTCAGGTGGAAGTAACCGCTTGCAAGAAATAACGGAAAGGAAGTGGTTTCTTGGAGCTAGATTGCGCACATTTCTTGCACTTTCTCCCAGTTTCTTGCACCCCCCATTTCTTACTTTGAAGTGCAAGAAATGTAGCAAACCTGCAAGAAACGAAACACTGATGCATAACATTACGACTTGGTTGATCAAGATTCAACCACAATTTGTGGATACGGAACTAATTTCAAGTTTTGATAGATATATAAACTCATCATGGAGAACTTTAAGAGGAAATTAATAAACTTTTACTAAATGGAAAGTGAATGAGTTCATCAAGTAGAAACTAATAATGCCAACTCAAATCTGATCCGATTCATGTAAAAGCATCGATAATTTTATTTGAAATCAAAATTTAAGGTACATGCGTCGTAAGTGTGTACGCTGCTACACTGTTAAAAATCTGGTAAGGTCATGCAGGCATTGATTCCTCGGTGTTAAAGTTGTTACCGCCCAGTTTTAAAATTATACCGGTCCGTAAAATTTGCTACCGATATGATAAAACTTTAATACCGAGATAATAAATACTACATGGTATTACTTATCAATACACTACTTTGGTAGAGTTATATATACCGCTTGATTTTATTTAAATTCTGGATATTTCTAAAAACGTCTTAATTTCTCGGTGTTAAAACGGCTACCGTTTGGCATTAACATTATACCGGTCCATAAAAATTTGCTACCCTTATGATAAAACTTTAATACCGAGCTATTACTATACGGTATTACTTATCAACAAATACTACTTTGGTCGAGTCATATATGAGCACCACGTGGTATTATTTAAACACTGACTTTCTAAAAACGTTGCACATCATTTTAGTCTTCCCGTCCCGAAAACGAAATCCGACCAAAAGTGCGTCGTACTTACTCCTCATTCAGTCCATAACTCTTTTTATGAACACTTTCTCCACTCACGGCAATAATTTACGTTTGAAAGAGTTGCTGGGAGAAAAGTGAGACTTTTTTTAGATCTCTTTATACTTTCTCCTTGGTCGTTAGTGCCCATTTGATTTATAAAAATTGCAGCTCCTTGCAGATTTTGGTGAAATGGGAGGATGATGATGAAGTATTTTATGGCCGTTCTCGCCAACATTAGTATTCAGCTCAGGACCTTGATCGATGATGACGACATTGTGTTTTCCTTTTCGGAGAAAGCAGCAGCTACGGCAAGTGAACGTCGGATAACATTAACTTAACAACTGGATGAAGAAGAAGAAGAAGGGAATGGAGGAAGACAGGGCGGCATGACGAGAGGAGAGACCTATAACCTATTACCTTTGGGCGATCAACTTCTTCTTGGGAAGGGAAAGGAAAGGAGAGTTGGCTTTCGTAGAATGGAGGTCTCCCAGTGTGTGCGATCCGATTTTGGGGAAATTTGTGTAAAGTGATAGCAGATTTAGTTAGTATGAAATTTGTAAATGATATGAGCTCATACTGGGAATGTTTGGTAAAGATATATGCATCCGACGAGGAGAAAACGCGCAGTTAAGTTGGAAGTGTAAAGTTTTGTGGAATTAAAGGGGTGTTTTCTCCTCTTTGGATGCAAATAGCTTTGTCAAAACTTGAGAAAGCGTGAAATGATCTAATGTCTTGGTATGTTGAGTCTTATTTACAATGGGAGAATCCCAGCGTATGCTGTCAGATTTTTAGCAAATTAGTTACAATCTAGCACAAATTTAATTAAGATGAGATTTGCAAGAGACATGATCTGCTAATGCGAATGATTGGCAGATATATTTGCATCCAAAGAGGAGAAAACGAGCCGTAAAGTTGACAAATTTGACACTTTCCAAATTTACTGCGCGCTTTCTCCTCTTCGGGTGCAAATATCTCTGGCTAACGTTCCCATTTGGAAATCGTGTCTTGTGCAAATTTCATACTAATTAAATTTGTAACCGATTGAAACTATTTTGTCCCAAATCGGATCGCATACGCTGTGCGACCTCCCTTGTTCGTTTAGTTTATCACAACACACAACTCGCCGGTTAGTTATGTCCCTTGGTTTTATTTCTTTCTTCTTTTCTAACGTGAGCTCGTAAAATTTCCGGGTGAAGTAAAAAGTCGGCGAGCTGAATTCCGTAAAAGTTATTTTATTACGTGCTTTGTTAGCCCGAAACTGTGTCCATATTGGCTTTTTCATTGCGTACAAAATATCGTGTTCGGACACCTATTTATTCGGATTAGAGATCACTTTGTGTCTCGGATGGGATTAAATGATGGGCCGTATTTGTGCCGGGGAGGCCAGGCCACCTTCATTTACTATGTATGACGACGGACATTATTCTCCTTGTCCCAGAAGTTGGTCTTGTTCGGTATTGTCCTTCTATGACTGTCCGCACTTCTAACATTCAATTTCCTTGGTTCGGTTTACTAGTCAGTACAAAGGGCAGTGTTTCGTTGGTTGCGGGTTTGGAGGATTTTTTTTGCAGTGCTAAGGAAGAAATGAGAGGTGCAAGAAAGTGGGAGAAAGTGCAAGAAATATGCGCCATCTAGCCACGCGCCGTACGAAGGAATAGTGGCGGGAAGTAGTTTCTCGCAGGTCAAAATAGCTGCAAGAAACCAAGCGCAGCGGCGCGGCGTTATTTCTTTCGCCTTGCATTTCTTGCAGGTCAAAATAAAAACCACTTTCTTCCCGTTATTTCTTGCAAGAGGTTAATTCCACCCGAAACACTGATAAAAGACGACCTAATATAACGCCGTGTTTGTCAATTTAGTCGATGCTTTGTCCCCGTTTGTATAAATTGACCAAATTGGCTTTACTTTTACTCATCTTCATCACCCCAAATTGTTCGCAGTTTGAGAAAAATAAAGCTTCCAATCAGAGGACTTTCTCTTTCTGGGTTTTCCTCATAATCGAGATTCAGATTGCACCTCAAGGATTTCATGTAATTGAAGAAATCACTGCTGCTGCTGGCTGCTTCTTTTCCTTTCCTCCTTGAGAAATGGGCACATCCTCACCTTTGATTTGCCATTGTGGGCAGTAGACGATCTGCAGAAATACTTTCTCTTTCCCAGTGGAGGTCTTCCAGCGTATGCTCTCCGATTTTGGGCGAAACAATGCCAATAAATCACAAATTTAATTAATATCAAATTTGCGAAAGACACGATCTCCCAATGGGCACGTTTGGCAGAGATATTTGCATCCGAAGAGGAGAAAACGCACAGTAAATTTAGAAAGTATAAAATCTGTCAACTTTAGGACGCGTTTTCTCCTCTTGGGATGCAAATATCTCTGCCAAACGTGCCCATTGAGAGATCGTGTCTTTTGCAAATTTCATACTAATCAAATTTATCATCGATTGACACAAATTTTCCCAAAATCTGAGAGCATACGCTGGGAGACCTCCATAACCAGTGAGGTGTCTTCTTCCATCCACGTGGCCACAAATTTCCAGAAATCTTTTGCTACGTACAAATCCCATCCATCCATACATACATGGAAACAAACATTCGCTGACTGGTTCGTGGAATGCATTCAGCATCCGTCTCTCTCTCTCACTCTCGTGAGCTTCAATTGAACGGAATCCTGAGCACAAAATGAGCTTCCAGTCCCGCCCCAGCACCTCCACGTGTTTCATCATCACAGGCTTTTTCTTCTCTGTCTGCCCTATCTGTGCGTGTAAGTCTTAAGAGATTAGTTGTTCTTAAGAAGAAGAAAGTTGAATGGCATCTTTGCACCCAGTGCGCCACGAGAAAGAAATGAGGCTGATGAGGATGAAATTACTTGACAGAGCAGAACAACACGAAATCCCTGTTTTCATCATTTCTCCCTCAGCTTCAGCCTGATAACAGTCCGGTTTTTCGAGATAAGTTGGATTCAAGGGCAAAAGAGGAAAATAGCAGCAGAGATTGATAGAGGAGGAGGAGAAAGTGAGTGGTTTGGTTGGCGTGATGAGGAGCAGACAGTGGCCGCGGAAGGTGTGGCGACAATAACATTGTAGAATAGGGGAGAGAGAGGTTTATATAACATGGGGAGATGATGGAGACATCGAATAACCGTGGGGATATTGTCCCTCTGTCCACAACCATCCGCGGCCACTGGTTTAAGAGGAACAGACTTGTGTTAATATAGCAGGTTTTCTACCCACTCCTGCTTATTCAGCTTGCTTAAATTGTATGCCTGCCTATCTTTGTGCTGAATGAGTAGTGTGATGAAAAATTCTACTTATGCCCGGCTGTGCACAGGAAACAAGATAAGGAGAAAGCAGTGGGGTGTCGGGCTTGGAAATATTGGATGATTTCGAGTTCAGATAGTATATAAAGATGTCCAGGCGAAGAAAAAAAACAGGACAGGAACTACATGTACACAGTGTTTCGTTTCTTGTACATTTCTTGCACTGGAAAGGAAGAAACGGGAGAAATTGGAGGTGCAAGAAACTAGGAGAAAGTGGGAGAAATATGCACCAACCAGCCACGCGCCGTATGAAGTATAGCGGAAGGACCTAGTTTCTATGTAGCGTCTTGCATTTCTTGCAGGTCGAAATAGCTGCAATAAACCACTATCTCCCAGCTATTTCTTGTAATTGGTTACTTTCACCCGAAACGTGCAGTCAGCAGTGACTACTTTCACCCATTGTTTTGTTTCTTGCGGATTTACTACATTTTTTGCACTGCAAATCATAAACCGGAAGAAATACGAGGTGCGTGAAACTGCAAGAAATAGGTGGCATAATGCAAGAAACCACTTTCTCCCCGTTATTTCTTGCCCGTGGTTACTTTCACTGGAAACACTGGCCCTCCTCACTTCGTCAGCTCTTCTGTATTATTATTGTCTTTGGAAGAAATACTAGCAGTACTAGTGGGTACCTATATATTAAAAATCCGGAAGCGATACCTGCAGGGGGTTGGGTTTCCCCCCATCGCTATCTTCTCTCTGATCACGAAACACGAGAAGAAGTAGAAAACAAAGTCCAAAGAAGAAGAAGAAAGTATTGATGATCAAAGTTTCTTCTTCTTCGCAAGTGTCGAGTTGTTGAACATTTGTTAAAATTATCTCTGTCTTTCCATCCTCACACTTCCGGATCTCCTTTTTTCCCTTGCTTTCTCCCACAACGTATCGCTCTCACAATCAGGAGAAAGTTGTTCTGGCCACTTAAGTTTGTTAGATAGGTGGATGGGATGGATGCCAGTTGTTTTGGTTAGTGTTACGGGGAACAATGTAATAATAAGGAGAGGAGGAAGGGGAGAAAGTGGGCAGTGACCGCGGAACAGAGGGACATGTCCCCACGGTTATTTGATGTCCGCATCATTTGCCCATCTTATACAAACCCAGCCCTTCCCTATCCTACAATGTTAGTGTCCCAGATGTCACCATGGCTTCCGCGGCCACAGTTTGTACATGGTGATAATGCAAAAAGAACAGTGGCCGCGGAAGCTTGAGGGGACAGAGGGACAATGTCCCCAGGGTTGTTCGATGTCCCCATCATCTCCCCGTCTTATATAAACCCATGTTTCCGTAAGCCGCAATGGCAATGCCCCGGATGTCCCCACGGCTTCGGCGGCCCCTGGTACGTACACACGACATCCGGCTGACATGTTGATGAAATGGGGTAAAAAATTGTCGAGACGTGGAAACACATGCGTTGCTCCACAAGTTTGGTTGTTTTACTTGAGAGTGACGTTCCTCTATAATTATTGCAGGCTGGTCGTCCTCGTGTGTTTGTACACTTTGTTGTTTCTGGTAAGATGTCAAACTTGACGGTGTACTATAAGGGTACTTTCTTTTTCGTGATGTAATGAGAGAAAGCATGAAATGGGGTGGGTTTCCTGGTTTGTTATGGATATGGATACTTATTTGTAATGGAGGTCTCCCAGCGTGTGTTCTCCGATTTTGAGCAAACTAGTGTGAATCGATCACAAATTTAATTAGAATGAAATTTGCGAAAGACACGATCTCCCAATGGGCACGTTGGGCAGAAATATTTGCATCCGAAGAGGAGAAAGTGCGCCTTAAAGTCGACAAATTTTACACTTTCCAAATTTACTGCGCGTTTTCTCCTCTTCGGACGCAAATATCTCTGCCAAATGTGCCCATTGGGAGTAGGACTGCCAATGAGTTCGAGTCAACTCATTTGACTCATTGAGTTAGTGAGTTGAGTTGAGTTTGAGTCGAGAGTTTAACTCGACTCACTTTGAACTGAGGAGGGGAGGTTGTGTACTATCAACTCCCGGATCTCGATACCCTTTGGATATGTTGTAGTGTCCCATGAATGAACAAGAACCCTGAAGTGGTTTGATTCCATGGCAACATTTGCGCCCGCCACACCCACTCAAAGGTGCCCAAAAATCGCTTTCACTCCAGCTTTCACTCATTTAAAACCACGCCAAAAATCCAATTTTACTCCGATTTTCAAATTTCTTTCACCATTATACTCCCAGATAGTTGCTTTCTTATTTCTAACATCAAACTCAACTTTTTGAAATCTTTATTATTTTAAAAATTTAAAATTCTGAATGAGCATTGTTGTAGTAATCAACAAAACAAATTATGCCTGCGAAATAAAGATCAAAAAAGTTGAATTTGATGTTGGAAATAAGAAAACAACTATCTGGAAGTATAATGGTGAAAGAAATTTGAAAATCGGAGTAAAATTGGATTTTTGGGGTGGTTTTGAATGAGTGAAAGCTGGAGTGAAAGCGATTTTTGGGCACCTTTGAGTGGGTGTGGCGGGCGCAAATGTGGCCATGGAATCAAACCACTTCAGGGTTCTTGTACATTCATGGGACACTACAACATATCCAAGGGGCATCGAGATCCGGGAGTTGATAGTACACAACCTCCCCTCCTGAGTGAGTCGAAAAATAATGAGTTTGAGTTGAGTTACGGAAAATGAGTTCGAGTTGACTCATGAGTCAACTCATTAAGGATTTTTTACTGCCAGTTTGTCCATCTCGAGATTTTCACCTTGATGCAAGCAACTAAGTTGCTAAATCTCTAGCCAGCGATTTGTGATAAAATTATTCACATTTTTGTATTTTTCACATTCGGATCCTCGTGAATCACTTTCTCTCCAAATCTCTGAAGATTAATTTATTGGGCTGAGTAAAATAAAAAAAATGGAAAAATTTGCAATTGTCAAAAAAATTAAATAAAAAATTGCACTATTAAATACACATACACATACGTCGTAATCATATACCGATTTGTTGATTAGCTTATCGAAATTAACAGCAATTTTATAGTTGTATTTAGATTTTAAATTAAAATTTTTAATCTTCTGTAGGAAATCATGAAAATTGTAATTGGTGAATACCAATATCGTTCTCAACGGAAGTTTTACTTAAAAATCTGAAGGTTAACGAGATTTTTAACCCCTTTTGAACGTATTTATTTAAATAAATACTTTAGTCTAAAAAAGGTGAGTCAACTCATATGAGTTGAGTTTGAGTCATTAACATTTGAGTTGAGTCGAGTTTGAGTTGAGACTAATTTGAGTCGAGTTGAGTTTGAGTCGGTGATTTTTCATATTGAGTTGAGTTGAGTTAACCCTCAACTCAGCTCAACTCAACTCATTGGCAGTCCTAATTGGGAGATCGCGTCTTTTGCAAATTTCATACTAATCAAGTTTGCCATCAATTGACATTAATTTGCCAAAAATCGGAGAGCGTACGCTGCGAGACCTCCATTGTTCATGAATATGTCCCGTGCTTGGTACATACATACATATTTTTGTGTATATATTTATACATCCGTAAACTTTCTGTTGGCAGAAAATAAGATGTTCTACGAAATATATCTTACTCACCATTTCCGACCGTGCTTAGCTTCCTCTTCTTTCTCTTTTGTAGCTCTTAAGAACAGGAAGGAAGACGACCAGCGAACCATTTTTCTACTATCCAAATTACATGGAGTGTGAATTTGCACGATATTTCAGTCTCTCTGAGAGATGAAGGACCGGAAACTACACGGCTGAGAAGGTTGTAAAAATTGGCAAAGTCGTTACACAAACTACTTACTCGAGACGAGATGTCGAGGCGGAGAAAGTAAAAACATGTCTGTAATTTTCACATGGTCTAAATAATGGTGCAAAGTGAAGGGAGAAGAATTGTTTTGGGTCATGACTTTCCTTACAGTCCGAGAAAGTGTATTATTCAACAAATTGCAGGGTTTTTGGTTGTTACATAAATTACGACGCGTGTAACAAAGGGGAGAAGCCACGGAATACGTAAGTTTTGAGTGAGACCGGTTGATTGGAAGGTTTTTTCACCTTTGGTGACCTTTGAGGTCAAATTGGAGGTCATAATTGAGGTTGGGGTTAAATTTCTGATTAAATTGATATATGTCGAATTTGACCTTTTATGACCTTTCGTGACCTTTGGACTCAAAATAGACGTTACCATTGAATTTAGGGTTAAGTTTCCCTTAAATTGGCATATATATGCAATTCGACCTTTACGTGACCTTTTTGACCTTGATTACAGTGAAATTCGAACTTGCCCTGCGCCAAGTTTGTATATCGTGTAGTTCACTTATTATCGGACCAGCAGACAGACAGACGGACGGACATAACGATCTTATAAAGGGTTTTCACTTTCACCACTTAATAAGTAGGGTTAAAAGAACTCGAAGAAAAAACACTTTTCAACTAATGAACCCACTCGTGAAAAGTTTAAACAACATTTTTAATGAGTTTATTATTCACCTGCCAAAAAATGGTGTCCCCCTGCCGTGATGCAATTTGTGTCTGCAAAAATAGAAAATAAATAAGGACGTGAAATAAGTGTGCAATATGGAAAGAGACCTGATAAAATTTGTTATGCACAAGTCAGTGAATATTAGCTCACAAAATTCTGGGCATAACTTCATCCTTCAGAAGTCATATTTTCTGAATTGTATTGCTCCAGAAAATATGTGGAGGCAAAAAATGACAGCTGAAATAAATCGAATCACATCTTAAATTCGAGATTGGTTTGGGTGGTTCGTATATGAAAAAGAGAGAGAGAAAGAGAGGAATCTTATGGTTTATTAAAATTGAAAGGTTTTTATTCTTCTTCCAGCAAAAGAAGAAGAAGCTATGCAGGCAGACTTTCATATACAAAGTTATGTATTCTTTGCTTGCCTGCCGCCTTATCTGATGCATCGAAAATTGCGAGTTTGTCTGTGTATGTAGTAAATTTATGAAAACGTACATATAGTGGCACATATTCGGAAAAAAACATGCGACCAGAGGGCGGGTATGTATTTATTTACGAAAAATGGCTGAAATATGTGTTTAATATATGCGAAAAAAGTTATGAAATAAGAACAAAATCATACATAATTTTCGAAAAATTTGTACTTTTGAATTTAATCCTCTGGATTTTGTAATCAAATTTCTTTGAGCAAAAAAAAATCGTCTCTCATATCGCTGAAATATTTGCAAAATATGTATTAAATATCTACGAAAAAATGAAAATATTCATGAAAAAAGCTATCCATTTAATATTTACGAAAAGAAGTGAAAATATTTATAAAATAAGTATGAACAAATTCATAAAGAATTTTCAAAAAATTTGAATTTTTTGTGGTTCAATTTCTTTGATCAGAAAACTTTCGTCTCACATAGTTGAAATATTTACAAAATATAGAAGTATTTTTTTAAGAAAAAATATGTAAAAGATTTACGTACACTCAAAATAAGGTAGTAATGAATCATTACCATGCGGAATGACTATGTGTCTCTACTACGTCGGTAACGATTTGTCGTAGAATTGGTAATAATGATTTCAGGGAAATTCAAATTCATTACTAAATATTAAAGAACTTAATACCATTATGTATTAAATTTGAATTTCCCTGAACTTATTATTACCATTTCTACGACAAATCGTAACCGACGTGGTAGAGCCACATAGTCTTTCCGCATGGTAATGATTCATTACTACCTTATTTTGAGTGTATATTTCAAATAATAATGGAAATACATGTCTGAAAACGTAGGAATATGTAAAAAAAAAAATATATTTCGAAATTTCTGTGCTCTAAGTTAGGAAACACACCAATAAACTGACCGGCGATTATCCCGATTATGAAAAACTTGAAAATACTTAAATAAATATCCGCCCCCTGCTCATAATAAATACATAACTCACACCCACCCAACATTGGATTCGCCAAAACAATTATGCCCGAAGTATAAAAAACCCCCAAAGAAAATAATTGTTTAACAAGGTCGTAAATTTCGCAATAGCAATTCTATCAAGAATCTCATCACGACGAAAAAATGGGGCTTGATTGGTTTTTTTACTGCTAAATGGATGACATATTTTTCCAGGCCTCGATTTTATCCGACCCTGTTTGGACCACAAGCAGACCATTCTTTGCAAAATAAAAGAGTTGCACTTGGCAAATTGAAGTGGTATGAGAATAGAAACCATTAAGCACTATCTGTCTCCATAATATGTGGGGTTGAAGGATTTTTGGCACAGGAAGCGTGGAGGATGTAACCCTTTTAAACATTCAAGTGAGTTTTCCAGGTCGTTTAAGGGAAATAGTTTGGCACACGATGTACGAGTATAAAGATGCCGCCCATATACATACATTGTCAGACTATGTGTGAATGCAGTGGCCGCGGAAGGATGGGGACGCAAAGGGACAATGTCCCCACGGTTGTTCGATCCACCTTTCTTTCTTTTCCATCAGAGCTATAAACATGTCGCCTATATACATTGTCAGACTATGTGTACGATATGGATGCAGTGGCCGCGGAAGCGTGGGGACAATATTCCCACGGTTATTCGATCAACTTGTCTTTCTTTTGCAGCAGAACGAGCAGATTTTCGATATTAGAATGTCTCCCATTTAATTCGGGTAGACATCAGTGGCCGCGGAAGCCATGGGATTATCGGGAGCAGCACACTGAAGGAGATGAAGGGGTTTATAGACAGATACAGTCGCCTCGGAAGCGTGGGGGCAATGCCCCCTCGGTTATTCGATGTCCCCATATGTTATACACCCCGACCCTCCCCTGTATCCTACAATATTAATGTCCCCTGATGTCCCCACGGCTTCCGCGGCAACTGTATGTATATATGTACCATGGAATAAGCGTCTGTGATGAAATCGGTGCAGGAGTGAAATTACTGTGGCGAATTGCGAAATGATCATCCATGATGTGCAAGGAATAAATGGGGAGAAAGCAGGGATTACATAATCCTAAAGTGCACCCTACTTCTTCGCCCACTCGAGAGAAGTTTATCAATATAAAGGAGGACGAGGAGGAAGAAAGCGACTGTCCGAATTGTCATTTCCTTCTACATAACCACCGCCTCAACCGACCGGATGTGGGAGAAAGTGAGGGCAGAGAACTGCTAGTGCGAATCCGATCTTTCTATCCAAAAAGGCGAACAGTGTGCAAATATTCGGGTGAAAGTAACCATGTGCAAGAAATAAGGGGGAGAAAGTGGTCTCTTGCAGGTACTTGTTTTGACCTGCAAGAAATGCAAGGCGCAAGAAACGGCGCCCCGGCGTTGTACGGCGCGTGCCTGAATGGCGCATATTTCTTGCACTTTCTCCCAGTTTTTGGCACCTCGCATTTCTTGCATGGATTGCTCTGCAGTGCAAGAAATGTGACAAATCTGCAAGAAAGTGGTTTTTTGCAGACATTTTAACCTGCAAGAAATATAAGGATCAAGAAACTCCTTCCTACCGATATACTTCATAACACGTGTGGCTAGATGGCGCATATTTCTTGCACTTTCTCCCACTTTATTGCACCTCGCATTTCTTGCGTGGCTTGCTTTTGGCCTGCAAGAAATATGGCAAATCCGCAAGAAACGAAGCCCTGCTTGCGACTGACATAGGAATAACCGATCGATGAACAAAAGTATGAAATGAATGAGACTTTTATTATACACGGACACTTTTATATGGAGAAAGCGAGAGAGAGAGATGAGATATCTGTCGGGTAGCTGGTGATGAAAAATGTCATGTGTTCCACTCCAATCGAAGTATAAATGTACGACTTGAGAAGGAGTCGCTCTCGCTTCCGGGGAAAGTGGGAGAGTTGAGAGAGAAATATGCGATTGTGGAGTGGAGGAATCTGGCACTGGAATCTGCACTCTTTTGATCAGGTCTCTTCGGGGAGAAAGTTTTGCATTATCAGCCTTTTCTTGATACTTCCGCAGAAGCCGTGGGGACATTTGGGGACATTTGAATATTAGAATTTTGGGGAAGGGAGGGGTTTATATACGTAAGACGGGGAGATGATGCGGACATCGAATAACCGTGGGTGGGGACATTATCCACGCTTCCGCGGCCACTGTTGGCACCTACACCCACTGCTAGACCTCCATTCAACCAGAGGGAAATCCGGCTCAGGCTTCAAAGTTTAAGTGCAGTGTATAACAAGTCGACCATCCATAGGTGACAACTTGAAAGGAATAATGGCACCAATAAATGAATCTTCTTCTCTCACATACTCCCACGTGTTTAACGCATGGTGGGTCACCCCTCATTTAATTAAGTTTTTGGGTGCTCATGTCGTGCACGGAGAGTAATTTAGTAATAATAAATATTATATGATGAGAATTAAGGTGCACTTGCGTGCGGGTTATGAACTTTTGTGTCTCAACTTTCCCTTCTTTCATGTGTTTAAATGGTGAAAAATGTTAATATCCGTGCGTTTTTTATTGACGATTTTGTTGCATTTGTAAAGTTAGGAGGTTAGAATTTTTATTTTTTATTTTAAATACATGAGCAAATTTTAAATTTTTCTCAGTACTTTTTTATTTCTATTTACTACATAACCTCCTAACTTTGTAAACAGTAAAATTATCGATTTTTAGAGACAATAAAATGTTAATTTTGCATGGAGATGGATGGGATGGGGTTCAAAATCGTAATTTGAATACATTGAAGAAGGGGAAGTTCAGACTTATCTCGGATTTAAAACCCAAATACAAGAGCACTTTAATTTAGTTGTAAATGCTGAGAATTTAGGAATTAATCAATAAAAAAGATATTTGCGATGTGTGCGTAGATCATCATTTGCGACGTAGGTACATACTTCCAGAGATTCTATTAAATTTCAGATATTGCCTTTATCCAAGCTTGTCACACACTTATCGCGCACTGACAGCCGATAAATGATTAGATTGGTTCTCGCACGAAATCGAGTAAACATTTTTATATATCTGCCACAAATCAGGAGTGACATCGGCGCTCATTCACGCATGGGGACATACATAAGCACATATCGGGATATGATAAGAATCAGACTCTTACTCAGTGGTTCGTACGATTGTCTTCTTGTGCAAGGTTGAGATTGGTTTCCTTCTTATCACAAATTATTTTGCAGCCTTTCTCCCCGAAATGAAAAGGCAAATTGAACATTTCTGTCATTCCAGATATGGAATGGAGCAAGAGGTGAATCGCTGCGACGACGAAGATGACGACATGTGATTTTTTGCAGTGTTTCGTTTCTTGCGCGGTTGCTACATTTTGTGCAGTGGGAAGGAAGAAATGCAAGAAATTGGGAGAAAGTGCAAGAAACTGGGAGAAATGTGCGCCACCTAGCCACGCGCAGTATGAACGATTTATAGCGGCGGGACGTAGTTTCTTGCGCCGCGCATTTCTTGCAGGTCGAAATAGCTGCGAGAAACCATTTTCTTACAGGTTTGCTACATTTCTTGCTCTGTTAAGCAAGAAATGCATGAAATCCGAGGGGCAAGAAACTGCTAGAAACTGTAAGAAAGTGCATAAAACTGGGAGAAAGTGCAAGAAATATGTGCAATCTAGCCACGCGTCGCATGAAGTATGCGCGGCGGGTCGTCGCTTCTCGCGCTTTGCATTTCTTGCAGGTCAAAATATTTACCTGCAAGAAACCACTTTCTCCCCGTTATTTCTTGCACGTGGTTACTTTCACCCGAAACACTGTGCCTCTTATAGGAAAGAATGTTCATTTTGTTTTCGGGCGGTTATAGCAATCATACATATCACATTCTTTCAAACAGTCGATGATTTGTGTAATATATGTGCAAAAAATAAGGAATTTGGGGCCTGGCTTTTAGAAGATTGTTCTCATCTTGTGCCTGCTGCCTGCTAGCAATATGCAGTGGCCGCGGAAGGCGTGGGGACACCTGGGGACATTACGAATGTAGGATTGGGGAGGGAACGTTTCATATAAGATGGGCAGATGACGGAGACATCCAATAACCGTGGGGACATTGTCCCCCTGTCCCCACCCTTCCGCGGCCACTGTATGTATCATGTATGTACCAGAGATAACTATATTTTCGCAATAAACGATCCTGACAGGTGGACATGTTCCTCTCAGAAATTTAATCATAATCACTTTTTCCACTCGGAGGAGATTTATTTAAGCGTTATATTACTCGTGTCTCGAGCAATATGTTCAAGTCAGGTTTGTCATTTGTTCCATTGCAATAAGTTTTTTCTCCCACGCGTGGATCCGTTTATTTCTGGAAGGACAAAATCCAATCGAAATCTCAAGATTGTGAGAAAATAAGTAGGAGTTATATACTTGTTAGGAATGAGATCCTTTTTATTAATAGATAACCTTTCGTAGACCTGAAATAGACTATTTTTATAGTAATTACTACTACAATGGAGGTCTCCCAGCGGTTGCTCTCAGATTTTGGGCAAATTAGTTTCAATTGGTTGCAAATTTAATTAGTATGAAATTTACAAAACACACGATCTCCTAATGGGCACACGTCTGGCCGAGATATTTGCATCCGAAGAGGAGAAAACGCGCAGTAACTTGGAAAGTGTACAATTTGTCAACTTTAATGCCCGCTTTCTCCTCTTTGGATGCAAATATTCCTGTCAAACCTGTCCATTAGAAGATCGTGCCCTTCGTAAATTCCATATTAACCAAACTTCTGATAGATTGACGCTATTTTGCTCAAAATCGGAGAGCATGCACTCAAAGACCTCCATTGTTATTTAACTAGTTAATAAATGCTATCATACTACATGCATGCATAAAATTTCTATTAAAAACTTTCTCCAATTTATGCAACTTGCAACTCCAGTGAACCCGAATGAAATGAAATAATCATTTTTCTTCTAAAGTATGTGGGTTAGTTGAATCGTGTCACAGCGTCGTCGTCTCTCCTTCAAAATGAAATATTGCAAAGGAGAAAAAAATCTATTCCAGTATTTTTCCTCGTGTTCGTGTATGTACAACTTCCTGCTAAACGGGGGTTGTGTCCGTCACAGTGGCCGCGGAAGGGGGAAAATGTCCCCACGGTTGTTCGATGTCCCCGTCATTATATAAACCCCTCCCTCCCCCTATCCTACAATGCTAATGCCCCCACACCTTCCGCGGCCACTGGTTCTGTTACTGCACCAAGTGGAAAAACTTTAGCTCCCTCCGATCTGCCCAGCAAGCAAACAACAATGAAATGAAAGTTCTCTGTTTGGAGATCGGATCGGAAGATGGATGAGAGTTTTATGAGTTATATATCTGCAAAGCAAACAAATAAACGGCTTCCCATTCCTTGTAACGCGAATAACAGTTTGATTATTTGATGAAAAAACTTGAGAAACTTGGACTCGTTTTTTTCGGTTATTTTGCCTCCCACACTTTCACCAAGTGAGTGAGCAGTAACGTGATATTGTTGCCATTTTTGTAAAGTGTGTGCATGCATATGTCGACCAGAGGCTGCGGAAGCGTGGGGACATCTTGGGAAAGTTAGGGTAGGGGAGGGATGGGTTTGTGTAACATGGGCAGAAACTGAGACTTTTGTCCATAAACCCCTCCCTCCCCAAACCTACAATTATAATGCCCCCAGATGTCCCCACAGCTTCCGCGGTCACTGATGTCGACCCGGATTCAATGGGAGACATTTCTAATCGAAAATCACAGCTCGCTCTGCTGCAAAAGAAAGAAATAGCAGGTTATTTAATCCACTTGAAGACGAGCCAGCAGACTTTCTCCTCCTCTCACTTGCAGAAGAGAGAGGTTACCAGTGGCCGCGGAAGCTGTGGGGACATTAACATTGTAGGATAGGGGAGGGAGGGGTTTATATACATAAGATGGGCAGATGCGTGCATCGAATAACCGTGGGGACATTGTCCCACCCTTCCGCGGCCACTGGAGAGCGAGGTTAGAATTGGATTTTGAGTTCTGCCGGACTTGAATTTCGCCCCACATACCAAGTAACTTATTTTTTCCTAAATCTAAATAAGGCTTTGACTTTTGATGTACACAACAACTGGAGAAAATAACTTGTTCAATTTCACTGTTGGCCGTCATCCAAAATTTATACGTGGGTGGAAGCCAGGGTAAATACTTTTGCGAGGAGGAAGAGGAATTATTATTTTGCAGAAGAGTTTTCAAATTCTGAATAACAACAACAACACAACTTCGCTGTGTGACATTGATTGCGTTTTCGTCGTGGGGAAGAAAAATAAAATTTCGAGGAAAAATCTTGCTTCAGAGATTTTTTTTCTATGATATTTTGCAGTGTTTCGGGTGCAAGTAAGGAACCTCTGGCTAGAAATAAGGGCAAAAAAGCGGTTTCTTGCAGGTAAATATTTTGACCTGCACGAAATGCATGGCGCAAGGAACTACGCCCCGCCACTGTAAATACTTCATACGGCGCGATGGCGGATATTTCTTGCACTTTCTCCCAGTTTCTTGCACCTCACATTTCTTGCGGTTTCTTGCTTTGCTCTGTAAAAAATGTAGCAAACCCGCAAGAAACTAAACACAGGGTGATAGTAGCCACTGCTAACCACGTGTTTCGGGGGAAAATAACCACGTGCACGAAATCATCGGAACAAATAACGGGAGAAAGTGGGGTTTTGCAGCTATTTTGATCTGCAAGAAATGCAACGCGCAAGAAATGCAGGGCGCAAGAAAAGCAATTCATACGGCGCTTGACTATTTAAATGACGCAATTTTCTTGCAGTTTTTTGCAGCTAGCATTTTTTTACATTTTTTAACTGCAAGAAATGTAGCATCATAAAACCCGCCTGAAACGCAGCACTTCTATTTTCACGCTCTCGACCGACACTTCGATGCTCCTCTCACGAGGAGAGAGGAAGCAATTTGTGAGTGAATTAAATTAACCGAGTCTTAAATTTGGTCTGGTCAGCGAACCACACACCAACTGAAGGAATTAAGGAATTTAAATTGGCAGCCAGCTTGGGAGGTTAATACTTGGGTCACTATCAGTCAGTCAGATGAGTCAGAGTGAGGGCGAAATCCACTCGAAAAATAATCACCCTCTCTGCTCAAGCAAACAAAGTAACCGAAGAGCAAATATATGGTCAAAAACCACTCAAAGTTGAATGGGAATGGGGAACCAATCATGTATGCAAATTCGTCCAGGAGATGAATATCATGTTCCTCCCTGCTGGCCAGAGATTACTGGGGCCGAGAGAGGAAAGAGGAAATCGGAAATGGAAAGTCAACCGTCGTCAATTGGGAAAGGCTTAAAGTTCAGGAAACAATTTTTGAAATAAATTGACCGGATAAGTTTTCTTCCTACACAGTTGGATGGAGTTTCGGGTTTAGGCGTAGAGAGTGGTGGTGGTGGACAGTGGCCGCGGAAGGGGGGGGGGGCAGAGGGGCAATGTTCCTATGCAGGGTTTTTGATGTCCGTCCGCATCATCTGCCCATCTTATATAAACCCACCTCTCTCACATCCTATAACGTTAATGTCCCCAGATGTCCCCACGGCTTCCGCGGCCACTGTATGTACATACCCCATAGTGATGATAATACCAAAAGAACAGTGGCCGCGGAAGGGTGTGGACAGTTGGATAATGTCCCCACGGTTATTGGATGTCCCCATCTTATGCAAATTCTATCCTCCATTATTCTACAATGTTAGTGTCCCCCGATGTCCCCACAGCTTCCGCGGCCACTGGTAGTAGTGGATGGAAGAGGAAGAGGAGACCTTCAGATTCAGCTGAAAACTTTTCAACTATTTTTCGAATAAATGTCTGAATGGATGAACACCAAGTAAAGGCCAACTCTTCTTACGGACTCGAATTCTCAACTTTTATTCCGAAAAGTACGATTCCTCGGCCGTGTAAATAATTGGAGTTGGACGATGCGGGATAAGTTGTGTAAATGTAGGACACATTTTACTAATGCGGGTTAATTATTTTATAAGTTGGTAAAAGTTTATTAATGAATAGCAAATTATAGTATGATTAATAAATAAATTACTAAAAATGTTGGGGTTCGTTTTTCCAAAAACTGAAAATCTCAATGTAATTTATTTATGTACAGAGTCTCACTTTGCCTCATAATTATATTATTATAAATCATAAAATAGTGAAAATATGGGGGTCGATTTTTCGAAATAATATACTGAAATTTCTGAAAATCTCAATTTATTACAAAAAAGTCTCACCTTGCCTCGTTCCACTTGTGAACAAAGGAGTAACGTGAATGACGTGAAGTGAGACGAGTTTTTCAACCGGTGTGGGATGAAATTGAGCGCTAATAAAGTGCACTTCTTTACCACTCGGAACAGTTAAAAGTCATTTAATTCTTCGTAATAATTTTGGATTTCAGAAAAATAATTAACTGACTGGTAAGTACTTAACTTAATAATTATATAATAGTTAACAATTATGTAATTCAGTATCACAGAGGAAAGTATATTGTAAAAGTGTGATAATGGTTCTCCTTGATTTTCAATACAAGGGATTTAATTTGTAATTATAATTAATTCTTTAGGTTTTTTTGTTGGCAGAATTATTCCGTTTCTGTACTGGACACTGTCCTTGATTTTTATAAGCAGGGATTTAATTATTATAATTAATTCTTTAGGTTTTTTGACTTATTCCGCTTCTGTATTGGACACTGATTTACCACCACTAGCATAAAGTCTTCTTAAGTGGTTTGGTGTTGTGGTGAGTACATATTTTCCACAATTTGAAGTAGTTTCTTGCTTTCTGGCACAACAATTATCATCATTTTATCATCTCCTCTTCTCTTCACCCTTTTCTGCCTTTTCTGCTCGAGACTAAAGTAAATATATTGTTTCTCTTTATCATTTCCCAGCCCACCACCACACCATTTGCAGGATGATGGATCCCAAGTTGACAGCGGAAATATTAGCAACCTGCGACTCGATCGGCTACTCGGACGACGACAAGTACTACAAGGATCCCTCTTGCCTCGAATGTGTCAAGGATTTGGTTCTCTATCTCCGCCGGGATGATGATGACCACTCCGTCCGCCGCCTCTTGGGTCGAGCACAAGTCGTTCAGCGAGATTTATTACCACTTCTCAAGCACCATTCCGACGATCTCGAACTTTACGATGTTATCCTTCGCCTCCTCGTAAACTTGACGCATCCCGCGTTGCTCCTGTATGATGAAGAAGTCCCCAAAAACAAGACATATCTCAGCCACTATTTGGAAATCGAGGAAAACCTGCGCTCCTACAAGGGCGCCTTTGTCGATAAAAATCTCTGGAAAAGGCTCACCGACCGATTAAGACATTTACTCAATTTGGACTGGGACAAGCAAATGCAGGATGATAAGGCCGCCCTGGAGAGAATCTTGGTCCTCATCCGAAACATGTTGATGGTGCCGGCCGATCCGAAAGAAGAGAAAAGAACGGATGACGAAAATTCTCTGCATGACAGAGTCCTGATGGTCATGCACTTATCGGGGATTGAGGATCTCCTCCTTTTCGTCGCGTCGTCCGAAACCACGCGAGAATATTGTTTGCACGTGCTGGAGATTATTTCGCTCATGTTGAGAGAACAGACGGGGGAACAAGTGGCGAAAACGCAGCTCGTTCGGAATGAAGAAGATCGTGTGAAGGATGAGAGGGAATTGGTGAGGATTCGGGAGAAGGAGGCGTATGTGAGGAATCTGGAGGTGCAAAAGGCTTCCTCGAGGCATTCGAGGTTTGGGGGGACGTTTACCGTGCAGGGGATGAAGGGGCCGAGTGGGAAGGACCTGTTGTGTCATAAACCGATAACGTCAACGGCGGATTTGAGTCTGGATAAGACGAAGAAGACGAAGCGGACGGCGAGCAATAGGATGCCGGTGAGGGGGGATGATCCCGTGAGGAGGTCGACGGTGCCGGTGAGGATTATATTGAAGGAGTTTTGTGGGGAGTTTTTGGACGTGGCGTATAACCCGTTGATGAGCGTGGTGAAGGATAACATTAGTCGGGGGAGGATGCAGGATCATGATGAGACTTATTATTTGTGGGCGATGAATTTTTTCATGGAGTTTAATCGATTTGATAAGTTTAAAGTGAGCTATGTGAGGTATGTGAAGAAAGGTTCATTTTTTTATTAAGTAGTAAATTGCTTGTTTATTTTGCATGTCTTGTAATGGAGGTTTCCCAGCGTATGATCTCCGATTGTGAGCAAATCAGTGTCAATCGATCACAATTAATTAATATGTAATTAATTAGTACGAAATTTGCAAAAGATACGATCTCCGACTGGGCACTTTTGGCAGCGATATTTGCATCCGAAGAGGAGAAAACGCGTCATAAAATTGACAAATTTTACACTTCGAAAATTTACTACACATTTTCTCCTCTTCGAAACGTGCATATTTTGAGATTGTGTTTTTCGCAAATTTTATACTAATTAAATTTGAGATTGATTGATTTGACACAAATTTACTACACGTTTTCTCCTCTTTGGATGCAGATATCTCTGCCATGAGCATTTGCAGATAACGTCTTTTGTAAATTTCATATTAATTAAATTTTGTATCGATTGATTAATTGACACTATCATTTTATCAAAATTGAAGAGTATACACTGGGAGACCTCCAGACCTCCATTGTTAGTCTTCTCATTTTTTAAACTTTTTTAATTTTTTCATATCATTTAGTGAGACCATGTCCACCAACGCTTTCCACTACGTCCAAACCCAACTCGACCAGTACCACTCGATGATGGTAACAGACAAAGAAAATATCCCGTACTGGTCGAAACGAGCCCACATGGCTCTGAAAGCCTACCAAGAACTATTATTTACCCTCCTCTGGATGGACAAATATGGCTCCGAAGCAGTCAAGGAGTCGTCCCGAGTCATTAAAAGCAACGTTTTCTACATGCCGGAATACCGAGAGCTGTGCTTCTCTCTTTTGAACAGTTTCGACCCCGTGAAACTATCCAAACTCTACCTGAAAGACTTGGTCGAGACGAATCACTTGTTTCTCAAAATGTTAGAAGAATATGCGACTTCCTCCTCTCGCAAAATTCTTGTCAAGACGAAAGGACAAAAGCGAAAAAAGATGAAGCGATCTGGAAACAAAAAGGGGGCAAAAAAATCGCGAAAAACAATTCCCAAGGATGACGAAGAACTCGACGAGCTTTGGAGCACCGTTTGCCACGACATTCTTGAATCTGTTGAATCCTCCGTTGGTCCCAGTGATGAGGCCGAGAATGTGATTCCTTTTGATGCCGCGTCCGATACTCCGATAGAGGAGCAGAAGGTGACCGCTGTGGAAAGAATTTCCGTTTTTCTCCATACCAGAAAGTACAAGGAGGCTTTTGTCTTGTTGAAAGCGTCGCGAGAGGTTTGGCCAGATTGCAGGGAGGAATTTGGCGAACAAGGGCTGGATCCGGTGGATGAGACGCTCGTTCTGAAGGGCATTTTCATGAGGAAAGGAACCCTATCAGCGGCAAATGCTGCGTTGCGAGGTAAGAAAAGGATTGGCTGAATTCTTTCTCTTTTGCTGGCTTGTGACGTATGTAGCGTGGCCTCGGTTTTCTATAGTTTTGTCTTCATTGGCCGCAGAAGCGTGGGGACGGGGGGACATTTTCCAGCAGAATTTCAGTAAAATTGTACTTGTCGTCGTTGATAAGTCCTTCCTACACCTATCCCACCATTGATAATTTCCCCGCATGTCCCCCACCCAACTTCCGCCGCCACTGTTTGTCTCATTCTTTTCTTAATTTTCTTCTAGACGATGAAGAATCTCGTGTCTACTGGGGAGTTTTCTAGTCCATCGTAATTAAGAAGGGTATCATGAACATGTGCATGTGATACAGTTTCGTTGGTGGTGGGGGAACTCATTCTGCAATAATAAATCCTATCCATCATATCATATTCAGTGGCCGCGGAAGCCGTGGGGACATGTGGGGACATTAACATTTTAGGATGGGGGAGGGATGGGTTTATATAGCATGGGGAGATGATGGGGTCATCGAATAACTGTGGGGACACTATCCCTCTATCCACGTCCACACCCTTCCGCGGCCACTGCATCACATCATACAAACTTTCTATCTATCACCCATGTCTCCCATCGCATGCATGTTGCTGTCCAGTAAATGAATAAGTTTTCCCTCGCCATCTCTTTTCAATCCTAACTGTCAAACCATGTGTCGAGTTGGTTTAAGTAAAACCAGCTTTGACTGGGATTCCGCGGCTGATCTTATCACGATGACAGGAAGGAAAGGGTGCAGTGCAGTGCAGTGGGTGCAATGATTAATGAAAATGACAACTTGTGACAGCCCCACACACTGCAACGAACGAGGGGGAAATGAAAGCAGGGGTGCATTTTGGTCCGTGTTGCTGGTGCAATTTGGGGTTCCGTTCTTCTAGTGATGACTGATTTTTGTTCCTGCTGCGGCGGAAGTGAAATCTCTCTTGGATGGTTATCAAGCTGAGAATTCTGAATCAGTGAATCCCCTCTTCCACTGCATTTCGGTGCAGTTTCGTGTTGCACTGCAGCTGAGTTTTGTTGATGAGAATGACGAGTGAGTGAAAGTTGGGGGAGGAGAAAGTTGGTGAATGAATGACATTAGGGGAGGAGGGCGACCGAGGGAAATAATGAATCCATTTAACCATTAAACATTTGTTGGTTTGATCATATTCATAGTTTATGCGCTGCACCAAGTGGTGTTGAGCCTGCTTTCTTCTGAATTTCAATGTGATACAGATGTAACGTAATGCAATTGAGCATGGCACTTACTTCAATGTGGTTGCAGTTTCACTTCTCCTACATCGGTTTCTGGGGAATTATTATGTAGGTATACCCCAGAATTTCTAATTTCTCAATGTCCTTCACCACCATCTCAAGTGAGTCAACCACTTCTCGACTCACTTTCACCCGACCGACCGACCGACTATTGTCTCCGGCAGAAGGGCGATAAAGACTCCTCCGGTGGAAGCAATTTACCTCGTGAAATAAGGAATTTGGACGCTGCAACGTATAAACTTATTATGCTTCTTCTGATTCTTATGCTGGTTGGGGAAGAATCAGTGGCCGTGGAAGCCGTGGAGACATTAAAATTGTACGATAGGGGAGGGAGGAATTTATATAAGATGGGCAGATGGTGGGGACATCGAACAACCGTGGGGAAATTGTCCCTCTGCCCACACCCTTCCGCGGCCACTGGGAAGCCTGAATTTAAAATTAAGTAAAGGGTTGAGTTAAGACAACAAGGAAGGGGACGAAACGAATTAGATTAAAAAATTGTAATCAGTTTAGTCATCAGTGGGCTCGGGTTTGTTTGAAGTTTTTAGAGGACTTGATGATGCATAGTAATGTAATTATTAGAAGAGTTTGTCGGCAATTACATACAACATACACATCCCTTTGTGTGTATATTTTGGATGCCTGTTTTGGCTTGGGTTTCATGCTTCGTATCATCATGTTTGCTCTGTTATTACAGAAGCTAATTGTTTTTCTGTTGTGAAATACTATACCTCCTCATTTTATAACGATGATGAATGCACAATACACATGTGATAAAATACGTACAGGGTGGTTTTAAATGTCTCTCTACAATGTTAATGAGAAAAATTCGTAGATTTCCATTACTTGCTTACAGAAATTTTGTCGCTGAAATTCAACATTTTAAGAATTTTGTCACCAATTTTGGTAATAATTAATAAAAATCTCAACTCCAAATCCTATTTAGGAGCTTTTCCTGTTTGCACAATTTTCCATTGTAGCGAGACATTTTTCAACCACCCTGTATATACGCACCTTTCGCATTTCTCTCAATTTTGTGATTGGTAGGTATTTATTTATATTGATCCAGAACAAAGTCAACATTTGGTTTCATCATAAAAAATCGTAATATCTTCGCTTCTGCTCTTTATGTATGTGGTGGTTTGGACTGTTTGATGTTTGAATTTTATTTACTTTTCTTCTCTCCGTTGGATGAAAGAAGAAATGCGGCAAGATTTGGTTACAGGAGGATTTCCTTTCACCAACAAAAGTGTGTACGAGACCGTGGTGAGTGCCTGCTGGCTGGTCGTTTTCTCTCCCGCAGTGAAATTGAGTCATTTGTTTTACTGTCTGAAATAATTTGTAATATAAGCACCGTTATAAAAGTGAGTTGTGGTAACAAAAGGTGCAGTAATGTTGGGAGAAATACAAGTTATGGCTCAACCATCCTGTTGACAGTTGGGCAATAAAGTGTAACTTGATGACTACTCGGCTCTCTGTGTGCATGGATGACTTGTCTCCCGATAAAATTCTCTGGCAGGGTCGTTATTATTGCTGCAGGAACTATTACTACTTTTTTTCTAGTTCTTAAAGAACAGATAATTTTTTGGGGGAGGTTTTCAAGTATTTTTTTCATATGGAATTATCACTAACTATTTAGCAGCTTGTTTATTCAGTAATTTTCATAAAGAACACATGGTTGTCACTTTCACTCTAGTGTTATTTAGCAAATATTATTGCCTCCACTGTTTTTCCTGGGGAAAGAAAGAACAGAATTTTTTTGGGGGTTTTCAAGTATTTTTTCCTCACGTTAAATGGAATCATCACCACCATCACCTTATATTTAGCCAGTTTTTTCATAAAGAACACGCGTTGTTTGTTGTCACTTTCACTCTCGTGTTAGATCAACAAACAGTTTTAATATGGCGTGGCCGTGACGTTGGGACGAGAAAACGGAAGATTTTAATTTGATGGTATTATTATCTGAATCTTTGTACCACCACAAAATGAATTAAAATGATGAAAAGGCATATCTTCCTTCCTTATGGAGAGATGCAGATGATGATGACGATAGAGATGCAGGCAGAGCCACCACCATTTATAAAAAGACTTGTAATTAAATACCATTCATCATTCTTGAACTCTCAGCCCTCTAATAAGTAAGTAAGGGAGAGAGAGAGAGGGAGAAAATAAGAGGGGCTGCAGATCCGAAACAGACTTCAATTCTTGGTCGGATATTTCCTATGTCGTTATCTTAAGCTGTCAGATAACTGGTAAAAATTTACAAATGAGTGGAAAAGGACACACAAATAGAATATGAGGGTTTACAAGTAGAATTATTGTTGCGGGTTGCCTTATTTTGTATATTTTGACGCAGGGGGATTTGTATGGAAATATTTTGTGCAGTTTTTTTCCCTGAATTTACATTTCTTGGCACGATTAAGTTGTCGATACTGGTCAAAAATTCGTCAATTAAGTAATTAATACACATATAGTGGAGTTATTTGTGCGTGTCACGTCATTTGCATATTTTGACGCATTAGCTTATTCAACATGGTAAGCCCGTATCGCAGAAAATGGGCATTTATCTATGCAAATTAGGTGACCCGAACAATAAAATACATACAATTTTTATTTAAGAATTTACAGAATAATACGCACAAATTGAAAACAAGTTTGGTCGGATATGATATAGAAATACCCGACCAAGAATTGAACTCTGATCCGAAACTCCGAGGCTTTCTGCCTCAGCCCTCTTATTATATTTGATCTCCACGTTATTATATTATTATTATATTATCAAGAAGAGAGGAGTGGCTAAGTTCGTGCATTATGAATGATGCCACGGCCACGTAATGCTCAAAGCAGGCAGTAAAGTTGGGTTTAATTGTCCTCTTCTGTTGCAATAAAAGTGAGCAATTTGGCCCGCGTTGAGGTATCCTTTGAGGCGCGCTGCTAACAATGGGATACATTTTGAGTTATTATTACAAATTAAATTTTATGAGATTTTCATGCATAATTGAAAATTGGATAATAATGTTGAACGCTTCCGGAAAGTGAATTTTATGTCCTCCTTAATCTATCTGGATGCAGCATAAATCTTGGGGGGATGAGGGAAGATGAGATGTTGCATTGTTGCGCGTGCATGGAATTTCCTTCCTATGACGGTTTCCAGTGGCCGCGGAAGATGTAAGGGGCTATCTGGGGACATTAATATTGTGTGATAAGGGAGTAAGGAGTCTATATAACACGGGCAGATGATGGAGATCTTGAATAACCGTGGGGACATTATCCATTTTTCCCCACGCTTGCGTGGCCATTGTTCTTTTGGGAGTATTGAACATGTGCATACAGTGGCCGCGGAAGCTGTGGGGACATCTGGGGACATTAACATTGTAGGATAGGGGAGGGAGGGGTTTATCTAACATGGGCAGATGATGGGGATATCGAACAACCGTGGGGACATTGCCCCCCCTGTCCCCACCCTTCCGCGGCCACTGCATCCCTCTCCCTTTGATATTATTCATCTCTCGAGCAGAACTAACTAATCATCTCTTATTCGCGAATTTTCTTATCAAATTAAAAGTAAACGACGTTAAAAAGGTGAAATGATTAAAGTTGTTTTTCTTCCTTGAAATATTGCAGAGTTGGAGGATCAAGAGGAATCTAATCAGGAAGAGGAGGAGGAGGAGGAAAATGAGGAAGAAATTGAAGAAGAGCCAGGTACGTAATATTTTCTAGATTATTATTTATGGACATACATAAATTACGTTAGTGAAATAATTATGGAAAATATTAGCTCTGATATTGATTCTAAATTGAGTATTTATCTATTAAGTAGAAGAATTAGGGATGCCTTGCACGTGGAAATATTTGCATAAAAAGTAAGTTTTCGATGGGAATGGACGTATTCGAATTTGTTACGGGGGTCAAAACTAAACCCGGATTTTTAACGTTTCCAAAATTTTAGCTGGTATTTATACGTTTTCCAAAATATGCAGTTTTGCCCTACATTTTTAGCGTTTTTCAGATACGTACGTTTTATATTGTCGTAGTTTCTTAAAGTACAAAATGAACGAGTCCTCACAGATTATTGGCATCTTTTTTAAACAAAAAAGTTACAACGTTTTGAAAATCTGTAATTTTGGGGAAAATTTCAAGGGCTAAAACTTATGGAAAATGTAAAAATATGGTTTTCCCCTCAGAAGAAGGGATATTTATTATTTGTGAAATCCGTTTAGACTCGAGTTAACCGACCTAATATGCTTTCTCTTCAAGTTGATTTATGAGGGCATATTTATGTGCTTAATCATGTCGAGTTGGATTTCCCATTCTGGTCTCACTGCTGATTGTTGCATGACAAAAAGAAGACTCGTGTCCTCCACTTAATGCGAAAAGGAAAGTGAAAGTTTGTCTAAAACAAAAACTGTAAACTTCTCATAAAAGCGGTGCACGAGAAAGAAAATGGGATTTTATGCAGGAAATTTGCACCACTGTTTATTCCGTCTGTCTCGTCTAACACGACGCCATGTTTTTAACTAGTTGAGTTTAGACAGTCTAAAAAGAGTTTATGACCCTGAAACAATTGAGGAAGTTTGGAATGTTAAACTGAACGTAAGGTTGGAAGAATTTTCACTCATTTCCCTTTCGTAAAATGAAGTTTACTTTCTACTGGGCCAATTTTTCTGGAGAGAGGCGACGACAGTACATCATCATCATTAGGTCAGCAGTGGCCGCGGAAGTGTGGGGACGGAGGGGCAATGTCCTTTGACGTCCCCATGTTGTATAAACCGCTCCCTCCCTTATACTACACATACCTGTTCACTTTCATTCATTTGATCGATTATGATGGTGAATTATTATGAGCGAAAATGAATTTCCTGTCATTTGAATGAAAATGACTGAAGGATTCCGTCAGTTCAGATGAATAACTGTGAATGAAAGGATTTTTCACTCCTTCATTTTTCACCCTATGCTTAATACATGGGGCGAAGTAAGAAATGAAGTCCGATGACGTGAATTTAAATGAATTTGAACGAACATAACGGAATGTGAATGAAAATCTTCAGTCAGAAATCGGTATGACTGACTTTTGAATGAAAACTAAATTTTTGAACAGGTATGATCCTACAATGTCCCCACGGCTTCCGCGGCCACTGATTACCTGTTTGTTTTTGCCTGGGCTGGTGTTGCTGTTGCATAAGCGATTCTTCATCCTCGACGGTTGAGCCATGTAACAAAGTTGAGCAGTGTTAGATTGGAATAGAATTGAATTATTTCTCTCAAGTTTTTCATACCCTGCTCTCTCTTTCTCGAGCAGTCTGGTTTCTTTTCCATCTCTTTGAAGAGGGAGTGGTCCTTGGAGACTTTCTCTTACATAATATACTGACCAATGCATTCGAGAGATTTGCAGTGAAAGTGAAATGATCCGAAATAAATGAACTAATCGGATTGCAAGTAACGTAATCCTGAACGAAGTAATAATGTCACGGCCCCCGCGTCCGCGTCCGCGTCCGCGTCCGCCCCCAATTAGTCGGACGGATCAGAAAGTTGGATAACTTTCATTCATTTGATGCTTTATCCTGAGCGAGGTTCTACGCTTAATTTTTAGCCCGAATCAGGCCTTATGTACCCGTTATGGTTGTCTGTCTATTGATTATCTAAGACTTATCCAATCGATTTGTAATTTTGCACATTACGTAGAACATGCAAAATTAGGAATCGGATGAGCAAAATCTGTGGAAAAAGTAGAAAGTTGTATTATACCCAGCTCAATTATTAGTAGTGGCGGCGGAAGCAGGGTAACATTGTCCCCCAGAAATTAATCAAAAGCTTATCTTGCCCATGTTAATAAGTCCCTCCTCTTCCTATCTCACAATGTTAATGTCCCCCCAACTTCCGCTGCCAATGATTATTAATAATAACCTGACTCGGGCTAAACAAGGCTGCTTTTTTATCGTTAGTTTTCTCTCCTATTTTTTGTCTTCTTCTTGGGAAAATGCATTTACCAGATTGACAATCAAGACTCTTTGTTGTGCGGGACATTGCTAAATTATGTCCGTCATTGTTCCAATATGAGAGTCAAATAGTATTCGGACAGTCCCCTCGGACTGGACTTTCTCCTGCTCTTAATGGATTTATATAGATTGCATATGGCTATGTTTTTGTGTGTACATAACGCGATCCACTTTTGAGGAACAAATGAACAATATTTTTCATCCTTGGGTAGGAGGCGAAGGAAATGAGATAAAGTGAAGTATGGACAAGTCAAGATGGGTCGGATTTCCTCCCCCTTCTTCCAAGCAACTTTCCAGCTCAACTGCTGTCATATTGAGGAGGAGAGGGAATCCTCCGGAGAAAGCAGTATCTCTCGTGCCCATTGAGTAATGGAATTTGTGAATCGGGGCTAGTTAGGATAAAAGCACTTTCAATGTAGTAATAATTTCTTTTACTTTTACCAACCAACCACCGTCATACTTGGCCGATGGAGGAAGAAGGTCTTTGTTTGGGAATCAAGAGAAAAAATTGCCATCACATCATCCAAAAATGGTTTTGGAGAGAGGGTGGTGGTGGCTGATGGGGTGGGTAGAGCAGTGGCCGCGGAAGTGTGGGTGGGGACAGAGGGGTAATGTAATGTCCTCACGGTTGTTCGATGTCGGCATCATGTGTCCATCTACTTCCATAAAGCGTTAGTGTTAAGTTCTGCCTGGGTCCCTGTGGCTCTCAATGCAAGTTGCCCCGTAGAGGAGACAAAGAAGGAAGCGGAGGTTGCATGCATTTTCTGCGTGAGTCTCACTTCGCCTGCACGTGACTTTCACGTACGCTTGCCATCAATCTCAAATTAAATGTCTTTGTATATTTGCAGTGTGCAAGTAAATTGAGTGAGTGAGCAGTATACATACATACATCACTAATCAATAGTAGTTATCATGATAAGTGATCGTGATCACTATTAATTAATTATTTTAGTTTGAGAAACTCCACTCACAGCGAGTGGCATATCAATTTGAATGTATTTTTGACGCTGAATCCAACGCCGCCAATGGTTTTGACCTCTGAGGCCCCCCGTGACCTTGCCGTGACCGTGGGGCCAAATATGGCTTATTCGTGTTGTCGCATATCAATTCGAATGTATTTTTGACGCTGAATCCGAATCCGTCAATAGCTTGGCGTTAATTGTAGAAGTTAACGGGGTTTATGGAACTTAACGGGAGCGTGAAGCGTGGGAATTTAAGTAATTAGCTATTCAACTACCCCAACAGGGGGAAATTAAATTGTACTGTGACCAGGTTAATTAAAATGCAGTATGACTTGGGCAAACCCTCACTCTGATGTATGTATGTAGTATGACAAAGTCTCCACTGGGAATTATTTAAAGTATAGTATGATTTTTCGCTTTGGGCACACCCCCCACTGGAACTCTAGAACCCGGCCTCGGCCGGGCTATACGCTAGTGTTATATAAACCACGTTCTCCCTTATACTGCAATGGCAATGTCCCCACGGCTTCCGCGGCCACTGGGTGCGTATGTATGTAAATGGTTTTGGAGAGAGGGTGGTGGCTGATGGGGTGGGTAGAACAGTGGCCGCGGAAGCGTGAGTGGGGACAGAGGGGTAATGTAATGTCCCCACGGTTGTTCGATGTCGGCATCATTTCCCATGTTAAATATGTAAACCCCTCCCTGTCCTATCCTACTATGTTAGTGTCCCCAGATGTCCCCACGGCTTCCGCGGCCACTGGGTGAGTACAGTATCGTGGCCAGGCAGCAGCAAGGGTCGAAGAAATGAAATTGTAGTCTTCCTGCCGAATTCCTTCGCCCTTTGGCCTCGATAACTCATTTATAACGGGGCTCAAATGTCGGGTGACGTTTCGCTTTTTTTATATCGTGAAATAATTTTTCCTTCCGCCCTCCCTCCATGTCACTATTTTAGTAATACATATCTCGAGAAAATATGAGGCTAAGAAAGGAGGTCTCACAGCGGATGCTCTCCGATTTTGGGCAAATTAGTGGAAATCGATGACAAATTTAATTAGTATGAAATTTGCGAAAGACACGATCTTCCAATGGGCACGTTTGGCAGAGATATTTGCATCCGAAGAGGAGAAAACGCGAAGTAAATTTATCAACTTTAAGGCACATTTTCTCCTCTTCGGATGCAAACATCTCTGCCAAACGTGCCCATTGGGAGATCGTCTCTTTCGCAAATTTCATACTAATTAAATTTGCCTTCGATTTCCACTAATTGCTCAAAATGGGAGAGCATACTCTGGGAGACCTCCACATAAGAAATGATTAAATATTAAAGACATGTACGTGTTTATAATCCGACTACACATGGTTTATGGCTGTCTTAAGAAAGTTTATCTTATTGATTATGCAGTTTAGTCTGTTATTGGTTGGTCAACAATTTTTTTACGTCGATAAATCCTCTGATGTCTCATTTTTTGTGTGGATAGTTTGTCAAAAATTGTGAGAGAAAATGGTCGCGGATCGGATTTAGAGGAATAAATTGTACCCCAGCCAAAATGTATAAAGGGAGAAAGTTGTGCCCCCTCCTAAATCCCAAGCAGGAACGGAAGCTTTGACAGAGGATTAAATTTAGATACATGGATGGAACTAGAGAGAGAAATAGAAAGCTGGCTAGGAGAGAGAAGAAGGGAATTTCGTAGTTAAGTCAATTTGCCCATGAATGATTGAGTCATTTAATATTTACCCTTCGCCCCTTTGATATTTTCTCCTCAGAGGTTCGCCAGTCTTCAAAGGAACAGGAATTTGATTTCTTTGGATTCGCTCTCAAGTAAGATTCTCAAGAAAAAATAAGAAGAAACAAAACAAAAGCATCATAATAATCGTCATGGTCGGTCAGTCGCCGCGGAAGGGTCGGAGGGACAATTCTCCAACAGAAATCTTGCCGTGGGGACATGCAATACGTTTATCCGCAAATATGCAAAATTACGTATAAATAAAATTTGGCTGATTGTTACAAAATGAAAATTCATTCATTTTGGTTTTCCTAAACTTTCATTAATTTTCATGAAAATTTTGTAGTTTTCCCATTTAGCCCAAACGGTTAATTGAAAAATTGGATATCTGTAATTGCAAAATTGCACACAATTCCAAATGAATTTTCATTTTGTAAAAATTAGCTTGATTATGATTTTCCTAAGCTTTCTCAAATTTTCATGAACATTTTTTATTTTTCAATTGTTTTACATGTACCCCAGATGTTTTAATTTTCAGACTATTGCTTTATTATACCCAATTTTTTTCAAATGCTGTATTGTTTTCAAAAAAACATTCGTAAGCTTGAAAATAGGCGAGTAAAATTTTTGCGAGCCCTACAGCTTATATGTCCCCACGGTCCAAATTATCTTCCGCGGCCACTGTCGCCAATAATGGTCATGTGATTGATAAGCTTATAATAATGTCACTTCTTTTAATCCCCTCTTTAGATACGCTTGTCCAAAAATAGTCTGCAATTACGGCCGGCTGTTCAAGGACTTTGAAACCCTGAAATCTTTCACGCTCCACTGCATCATGAAAATGTTTCATCGATTCGTTTTTCAAATGGATTATCCCGCTTTGATCTGCCAAGCCTCAATTTTTCGGACGTTTCAAAAAATCTTGAAAGTTGCAAAGCACCAACCGGAATTGAAGGTACGTAAGTAGATAAGTCGTTTTTGATTTATTTGCTTGTTTCTTGAAGAAACTTTCTTCATCATCTTCACAGTCAATAAACTTGATCTGGTGGATTATGTATGTACAGGAAGCTGTGAAATTCTTTTACCATTTGTGGCCCAAGTTTGTCACGCTGTGTCGAAGAAATAAGACAATGTTTGTGGAGCTTTTCTTTTGGAAGACGGCACAAGAAGCGCAAGAAATTCAGGACGGATATGGAACCACGTACAAGTCGACGTCGTCCGCACCAAACGGCAAAAGTGACAAGTCCAGTTGGACAAGTGACGAAGAAAACGAACTCGTACTGCTTGGTGAAGAGTATAACGCGCTGCCGGATGAGGGTGAGTTGTTGATGCATTTGATAATGTTAAATATGAGTAAAATTATAGAGCTGTGTATAAAATCTTTAAAAAATCTTCTGTAAAATATGGTTTAATTAAGAACATTTCTAACTTAATAGTCTGGATTTTTTTGGGAAAATTTCAAAAAACGGCCGAGAAAGGTTGTAGGGAAAAAAACTTGCGAAATTTTTGCGAAAAACTGTTAAAATAGAGTTGATCCCATCTTCAAGAAATCTACTGCAGACAGCGATTTTTCCAACTTTGTGCCCCTCCCACTCGGGCAAGGGGAGGAGTAGAAAGTTAAGGGTGGAAGTTGGTACCATTTACATAAAAAAATCGGCGCTACAAACAGTGGCAATCTTAAAGAAATCAAATTTCCTTGTGTTTTTTCAAATTCGGATTTCATTATTGTTTATTTATGTGTCATGAATTGATTGTTTTATGCTTACTGAATGTTTAGTTAAGCGTGCAACAAAGATTGTCGAATGGATTAAAGAGAGGTGGACTGGGCGTGAAAAAAGCAAGAAGATGATGATCAGCAAGTTGGTCGAGAAGGAGTTAATGGATTCTGCAGTGAGTATTGACTTGTATATTTTTCTGTTCGGATGCTATGATGTCCATAAATTATGTGGCGCATTATCTACTTATCCTGTCATGTTAAAGATGAATAACATGGAATGATAGGGTTCGGCGCGTTACATAATAATTTACCATTGTTACTCAACAATCTAATTGCTCGCAGGCTCAGTCCAGAGTTCGACGAGCCCCGAGGATTTGGCAGGATGACGAATTGGAAAAATTGGCCGAGTTGTATCGAGAATTTAAAGATTCTAACGACATCATGACTCCAATTGTGGATGGCATGCCGCTTAAACGAAGCAAAAAGAGCATAATTGACAAGATGGTGGAAGTAGGATTAATCCGCGACAAGTCAGAAGTGAAGAAAAAGAGGGTTCGTGGTGCTAAGAGGAACCAACGAATTCAAGATTTGAATCGAACCAATGACGATGATGAAGGTTTGTATTATACATAAATATGAATGTTTTACTACATAATGGTTAAGCCTAGTTCTCAGGATGGATTTTTCGTGCGAAACGACCAGTTTTTCGCTTTGTATTCAGTTATTTCTTCACTGGAATTACACTACAAATGGGAATATTTCTTCAAATAAATTGCAAAATGTTACTAATTCTCGTCTTTGCTACCTTTTTCTCAAGTGAAAAATCCGTCCTGAATACTAGACTTTAGAGTCAAGTTAAAATCACGTCTCTAATTACACAAATATATTCGAATTTCAGGTGCCGAAACAGAAAACTTGGAGGAGAGACGACCAGCCTCGTCAAGATCTACACGTAGCGACTCGTCTTCTTCTTCCTCTTCTGACTCTGACGATTCCGATGCTGCTGCTGGAAGTGAAAGTGAACCTGAAGAAGAACAGCAGCAAAGCAGCAGCCGTAGTAATAACAACTTTGATGCAGAGAAAGCCTCCCAACATGCTCGGGATCTGTTGGCCGTGGAAGGTTAGTTTATGATTTCTTCTTTGAAATGAAAGATTGGCAAAGTTAACTAACATGATGATGTTTCGTTTTATTATTAGAAATGCTGCCTCCTCTCCGGTGGGTTCTCCAGTCTCTAATTCAGTTCAAGGAGGACTTGATTGAGTTTGGAGATTCTGATGACGCCGTTCCTCTCGTTCCGATTGGGAGTGCTTGTATTTCGGCCATTTCCAAATCAAATATGAAAGCCTTTCTCAAATCCCTGGGGTTTGATCCACCTGGAATTCAGGTATTAGGACGAACTAGGAACAAATTATATTCAACGTTATTTGTGTGGGGCGAAGTGAAACGATACCTGTTCAAAAATTTTGTTTTTATTCAAAAGTCAGTCATCCCGATTTCTGCCTAAAGATTTATATTCAAATTCACTCATTTTCGTTCAAATTCATTTCATTTCACTTCATTTCTAACTTCGCCCCATGTATTGAGTGAAAAATCCTTTCATTTTCATTCACAGTCACTCATATGAAATGACAGAATCTTTCAATCATTTTCATGAAAATTCATTTTCATTCACTATCATAATCAGTTAAATGAATGAAAGTGAAAAGGTATGAGTTAAACTTTGGAGGGATTTTCTGACACAAAACTTATTTATTTGTAGGAAGCATTTTGGCGAATTCCTGGTTCTTGGGGTCAGTTATTGGTGCAATTAAGAATTGATCTTCTAACTAAAGTTATCAACACTGCTGATAAGAACCCGGGAGAAGTAACGACAAAGAGTACGAAAAAACTGCCCGAATCTTCTGAACCTGAAGACGACAACGAGGTTCCAGAAAGTCGGGTAGATTCAGACATGTTGTCACAAGCTTCAAATATTTCTGATCCTCGAACTCCTACAAAATCTCAACCAACGACGAGTCAGAGCTCAAAGAAGTCGCCAAACCGGTCCAGAATTCGTACTTCTTCCAGCTCGTCTTCATCCTCTTCTTCGTCATCTTCATCTTCCTCGTCATCATCTACAGGAATATCCAGCACGCAGTCTTCTCAAGTGTCTAAACTATCGACTAAAACCAATACTTCCGTTTTGACGGGAAAAAATAACAAGAGTCCAACTCAAACTCCAACACCGACTCCAAAACAACCGAAGAAAAGTATGAAACGAATTGTAATGGATTCCGATTCGGACGGCGATGAACCAATCATGACCGCGTACACGTCCGATATTGAAAATTCTCCCGTGAAGCAGACTAATTCCTCACGAGTTCTGCTGGATTCTGACGACGATGACGAAGGACCACCCGCAGTGAAAGCAAAACCAAGAGTGTCAAGAATTGTGGATAGTGACGGTGATGATTAAAAGTTTTTATTAATTTTTACGCAGTTGAAAGTTCACTGATTGCTACATACGAAAGATTCATTCAATAAAATTTGACAAAATGTTTATTAAAAATTACTCATGGCGTCAATTGTTTTACATTAGCATATTTCACTATTGACAATTTGCATAGATGTGTATAATCATATATTAAGGTGTCATTGGATGAAGGTTTTGAACCCAATTTATGTGTCTCACTTTCCCTTCTTCCATATATTCAAATTGTTGGCGATTTTGAAACCTGTCCTACTCCGCAAGTTTTTTTTGAAAAATGAGGATTGTATTGTACCTAAAAATCGATAATTTTTACTGTTTTCAAAGTTAGGAGGTTAGAATTTTGATTTTTTATTCTTCCATAAGAAAATATGTAATTTTTTCTTATTATTTGTATCGATGTTATTTCTATTTTCACATGCAAGAAAAAAAAATCAAAATTCTAACCTCCTAACTTTGAAAACAGTAAAAATTATCGATTTTTAGGTACAATAAAATCTTCATTTTTCAAAACAACTTGCGGAGTAGGACAGGTTTTAAAATCGCCAAAAATTGGAATATATTGAAGAAGGGAAAGTTGAGACGCAAAAATTCAAATGTAAGACCCGTATGCGTTAAGTTACACGAAAATTTGCATATTCATTCAATAAAATGTGACAAAATGTTTATTAAAAATCACTCATAGCATCAATTATTCTTTCATATTTTACCATTGATAAGTTAGATTACCAAACATCATCATGCTCTTTAAAACATTTTCATAGCTGCTGCTTTGCCCCTGCCAGATTATTTTTCAATCTTTCCTGAATTTTGAGAACTTCCCCCATCTTCTCGGAAATTTCTCTACACATACTTTCCAAATTACTCAAATCTTTATCAGCCTCCTCCACATTGAAGCGATTATTGAGACTTTCTCTCAAAATCTTGTTCTCTTGTTCGCTCACCCTTTTCCCCTCTTGCAGCTCCGCGATGCTTCCGGTTTGCTGGGAAATGATGGCTTTGAGCTGTTCTATCTTTCCTTGCATGGCGTCCATTCGCTGCTTCTCTTCTTTATGCAACTTTTCCGCTATCTCAGCCCGATTAATTTGCACTTGCAACTCTTCTTTTGCAGAATTCACGAGCTCCCTTAATTTTTCGGCTTCCTTGATTTTTTTACCGAGGTTTTCTTGCACGGAGGCGAAAAGGACTTTAAGTTCGGACAATTCCTTCTCCACCGCGACCAATTTGCGTTCCAGTTCTTCTTCTTGTTGCAAACTTTTAATGGATTGTTCGCGAATTGCGCCGCCGACCGCGATCACGACGCGATCCGTGTCGGGGGTGTATTCCTCGGAGAATTGGTGAGGGGGGCAGGATAAGGCTTGGCTGGGGGAGGTGACCCTGGGTGGTGCGGGAGGGATGGTGGAGGATATGTCGAGGGCGGATTCGTCATCGGTTATCCAGTCTGTGCGGAATTGAAATGGAGGAGGTCGAGCAGTGTATGCGGTCAGATTTTGGGTAAATTAGTGGAAATTGATTAGAAATTTGATAAGTATGAAATTTGGGAAAGATGCGATCTCCAAATGGGCACGTTTGGCAGAGATATTTGCATCCAAAGAGGAGAAAATGCGCAGTAAATTTGGAAAGAGTAAAATTTGTCAATTTTAAGGAGCGTTTTCTCCTCTTCGGATGCAAATATCTATGCCAAACGTGTCCATTGGGAGATCGAATCTTTTGCAAATTTCATACTAATTAAATTTGCGATCGATTGACACTGGTTTGTTCAAAATCGGAGAGCATACGCTGGCAGACCTCCATTGCTAAATAGTGTCATGTGCGAATTTTTTTTTATCGGCACGTTTTGTTATTATCTGCTTACGATTAACACTTGTAGCTGCACTGAATGGCAAATTATTCATCCCAGTTTCCGGTGGGGGTAAGGTAAGGTTTCTACTCGACTGTTCCAGATTCGTGGCTGCTTTCACCAGCTTATCAAACCAGTCGCCCGCCAAATCTCGTGCCCCTTGAAGCCATACAAAACATAAATACTTATCGGAAAATCAGGAATTTTTACGAATTATTTACCTTGAGAGGGAAACCCCAACCCAAAAATTATCCTCAACTTTGTATCACTCCACAAACCGAAGGCGGAACTCGGCTTGTTGAACGACATTGAAGGCACGATGGTGCTATTGATGATGAGACGTTCCCCGTCATAGCTCAGGATGCGGTACACGTTCCTCTGCTTGTCGAAATAGAAGGAGACCGGGACGGCGTACTGGGTCGCGGGGGTCCACGTTTTCGGCGTGGGGGAAATCGTCATTGTGTAGACTTTGGCGAAACTCGTGTGAATCAGGGTGGCCGGGTCGTCGGAGGGTGGGCATGGGTTTCCTTCGCTGAAATGGGTTGGGTTAGGTTAGGTTAGATAAAAGCCATGAAATGTTATTATCTAACAACTAACACACTACATATTTACGGATAAAATGAATCAGTGTTTCGGGTGCAAGTACGTAATCATTTGGACGAAATAACGGCAAGAAAGTGGTTTTTTGCAGCTATTTTGACCTGCAAGAAATACAAGGCGCAAGAAGCTACGCCCCGTCGCGGTAGTTTGATTGCGAATATTTTTTGCACTTTCTCGCATTTCTTGCCTTGCTTACTTACTTTGCAGTGCAAGAAATGTAGCAAATCTACAGGAAACTGGCTTCTTGTAGGTATTTTGACCTCCAAGATAGGAGAAACCAGGCCCCACCGCTGTACTTGATTGGCCAGATGACGCATATTTCTTGCAGTTTCTTGCATTGCAGTGCAAGAAATGCAGAAAATCCCGAAAGACTGATTGTGTGAAAAAAGAGTAAAAAAAATGTATGTTGTCACCTGGCGTTGTTATTATTCGTGGGAGTGGCATTATCCCGCCCGATTATTGAATTAGAGTACATATCAGTCAGAATTAATTAGTATGGAATAAAATTAAAATAAAAATTGACTATATTCGTCAAGTACTTATCAGCAGCAGGCAGTTTTATTTGCCTTCCGGCGTTACATAAATACATCTGTGAAGCGTCAATTCACGAAAAATCGTAACGAAAACTTGCCTCGTCCTTGGTTACGGGTTAAATTATATGAATTATTAGGAAGGATCATCTCTATTAAATAAATGGCACTTGGTCCTATACGTAAGTACGTTGGGCGTAATAATAATACAAATTCTCTGGCCCGTGGCGTGGCATCTCCAACTCAATTACTGGGTCATGATTTGATTTTTAATGTTTCAGTACACTCACAAATGAAATTGAAATGAAAATTTGGGCTATGTGCTGGCTCACATGCACTTTTTTTAGGTTTGGGCAGGGTTTCGTTGTGGTTTTAACCATCGTTCAAAACAGCCGTTGAAAACCGGTTTTTGACACCGAGTTGTCCGGACATCCGAAATGTCCAAAAGTGTCCAAATTGAGAAATGTTGCAAATTGCTATAAGTTTTTCATTATTGAATTTTTCGATAATCGGTTGACGTATGTATATGTAATCTTGTATTTATTAATTTTGAGGATTTTGCTGCGTAATTAATACGGCATGGTTGAGAAAGTTTCTTAATTTCTCATAATAAAACATGTTAAAACCCAAGTTTTTCTAAATTTCATGGGATTATATACAGACACACCAAAATGCTCAAAATTAATGGGAAGTTACTGTTATATCTGGGCAGATGTAGATTTACAAAAAAGTCGTTAGTAAAAAAAACTTCAAAATTTTGCCCCATTTTCACACTTTTGGACATTTTTGGACGTCCAAAATTATTCTAGTTAGTTTTGAACGCTTTTTGGACTTCCTAAATTACTCTCTGGAGTTTTGGAAGTTTTTGGAAGCTGTCCGGTCCAAAAGTGGTTTTGGACGTTTAAAATGATTTTGGACAATTTTAGACGCTGTTTCGAATTCCAAAACGAAACACTGGGACATCCGAAGCGGTAGATATTCTTGAGGTTTGGCCAGCAACAAAATTATATGGAGGCGAATTTGTAGACAAAATTCTCCAGAGAGTCGCCTGGCTGGTTTGCTGGGTTTGATGCTCCAGTTTCACTTTCTCTCCTAATTTCCTCTGCTCGAGTTTCATTTTAAGTCCAATTCCAACTGCGATTGACGTCATTTATTGGCCTTCTTGATTTGATGGTTAGTAAGGACGTATAGCTGGAAGAGTCAGGGGCCGCGGAAGCCGTGGGGACATTTGGGGACGTTAATATCGTAGGAGGGAGGGGTTTATATAAGATGGGCAGACGATCGATGGGGACATCAAATAATCGTGGGGATATTTTCCCTCTGTCCCCAACCTTCCGCGGCCACTGTTCTTTTATCATCACCTCAACATGGAACATGTTAATACAGTGGCGGCGGAAGCCGTGGGGACATTAATATTGTAGGATAGGGGAGGAAGGGGTTTCATATAACATGGGTAGACGCATAGATCGGATATTTTGCGTACTCCGGCCTCCGGCCGGCCTCCGCGTACTCCGGCCTCCGGCTGGCCACGCGTACTCCGGCCTCCGCGTACTCCGACCTCCGCGTACTCCGGCCTCCAGAAAAAGTCGCGTACTCCGGCCTCCGGAGGCCGGAGTACGTACTCCAAGCCCGGAATTCTCCTATCTATGCGATCGGAAATTTTGCGTACTCCGGCCTCCGTACTCCGGCCTCCGGCCGGCCATGCGTACTCCGGCCTCCGCGTACTCCGGCCTCCGGCTGGCCACGTGTACTCCGGCCTCCAGAAAAAGCTGCGTACTCCGGCCTCCGGAGGCCGGAGTACGTACTCCAAGCCCGGAATACTCCGATCTATGGTAGACGATGGGTACATCGAGCAACCCTGGGGAACATTACCCCTCTGTCCCCACCCTTCCACGGCCACTGGCAACCTTTATGACTAATATACTTAGAAAGGCAGAGAATAAAGATGGATATCACTTTTTCCCTCGGGAAAAGCATACACGTCGTTGCAAAATTAATCGCAATTTTCATTTTGATCCTTGCAAAATAAAGTTTAGGACCTACATAATTCGAGTTATACGTAATTTGTTGGGGGGTTAGTTTAATGGGATCGTAAATCAGTTTAATTTTTCTTCTTCCCCCAATGCCCATTACGGATTCAAATTCTTGTTGAATTTCTGCTTCATTGAGATTCAATCGAGCGGAGGAGAATTTCGAATTGGCAAGTTTACAACGTATATAAAAGGGAATGGAAATTGAAATTTTATTAAACACGTTACTGATAAAGTTGGTTGGTGAATATATTTCTGTATTGAATTTTGGTTTGATGAATAATCTGATTTATTGCCGTAAATTCGCTGATACGGTTGAGTTATGAGGAGAAGAACACGTACATAACTGCGGAATATTATGCTACATATGTATGTATGCAGTACCTTCTTCTCGTACAAGGTTTTGCAAACTGCAGGGATGGGCAAGATACTTTGTGAAAATGCAGTATTTTGAACTCGGTTGTTCTCAGGGTTTGAATTTCCGGGGGTGTAACACCCTCAAAAAGACGAAAATTCACGTGGAGAAGACAAAAGTCTTACGAAAATACAGGTTTTTAAAATGCTTTATTTTTAGAAAATCGCGAAGACAAAGTATTTTGACAGCGATAGAAAGTGAATTTCGTAAAGCAAAATCTTGCCTTCTTCGTGCAAATTCTGGTGTATTTGTGGGTGTAACAGTCCTGGAAATCCAAACCCTGGGAAGAACGAAGCTCAAAATATTGCATTTTTTTAAATCGCGAAAACAATGTGTTTTAACAGAGATTAAAAGTTAATTTCTTCAAAATGAACGGAGTTATCGTAAGACTGTTGCCTTCTGCACGGAGATTTTCGTCTTTTTGTGGGTGTAACAGCCCTATAAATCCAAACTTTAGAATGAACCGAGCTCAAAATCCTGCATTTTCAAAAAATATTTTGCCCATCCCTGCTCTTCCATGACACAGATTTGCACTCAATACCCCTTTTGTCGAATATTATCGGAGCAACCTCAGCAAAATGTGATCCCGTCAATTACTTTGATCACAGATTAATGCAACACCAGCAAAATTGGGGCATTATCTGGAACTACATACGCCGCCTCAAAAAACGTAACGTGGCGACAGTTTGATTCCATATCTATCGTTTGATTCCTCCGCCTGACGACATAATCATCACTTTCACTCAAATCCACTCCACTTGTCGTAACCAAAGTGTACAAAGGCTTTTGTAATCACAGACGCGATATAGGCCCTGATTTTGTATCAACAAAGTGAAATTTGGTGATGCGAGTGGAATGAAAATTTATCTGTAGAGCCAATTATTGCAGACGAGCGAGCCAGCCAATGTTATCCGTCAGACCATCAATACGAGTATATATCCAGACGTGTATGTTGCTTTTGTCAAAATTGGTGCGGAGTGAGTGAGTGACTTTCTCTCCACGAAGATTTCAGACTTGTCAGACCAAGAGTTCTTTTTCCAACTGAAAAGTGTAGTGTTTCGGGGGAAAGTAAAGGGGGAGAAAGTGTATTTTGAAGTTGTTTTGACCTAAAAGGAACTACGCCCTGACGCTATAGTTCATACGGCGCTTGGCTAGATGGCGCTTATTTCTTGCAGTTTCTTGCACCTCGAATTTCTTGCTTGGCTTCCTATCCAGTGCAAGAAATGTGATAAACCCGCAAGAAACGAAACCCTGGGTGAAAGTAGTCACTGCTGACCCCGTGATTCGGGTACACTTAAGAAACAACTGCAAGAAAGTGGTTTTTTGCAGCTAAATATTTTATAAAATGTTACAATTTGGCCAGTTTTTCGGGTGAAAGTGACCATTTGCCAGAAATAACGGGGAGAAAGTGGTTTCTTACAGGTACTTATTTTGACCGTAAGAAGCGCAAGAAACTCCTTCCCGCCGCTGTACCTCATACGGCGCGTGGCGGGATGGCGCATATTTCTTGCACTTTCTCCCAGTTTCTTGCACCTCGAATTTCTGACGTGCAAGAAATGTAAGTAGCAAACCCGCCAGAAACGAAACCCTGTTAAAGTCAGGACCACCTATTCAACGCAGATAACTGAATTTTCGCTACCTTTTCAATTCAGTTTGTGACGTGATGTGACACGGGGACATCGCATCAACCACCAACGCCAGCAGCAGCCACCAGTGATAAATCGATAGTGTCACAAGATGGATATAATACTTATGCATGTATGGATGAGGACAACTGTATCAGGGTTGTTTTTATACATAAAATGTACACAAGACACACACGCGTATGTGACTCTTATCGCCTCTGATAAGGGATGTCTCCCAGCGTACGCTCTCCGATTTTGAGTAAATTTATGCAAATCGATCAGGAATTCAATTAATATGAAATTTGCGAAAGACACGATCTGCCAATGGGCACGTTTGGCAGAGATATTTGCATCCGAAGAGGAGAAAACGCGTCTTAAAGTCGTCAAATTTTCCACTTTCTAAATTTACTGCGCAGCTTTCTCCTCTTCGGATGCAAATATCTCGGCCAAACGTGCCCATTGGGAGATCGCGTCTTTTGCAAATTGCATACCAATTAAATTTATAATCGATTTACATATTTGCAAAAAATTGGAGAAGCTAAGCTGGGACATCTCCAAATGTTCAGGTTTGGCAGAACTATTTGTAAACCTTGGAGCGAATTTTCTCCTCTGTGGATGCAAATATTTCCGCCAAACGTGCCAATTGGGAGCTGGTGTCTTTCGCAAATTTCATACCAATTAATTTTGAGATCGATTCACACTAATTTGCCAAAATCTGAGAGCATTCGCTGTGAGATCTCCCGTTTCTTCAGCGTTTGGGATGTTGTGATGTCCACGAAAGCAATTTTCGCCCTCCGTTGTTGTCTGGAAATTGGTAGATACGTCCGTACAGGCGGAGGGAGCGAGATGATGGGGACGACGAATTGACGAGAGGGTGAAATGCTCGAGGGAGCTTCATCGTTTCTATTGAATATTTCATGTCAAAGAATATTTAGTTCTGGATGAACGACTTTGTCCACCAGTTTATCTAGCGCATCACAAGCCTCCCTTCACACCAGCCACCCATCTCATTTACGTATCACCTTCCGAATCAACTTTATGCGCTGTCGTCAGTGTATGCAGTGGCCGCGGAGGCAGTGGGGACATCTGGGGACATGGAAATTGTAGGATAGGGGGAGGGACGGGTTTATATAAGATGGGGAGATGATGGGGACATCGAATAACTGGGGGGACATTATTCCTCTGTCCCCACGCTTCCGCGGTCCCTGAGTGTACGTCCCCACGTATCATTCACCCTTCGTTTTACTGCGTAATTGATGGCATGTGTGAATGCACAGTGGGGAGTTGATGTTTGTAATTAATTGTGTCCTTTTTTATGGCAGGTGGACAGGACACACACGCGAGGGAACGAGTCTAAATACAATTCGAATATAGAAACAAACTGAATAAAAGAGTGTTAAACTAACGTAAAAATATAGCGTTTGAAGCGATTCAAATTTCATTCAATTCGCCTCAATTTACAAAAAAATGATATATAATTGGTGATTTAATTGGTTATTAATTTCATTAATTGGAATAAATTCGAACTTTTTGTTAATAAAAAATTCATTAAAAATGACACAACATATGCAGATTAAGGTCCCTTAGATTAGGCATTTGACGACTTCACGCCAGGGTCACTTTTACCTCAGGAACCACATTTTCGAACTCGTCGGAGAACTAAAAAATAGAAGCACAATGGCGAAAACGGCTTATCACTATGCACAGTGGTCCGGATTGCTTTATTTGTTTGCCAAAACCTCTAGCTCTCGAACCATTCCATTTTTTCAAATTCTGCCTGCGGGAATCGAGATATGAAGTTCCAAGGGGCATAAGCAATACAACTTTAATTGACCACCACCCCCTCTTGGGGGTGTGGTCACAGGTCAATATTTATTTTCTCGCATTACCCCATCAAGTGGGGTGTCATTTGAAAGGTCTAATCAAGCTCTAAACAACTCCGACTATTATTGGGACATTATCGGCACACCCACAGCCAGGGGGTGTGGTCAAAATGCAAATTTGAAAGTTTTGTTTCGATAATTTTGAGGATGTATTTCCATGAAATGACAATATTCTATAGTTTTATGAAGCATTTTTGCCCTCTAACTTAATTAACAAAAAAATAGGATCAAAATTAAAATTTTCGTTATGCCTCCTCTGGGGGGTCACCACTTCATAAAATCCCCCCGCTCGCAATAAATTTTTTAGAGAGGTTTGTGTTATCATATTTACTTCCCCAAGGAATGGCCAAGATATTTTGAAGCGAATGTGTTATTAGGAACAATCAAAAATTTCATACGTGACAATGATTGGAGCACTCCAGATATTTTGATTATGGCAATTTGCAATTACATAAATTCAAATCTCTCAGCCTGTTTGCAATGGTGGCAGCTGGTGGCAGCAGTTTTTGTAGATGAGATATGGGGGATTAATAATACATTTACGGTTCCTCGAAATAGCACAGGAATAGACAGGATTTTCAACTTGAAGTTTTTCCCATTTAGCCCAATGTTATAAGCCAAGTTTGAGCATAGGCCACGTCTTAGCCAGTTGGACAATTCAAATGAAACTTTCCAAAATTGAACATCTATGTCAAAGGTACTAAAAACGGTACTTTGTTTTCGAATCGGCGAGAATAGGTTTTGGCCAACAAATTCCATATTCCAGACCAACATAGCTATGTTGAGGCGTTCTATAGTAGAGATATCCTGCTCACGGACGGACGGACGGACGGACAAAACGATCACAAAAAGCAGCCGATGCTACTTAATAACTACTGAAGCTGAAATGAATAAAGCTTTAATTGGAAGGGAGGTAAATACATAATTTCGGAAACACGATGTAAAATCAATGTTCATTTGTTTGTACACAAACGGAAACAAATTTTGGGAACATTCCCAATACGTATCTATTTGTAAACAGGTGGGGATTCATCTATCTAAATAGCCTGCCAGATAGTTCATTGGATAAAGATTACGCAACACTTTCACGCCGCGAAGAATGCCAACTTTCCATAACTAAATTAAGACGAGTAAACTAACTAACGGTTAAAACGAAGTTGCCTCACTCATTTGTAGTCATTTCAGAAAACGTTGGTGGAAAATGGAGCCTGGCTTTTTATCCGTCTTTTCTCTTAAAAGACGTTGGCTGGCCGAGTCAAAATCAGTTTAGCATTCTTCCTCCGCTCCTCTTTTGTGCATGCTTACTTGCAGAATTCGCATACATCTGAAAAGACGAGGAGGCGGAGGCAAGCATGAATGAACTACTGTCAAGCCAACCAACTACAAAATTCAACTCTGATTACGAACTGTATATGCTGCTCATTTCGAAATTTCGTTTCAGAGGAATTTGCAGTCGACGAGGAGGACAGGGTTTCGGGGGGAAGTAACTATTTGCAAGAAATAATGGGAAGAAAGTGTTTTTTTCGGGGATTTTGATCTGCAAGAAATGCGAGGGGCTACAACCTGCCCTACGCCGATATAGTTCGTAGGGCGAGACGTTAGATCGCCCATGTTTCTTGCACTTTCTTCATTTCTGGCGTTTCTTGCAGATATTTTTAGACCTGCAAGAAATGCAAGGCGCAAGAAACGACTTCCCGCCGTTACAGATCATACGGCGAGCGGCTAGATAGCGCATATTTCTTACCGTTTCTTGCACCTCGCATTTCTTGCAGTGCATGAAATTCAACAATCCCGCAAGATATGAAACATTTCTGTAATTTTTCAGGTGAAAGTAACCACTTGCAAGAAATAAGGGGGAGAAAGCGGTTTCTTGCAGCTACATATTTTGACCTGCAAGAAATGCAAGGCGCTAGAAACTGCGCCCCACAGCTATACTCCTTACTGCGCATATTTCTTGCACTTTCTCCCAGTTTCTTGCACCTCACATTTCCAGATTTTTTTTACTTTACAGCCCAAAAAATGCAGCTCACCCGCCAGAAACGAAACCCTGTCCTGACTCTGAGATATGTAGTGCCGTATTCTGTTTAGGAAGTTTTCTTCTTTTCGCTCGTTCCCAGTCCTGGGAGAGAAATGACTGGGGATTGTGGATTTGAAGCAAATAAAATTAGGATCTTTGGCTCATCTCTGTCTTACAAAAGGGAGGAAGGAAAGAAAGCGGCGGCGGCGGAGAAAGTACGACAGGGAATGAAATTCGCCTCGTCTGAGGAGAAAAACTTAAAAATAAGTAAAGGACGATTTAATATTCTTCTCATTTTATTGCATGGTTTAACCAGGAATTCTTTATCCTCTACTTATCAACTTAGTTCGTTAGGCTGCACTAAAACCCATTCGAATTGCTGGGAATCCACCAACCAACGCGGCGTCTTCAATTCAATGCTGGATGGATTATTACGAGTTTTGAATTAATAAAATGTACAGCGGCACAAGAAGAATATGAATGAAGAAGAATGCGTAAACCCGTAAATTACATTTTCTTATAAACTTTGTAATTAGCTTTTCGCTTAAGTCTACTTCTGAAGGAATGAGTAATGAAAAGTTTTCTGTTCGGGGAGATGTATGTATGTGCATAAGCATGCCACAGATGATTTGACGAGACAGACATGTTACGTGCACGTAGGCCTGAAACGTTTTAAAATGTTTTAAAATTTGTATGCCATGTTTATGTAAAAGTAATTGTGAAAAAATGAGTAAGTCTAATTCTGAAAGTATGGGAGTGAAAGTTCATACAGTTTTGGACGTCTAAACTACTTTTTGATTGGATTGGACAAGGTCAAAGAGCGTCCAAAACTGTTTAAAATAATTTTGAACATCAAAAATGTTCAGCTTGATTGGTTACAATACCACGGAATTTGGAAAAACTTTTGTTTTAGTAAGTTTGCTTATGAGAAATTAAGAAATTTTCTAAACCAAACCGTAGTTTACAGTCCAAACCAAAATTAATACGAGTTTTAATACTCGTAAATAAGAGTTTGGATATACATCAGCGGATTATTTAAAGATTGAATAGTGAAGACCTTGTAACATTTTGCCACATTTTCAATTTTGTAAATTTTTGACGTCCAAAACTCGGTGCCCAAAATACTGGTTAAAATCAGTTTTGGACGGCTGGTTTGGACAGTGGTTAAATAAAACCACAGCGAAACACTGTACAAGTTTATGTCTACGATGTTTTAAAATATTCAAAAATTTAAATCTCATGTATGTGCATGTAAATTGGTCAAAAAAGTAGGTGAGTGACTATGCAAATCTTATTCTGAAAAGCACGTGGTGAGTCCAACAGTTTCCTGTTGTTTGGCAGCTCAAGAGGTTTTTTATACGGGATCAAATAAAATGGATACCTTTAGGCTGATCTTATTCGCAACTTTCTCTCTTTCTTTCCATCGAGATGAGATGAGAAAGTCAATTGTGAACGTCATCGCGGGTAAAATAGATCATGTGGCTTGTCATGAAAGGTTTGCTTTATGTCATGTAACTCAAGTCATTTTATTGATCTCGAACCTACTCAAATATCTTTTTCTTCTTCTCTTTTGAAGCCGTAAAACGTCGACTTTCCAACAAACCACGTACGTTTTTCGCGATCAGTGGCCGCAGAAGGGTGAGGACAGAGGGACAATGTCGCCACGATTGTTTGATGTCGGCATCATCTCCCCATGTAATATAAACCCATGCCTCCCCCTACCCTACAATGTTAATGTCCCCACAGCTTCCGCGGCCACTGGGAAAATTCAAACTACTCAAATGTATGAACATGATGCAGTGGCCGCGGAAGCCTTAAGAACAGAGGGACAATGTCACTGTATTTATTTGATGCCTCAATCATCTGACCATGAAACTCCTTCCTCCCCTATCCTACAATGTTAATGACCCCAGATGTCCCCGCACCGCTTCCGCGGCCACTGTTCGCTACCAATATCGTTTCTACTAGTAGTGCCCGCGGAAGCTGTGGGGACATTAACATTGTAGGATAGGGGAAGGACGGGTTTATATAACATGGGCAGATGACAGGAAGATCGAATAACCGTGGCGACATTATCCCTCTGTCCCCACCCTTCCCCGGCCACTGACTACTTCGACTGGCAGAAAACAGGGAAATTTCCGAGAAAGGAACTTCTTCTATTCCGGATTTTGTGTTGAATTAAATGACATATTCACAAGTTTTTTTGACATTGTGCGTCTGAAAAAGAGGTCAGTTCGCTGACACTTCCAGCGTAACAGCACATCCGTAAAATTGAACTCATTTTTAATGAAATGTCATCATCATGTACCGGCGTCGGGCTTGTTACGTACGTGCCTTATCAAACCACTTTCACTCTGCAGAGCAGTGCAACCCACCCAACCCGCAAAATGATGGCAATGGTTTTGACATTTTACAAATATATGTATAACGATAAAAGTAGTGAAAAATACGTGTCATTTTTCCTTCATTTGAATGTACATAGTCGGGAACACTCAAGTGTCAACAGCCGATTGCTAGAAAACTAAGCCACAGAATTAAAATCTGATAAGTGCATTAGATTCGCCATGCGATTTACATTATGATTCACTATGGACTTTGTAATTTTTGAACATCTGGATGAATATACAGGAAATTGAAGAGAAGCGGGCGGCGATAGTTTTTCACAAAAAAAATCGAAGAAAAACAGTGAATTTGACATGTGCTGAAAAAGTCAAAGGTGTACTTTAATTTAGCCCAACGGACTATAAAAACATTCATGGGGACCGAATCGACTAAGAACAGTCGAAGAAGAATTTTTTGAAAACCTCCAAGGACCACACCCATCGTGAAGCCTCTCAAGCCTGGAATCCGAAGAAATTCACGAAATTCCAACGGAAACCGGGCTCACTGCTGACAGTGTCGACGCAAATTATCCAATGAGTGCTCAAATTGAAGCTTAGGCTTAAGGCTTTGAAATGTGGTACTCAGTGCCCAAACTTGCCTGGCCCGGCCCTGGGGATTTTTTAGGCCCGGCCCCATTTATTATTTGGCATTTGTGCGTGAAATTTTGAGTCTAAAAAGGTATCTTTAAAACAATTCTGATCGTAAGCAAGTCAGCAAAAGAATTAACAAGATGTCAATATATTGATTGTGTTGACTTCAACCACTTCTTACTTCAACGTTACAGAATTATGATTGTGCAATCTTTTTTGGAGGCGAAATTATTTATAACCACTTCGAAATCAAAGGCATTCAATCGTTCTTGCCAATTGTTGACCTCAGATAATTCTTGATTATTTTCATCTGCAAAATGGCCCCTCATTTGACGGAACAGAAATGGGCAGACTGAGAAACATCCTCAGTGCCATCTCGAAGTTTAGATACGCACACGCGAGACCATTAATATGTATATATGTAGAATTTTCAGGATATCCAAGGGTCCTAGTTTAATTAGGTCTTTTTCAACTTTGTTAAACGCCGACATAGTAGTGCCCAGACTTTGAACTTCGTTTAAAAATGTAGGGCCGCAAAACCCGCATGGGTACAATTTGCGTTATTATACCTTACGCGCTATAAAGTTTGAAAATTGAACTATTTAAGAGTTTTTAAAAAATTATTTTGATTTGTTCTTCGAACTATCATTTTCACCGAAGGACCTGGTATGCATCTGCATTGTGTACAAATAGGTGCAATAGCTCCAGATTTTTTAATGTCTTCGGTGATACAAAATCTACCCGGTACGTTTCTTTATTTGGTCAGCAAAAATATCGAAATCGAAGTTGGGCTTATCATTTTGACTGCACAATTTCCTGCTTTAGTAATTTAGTAAAATCAAGCATGTCCTGTTTTCACCCTGTGACAATGTGACATAGGGTCTTACACAAAATTTTCAGGTTAGCGACGAATGGTCGACAAACGTTTCGTCGAAACCTGATTAGTCGACAAAACAGATATGTGGTCGGCAGAAAATTGGTCGAAACAGTGTATATGTCGAACATGTCATACTGGTCCCCAACTTAAAGTGGTCGACAACATATTAGTCGACCAACGTTACAAGTTTTAAGTAATCCTTGCATGGGAAGATGTATAATTTTATTACTACTTATCCAGAAATTCTGCCAAAAGATAGCATTACATCGATAAGTGAAAATTGCAGTCGCATAAGTTAAAAATATTACCATATTTGATCCAAATTAACATTTTTCTATCACGGTACGTGGACTTAGAATTGATACGCCGGGCTTGTTTCTCCCAGATTTTTTGCAACATGCACAATTCCGCACATCTATCAAATACACAAAGTTTTAGTTCAAAACTCGGGCCGATAAGAAAAAAACCATCGTTTTTAATTTTAAAATAATTACTTAAAACAACTCCATTTCCCATAACAGAATAATGCGTTATGCAGGAAGACTGCAAATCAATTGATTTCGATGTGGATATGGAATAGTTTTATTTATTTTGAAGTTAAAAATCGATGATCGAGTTTTTAATTGAACTAAAGGTTATTCATTTAATACATATAAATATGTGTGAAAATGTACATGTTGCAAAAAAATCTGGGAGAAACACGCCTGCCGAACCCATTGGTACCGAAATCGTGAAGACAAATATTTTGTCGACGAGCTGAGATTGGGGACCAGCTGGTTGTCGACCAATATGATGTTGACGAGACAGTTTGTCGGCCACCCACTCGTCCGGAGCCCCAGATTTTCAGCTTAAATTCTACCTTTTTCTTAGTGAGGCAAATACCTAACAACGAAAAAAATTACTAAGTATGCATTTGACCCACCCCAAAAAAGTGACCATCTGCGATATCTCAGTCATTTCTCAACCGATTTTGATGAAATTTTGCACCGATTATTGTTACATAATATAGAAACGGGATCTGATCCGACTAAGCGATTACGTGATCTTGACCGGAATTATGGGCAAAAATGTAGCCTTAGAAACACATTTGTAATTATTGCTAGTTACTAGCAAACTTTATCAACAGTTTGATACCCACGAATTGTAGGGCAGTTTATCCCGAAAATTTTAAGTATAAATATATCAAAATCCGTTAAGAATTGGCTTAGTTATTCCAATTTGAAGTTCAGAAATTCCTGCTCGTGCTACGAATCATTGTCATTGACAACGACGCAAGACTAATAAATTGAAAACAAATTGCATTCAAAACTGTAAACAGCACAACTAATCGTTGCTTCTGTAACATGCTTGGTAAACTGCGTGAAATTGTTGTTGTTGGTTTTGCACCTCCAGATCAGGTCTTTTAGTGTTTAGTAATCTAGGCCGGACATTTTGACCAAAATGATATAAATCGGTTAAGAAATGACGGATTTATTCAATTTTAAACACCCAGCATTCAATAAAATTATTCCGGGCCAAACTACTGAAAAGGGGTAGTGCAATGCAGTCATCCAATGGAGAATCTAATCACCCAATTAAAAGTTATAAATAAACAAGGTCCCTAAAAAGGGGAAATCTTAGTGAGGGAGTGCAATCACAACTAATAAATAAAATTAGATTGGAGAATTTTTGCATCACCGCTCTCGGTACTATTTTTACTGGAAGCATTAATCGTTTAAATAGAACACTTGCTCCCTCAAAAGGTTCGATGATTTTGCATAGAGTAGCCAAATTAATATATCAAATTGAAATTTGTATATTTTTTTAAACAAATACGTAGCTCATAATTATTTAGCCATCATATCTTACATATCTACCTCAGTTAATTTAACCCACTTCTCGTTCACTACACAGTAAAAATGTATTCCTTCCTCAATTTATTCAATAAAACTAAGAATTCATGCGTATGCAAAGAAAAATTTATACTGCATCCAGTAAAAATGGTACCGAGAGCGGTGGTGCAAAAATTCTTCAATCTAATTTTATTTATTAGTTGTGATTGCACTCCCTCACTAAGATTTCCCCTTTTTAGGGACCTTGTTTATATTCCAAGGTAGGTACATAACCATTGTTAGCTATTGTTCTTTTATGATCGACAATGTGATGGCATAGGTGCCTTTGTAGATTCGACATTTAAACCCAATGTGGCTGCTCAAAATCTTCGAAGCAATTAAGGACTTGTGATAGGTAGCGAACTTGTTCGTACAATAATTTTAGTGGACACAACTACCCGATACCTTCTGGGGATTACACCTGCCCTAGCTTTTTTAGTGTTTTCGGAGAGGTAAAAAAGGTTATGATGCATTTTTTACTTGGTCAGCCCAAGTAAGAATGCATAGATTGGGCTTATAATTTTCACGCCATAATTTCTCCATTTTAATAATTTGAAAGAATCAAGGATAAATTATTTTAGGCTCACAAAAGTGAAAAGAGTTTTTTTTAACTATGTTTTAATTTTAGGGTAATTATTGTTTATTTCTGTTCGATATTGGCACGCTACGAAATTGCTCAAAATCTTCGAAACGTTTAAATAATTTTCCGTGAAATTTTGTAGTGGACACCAGGGCCCGGCCCCCTTCGGGGCCCGGCCCTGGGGAAAACCCCCACCTGGCAGCCCCTCGTAAGGGCCCTGGTGGTACTTGCCACATCCTGATCGTACCTCAAAGGAAAACCAGATTAAGTAAATGCAGGAGTCAGGGTATTCCGACCCAGGGTTTTATTGGGTTGGGTTTTTTGGGTTTTAATGGGTTTTAATGGGTTGTTAATGAATAAAACCCAACGGGTTTTACCATGTTAAATGGGTTTTATTTGGGTTTTAATGGGTTTTATTAGGGTTTTAATGGGTTTTAACTGTGTTTTAGCTTAAAACTATATTCTAAAAGCTGAAAACAGCTGTCATGCGTTAGACGAAGTTGTTTGATGGCAGCTAAGTAGTTTATTTGATTAATACTGTAAGTTTTGACAACCAGGAATAAATCAGGGACATCCCTTACCATTACAGGTTACAAGTGACAAAAAATACAAAAAATTAATTTCGGAACGAGGTATGTTTAACTGATCATACATAATTTAATACATTTTGCGATCATAATTAATACTTTTTTCCAGAAAACTTCCTCTCATCTCAGCGAAGAAATTAAACAAAATACTATAGTATTTTTTAAATTTAGATATAAAGTTTTTTTTAAATGTTTCAAAGCGATCTTAATTATCACCTTTTGAAAAATCGAGTACTTATGGACAACGAAGTACTTTATTATGAGCAAAATAGTATATCTGTAAAAAGCCCTTATTATATTCTCGATCGTAATACATGCGTGCTTTGTGCTTTCGTTGTTCATGTACTCGATTTTTTCCAGAATTGATAATACACGTTAAGATCGCATTGAAACATTAAATTTTAAAAACCTTTAAACAACTTGGATTTCATTATGATGAGAGGAAGTATGCGAGAAAAAGGTAATACAATTCAATTCAATTTATTAGCATTTGATATGGCCATGAGCCCTCATCAATACAATATTGTTTCATAAGACAAAACGAGAACAAATATCCCGTGGGCACAGGGAAACCCGCGGGATAAAACCTGGCCTGCCTCGAGAAGCGTGGCACCATTTGGCACGGGTAGAATTGGAAGATTTACTTCTTAATAAAATATTATCGTCAGATTGCATAGTCATACATTAATAATTACATATTGCGAATTTTTATATGCTTTGTGGTAGTTGAGGACTTTGTTTTGGGAGTTTGCTGAAAGCTGTTGACCAGAAGGCGAAAATTGCGTTACAAAAATTTGAGTTATTATTGTTATTGTTGTACAAGTGGGTGAAATCTTGGGAGTGTGAGTTTGGGGACAAGTTGCTTTGTAGAGTTTTTCTGGGGTCGATGAGTGAGTTGCATTCGAATAGATAGTGGTTAAGGCTTGATTTTCCGAGAGAGCACCAAGGGCAAGCCACCTTATCTTTGTATACTATTCGGTGAAGATTGACTCTAGTTTGTGCTAAAGTCTGGGCCGCTGGAAGGGCAGGGTCTTGTAGCAAATATTTTTTTGTGGTGGCGTGGGTTTTGATTTTTGAGTAGTCTGGTGTCCAGGCCGAGTCGGTCATTCGAAGTGTGTCCTTGTTGAGAAGGAATGTAGTCAGTTTGCCGATTATGAGTTGCGTCTGTTCCGGAAACACATTTTTGAGTTGATCGTAGGGTTGCGAGAGTAGGTAACCGTCTTCGGTTAGGTTAAGCCATTTTTTTAGTTGTTTTGCCCAGCTTCGTTTTGCTGATGAGATTCTGGGTTCTCATCTCAACTGCCACTTTAAACATTGTGCAAGTAGTGTGTTGTCGTCTTTTTGGAGTATTTTGCAAGTAAGGCGAAGAGTTGCTTTCACCATTAGGAGGGATGTATGTTGACTTCCGGTCTCCAATCTGACAACATATCCTGGGGTGGACTTTGGTAGGCGCAGGAGACGCTTCCAAAATTGACATTGCGGTTGCTCAAGCTGGTCTTCTTCTAATGATAGTCCCCAAATCGGGGAGCAGTAGAGAAAAACTGAGTTGATGAGTGATTGTTGGAGTTTTTTATGTGTTGCAATTGGGGGGATTTTTCCGCGTTGACAAATTCCAATCACTATGGCTGACGCTGCTGCGGCTTTGGAAGTAAAATGTGATTTAGCTGTAGAAAAGTGACCATTTCTGTGGAATATAACACCCAGGTAAGTGTATGTATCAACTACTTCCAACTCTTCTCCATTCCATAGGATTTTTGGGTTCGTTTTCATTTTCCTCTTTGAGAAAGCTACTACTTTTGTTTTGCCGATGTTGACCGTTAGCCCCATTTCTTTAAATGATTTTGAAAGGATGTTGATTTTTAGCTGTAGTTGGTCCGCTGTATTCGCGATCAGAACGATGTCGTCTGCAAAAAGCAGGAGATGAACGAGACGAGATCCTATTGCGACTCCAGGCACATCCGAATTGTACATGTCATTGACGACAGAGTCAATATAGGAATTGAAGGTAATAGGGGAGGCCCCGTCGCCTTGAAGGACCCCTTTGTCGATTGGGAAGGGTTTGGTGAGACCATCTCCAGTTTTAACGACGCCTTCAGCAGAAGAGTACAGATTTCGGAGGAAACGAAGTACTTTTCTTCCCATTCCGATTTGGGCCATAGAAAAAGGTAATATATGTAATTATGGTCTCATAAAGTATTAAACTATGATCAGTTAAATAGGACCCTTTCGAAACGGATACATACTGATATTCTAACATGGACAAGGTGGATTTGCATATTAACTGAAATTAGATTGCAAAAGTTGTGAAAATTATTGTTCAATGTATTACTTAAAGAACGTCCGGGAATGAATGGGAATGCGCGCTCTAGCGAGTATATTGACAAATCAATAAACCCGCGAACTATAATAATTTAAATTTCTGAAAGCCCACTTCATTAGGGTCAATTTGGTATATCACTCTTAAATTTCAAAAATGGATAAGGGTAGAAGAAGCTTGTTTGAAAGGGAGCTGTTAGCAAAACGAGTGATGGAGTTCTACAACACGACAGCCAACCGAGACTCCAAGGTGACCTGGAACTCTTTTAAGCAGGAAGGAATTCCAAGTTCAAATGTGTATTCCTACATAAAAAAGTTCAAGGATTCCGAAAATGTGCAATTCAAGAAGCCAGCTGGTCGTCCGGCGAAGCTAGCGACCACTCGAGTGAAAAATAGAATTGAAAAAATTTTCAAAACCAAGCCATCAACGTCAGTAGCTGTAGCTGCCAGGAAAGTCAAAATTTCCAAAAGCTACCTGGGGGAAATTAAGGTCCATAAATTAGGAATCAAAGCAAGGACCAAAAAACCTGCACCAAATTACAAGCCCGTACAAGAAAGTCGGATCAAGGATTGCTGTCAAAAATTGTTGAAGAAAATGCGTGGAAAAGTAGTGATCCTGGATGACGAAACGTATGTTCCGGTTGACCCTTCAAATCTTCCAGGGCGTCATTTTTTTCATAGCTCGGATCCCTCTGAAGTGGCTTATGAAGAAAAAGTACGAAAAAAAGACAAATTTCCAAAGAAATATTGCATTTGGCAATGCATCTCCAGTCACGGACATGTATCAGACCCGGTAGTTCTCGAAGGGAATATCAATCAAGATATTTATCTGAAAAATTGCGTCAAGGCTGGATTGGAAGCATTTATTAATAGGTTTCACAAAAATGATAAAGTTTTGTTTTGGCCTGACCTCGCCACTTGTCACTCTGCAAAGAAAGTGACCGAGTACCTCAGAAAGAAAAATATTGATTTCGTACCAAAAGATATCAACCCACCTAATGTACCCCAACTCCGCCCAATCGAAAAATTCTGGGCACGTTCTAAGTCAGTATACTCCCGGCTTCAAGATGTGCCTGACACCTTTCGAAAATTCAAAGGACGATGGAAGAAAATCACCTCGGAAGTGGCAAAAACTTCGGGAAAAAATTTAATGAAAAATCTTCGCAAGAAAATCGAACTAGTCGCCAACGGGGGTGTGGCGGCCTTAGCTATTAATTAAATTATGTAGGTACGTATTTGGTATTATACATATGCAAAAAGTTTAAAATTCCGATAACTCATTGTGATTTTATGACCACATTTTCAGACCATTCCCATTCATTCCCGGACGTTCTTTATGTAAAACCTAATAAAACCCAATAAAACCCATAAAACCCATTAAAACCCAAAAAACCCATTAAAACCCATTAAAACCCCTGGGTCGTTACTTTTTGAATAAAACCCTGGGTTTTTCCGAACCCTGTGCAGGAGTCACCTCAAGCGGTACGCTCCAGAAAAGTGAGTAGGATTCTTTTTAAAAATGAGGAGATTTTAACATCGGAAAAATCTTTTAACAAGCGAATTGTCCTAATCTACGCAAAATCGGTCAGAGACATCCCCCGATATAGATAAAACGTCAGAAATTCACATTATCCAGGTTTTTTGATGATTTTGGCAGGTGGGAGCTAATTGGGGTAATTTCTCTACATTTTGCTGAAAATTGGGGGGAGGTGGGGGAATCAAATTTCTTAAAATATGTTTTTGAGTCCGTGGTACATCCCCTAAGTGAAATCCAATTCAATGGAATCGATGGGACCTCTCAGCAGGACTCAGCACGAACTTATAGTGCAAAAAATGACCCAAGCGTAGCTAAAAAAACAAATTCCGGTCTTTATCTCCAATCAGAATTGGTCATCATCCTTGATGGATTTGAACCACCGGAATATGAAAAATGGTCAAAGTTAGGGGCAAAGGTGTGTTCTAAGCCCCGTAGAAGTGCGGAGGCTTGGAAAAAATTTCTGACCCCGGAATGCCACAAAATGTCCCTGGAATCGGTGTGTAATTCCATCGAGGAGTGGTCGTCTCGTCTTTAGCGTGGCATTCACGCAGGAGCAGGAAATTTTTAAGACTAAAAATTGTCTTTGAATTGAAATTTATCTGGCTTTTCGGTAAAATAAATCAAAAATTGCTAAGTTGAGATTTACAAAAGTAATAAAGCTATATGTCATTGACACTTGAGTGTTTCCGACTATGTATGTAATATAGAATTTGCAAATGAGGCATGCAAAACCAAAGGTTTTGAGAAATTAGATTTCGATTTTTCCGATTTTGGATAAGTTTTGTAAAATAGGTTTTCAGTTTTTCTACTTTTTGAAAACAATTTCGTAAAATTTCTTTTCAGTGTTTCCCCAAAAGCGGGGTTTATATCGAATTAAAAATTTTTTGGATTTATCGTATGGTAAAATTTAAATTATGGCAAAATTTACAAATTAATTTGAAAACGAAATATTTCAGAACAATTAATTCTTCCATGAAAAACATGGAGTGGAAAATGTTTAGTAGCTCCAAAACAATTTTTATTATTAAAAAACAAAAACCGGGTATCGAGTGTGATAAACCGGTTTTTCTGTTCAATTCAAAACCGATTTTCAGTTACATTGAAAACTGATGTTTAGTCGGTTTTACAAGTCGGAAAACCGGTTTTCAAGCGTAATAAAACCATTTTTGGCTAAAATTTAAAATCGTATTATAAACCCGGTTTTTAACCTTTTTTACAAGCTCAAAAAAATTGGGTTTTGGATGCCCTAATTCGCAGAATAAAACCACCCCACTGCCGCCTTTCTCCTTGACGCGAGAGAAATGTAGGTTTGTCAATCATGCAAAAATCTAAATAAAGTAGTCTTTGAGTCAAGAATGGAGTTAGTGAGTTGAGGAGGAAGTCGGAGAAAGGAGAGTTTTACCCTAGAAAAGGGAAACATTAATCAACTCGAGCCAAAGTTGTTGGCTTTACGTCGAGCCAGGCAATGTTGTTGGTTAAGTAAGGACCACGCCAGCTTTGTGCGGAAAGTAGGTTGATGAAAGTAGTTTGCAGAAGATGAAAAATTGCAGACAAGGATTCTCAATTCTCTCTTTTGCTTGCCTGCCATCCCGGAAGTGGGATCAGGTTCCAGGCCCGCAGGTCCTGGAGGAACACGGGAATAATACATGGCTCACTTCTACATACCTACCTCTGTCAAATTATAATATGTATAGTTTCATTTGTATGCTACCTTTGTTCCCATTGAAATTGCAGGTCGGGCTTTCATTAATTATTATAATTATGCCAACTGGCAGGAAAAAAAGTGGAGAATAAAAGTATTTATATGGAGAAAGCAACTGCCAAGATCGTAATTCATGATGTAATAATTTCAGTGTTTTTCGTTTCTCGCAGATTTGTTAGGTTTCTTGCAGTGAGGTGAAAGCAACGCAAAAAATGTGAGGTGCAAAAAAGTGCAAAAAAGTGCAAGAAATATGCGCAATTAAGCTACGAGCTGTCCGAAATATAGCCGTCAGACATATTTTTTTGCGTTTCTTGTATTTTTTCAGATAAAAATAACTGCAAGAGATCAATTGCTTGTCTCTATTTCTTTCACTGCAAAACAAGAAACGGGAGAAATGCGAGGTGCAAGAAACTGGGAGAAAGTGCAAGAAATATGCGCCATCCAGCCACGTGCCGTACGAAGTATAGCGGCCGAGCCTAGTTTTTTGCACCTTGCATTTCTTGCAGGTTGAAATATTTACCTGCAAGAAACCACTTTCTTCCCGTCATTTCTTTCAAGTTGTTAAGTTACTTTCACCCGAAACACTACATAATTTATTTATTTATCACGTTTGTTATTAACTGTTCTCATCTAATCACCTGCTTTCTCTCGTTCAAATTAAAGCGAAAAAGGACTCCTCCGTCAGAATTCATATCTATTCATGTAGATTCCAAGGTTGGGGGAAACACTCATTGAATATAAAGTGGCCCTCGAACTGCAATGCATGTCATTACACGCCGCTGACAAGGGAGGAATTCAAACTCAAAGTCAATCAAGTCGTGCATCTGCATCATTTCAACATTACATTACATTACTTGAATTGTTTGCTGGTGGCAAGGGCATTGCAGTGGCCGCGGAACGGAGTGGGGACATCTGGGGACAGAATTATAATGTCGTCACGGTTCTTCGATATCTGCCCATCTTATATAAACCCATACCTCCACTATCCTACAATTCTAGTGTCACCAGATGTGCTTCCGCGGCCACTGTATGTTCATGCTCCATAATTCCAAAAAGATCATTGGCCGCGGAAGTGAGGGACAATGTCCCCACGGTTATTCGACGTCCCCATCATCTCCCCATCTTATATAAACCCCTTTCTCCCTCTTTCACCCTGGAATGTTGAAGTCCCCAGATGTCCCCACGCGTTCCGCGGCCACTGTTAGCAGTGCAGCGGTAGTAACGGCAAATTAGATTGAAAGGCAGCAGAAGATCGAGGGTGAGGAGGAAGAGGTGGGTAATATGCAAATGAGTCGGGGAGATCCCAGCAGCCAAACCAGACTTTCTAAACTTTCACCCCACCTCGCAAACAAGCCAGAAAGATGAAAGTTATGAGGCTGGTTGGCTGGCTGGCACGCTAACAAATTCAAGGCAAACAATAAAGCTGCAAAGATTATGAGAAAGGTGATAATGAAGTTGATGACTGTGATGATGAGGAACTGCCTCCGCCTGGATTTCCATTCACTCACGGAGAAAGCGTTACATTGAGAAGGAGCTAAATCAAAGTCAGGCTCAAATACGGCTTTAATCCTGAACATAAACTCTTCACAATTTCAAATGATATAAATTCAAAGCGTAAATACTTCAAGTTTTAGACTGTTTTGACCCTTTGCTTGGTTTGTTTATGGAAACATTGACGGCGGAACACGGCGGCGACATTGACGGCGACGGGGGGGACATTATTCCCCCCCAGATGCATTATTTGGAATGTAGGTGCGTGCCTGTCGGTGGATGAAAGGATGGACACGTTTGCAATAAATGTGTATGTAAGACATGCACAAGAAGAGGCATTGGCGGCGGAAGCGGGGGGACATTGATCCCCAAAATCAGCAAAATTCAGAAAAATTGTATCTGGTCTATGCTAATAAGACCTTTCGCTTCTTATCCCTCAATGCTAATGCCCCCATATGTCCCCCACGTTCAGCAGCCACTGTACTGAAGGAAGAGAGCATTATAAACAGTGGCCGCGGAAGCTGTGAAGACATTTGGGGACATTAACATTGTAGGATAGGGGAAGGCGGGGTTTATATAAGATTAGCAGATGATAGGGACATCAGAAAACCGTGTGGACATGGTCCCCCTGCCCCCTCGCTTCCGCGGCCACTGTGGATCGAAATTAATCCATACAGATTTTCGGTTTTCATTCCAACCTTCTCATTATTGCTGCTTGTCTCTCATGACATTAGAAAATTGGGGTGAATTGAAGAGAGAAAGCAAAATTGAAAAGATTATGTCCTTGACTTTTGTTGAAAAGAAAGTCGCAATAAAATAGCTCATTATTAACGAAAGATAGAAAAAAAACTTGAACCCTTGAACACTTTTTGTCTACGTCACTCTGAAGAAGAGAAAAAAAAATTATCTCTTATTTTTGCTTTCACTCTCCTTTCTCCTGCCTCCACATCACCAAATCGATTACAAAACTGCCTTTTGTCTCTGAGGTGTCACAGCTTTTGTTTTATTCAGTAATCTTTTATATTGAATATACATTGAACTCAGAGTGACTGCGAGTGAAAGCAAAGCTGCTGAATTCCCATCCAAGTAAGCCCTCCTCACACACTCGTTCCCTGCTTTCTTTAGGGTAAAGTTATTCACTCTGTTTCTTGCCTTGAGATAAGTAAAGGTCGTCCGATTCTGCTGCTGCACTCTAAATAATTTGGAGAAAAAACGTGACCCGGCGAGGCACTATCTATTTTTTTAAGGTAATGATTACGGACATATGTACCTGTTCAAAACAAGTTTTTTCATTCAAAGTTCAGTCATCCCGATTTCTAATTTTCATTCATATTCAGTCATTTTCTTTCTAATTCATTTGATTTCACTTCATTTCATCGGACTTCATTTCTTACTTCGCCCCATGTATTAAGCATATGGTGAAAAATGAAATGAGTGAAAAATCCTTTCATTCAGAGTCATTCATCTGAAATTACTGAATCGTTCACTCATTTTCATTCAAATGGCTGGAAATTCATTTTAATTCACTGTTTATCATTCTGTATCATAATCAGTCACATAATGAATGAAAGTGAACAGGTATGATTACGAAGACGTTTTGTCACCAATGGGAAATAAGCTAAAAAGTCGTGTAGGCCTGACGTTGTTATTGAAAAAAATCAGTACTTTCACGTAAGCGATCTTGAATTAAGATAATAGAAATGCTCAATTTGTGCTTAATAATTACGCCACGTGTGACCTGTACACGTGGCGTAAGTCAAAAATTCATGTACCAAACATGTATTTGGTGCACAAATTTTTGATTTATTTCCATTGGGTGACGAAATATTTTCTGAATTATTACCCAAAAATAGAGCAATATACATAGTACCTCCGAGGGGAGATGGTTTGTCCCCAATTTATTTAGAGTGTGGATGAAGTGAGTGAGCTTGTATAAGAGGGGAATAAAAAAAAGAGATGCTATTCTCCTCCTACTAGATGACATTTTAGTCCAGATACACACATCCACATGTCGAAGAAGGGACGAAATTAAAGAATAAAAAGTTTCAGCGGTGCACCAACCAACCAACATATATTGATTTTCGATTGGTGCTTTTTTTACCCTGAGAGAGAGAGAGAGAGAGAGAGACTTGTAAGCAGATCTAAAGTTGGGCGACTCTGAAGGAAGTAAAGTGAGTATTTTCAAGTATTTTCGTAGTGAGAGATAGCATCCATCCACGAGCTACTTACTTGCTAACCTTGAGCTTCAACTTCAGGCTCGAGTATGCACTCAAGTTTCAGCAGAAGAGGAGAGATGAGATAGTAAGGAAGTAAGTAAGAAGTAGTGCAGAGAGAGGAGAATCTTTCAAGGAAGAGGAAGAAGCTGCCTGCCTCCGATTATTGCTGTGGTCGGCGTAAGAAGAAGTTGCAAAGCTATGTAAGGGGAAGAATAGATATGGACTTATCTTCTGACTGGGGAAGGTTGAGAATAAGCGATAAAATTATTATGCCGGACTCGAATCATTTGTATAAGAAGTTAATTAATTGAGTTCTTAAACACAATACGGTTCTTCTTAACAAGGAATAAAGTTGAATTGGATTATGGAAAGCTGTGAATTTTTTGTACCATTTGTGGCCCAATTTGTTACGCTGTGTCACAAAAATACGACAATTTTTGTCGAGATTTTCTAATGTTTTCGTAGGGCACAAAAAATGTAAGATACACTAACAAGTCAAAGTCGACACGAAACGCCAAATCCGACAGGTCCAGTTGGACTAGTGACGAACCTGGTAAATCTTGAGAATAAGGTTAAAAATTACAAATACCAGACTGGACTAGAATTATTTCTACGAATTAATTAATAGACGTCTCAAATAAAATATGTTGCCTGCTTAGTCGTCTAATAAGAGCGATAAAGTTGCCCCAAATTCATTATACGATTTCATATTGAATATGGAGAAGAATATGCAACCAGATAAGTAAACCAAGCCATATTGCTTCGATAAATCTTATCGGAATAAGTAAGCATTTCCATGAAGGAGGAGATGCAAAATGTTGAAATACGTAAGGGCTGCTGCTGATGAACAAAGACATAAATCACACGTCCAGTGAAGGGAGTAATCCTCTTCCCCGTATCCAATTAGCGACGGAGGAGGAGAGACATAATAATGTTCCATTACACAATTCTCTACATTATTCCCGGTTAAATTAAGGCCAGTCAAGCTGCTCACTTTCACTTTTCCGCTACATAAGTATAATTTAATAATCCCGCGTATGAAACGGAATGAAAGAGCAAGCCTTATATTTACTTACAGTACGAGATTTTAGTCGCATTCTGCATTTATTAGTTGGTATGGATGGAATTACGCTCTAATGAATGGATGGATGGGATAGGGATGGGGAAGAGAAAGTTGTAATGTGACGAGCATAAGGTGCTATTGGGGGAAAAGGGAATCAGATTTTGATGCTGAATTATGTGACATAAACCGCAGAATTGTATTTAACTGTGTATTCAAATTTAATTAATTTTCTGGGTAAGGATTTATATTAGTTACTTACATTTGGAGGCGGATCAGTGGCCGCGGAAGGGTGGGGACAGAGGGGTAATGCCCATATGGTTATTTGGTGTTCCCATCAAGGTTATATAAGCCCGTCCCTCCCCTTATTCTTCAATGGCAACGTCCCCAGATGTCCCCAAGCTTCCGCGGCCACTGCTTTTACATGATTTGTAGAATCATAGTGCCAAAAGAACAGTGGCCGCGGAAGCGTGTGGCCAGGCCAGAGGGACAATGGCCCCACAGTTATTCGATGTCCTCATCATCTCCCCTCATACAAACCCCTCCCTCCCCTATCCTGCAAAGTTAGTGTCCCCATATGCCCCCACGGCTTCCGCGGCCACTGGTATTCATACATACTTACGTATCTGTTCTTCCATAAGTTCGATGTTGCCTAGTCGAGCAGAAATACTTTCTCCAATTCGAGACAGATAAATGACGACAGATTTGATTTATTTGCGGTTTTCATGTAAAGAAGAGAATAAATAATTTTCAATACACGAGGTTTTGCTCCAGAGAATATAAATGATTTATTCATTTGACAATATATAGTTTCTTAATTATGCATTATAGTGTGTAATATTAGTGTTATTAAAGCTACAAGGTATAATATCTATGTATGTACAATATGGGCTGATTTTGCTAATTGGCACAGTAAATAGAAGTAGATTTGATACACTTATTGATTATTTGTCCCTGTATAAACATACACGTTAATTAACTTAATGCTAACTTATTTAACTTGACTGTAATGCTATCGTATACTTCGTATTGGGTGAAAGGTTCGTGCTACTTGCTAATACGTATCAGTTTACGTTAAATAACTCAAAATAAGGTAGTAATAAATCATTACCATGCGGAATGACTCTGTGTCTCTACCACGTCGGTTACGATTTGTCGTAGAAATGGTAATAATAAGTTCAGGGAAATTCAAATTCATTACCAAATATTAAGGAAGTGAATACCATTATGTATTAAATTTGAATTTCCCTGAACTTATTATTACCATTTCTACGACAAATCGTAACCGGCGTGGTAGAGCTACATAGTCATTCCCCATGGTAATGATTTATTACTACCTTATTTAGAGTGTATAAGTATCAATGATTAATTAATAACTATGTGTATTTATATGTGTCCTTTATTTATAAAGCAACTCTGTTTATTATGCTTTCATTTCGTACTTACAATATTTGGTGAAAGCAACAATAAGGACTTGATTGTGGTGTTACAAAGGTGGTGAAAGTAGTTTATGTCATGTTAAATGTGTGATAATAATACACGTCGTCGACCTCCCCCCTCCTTTGACTTGGCCTCATTATTACTTTGATTGGATGTGTTTTGATGACCTTTATTTGCCACGAATTAAATTCTGTGGTGAAAATTTGAGTGGGCTGAAAACTTGAAACTCGAACTTCTTCTTCCACCTGAACATTCAACCTTTCGCTGATATTATTATTACGCACAAGAGTTTGAAAGTGAATCTAATTGATTTCTGGGTGCGGGTGACACGTTCGTCCACTCCAAGTACACTGTTAGAAATTATGCAAGTGTTAAAATTATACCCGTTGCTACCGATATGGTAAAACTTTAATACCTAACTTGTACTACACTTTGATAATATCATACCTGTTCACTTTCATTCATTTGATTAATCATGATGGTGAGTGATAGTGAATGAAAATGAATTTCCTGTAATTTGAATGAAAATGATAGAAAGTATTTCAGCTGAATGACTGTGAATGAAAGATTTCTCACTCATTTCGTTTTTCATCCTATCCTTAATACATGGGACAAAGTAAGAAATGAAGTCCGATGAAGTGAAATGAAATGAAATGAATTTGAAAGAAAATGATTGAATATGTGAATGAAAATCATGACTGACTTTTGAATGAATACTAAATTTTTGAACAGGTATGATTAATATCACTTTGGCAGATTATATCTATACGAATACCGCTTGGTATTAATTTAATACTGGATTTCTAAGAGTGTATTCGCCTTATGCAAGCAGGCTTTCTCCCAACTAATGGATATTTAGTCAAGAAAGTGAGTGAACCAAGTCAACTTGGATTAATGCGATAAGGGCCGAAATTAAGACTGATATTTGCCGATAAGAGGTGCCACATGGATGAGTGGATTTCGCAAAGTCAAGAGAACAAAGTGAAAGCTAAACCTGGTTCTGCGGTCTATCTCAAACTCCTCACGAGTGTTTACAAGCACATCTTTGAATTTAGAAAGTTTGCCACAATTCTGAAAAGCTGATCTCGCCGGAGAAAGGTGGGATTTGCGAAGAGAAACGTATTAAGTAGGGCGTGAGAACAAATACTGCATAAATATGAATGGTTGCCTCGTTAGGTGGAAGGTACAGATGCAAAAGGTTGCTTGGTGTGGGCGATTCTCTCAATATTGCGCTATTGTAATGCAACCATTTGCGCACAATAATCGTTGAAGCGAGAAGCTTGATCTCTATTCGCCGTCTGTTGCCGTTATCTAACTTTCTCCTGGAACTTGCCCCAATTCGAGGCCAGCTCAGCCCAGTCCTACCCTAACCTGGGCTGCATTCAGTGGCCGCGGAAGCCGAGGGGACATCTGGGGCCTTTAATATTGTAAGAAGGAAGGGTTTATATAAGATGGGAGATGATATGAACATCGAATAAACCTGGAGATTAACATTGTCACTCCTTTGTCCCCACGCTTCCGCGGCCACTGTTGGACTATAGTTGTCTAGTCTAGCGCTCCGGCAAATGCAACTCTTTCGCCATTCACTGAATGAATGAATTGGAGTTCACTCTTAGAATCCATGATTTACGATTGCTTTGAAGTGGTAATTTCGCAATTCAGGTTGTGCCTGAACATGTCGGAATTTTTGTGAAAACTGCAACCCGATCCCGAAACAGAAACAAAAAGCGGGTCACTTGAGGCAACCTGGATGGATGGATGGATGGTGCTGTATCGACTTTCACCCAGCCGAGTTTTGTAACTGCAGGAATGTGCAGAATTCGTTCGCTCTGTTAGGAAGGAGAAAGTAGCATTTTCTAGGAACACTTGTCCTGTTGGGAGTGGAGTGGAATTGCGAATTGTGTAGGAGAGAGGAAACTGGGTGGAAGGGAAATTGAGAGCATGCAGACGTAGCAAAAGTAGAAATAATTAAACTAGCGTTATGGAACAGGTATATTTCATAACGCTATATTTATATCTCTATCCAAACGGTTTTTCGTTGTTGGGGTCCTGCATAGAAAGATCTTATCCGAGCTATTGTATAATAGAAGACGTGGAAATTGATAAGTATTATTTCTTTACTTGTATAATTATTTATAGTAATGATTGATTATCTATATAAATAGGTGGGGGTATGTAAATATGATATATTTTATTGATGAAGAACATGCCGTGTTTCGGGTGAAAGTAAGTAACCACTTGCAAGAAATGAGGGGGAGAAAGTGGTTTCTTGCAGGTAAATATTTTGACCTGGGAGAAATGCACGGCGCAAGAAACTGCGCCTCGCCGCTGTAAATACTTCATACGGCGCGTGGCTAGATGGCACATATTTCTTGCACTTTCTCCCAGTTTCTTGCACCTCGCGTACCTTGCATTTCTTGCTTTGCAGTGCAAGAAATGTGGCAAGTCTCCTAGAAAGTGGTTTTTTAGACATTTTGATCGTTTTTACCACTGTTTCCGGTGAAAGTAACCACTTTACACTTGTAAAAAATAAAGACAAGAAAGTGGTCTTTTTGCAAGTATTTTGACCTGCAAGAAATGTAAGGGGCAAGAAACTACGCCCCGCCGTTATACTTCATACGGCGCGTGGCTAGATGGCGCATATCTTCCCCACTTTCTCCCAGTTTCTTGCAACCCACATTTCTTGCGTGGCTTTCTTTTCAGTGCAAGAAATGTAGCAAACGAAACACTGGAAACAAGTTATCAAACTAAACGAACTGTCTAAAAAATGTTTACAATAGAGTTACTCAGCCACCACTGCCTCGCTGCAGAACAAAAAGTACATTTGTACCCGTGACACGGCCCATATCTAGCTTCAGGTTGATTTAACAGTTTGAAATGTTTGAATGAAAAGTCGTGCGGATTGCGAGAGAGACGGCTCTTTCGGGTAAAATGAAAGTTAGGAAAGTGCGAGATTTTAATGAGCTATAATTAAAATGGAAAGGAGTCGACGGGCCGAGATGACTTGACTTTCTCGGGGAAAGAAAGACGTGACTTGGGACTCGAGTTGGTTGGGAAACGACAGCCGAAAACCAACTTTCTCTTCACCATTATCTCATCTCCGTATCGGTTGCGACTCGACTTTGGTAATGGAACACCTTGTATTTTAATGCTAATTCCCTACTGACTTTAATGTATCGTTAAAATGTGGAGGCAAAAATAGGCAAATGGTTGAAATCATTTGAATGGATCCTATACACATTACGGGAGTCGTTATTGAGACGATGCATTATTTAGAATGTATAGGTACGTGCGTGTGGGCGGATGAAAGGATGAACACGTTTGGGATAAATGTGTATGTGAGACATGTACAGGAGGAGCAAGTGGCGGCGGAAGGGCGATATTAGAAATCCCCTAGAAAGTCAGAAAAAAATCGTGTCTTTCCATGTTAATGAATTATTCTTCTAATCCCACAATGTTATGGTTGGTGTTCTGTAATTAGACTTTTTTTTATAAGAAACCAATCCATACAAGGATCTAATTTTAAACTCTTTAGTACTACCGATTTTTTAAATAAAATTTCACTTCGGTACGATCCTGATTTCACAATTTCTCATGATAGCAACCAATTAAAATTTGTAACAGTTTCCAATTTTTGAGTTTTTCTAATGAAAAACACGAAAAATCCACTTTTTAACATTGATCAGTATAGGAAAAATTCCAAAATTTAAGGAGAAAAAATATCGAAAAAAAATCACATTTTACTATCGTGTTTTCCACAAAATACGACTAAATACTCTTTTTTTCGTCGCTAAGACGAAGGCACGGACCATCAGGGCCCTTACGAGGGGCTGCCAGGTGGGGGTTTCCCCAGGGCCGGGCCCCGAAGGGGGCCGGGCCCTGGTGTCCACTACAAAATTTCACGGAAAATTATTTAAACGTTTCGATGATTTTGAGCAATTTCGTAGCGTGCCAATATCGAACAGAAATAAACAATAATTACCCTAAAATTAAAACATAGTTAAAAAAAAACTCTTTTCACTTTTGTGAGCCTAAAATAATTTATCCTTGATTCTTTCAAATTATTAAAATGGAGAAATTATGGCGTGAAAATTATAAGCCCAATCTATGCATTCTTACTTGGGCTGACCAAGTAAAAAATGCATCATAACCTTTTTTACCTCTCCGAAAACACTAAAAAAGCTAGGGCAGGTGTAATCCCCAGAAGGTATCGGGTAGTTGTGTCCACTAAAATTATTATACGAACAAGTTCGCTACCTATCACAAGTCCTTAATTGCTTCGAAGATTTTGAGCAGCCACATTGGGTTTAAATGTCGAATCTACAAAGGCACCCATGCCATCACATTGTCGATCATAAAAGAACAATAGCTAACAATGGATATGTAAATACCTTGGAATAAAAGGTAGAATTTAAGCTGAAAATCTGGGGCTCCGGACGAGTGGGTGGCCGACAAACTGTCTCGTCAACATCATATTGGTCGACAACCAGCTGGTCCCCAATCTCAGCTCGTCGACAAAATATTTGTCTTCACGATTTCGGTACCAATGGGTTCGGCAGGCGTGTTTCTCTCAGATTTTTTTGCAACATGTACATTTTCACACATATTTATATGTATTAAATGAATAACCTTTAGTTCAATTAAAAACTCGATCATCGATTTTTAACTTCAAAATAAATAAAACTATTCCATATCCACATCGAAATCAATTGATTTGCAGTCTTCCTGCATAACGCATTATTCTGTTATGGGAAATGGAGTTGTTTTAAGTAATTATTTTAAAATTAAAAACGATGGTTTTTTTCTTATCGGCCCGAGTTTTGAACTAAAACTTTGTGTATTTGATAGATGTGCGGAATTGTGCATGTTGCAAAAAATCTGGGAGAAACAAGCCCGGCGTATCAATTCTAAGTCCACATACCGTGATAGAAAAATGTTAATTTGGATCAAATATGGTAATATTTTTAACTTATGCGACTGCAATTTTCACTTATCGATGTAATGCTATCTTTTGGCAGAATTTCTGGATAAGTAGTAATAAAATTATACATCTTCCCATGCAAGGATTACTTAAAACTTGTAACGTTGGTCGACTAATATGTTGTCGACCACTTTAAGTTGGGGACCAGTATGACATGTTCGACATATACACTGTTTCGACCAATTTTCTGCCGACCACATATCTGTTTTGTCGACTAATCAGGTTTCGACGAAACGTTTGTCGACCATTCGTCGCTAACCTGAAAATTTTGTGTAAGACCCTATGTCACATTGTCACAGGGCGAAAACAGGACATGCTTGATTTTACTAAATTACTAAAGCAGGAAATTGTGCAGTCAAAATGATAAGCCCAACTTCGATTTCGATATTTTTGCTGACCAAATAAAGAAACGTACCGGGTAGATTTTGTATCACCGAAGACATTAAAAAATCTGGAGCTATTGCACCTATTTGTACACAATGCAGATGCATACCAGGTCCTTCGGTGAAAATGATAGTTCGAAGAACAAATCAAAATAATTTTTTAAAAACTCTTAAATAGTTCAATTTTCAAACTTTATAGCGCGTAAGGTATAATAACGCAAATTGTACCCATGCGGGTTTTGCGGCCCTACATTTTTAAACGAAGTTCAAAGTCTGGGCACTACTATGTCGGCGTTTAACAAAGTTGAAAAAGACCTAATTAAACTAGGACCCTTGGATATCCTGAAAATTCTACATATATACATATTAATGGTCTCGCGTGTGCGTATCTAAACTTCGAGATGGCACTGAGGATGTTTCTCAGTCTGCCCATTTCTGTTCCGTCAAATGAGGGGCCATTTTGCAGATGAAAATAATCAAGAATTATCTGAGGTCAACACTTGGCAAAGAACGATTGAATGCCTTTGATTTCGAAGTGGTTATAAATAATTTCGCCTCCAAAAAAGATTGCACAATCATAATTCTGTAACGTTGAAGTAAGAAGTGGTTGAAGTCAACACAATCAATATATTGACATCTTGTTAATTCTTTTGCTGACTTGCTTACGATCAGAATTGTTTTAAAGATACCTTTTTAGACTCAAAATTTCACGCACAAATGCCAAATAATAAATGGGGCCTAAAAAATCCCCAGGGCCGGGCCAGGCAAGTTTGGGCACTGCGGACCATAATGTCCCTCTACCTTCCACGGCCACTGACACCAGCAGCAGCAAACGAGTGAAAGTGTCACGTTTCATTTTTGGAGACAAATGAGCCAACCAACACGATACATGCAGGCAGCGAGTCAAATTGCCAAAGTCTAAAAAAACTGGGAGCAGTTTGTCCCAACGCCGCATAAAAGACGGGTTGCTTTCTCTCTTTTTTGAAAAGTCGTCTATGAAATTGGATATCCATCCAGAATTAAATTCCTTGTTGACTTTGAAAACTTTGAATTGCACAAGTGCACCCAACGAACGAACGTTGCGTTGGTATGACTTTTGAAACAAAAAAGTTTGCCTCGGATTATGAGTCAAAGTGGGGAAGAAGATCTGAATTTTTAAGGTTTTTAGGAGAATAATATTCTTTCCCAGAATTGGCTTTAGTTTCAGGAAGTACTCTGCTCAGAATTTGAAATGAGTGTACCCAAGAGTTTCAAACGAAGAGGAGGAGGACGAGGCTGTGTGCGTTTTTCCATTTAACGAGGTTGAATGTCGGATGGGAAGATGTGATAGTCAAGTAGTAGCAGATCAGGCTTTCTCTTTTCCAGAGGGGGGCAAAATACAGTATTTTAGGCTCCGTTCTTGGATTTCCAGGGCTTTTACACCCACAAAAAGACGACAATCTACACGTAGAAAATATCGGTTATACAAAATTACAGGTTTTCGTGTAGAAATTAACTTTTTATCATGGTCAAAATACATTGTTTTCACAATTTTCTCAAAAATGAAGTATTTCAATAACGATAAAAAAGTTAATTTCTTCACAAAACCTGTACTCTCGATTGACGGTTGCCTTCTCCACGTAGATTCTCGTCTTTTTTTTGGTGAAACAGCCCCGGAAATCCAAACTCTGGGAACAACATGGCTCAAAATACTCTATTTTTCAACTCAGTATTTTGCCCACCTCTGCCCCTTTCAGCTTTATTTAACCTTCGAGAAATTGAAGTTGATGGGAATGGTGTAACAGAGAGAGAGAGAGAGAGAAAGTGAGAAGAGAGAGAGAGTGAAAGTGTGTGTGTGTGTGTGATGGGCGGGTGTGAGGATATAAGACAGCCGTTCCGCCCGCTACGTAATGTGGTAGATCTCTTCATTCTCGGCAGAGAAGTAGAGTCGATTGGTAATTCCACTCCTTAACTCAACTTGGTCCGAAGAATCCGAGTCAAAGTCTGCAAGATTTTGATTGCAACTACTTCGACTTCTGTCAGACTTTCTCCCGAAACGAGTGTAGGACGTGGCCGTGTAGCGGGATGCGCCGGTCGGAGATGAAGCGTCTTCTTCGTCTTCCTATTTAATTAAAATATAAAAAAAAATGTTTTTTTACGATTTCATATTAAATTTAGTTCTCGGGGTTGGGTTATTATCTAAAAAATAATCTCGGTTCGATTCACTCTCGACGACTCATTGATTATTAAAGGGCTGGGAGAAGTAAATTGGGACTTTTTCTAGTGTCAAAGTTTGATAGTCTTGTGAGAGAAGAAGAGAAAGTAGATTTAGTGTTTCGGGTGAAAGTAGTTTAACCATTTGGGAGAAATAACGGGGAGAAAGTGGTTTCTTGCAGGTAAATATTTTGACCTGCAAGAAATGCGAAGTGCAAGAAACTATGTCCCGCCGCTCAGCTTCATACAGCGCGTGGCTAGATGGCGCACATTTCTTGCACTTTCTTGCAATTTTTTGCATTCTGCACTTCTTTCGTTTATCGCTTTGCAGTGCAAAAAATGTGGTAAAATCGCAAGAAACCAAGCATTATACTCCATGCTTTGGGTGCAAATAACTGCAAGAAAGTGGTATTTGCACCTATTTTGACCTGCAAGAAATGCAAGGCGCAAGAAACTATGTCCCACCGCTCTAATTCATACGGCACGTGGCTAGATGGCGCATATTTCTTGCACTTTCTCCCAGTTTCTTGCACCTCGCATTTCTTACTTTCCAGTGCAAGAAAGATAAGATCCCCACAAAAAAAAACGAAACACTGAGCAGATTCACTCTCCATTTACTTCCTACGCTTTTTTGACATACGCCACTTTTTTCATTTCATTTCAGTTTAGCCAAGATTTCTTCCTTTAGTGTCGTCGTCGGTGGTGGTGGTGGTGGTGGTGGTGGAACATTAGTCTATTAACAATTTATGAGAAGGAAACAGTTGGTCGCTGGGAAGAAGTTGGTTTTGATGGGAGAAAATTAGACTCTCTGTCGCCCCAGCCAAGTCAAGCCAACAGTCAACAAGGGACGTTCTAATTTAGATGTACAGCTGGTTCGGAGTGAGATGAAGTTGACTGACTGAATGCACACACTGGGCTGAGCATGTCGGTCGCGAGGCGGAGGAGAAAGTAGAGTAGAATGGATTGTTTCCAATTCCAATCCCAATCTTGTCAACTTTCTCTTATTCCACTCGTGAAGATGAACAAAGCTTTTTCGGGGGTAGGGAGAAAACAAAGGTTGTGGTATTTTTCATCCTCTGTAAAATGGGGGATTTGAAGAGAAAGTCGGGATCAGTGTTTGGATGGGAGAAACTACTTTTGGACTGGACAGCGGAAAAAAAGCGTTCAAAATAGCTTTGAACGTCCAAGACTTTCTCAAATAATTTTGGACCTCCAAGATATCCAAAAGTGTCCAAAATTGGACGATGGGGCAAATTGGTACAAGTTCTTTTTTAAGAAGTTTTTTGAAAATTTGTATATTCACAGCTATGTAAACTCCAATTAATTTTTGAGCATTTTGTTTGTTGCGTAAAACTATCAAATTTAGAAAAAAAAATTATTTTAACATGTTTTCTCATGAAAAATGAAAAAATTTTCTAAACCATACCTTCCGTATTACGCAGCAAAATTCTCAAATTTAATAAGTGGAAGATTACATATACGTCAATGGCTTATCGAAAGATACAATAACGAAGAACCTGTAGCGTTTTGCACTCTTCTATATTTTGGACACTTTTGGACATTTTGGACGTCCAAATTCTGTGTCCAAAACTGATTTAAACCGGTTTTGCTGGGAGTTTTCGACAATGGTTAAAACCATGCAGCGAAACCCTGTACTTTCTCATCCTCTATAAAACGGTCGACTTTGAAGGGAACTTTTGTTGTCTCGTATTTATTTTCGTTCCCATGTCCTCGTCAATGTGAATTTCCCATTTTGTTTGTTTCGGGTCGTGATGACGGGGTGAAACATGGCGAAATGTGAAAAAAAGTTGGAGAGAAAGTCGATAAGATTTCAGTGTCTTGAAACAATAAGTGAGAAAAGGGAACTCAAGGGAATCGGAGCAATATACTTTCCTCGACGGCTGCATGGAAAACCAGTGGCCGCGGAAGGTGTGGGGACATTAACATTGTACGATAGGGGAGAGAGGGGTTTATATAACATGGGGAGATCGAATACCCGTGGGGACAAGGGGACACTATCCTCGGCCACTGGCACCGACTTTCGTGCATCATTTGTTGCGAGGATGATGATGATGATTCCTATTGTTGAATGATGGTTAGTTAAATCGTAGTACGTACGTAGGGCGAGAGAAAGCTTTCAATTTCCAACTTGTCTTTACGACGGGATATTATTGTTATTGTTTGACGATCCCACAATGCAACCACCACCACCGCCACCACTACAACATCCATACATTCGACATGATTGCCGATAAAAATCATACCCGTGAAAGTAAAATGTTGTACAAAAACAGATTCTCATACAAACGATTGTATTATCATTGTGAGTGAATTTTAATTTGGATTTCTTGATGTGCATTAGTTTCACCAAGTAATAGTGGATATTTCACAGCGTATGCTGTCATATTTTGAGCAAATTAGAGTCAATTGATCAGAAATTTGATTAGTCTGAAATTTGCGAAATAAGCCATGTCTTAATTGGCAAGTTTGGTGAAAGTATTTGCAGCTAAAGAGGAGAATGCGGGGCTTAAAGTTGACAAATGTTACGTTTTCTAAGTTTACTGTGCAAGCTTTCTCCTCTTGGGGTGCAAATATCTGTACCAAACGTACCCATTTGGAGATCGTGTCTTTTGCAAATTTTATATTAAATTAGTTTTTGAAGGATTAATTGCGAAATATTTGCATCCGAAAACGCTCAGTAAATTTGGAAAGTGTAAATTTGGCAAATTAAGGATACGCTTTCTCCTCTTCGAATGCAAATATCTCCGCCACTTTTTTTGCAAATTCCATCCTAATCAAATTTGTGATGGATTCACACTAATTTGCTCAAAATCGGAAAACATATGCTGGGAGACGATTACAAAGATATCGCGTAAGTATATGTATGACCCGATCGACATATGTGGCTCTGGCTGCAATAAAAAGTGATGAAAGTTGGTAATCACTCACCGATTTTCTGCGGGTGGCCGCACCGCAAATAAAAGTTGGAGATTGTCGTCTCTGGGAAACTTTGTACACGGCGAAGCTCAGTGAAAGCAACAGTAGAACGGAGACAAGGCAGACTGTGGCTGAAATTACGACTGTTTTAACGATGATTGCACCACTCGTGGATTCCATCTGGGCCGCCGAAGGACTCGGTTGGCTCTCCCGGCGCAAATGGAAAGCTTTAGGTGGTGGTTTTCCATCCTGAAATTATTTATGACAACGACACTGTAAAAATACTAGTTTGGTAAGGATTATACAACCCAGTCGAGATAATTGGATGGGGTAATTTGTTTAAAAAATGATGGAACATGGTGGTGAAAGTTGGACAAGATTTGGAAGTTTTTATTGTGGTATATATTTACTTAGAAAGGAGGTTGTCCAGCGGATGCTCTCCGATTTTGAGCAAATTAGAGTCAATTGATGACTAATTTAATTAGTGTGAAATTTGCCGAAGACACAATCTCCCAATTGGCAAGTTTGGCGCAGATAGTTGCATCAGAAGAGGAGAAAACGCGCTGTAAATTGGGAAAGTGTAAAGTTTGTAAAATTTACTGCGGATTTTCTCCTCTTCTGATGCAAATATCTCTTTCAAACGTTCCCATTGGGAGATCGTGTCTTTTTGCGAATTTCATACTAATCAAATTTGCTATTGATTGCCACTAGTTTGCTAAAAATCTGAGAGCACCCGCTGGGAGACCTTCATTGCAAGCAATATGGTGAAAGTCCAACAAGATTATTCAGTATTTATTGTGGTATGTAGTACATAATCATATGCTTATTTAGCCGAATTTCACTTAATCCCTGGCCCATAATATGATTAGTGTCCGCGTCTACTCTATTATTTCGGAGTGTATTTATCCCTCTCGCATTATTTTGTAGATACACACGCCACCCATAATTTGTATAATTGAAGGCTTCTCCTCATCATTCAAAGGTTGGTTGGTTGCCTAGTTTATAATTCGGATGGTTCTGGACGCGCAAGTAATTATCCTGATTAGGAAAACATGCTGGCATCCCCACCCTCATTATATTCGCCCCGTGATGATGATCTACCCATTTCATTTCGAGGCCTTTTGAAAATTTGAGATAACTCATCTCCCAAATTATTCATGTGGATTCTCAATGGCACAACCATCCACGTGTTTTCATCCACTTTCTCTCCCGAAATTTGAATAATTTTGGCTAAAAACAGACATGAAACGAAATGAGATTCAAATTGAATGGATTCTTCGCAACGGGCTTTGTTTCATTGTAGCGGCAGTCGTATCGTAAGATTTAAGTGTGTCATGCAACTTCCTAACTGCTTTTGCGGGATTAATAACAAGAGGAGTGCATGTAGATTTCGTGTGGCATGGAAAAGTCTAAAAATTCTGCTGGTTTCAACTTTCCCTTTGACTTGTCGTATTTAAAAGTGTTGTACAACAATAAGTGACACCCTGGAGAAGAGAGACAGAGAGAAAGTAGCGGATGCATGAGGAGAGTGCAGTGACCGCGGAAGGGTGGGGACAGAGGGGGAACATCCCACCGTTATTCGATGTGCGGATTAGCTTTCCATTTTATACAAACCCCTTCCTCTTCTATCCTCCAATGTTAATGTCCCCACATGTCCCCACGGCTTCCGCCGCCATTGTATGTACATGCTCCATAGTAATGATAATGTCAGAAGAACAGTGTCCGCGAAAGGGCAGGGACAGAGGGACAAGGTCCTCACGTTAATTCGATGTCCCTATCGTCTGTTCATGCCATATAAACCCCGCCCTCCTCTGTTAATGTCCCCACGGCATCCGCGGCCACTGTATATATTTGCTTCATAGTGATCATAATGCCAAAAGAACAGAGGCCGCGGAAGCATGGGGACCGAGGGACAATGTCCCCACGGTTATTCGATGTCCCTATCATCTCCCCATATGATATAATCCCCTCCATCTCCTATCCTACAATGTTAATCTCCCCAAATGTCCCCACACCTTCCGCGGCCACTGTCACAGAGTGCATTGTGAGACGAACCAGCAGCAGCTACAGCGGTGGTGCTGGGCTCGGTATGAAAAGTTTTTAATGTAATTTAGTCCAATTTCATCAGCTCTACTTATAACGCGTACGAGCTTCTATGTAGAAAGGAACACACAACAAACAGTGCGGTTAACATGGCCCGTTTCTTCTTCTGCGAGGTGGTGAAAGTTGTCGTAAACCTATTCTCCACGGAATATAAGGGACTTCTTATTAGAGAAAGTGGAAAGTTTGGCTGTGTTTGTCGAAAAAATTACGACTTCTTTTTACCCGAAAAAAAAGAAGAGAAAGTTTTAACTGATTTAGTTCAGTTGAAAATAATGCGTTGATGATGCTCAAGGAAAGTTAGAGTATGCACTACTTATTTTTACCAGATTTTATATTTACACAGGATGGATACTAATTGGGGGAAGAATATATATTGCTGATTAAAGTAGAGTGTCGTTATTAACACGTGACACGACAGAGTTGAATATGTAAATGACGGTTTTGTTTTCGCGTAAGATGGAGGTCGACTAGCGTATTTTGTCAGATTTTGAGCAAATTGGTGAAAAATCGAGAACAAAGTTAAGTAATATGAAATTTGCGAATGGCACGATGTTTCAATGAGGAGATTTTGCAAAGATATTTGCATCCAAAGAGGAGAAAGTTGCAAAATTTTACACTTTGCAAAATTTACTGCACGCTTTCTCCTCTTCGGACGCAACTGTCTCCGGTTCCGGGAGATTGCATTTTTTTGCAAATTTCATATTAATCGAGCACAAATTTAATTAGTAAAAATTTGCGAAAGATACGAAATCCCAATGGGCACGTTTGGAAGACATATTTGCATCCGAAGAAGAGAAAACGCGCCGTAAATTTTTAAAAAGTGTAAAATTTAGCAACTTTCTCCTCTTCGGATGCAAATATGTCTGGCAAATCTGAGCATTGTGAGATCGTGTCCATTTCAAATTTCATACTAATCAAATTTGTGCCCGATTGACACCAATTTGCCAAAAATTGGAGACCATATACGCTGGGCCGCCTTTATTATCGGTGTTTGAACTTGTATTGGCTGTTACAAATTAGTGAAAGCATATAAAAAAGTCATCCCTGATCCCACGTTCGCATGCTTTGTGTGTTGCACGAAGTGAGCGAGTGTACATATTTATACGCCCATTATCCGTATCACCATTACGTTAAGTGCTCTTATCACCGGCCCCCATCCAACATTAGTACATCGTTTACATGTCCCATTATGATTGAAATGCTTCCCCGAGGAGTCCTTGATGTCTTATCGAATTTTTAACGTGATGGAAGCCTCCTCCGCTACAATAACAACTTTTTAACGTGGGAAGGAGCCAGCCCAGCTACGAAAACCCAATCCCCTTAAGAGTCTGACTTCCTCAGTGGCCGCGGAATGGTGGGGACGCAGAGGGACAATTTCCCCACGGTTATTCCATGTCCTCACCACCTTATATAAACCCTTCCCTCCCCTGTCCCACAGTGTTAATGTCCCCAGATGTCCCCACAGCTTCCGCGGCCACTGTTTGTACAAGTTCTCATGGCTGTGGAATGTCAATTTCATCTGCCAAATTCGTCCCTTCCTTGCCCCATAATCCTAGTGTCCCCCACGCCTCCCGCGGCCACTGCTCTTCTCTCTTGCCACCCAAATTTCCCAACTTTTGCTACAATTAAGTAAGTGACTGAGTAAGATCGCTTTCTCCTTTATTTACTCGGACTCAAACCCAAACACTAATGCATAATCGTATCGGAGGAGTGACGATATGAACTAATGTGAAAGTGCATGAACCATAAAATAGGCCGTGTATATTTAGTATTAGATATTAGATTTCGCTCTATACTTACCCGATTTCGACCCGCTGTCGGCAACTTGGATGCGGATGAAGAAGCGGCTTCGGATAGTCCATCCACGTCAGACGGAAATCCATCAATCGATTTTGGAGCGGTTTCCTCTTCATCATTCGTATCACCACCACTGCTCGAAGCACTCCTCCTCCTCCCGCCCTCATCAATAATTGTGTTATCATCATTTGTCTTTGTCTTGTCAAGAGACGACGACGCTGTTCTCACTGCTGCTGCTCCTTCTTCGGAGGAGGAAATTGTTAGTTTTTTATCACCACCACTTTCTCCACCACGACCACCACCGAGACTTATGCTATTTGTTCCAGAACCTCTCGAATTGAAGTCATCAAAATAGGATCTGGTGGGCACTGCGTCGTCCAAATCGGAGAGGCCAGCTGGACCAGTATCACTGTTTCTGGCAGTGGGAGGAAGAGGACCGTTGCTGGGACGGCTATCGATTCGAGGCATGATGATCGTATCTGTGCCTTCACTTCGGAACGAATCATCGAAACGATTTGTTGGAGAGGCTGCAAAGAGAGAAAGAATGGAAAAAAGTTATTTGGTAGGATTGGAATGGCACATTTGGTAGCATTTTTGTGGTGGAGGATATTGCATAGGTTGGAGGATAATGGGGAAGGATGAGGAGAAAGCAGGGTTGAGTTTGTGGCGGTTTGTTGTATTTTTTGCAATAAGAAGGTAGAAATGCAAGGTGCGAGAAATGCAAAGCGCGAGAAATGCAAGGTGCAAGAAGCTGCAAGAAATATATGGCATTTAGACACGTGACCTATGAATTACAGAGGCGGGAAGTTGAGCTTTGAATTTCCTGAAGGACAAAATATCTGCAAGCCACGAAGGAAATGGGAGGTGCAAGAAACTGGGAGAAAGTGCAAGAAATATGCGCTATTTGGCCATGTGCGTGTGAAGTATAGTTTCTTGCGCCTTGCATTTCTGGCAGGTCCGAATGTTTAGCTGCGAGAAACCACTTTCTTCCCGTTATTTCCTGCAAGTGGTTACTTACTTTCACCCGAAACACTGAGGAGAAAGAGAAAGTAGGAGAAAGCGTCTTGATCCTTCAAGTAACTACTTGATTTGAGGCAGGAAAATAAAGCGAGAGAGAGAAAGAGAGAGAAGAGAAAAGGAAAAGTGAGATTTGAGAGGAAAAAAAAGTAACTAGATTTTTACAACTCTATTATTTATGATTACGATCTATGAAAAAAACAGGAGATGAAAAGCTGCTGCTGGGAAAATTACGTTTTTAGCTCGTCGTGGTTTCAGGGGGAATTGATGGCGAATTACAGTTATATAAGTGGAGGGAGGCCGTAAGTGCTAGGAGTAGAAATGGCCCGCGGAAAGGTGGGGACAAAGAGGCAATGTCCCCACACTTATTAGAGGTCCCCATCACCTGTCAATGTTAGATAAACCCCTCCCTCCCCTATCCTACAATGTTTCTGTCCCCATAGATGTATACCTGTTCACTTCAATTCATTTGACCGGTTATGATAGTGAATGAAAATGACTGAAGGATTCCTTAATTTCAGATAAATGACTGTGGATGAAAGGATTTTTAAGTCATTTCATTTTTCAAACTATGATCAATGCATGGGGCAAAGTAAGAAATGAAGTCCGATGAAGTCCGATGAAGTGAAGTGAAATGAAGAATGAACTGACCATGAATGAACACCTTCACTCAGAAATCGATTTGACTGATTTTTGTACGAAAACTAAATTTTTCAACTGGTATACCCGAATGTCCCCACCACTTCCGCGGCCACTAGCTACCAGACCACCGATTCAAAAGTGAGAAAAAGTCGGGAGAAAGCCAAGTCAACAGCAAGCAGGAGGAGAACGTTCGTAGATCTCGAGCCAAGCCATTGACTTAAGTCCTCCACTAAATAAGGATCTCGGTCTTCTTGAGCGTGGAGAGTAAAAACCGAGTCAGAGACGCCTTACAGCCAAGCTGCATGAATTTATACTTGAGCCGTGTGCACTGCTTCGCTGAGTTGTATCATTGATATGGCAAACTTTACGACGGGCATGATGGGTTTAGTGATAACTTTTTATTTTACAGGCAACTTTTATCTCTTCGTTCAACTAATTTTTCGACTTTATGTCGTAATCAAGGACAGGTGGCAGGCAGAGGTCGTGAATAGTGAAGGAGCGGACTGGCTCTTTCGCAATGAAGGCAAGGGAGAAAGCTTAACCAGTGGCCGCGGAAGCGTGGGGACAGAGGTCCTAAATAGTAAAAGAGTTATTTAAGTTGGCTTTCTCTTTTACAAAGAAGGCAAAGAAGGAGAAAGGGAAAGAAGCAGTGGCCGCGGAAGCGTGGGACAATGTCCCCATCTTATCTAAACCCATCCCCCCGCCAATCGTACAAAGTTACCGTCCTCACATATCCCCCACACCTTCCGCGGCCACTGCTACCGGCTCGCTTTCACTTTCGCAAGAGTGAAACCTTAAAAATCAGTGGCCGCGATAGCGTGACGGCAATATCGCCAGGGTTATTCAATCTCGTCCCCTCATCTCCCCACCCTTCCGCGGCCACTGCCAGTACCAAGTGACGGCTCGCTGTTCCTACTCCCTTCCCAGTTTAAGCTTTACCTTTGTTTAGTCTGCTTGAAAGAGAGAATTGACATAAACAATTCAAAGCGAGCGGATTACATTTACGAGCCAGGCAAGCAAGCACTCCACATTACGAAGTAGGTTATACATACCTTTCCCATTTGTTGGCCGACCAGCAGCACCAAGCACACTTTGGGATTTGGACACTGTACCATTCGACATTTCTACCGCTACTGAAGGTGGCGTCGGATTTGGGTGATGTTGAACTCGTAGCGAGGTAGCCTCATTTTTTGTGCTGGGGCCACTTTCACCGTGAACAGTAGGACTCGTGGGCGAGGGTGAAAGTCTGCCTGGACGAGGACCAGGAACTACTGAGGATGAAGTGGATCTGACCGGATTAACATTAGCATCAAGAGCATGTGGTGCATTCTCAGGAGAATTAGTATTCTCAGTATTCGAGGCATTTGTCACTTTGTCTAGCGAACCAGCAGGCTTGGGTCCTGCACTCGTATGAAGGTTCCCCGTGCCACTAATGTCCTCGTCGTTCGTGGAGGTTGGTGGTACACTAGACCCATAACTTTCACCGTCTCCTTTCTCTACCTCCTCCTCCGAGACTCCCAAGTCAGGGGTCAGTTCTGTAAAATCAAGTAAATTATTTTCCTCCTCGAAATTCCCTTCCTCTTCTCCCAAACCTTCCGGAGCCGTAGTTTGTAGTCCGACTGCGGAGGAGAAATTTAGCGAGGAAAGTAGCACGCCTCTGAGATTGGGAGGCTGGTCGCATTCCGGTCCGTCCACCACTCTCATTAGAGATGAGGACGACCACCCGAACAAATTGCGACAGTCCCACGGATTCCCAGCCAGCTTGATGATGCGGAGATTGAGTTCTGCCAGGGCGGTGGACACGGCGTTAAAATCTGTCAACGAGCAACGTTCCAAATTTAGCTCGTGCAAATTCTGCGGAAGGGAGACCGGGTTTTGGTGGACCAGTTTTTGGGCGAAATGGGGCGAATCGTCGAGCAGCAGGATTTGCAAGGATTGCAAAGGAGTCATCAAAGAGCTCGGGTCGAATTCGATGGGGAACTCGAGGCGGGATAAGTGGAGGAGAGAAAGTTTAACTAGATTGGAGAAAGCACCGGTTACAATCACTTTTATCGGGTTTTGAGACACGTCCAGGGTTCGGAGGGAGGACAGGTTGGTGAAAGTGTGGCGGTAGAGGACGTCGATTTCGTTGGAGCGAAGGTCCAAAGAGGTGAGGGAGGAGAGCTCGGAAAATATGAAGGGGGGCAGGGATGGGATCCGGTTTCCGTGGAGGTTGAGTTCTTGGAGGTTGTGTAAGTTGTGAAAGTCGGTGGAGGTCAGGTTGGATATGAGGTTGCCTTCGAGGTGGAGGGATTGTAAGAAGGGGGGCAGGTTTTGGGGGATGTGGCGCAACCTGGAAAAAAATAGTGAAGTTAGATAGTATCAAGTCGGTTTTATTTTGGCATTCGCAAAAAGTAAAATGAGTAGTAATAAATTGTGGTAAATGAAATGTAGGAATAGAGTGAAACCAAATAAGATATCCGTGCATTATGCCATCTTCTAAAGTGGTCGAGACTTAAAGTTCAATATTTTCGACCTTTTACACGGTCACGGGGTCGTCGTAAGTTAAAACTATGTCGAATTCTGAAATCCTAAAGACCTAAAGCACGTGGAAAATGATAGAAAGAAATTCGGTATTTATGACCGTTGACCTCATCACCGTGACCTTATGACCTTTCGCACCCATTTTCGAACTTAATCCTTCCTAAAAAAATTGCAAACACGTTGGTGAAGACGGCATGGCGAAATACGAATCTAAAGTCTAAACTTATCATGGATACAGATAGACAGACAGACGAACATTCCCATAATAGGATTTTACCCTACATATAATAAATGGAGTAGAGAAAGTAATTTAGTTTACAGTTAGTAGCCTATTTTCTTGCATTTTCAATTACGCCTAAAATGAAGCCTTGGATGGATGGATCATTACAGAGTCGTAGAAATGAATGAATGAGCATGAAAGTAATAAACTTTTCAAGTTGAGACACACACACCATAATAATTCTCTCAAGTGAGAGCTTTATTTTCTCTGCTTTCTCCTCTCTGTCACTTGTAGATAAGCCACCCAGCCAGCCAGCCAGCAACAGAGAGAGAGAGAGGTTCGCTTTGTAGAAAAATAATTTGCAAAAAAAAGTTTGCCTTGATATATACACTGTCTTACAGTGGCTGCGGAAGGCGTGGGGACATGTGGGGACACTAACATTTTATATAACGCGAGCTGATGGGTGCATAGAATAATCGTAGGGACATTATCCCTTCGTCCCCAGGCTTCTGCAGCCACTGTTCTTTTCGCATTATCATCTCTACAGAATATGTACAAACAGTGGCCGCGGAAGCCGTGGGGACATTAACATTATAGAATAGAGGAGGCATGAGTTTATATAAGACGGACACACGATGGGGACATCGAATAACCGTGGGGACATTGTCCATCTACCCCACCCTTCCGCGGCCACTGTTCTTTTGGCATTATGGAACACGTGCGTACCGTGGCCGCGGAAGCTTTGGGGACATCTGGGGACATTAAAATTGTAGAATAGAGGAGACATGGATTCAGGGTTCGGAAAAACCCAGGGTTTTAATCAAAAATTATAAAACCCATGGGTTTTAATGGGTTTTACCATGTTAATTGGGTTTTATTTGGGTTTTAATGGGTTTTATTGGGTTTAAACGGGTTTTATTGGGTTAGTTTTATGTAATAACTTAAAAATAATTCGGAATTTGTATCTATTCGGAAATTATTTTTGTTTTATAACATTTGAAATCTGTGATTCGGAAATTATTTTTGTTTTATAACATTTGAAATCTATGATGCTAAAGGATGGAGTCAATTGTTTTTTGGTCCGAATTTACATACATTAGAATAGTAATGAAATAAACTGCTTTAGAATGAATTGAGATAACGTCTTCTAACGTATAGGAGATGTATTTAACTTTTAAAATGTAGTTTTAAGGTAAAACTCAATTAAAACCCAATAAAACCCATTAAAACCCAAATAAAACCCATTTAACATGGTAAAACCCAGTGGGTTTTATTCATTTACAACCCATTAAAACCCATTAAAACCCAATAAAACCCAACCCATTAAAACCCAGGTCGGAATGCCCTGCATGGATTTATATAAGACGAATATTTAGATGGTGGCAACATCTAATAACCGAGGGAACATTGTCCCTCTGCGTCCCCACGCTTCCGCGGCCACTGCTGCCTCCGTAACTTTAGGCAGAAAGACATGGATTTTCGTGTTGGTTGGTAAGTAGAATGGGCGGAATTATGATAATGATGAGAGGACTCTCGAGTTTTTGGTTCCCTTATTTCCTACTCAATTCGGTTCAAGGGAGATTGTTTGTCTTGCAAAAATATAAGAGGAAAAAGTGCGACTTTACTTTTTTCCTGAAGTGAAAGCAGGCTACAGATATCGCACAAAGAGAAGTTTTGTGGGCTGGGTTACTTCTTTTTCTCCTTGCACCAACTTCTATCAATTTATCATCGTCCACACACAGTTTGGTTACCGTTTCTTATCATTACTTTCGTACGTAGGAGTAGGAGTCATTGTATTCAAGGGTTCATTCTTTACTGGATGGAAGCACGATTGCACGGTTTAGTTTTACATGTGACAAGGGAGGTCTCCCAGCGTATGCTCTTCGATTTTAAGTAAATTAGTCTAAATCGATGACAAATTTAATTGGTATAAAATTTGCGAAAGACGCTATTTCCCAATGGGCACTTTTGTCCGAGATATTTGCATCCAAAGATGAGAAAACGCGCGGTAAATTTGGAAAGTGTAAAATTTGTCAAATTTAGGGCGCGTTTTTTTCTCCTCGGATGCAAATATCTCTCCCGAACGTGCCCATTTGGTGATATGTCTTTCGCAAATTTCATACTAATTAAATCTGCTAATCAATTTACACTAACTTGGCACAAATCTGATAGCATACGCTGGAAGACCGCCCTTGTAAGTAGATCAGTTAAAGAGATAAAATGCAGGAAACTGTCGTCCTACTTTTCTCAGTACAGCCTGGGAATCTACACCTATAACGTTTTGTACTTTCACTTTTTAGCAATAGCGAACTTTAAACTTTTAGTGAAAGCGGGGAAAGTATACATAATCCAGGATATGACACTTGTAATAAGGTAAGTTCTTCGTTACAACAACAAGAACCAACCTGTTTTTTTGTCAGAGACTAATGACACATTCGCCAACTTATGTACTGTACGAGTGGAGTCAGTGGCCGCGGAAGGGTGGGGACAGGGGGACAATGTCCCCAAGGTAAGTCGATGTCCCCATCTTAAATAAACCCCTCTCTCCCCTATCCTTCAACGTCAATGTCCCCAGATGTCACCACGGCTTCCGCGGCCACTAAAGTTGAGTCAGTGTTTTCGCAGAAATGAGGTGATTATACTTTGCCTTCATTATTTTAATGCATGTTAAAAGTATCAAAGAAGTTGTCAATATAATGACAAAAGCGTCGCCAAAGTAAGCAAAACTTGGTTCAAAGAGGGGAGAAAATTATCCAGCGTGAAGTTTGCATAATGTTTCGTCTAGAATACTTGTCAAATATACTTAATAACTCTCTCGACGGCGTTATCATCACTTTCCTGGTACTGGTTTAGTACTTGGGAAACAAGGGAAAATAATTGTTGGTCCGTGTATTATTTCCTTCGCGTCTCTCAAAAGTTGGAAACTTCAAAGAATAATGAGAACAAATCTTAAACTCGAAGAGTTATTGTCATCCAGCGAAATTGGAATGGGAGAAAGTTGCAGGGTTTCGTTGGTTACGGGATTGCTTCATTTCTTGCGGTGCGAAGAAAGAAGGGTAAAAAATGGGAGGTGCCAGAAACTGGGAGAAAGTGGGAGAAATATGCGCCATCTAGCCAAGCGCCGGATTCAGTATAGTGGCATGGCGTAGTTCCTTGCGCCGTGCATTTCTTGCAGGTTAAAATAGCTGCAAGAAACCACTTTTACATATGTGGGTTTGCTACATTTCGTGCGGTAGAAAGCAAGAAATGCGAGGTGCCAGAAACTGAAGAAAGTGCAAGAAATATGCGCCATCTAGCCACGCGCCGTATGAAATATAGCAGCGGGGCTTCGCTTCTTACGTCTTGCATTTCTTGCAGGTCAAAATATTCACCTGCAAGAAACCACTTTCTTTCCTTTATTTCTTCCCCTTTTTTCTCCTACTTTCACCCGAAACGCTAGAAAATTTGGTGATGGATAATGTTTGCAAGATTGTCACATTCAACCAAACATGGATACAAATTCAGCTTTTGATATCTTCTAGTCATATACATACACACTTACATAATTCATTATTCCGTCCCAAACTCTCTCATATTTATTTGCGAATTGTGATCAGAAAGCGGAAACAAGTTTTAAATACGAGTTACTATTTGGAACGGAAAGGATTGAAAGTTTGGAGTTGATAAGTACTTAACTTTATTTTATTTTCAGTCTCCAATCCTCCGACACGAGAAAACAACAACTAACAAGAAGAAGAACAACCAACCAGGGCCTATTTTACATTCAGATCTGATATCCTCAGATTCTGATCGCGTACAGATTAAGCCGGGTAGTACTACCCGGGTATTTCATTTGCTTAACATGAATGAGGAAACGTACACAGTTTGCAACTTGTACGGTCTTGAGGGACGCGTTTTGAGACAATAAATTTCCCGAATGTGCGTGGAATGCTGTTGGTTCTTTTACAGTGCGGGGAATTGAATGAGGGTTGTATTGCTGGCAGGACGAGGCAAAGTATAATTCGGTGGCTTAAAAGTTGCTTTATTTATTCAGAGAATAGGTCGACTAAATCAAGCGGGGAAAGTTGGCCCAGCTTAGGAGGAAAGATGAGATAAGAAACGTGGAGAATGTTGGGTTTAGAATGGTGCGATATTTATTGTGTGTGCCCCCTCCTCGAAGTAGTGACCGCGGAAGCGGTGGGGACATGTGGGGACGTTGACTGTAGAGGGATGGGTTTATATAGCATCATGGAATAACCGTGGGAATATTCCCGAGTAAAAATTTGAACAGATTTCCTGTAGAAAATTGGCCCAAATTTCTGCAGAAATGCTTTATGCATAGAGATTTCTGAAGAAACCTGTGCAGAATTATGCACATATGGTTCTGCATAATAATAGCGACACAAATTTTCTGCACGATTAGATATGTAAAAAAAATATGCATAATACAATATGCATAGGGTTTTTGTCGATTTCTGCAGAGATTTCTACTCGGGTCGCCCCTCTGACCCCACGGCTTCCGCGGCCACTGAGAGTCCTGAAATAGTTGCCGTTTTGTGGAGATTATTAGGAAGACAAAGTGAAAGTTAAAATTGAGAAAAGGCCTTCGGGTTAGGTTACGAGAGATGTGTGTAAAAGGAGGTTACTTTTTCTCCGTTTAGCTGACTCGAGTTTGGCCGTGATGGTAATGTCACACCTTAAGGATAGTAGGCACACTAAAAAAACTTAAAACGTGTGTGTGTGGAAGAGGGCAAGACACGTGTTTAAACAAGCGGCTCGGAAGATAAGTGACAAAGTAATGTGTGGCATCGACAAAAAGCAACGATCTGAAAATGTATGGACACCATAAAGAAAATTGGTTTCATCCTTCTCGTCTCTTGAAGTCATGGGGGTAATGTCCCAAACGACATTATTTTATATGTGGGATGATGATATACAAATTACGCACACGCAGTAAGTAAATGTGACTTTGTGTGCGGTGAAAGTATGTGTTTTGGAATTAAGCATTAGTTTAAAACGTTGCTGGCTTAGTTAGTCAGTCATGATGTTCGTGCTCATTTGAGGTTTGTGCGTGTGTGTCCTCGGGTGAGTGGGGGAAGGATTTTACGTTATTTTTAATGATGATATGACGCTAATTATATATGCAAACTTACTAAAATGGGAATGTGTACATGTGTGGTGAAAGTTTGTACAAGTGTAATGCTCAATTTTGGAACAAAGTATTATTTTAAAACGCTACTTTTGGCTCAGTCATCGTATTCTTGTTCATTTGGAGCTTGTTTTGTTTCTGACTGAGTGAAGGATTTTACGCTATTTTTTACGATGATCTGACGCTAATTATATATGCATGCTTACTAAAATGTGAATACGTGTGTGGTGAGAGTACGTATGCACAGGTGCAACGCTCCATTCTGGGATTAAGTATTACTTTAAAACGTTCCTGGCTCAGTCAGTTGTCCTGTTTTTTGTTCTTTTTTCACTGAGGAGGGGAGGTTGTGTACTATCAACTCCCGGATTTCGATGCCCTTTGGATATGTTGTAGTGTCCCATGAATGTACAACAACCCTGAAGTGGTTTGATGCCATGGCCACATTTGCTCCCGCCACACCCACTCAAAGATGCCCAAAAATCGCTTTCACTCCAGCTTTCACTCATTCAAATCCTCGCCAAAAATCCAATTTTACTCCGATTTTGAAATTTCTTTCACCATTATACTCCCAGATAGTTGCTCTCTTATATCCAACATCAAGCTCAACTTTTTTGATGATTATTTCGCAGCCATAATTTGCTTTGTTGACTACCACAACAATGCTAATTCAGAATTTTTAATTTTTAAAATACTAAAAATTTCAAACAGTTGAATTTGATGTTGGATATAAGAGAGCAACTATCTGGGAGTATAATGGTGAAAGAAATTTCAAAATCGGAGTAAAATTGGATTTTTGGCGAGGATTTGAATGAGTGAAAGCTGGAGTGAAAGCGATTTTTGGGCACCTTTGAGTGGGTGTGGCGGGCGCAAATGTGGCCATGGAATCAAACCACTTCAGGGTTCTTGTACATTCATGGGACACTACAGCATATCCAAGGGGCATCGAGATCCGGGAGTTGATAGTACACAACCTCCCCTCCTGAGTGGGAAAAGTTTTTGGGTTGTACATTATTTTTGTAGGATGACATGATGCAAATTATAAACGTACTAAATAAATGCTATTAAACTAATGTGACTAAATGTGTGTATGTGTGCTCAGTTTTTGAACAAAGTATTATTTTAAAATGTTGCTAGCTCAGTCAGTCATCGTGTTCTTATTCACTTTGAGTTTGTGTGTGTGTGGGGTGGGTGGGCTGGGTGGGAGAAGTGTTTGGTGGGGATTGTGTCGGGCGAAGAATAAGTATCTAATCCTCGAAGGGATCATTACGATGAGAAGGAATTACTTTTCCTTCTTCTTTCCAACCCATGGAATCAGCCTTTCCTCAAAGCAAGTCTCGCTCATAGCCTGGCTTTACACGAGATGCGATCCTGCCTGCCTTCACTTTCACCATTAGAAGCTGCTCTTAGAAGGTAATCTGAAACGGGAGTTTCTCACATTCGCCGGGTTTAGAGAGAGACGGAATTATACATACAATGTATCCTGCGACACCATCACGGCGACCACTGCATGAGCTAGTTACGTAATACGGACAAAGTTGTGCTATTATTAAGTGGGGTGGGCTGCTTTTTGGGATCGTTTTGTTTGTCTGTCCGTCCGTCTGTGGGCAGAATATCTCAAGAACGTTGCAACATAGTCAAGCATGGTTTTAGCTAATGTGCTTCTGTTTTTGACCCGAGGTCGACTGTGAAAATTAGTTGCCTGAGGTCAAGGTCATGGTGACCTTGGCGTAAGGTCAAATGCTAAATTAATCTAAATATGACCCTAATTGTTGTATGTGGTGTCATGGTTATGGAAATTTCAGCATGAATTCAACGCCATCATTATTTTTTTTCTGCGGTCAAGGTCAATGTGACCGTGGCGTAAGGTCAAGCGCTAAGTATGACCTTACTTTTCATATTTGGTGTCATTCTAATAGCAAATTTAGCAAAGCCGTTAATAGTTTTGACCTTCAACCAACCCATATGACCTTGAGGACGATGTCAAAGGTCGAAGAACACAAAATTGTCATGTGTGGTGTCATCTTAAAGAAAATTTCAATCTTTGCAGCTACTTCTTTACGTTCGTTTGTCACGATTTTATTGCAAGCTAAGCCGTTTCCCTAGATATCTGCGTATCCTTACTTTGCGCACATTCAAGCCAGAACTTTGTGCAACTTTAAACATTCGAAATGCGAAAGTAGATCTGTCCATTGCTTCCTATCTTCCTTAGGAACAATTCTCCAAGAAATACAGATCTGGTGGGCTTGACTTTTTGGTGGCTAATTTGATGTGGATCTGTGTGGATCTTGGGCCGTTCACTAATGTAATATACGATGGGAGTAATGTACAATAATGAGCCTACAAAAATTACCCGGATTGCTCCGAAGTTTACTGTAGCGAGGGGCATTAGGAGGTAAATTGTGGACCATTTAGACTTCTCCAGACAAGGAAGATGAAACGGAAAAGGACAGTTTTATCTGTTGTACTTGTTCCTTAATACACTAACTCTTTTGTTGAGGAGAGGAACAAGTTTGTTCTTTTGGTGAAAGTAAGTAGTGCCATGTATCTTTAAGTACAGTCAGAATGGAGGTTTCCCAACGTATGGTCTCCGATTTTGGATAAATTGGTGTCAATCGATCACAAATTTAATTAGTGTGAAATTTGCAAAAGACACGATCTCCCAATGGGCACTTTTAGCATCTCAGGAGGAGAAAACGCGCCGTAAAGTTGACAAATTCTGGACTTTCCAAATTGACTTCGCCTGTCCTCCTCTTCGGATGCAAATAAACGTGCCCATTGGGAGATCGTGTCTTTTGCAAATTTCGTATTAATTAAATTTGTTATCGGTTGATACTAATTTGCTCAAAATCGGGGAGCATACGCTGGGAGACCTCCATCGTCAGAGAGCGAATTAGTGGTGATTCTCCTCTTTTGCAGTTATACCTATTTACCTGTTCTGTCCCTACGTCTCCTACTTGGTTTGCTTTTGGGTTTCACTTGTTGTTTAAACGTTAATTACCTTTAAGGATAAGTAAGCTTCCTACCTACCGTAGATAAGATGAAATAACCCTTAAAATAGGTGTAATTGCGATCACTAATAAATATTAACAAAATAAAATGTTTGAAATCTAAATATGCAACATCTTGTTCATACTCTGACTATTTTTTAAATATTCTTAGTCTATCACAGAATGCACGAAAAATCGAATTTTGAAAAAAATATTTTTGCAATAAAAAACTCTCAATTAAAAGCAAAATGTATTTACAAAAGTAACCTTACCGATTGCCATTCATCCAGAGACGCGTTAAGAAGTCGAGCCTTCCAAAGGCATCGTCTTCCACGGTCTCGATCGCATTTTCATCCAAAACGAGGAGACCCACGTTCGGATAGCTTTCGAAATCAGTCTGGCGAATGATTGTCAGGTTGTTGTTCGCCAAGCGGAAGTCGCGAACCTAAAGAATTTCAATATTCTTTCTTATATCCGGCAGGTTTTAAGTATTGATTTCTTTTTCTCACCGTCTTTGTCAAACTGCTCGGAATCGAGGTTAATCCAACGTGCGATACGTCGACGAATTGAACCCGAGAATTCCACAAGAATCCGGACACCAGGTTGGTCACCGGGTTAGATGAAAAGATTAAATGGGCCAAAGCCGGAAGGTTGGAGAAAGTAGAGGGGTCAACGGAGCTTAAACTATTCGTGTCCAGATTTATGTACTGGAGGTATTTTAGACCCTGGAAAAGGTAAAAGATTCAAATGAGAGTTAATTCATGGTTTAAAATGAATGTGTTCAGAAAATATGCAGGGTTTCGTTTCTTGCGGGTGTGCTACATTTCCTACACTGCAAATGAAATGCGAGAAATTCGAGGTGGAAGAAACTGAAAAAAGGGCAAAAAACTGCAAAAAACTGCAAGAAAGAAACTGTAAGTAGGTGCAAAAAAAATTGCAAGAAATTGCAAAAATTTCAGGAAACTGCAAAAAACTTCTAGAAATATTTGCCATCCAGCGGCGTGCTCCATGAAATATAGCGGCGGGAATTAATTTCATGCTCCTTGAATTTCTTGCAGGACAACACAACTCCGCGAAACCATTTTCTTGCGGGTTTTCTACATTTCTTGCACTGCAATGAAAGCCACGCAAGAAATGCAAAGGTGCAAGAAACTGGGAGAAAGTGCATGAAATACGCGCCATCTAGCCACGCGCCGTATGAAATATAACGGCTGGGCGTAGTTTTTAGCACCTTGCATTTCTTGCAGGCCAAAACATATAACTGAAAGAAACCTCTTTCTCCCCGTCTTTTCTTTCACGTGGTTACTTTCACCCGAAACGCCAAAAATATGGCAAACAGCCGTTAAGTTTTATGCATAATTTGGGACCACTCATTTCATTGAGAATAAACTGAAGCCTCCTCCTCGTCAGACGACTGGATTGGTTTGGGAAGAGGGAACAAAGTCACCCATTGTGTACTTTGTTTAGGGGAGAGGCGAGTGTTTGTCCAACTGCTTTCACTCGGCGGACGAGTTTTGTTAACAAGTCCAATAAAGTAACAGAAGAGGAGAGAAAGCTGAATGGCTGTATCATCAAACGACCAAAGCTGTCACAATTGAATGACTATTGCTACTACGACCAGTGGCCGCGGAAGGTGTGGGGCATCTGGGGACATTAACATTGTGGGATAGGGGAGGGAAGGGTTTATATAAGATGGGGAGATGATAGCGAATAAATAGGCGAGAGAGGGAATTTTATGTAGTATGAGCAGATGATGGGAACATCGAATAACCGTGGGGACATTTCCCCTCTGTTCCGCGGCCACTGATTTCCACTACGGTTCTGCTCTGGCCGGACCTGCTTTGACTCCTCTGAGATTTGAGCACGTTATTACAGAGGGAATTGTACGTCTTTCATGTATTCCCGTCGCCTCTGATCTAATAGAGAGCTTAGAAAATCGTGCCCCGTAAAGTGCTCGTAGGCACATCCAAATGGACTATAAAGTGTAAATAAACATGTGTTTATGGATTCAGTAACAATTCAGCATTCTTGTGAAATTGAATGAGGAAGGAGACAGACAACAAGCACAAAGGATGCGGGCCCATTCAGTTCTCGAGCTTCGTATATGTTCACTGCCCATCCGGAGAGGAAGGAGTCAAAACAACGCGAGGTTATTATGTAATACAGAGAATTTTCGTGGTGTAACGACGATCAGGGTTTCGTTGCTTGCGGGTTTGCCACATTTCTTGCACCGGAAAGCGAGAAATGAAAGAAATGCGAGGTTCATGACAGTTCAAGAAAAATGCGTTAGCTAGCCACGTGTCCGATGAACGAAATAGCGCTGCTTGAAACTGGGAGAAAGGGCAAGAAAGTGGGAGAAAGTGTAAGCAACTCGGAGAAAATGCAAGAAACTGGGGGAAAGTGTAAGAAACTCGGAGAAAGTGCAAGAAACTCTGAGAAAGTGCAAGAAACTGGGAGAAAGTGCCAAAAACTGGGAGAAAGTGCATGAAATATTCTCCATCTTGCCAAGAAGGATTAGTGAAAGTAATTTCTTACAGGTAAAAATATCTGTAAAAACCACTTTCTCCCCGTTATTTCTTGCAAGCCTATACTTTCACCCGAAACACTGACGGCCTCATCCTCTCCTGTCTCCTCATTCTTCTAGCCAAGGACCAGTTTTTTTCTATGTGCATGCATATCAAAGTAGAAATATAAGTAGACTTTGGAGAAAATGAGCCTCTCCACTTTCCCCGTGTCCTTCAGCCATAAAGACAACTTTTCATTTCATTGTGACCCTGAGTTACATTGCATGCTTCTGTCCAAAGTTTATTTCCCTCGCTAATAAATACATGGACAGAGACAAGACTCAACTTTCTCTATTACTGCTGCAGTAAAAGTTAAGTAAAACCATGCATCGAAAATATGTAAGTAAGAGGAGACCTTGACGCGAGATGAGGTCTCGCTTATGATATGATAGAGCAGCAAGATTTTTACGAGACCAGTTAGTGGCCGTGGTCGTGGTGGTGGTGGAACGAAAGTAAAAGTAAGTACGCGATGCGGGACAAAAAATTAGATAAAGAGTTTATGTACGTACATAAGTGGTGCGGCAAAGGTGAAAGGTTGACGTGGGACAAAAATAGACATTTTTATACGTGTAGCAATGCCGTGTCGTGTCCTGTCGTCGTACACACGATTTGATGAAGATGCCCTAAAGTGAAAGGTTGACGTGGGAAGAAGATTTGACATTTACAATTGTAATGCCTGGGAGACGGGGTTTGATGAAGGCGTCTTAAAGTTAAAGGGTTAAAAAGTTAAGAGGAAGAGTCCAGCCGTGTTTTTTTATTGGATTACTTCCATGTCGAGGGAATGTTGGGTGGACAAGGAGAAAGTCAGTGCTTCGCGTGAAAGTAACCAAGACTTGTAAGAAATAACGGGGAGAAAGTGGTTTGTTGCAGCTGAATGTTTTGACCTGCAAGAAATGCGAGGCGCAAGAAACTACATCCCGCCGCTATGCTTCATACGGCCCGCGCTTATTTCTTGCATTTTCTCCCAGTTTCTTGCACCTCCCACTTCTCGTGGTGCTTGATTTGCAGTGCAAGAAACGTAGTAAACCCGCAAGAAACGAAACATTGCTATCAGTGTTTCAGATGTAAGTAACCACGTGTAAGAAATAACGGGGAGAAAGTAGTTTCATGCAGCTTTTTTGACCTGCAAGAAATGCAAGGTGCTTGAAACTACGTCCCGCCGCTATTCTGCACTTTCTTGCACCTCGAATTTCTCGCGGTGTTAAATTTGCAGTGCAAGAAATGTGGCAAACCCTCAAGTAACGGAACATTGGATTGGAGAAAGTAAAAATGTACTTGGAATGTGCCTTATTTATTGGGCGAAGAATTTGAGCAAGGAAACTGTGCGAATAATAAAATAGTGCTGCGACTGACCTGAAAGGTCGCAGGTTGAAGGAATGAAATCCTATTATCGCGAAGATTAACGCTTTCCAGCCGCTCGATGGCACCCAGGTTGAAGACCTGTTGGAGCTCGTTGGACGACAAGTCCAAGAGTTTGAGCCTCTGGAGGCGCCCACCACCCACAAAATACACCAACTTGTTCTGACTCAAATCTGGAACAAGGAAGAAGAATGTTTCATTGGAGTTCCATCTGAGAACGGAGGTCCCCCAGCGGATGCGATCCGATTTTGGGCAAAAAAGTGTGAATCTATCGCAAATTTGATTAGTGTGAAATTTGCAAAAGACACGATCTCCCAATGGGCACGTTTGGCAGAAATATTTGCATCTGAAGAGGAGAAAGTTCGCCGTAAAGTTGGCAAATTTTGCACTTTCCAAATTTACCACATGCTTTCTCCTCTTCGGATGCAAATATCTCCGCCAAACGGGCCCATTGGAAGATCATGTCTTTTGCAAATTACATACTAATTAAAATTGCGATAGATTGACACTAATTTGCCCAAAATCGGAGAGCATACGCTGGAACACCTCCCTTGTGAGTGTAAAAGAACCAGAATCGCCCCCAGTCTCGGACCAACAATAATTTATCGGACCAAATTATTTCCAAGTCTCTCATAACGAGAGACCCAACCTTACCTAGAATTCTGAGTTTCAAAGCGTCCTTCTCCAGATTTTGGGAAGATGAACGAGGCGAAGAAAAGTGGTTCTCACTCTGCCTTGTTGACGGTGTGGCGGGTTCGTTGGGCAAGGAGAAAGTCTGATTGTGAAACGACTCGAGGGAATTTCGCGTGAAGGATAGTTCACTAAGGTTTGAAATAATTTGGAGAAAGTCTTCCCTGCTCAAGTAGCTGACCGTGTACTCGTGCAACTCCAACCTACTTGCCAGGTCTTGGGAAAACTTGGGGAAATCTCGTAATAATTTATCCCCCGTGCAGGTTGTCACTTGGCGATCACAATAGCACTCTATTGGACACTCGGCTTGGCAAAAAGTTGCCAGAATTGTCAGGATTAGTGTCAAAGTCGACCTCATCGTGAGGCCGGGTTTAGTTCATTCAGTTTCTTGGGAAGAAAGTATTATGCCGCTTTCTCTCGGTGGGTGGATTGTCCACGTCCACGTCCACCCGGTGTCCGTCCTTCTTGAGAATCAATTTACGCTCACTTTAAGAACACTTTGGATGAGATTGGATTTGCCTTTAGAGGGACAGAATCAAAGCGTTCCAAGTTTTGCTTTTACTTGCTTTCACTTAGGTCAAGCATATTCATGTAATCGGTGAGTCGAGTGAGATTGGTTTGGTTGATCAGAGTCAATATATTCCATGCGACTTATGGATGTATTTCTAGAGAGGACACTAGTTCAGTGCCAGATTTACACTAGTTGTTCACGCCTTGTTGTCCAGCTCAATCACGTTAAGTGTCGTGTTTCTCGGGGAAAGTGTGTAAAGAAATGTGGGCTTTGCTTACTTACTTATTCACCCGGCCAATGTTCTTGATCTTGTTCTTATGCAATGCAGTTCACACGTTTTTATTGTCGCAATATATTTGTTTTGTTATGTAACTCTTGACGTTTTCAATTAAGAGAGTGAAAATAGGAGGATCTTGAGTTTATGTGGATGCAAACTGTATATTTTCAAAATTTCACTTTTCCCCGAGGATCCTGAGTTCACGTGGATGCATATTTTCAAAATTTCACTTTTCCCCAATCATAATTTCCTTTATTTATACACTGCTCAGATTTTCTTTAAAAAATTATATATTTTTTAAAACACTTCAAACTTTTAGATGAACTTGATCAATTTCGAATTGAAATAGTAGTTTTTTTACAAAGTTTGAGACTAGGATCACCTTTTCAATTAAGAATGTACATCTAATAGATGCAAAGTAAATAAATATTTTCAAAATTTCACTTTTCCCCACTTTCTTAAAATCATAATTTCCTTTATTATTATACACTGTTCAGATTTTCTTTAGAAAATCATATCTTCTTTTTCTCCAAAGACTTTTACGTAACTTTTATCTAAACTTAATCAATTTCAGATTGAATGAGTATTCAATTCTGTAAGATTCTTGGAAAGTTTTTTGAGACTGGGAGAAAGTCAGACTCGGACATGTTTTACAATCGACGGCAACTTTGTTACTAAAGGTTTGGCTGTGGGAACAAACCGACTCAGGCTTCGTAATAATACGTTGATCCCGTTATTTCCCCTGAGACACTTCTCCGCTACTACCCGGGTTATTCATGACTCTCTGTCGGTGCAGAATCAGAATCTCAACTGAGAAAAACGGTTTCGCTTTCCCCGTTTTTGTACGTATCTCTCGACTGCCTGCCTGCCTGCGCACTGGACGTTTGCTGCCTTTCCCAATCTCACTCTCGACTCGACTGAAATATGGTTTTACTCTGTGCCGTTTGAAAAAAAAATGTGAAGCCAAGTTGACTTGAGTTTAAGTCTTATTGGGGAGAACCGCAGTACATAAGTATTCTCTGCTGTGCCGTGCTTTTTCCGACTTCACTCACAGTCACACTGTTTGTGTAGCTGGTTGGTGGTAGTTTATGTATTTGCTGGACTGGAGAACGTGGTCCGGTCGAGAAGTGTAATAAGTTAACAGGTCTCATTCCAGGACTGGACTGGAACTTGACTGTCCAGTGGCGAAACAATTCTGTGTTTGTGGGAGAGAGAGTGATCTTATTGCTTGGAGGATAGGGATTACGATTACTCTTCCGACGGGGGACACTGTTGTATCGTCTATTTTCAGTCTTGTAGAGACAGGCAGTTGCGGCGCAAGTGGGGGGGGACATTAACATTGTAGGATGGGGGAAGGCAGGGTAGGGTTTATATAAGATGGGAGATGATGGGGACATCGAATGAATGGGGGGACATTGTATCCATGCTTCTGCGGCCACTGGCTCACAGAATGACTCGGGGGACGCTGTATCGTCTATTTTCAGTCTTGTAGAGACAGTGGCCGCGGAAGTGGGGGGGACCGAGGGACAATGTCCCCACGGTTATTCGATGTCCCCATCATCTTGTATAAACATATCCATCCCCTATCCTACAATGTTAATGTCCCCACGCCTTCCGCGGCCACTGGCTCACCCACTGACTGACCAGCCAGGCAAGCGCATCCTTTGATATTGATGGATGAAATGAAGCAAATGAAGCGGACGAGTAAGTTGATGGGATACGTACGTACGCATACAAGGACGACCGGATGGACTGGACTGGATTGTGTCCACTTGGCCAATTTTTTTGGCAATGGCAAAATTTTTTACTAAAAAAAGAGACGATTCGTTTTGTCCGGCTGGCTGGTTGAAAATTGGGGACGAGATGGAATTAAGAAGGATGAAGGAAAGAAGGAAATGAAGGGGAGGAGGAGGAGGAGATGGCGAAATTGACGATAAATCTTGCCCAATTCAATACGCTAAACAATGGTCTAGTCGGAAGAAGAATAGGGAATTGAACGAGTAAGAATATTTAGGAGGGGAAAGTCCATTTACAACTTTAATGAAACTGTACGATGCATTTATTCTCAGATGTGTGGGTACAAACAGTGGCCGCGGAAGCTGTGGGGGACATCTGGGGACGTTAAGATTGTAGGATGGGGAAGGGAGAGGTTTATGGGGAGATGATGGGAACATAGAATACCCGTGGGGACATTATCCCTCTGTCTCCACCTTTCCGCGGCCACTGTATTCTCCGACATGTACCTACATATATTGCAGTGGCCGCGGAAGCTGTGGGGACATTAAGATTGAAGGATATATTCTAGGGGTTTATATAAGATAGGGAGATGATGGGGACATCGCATAACCGGGAAGACATTGTCCCTCTGTCCCCACACTTCCGCGGGCACTGTATTCTCCGACATGTACCTACATATATTGCAGTGGCCGCGGAAGCTGTGGGGACATTAAGATTGAAGGATATATTCTAGGGGTTTATATAAGATAGAGAGATGATGGGGACATCGCATAACCGGGAAGACATTGTCCCTCTGTCCCCACACTTCCGCGGGCACTGTATTCTCCGACATGTACCTACATACATTTCAGTGGCCGCGGAAGCTGTGGGGACATTTGGGGACATTTACACTATAGGATAAGGGATGGAGAAGTTTTATATAAGATGAGCATATGATGTAGACATCGACTAACCGTTGGGGCATTGTCCCTCTGTTCCCATCCACCCTTCCGCGGCCACTGCGTAGGTACCCACCTATATTGACCAGAACATATTTACGAGGGAAAAGAAATGATGGCGTGGACGTGAGTGAGCAGGGACGCGTGTGGAGGAATTACTTTGTGCGTAAAGTAATAGAAAGCGATGGCCTCGTGGGGGTCGAGCGAGGGTGACCATTTTATTTATTGAGGTAGGCATTTCTTCTTCTTCTTGAGGTGGACTTTTTTTCTTTTACGACACGGTTGAATTGTCCCCTGAACAATGCGTCCCAAACAACTTTCACCATTTGGCTGGTGAGGTATGGAGAAAGATCTCGTGGTCAACTGAGTGGAAGATATTTATATCGCGTGGCAAATGTGTTAGTAAAGACGGGGCTGAATCGTATCATGACGGGTGTTTGAAGAAGTGGTTGGTCATGAAAGTTATAAAAATGAGATGGGGTATCAAATAAGACGTCAATTGTTTGGTAACGTGATTTATTTAAGAAGGCGTCAAAACTTCTGCATTATTGTGACACGTTTAAATGTACATAAATAAATTGTGTTAAACGAACATTAAATAGTGGTTTTGTGCAAAATGACACGAAATGAAAAGGAAATTATGTGATTTAAGACTTTTGACGTCGGAAGTTAAAAATACTAAAATAAACAATTAAACTAAATAAAAATTAGATATCGAACTCTGGGCGTTGATTTCGTGGTGAAATTTCTTTTAAAATAACACCGCATATGAAAATTAAGGTCTCATTTAGCGATTGACCTCACGCCAACTTGACCTTGACGGAAGGGACCCTATTTTCGAGCTTCTCGGCCGATAACAAACAATTGGAAGTGCAATGGCGAAAACATTATGTTGAGACGTTCTGGAGATACCCTGCCCACGGACGGACAGACGGGCGGGCGGACGGACAAAACGATAACATAAAGCGACTGATGCCACTTAATACAATAATTAATAGCAATACAATAATTACAATGTGCGCTTTCACCTCTACATTTCTACATAAATCGCATATAAAATAAGGTTCGCCTATGAAAATGCTTATATTCTTTCTATAAATAACCCTTATTACAAGTTAGCATTGTACACATGAAGTTGGTTAGTTTGCAGATTTTCAACCTAATTCAAAGTAATAATGTCCCCACTGACTTGAATCGAATTTCCCCCGCCGCCTTTTCTGTTGGTGCGATAATCCAATTTATTTCTCAAACTAAAAGCTTCATCCGAATTTGATCTTGCTAGTGATCACTCACATCTTTCTCTCCTTCGAACGTCTGCTTTCTACCTCGTCTCGAGTTTTCCTTCGTCCTCGTCCTCCTCGCATGACAAAAAGAGAGACCAAAGTAAAAGTAAAAGCGAGGTATTTAAGTAAGTATGAGTGACAGCGGTTGGTGGTAATTGATGCCAAGTCAAACCTCCGACCGGCAGAATTGAGTTGGTTGGATGCGAGTGTTGACTCTGTAAAAAAGAAAGTTGTAATTTAATTCCTAGCTTTTTATAGGGAACAATCTAAGGTCTGACAAGGGAGGTGTTCCAGCGGATGCTCTCAGATTTTGAGCAAACTTGTCTCAATCTGTCACAAATTTAATTAGGATGAAATTTGCGATCTCCCAATGGGCACGTGTGGCAGAGATATTTGCATCCAAACAGGAGAAAACGCACAGTCAATTGGGAAAGTGTAAAATTTGTCGACTTTAAGGCTCGCTTTCTCCTCTTCGGATGCAAATATCTCTGCCACACGTGCCCACTGGGAGATGGTGTCTTTCGCAAATTTAATATTAATTAAATTTGTGATCGATTGACACTAGTTTGCCCAAAATCTGAGAGCATACGCTGAGAGACCTCCATTGTAAGTACGTTGTGGTGGAGAAAGTTGAGAAACTCTGTCTTTTTAAATTCTCAATTTGATCTCCGTGTTCCCTTTCACTCTTTCGTTTCATACATATATGAATGAAACTAAAATCGTGGTAATCAAATCAGAGAATGGTGAAAGAGGAGTAACGTTTGGTTAAGGCTCGTTTAGTCCTGAGACCCAAGCAAGGCTACAAATTCCTATTTTTTTTTAAAAAAACAAGGGTCCAATATAATTTGGGTTTTTGCAAAAAATCAGAAACTTCATTGCTTGCAGTGATCACGTTGTATTTTAAAATGCAGAATTTGTCATAAGGTTTGTATGCATGAAAATCACATCAGAATCTTCGTTTGTACGTACTTTCTCTTACGTAGTGCGTTGTACTGTTCCAATTTTTGTAAGGTTTAACGTCATTGCATTTTAAATGTCACGGTACAAAATTTGTGTCAAGGTTTGTAGACACGAAAATTACGTACTTTCTCCACGTGGTACTGTTCCAATTTTTGCAAGAGTTAACTACATTGCAGTGACAGTGACCACGTTGCATTTTAAAAATGCACAAATTGTCACAAGGTTTGTATGCATGCAAATCTCTTTTCGTTTGTACTTTCCTCCACGTCGTACTGTCCCAATTTTTGTAAGGATTATCTACATTGCAGTGACCACGTTGCATTTTTAAAATGCACAAATTGTCAGACACTTTGTATGCATGAAAATTACGTCAGAATTTTCATGTGTGCTTTCTCTTACTTTGTACTCTTTCAACTTTTCAAATTTTTCTCAGGCCAGTTTCTCAGTTTGACATCTCTTCCCCATTACCCAGGTTGTTGTTTGATTTGTTAGTTGCGTCATTGCTTCTTACATAAGTAAAAATGAGCTTTGTTCTTTTTCAACTTCTTTTTTACGGAGGCTTCACAAGAGAAAAAAATTGGTTTCATTTTGTAAAAAGTATGTCTCCAAGAAATCTAAAGCTTGCCGTGAAAGCAACCCTTTTTTCATATCTTTTGAGCCAAATCCATCCCGTGATTGTATTAGATTCCCATTTATTCTTCACTCTCTGCGGGTGATTATCCAGGAGGGAAAAGCACACAGGGTTAGGGGACGTTCATAAAATACGTAACGGAAAATTGGCGATCTTTTTACCCCACTTAATATTTTTAACATGTGGCGCAAGTTGATCTTTAACGGAACAACGCAACCCCTCCCTCTCCCTGCGATGTGTTCAGTGGCCGCGGAAGCCATGGGGGCATCTGGGGACATTGTCATTGTAGGATAGTGGAGGGAGGGGTTTATATAAGTAACATGGGCAGATGATGGGGACATCGAACAAGCCTGGGGACATTACCCCTCTTACCACACCCTTCCACGGCTGGCGAGTTCTTATTGCACGAAAGTGTGTATGTACAGTGGCCGCAGAAGCTGTGGGGACATCTGGGGGCATCAACATTGTGGGATGAGGGAGGGATGGGTGTATATAAGATGGGAAAATGATGGGGACATAAAATAACCGTGGGGACATTATCCCTCTGTCCACACCCTTCCGCGGCCATTGGCTTCACTACATATTTTATGTACGTTCCCTGCCCATCCTGATTAAAGTATGTTTTTTGTCTCTAAAAAACCTCTGTCAGATTGGATGGGGAATAAAAATAGAGCATTGGAGAAATCGAGCCCAGATTTCATTTGTTTTTCGTTTCGAGGAGAGAAGAGACGGCAGAAAGTGATCAACAACCAAGATGAATAAGCTCGGAAACTTATCGTTGGAAATTTGAGAGCATGGCTCTGCCTCGTTGACTTGTTGGTTAGCTGAGCATTCATTCAAGGCGCTAATTAGTTTTCATTGTTTTAGAATTTCATGGGACCTCTTAATGACTTTGTTGAGGCTGGGTTTGTCAGATAGGATTGAAAGTGGAGAACATTTTCCTCCACTTGACTTAACTTGGGGATGTTTTGTATACTAAAGTAAAATAGGCAACCAGCAGATCCTGAAATGTGGGTTTTGCTTTCTCATTATACGTCTGATCCACACTTTCTCTTCTTGCTTTCACTTTTATGTAAAAGGTCTAAATTGGTTTTGGAGGCTGTGATTCCTTTCTAAATAAGCAGGATGATGAGAAAATTCGTAGATATAGCAAAGGATCTGGGTTAAGCATGTTTTTAAAAGGAAGTAGTAATCAAATGAGGAAATTGTGTACGTAATTTATTTATTATTTGGATATAGAGCACTACTAATTGATGATTATTACGTATTTACATGTTTATTATTTTCAGTAACATGCAAATAATTAGATGTATCGGCTGTGGCAATATCCATGAAAAAATAAACTAGTCTTGTACAAATTGATATGCGCATAATTTCTGCTTAGCATTTTTAGCCGGATTTTTTTTACCGTTTTTAGCCAACCATGACTGGCTTATGTACCCGTAATGGTTGTCTGTCTGTCTATTGCGCTCGTAAAACTTATCCAATCGACTTGAAAGTTTGCACACTTAAGAATATGCAAAATTAGGAGGCAATGTAATGTGCAAAATGTGTGGAAAGTTGTAGTGGTCGTATTATACCCACCTCAATTATTAATATGTAACAACCTGACTCGGGCTACTGCACTCTGGGTTTTCAATTTTGCTTGGAATAAATTACACAATCAATAACAAAATACGGAAGTTGGATAAATTTATTGTCGCGAATGCAGTAAAACAAGGAATGGAACAGAGAATAGATAAGAGCAATCCAGTCCAAGAACAAGAGCAAATAATTGAACTTAACCTTCACACCAGTTCCTCGTTAGATATGCGCATATCCGCTCAAAATATGCACATATCCGCCTCTTGTTGCTGCATTAAAATGAGGGTCAAAGATAATAAAAATGCTTACATCTTCTTGTACAATGCCGAATTAACATTTAAAGTAAAATAATTGACTAATAGAATCATTCAACCAATGGCCGCGGAAGCCGTGGGGACATTAACATTATAGGATAGGGGAGAGAGGGGTTTAACCAACATGGGCAGATGATGAGGACATCGAACAACCACGGAAACATTGTTCCTCTGTCCACACCCTTCCGCGGCCACTGCATTAAACCTATTGTGTCTCTCGTAAGTCTAAAATTGTCATATTAACGAATTGATCTGGTTTGGCATGCAGCATGAAAAAATTTCCTTGTGCGTCTTTCGCATCGACATATTTTGTACGAGAAACTTCAATAAAGCCAAACTTTTCGCCAATTCTTCGCGAAAATGGGTTGCTAAATGTGCATTCGATTATGGAATAGGACATCAGCTTCAAAACTTGTACGGCTCTTCGGAACATTTCCGTTGCGAGACCACATCCTCGGAAATCTTGATGGACACTGAGAATAAAAATTGCGGCATATTTTTCCACCCCGTATTTCTCGAAAATGTTTACGGAATCTTCTAAAATGGTGAAGAAGTGACGCACTTTCGGCGTTATGGGAGAAGTTGGGGTCAACACGGGGTATTTCTTGTCTTTGAAGCAGTCCTCCATAACTACGACGCCGGCAATCTGTGGAAATATGTAGATTTTTTAAAGGATTATTTAAGGATTGTAGGAGGGGAGGGGGAATATTTAGGAAAAATAAATATTTTTATGCGAGTTCTTCCCAGGGTTTGGATTTCCGGGGGTGTTACACCCACAAAAAGAGGGAAATTTGCATGGAGAAGACAGAAGTTATGCGAAGATATTGGATTTTGTGAAGAAATTAGCTTTTTATCGCTGTTAAAATGCTGCATTTTTTTAAAATTCGTGGAAACAATGTATTTTGACGGGGATAAAAAGTTAATTTCTTCATAAAATCCACTATTTTTGCATGAATTCTGTCTTCTCCACGTAGATCTTCGTCTTTTTGTGGGTGTAACATCCACAAAAATGGAAATCCAAACCCAGGGAAGTACGGGGTTCAAAATACTCTATTTCGACAAAGCAATTCTCATTTTTTTTAGAAATTGAAATAATAATAAAATACCGTCTTACTTTCCGCGTAACTTTACAAATTGCCATAAAACTCATCCCATTAACGAGAAACGTCCTTATCCTATCGTCCAAATCGTTCGCTCTGTCTTCCGTCATTCCCATCACAATTTGGGTGGGTTCATCCTTATAAAAGGAGTCACGAAGATGGGTCAGCACAGCACCGAAGTCTTTCTCTTGAACAGATTTGAATTCAAAGTTGCCCCACTCGGCACCATTGATAAGGTCGGAATCCATTATGATTTCTGAAGATTTTTTTTGGATCTTGATTGTGACAAGTTTCCAGGAGGAATTTCCTCTTATGCAGACTAGCTGAGACAAGAACCACTTTTGCTTTTATGCCTGTAGGCTGTCCAGTTTCTGCCCAGTTTGTGGATGCAAAAAAATATGTGTAAGCATGTGGACCATGTAACCAGTTTTATGTAGGAATGACCTTGTTCAAATCTGTTGGATGTACCTGGTTGATTTTTATTTATTCAAGTATAATATCAGTATTATTTATTTTACTCTGCACGCACGCACACAGTGTCCCCGATTTTACATATTATTTGTTACGTTCTGTTCTGCACTAATTGCAGGTGCCTCTTGTTATCAGTGCCGAGATAATATACCTATACAATTTTATGAAATCAAACGAGCGAAATGGAAAAATTGGGAAAATTGTATAAGTTTCTGTCAATTTTAAACGTTGTGGTTTTACTATTGTTAGAAGTGACGAGTGCAGACTTAGGAGACGCTGATCCCGTAGTTTTGACGAAATATGGAAAAGTGAGGGGGATAAGGACTAAGGAGCATTATGAGTTTAGGAAAATTCCGTTTGCGAAGCCACCCCTGGGGCAGCTCAGATTTAAGGTTCGAAAATTATAATTAATTCTGCTGTGTACTGTACTAATATGTACAACTGTAATTTCAACTGTACACACTTAGAAATCCAGTATTAAAGTAATACCAGGCGGTATACATATAAATATGACTCTACCAAAGTGGTATTGATAAGTAATACCGTTACTGTGTAGTAGTATGTAGCTTTGTATTGAAGTTTTACCATTCCGGTAAATTTTTACCGGACCTGTTTAAAAATATCAAGCGGTAGCGACTTAATTTAATACCGAGAAATAAATTCATGCATGACTATGCTAGATTTCTAACAGTGTAGAAAATATGAGTATGGGTTCGGAAAAACCCAGGGTTTTAATCAAAAATTATAAAACCCATGGGTTTTAATGGGTTTTACCATGTTAATTGGGTTTTATTTGGGTTTTAATGGGTTTTATTGGGTTTTATTAGTTTTAAGTAATAACTTAACAAAAATAATTCGGAATTTGTATCTATTCGGAAATTATTTTTGTTTTATAACACTTGAAATCTGTGATGCTAAAGGATGGAGTCAATTGTTGATTTGTTCCGAATTTTCATACATTAGAATAGTAATGAAATAAACTGCTTTAGAATGAATTGAGATAACGTCTTCTGACGTATAGGAGATGTATTTAACTTTTAGAATATATTTTTAAGGTAAAACTCAATTAAACCCAATAAAACCCATTAAAACCCAAATAAAACCCACTTAACATGGTAAAACCTAGTGGGTTTTATTCATTTACAACCCATTAAAACCCATTAAAACCCAATAAAACCCAACCAATTAAAACCCAGGTCGGAATATCCTGGATTAATAGATTACATTTTATTTCAGCCGCCACAAGAACCAGAAGCGTGGACAGATATTTTGCATAATGAAGACTTTCCTGAATACTGTATTCAGTGGAACACTTTTTGGAACACGACGGAAGGAATTGAAGATTGCCTGTATACAAACGTCTTCACTCCGAATCATCCTGGAAAATCGGATAAAAAGCTGCCAGTCATGGTTTATATTCATTCAGGTGGTTACATAAAATTAAAGTTGTACAAAAATTTGCACAGAAAATTTGCATTGCAAATTTTGCACAGTTCAGGTTTTTAATCTGTAAAGGATCTTGTTTCTTCAGGTGGTTTCATGTTTGGGAGGGGTGCCCAATTTCGCGCAGATTATCTCATGGAGACCAAGAAAGTTGTCGCTGTTGTGTTTCAGTACCGTTTGGGATCTTTCGGTAGGTTTTATATGCATATATTAAATTTGGAAATATTCGCAAATTAATTGCGAGTATGTTTCTTGGAAGGATTTTTAAATACGGAAGACAGTCATAGCTTTGGCAATATGGGGATGAAGGACCAAGTCCTGGCGTTGAAGTTTGTTCAAGAAAATATCGACAAAGTGAGGCATAAGTAATACACATGATATTCATGAAGATTAAAATATTATGCAAATAAGATTCGTTAACTTGTTGCTGTTTTAGTTTGGTGGTGACCCGAATCAAGGTAATTAAACAAATAAATACATAATTACAACTTACATTGGATTAGAGGTTTCTCAGCATATGCCTCCGATTTTGTGCAAATTAGTGTCAATCGATTACAAATTTGATTAGTATGAAATTTGCAAATGACACGATCTCCCAATGGGCACGTTTGGCAGAGATATTTGCATCCCAAGAGGAGAAAACGAGCGCAGTAAATGTGGATAATGTAAAATTTGTCAACTTTAATGCGCGCTTTCTTCTCTCCGGATGCAAATATCTCTGCCAAACGTGCCCATTGGGAGATCGTGTCATTTGCAAATTTCATACTAATCAAATTTGTAATCGATTGACACTAATTTGCACAAAATCTGAGAGCATAGCTGGGAGACCTCAATTGGTAGTAAATTACATACAAATTATAAATTATTTCTTAATTAATTTAGTCATGATTTTCGGAACGTCCGCTGGTGCTGCTAGTGTTCATTATCATCTATTGTCGCCGTTATCGAAAGGTCCTACTTTAAATTGATGGGAAGGATGACACTGATATTCGAATAAAATAATGCGTCCTAATTTTCAGGCTTATTTCACTCCGCCTTCAGTGGGAGTGGTACAGCGTTGTGTCCTTGGGCTTTCCAGCGAAACCCGAAAAATTCTGCGATAAAATTGGCAAAACTTTTAAGCTGTCCGACCGACAATTCAGAACAATTAGTAGACTGTTTAAGAAATAGGGATGCAGACGAAATTGGATTTGCACACAGCAAGTTAATGGTACATGGGAAAAATCAAAATAGAAATTTTCAGCGATTGTTTTAACCAGAGTTTTGCTGTGGTTTTTACCACTGTTCAAACCCAGTTTTAACCAGTTTTGGACATTCAAATTGCCAAAAAGTGTCCAAAATAGAGAATGGGAGAAAATATTACTTATTCGATAATCCGTTGACGCATATGTACATACTTAAGTTCCCACTAATTTTGATTATTTTGTTGTGTAACATGGTATGGTTTAGAAAATTTCTCAAAAAAAACATGTTTAAACAACAGTTTTCCAAATTCCGTGTTATTATAAAATGCTCAAAATTAATGGTAGATTACGTATAATTTTGGGAAAACGTAAGTAATAACATTTTGCCCCATTTTTCCAATATTGGACGCATTTGGACAGTTTAGACGCCGAGAATAATTTTGGACAGTTTAAACGCCTAAAATTATTTTAGACAGTTTAGACGCCAAAAAATAATTTTGGACAGTTTGAACGCCTAAAATTATTTTAGACAGTTTAGACGCCGAAAATTATTTTGGACAGTTTAGACGCCGAAAATTATTTTGACAGTTTTGCACGCTATTGGATGCTATCTAGTCTAAAAGTAATTTTGTGCGTCTAAAACAAAACACTGATTTGAAATTGTTTGCAGGATTGGGCGACCGACCCAATCGCGGCGTTTGGTCCGTCTCTCGAAGTTGGAAATCCTGATCCGACCACGAAATTTATCCATGCTCACCCAGCCGACATAATTCAGAGTGGAAAGGTTAATGAAGTGCCGTGGATCGTAGGTTTCAATTCGGATGAAGGATACGAACACACACTTTGTAATTTCGAATTGACATGAAAATCATGTATGTGTAAAGATTTGCATATCATTTAAATCTTAACTTCTTTTCAGCAATATTCAGAGACAGCAAACTTATGCTCGAACTGAACGGAAAACCAGACGAAATTTATCCAATAACGTTGGAATATGTGAACGAATCTGACCAAACGAAGAAGCAAATAACGGATAAAGTTCGGGAATTTTATTTCAAAAACGAGGATATTTGTGACAGAAATATGAAAAATTTGAGCAATGTAATTACTTACAAATACTTGATTATTGATTTAAATTAGGGATTCGTTAAGATAAATGTTTCGCTTCAGGTATATTCTGACAAGACGTATGTCCTCTGCACGTTACGAAGTGCATACCGACACGCTAAAATAGGTAAACCTGACACGCACCCAATTTACCTGTTTCAATTTGACTACAAGGGGAAAAGCAGTATTGTTACGTTGAGGGGGTTTTCTCGGGAAGGATTTGGTTAGTAATAAACTAATAATGGAGGTCCCCACGTATTCTCTCTGATTTTGATCAAATTACTACCAATCGGTCACAAATTTAATTAGTATGAAATTTACAAAAGATACGATCTCCCTATGAGCACGTTTGGCGGAGATATTTGCATCCAAAGAGGAGAAAACGCGCAGTAAAGCTGACAAATTTTACACTTTCCAAATTTACTGCGTGTTTTCTCCTCTTGAGATGCAAATATCTCCGCCAAAAGTGCTCATTGGGTGATCGTGTCTTCTGCAAATTTCACACTAATCAAATTTGTGATTGTTTAACAAAATCTGAGAGCATACGCTGGGAGACCTTCATTTCATGGTATGATTTAAAATATAATCCGAATATTTACTGAACCGTTTCGCCTATGCAAATAGGTTCCAACCATATGGATGACATTCAATATTTGATTAACTCTCCCTTGTTTGAGTTTATTGATGAGGAATCACAAGATAAGCCATTCCAAAAGGAGTATGTTGAAATGATTACGAATTTTGCGGTGACGAGGTATTCAATGCAATAATTAGCGAATTATTTGCATAGAACGGATCACGTGCTTATATACATATTGTGACTAAATTTTACTATTTGCATACAGGAAAATAGCGGCATTCAGCCAAGATCGGCCCGACGACGTCTGGCAACCGTTAGATCCCGGTGGAAACATAAAATGGTATCATGTCACGTCTCAACCAAAAATGGAACCCATAACGGACGCCTGGTCACAAAGGATGCATTTTTGGGATCAATTCGATCTACAAGAATATTCCGTGGCAGGAAAGACTCAACCTCGTGATGAGTTATGAATTAATTCATATGTAAAAATTATACCATAAAATACTCATATTTTCTTTGTTACATATGCATAATTATTGTCGAACTAATAAAGTTGTGAAGTAGTAAATTGCCATGATTCTTCGTGTGCATAAATTATGAAAATTAACTTGTTCATTCAATTATCGACACTTAAAATTCCTTGTCGCCATTAAAACTAGAGCGGAAGTGGTGCATTAATCAGGGAGACATCTTTATTTCTCTGTTGTGATGGGTCAAGGACGTACAAGTGTACATAAATATTGCCTTACATACACTAAATAATACATGGAGTAATTACATGCTTAATAAATACATACATAGAAATGTACATATGTAAAGTGCATCGTTTAACTCTCATACATACGTTTTTAAGGTTTGAATGAACAATATGTGTGTGAATCAGTATATTTAATACACATCTTGATTATTAACCAACAAACAACATAGAACAATGCGATTCAAGTTGACTGTACGGGTTCATTGATGGTTTGTCTCAATTTTTATTAAGCATGTTTTTCAATTGAGCATTTTTAACCCAGTTTAATTGAACTCATAAAAGTTATTGTAACAAGAAATACATGGATATTTGTAGTTCAAAGAAATCATGGTGGTTAATCACTCTCCTCTCCTCATTCGTAATCGTATAATGATATTCTGTTTCTTTAAAAAAAAATGTGGCCTGGTTGAAAATTGCATTATTGAAACAGTTTGAAGTTTTAACAGATTACGCATTCTTTTATTATTTATTAGCAACAATTTCTTCGAATTGATTTGTAGATATTTTGTTTGTGAACATTTTGACGTCTGTTACGTTATGGTACAAAATGATTTTCAAGTAATTATTTATCTGTTCGAAATATTTAATAGCAAGCGGTGAAATTATGTTCGAAAGGAGCGTTGCAATTTTGTATTTTTTGGCATTTTTTTATTTATGAGATACCTAAATATTTAATTAGTGCATTGAGTGCAACATGTGCACAACGTAGGTGCTGGTACTCCAAAAAAATTCCTGCCAAACTTTCTCCACCACTAATTAATCGATTAATGGCACATTACCACCAATTTCATAAATATTTACTATCTAAAAAGCAGATTTACAATTGTTCCCATTCGCTCTTTGTATTTAGTACATGTGTTTAGATAATAAACACTGTTTATCAACTAATTATGTATGTTAACATTGTCACATGAATGTATTTGTGTTATTGCCATTAAAATTAAACCACATTAAGGCCGCCTCTTTACGTTAACAATTCCCAATTTAGATTACAATGACCGATATTAAGTATGTAGTCACAAAATTATATAAAAATCAATTTAACAATCTGTGAACACCTCATTGTGTGATGTTTAATTATGATTATGTGATTAAATAAGTGAATATTAAGGCTTGAATTATGTTAAGCACTCATTATTAGGAGAAGAAATGAGACTTTATTCGTGTAATGACATATGTAATGTATGTATTTTAGGTATTTAGCATAGCGGAAAGCCCTTGAAAAATGTCTCAACCACCACTCAACAGGAACTTTTTGGAGAAAGGAAATAAATTCACTTTTTTTATCGCACTACAACAAATTCTCACGCACTTTCTGGTAGATTGCACCCTTAAGGGTACTTTTTTTACCCTTTTACTCGCTGGGCGAAAAGGTGTCGCCATATAAATGGGAAGCGACGTGGTCTTATCAGTCTCAGTTGATAATCGGAAGTGCAGCAAGTTGTATAGTGGTTCAGGAAATCTTTATCAAAATGATACTCACAAAAGTTGCGGTAAGTAGTTTTTCATAAAATTGTAAATATTTGCTGATTACTGAGATTTTTCAAAAAATATTAGATTTAAAGTTTTTGGTTGAGACAAAATTATACACATTTCTTAACTATATTTCTGAAAAGGATATTGCTTAAATTCCACCAGATTTTGAGTTTTTGGTTGAGATATAAAATTGTACACATTTATTTATTACATTTTTGAGAAAAAAATATTATATTTCACCAGATTTTAAATTTTTGGTTTCTGAAAAAATTGCTTATCTTCCCCCAGATTTTGTTGGCCGTTGCCTCCCTCGCTTGTGCAATCCCTGCCCGTAATTCGAAGGAGGAAGAATCGTCAGTATCGTCAGCATCTAAACTTTCAGAAGTTGTTAAACCTTCATCGTCATCATCGGATCATTCTAAATCTAAATCAAAGTCCAGGTCAGATTCGAAATCGAAGGACAAATTAGAAACTTCTGATTCCTTCGGGGTCGGGCTTTTCCTTCCTTCTTATCTTTCCCGTGGACATAACGGGGGTTATCATCATGGAGGAGTCAGTGGTGGGGTTGGTGTTTCGTCTGGGGGGTCATACTCCGGAGGACTTGGGGCTTATGGACAAGGAGGACTTGGAGGATTGAGTGGTCTTAATCATGGACATGCTGCTTATGGGCATGGGTATGAACACCATGCGTACGGACATTCGGTAGCGTTGGGACCACATGTGCATGTCCCACCACCACCTCCAATCCGTAAGTGACGATTTTTTTAGTTATTCTTAAGGCATTAAGGTGCAATTACTGGGTCAAAGATTTTTAGTCTCACTTTACCCCTGTTGAATCTTTTTTAAATGCAAATTTGGAAAATGGCATCAATTTCGCATGCAACTTTTCATGGTTTAATGTAAAGTTAATTTTTGGCATCGATTTGACAAGAAAAAAATTACGAGTTCAATTTTGGGGAAATTCGCAATGAGAAAATTGCAATGAATTGGCAATTTGTTTTCAAATCAATAATTTTAAAGTACCAAAAATTAACTTTATATTAAAATATGAAAAGCTGCATTTATCTCAAAACTCTTGAACTTGATTGATTGATTGCATTTTAGAAATTTACATTTAAACAGATTGAACAGGGTAGAGTGAGATTTAAAATCTATACCTCATCAAATCGTCATCCAATGTAACCTTAATAAAATAATTTTCAGCACTGAAGTTCCCAATCCCTCATCCCGTCCCGGTCTTGGTGTACCATGAATTTTATCCTCATCACGCCTTCCACCACAACTACAAGAGCCACGGATATGGTCACAGCGCGGCGTTTGGTGGGGGGTATGAGTACGGGGGGAAGGGAGAGTACGAGGTGGGACATGGACACAGCCACGGCCACGGGATTGGGGGTCCAGGTCCTTTCATGGATTATCCTCACCTTCATTAGCATTTAAATAGATTGCTCAGTTTTTGTAATATTATTTTTTAACAAAAATGCCAAAATTCAAAGAAACAAAGACCCTGCGTACGAATTTCGAAAGTACTTCATTTATTGTTAATGCGAAAAAATTTGCAAAAGTCAAAATTACGAAATTCTAAATTTAACACAATAATATTTGCAATACAAATTGGCTAGTAGAAAATTACCAAAATTACCAAAATTCTAAAATTCTAAATTCAATGCAAATTGGCAAAATTATAAAATTACAAAATTTGAAATTCTAAATTAAACACAAATTGGCATTGTTTTTCGAAAAATCAAAAATTGTTCAAAATTTAGACCAATTTGGTAAAATTAGACCAATAGTGAGACTCAAAAATTATAAAAAATTGGTAAAAATCAACCAGAAATCTAAATCCAGAGTGCAAAACATTTTAAATGATTGATATTTCAAAATTGTTACGATTTTAGTGTCAAAGTCAATTAATTAGGAGTGGGAAAACTGCTTATTATTATTATTACTACGTACAATTGTTCAATTGTTGTATTTATGTACTGAGAAAAAATTTGTACAGGTAAATAAAAACGACCCATATTTTTCTATGTAACAATTTGTAAAGTGGGAATAATCTTGATACATTTTCTCATGCATTCATTCACTCACATTTACATATCTAAAACCAGAAATGAAGTTATTAAAGTGCATACTTACAAAACAATTCATTGTGGTTCACTCGACGTTAAACAGGTCAATGTCTTAATTACTTATTGATATTAAGATTGGGATTGTGTGACAAAAATGCGTCAGTGTTATCATCAATATGCAAATATGTTGGGATAAAACTCAATTTATTTATGTACACGTATGCAAAAAAATACGGAATTAAAATATTGTAAATTGTACGAAAAGTGCAAAAAAAATGTTCAAAATTGTGACTTCGTCTTCTTTTCAAACTTCTGATCAACAAATCTACATATATCCTTCATGTTTTAAGATTAACAAGAATGCGTCGGTGTTATCAATGATAACTTATCATCACTATGCAAAAGCATATGCACACATTGCGTGCAATAAACTCATTTTATTTATGCAAAATATTGTTTCAAAATAGTGCAAAAAGTACAAAAAAAATTGATCGCAATTATTTTTGACCTGTTTTTTTTTTACTTTTGATCAGCAAATCCAAATGTACATATCCGATATTTTAAGATTATGATTGCACGAAAAGAATGCGTTCGTGTTATCACAACTGTGTAAATGCATACATTGGGCATAAACTCAATTTATTTATGCATATGTACACAAAATATTGTTTTAAAATAGTGGAAAAAGTACGAAAAAAGGTTAAAATTGTGTCTTCGTCTTCTTATTAGACTTTTTATCAGCAAACCCATATCCTTGGTGTTTAGCTCCGAATCGTTTCCCGTTTTTGGGTTGGCGTCTGTTCCCATTCCCACCGTATCGGCTATTTCCCTGATGTCTCATCTTTTTCTGACCCGGCTTGTTGGACCTGAACATGTCTTGGTTGTTGTCAAAGTCATCTTGACCCCCGCCTTGCTGTCTTCTCAGATTTTGACCCCCTTGCCTCGACCTGAATTGGTCTTGAGGAGGTGCATACTCGTCTTGATCACCACCTGACTGCTGCTGCCTTCCGGAATTGTGACCTTTGAAGTTAAATTGGTCCACGGTGTTGGACTCGTCGAAATCGCCGCCGCCCTGTTGCCGGCCTCGCTGGTTTCCTGCTCCTCCCCTTAGGCGAAACTTGTCCTTGGAACGGCTCCCCTTCTTGCCAAAGGAGAAACCAGTGTTTTGTGAGGATTCGTCTGTAATATGGATAATAAATTTAGGAAATTGATGATTTATGATAAATTTAGTGAGCTATTTAAATAAAGAAAATTTTGAATTTGTATTTTGTTTGCGTACCATCGCCAAATTGAGGATGGGCAACAATGACGGAAATCAGGGCTAGAAAAATGGCAAAAATTGCCAGAAATGATGACAGCTTCATGACGAATATGAACTTATCAAGGGTAAGGAATTTGATTGATTGATATCCTAGTCGGATGGAGGTCCAGTATTTATACCCTTTTCGAACAAGTAAAAGAATGCATTGCATAATCATCATAATCAATTTTAAAAATTTGTTTGTTGATTTGAAACAATAATCGCGTTACGAAATATATTTTCACTTTCATATCATTTTAAAGTTTCCAATACCTTGACAAATGAGTTCAATACATACATACATGCATGCATACATTTCGAGGCAACTGAAAATTGAAAATATTTTTAAATAATATAAACATGTGCATTGCATAACTTTTAATGTAAAAAAACTGGTACATATTTACTTGCGAAATGAAATAGGAAGATAGGAAACCTACGTTTTCAAAATTTCTGTAATTTGAAACTGATCAAAATTTCAGGAGCTTATCTTAAAATTACTCTTTAGGAACCTCTAAACATTTTTAATATTGTCGCCAGAAATTTTGACCCAAATCAGGTCATAGAAATTTTAAAAATGTGGGTTTGCTAAAATTTATTTTCTCATAATGCATTTAAAAAATTTATTTTTGACTTTAAACATTCTCAAGATTTCATTACACATTTAATAATAACGTAACGTAACGCACCAGGAAAGACATTTCATACCAGAAATTAAATAAATATCGTACCACAGCAGTTTCTCAATTAATATTTAACAAATAGAAAGAAACACAAATATTTGTATCTTGACGCGTAAGATAATTAGGTCATAAATATGGACATGCATTACATATTTTATACAAATCTAATGCGGTCAGGACCACTAAATTTACTAAATATACATACACATGTGTATACATGTAACTACATGTACCCAGTTTGTGGTAAATTGTAAAAAAAAACTCCAGCATTATCACCTCGGGACACATTATTATTTGGTTTTCGAATCTGTTTGCTTATCCTTCACGTCACTTGTCACCTTTTTTTTGCCTTGCTTATGTAACCCATTGACCCAAAATCATTTTCATACAGTTTCTTTTTTTTGTCTCAACAAACTAATCAGTTCGGTAGTGAGTTCATAAAATAGAAAAATGTAACCGACATTATTTACTTAATAAATATTTGACCTTACATCTACTGGTTGGTGGTGACCTCATTTTTTAAAAAAGATCATTAACAGAGAGTCTCAAGTTGATCATTAATTTTGTTTCGTGAGGGAGGAGGAATAGGTTGCGTTTGAGTATTTGACATCATAATAGTGACATTGAAATACGTACATACATAAACCGTTGAAACTTTTGAAGTAGTTTGACGCCTGTAATGATAATTTTGACATAATTTTGTAAAATTAAATGATAAAATAGATTTTGATAAATTTTGAGAATAATTTTGACTTAATTTTGACATAATTTTGTGCCCCCAATTGTTTCGTTACGGATTGTCCGATACGAATAGTGCTACTAATCGTCTATTCAATGGGGGGGGGGCGGTTCCTAGTTAATTAGCATAGGTAAATAAATATATGCAACTAAAACTTATTAATAGACGGCCGGACACGAGGAATTGAATATGTATTTAGCTTCCATGCTACGCAGGCTGAGCTAACAACGTACATATTTGACTTATTATTCAGTGGCGGCGGAAGCAGGGGGACAGGGGACATTGCCCCCTCAGAAATTCATAAAGATCGCATCTTTCCCATGTAAATGAGCCCCTCCTCTTCCTATCTCAAAATACGAGAAACTCTCAAAATCTCGTCTAATGTCCCCACATGCCCCCCAACTTCCCCCATCGCTATTATTCCGTAATCTGACGAAGAAAACCATGGCACATCACTCAGGTCTCATGTAAAGGAACATTTTACACGTAATTTGCATATCCTTTCTTTAAGCGGGTCATAACTATTTCGAATGTTGGGACGACGAGGCCTGTTCACTGCCTGGACTGTCCCATGACGAGTCACCTTCGCCCTCCTCGTCCTCGCCCTCTTCCTCCTCAATCGTACTCGTCGCGATCCACTCCTTGATCCGATCCTTCTTCAAGTTCCGGTCGACCGTGGTCTCCACCCCGAATCGGGTCAAGGTTGCGAGCAGTTTGTTCTTATCGGTGAGGGAGGAGTGGAAGCTGAGCATGGACATGTTCGAGTTGAGCTCGTCGAAATCTGTGGGTTTCTCGGGAACTTTGGTGAGCCACTTGTCGTCCACGTATTTTCCGATTTCGTCACTCAAATTGACCACCCGTTTGGCCGGGTTGGGTTCGAGAAGTTTGCGGAAAAGACGTCTCGCTTTGGAGGTGAGGATTTTGAAGAATTTTGGAGTTTTCCCAAACTGTGAGTGGGTCCAGAGGGAGAACATTTGGTATTTGGGGTCCGACTGTTTGTCTGCCTTTTGCCAGGGAATATTTCCTGAAATTTTGAGAAAAGAAGGGCATAAAGGTGATGTCAAAAAATGAGTAGGCATCATACTTATAGTGTGTATTGTGTGGAATATTTCCTGAAATTTTGAGAAAATAGGTACATAAAGTTGATGTCAAAAAACGAGGAGTCATCATATTTAGCGTGTAATGCGTGGAATATTTCCAGAAATTTTGAGAAAATTAATACACAAAGTTGATGTCACTACGTACATTTTTTAGTAAAAAAACTAAATGCGTAGAATATTTCCAGAAATTTTGAAAAAATAAGAACATAAAGTTGACGTCAAAAAACGAGTAGTCATCATATTTAGCGTGTAATGCATAGAATATTTCCAGAAATTTTGAGAAAATAAGTGCATAAAGCTGATGTCACTACGTCAGTACTGCGTTTTTTAGTAAAAAAAACGAGTAGTCATGATATTTAGTATGTAATGTGTGGAATATTTCCTGAAATTTCGAAAAAATTAGTGCATAAAGCTGATGTAATAAGTATTCCATTTTTTAGTAAAAAAAATATACGAGTAGTCATCATATTTACATATTAGCAGACGTGACGTTCGAGCTAATCGCGTCACTCATCCGTCCGTCCACAACCTTATGACGACGTGAATGACCATGTGTTAATTTTAACGAGTGGCAATCTAGGTGTTAATCTGCGTGGGATCAATCAATACATTTTTTCAGACAGTTCACAACGACGACAAAGTTGTAGATAAATTGCGTCGTAGAATGATTGCCTTTGTGTTTCACACTCCTGCAAATAAACACGGGAGGCTCTCCAAATAAACAAAATGCTCGTAAAACTGTTGCAAATCGCTCAAACTGCTTGAAAAAAATGTGCCCCATCAAAAAATTTAAACACTTGACGCTTTGAAGTTTAAAAGGTTGTCCTTGGTTTTCCTTGATCTTGCCAGGCAGGCTCTCGACGTCTTTTTCATAGACAGACACCATAAATGTGGAAGAAAGAGGGGTTTAAAGCGTATTAAAATCCATTAGCTTTTTCATAGATCAAGTTTTTAAAAAAAAATATTGCAAAAATTCATGTAAAATGAGTATGCAGATAAGTGCAGACTAGTCATGCGAGTGTTTTAAAACGTATTCTATAATCCATCAGTTTTCTGTAACATTACGTTTTTGAAATCATTTCAAAATCCATGTAAAACGTTTATGCAGATAAGCGCAGATCAATCTTGCGGGTGTTCTAATCCATCAGGTTTTTTTAACATAAACTTTTTATTTTAAATAATTTTTCAAAAATCCATGTAAAACGTTCTATGCAGATAAGTCCTGATTAAGATAAGTATTAAGTAAATGAGTACCTACAAAATTGACGCCACGATACCAGCGATTGGTTTAAATCAAATTCTAATCCGTCACCTTTTTTGAACATCACGTTTTTGAAAAAATAATTTTCAAAATCTGGTAAAATGTTTATGCAGATAAGTCCTGATCAAGATAAGTATTAAATAAACAAGTACCTAACAAATTATTTAAGTGCAGTGCAGCGTGGAAATGTGGCTGCTATTTTGGGATCTCTTCCAGCCGGACGAGAGTTGGATGAGATTTTTTACCTTTAGGACAACTACAATTAAAAGAGTTTTTTAAATATTCAGATAGGGACACTTATGTACGGCGCTGGTCGTTTAGCTTTTTCGAAATACATATATGTAAAATGATTTCATGGATATGTGCAAAAATGAAATAAAAATAATTATTTAAGTCCCTTGACACAATGTGATTTAATGAGATGATAATTTTATCATATTGTCAATCATGAAGTGACACCGGTAGCAAACAACAAACAACAAGAAGAAGAAGACGATTTTATCTGTGCAGGCAGCATATAGAAAATACCTCAAATTTGCATACGATTCACTACAGATAAGGATGACCTTCAACACTAACGTAAAATAAGACAAATAAGGTTTTTTTGTTTGTCAGGGAACTTTGTGGGGAAAAGTCTCATCGGAAGAATTCATTCAACAAGAAGTCTTCATCTAGAGCAGTTTGCTGTTTTTAGCCCGAGTCAGGGCTTATGGAACCGTCATGTCCGTCCGTCTGTCTGTCTGTCCGTCTGTCTGTCTGTCCGTCTGTCTGTCCGGCACGATAGAGCCAAAACGGCTGAACCGATTGACTTGAAATTTTTACCATATGCATATTGGACAAAGTTAGGAAACGAGTTCGAAGATGGACCAAATCGGTCAAGTGGTTGACCGGTGGGGGTCATCGGAGTGGGTGGGGTATTATGCACCAAAATTTCAAAATTGTCGTAGAAAGCTGAAATTTGGTACAGAGGTTGCTAATGTCTCCTAATAGACAAAAATGACTTCAAGTTAAAAAAATTTTCATCTTGAGGGACCCTGGAGGGTGACCCATACCGATTTTTCAAAATCGTCATATCGAGCTGAAATTTGGTACACAGGTTGCGTGTGGGTCTTAATGGAAGAATATGAAATGACATTTGTAAAATTTTTATCTGGAGCGACCCTATGGGGTGACCCATACCGATTTTTAGAAAGTGGTTGAAAAAGATGAAATCCAGCACGGTGATACTTAATGGCTTCGTATGAAATAATATGAAGTTAAAAGTTTGCAAAATGCAACCAGAGTGACCCTGGGGGTGACCCATACTGATTTTTCGAAATCTTCATATCGAGCTTGAAATTTGGTATGGAGGTTGGACTATAAGCAGCTTTAGTATGTATTTCAATTCGGACAAGAAGCGGACTTATCGAGTCAAGGACTCTGTCCCTGACTCGGGCTATATGGAGTCTGCACTGTAGGTTTTTTTGCATGTAAATGAACAGCATGCAAAGAGTCGTTATGCAATGACAAAAGCCAAACTAGTTAATACTCTGTGTGCAAATATGTGAATGGCACAAAGTGCAAGTGACGAATTGAAAATGATCCGTCTCTAACTTTGATCTCGGAAAGACGGTCTTCTTATTACAAAGAGCAGCTTTTGGAAGTTGGAATATCTTGGCAGCCGGGCATCTGGAAACCATTATTTTCTTGACAAGACCAACTCATTATGCGAAATGGAACCTACTACTTGAACTCAACCGTTGTGAAGTTACACAGAAATTGCAAGAGATCTGAGTAACAAGTTAAAATCAATTATTACGAAATTTTGAATAATTTAACCCCATCGACTAAACACATATTAAAAACTTTTAGGTAATTTTGCAAAGTTTCTGAGATAGAAAAAGTTTTAAAACCTTAACATCGAGGAGACAAACCGCACCCGTTTCTTATTTTGACACCTTAATTGAACGTAATGTTGTCATCATCATGAAAAAATTTCGCATAAAAAAATATGATTCTCAGAAACTGACCCAAATAAGTCGTCGAATTTTCATAAATGAAACGAACCCGCTGCTTTGAAACAGTCAGTTCCGGTTAATTAGGAAGCAGTTAGTTACTACAATTTTATACTTGGGTAGTTTTCCCCTAAGGATTCTGGGCGCCGTGTCTGACGCTTCCTCTCACGAACGAATGTTTGTTTTATGTATGTAAACCCAATTCGACCAACTGTGGCTGCATATGCACGTTGTAATGTAGATACATACGGGACAACTAGGGAGCTTCCGAATTGTCACTAGCAGAATATTGGCAAAATGACAATTTTATTCAGAGTGAAAAAAATGACTCGAACTAAACTATGCAAATGTACTCCAAAGGACAGAAGCACTCTCGAAAAGTATGTAACTGCTCTGAAGCTGCATGATGATATGGTAAATATATCAGCATTTGCTAAATTTAATTAGACCAGAGATGAGCTGATGTTTGTGGCGTTAAGTTAATTGAAATGATTTCATGTGTACTCTTCTGCTTATAAATATCTCCGAAAATTATGATTTACAAGCATCTCGCACCTTTTACACTTGAATGCTTTTTGTTAATAAAATACATAAGCAGCAAGTGTCACATTCCGTTTGGACAGAAATATGTAGGGCATCCGAAGCAGTAGGTGGGTGGGTGGGGTCATTGCCGGAATAAAATGTGTGGCGTGGCGAAACTCTCCTCGTAATAAATAAGCATTGAGAAGACATTAATAAGTACCAGAAAAAGAGCAAGTTGGGATGAGACAGAGCCGAGTTTAATCAGGAATTCCAATGATTCATCCTTTTATCAAAAAGTGGTCTGTTCTCCCACTTAATCGAAAAGAAGCCAATAAACTCTAGGCTTGGTGTACACACATTCATGCAAATGCGACGACTACGCATAGATAATTATGAAGTCATTTGTATGTATCTTCTTCATGTACCTGTCAAACAGAGGAAAAGCATAATTCCGAATTGCCAAGAGTCATGGTGAAATTCGACGGGGTACGGCGTGTCTTGAGCGGTGGATACGATTTCCGGGGGAGAGTAGGGCACCCACTCATTAAACCGGATGACTAAGGAACCTTTCTTTCTGCATTCGCCAAAATCGGCAAGTTTCACTTTTGAAAAATCACTCCGGAACACTAAAAAATACGTACAAAAGTCAATTAATTTACTATTTACGGTATAAATAAGTACTTCGTAGAATCATGAGAGACTTCTCGCAGCGTATGATCTCCGATTTTGAGCAAATTAGTGTCAATCGATCAAAAATTTGATTAGTATCAAATTGTCGAAAGACACGATCTCCAAATGGGCACGTTTGACAGAAATATTTGCATCCGAAGAGGAGAAAACGCGTCATAAAATCGAGAAATTTTACACTCTACCAATTTACTGCGGGTTTTCTCCTCTTCGGATGCAAATATCTCTGACAAACGTGCCCATTCGGAGATCGTGCCTATCGCAAATTTCACACTAATTAAATTTGCCATCGATTGACACTAATTTGCTCAAAATCGGTGAACATACGCTGGGAGACCTCCATTATAAGTGGCTCAATGCAAATGAATTCGATATGTAAATTACCTAAAACATTGTCAAGCTTAACATCCCTGTGGACCAATTGATGCTCATGCATAAAATCCAGCGCGGAAGCGATCTGTTTGGCGACTTTTTTCGTATAAATTTCCCCCACCCCGATGTCCGACACGTTTGCCGTGAGATCTCCAAAGTGGGCATATTCTTGAGCAAAAAGGTAGCAATCGTTGGACTCGAACAAAATGTCGAACGTACGAATGAATACTTTCGCATTGTTCAAAAGCCCCAAGTTGTAGCTCAGGTGGAACTCGCGAATCACGTCTTTTTTGGAAATCGAGTCTTTGTGAACGGCTTTAAGGACGAGTTCGGTGCGACTGTCGCGATGTTCGACGAGAAAGACTTTCGCAAACCATCCTTCACCCACTTCCTGCAACACGTCAAACTCTTTCTCGAGGTTGAGCTGAAACAGAGTAATTAGGAAGAAATGGTCTCATTAGGGGGATAATGATGAATGAGTTCAGTGGCCGCGGAAGGGTGGGGACAGAGGGGAAATGACCCTACGGTTATTCGATGTCCCCATCATCTACACATCTTACACTAACCCCTCCCTCCACTATCCCCTGCAATGTTAATGTCCCCACGGCTTCCGCGGCCACTGAATAATGCGTTGACTTGTTTGCATGCGTACGTTACATGAGTTCTTATTTACAAATACATACATGTTAGGCAGTTAACAAATCTAGGTTTTTAAAATTTCCATAATTGTTTATGTCTTGAGTTTTGTCAAAATTTCCGGGGATAATGTGATAAGTGTTGATAAGAATGATTTCATGATCGCCTCCGGAAATATTTACAGATCGATATTTACATTATTTACATTATTTATAAATATTTACAGATAATTTTCTAGAGTTTTGTTAAAATTTCCGGGGACAAAATTATAAATGTTGAGAGGACAAGCAAGATATGATCGGCTTCGGAAATTTTGACCCAATTAACTCGAAAGATATTAAAAATTACGGAAATTTTTAAAACGCAGGTGTACTAACTGCCTATTTGTGCAATGCATAATTAAATATGTAAACTTACTCGAGGAATTCCGAAATTTGGGACCCTGTGCAACTCTGCGGATAAAATTTTCCTCTCCTTTTCACTTATCGTCGCCATTTTACCGGTGACCGACGACCAGAATTACAAAAACTAAATATGTGAACTATTCTTAGCTTATTTTCTTGTTGAGCAAGTCGTATTTAACTTTACACAGTACACAAACGACAAATTCCTTAATGTTTTTCTTCATCTAATCACATTATCCTGGATTATGCAAATTATCTGCATATACTTCTATGTACATACACACACTCGCTTTTTAATGAAGAGTAAAGTACGGTGAAATATCCACTAAAAAACCTTTGATGAAGGTCACTCCGATTTTATGATCCTGATTTTGCAAATCTTCCACAACATTACAGATGCAGTCACATTTTGAAAATTTTTACACGAGCACGTTGACTTTTCAGACAAGAATTCAAAAACACTTTAAAAATCACTACGGACAAACAAAAGTACCCTCCTCCCAAAATATCAACGTCTTTCACCACCACCAACAAACAAGAAAACCACCCGGGTTAAACATGACTTTTCATTTCAAAGCGAATTAATATCTCGATAAGAGCCAAGAATTTTGCAATGTATGCAAATATACAGAGCTTCCCCGATAAACAGGTTTACACCAGGACAACGTTACTTTGCTACTGGTGTGATGATCTTATCCAACAACGGACACGGTCTCGCTTTCATTTGGCAAATCCTGGCTGTGTACATATCACCGGAAAATGGTTTTTAACCCCGTGACAATACCACGCTCATCGGATGGGGGAATTCTACGCGAAATTTTACATTAACTCCGGGATGTGAGGAGATGCTTCGCGAATTTGCTTCTTCTCCTCAGACGGGAAGAGTCGCAGAATTTGCAAAATTGGACAACTCTGTCCTGTCTGATCTTGTGTAGCTTTGTTGGGATTTGGTGAATCCTTGTGGTTTCCTTTGCTCACTGCATAACCGTGACTAATAACACTGGAGATATTTTTAGATCTTGAGTTTAAATGGGTTTCTTTCTTTATTTCATTCTTTCTGTGGATTGGATTTGGCACGGGCAAAATATGCAACCAAAAACTTTGCAGAGACCCTGTTTGTATCCATCGCATTGCATTAATGTCAGGACGCCATGATTTTTTGGGGGATGCGTGTGTGGCCCCGGACCAAAAGTTGTACATACATGTATTGCTTTTGCGTTTGTAAAGTGCATACTGCGTGTTTATTGAGAGAATATTATATTCGAGGTGTACATAATTACGAAATTTTGCTATTTTTCTAGACTCCTTCTGAAGATTTATTCGATAAACAATGCATCGGAAGCGTGTATGTAGGCGTTTAATCTACACAATCTTTATTTGTCACCTTATTATAGCGTGTCGCATTCCAGAAGGAAGAGATCAGCAAAAATAGTGATGATGATGATACATTGGAAATTTATGCATACTTAATTTATGTATGTACCCACGCATTCTTAAAGTGAATGGAAATTTCTCCCTGTGAGTGAACAGTGGTCGCGGAAACTGTGGGGACATTGTAGGATGGGGGAGGGAGGGGTTTATATGTAAGATGGACAGATGATGGGGACATTGTCCCTCTGTCCACACCCTGTTGTTGTTGTTGTTAATCCTTTATTCACGTGTCAACAGAGATCAATTCATTACAAATTGGTTTACACACCATGACACAAGTAGCATATATTTTCCTTCCCCTTCCGCGGCCACTGCCTGTAAATGAATGACTTACGTTTGTATATACAAAGCGATGGTTTTCATTGTGGCAAATTGGACTATGTGATCAAGAACGGGACATGGATGGATAATTGGCAGATGTCTCACTTTCTCAAGGTTTCGCTGCTTGGAAGGCCTGGGACTCACGGCTTGGTGCATGCATTGCATCACATTTCAGTATCAGTATATCTTCCATGCAATAAATAATGAAACAATATGCAATTCTTATTGTTTTTAGGGAAAAAACTGGTGTGGACCATTTCCGCATTATGAGGTCAATCTCTTGCAGTGCAGAGTCAAGAAGTAGGAAGTCAAGGCAGAAATTAGCGAGAAAGACGTAATATTTGCATAATAAAATGTGCACTGATTGAACGTCGGTAATGAAATTTTGTATTTCATCAAATTACATTATCACAAAGTAAATAGGTGTGGCACAGTATCAAATAAATAAAACTTGCAAAATATGTCTTTAGTTTGTTGGAATATTCGAGTTAAATTTAAATATTTATCTCCTTCAGAAGCTTGTTTGATTGGACATTACTCAGCAAATGGGTTGAGGCTAGAATCATAGTCGTCATCTTCTTCAAACGGATTTTTGGGTTGTGGAGGAACTTCTTCCGCTTCTAAAAATGGATTGTTTTTGTCTTCATCTTCTTCAAATGGATTTTTGGGCTCCACACTTTTTGAGCTTTGAGCTGCCACTGCGGCAGAAATGGTCGAGGGTGGTTGTGGTTTCGAAACTTCAGATTTTCTCGGAGGTGCTGGAGACGTATGGACGCGAGGAAATGGAAGATTTGTTCCCAGTTTTGGTTGGGTATTAGGTGACCTTCTAGCTTCAAAGGACCCACTTGTCCCAAGGCTGCTGGACATTGGGACATGTCGTGATGTCCGCATGGACTCGAGATACGTTTCAATAGGGGCTGATCCGTCACTTTCACCGGGATAACTTCCCATTGACCCTTCATGAAGGCGAAGCCGGGCCTCGGTAACTTTGCCTGAAAGAGAGAGAGAGAGAGATATTAGAAGTTAAATACTTGGGAGAGGTTCTATGTGGATTTGCATAAAGATGTTTTGCATAAGAGTCATATTGTATAATCTGTATTGACTAAACACCTTTTCACATAAAAGAAATTCTTGTGAAAAATAATAATTGGATATCGCATAATTTTATCCTCTTCGAAATCAAGCAGGTATCGAATTCTCCGTGTTAAACTTGCTACCGCTTGGTCTTGAAATTATAGTGGACCGTAAAAATTTGCTACAGATATGGTAAAACTTTAGTACCGAATGTGCGAAACGAAGATTATGCAAATACCAATTATTCGAATACACCAATTATATTCTTTGGCATAATTAGACATTAGAAAAATTCCCTTTATGCGATATGGGTGTTATGCAAAATAAATTATGCAAATCAACCAGAGGCAGTTAGGAGATGAAGAGTAAGTTGATATGCTATATATATTTACCTGCTTGTAATGATGAATCGAAAGCCTGTTCTGTTGGGACACGCAGTTTCTGAACTTCTGTTTTTGGATCTTTGTTGTCTCCAATTTGATTTTCATCTCGGAAAATCCCCTTACTGAAAAACTCTGCAAGTACGGTAAACGAATTGGCTCTAGCGTTACTTAGTTTGAGTGTAAAATCCGCATCCAGCGCTGCTTTGGACAGTTTTCTCTGTAAAAAAAGTATAAACATCATCAAATATTAGATACAAAATTATAGATTTCATACCTCTGCAGCTTCAGAGCCCAACATTTCCTTCTGCTTTTGAAAACAGATGGGACAGTCTTTCTCATTTGTAGCGTAACTATCAAAGCAGCTGAAAAAACAAGTTGTTAATTCAGTTATTAATTAATGGCTAATAATAAATATGAACGACCACAATTCTTGCTTCTTCTTACTGTTGGTGGAAGGAATGCAAACATAAAAAGTGGACTGAAGGAAGGTCTAGTTTCTGAGAACAAGCATTGCATCTTATGCTTTGGAAGGTAGATGGTCTGAAATAATAAACGTTTATGAAACCAAATGTTGCCAAAAATGAAATATCATTATGAAATATGATAATATTTATGTATGCATTACTTTGTACGAATGTCCTCGATCCGTTTACGAACGTCTGCAGTTTTATTTAAAAGTTTCCGACTTTCTTCCTTATCTTCTTCGATATCCTTGCGATCTAAAATTTTTGTCAAAAATTGTCTCGCAGTTCCAAGTTTGATTCGAGTACGGCACATTCGATCCAAAATTGGTAACGGTTCCATTAAATTTTCGTCGAGCAGTTTGGTTAAAATTTCTTGCACGACGTATCCAGGACAGGTGGCATTTGCATCATTTTCGCCTGTATTATTTGGGTCGTGAGGAATTGTGATGATGTAAAAGCCTTCTTTCCACAATGTTGGCTTGTTTTTGGCATATTTTTTGCAAGTTTCCAAGAAATTAGACCACAATTCTGGGTCAGACAAGGCTGCTTTGTATTTTATTTCGAGTAAATCGTTATACAATCCTAGTTTCTCGTAAGCGATAATTTCCCCTGGGCTGAATTCAGCCTGAAAAATTGTGTAAGAGGAAAAGTGTTATTTAAACAAACATAAATGAATGGCTTTTGGTGAATTTGTTATTTAAAAATATCCAACCATTTTGCAAGCTAATAGAGCTCTCGGCCAATCCCAGGATGCACAGTCGGGGGCTTTTGAGAGCAAGGCTAGGATTTTCTCTTTACTAATGACATCAGTATCTTTGTTTTTTGACCAGTGTTCCAAGTATGCTTCGAGAAGCAGGTTCATCAGAGGTCCGTCATCTGGTGTAAATTCCTAGAAATTCCCATAAAGTTACAGTTTAATTTTATCGTACTTTGGCCTATATTTGTTTAAATATTTTTCAGAAATCATTAAAAATGAACCTGGGAAATGTTTTCAAGCAGTGGAACTAGTATTTCTTTGTTCGGAATGAATAAATCGACAAGTTCTCGTTTCACGGATGATTTACAGAGAAGACTGACAATCTTTTTCCATGCGTCTAAAATCAAATTCATAATCAGTGACAATAATCTAATTAATCTGAAAATTCTAACCAGTAAAATTTATTTAAATACTCATTTAACTACCTGTTGCTTTTGGATCCGTTTGACTAACTAGTTGCACCAAAGTATTTCCAAATCGTCTCAATATTTCTTCTGCCTTTTCATCTTGGACAACTGGAACATCATTTATTTAGGATTCATGTAATTAAAAATAGCTGATAAATGATATAGGTTCCACGAATTTACCATTTTCAAGTACTTCGTACAAATCTTCTTTGCATGGATCCCTAACATCTTCCAGCAAGATCTGTAAAGCACTGCCATATAAATTATGCTGCTTGGCCAATTGGTATGCCTGTTTCGACATTCCGCCTTTGCGAAAAACTTGAATTGCTGTTTCAGGTTCTAGAAAATCGCATGATGGATCCTAAATAAGTTGATGAAAATTAGAATTTTGATTTGTAGCCGTACGCATAAAAATTGTAGATGCATAACAACTTACTCTGACATAATGTTCAATTTTTTCGTTCAGTTTCAATTTGGTCAGACAATTTAATAGCAATGTTGTCAGATCAGGGGTAGCATAACCAAGTTTGTGAATAACTTCCAAGTACTCTAAGAGATTCAGAACTCGAGAAGCATCCAAATACTGGAAGAAAAGGTGGGCAAATTAGTATAGTTAATTTAGAACGTATACATAATTTGAAGATGAAAGAAAGAGCAAACCTTTCTGACGACGTATGAAGGGACTAATTTTCCAACAGTTTTCGAATATTGTCGAATCGCTCCGTCCAACTCTCCCTTGTTGTATAAATGATCTCCATATTGTCGGAATATATCTGCCATTCCCTCAGCGTCAAAATTGTTGCTTTTTGCAACCTAAACATGAAAAAGTTATGGAATAATGCGCATTAAACTTGTGTCCTACAATTTATGATGTGACGAATTGCTGAACTCACTTTTATGGCCAGGTCGTAGTGATTTTTCTTGTAAAACACGGCCATCTTAGATTGCAAATCTTTTTCTTTTAATTGCCAAAAGGTCCCGTCTGCAGTGAGTAAGAATAAAACTCCCCATTCGCACGCAGCCACTCTAATTGGTTCCGGAGAACCTGGAAAAACAAAATACAGTAATCAAAAGAAAGTTATTTAGAAATTATATAGATAAGACGATATAATGATATATACATATAAAAATAAATTTGGAATTGCAAACTTACGGAGTGAAGACGCAAAGGCAACAAATTTGTTGGCACAATCGAAAATCGTAAGATTATATCTGCAGAATTTAGTATAAAATTTACTTATATTGCAAGAGCACAATGTGAAAAAAGTCTTAAGTAAGGCTTACGTGTCTTTTGATAAGAGTGCAATGATGACTAAATAACCACGAAAAAAGTATAGCATGTGCTTTTCTCCATCAAAGCCATAGCAAGGACCTCGACCTTCATGCGTGTAACAGTAAACAGCCTTAAAAAAGAAGGACAAGTTTTAAAATCTAAAATAATTAGCATATTGTATACGTATGTAATGTAAATAGTACGTCGCTTCTTCCAACAATAAAGTGATCTTCAGACGAGCCTTCGGAGTAGCAGCTACAATACATTTCGCATCCATTCTTATCTCCAGGAAACTTTGATAAATGAAGTACACAAAGTAAGATCCACGTTCAAAATAAAAAGTTAAATTAATTGTTTTTTTATTTAATTTTACCTTCATTTCTTTATCTTTACTTGTAACATCAAACGGTATGATTGCATTTTGTGCTGCGGCGTACAGGATCACTGTTGAGTTCATGGTTTTGAAAAACAATCCAGTAATTGATCCATGATCGGCTTCATGTAATAAAATTCGTGCCCTAATATTTCGCTCCCGGGTAAGTTCGCCTATAAATTATTACAAAGTTGGTGATAAAATTTTTCAATGATATGTTTGAGATGATTAAATAGAAATTTTTAAACTGACCTCTATACAGCTGAATTTCGCCATCTTCAAAACCAACGGCCAACAATGTCAAATTTTCATGCACAGCGAAACACGTGGGAAGTCTGCTAAATCTGATAACCCTGCGAAATAAATATAATAAAATATTATACTCGCTTTTATCGATTTTTTAGGTCTATCAAACCGTACTTTTTCAAAAGTAGTTGAGTCTTTGTTGCATCTTGTTCCAGTGGGCCTTCGTCCCAAACTTTAATGGAGTACAGACCAGGTTCATCTTCCTGTGGGCCAAAATATTGTCAATTTCTGCACTAAATTCTGTATACGTCATTAATTTCAATTTCGTTCACTTACCCCCAAAGTGATGACGTATGGAGAACTTTTGAGCTGATGAATCTGAATGAGTCCTTTCAAATGGGCATGAGCTACAGCTTTAGTTTCGAATTGTCTCGAAATGGAATGCACGGATCCCTCAGAATCTCCAACAAGGACACGACCACGCCCAGAGGATCCGCACCGAACGATGGAACCCTGAAAAAATAATGATTATATTGTGCATTAAAATTTGACAAACGGTTATGGACAGGAATTGTTTCTTTCCATTTATCTTAGATTAAGATTCCTGGAAGTAAGTCTAGCAGAATAATAAAATAGATGCGAGTAATTGCAAGCGAAAACCTGTTTAACATTAACAAACTGCAACAAAACAAAATTGTTTATTATTTTAATAATGTAGACCAACCAACCTTTAAATGTTCTTTAATGCTAATGTCCAAATCCACCTTTTCCAAATCGAAGAATTGAAATCTGCGACACTGCAAAAAATGATGGTCATGGTTGAATTTAATTACCAATTTATTAGATCGACGTGTAAATTACGTCGAAAATAAATAACAAATGAAACGTATAAAATACTTACCTGAAACAACGTCATGATGAATTACGAAGTTGTTTTATCAATATGTGAGATGAGACACACCAATTATGCAATAATTACTGCAAGTTGAATTTAATTGTTTAAAGTATTAAACAGTAAACTTTTCCATTTAAATGACGGCTACACCTCCTTTATAAATATTATCATCTGGTAGAACTCTGATTTGGCGGAGAGGTGGCACAACTTGAGAATCTCAAGTTCGGTGTATAAAGCTTCAACAAATCGCAACTTCGCAGTTTTATGAAAATATCCATATTTCTGAATGACAATGAAATTTCTATACTTTGATAATATAAAAAAAATAATTATATATTAATCATCTTTGTCCGTTGAATGACAATGTTTAAAAAAATTATTTGCGTATTAAGAAAATGCTCTTCGTAGTAAATTTTGAGGTACATATTTAATTACATGCGTGATTTCAGAAATAAATGTGCTGAGAATAAAATTTCAATTTATTAAAAATGAAACCAAAATTCATTCTATTCTAATTATTCTAAAGATAAAATTAGATAAAAACATAAAAAATATGTTTAAAAAAAGTAATGTCAACTAATCAGTTCGATTTGGGTTTCTGGAAAAAGTTTTAATGAGAGGACAGTTGGCAGTGAAGAATTTTGTGTGTAAAATTTGCATGAGTCAATGCAGATCGATTCGCATTGACTTTTCATATGAAGATCTAAAAATACAAAAATTTTACAAACAAATTTTACAAACAAACATTCATATCTTCATTTTCCTTTTATTTTACATAATCCAATTCTTTTGTCGAAAAAATCTTGACGCTTAATGATATTAGTTGTAAAGTAAAAGTGCTATTCGATGTCATATGAAATCATGAGAAAACATCCAAGTCAACAAATGGGCTTGAACGCTGCAAAGATTACTGGCCACTGCGCAATAAAAACTAAAATAAAGCTTTGAACAGTCAGTTATATAATAGTGAGTCGCATTTGTAACGAACAAAAAATCTGCTAAATTGTGCAATAAAATCACAAAGACCCGAGCTAAATTCAAGCACCATAAAGTTCAATCAGCTTTCACCCATTATGGGGAAAGTCGAATTTGACTGGATTGCATAATAGCGACATTGTGAATATGAAATGGACAAGAAGGAAAGTGGACGTATGGATGTAATAACAGGAGAAAAATTAGGGTGAAAAGGTACGAAAAGCTAGACTTGGGTTTTAGCTTTCGCCAATAATAAAGCTGCGGAAAGAGGACGACGACGGGAACATGAGATCGTGAGAAAGATTCATGATTCTCTGCAACGAAGATTCACGGACTATGGGCCAATTTTCCCCTGCGTTGCTCTTCAGTCGTTCAGTAGAGTTAGGAGGACGCTGTCTTCTGCATTTCGTTTCTTTAGCTGGCGTGACTCGTGTCATCTTTAAATAAACCATCCGAAACCTTTTTGAGTGTGATGTGAGCTGAGGAAAATTCATAAAGAAAAAAAAACATAAGACACAACTGGGTCAAGTGCGACCAAATTGAAATAGATAAGTCAGCATTGCAAGTGTTCCAACATTCTTACCCGATAATTGAGTACTGTACAGCTAAAGATAAACTTAACGAGTGGTGGTGGTTGGTATGCATTTTACTGCGGTATGCGCAATTTGGCACAATTATGCTAAACAATATAAACTCTGGGTGATTAAAAACAAATTTACTGGTCTTCTGTCTGACACCAGAACGCATAAAGTGTTGAATACCAACCAACCAACTATAAAGATATACTAATTTGAGACTTTGTGACCCACTGAAAATGATGAACTTAACGTTCTAATTACATAAACTTGGGTGAGTCTTAGCCATGAAATTCTATATGTATATAGTAAATAGTAGCATGTATGTATAGCTTAACGACTAATGAGCATAAAATATTTTTACGGTAACATTTTTTGTTAGAGATAAAAAAAATCTACTGCGATAAAAAAACAACACTCTTATCCACCGAGCTCGGAATCCAGTTCCATTTGATCTTGGGAAGTAGGAGAAGTCGTAGTAGTAGTAGTAGTAGTGATTTGTTTTTCATCCTCTTCAGAAGAAGAAGTTGTTGCTTCAAGTCGGCGTCGTTTAGTCGCAGGGGACCCATCGTCGGATATTGTGGCGCCTTGGTCGTTGTTGTCTTCGACCTCGGCGTTGCTGTCGACCTCGGCGTTGCTGTCGACCTCGGCGTTGCTGTCGACCTCGGCGTTGCTGTTGACCTCGGCGTTATCGTCGACCCCAGCGATACTGTCGACCTCAGCGATACTGTCGACCCCAGCGATACTGTCGATCTCGTTGGTACTGTCGACCTCAGCATTGTCGTCTATTCCGCCGCTGATGTCGACCTCGTCGTTGTTGTCGACGTCGCCGCTGCTGTCCATCTCGCCGCTGCTATCGACCCCGGCGTTACTGTCGACCTCGACGTGGCTGTCGATCTCATCCTCGTCGTTATTGTCGATCTCGTTCTCGGTGCCGTTTCCTTCTTGCATTCCCCCCATTCCAACAGAACACACCGTTACTGGGCTTGCTCTCACTCTATGAATTTCCATGGCATGCGAGAGTTGGAGTGAAAGGACGTCTCCATTTGGAAATGTACGTCTTACAGATTCCAACAATGGGACGGTTCTGTACCGAGCTCCGTCTGATTTTTTCTCGACAAGTTCATACCGCGGGTCGGATGCGACATCGTACCGGCCGTAGGGTACTCGGCGTGCTGAGGGAATCTCGTCAATGGCGGCATTACTGGTGGAAGGGCCTTTAAAAAATAGGTGAAATTAGCATCACAAACCAATAGTAGATGGGTGAGGTACATGATAATGGCATCATTAATTAAATTTGCAAATTACTTACCTGGTGCTCGACCTTGACCTTGCTGTTGTGGCGGCGGTGCTTGTCCGCGTCGTTGAAGGGGAACATTTTTTTGCTGAAATCTCGCACGAGCTCCTCCGTTCCAGTTCATTCTTATTTTTTTTCTAAAACTGACTGTTGATAAATTATTGTAATAATAAAATTTTACACGCACATACACCAAAACTTTGCAAAACAAAGGTTACCTTACCTGTTGTTACTTTTGACGAAATGATTAATTTCCTCCGCCTACGTGGAAAGTTTGTAAACTTTTAATTTATTGTGATTTATTATATCGTCTTCTCTTATTAATTTTGACTGTTTGTCAAATCAAAGAGGAGACGCAAATAACGGCTTGTTTTTCTCCATAGTTCGGTGTGACAGGGGGGAGAAAATGAGAAGCGAGAAAAGTTCTCTCTGCCCACTTGCTACTCGAGGTCATTCGTTCTCACTTTTTGTGTGTATGCACTTATTAATAAATTTGGAAGGAAATGGTGACAATTTCATCAAAATATTATATTTTGGCTCTTTTGTGAAATACTTTATTAGCAGAGGGCGGTTATGTATTTATTTCCGAGTTTTTCATTTGATGATGACCAACGGTCAAACTATATGCGTGTGTTCCTTAGCTCGTGTAGATTACAAAAATTTCAAATTTTTTTTACATATCACACATTTCTAGGTTTTTAGATATGAATATTTCCACTATTTTGGATTTTCTCTTAATTAATATTAAATATATATATTTCAGGGATTTTTCGTAAATGCATAATAATACCCGTCTCGCCTGAACTTGACTAATAATACGGGCCAAGGTTCTAACTTTATAAATTATCCAAAGCACGTAGTTAGACTCAATTTTTTCAGGGATTATATTCGTAAGCGATGAAGAGTGGGCTTATCGTCAGTTAAATTCTCTTCAAAGCTGCCTTTGTTAGATATTCATGTTCATATAAATATGTGAAAATCGCAGTGAAAATTAATCGACCAAGTTATTTTGTATGTGGAAGATAAGTCCAAACGCTCCGAAAATCTGGATGGAAACCCCGTTCCAAATTAATTTAGGAGATTATCATACGAATTTGTGGAGGAAGACGACTATTAGTCTGGTGCCATTCAGGATTTGCACATAATTTGCACCACTGAAGGAAAGAAAATGGAAGAGAATGAATGAATCTCAGTCGTATTAATACTGACTGAGATTCTCTATTCTTGCACTATTTTTCCCTAACAAAAATATTTTATGAGTTTGACGAAGCTTGGGAGCAGCGGCCGCGGAAGCTGTGGGGACATCGGGGGACAATTAACATAGTTTTAGGAAAGGGGGGGAGGGCCGGGTTTATGTACGATGGGCAGATGACGCGGACATTGCGGGGACATTGTCCGTCTGTCCACACCCTTCCGCGGCCACTGGCTCCAACCTACATCTACCTACGCAGTAACCGTGGAAGCTATAGGGACATCTGGGGACATTAACATTGTAGGATAAGGGGGGAGGGGTCTACATAACATGGACAGATGATGGCGACATTGTCCCCCTAAGTCCCCACACTTCCGCGGCCACTGGTTGGGAGGGAATATGTACATAAATTGAACCTTATACCCGCAGAATGAAAGTTTCTTTAGGATTTTTTTGGCAAAGTTTTCAGATCGTATGTCCGATCCGTCGGTCCGAAATTGTAGAAATAAATTTGCTTCGTTCTTTACTTTCTTTATAGAAAAGAAGACGAGCCTTGTTCTATTTTATGTCGTACCACAAACTAACCATCCATAACCGACCGACCACGATGCATGTATGACCATTACATAAACTACGGTAAACAAACGACCATGTTTGACTGAGACAGGCAGGTTTTGCTGGAGGAGGTTAGGTTGTAAAATTTGGGAATTTTCAAACTATGTTCGTACCAAACTTTGTGCATTTCGGGGTTCCATTCTTGTTCAATGGGGAGAAGGAACAGGTCGTCGTTGCCGTGTTTATGCATGTATGTCATCGTCGTTCGGTAGTAATATGTCCGACTCAGGCGCAATTTTGGTTTTGGCGTTTGAGAAAAATGGCAAAAGCTTATATGTCTTTTCAGACATGATGTTATCATCAGGGTTTCGGGTGAGAGAAACCACGTGCAAGAAATAACGGGAAGAAAGTGGTTTTTTGCAGGTATTTTGACCTGCAGGAAATTCAAGGCGCAAGAAACGACGTAACGCCTCTATACTTCATACGGCGCGTAGCTGGATGACGTATATTTCTTGCACTTTCTCCCAGTTTCTTGCACCTCGCATTTCTTGCGTGGCTTGCTTTGCACTGCAAGAAATGTAGCAAACCCGCAAGAAACTAAACACTGGGTGAAAGTAACCACTTACAAGAAATAACGGCATAAAAGTGGTTTCTTGTAGCTATTTTTGGTGACCTGCAAGAAATTCAAGGCACAAGAAACTACGCCTCGCCGCTATACTTGATACCGCGCGTGGCTGAATGGCGCACATTTCTTTCACTTTTTTCCAGTTTCTTGCACTTCGCATGTCTTATTTCTTCCTTCGCATTTGCAAGAAATATAGTAAACCCACCAGAAACGAAACCCTTGTTATCATTCAGCTCTCATTTGCGAAAAAAAGTATGAGCCGAAACAAAGTGAAAGTTGGACAACGTATATGCAGATACAGATACATACATATACGTCTTACGCACGACGAGAAAGGCATTATTCAACGGCACGTCCTTGCTGTGTGTGGTTGGTTGATTCGTAGCAGCGTTGAGTTGTTTTTGACAACTGATCCTGAGTGAGGACATGTCCACGTCCATGTCCAACCTCAGAAGAGAAGAACAAGAGTTGAAACATCATTTGTTTGTCCTTTTTATCTGGAAGGACATTGAAAATAATGTGCTTGGATCATCGTCACGATGATCTACTTTTCCTCCCCTCCGGTAACCTTGCTTGCGTTTCGTTTTGTTTCATCCCAAGCAGTGGCCGCGGAAGCGTGTGAACAGAGGGACAATGTCCCCACCGTTATTCTATATATCCCCATACTATAAACCCCTCCATCTCCTATATCCTACACTATTTCCGTCCCCACATGTCCCCACAGCTTCCGTGGCCACTGAATCTCAAGTACGCACGCCAAACAAGACGAGCATAAAATCACTCTATCTTGCATCAGGCTCCACTTCATTGTTGCCACAATTTTTTGCTTTCAATTGATGACAGGGGAAAGATATATGCCGAGCAGCAGAATTCATGATTCATCTCACCGACGCCCACATCTCTGTATCCATATCGGGATGACTTATATGTATATTTTGACAGTGCCCGCGGAAGTCGTGGGGACACGTGGGGACATCAACATTGTAGGATATGGGAGAAATGAGTTTATATAAGATGGACAGAAGAGGACGGGGACATTTGTGGGATTTTCGGTGAATTGCATACGCGTTGAGAGCAAAAATAAGAAGGAAGTGTGGTACGAGGAATCGAACCTCGTGTCTTTCTCATGCCGGGAGAACACCTTACCACTAGGCTAACCGCCCTGCTTCCTATCCTTGCTCTCTTTTGCAACCACCAAATTCCACTATTCTCTCCTACACATTAAACAACCGTGGGGACATTGTCCCTCTGTCCGCGGGTACTGTAAATATATTGTGCATCACATCACATCTTTAGCTGACAAGATTTACAAACTGTTCTCGTAGCAGTGTTGAGAAGCAATTTTGGCCGGAACGGGAAAAGAGCCACTTAAACAAAATCGTGGGCTTGACATGTCTCACATAAATCAAATGCAGCATTAGTCAAGCTGCCTTTCCCCTGGGAGAAAGTGGTATTATTACTGTTGAATGAATGCATAATCTCCTTCAGCTCATAGTCAGCCAGAGGTAAACAAAACGTTTGATAACCATTTAATCCAAATGCATACTTGACCAGGCTCAAAATTCTCACGGTATATTATGCTTCAAGGGGATGCTTGTATGTGTATGGTTATCAAGCATTTAGCAAGCATATCAATGCTTGCATGTATACGGTTATCGGTCAAGCTTTCATTCAAGGTCGCATGTGTGCAAAATAATATATAGGAACGGATCTAACAATAGAGGTTTCTCAGTGTATGCTCTCAGATTTTGGGGAAATTAGTGTCAATCGATTGCAAATTTGATTAGTATGAAATTTGCGAAAGACACGATCTCCCAATGGGCACGTTTGGCAGAGATATTTGCATTAAAAGAGGAGAAAGCGAGTGCAGTAAATTGGGAAAGTGCAAAATTTGTCAAATTTAAGGCACACTTTCTCCTCTTCGGATGCAAATATCTCGGCCAAACGTGCCCATTGGGAGATCGTGTTTTTCGAAAATTTTTCATACTAACTAAATTTGCAATCGATTGGCAGTAGTTTGCTCAAAATCTGAGAGCATACACTGGGAGACTTCCCTTGTAAGTATAGTTATACTAAACTATACCCTCCTTTTGCGTCACAGAAACTATTTTAGAGTACATTTTGTCCGTCTTTCCAACTGGAAAATTGCGAAACGATTATTTCCCCAGTTTAGAGAAGGTGTAGAGAGAGAGCAGGTGTAGTGTGATTTTCGAAATGTTCAATCTCAATTGAGCAGGAGACGCATCGGAAAATTTTGAAGGCTTATGATTAGACGTGAAATTGTAGGATTTCACTCCTTTCTCGACCACAAACAAGAGAGAAACTCATTTCCTCTCTTCCAAATTTTATTATTATGTCCTCTCAAATCCTCTTCTCGCTCAAATCGAGTCACCGCAGCCTCATTTCGACAGCTTAATAAACAATCGGGGTGAAAGCTTTCGTCATGTAAAGAAATTGAATACCGTGTCCAATTCCTGTTGTGTGTACATACGGTCAGTGGCCGCGGAAGGTGTGGGGGGACATCTGGGGACATTAACCTTTGTGGGAGGATTTTAAAGTTTAAAATGATGGGAATATCGAATAACCGTGGGGAAGAGGGACGATGTCCCCAAGCTTCCGCGGCCACTGGATACAGTCTGACGTTAGGAGACCCTAGCACGAAATGTTGTTGGGTTTTATGGTCGTGTGTGGGTTAAGGTTGCATGGCTGGCAGTATTGTTGACAAATTGTATCAATGAAAAGTACCAATGTTGCAGTAGCTGAGAGTCAGTGTTTTTTGCAAATACGTAATAAAAACAAAATTAGGGTTAGAAAGGCAGCCAGTTTGAATTAGGTTTTGTAATTTTAAACGAAGCCAAACTATCATCAATGATCAATTCGCTACATAAATCTGAGTATACAAAATTCATGAAAATGCGGAAATACTGGCCAAGAAATGTAAAATTTTACCCCTAGTTAAGTATCTAACTGACCAAATCCCATGTTTAAATTCGAATTCTTAGTTTCCTTTCAGAATTCGATAATCCATTGTCTATTAATTTTCTGTATTACTTTCTGGCCAACTGTTGTACTTACAGATTGAGCACTGCTTTTAGGAAATCAAGCCCAATTACTGTTACCCAAGCGGACAGATGTTTCATCCCAAGAGAGAAAGTTCACTACTTGAGCCTTGTTTTGCTGTGCTGCGTCTTAAATAGTGTAGGAACGTCCGCTATTTTTAGCGAGTGAGTAGAAATATTGTAGCAAATATTTTAGCACAAATATATATGTACGTAGAGACATGACGAATTTCATGCATTTATTTCTTCCTGGAGAAAGTTTGCCTATTACGCTGGAAGAAGAATAAAACTCTATTTGGCCGTGGACTTATTACTTACGCAATGGACAAGGTTACGGAAATCGGATAGATTTTTTTCATGGCCTTGGTAATAAATGATGGGTCATTATCTACGTAATTGAACTTACCCAGGCACATTATATATACATACAGAATTTGAGTTATAGATATGGAAAAGTTTTACAAATCAAGTCAGGAAATTGTAACGTTTTTTCTACTACATGCATTTTGAATCAATTCATACCATGAAAATTCTAAGCAAAACTAATTTACAAAATTTGAACTCAATCGATTCAGTTTTGGCAGTTTTGACTCTATTGGACAGACACGACGGTTACATAAGCCCTGAATCTGAATCGGGCTAAAACTGAAGAATCATGGTAAAAATTATGCAAATTTAACAATTTATTGTCCTGATTCATGGGAAAATCTGACCTTGGCATCTTTTCATAAATCCCGTAGCGAATTTAATCTGTGGTACGTAAGAAGTAGAACTTTTCTGGACGATAAAAAGTGTACGATTCTCTACCGATAGTTAGTTGACAGAATTGACAACGTATCAAGATAAGTTGGATCAGGTTGACATTGCGTTACATATCGTGCTTAAAATAGGATTTGAAATATATGTAGTTAGATACATAGACGCATATACTTCTCTTTATACGAGATACACTGTACCAACAAGTAGACATACAAATAATATAATGGGTCATAGTCATGGTCGCGGACGCATATATATTTAGCCGTTCCGTTCCAACTATATTTCTGCAATGGGAAATCAAGAAATGGAAGATACGAACAAAAAAGTTTACATCAGTTTGCTTTTCCAACAAAAATGTGGAAAGACCATTTTTTTATTGGACGGCTATAACTCAATTTCGACTCTGCTCCTCTGCTAACTAACAGTAAGCAGCTGCCACTGCCCGTCAAGTCAAGGAGGCAGTTCGGCCTATCTTTCACCTTCGCTTCGAGAGGAGGAAAGAATTGGCTTTGTTGACAGTGTTTCGGGTGCCAGTAGATAACGATTTGCACGAAATAAGGGGGAGAAAGTGGTTTCTTGCAGGTGAATATTTTGACCTGGGAGAAATGCAAGGCGCGAGAAACCAAGCCGCGGTACTTCATATGGTGCGAGGATAGGTGGCGCATATTTCTTGCACTTTCTCCCAGTTTCTTGCACCTCAAATTTCTTCCGTTGCTTGCATTCCAGTGCAAGAAATGTGGTAAAACTGCAAGAAACGAAACACTGGGTGCAAGTAACCACTTGCAAGAAATAACGGGAAGAAAGTGGTTTCTTGCAGTTAAATATTTTGACCCGCAAAAAATGCAAGGTGCAAGAAACTCCTTTCCGCCGCTATACTTCATACAGCGCGTGGCTAGATGGCGCATATTTCTTGCACTTTCTCCCAGTTTCTTGCACCTCGAATTTCTTGCACGGCAAAGCAAGCCACGCAAGAAATGCAGCACTGTCAACTGTTTGTCTGGAGCGTGAGTGAGCCTAGGCCAAATTTTAGAAATTAAGAAGCCTATAACTTTCTCATGACGATGTTGATGATCCTGTTACTTTCACCTTTCATTTCGTCTCGCTCAATTTCAGAAAGGCTGATATTTTCTGTTCTGATAGTGAGTTCGGTTCATAATTTGTCTGTTTTTGAGTGAAGAAGAGTTTATCAAGCATGGCAAAGTTTTTATATGGTTATCATCATTATGAAATAATAGGTTTTTTCATGAAAGAAGGAACACACACTTATTTGATCGATACGTATGTACAGTCTGACATTCTTTATTTTGCATGCAATCCATCTAACATGAGAAATTATGAAGCAGGTAACACTGGTACATATTCATCAAACTTTTACATAAAACTTAAGTCTGTCGACTTAACAGGGCTGAAGATGACGTTGAATAAAAGCAAGATACACAAGTTTAATTTGAATTCATGTGTATATAACTTTTCATATATTTACACCTCATTTCACGTGAATTACTCTAGAATTAAGCCAGTCACACACGGAGAAAGAATGGCGACGACCTTCAGTCTGATTACATATTTTGTGTAATTGCATCACGAATCAGTCATCTCATATTTACTTATCCTTAGTTCAGACTAAATTGTCGAACCTGTAATTTAGATGACATATGTATGCAATTGTAGCCAAGCATGTAAACAATTATTGTATGTAACTGCGGAGTTCTGTCATCTGTAGTGAGTGACCTTTCCGAAAAATGTATATTATGTAAATGTCAAACAATTGTTGCATACTATGTACATCAGTTTACTTGTATATTTCACCTTTGAATGGAATTAATTAAATTAGAGATCTGCATTTCGTAATTAATAAATTCGAAATCTCAATTTGAACAATGAAAGCAATTATGTAGGACAAATGTCGGTCAAATCAGGGGTTGACATAGGTATGTACATATGCATGTATGTAATGCATTGTTTATGTGCCACTTACATGCATGGCATGCACAAATTGACCGACAAATCGGGTAGAAAGCATGTTATTATTGTTTTTGTTTTTCTGCAAATCTGATCCTGACTTTATGCAAGAATTGCAACATAAATCTTTTGTTGTACTAGTTATTACGTGTTTATGACGACGACGACATACTGCTCGACAGAAAGTACTGTATTACGCAATTTTCTGACATTTCTTTCGAGTTGTTGCGAACATTAGGTCCGATTTCGGTAGATATTTTTTTAACAGGATAAATAAATAAATCTCGGTTAACTCTATACTTAAGTAGACTTCTTGAGTATCAAAGTGAGCGAGTCCAGTGGCCGCGGAAGCTGTGGGGACATCTGGGGACATTAACATTGTAGGATGGGGGAGGGAGGGGTTTGTATAAGATGAGCAGATGGTGGGGACATCGAATAACCGTGGGGGCATTGTCCCTCTGTCCACACTCTTCCGCGGTCACTGAGCGAGTCCTTGTTTATGCCAGCCTGTGCAAATCGTAGCGAGAAAAAGGACCATCAAACTATCAAAGAAAGCGCTACGTTGCGAAATTCTCTCGAGAAGAATCAAAGATTTGTCATGCTTAATAAAATCCCGATGATACAAATGATGATCTTTCTTCATTCCACTTTTCCAATACGGGCGACGGCGGCACTCAGTTTCCGCCATTGGCGACTTGCTGACTGACTGCCTGCCTGCACGTCCGGAGTGCCAAGTGAAAGTCGTTCAATTCGTCATCAAACAATGTGAGTGAAGGGGAGAAAGTAAGTCGTAAATGCGACGAGGACCTGAGCACAATGAACCGACTTTCACTACGATTTCTCCACTTACTAACAAGATTGGGAGAAGCGTTTTCTTGGGTAATATCCCGAGTAAAAATTTTTAGGGCTTTCCTGCAAAACTTTATTTAGACCCATTATCTGCAGAAAAACTGCACGCAGAGCGATTGGTGCAGAAAACTAAGCAGAACTATGCAAATACAGTTCTGCATAATATGTAAAACCTACACAAATGTTGGGCAGGATTATGCAAAAAAAGTATGCATAATTATTAATTATGGATTACCGTCGTGACATATCATTGACATATCAGAAATGATGAATTTGTCAGACATTTAAACTTTGTGACAAATATTTCAAATTGTTCAAATTGTCATAAACGGACCGTCATATTTGGCATAAATGTCCGAATTGTGACAAATTGGATGCGGTCAAATTGGCAAATATGACATGACATATATCAGCTTTACATGGACAAGCTCCTTCCTTATGCCGAATGCTATTTGCATCGAGATTTTGTCGATTACTGCAGAATTCGAGACAGCCATTCCTACTCGGGATGTTTTATGAACAACCATCCTGTAGAGCAATACATTGGCGAATTTAACTATGTACAAGTTGGTGAACTGTTTTGTATTTAAATCGGTTCAAACAAAGTGGAAAGTCAAAGTCTGCTAGAAGCAGATGAGCAAACAGGGCATGAAACTCGCTCACTATGAAATGAAAGACGGGCAACTTTTTAATTCCCGTACAGATATTTTGCGAGGTTCTAAAATTCTCATCAAAAAACTCTCCAGAAACAATGGGACTCAACTCACAAGTTAAATTAGTAAAGGGCAGAAATTGCTTGTGTACAGTACAAGAGTGCTCTGCTTTTCCTCAAAGGTGGGTTAACAACTTTGCGAATAAGCCACTACTCCAGAATTCTGTTGTGCCCAGTGGAGAGTTATAATCCAACAAACATGAGGGGCTCAAACAGGAGAAGTTTTTTCATAAGATATTTTTTATTACTGTTCATCCTAGTGGCCGCGGAAGTGTGTGGGTGCAGAGGGGCAATGTCCCCACGGTTATTTGATCGGCTCTAGGTGGATTTGCATAAAAATTTTTTACATAAGGGTCATATTGTATAATCTTTTATGCAAATAGAAATTATGCAAAATTGTCATTTTGCATAATTTGAAATTAGGCAAAATCCCTTAATGCGATATGGGTATTATGCAAAATATATTATGCAAATCAACCGAAGGCCCCAACATCATCTGCCCATCTTATATAAGCCCCTTTCCTCTCCTATCCTAGTGTAATCTCTTAATGTCCCCAGATGCCCCTCCAGCTTCCGCGGCCACTGGTTCTCGCCCGTGTTGGGCAAGACAACAAGGAAAAAAAGAAGTCTAATCTTTTTCGGATAAGATTACCTGGACTAAATTTAGAAGGAAATACGGCTTAATATTTGCGCATGCAAGGAACGAAGATATTACTTATCAATTATTTCTTCTCCGTCAAGGTTTATGGATTATCAACCCCCAAAAAACATGTTTATTTATGTATGTATAAAGAAATATTATCCTTGATACAATGCACTCATGCCGAGTAGCTTTCCATCATTTTTGCAAATCAAACAAACCCAAAAGTAACAAAAGATAGGTGTACGAAGGAACTTTCTTTCCCAGACTGTGACTACTTTTGGACAATAAGTTTGTCAATCTATATACACGGATTTTTTCGAAAGTTGTATCATTCATTTGCTACATTACTGATACGCATAGGAAAGGTATGTAAATACTTTTGTTGTATGCATACCCGCATTCCGTGAGTGCCGGAAAGGAAATATAGGAATATACTGGCACGGTTGTTTGATTAAGGGCTCTGTATATCTAGCCCTTACGTAATCAACGTAAATGCGTTGCTAAACGCTCTTAGAAACTTGATATTGAAAAAAACCTAACGGTATTAATACGTGACTCTACCGCCTTGGTATTAAACGGTTATACCATATTGGTATTGAACAGGTATTGAAATCATACTTCATGGTAATAATTTTAATACTAATTGGCATTAAATTTTTTACCACGTAGTATTAATTTAATACCGGATCAATACCACGCGGTAGACTCATGTATCAATACCAACGGTTATTGATTTTTTTAAGAGTGTACGTAAATGTAATCGTGTAAAGTAATCGTGATATACCCCCTCATAATTGAAGGTGTCCCAGCGTATGCTCTCCCATTTGAGCAAACTAGTGTCAATCTAATTTGATTAATACAAAATTTGCAAACGACACAACCTCCCAATGGGCACGTTTGCCAGAGATATTTGCATCCCAAGAGGAGAAAGCACGAAGTAAATTTAGAAAGTCTAAAATTTGTCAAGGTTAGGGCACGTTTTCTCCTCTTCGGACGCAAATATCTCTGTCAGACCTGCGCATTGGGGGATCGTGTCTTTCGTAAATTTCATACTGATTAAATTTGCGAAAACTAATTCAGAAGTCAAGCTTTCTCCTCTTCGGATGCAAATATCTCTGCCAAAAGTGCCCATTTGCAGATAATTTCTTTCACAAGTTTCAAGTTAATTAAATTTAACATTCAAAGTCGAAGTGGCTGCCTTTGTTTTTCAGAGACGCAGTTAATTCACTCTAACAAATTGTGCATACTGAGGATAGATAAATATTATGCCATTGCTCCGCACTTTGAAATATTTACATTTATGTAAATAGACAAATGCGGATATAAATCCTGGATATGACATAATTATGCATGCATTTGGCGTATTTTTGCGTTGTTGTACTTGTGTGTTTATTGTTTCCTCCTCTCCACTCATGTTACATACACCACTTGCAATAAAATTGAAAACAAACTCAAAGTTTGCACACTGACGGAAAAGTACATACACGCCCCACCTAAATTCGAATTCGACCATGGCTTCTGCTGTCTGCAAAGCAAAGCCTTCTGCAAAATTAAGATATATTGGAAACCAAAGCTGTCTTTCGTCTCATGTATTTATTGAGTAGCAGAAGAAACCAAAACCTTGCGGGTTGTTGTACATACATAATAATATTATTATTCTAATGCGGTTCCATCGAAATGTTGTTGCCAATTCGACTTTGTTCTGTCATGAATAAAAAAGGCGATATTGCAGGGTTCGGGTGCAAGGAACAAACGCTTGCATGAAATAACGGGGAGAAAGTGGTTTCTTGCAGGTAAATATTTTAACCTGCAAGAAATGCAAGGCGCTAAAAACTACGCCCCGACGCTATACTTCACACTAGATGGCGCATATTTCTTGCACTTTCTCCCAGTTTCTTGCACCTCCCATTTCTTGCGTGGCTTGCTTTCCAGTGCTAGAAGTATGGAAAACTCACAGTGCGTGGCTTAATAGCGCATATTTCTGGTACTTTCTTGCACCTTTCATTTCTTGCATGCCTAGTAAATGTACGAAACATGCAAGAAACTATAATCAATTGGTGAAAGTAACCATTTGCAAGAAATAACCGAAAGAATGTGTTTTTTACAAGTAACTATTTTCACCTGCAAGAAATGCAAAACGCAAGAAACTCCTTCCCGCCGCTATACTTCATACGGCACGTGACTAACTGGCGCATATTTTCTTGCACTTTCTCCCAGTTTCTTGCACCTCGCATTTCTTTTCTTGGATTGTAGTCCAGGAAATGTAGCTCACAGCGCACGTGGCTTACAATGGAGGTCTCCCAACGTATGCTCACAGATTTGGACCAAACTAGTGTTAATCGATCACAAATATAATTAGTATTAAATTTGCAAATGGAATTATCTGCCAATGCTCAGGTTTAGCGGAGATATTTGCATAAAAAGAGGAGAAAACGCGCCCCCAAGGCTGGCAAATTTTTCAATTTCCAAATTTGCTGCGCATTTTTCCCACTTTGGATGCAAATATCTCCGCCAAACCTGAGCATTGGCAGATAGTTCCATTTGCACATTTAATACTAATTATATTTGTGATTGATTGACACTAGTTTGGTCCAAATCTGTGAGCATACGTTGGGAGACCTCCATTGTTAGTAGTGCATATTTCTAGTACTTTCTCCCAGTTTCTTGCACCTCGCATTTCTCCCTTTACAGTGCAATAAATAAATGCAGCTCACCCGCCCGAAACGAAACCTTCCTCCACATATTCTAATATCTTGGGAAATGTTTCCTGTATGAGTTCTCTGCTGACACAATGTATCGCACACATAAATTGTGATATGTGCTTACCATGTCGGGCATTATAGGCGAGTCGTCGTGCATGTGGCTAAAAGTTAGACGTAGTCGCGTTGTTTAACGCGGTTTTGGTTGAGTGCCAAAGTACACACATATTAAAATGAAATAAGATCTTCGTATTGGAGGAAGAAGGACGCGTTATTACGACAGCTCAACTTAAGTGAGAATTGGAAAAAGTAGGAAATTGAATTTAGGAAATGTCTGGAACAGAGGGGGACGACGAATAGAACAATAAGCGTCACACCGAGACGCGTCACACCGAGACCTGTTCACGCTTTTAAATCTTTCCTTGAAATAAATAAATGAGATTGGATGGAATTGAAAAAAAAAATCTTATGCGACGTGTCGTCGTCAACGAAGAACAACAGGTTGTTCTTTGAGCCAATCCAGTATGTCGATCTGGTCTATTTTCTCTCTCAACAATTTTTTTAGGAAAGAAAGACACACATAGATTATGTGGGTACAGTGGCCGCGGAAGGGTGGAGGGACGGAGGGACAATGTCTTCATAGATGTTCGATGTCCGCATCATCTACTCCTGTTAGATATAAACCCATCCCTCTAATATTCTACAAGGGCAATGTCCCCAAATGTCCCCACGGCTTCCGCGGCCACTGTGTAGGTAGGTAGAGTTGGTATGAAACAGAAGAGTAGGGCGACTATGTATGTATTCCAGTGATATTTGTACTGGGAGACCTCGATTTAATGAGGATGAAAGACATTGGCGGCGGAAGTTGGGTAGGGACAACCATAGTGGCTCCCTGCTCAAATGTAAAACAAAATAAATCGCATGTGAATCAGCCACAGCGCCCAAATCGTCGAAATATTTTTTTCTCAACCACTAGCCGCCGGGCTCGCTCACCAGGCAGCAGCTCCAGCAAAGTTCAGTTTTCCGCGATTACATTAGCCGAATGAGCCGAATTATCCTATTATTTAGCATTGGTTTATTTTATTTTGGCGTTCAAGTTATTCAATTTGTGTCAGATTTGAGTAATTGAATAATTTGAACGCCAAAATAAAATAAACCAATGCTAAATAATAGGATAATTCGGCTCATTCGGCTAATGTAATCGCGGAAAACTGAACTTTGTTGGAGCTGCTGCCTGGTGAGCCTAGCAGCTGGTGGTTAATAAAAAAATATTTCGACGATTTGGGCGCTGTTGCTCACGTCACGTGAGTAACGTAATGATACCCAGTCTCTCACATAAACTCCACCTTCCAGTTTATATAGTATCTTCTTCCAAGGGTAGGGACATGTGGGGACATTAACATTATGAGATAGGAAGAGGATCATCAACATAGGATATTTCTGAATTCCTGAGGGGACAATTTCTCCCTGTCCGGCTGTCCCCCTGTTTCCGACGCCACTGATGAAAGCCAGGCAGAACGACGGTGTGGGATTTACTGCACGGAGAATTCGGTTTGATTGCAATTTAGTCCTTCGAGCCACTCGACTGAATCCTATGGATTGGTGGCTTGGTATATCTGTATGTTTGTATTTCTTGTATTACGAACATTATATAAATAGCTGAACGAGCTGTGTGTGTGTCGTGTCGGGTATAATTATCATTATTTAAGAGGCCCACATAAGTCCGATTTTCTTATCCCTTGTCGGGCACTCTGTCACTGCGGCTAGTTGGCTGGTTGGTTGGGAAAAGATGAAATAAAATCCAGAGATTTCAAGATTTTGTTCTAAGACCAGTGGCCGCGGAAGCGGAAGGAAAATGTCCCACGGTTATTCGATGTTCGCATCATCTCCCCATCTTATACAAACTCCTCCCTCCCCTAATCCTAAGATATTAATGTCCCCATATGTCTCCACGGCTTCCGCGACCACTGTTCATGTATGTATTCGTATGTATGTACAAATGCGACCGAAAAGACGGCAACAAACGCATGAATGTGCTTGTTAGATGAGATTGAGGGTATCGATAGGATGAAATGATGGCTTTTTGGAAGTAATAAAATCTGTCCTGGTTGCGTTTTAGTGTATCAAACACACGGCTAGCAGTCTTCAGATCCAGTTTGAATTGGAGTTCATGTTCTCTATGTGCGTTCATCTTTTCGAAGATTATTTCGAGAAAGCAACAAACTCCATGATTTGACTGCTTTATGGCGGTCTTAATGTGGTCTAAAATTGTCTAAATAATATATGATGCACACAATTAGATCCTACAAGGGAGAGGCGGTTGGATTATAACATGATCAATGTTTGGGGCTGAATTTATCTTCTAAACGGAATATTTAGTACATAATCTTAATTTTAAAGGATTGGACTAACTTGAATAAGATGAATTTTATTATGCACATATTTGGATACTTATCAGTGGGTGGATAACTCGCTAAAATATGCATTTATTTAGCATTTAAGGAAACAAGCCAAAATATTTACGAAATGTGTACGAAAAAAACCACAAGAGTACAAATTTTCGCGAAATTTGTACTTCTAACTAATCTTTCTTTGTAATAATGCTCGGGATGTTTAGGGATTCAATTTCTTTAAGCAACAAAATTGAATCTCACATTGTTGAAATATGGACACAATTATTTTTGAAAAAGGATGTAAAATATTTACATATTTTAGCAAATAATAGAGGAAATATTTATGTATTGTATACCAGAAAATCTAGAAATTGTATAACAATATGTAACAAAAAATTTGAAATTTTTGTGATTTATAAAAGCTACGGAACAAATTTTAATCGTCAAAAAAACGTTAAAAAAAGTTGAAAATAAATATTTACATCTGGTACTTATGTAAATATGTACACTATTCTAATTTTCAGAAACCAACAAACCCGAGATTTTGTGGCTAATTCGGAATCCATTTCCAAATTTGTAAGCATAAACTCCACCCATCTCCAATTTCTTCGCCATTTTCGCTATTTTAGTGCAGAATTTAATTACATCTCTCAAGGTATTTACGGTAAAGATGGGAAAATCTATCCTTCTGTCAATCCTCCTGGTTGTCAGCTACATGTCCACATTCACCACCGTCCTGGGTGACAACATGGAACTGGAGACCGTGGACGTGGATCTGCTCCACGACCCAGGAGCCAATCTCACAATGACTTTCACCACCACCACAAACTTGTCCATCAATCCTGGAAATTTGAGCATTGAAGAGCTCATGAAACTGGAGCTTGCCGAGTACCCACTGAGGGACCCTTTGTCCATCGCCATACCGATGACGCTGATTTACTCCTTGATCCTGCTGAGCGGACTGGTCGGAAATGTGAGCACTTGTATTGTCATCGCCAAAATATCCTACATGCATACCGCCACCAATTACTACTTGTTCAGGTAATGACGATGTACAGTGTTTTTAAATAGACTGATCTGTTTACTTTAAGTAAATGAATGACGTTGATGAAAGTGTGGGTTGATTTAATCTGAATAAATTGGTGTGGATCTTGTTTCTATAGTTTGGCCATGTCGGATTTGCTCCTCTTGACGAGCGGGGTTCCACAGGTATTTGGATAATTAACAGTTTTACTAATTATGTGAGAATTGAAGGGAAATTTGCCGAGTAAAAATTACAGGAAAGACATTTGGTCCGATTTTCTGCAGAAATTTTACCAAATTTTCTGCTGCAAATGCAGAGCGATTTGTGCAGAAAACTTCAAATATGCGGAGAATTATTCACATACTATTGATGCAATTTTGCAGTTTTTAATGTGCCTGTCCCTGGTTGAAATTTTTAACCATTTTCTGCAGAAATTTTGCAAAATTTTCTACAAAAAACTGTATATGCTGAGCTATCTATTTGTGCAGAAAACATGCAAAATTTTGCACGTATGTACGATTCTGCCGAGTAAAACTTGGAAATTTTCTGCAGGATTAGTTAGAAAAAGAAGTACGCAGAATACAATACGCATCAAGCCTTTTGTCGATTACTGCAGAATTCGACGCAATGATTTCTACTCGGGTAAAATGAATCTAATTGGTTACATAATTCAACCAAAATTTCAGGAAATTTATCAAATTTGGGTCAAATATCCCTACATCTTTGGTGAACCTGTCTGTGTGATTCGCGGCTTGGCTGCGGAGACCTCGGCCAATGCGACGGTCCTCACAATAACGGCGTTCACGGTGGAAAGGTACGTCAACGTGGCGTCACGTCACTGCAAAATCTATTTAAGGAGAAAGAATCCTGCCTATTGTCTCTAACTTACTGTTTCTGGTTTGGTTTTTTTGTCAGATTTGTGGCCATCGTATATCCGTTGAAAGGGTACGTCACAATTTTATTTAAGGTCAAGCCAATTTCATTACTGCAGAGGAGTAATGTATATCAGTCAGTGGCCGCGGAAGCCGTGGGGGCATCTGGGGACATTAACAATGCAGGATAGGGGAGATAGCGGTTTATATACGATGACGATGAGCAGATGATGCGGACATCGAATATCCGTGGGGACATTATTCCTCTGCGTCCCCACGGTTCCGCGGCCACTGTACGTATAGTTTTTAAGGAGGAAACGTCCATATATTAGGTCATCGAAAAGGTGGGTGGGTGGTTTTGGGTTGCTTATCTTAATTGTGTTAAGCTTAACACGAGTAGGTTAGGGAAGGGGTCGGTGGGTGGTCTAAATCAGCGTTTTTTGAACATTCCAGGAAAAGTTAAGTAAGTCTGTCCCCATGTTTCGGCGGCCACTGCTCTTTTGACATTATCATCACTTGCCTGGTTTAGTATATAAAAAAGAAAGGAAAATGATTGTTTATTTCGCGTGGGGCATTGTCCCACCCTTCCGCGGCTCCTGACACATATAATGACCTACACGGACAGAGGAGCTAATTTCGTTAATACTGAACTCTGCCAATGTGTACTTTTCCTGCCACGCCTTCCTTGCCTCCACTCGGAGAGAATCAAGAGTCGCAACTTGCAGAGTGAAAGTGGAGAAAGGACTAATAATGACTTTGATAGAAGATTAGTTAGCGACGAATTGAGACTGAGTTGAAGAGAGGAAAATAATATGTGCCCTGGTTGGCTAGGTGTTCATTACTTAATTGCATTATGTTTGTTCTTTCAGCCACTTGCTTTCTCAACTGTCGCGCGTTATTCGGATGATAACCATCATTTGGTGTGTGGCGTTGTGCATGGCGCTCCCACAAGCTGCACAGTTCGGGATTATGGATAGTGTAAGTTTCCTTGCAAGTTACATGTATGCAATCTATGTAAATATAGCAGTGTTTCGGGTGAAAGTAACCACGTGCAAGAAATAACGGGGAGAAAGTAGTTTCTTGCAGCGAAATATTTTGACCTGCGAAACATGCAAGGCGCAAGAAATGACGCGAAATTTCGCTGTAGTTCATATGCCGCGTGGCTAGATGGCGCATATTTTTGCACTTTCTCCCAGTTTCTTGCACCTTGCATTTTTTACGTGATTTGCTTTCCAGTGCAAGAAATGTAGCAAACCCAAAAGAAAGTGGTTTTTAGGCCTTTTAAGATGGCCTTATAGATTTACCAAGATGTCTGTCTGTCCGTCCGTCTGTGCGTCCGTCTGTGCGCACGATAACTCTCTTTAAACAAAAGCTATCGACTTGAAATTTTGCACACTTCATCTTCGGGTCAAAAGTAAGGATGAGTTCGGAGATGGGCATGATCGGTCAAGTAATTGGCCGGTGGGGGTCATTTCCATCCAAATGCGTTGCCCTTAACTACCAAGAACCTTTAGAGCAGGTTAAATTATTTAAGTGTAAGTAAAATATTTGTAGCTTGAGAAATATCTATAGTAATAATTTTAAGTAATTTTAGTATGAAGATTGCGACTGACCTCAAAGCGTTTAAATTGGAGTGGAGTTTCAGAAATTTTAAACCTGGGAGACCCGATAGGGTGACCCGACGGATTTCTAAAATTTGTAGTAGGTAGTTGAAATTTGGAACAAAGGTTGCTAGTGGATTGTAACAGACAAAAATGAATTTAGGTTGGAAAAATTTTAATCTTGATGGACCCTATGGGGTGACCCATACTGATTTTTCAAAATCGTCATATCGAAGTGAAATTTGGGAGAGAGGTTGCAAATGGGTCTTAATGGAACAATATGAAATGAAATTGGTAAAATTTATATCTGATGCGGTTATCCATATCTATTTTTAGAAATTGCGTTAAAAACATGAAATCCGGCACGGTAATACTTACAATTAGTGGCTTCTCATCAAAGAATTTGAAATTAAAAGTTAGCTAACAAGGGATACTTTCGAGGTGATAGTCGTGTCCAGGGTACCACTCATTGGTCTAAATGTTTTTTGATCGAGTGTTTCTCACGGGTTCGGGTTCTTACTTCGGGTTTCGGGTTCGGATCGGGTTTGGGTCCTGCTTCGGATACGAAATTTTTGAACCCGAAACTTTCGGGTTCGGGCTCGGGTCCGAGAAATGTGATCCCAAAATTTCGGGTTCGGGTCGGGTTCGGGTTCCGACTAAGAACCCGAAACCCGAACCAACAAGAACTTTTTGCCACAACGAACACGAAAACATTAAAAAAGAAAATAAAGTGTTAACCAAACTTGCTACGACGGTTATGCTGCAGTAATTCATTAAATAATTCAAATTTTTAATTGTCGTAACTTCTTTTCACAAGTGTCTTCAATTAGTGTTATGGTTTGAATATTAAAATAAAATATATTTTTTATCAAAAATTTGCAAAATATTTAGCTTGAGCTTACTTTAATATTGGAAACTTGAAACTGAAAATCATTTTCAGTTTTCAACTGATTTAAAAATTTCTGAATGTCACGGAAAGCCATTATTCATGGTCGATTTTTTGAGATTGCATTATTATGGTCAAGGAATTAAGAGTTATGTACTTATGCAGAAATGTGCTTAATTATAATTCCTCGGTCATATTTACAGAAGTATTGTTTGTTTGAAACCTTCCAAAGAATTTTTAGCTAAAAAGCCAGTCACCCCTTAAAGTTAAAATATATTCGGGTTTTTCGGGTTCGGGTTTCGGATTTGATCCGCCAGTTCGGGTTCGGATCGTTTCAAACGGGTTTCGGGTTCTTCGGGTTCGGGTTGCCCTCAAGTTTCGGATCAGTGGCATCGGGTTCGGGTTCGGGTTTCGGATTTGCAAGAACCCGACCCGTGAGAAACACTAACCCATCTTCGAACTCGGTCGATGCCCAGATGCATGTCTGTATCAAATTTGGTAAAATTCAGCCTACTCCTTCGAGAGTTATGGAAAGACAGACAGACGGACAGGTCGATTACATAAGCCCTAGTCCGGGCTAAAAATTATATGCCAATCGTTCATTAGAGTCTGGCTTTTATGTAATAATGCCGTCTTAAAAGGCCCCGCAAAGTTGCTTGGAGTAGGTTTTGCAACTATTTTAACCTGCAAGAAATACAAGGCGCAACAAACTACGTCGCATCGCGTATAGTTCACACGCCGGCTAGATGGCGCACATTTCTTGCACTTTCTCCCACTTTCTTGCACCTTAATTTTTTTGCGTTTCTTGCATTACAGGGCAAGAAATGTAGCAAACTCGCAAGAAATGAAACACTAGAACATATAATTAGATCAACGAATGTACGTATTCGAAATGATCTTCATAGTTTATATGTACATATGCCCCAAATGGAGTGAATCTAATGATAGGCATACCTTACCTAACATGTCCAGTTTCTGGTTAGCGGATAAGTAGTGCTTATTCGGAATGTGAAGGTACTTTTGGATAATTGGGTCGTCATGTGGGTGGTGTAACGATAGCAGGCAGACATTGTGACGTTGTTATCCATCCACCAGGATATTCTCTACTCTGGCTTTTTTCAAAACTTGTGCTTTCACTCGAGTGAGTCAAGCTCAGGTCTTAGGAATTGATCATTAATCATATTTGACAAGGTAGACAAGGGATTCGTTACGAGTCTCAATTACCTCCAGAGAAGAAGACTTTATAATTATGTTTGAAAAGTTTTTACATGATGGAAAATATTAATGTGGAAATTATGATGGAGCTAGAAAATCAAATCAAATTTACGTACATGTCATTATACTCTAGGTAATGTTAAAGGATAATTAAAGTTCCATGGTATGCGGGCTATTTGAGTTTAAAGATTTGTGTCTCAACTTTCTTTTTAATATAGTGATTTTGAAAAGTGTTCGTCTCCTTGTTTTTATAAAAAAATAATTTTAAAATCAATAATTTTACAAAATTAGGAGGTTAGAATTTGATTTTTTTATTCCATGTGAAAATATTTACTTTTTACTTTTCATCTATTTTTTGTCTATTGTCTCATGCAAGATAAAAATCGAATTCTAACCTCCTAACTTTGTAGGTAAATCTAAAAATTATGGATTTTAGATACTATAAAAAAGTAATTTTTTTCAAAAAGCAATGACCAAGTCATTTTTTTATAAAACGCACGGAGATGAATCAAAATCACCATTATGCAAGAAGGGAAAGGTGAGGCACAAACATTTAAATTCAAAACCCGCATGGAATCATAGATCGGATATTTTGCGTACTCCGGCCTCCGAGTACTCCGGCCTCCGAGTACTCCGGCCTCCGGCTGGCCACGCGTACTCCGGCCTCCGCGTACTCCGGCCTCCAGAAAAAGTCGCGTACTCCGGCCTCCGGAGGCCGGAGTACGTACTCCAAGCCCGGAATTCTCGTATCTATGCGATAGGAAATTTTGCGTACTCCGGCCTCCGTACTCCGGCCTCCGGCCGGCCATGCCTACTCCGGCCTTCGCGTACTCCGGCCTCCAGAAAAAGCTGCGTACTCTGGCCTCCGGAGGCCGGAGTACGTACTCTAAGCCCGGAGTACTCCGATCTATGCATGGAATGGAACCTTAATACACTTTAGAATTTGTACATTTGTTGTTTCCTGTGATATTTTTCATGTTATCTTTTCATACATGCATATATATTTCTGTCTTTTATAATATTCAGGATTGCATGAAATTTCATACCGTACTGAATGGTACGGACTTGTATGTAATGCATATTCGTTATTTTAGTGTGAGCTAGATTGGGTTGGACAAGTAAAATTGAGCATGTACCCATCCACAAGAGGAAAGAGAAAGAAGGCACAAAATATTTATTTATCACTTTCCCCACCACTCGGATTTGATGTGTGGTGGTGACATGTACATATACCAAGAAGAAAGCGTGGCTTGGTTGGAATGTTGCCCAATCGGAATAATTAACGGGCACAACAACAACGCAGTCTTTTGTGTACATACATCCGTCCTGTTTCCCTTTACGCTACTTTACCTTGGGTGCTCCTCTCATGGTTGGGTGAGCCCGGCCAGACGGTCTGGCAATGCCAGAAAGGGGAGCCCTCGCAGAGTCCGTTCTCTGTGAGAAGATCCGACTCATCACCAGAGTTATATGGTGAGAAGGACAGTCATAGATTGGAAACCAGTTTGCTTTTAACTGATATCTGTTGACTTTAAAGGATTATTTTATTTTATTTTTATTTTACTTGTATAAATATACATCCACATAAGATCGCTGCGGGTCAGCAGAGCTGGGCAAAACACTTTACCAAAATAGAGTATTTTGAGCCCCGAGCTTCCCAGGGTTTGAATTTCTACGGGTGTTACACCCAAAAAAGGCGAAAATCTACGTGGAGAAAGCAACAGTCTTACGAAAATACAGGTTTTCTGAGTGGAAATTAATTTTTTATCACGGTTAAAATACGTTAATTTCACGATTTAAAAAAAACTAAAGTATTTTAGCAGCGAGAAAAAGTTAATTTCTTCACAAAACCAGTATTTGCGTAAGATTGCTGCTTTCTCTGCGAAGATTTTCGTCTTTTTGTGGGTGTAACAGCCGTGTAAATCCAAACCCTGGGAAAACCAGAGCTCAAAATCCTGTATTATTTTGACCAAGTATTTTGCCCACCTCTGCACGTCAACGTCACTAGTTACACACTAAAACCAAAGCCTGACTTGTATTTCGGAGAAAGCCGACATAATAGAAGCCACCCAGTGAATGAATGAGCACTATCCGGCTGAATCAGATACTGCGAACAATCCCAACAAATTATGTCGCATTATTATGAGTTGCGACATTCTGTGGGGAAAACTGGTCGTAAAATGTCTAGTTCATGATTTACTTTCACTAATGCAATCCCCATACGACACGATAAATACAGGACGAAGCTAACCCTACTGCTTATCGTTATTATTATTTTTATAGATGAGCATACACGCTCCTGAGAAAATTTTGATCAAGGGAGCTTGGTGCGCCCTGGTCAGGGAGATCTTTCCGTACGCTTTCCACATTTCTATTTGCGTCTTTTTCGTCATTCCCATGACCCTCATCACTGTCCTCTACATTCTCATCGGGCTGAAGCTGAGACGTTCGAGGAAAGGGCCGCTTAATCCGGAACCATATGCGAGAAATCAGCAGAGTCATGTTATCCGAATGCTGGGTGAGTATCGTTCATTTATTGCTTGCTTATATTTAGAATGTATTTGCGTCCTTAATTGTACACTCATGAAGAGAAATGAGTGAAAGTAATTACAAGGAGAAAGCTCTCTTGCTATTGATTTTGATTTGACTTTAGAGTGAGTGATAATTAGCGTATGCTCTCCGATTTTGGGCAAATTAGTGTGATTCGATGACAAATTTAGTTAGTATGAAATTTGGGAAGGCACCATCTCCCAATGGGCACGTTTTGCAGATATATTTGCATCCAAAGAGGAGAAAACACGCCTTAAAGGTGACAAATTTTACAGTCTCCCATTTACTGCGCGTTTTCTCCTCTTTGGATGCAAATATCTCTGCCAAACGTGCCCATTGGGAGATCGTACCTTTGGCAAATTTCGTACTAACCAAATGTGTCATCGATTCACACTAATTTGCTCAAAATCGGAGAGCATACATTGGGAGACTTCCATTGCCAGAAGGGCATGGATTTCAATCATTAATTTGAGAGAAAGTGAATGAACCAATGTCTACTTGAAAGTTGATTACGTATTTCTTGCAGCAAGATTAAAGAAATTTCACTTTTGAATTTTCTAGTCGCTGTTGTCCTGGGCTTCTTCTTCTGTTGGTCTGGATTTCATGCGCAGAGACTGGTACATACAGAGTAAAATATTGTCTAAATGTCAGCGTGTTACTTATGTTTTAAATATATGCTAAAAAACTTTCAGATGGCCTTGTATGCCACCTCCGTTGGAAGAGAAAACCTCTCCAACCTCTTTGTCACGGTGTACAAAGGACTTATGCACGTGTCCGGAATTCTGTACTATTTGAGCACGTGCATTAATCCGATTCTTTGTAAGACTTGGACAAGTTATTTCTTAATTAAACATTTGAATTTCTCGCAGTTGAAACCATTTATTTATTTTTAGATCACATTATGAGCAACAAATTCCGCCAAGCATTCCGGGTACCAGTCTCAACGATAAGATTATTAATTTTTCATTAAGGGTCCATTGCATGCGGGTTCTGAATTTAATTCGTTATGTCCCAACTTTCTCTTCTTCGGCGATTTTGAAACCTTTTAATCTCCTTGAGTTTTTTAAAAAATGTAGATTTTATTGCATCTAAAAATCGATAATTTTAAGGATTGTAAAGTTAGAATGTTGATTTTTTATTCTAGGAGAAAATAGAAATAAAATAAAATAGATGAAAAATAATAAGAAAATTTAAATATTTTTCATGGAAGAAAAAAATCAAAATTATAACTTCGTAACTTTGTAAATCTAAAAATTACGGATTTTTTGACGCAATAAAATCTTCATTTTTAAAAAACACACGGAGATGAACAGGTTTCAAAATCGCCATTGGAATACATGACAAAAGAGAAAATTGAGACAAAAATTTGACTTCAAAACCCGCATACAATGCCACCTTAAAAGAAACTATATCCACATCTTTTTCCTATTTATGCACTTAATTGACAGGACGCAATCCAACAATTCTGCGGTCAAGACTCCGACGACCCCACCTTTCACCACCGCAACTACTCCGCCATGTCCCGCCGCTCTGTACGACTCGGTTATCTGAACCATTACAAAAGTGGGAGCAACAATTCTCTCGTCACCGTCGGAACCACGACGCCCATTCCGACGGGAAATTCCTTGAGAAAAACGACCACCACCACGACGATGTCAAACTCTCCCGCAAATGCGAAATCCTGCCACGGTTTGTTAGCCACGATTGAAGAAGCCTCGTCGGACAAACGGCTCGAACTGGATTTGAGTTCTACAGGTTCACAAAATGAAGAAACCACTACTCCCAATTCCAAACCAACAAAGAAATCTCATCAGAATTTAAATCGGGACAAAATTGTGAGTGGGCGAAAATCGCAATCAGAAAGTGGGATTTGCTCAAAGAGTGAAAGTGAGCAGACTTTAACGCTGAGTGAGTCGATGAGTCCCTGTTCGGAAATTGTGATCATGCCGGCGACCACGACGACGACCACATTGTTGGAGAAGAGCAGTAGTAGTAATAAAAGGTGCTATTTTACTCGATTTCGTCGTCATCCTCATCGTCATTTACATTTGCCTACGCCGGTGTAATCTATTTTTGTGTAAACTAATTCTTTATTCTAATGCTCTCTTCTTCTTCCTCATACACTTTACTAAATCTCTGTAATATCCAGTGGCCGCGGAAGGTGTGGGGACATGTGGGGACATTAACATTGTAGGATAGGGGAGGGAGGGATTTATATAACATGATGTGGACATCGAATAACCGTGGGAACATTGTCCCTCTGTCCCCTCCACGCTTCCGCGGCCACTGATAATACGTATCTAACAAATATTAATTAACTATGTGTACCTTGATGTAATCTCTAACCGTATTAATACTCTGACTTCTTTTGCTCTGTCGCTGTCTCACTCATGTGCATACATGCAAATGTATATATCTATATGCGTCATGTAAGTCTGTCCACTTTCACTTTTTTTCGGGTTGCTTTCACTTGGCTTTAGAGTGGCTTTAGAAATGCTTCTGTCGTCATGATTTAGTAAATAGATTCGTTTCAAAATAAATTTTTATAATTTTGATTTTTCCAGGAGTTCCTCTCTCACAACGGATAAGCAAAGATATTAATGGCTTAACTTATGTAACTGATAACCGACACTCAAGAGGTACACACCTTTGTCGGTACATGAAGTAAGTAATTATAGAATTTTGAAAATCTGCATTTCAATCAAAGTGTTGAGAATTTTTAAACTATAAATGTTTGAAATTTTCAGTGAAACTTGGACTATTTACCTTGAAGACCATTTGAATATGACAATAGAGGACTTTTAAGCAGCATTTCTAACAGATTTGCTCCAAATATATATATAAATACATTCCATTTTATATAATTTATGAAAAAGCAAATTGTGAATTTAAAAAGTGATTCTCATTTTTCTCTTGTGGTCATTTATTATTTAAATTTGTTTTTAATAACGTGGATAAAATACTTAAAATAGTTAAATGTGATTCATCTATGTAGAATTAGTTGTATGCTTACTTGTACTCATTTGAGTTTAAAAATGTGTATGTATATTTTATCAGGATATCAAGAAATAAAATACTTAATGAATTGTGCGAGTCTAGTTTTCGTCAAAGTCCATTAATGGATTTCGTCTCGTACTCGTGTCCCCAAAACCCATGGGGGGAGGCATTTCTAAGTCTTGATAGTCGTCATTTTCATTGTCGGAGTAATTCCTTGGAGCATCAGATTCACTTTCGTCGTGATGAATATCGTCATTGTCAAGGTCTTCATGCCCAGACGAGCCATAGCTTTGCGGGTTGTAACGAGAGTTTTGATTGTCGTGAGGAGTGTCGCCGTAAAGGTCGTCATCCTCGTCTTCGTAGGGATTTCCGGTTTCTTTGTAATCCTTAAAGTCCTGGTCGTCTTCGACACCTAAATTAAATAGTCATTCATGCTAAATACTTGTTTACATTGGTAGATAATTGATTAGGGTGCAATTAGAAAGTAACCACTGCAAGAAATAACGGAAAGAAAGTGGTTTCTTCCAGCTAAACATTTTGACCTGCAAGAAATGCGAGGCGCAAGAAACGACGCCGCCGCCGCTATACTTCATTTCATAGCGCGTGGCTAGATGGAGCATATTTCTTGCACTTTCTCCCAGTTTCTTGCACCTTGCATTTCTTGCATTGCTTATTTTGTAGTGGAAGAAATGTAATAAATTTGCAAGAAACGAAACACTGTAGGTTATTGTATATGTCCAAATTAAATATTCCGTACCTATTAAGACAGACCCTCCGCTGCCGATACTAAATATATATACAACCAGGAGAAATTAGTTAGCAACGAACTATGTACAAATTGTCAGACGAGCTCTCACCTTTCTGCATCGAAGGCAGGAATTCTCTTCTCATTATCGCCCGGATTTGTCGTCCACATTGGATTAGAGCCTTGAATTGCAAATTCATTCGTGTTCGGGAGGTCCAACACGGCTCCGGAACGATTTAATCCGGAAGTTTGTGACCCGAACGTGGTCGCCGTTAGAGCCCGCACTCTTCGAGTCAGACTGTATCGTGGTAAAAATGATGATTAGTAAGTATGCGAATATGCGAATTTTTATATGCGAATATATATTTTTGTTTACAAAAACTCTGCCAAATTTGGTTTAATATGCGAGTGGAAATAATTTATAAATTAATTTCGTTCACCTTCTATTGTTGAAGTAGCACGATGTTGAAAGAACAATGAGAACGACGCCCAGCAACCCGACGCCACCGATGAGAATGTAAATGGTGAGTTGATTCCCGTCGTCGCTGCTGGTTTGAGGTTGACCGATTCCGTCAGGAGCTAGTGTGATGCCAACATTGGCCAATTCTGCGAGGAGCCTGGTATACGCTTCTGGATTGAATTGGAGCCTAAAATATTATGTATTTAATGAATTTATGTAAGTATGTACTGGGATTAAAGGTTATTTGGTGATTTTTTTTACTGTTCGATGAAGCTTCCTGTTATCTGAAAAGGGTTTATAAAAATGCAAATTGTAAATGTATATTCTTTTATAGTTTAATGTAGGACTGGATGATTGATCGTCAAAATGAGCAGATTATTAATGATTTCTCAGCTGTGGGAATTTATTTTAAAATTCTGGAAAAGTAGGGCAGGTCGTTGCGAATTTTTAGAAATCTACTCTCCAGATTTTGACACTTTTTGAAGAAGGAGGTCTCCAGTTGAGGAACCCTCCAAAAAATTGGAACTCGTCGAAACTAGACTAAAAAACTCATGGTCATTCTCACTGACTACAAATTTGTCGTTCAGAATTTTAAAATAAATTCCCAGAGGCGAGAAATGTGTAAATTTTGACGATTTTGCTACGTTAACAGTTGAAATTGAATGTTTTACGTACAGGTTCATTTGTCGTGAGGTCGATGAAATGCGTGTATGCGACGGAAGTATTGTACGCATCGACCCTTTCATCCACTCTGTCCACATTGCAGCGATATCGAAATGCGGCGGACAGGGCTTCAGCCAGCTAAATAAAATCAAACGTGATTCCAATTAAGAAAAAAAAATATGCAATTAAATCAAGCCTGCGAGCGATCCCCTTTTCAGAAAGCTTGGGAATTTTTTAGAAATTCATAACTGAAAATTGGACGGCCGTTGTTGTTCCTAAAAAATTTCCTGAAAAATTTGTAGCGATTCGACCGGTCAGATATTCCGCAAATATCCAATTTCAATTTTGAAAATTTTGAATTTTTTCGAAAAAAAATCCCAGGCACGCACTACAAATTGGGATTTCTTCCGGAACAGGGCATCGTTTAGGCTTGAATTGTATGCAAATTTTTAGTAGTACAAGCTTACCCGAGCAGACTTATCCTGAACTTCCTCCCGGCGATTCAAAAAGGTAAAAGTGACCACGTTGCTTTCCTTAATCATGTACAATTTACACTCAACCGTAGAGCTAAGCAGACCTGTGTAAATATTGTTATTAATTAGCTGAATATTTAATGGTAGATTTAAAATTTGCATATTTAAGTAAGTAGATAATGACTCGCCTAAATCAGTGGCCGTAATGGTGAATGTGAAATGCCCCTTCATCGTGGGCTGTGGGGTGAAGGTCAACTGTAAACTGACGGACGTGTTGGTATTGTTCGTCAGTACGAAGGGGGGCATGCCCACATTCGATAAAGATTCATCAGAGGCGACAAAGCTAAATTGGGAAGAACATATCGTCGTTGAAGCTGCCAAAGGAGCTAAATCCATTTTGTGTTAAATGCCAAAGGAGCCTTCTCAATGTTAAGTTAGATAGATTAGGCTCCTTTGGAATTTAACACAAAATGGATTTAGCTCCTTTGGCAGCTTCAACGACGATATTTAATTTCAGACATTTGCAGAACTAGGCATTTCGTTTTGGACGTCCAAAACCATTTTGGACACTGTCCAATCCAAAGTGTCCAAAATAGTGAAAAAAATTGGACATCCAAACTGTCCAAAATTGGCAAAATGTTACAAATTATTCTTTAACAGCGACTTTTTTTTCTTACAAATCTCCCATTAATTTTGAGCATTTTTTGTATGTAAGACCACGAAATGTGGGGACAATTTTATTTTACCATGTTTTTTTATGAGAATTTAAGAAATTTTTTAAACCATGCCTTATTTCGGATCAAAATGCTCAGAGATTATATTTACATCTGTGCATATCTAGATTTGTAAAAAAAACTTGTAACATTTTGCCCCATTTTCTAGTTTGTACGCTTTTAGACATTTCGGACGTTTAAAAAGTCGGTGTCTGGAACGGGTTAAAACCGCTTTTTTTAACATGTTTCCTTTTTTTACCAGTGGTTAAAACCACAGCGAAACACTGGCGATAATTCTTTCATCATGTATTTACTCACGTTTCAGAAAGTGTAAACGTAACAAAGTCAAAGTCATCGAGGTCAATCACGGAAATTCCGGCGATTGATTCTTCTTGATAATTTTTTGCGGAGAATCCCCCGGAAATAATGCCACCCTCGGACGCCTGTGGAAATTGGGGATGAGTATCGAACAGATTCCCGACTTCGATGATGATCAAGAGGTACGCGTTGCTGTCGGGGATTTGACCGGGGTCAATCTCAGCGGTTGGAGGGGTCGGATTATTGCTACAGTACAGCACTACTCGATGCTCTTTGATAAATTCTCTGTCGAGGGGCTGGGTGGTGACGATGTAAGTGACGTTTTTTCCATCTTCGGTTCGAATATCCAAGTGAAAATATTCCTTGCTTCCACCTGCGTAAAAAAGTACACATTTTAGATATTCTATTAAGTGGGGTCAGCAGCCGTTTATTGTGATCGTTTTGTCCGTCCGTTTGTCTGTCCGCCCCTCAGCAGAATATCTCCAGAACGCCTCAACATAATCAAACGCAGTTTTCGCCATCGTGCTTCTACTTTTTAGCTCTCAGCCGGGTTAGAAAATGGGATCAATCTTGGGCGCTAGTGGGTGTGGTCCAAAATTAAATTAACCCTTAACTTTCATATGGGGCTTCATTTTAAAGGAAAGGTGGTGACCGGGCTAGGTATCATATCCGGCCAATTACTTTTTCTCGGAATATTTTTGCGGCATCAGCAAGCATCAGTATTGATGTTCAAAAATATATGTCGATGAGCTCCGTGGCATTCTTCACCACGAAATCAACCCCGTCAATATTTTTGACCTCCGACCAACCAACAATCGTGAGGACGAGGTCAGAGGTCAAAAATACATGATTTTCAGATGTGGTGTCATTTTACGTTTTATTTTTTGTATGACGCCAGTTTTTTATGTCTGTTTGAGCCGGTTTATTTTGTCAAATTTTTGGATAAGCGTGCAAAAATATGATGGTCTTACCCACGATGAAGTAATAAATGGTGCCCAGGTCTATGCCCGGGATATCGGTCGAGTCTGGATCAAAAGCTGACACGATCTCGTGTTCAGCCCCGATGGCATTTTCAATCAGAGTGATCTCCACGGGAGTGGTGTCGTTAAAATATGGCGGTCTGTTCTGCTCGGGACGAAGGAAAAATGTCATCCTAGATTCCGACCACCTGGGAATTACGCCACGGTCTTGGGCTCTGATGTAGAGCTAAAATACAGGAAAAATCCGATAAGGTCCGCTTTTTAGGTATGTTTCCAAATATGTAAGGGGATATTCATAAATTACGGTACGGCTTAGGGGGGTGGATTTAAAGATGGAGTTTGTCCGAGTCAGGCCGATAATGATATATATCGTCATATTTGTCAATCTGACCATCCAATTTGTCACAATTTCAATGTGATCGATATTTACGGAAAAGTTGGATATTTATGACTAATGCCCGTCAAATTATAATGTGACGGACAAATTGGTCATTTGTGACAAATATGATATAACAAATTGACAATTTGAACTTTTCATATTTATCATGAATTTTGATATCTGACAAATTGGACATTTCTGACATGTCAATTTGTCAGTGACATATCACGACGCCACATCCTTAGCTGGGGTTAAAGTTTTTTTACAGCTCCATTTACGCCATATGTTAAAGGGGGGGGGGAACATAGTAAAAGGGATAGAGGATCTAAAAAAAGGCATTTTTACGTCACATAATTTATGAACGTTCCCTTAACCATACATTATGACGTGATTTGGTGTCATCAAGAGGCTCCCGTAATATAATTTGTCCTATTTCACTGACTGTAAAGTACTGAAATCCATCATCTGTGAAGAAAAGAAGTAATTTTAATAAGTGGGGTCAATATTCTGGATCAAATATGCAAAGTTGTGTACCTTCATCCTCCTCATTTTCGACCGTCATATACCAAACTCTTGAATTGTTAGATAAAGGATCATCTACATTAAAATTTTAAAATGCTGCATTTACAAAATTAACTACGGAAAAAAAACTTGACGTTTTCCGATGTCACCTTTATCTTCGGCATAGCAGCGGTTAACTGGGTTGCCGTCCCAGTCATTTACAGGTCCGGGGTCCAAGTTCTTATAATAAAGTTTAATATTAGTTGGACACAGCAGTGTTGCTTAATTACTTGAGTTTGTAATTAATAAATAATTACTTAATGGCATCCGACGACAGAAAGTAATTAATTACTCAATTATTAATTGCATCCGTCGGGTAATTAATTACAATTACAATTACTTCCGTCAAAAAGAATGAAAAATTAGTCTTCACGATCGTCTAATAACGATCTCGAACGAAAATCAAGATTGTATCTAATATGCATTCTAATTTGGAGCAATCGAGTAATTAATTACTTTGTTACTCAATTGAAGCCAATTAATTAATTGCTAATTACAATTGCCACAAAAGTCAATTACTAATTACTTTCTCGATTTTTCTTGTAATTAATTACTACAACACTGACACACAGGAATAACTAGACGCCAATTAAAGGGACAGAAGCTTACCAAATTAATGATGATACTGGTTGTATTGGTTGGCAGTGGAAATATAAATTCTGCAAGCATGTACGCCATTTAATCATAAATGTTGTTAATTATTAGTTAATTAATTGAATACCTGGCGTGTTCAAATTCTCGTCCAGAATTTTAATGGTGTAATCTCTCGGTGTAATTCTGGGCGGATCGGCTTCATCTTCAGCCTAAAAGTAATTGTTTAAATAGTACATGTAATCCCATGTTTTAACGTAGGACTAATTGTCGATTACGTATCGACAAAATCCGCACATTCTAAATCATTTCTCAGCTCTAGGAATTTATTTTAAAATTCTGGTCGACAAATTTGTAGAGCAGGGAGTTGCCAATTTAAAAAAAAATATACACTCCAGATTTTGACACTTTTTAAAGGAAAAGACCTCAAGTTTAAGAAGCCTTCAGAAAAATTGAAACTCGTCGAAACTGGCTTAAAAAAAACTCCTACTAATCAATTCACCGACTACAAATTAGTCGTTCAGAATTTTAAAATAAATTCCCAGAGTCGAAAAATGATTAAAAATGAGTCCGATTTGGATTGTTGAACGTACTTCAAAACTGACAACGTAAACGCCCCATTCACCCGTGAGATTTCTTGTCGCTATAATTGGCAAGATCTTTTCGCCTCGACCTGTCCCGACTTCCAGGGTTCCAACTCGAAATGGAAAGCTTTCTTCGGGCATTGGCTTGTCGTCTTTGGTGATTCCAGTAATCCGCACACTGAACTGGCCATTCACCAAGGAGGGATCATCTCGATCACTGGATTATCAGAGAAAAAAACATGGTTGTATGTACGTATTTATATGCAAATTATCTATGTGCATACAGTAATTATGTACCGAATAGTGATGGTTTCATTCAACGGTTTGTCGACTTCAGGCCACGTTTCGTACGGTTCGGACAGAGGATCATCTGCAGTCAAGAATTCTGGTGCGTTCGTATTCGCATCTACAAAGTTCACAAGGACATAGTTATAATAAATTCTTGTTGATGTGTTTCGGGTGCTGGTAAGGAGAATTAGAGGCAAGAAAGTGTTTATTTTGCAGGTATTTTGCCTTGCACGAAATACAAGGGGCGAGAAACTATGTCCCGCCGGTCACGCTTCATACCGCGCGTGGCTAGATGGCGCGCATTTTCTTGCAGATTTTTGCACCTTGCATTTCTTGTAGTTTTTTACACCTCGCATTTCTTGCGTTGCTTCCTCCCTCGCATTTCTTGCAGTTTTTTGCATTTCTTGCATGGCTTGCTTTGCCAAACACAGCAAGAAAAAAAAGATATTGATTCATAGGTTTCATTTTGATTCGTAGTTATCACCTTGAATAGTAACAATGGTCGTGGTTGTGTTAGGATTGGAAGGGGCTGCACGAAATGATAAAAAAATTGAGACAGTTATAATCTTTAAGGTGTAAATGTGTAATAAACTAACGGAATCCAGGCCGGTAGTTATCTGTGGCTGTTATCGTCACGGTGTATTCCGGCTGCTCCCACCATTCGAAGGGTCCCACGACCGTTAAAGCGCCGGATGTTGGATTAATAGCAAATTTCGTATTGTCCACAGTTTCGTCAAGAATGTAGGTGATTTTTCCGAATTTGTCTGTAAATTAAATTTACTGGGGTGTAAAAATGCACCAATTTATTATTGGTTAATACCTTCTTTATCCGCATCGGTTGCCGTATAGGTTGCCACCAAGTGTCCAGCTTGGGCCAGTTCGGGGACATTTACTCGAGGATGAGTGACGGTCCAAATGGGGAAATTGTCATTTATGTCGTTGACAGTGATAATAATCTGTTGGGAAGTTTCCATTTTTATCAGATTTCTACTTATAATGGAGGTCTCCCAGCGGATGCTCTCCGATTTTGGGCCAACTAGTGTCAATCGATCACAAATTTAATTTGTATGAAATTTGCAAAAGACACGATCTCCCAATTGGCACGTTTGGCAGAGATATTTGCATCTGAAGAGGAGAAACGAACCGTAAATATTACACTTTCTAAATAGAAAGTGTAATATTTGGCAACTTTTAGTCGTGTTTGCTCCTCATCGGATGCAAATATCTCTGCAAACGTACCCATTTGGAGATCGTGCCTTCCGAAAATTTCGTTCTATTTAAGTTTCTTCTAGATTGACGCTAGTTTGGCCAAAGGTACGGTAGGAGACCCCCATTGTTATTTTTAGAATACAAAAATCATTTTTTGTGGATCTTACGGTAACGGAAGCCGAGTTGGTGCATTGCTCATCGTCACATACGGTGACACGGTATTTTAACTCGTCTGTTGTCCTACCTTGATAAAATTTGGTTTCTTCCCTGTCAATCAGGACACCCTGGGTCCGATGTAGTGTTGCCTTTTGTGGGCTGGTAGGAAGTGGAGGAAGCAACGTGACCAATCCCAAATACTCGTCACAATCCTGGACACACCCGACTGGCCTGAGTGTAACAATTTTGAAATATGTAACACTAGCGTATAAGCCCGTCTCACGCCGGGCGAAGGGCTTATCTGATTTTCGTGCAAATTAAGTGGTATTGTTCATAATTCCACCGAATTATTTTTGTATTTTATATATATTATTAGGCAACGGAAGTGAAACTATCCCCACTTTCACTTCCGTCACGGAAAATTACTTTCACTTCCGTTGCAGACAAACATTTCCAGCTTATAATATAGAAGAGAAGATAATTCCTTCGGCGTATTTGTATGTAAAAATGCAAATCTTACTCGATGCTGAATGAAAATTTGGAATTCAAGTCTCTATCGTGCACGCGAAAGGCATAAATTTCCCTTTGAGCATCAGTCGATGTGTCGCCTTCATCCGGAAATGGTTCCGTTTCTTCAATTTGCGTCAAAATTTCTCGAGCGTCGTTAATATCTTCAAATTCGGCTGGAAAAATTTAAGCAGTTAAATCTGCACGTTGGTAAAATTGAATGCTTAATTAATTACGTAATTGATCGTTAATATCAACAATCCGGATATTAAGGGTTGATGTAACTTCATTCCCTGGGATCCACTCGGCCTCCGTGGTGTTCATGTCTGTCACCGCGATTACAAGTTCGACTCGATCCACGCCCATGTCGGTGAGCTCACGGTCAATTTTCTCCTGACCGTAGACAAGTCGGGCTTTAACGTTGGTGGGATCGTCCTTGATAATTGGGCCGATAGCAAACCATCTGCAGATTTGGGGAAGAAAGTTTAGCTTATCAGTTAACCGAGTCAGTGTTTCGGGGTGAAAGTAGATAACCACGTGCAAGAAATAAAGAGAAGAAAGTGGGAAATATTTTGACCTGCGAGAAATGCAAGGCGCTAGAAACTACGGCGTGTGGCTAGAGTGCGAATATTTCTTGCACTTTCTCCCAGTTTCTGGCACCTCGCATTTCTCCCGTTTCTTGCTTTCCGGTACAAGGAATGTCGCAAATCCGTAAGAAATAAAATACTGGATGCACTTTCTCCCAGTTTCTTGCACTTGCATTTCTTGTATTTCTTGGTTTGCAGTGCAGCAACCTCGGAGAAACAAACGCTGGGTGAAAGTGGTCACTGCTGACCACGTGTTTCGGGTGAAAGTAACCGCTTGCAAGAAATAACGGGGAGAAAGTGGATTCTTGCAGGGAAATATTTTGACCTACAAGAAATTCAAGGCGCACGAAACGACGCCCCGCCGCCATGAATACTTGATACTGCGAGTGATTAGATGGCGCACTTTTCTTGCACTTTCTCCCAGTTTCTTGCACCTCGCATTTCTCCCGTTTCTTGCAAGTATATGATTATTATTTTAGAAATATGTGCGTACTTTTTAATGGTCTCGGAAGGATCTTCATCTTGAAAAAATATTTGTTCATATCGGTCAGATGAGTAAGACCTGAACAGCTTCGTGTCTTCCCACTTAATAGAAATGTCCAGATTTGGTTCCAAGTCTCTTGATGAGGCAATAATATCCGACAAATTTGCTATTGGAGCCCCCGGAGTAGGTTGTAATCCTTCTTCGACAAATATTTGAAATTGTGGCTGTTAAAGAGTAATGAATCATTTAGTAACTTACAATGGAGGTCTTCCAGCGGATGCTCTCCGATTTTAAGCAAACTAATGTCAATTGATCGCAAATTTAATTAGTATGAAATTTGCAAACGACAAGATCTCCCAATGGGCACGTTTGGCAGAGATATTTGCATCCGAAGAGGAGAAAACGCGCCTTAAAGTTGACAAATTTTATACTTTCTAAATTTAATGCGCGTTTTCTCCTCTTCGGATGCAAATATCTCTGCCAAACGTGTCCACGTGGGAGATCGTGTATAAGGCAAATTTCGTACCAATTAAATGTGCTATCGATTGACACTAGTTTGCCCAAAATCGGAGGGCATACGCTGGGAGACCTCTATGGTCAGTCATCTTATCATACGTACGATAACCTGGTAAAGGAAGAAAGCGGAAAAAATACCAAGCGAAGTTCAAAGTTTAAATCGTTGTGGTCCAGAATGACGAATGTGGCGGTGACTCTTGACGTCCGAGCACTTTCGGTATCTGTTGCTTCAATGGTGAAAGATTCACGTTCGTACATTTCACGATCAAAATTTCGTACTCCTCCCGCCAAATTGATCGCCATCGTGCCTAAAGTTGGATTCACGGCGACCGGTGGCATTCGAGAATACCAAGAGTACCTGATTTCTGATTGGCAAATTTGTTATAAAATTATTAATTGTGCATGATTACAAATAAACAGTGGCCGCGGAAGCGTGGGGACAAAGGGACAATATCCCCACGGTTATTGGATGTCCCCATCGTCTGCCCATCTTATATAAACCCCACCCTCCTCTATCCTACAATGTTAATGTCCCCACGGCTTCCGCGGCCACTTAAGAGATATTCCATAGTAATGAGATACAGTGGCGGCGGAGGTGCGTGGACAGAGGGAGAATGTCCCCACGGTTATTCGATGTCCGCATCATCTGGCCATCTTATATAAACCCCTCGTATCCTACAATGTTAGCGCCCCCTAGATGTCCCCATACCTTCCGCGGCCACTGCGATTAAATGCAGCGACTCGAACCAACCTTTAAATGCTGGAGTTATGTCAGCGTCCTCTGCAACAACTCGTAACGGAGTCGACGTCGAACCCCAGTTTTTACAAATTAAAGACGTTGGATCGCTTCCAGGTGCGGTCAAAACGTTGAGCGCCGTGCCATCTGGGGTCTCCTCGCAAACGTGGAATACATACTCTCCGCCGACCTCGAGATTAGTGAAGATGGGGCTGAAATGGAAGGAATGATGTAGATATTGGGAGAAGGTGAAGGTGAAAGCAGGCGACTTTCACTTACTCGTTGTCATTCACATCCGTCACTCTCAGATTTATTGTGGCCGTGGCGATGTGGGCTGGGTTTTGTCGGCCTGTGAAGATAACCTGTAGAAAGGGACAAGTTTTAATCATTACTGTGTACGTACAATGCGATGGTGACAAGTGTAACACTGGGATTTTGTTGAAATTTTGGAATTATGATGTTCAAGTTAATTCTAGCCCCACGTTTCTCGAGGAAGTTCGCGCGATGGTCAGAAGTTATCAAAAATTTTCAGGGTCAAAGTTGAAAAGTGGTTGATTTTTACCAGACAAACTCAAGTTTGCTTCCTGCGCCTGATAAAAATCGCACATTTTTCAACTTTCACCAACAATATTTTGATAAATTTTGACCATTGCACAAACTGCCTGAAGAAACATTGATTGTATTGATTTGAACTCCATAATTCCAAAATTTCAACAAAATCCGAGTGTTTCACTTCACACCATCGCATTGTTTGATATTTTTATTATGTAGCATTTTATAGTAATGGAAATACATCGAATGTGTGCTGCCTCGGAACGGGAGCATCGTCGACAAGGTGCCACCAAAAGGCTCCAGTTTCATAGTCCAACTGTTCCGAACTTTGTACAGCAATGGAACATTCCGTGATGCTGGAGCCAGAAACGGGCTGACTTCTGAATCCTGCTCGAATCCGGGGATCCGTGTTGGGACCAAGGGCGATATCGTATTGCGAAAAAGAGAAAGTCTAAAAGTAAAGAAATTCTATGTTCCACCGTGAAGGCACATGTATATGATCCCAAAAAATCAGAGGTCATACATACGCCGCAGATAAATTTTAGTTTATATCTCACAATGCGATGGTGTGAAGTGTAACCCTCGGATTTGGTTGAAATTTCGAAATTAAGTGGTCCATGTCAATACAAGCAACCTTTCTTGGGGCAGTTTGTGCGATAGTCAGAATTTGGAAAAATATTTTAGGTCAAAGTTGAAAAACTGGCGATTTTTCCCAGGCGAAAGAAGCAAACTCAACTTCCATTCTCTTTCCGTGCTAAAAATCGCACATTTTTCAACTTTGACCTCAAATATTTTGACAAATTCTGACCATCGCACAAACTGCTGCAAGAAACGTTGGTTGTATTGGCATGGACCACTTAATTTCAAAACTATTTCAACCAAATCCTAGGGTTACACTTCACACCATCGCATTGTTAGAGTATTTAATAACAATAGTTATTATTATTAAATATACTTCTAAGGTTTATATTCCTTCAAAATTTAGGACGCCGAAAATTTGTCGGTGTGGAGTGGACCTGTGGTCGAAATAAAATTTAAGCTTACCGAGTCAAGGTCTCGAACAATGAATGGTAAATTAAGCTCCAATTCTCCCGTGTGTGTTTCCGGAATGTCTACGGTATACGACTGTGATCCGGAACATGCCGTTGTTGCGTCTGGATTCGGGACAATACACACTTCGGGTGGGTTATCCTAGAAAGATAAGGGCTAATTAATAATGTAAAAGACAGTGTTTCGTTTCTGACGACACTTTTTACACTTCGAAGAAAGCCACGCAAGAAATGCGAGGTGCAAGAAACTGAGAGAAAGTGCAAGAAACTGAGAGAAAATGCAAGAAACTGGGAGAAAGTGTAAGAAACTGGGAGAAAGTGCAAGAAACTGAGAGAAAGTAACTGGGAGAAAGTGCAAGAAACTGGTAGAAAGTGCAAGAAACTGGGAGAAAGTGCAAGAAACTGGGAGAAAATGCAGGAAATATGCGCTATCCAGCCACGCACCGTAAGAAGTACATACTACGCCGGGGCGTAGTTTCTTCCATTGCTTGCAGGTCAAAATATTTCCCTGCAAGAAACCACTTTCTTCCCGTTATTTCTCCCAATTGGTTACTTTCATCCGAAACACTGACAAACGATGAATTCAAAATAACGTACGGAGCTCAACTTACATTTAAATCTTTGATGGTGATCGTAATAGTGGCGGATCTTTCTAACGGGATGAAACCCTCCTCCTCCTCCGGTGGAATTTCTCTGGCCGTGACGACCACATCGAACATGAGTGTGGTCTCGTAGTGCAAAAGCATTTCCGCGTCGATCGTATTGGCCACAAGGATTTGTCCGTCAGAATTAATTGCGAATAGTTTCGGGGTGTTCGGATCGGCATGAGCTGATGGAAAAGATACATATTTCATTCGGTTCAGACTCATGCATGTCATTCATGGATTTAAAAATATGTGAGGATTAAACACTATTTTTCCATACTTTCCGTAAGAATGTACTCGATTGGCCAGTTTTTCCCAAGATCTCCATCCCGTGCTGTTACAAGTGCGACGTCTTGGTTCTAATAATGTCAGAAACAAAAATTAACTGATCTTAATACATTTGTTCATAGGACTAGATAACTCATTAACAAAATCGCTAAAATTCTGCACGTTTTTAACCATTTCTCGGCTCCGGGAATATATTTAAAGGACAAATTTGTAGTGCAGGTCGTTCATGCCGATTTTTAAGAAATATACACTCCAGATTTTGACACTTTTCGAAGGAACAGATCTCAAGGTTAAGAACCCTTCAGATTGAAACTGGCTTAAAAACTCGTCGCCATTCAATCAATCAACTCATTGCCGGGTACAAATTCGTCGTCCAGAATTTTAAAATAAATTTCCAGAGAGGGTAAATACTTAAAAATGTGTTGATTTTGGCAATGCGGCATCTGGTCCTAGGTTAAATAGGATAGCGTAATATTTAATGTACCAAGGGTGTATTTTCATCCACGGTAAAACTTGTTGGTAGCTGAGTAAATTCGGGTTGTTCATCGGGCAGGTCTTCAACTTGTATGGTAATTTGAACTGAATCGTTCCTTCTGCCGGAGTCCTAAATGTTCGTTGGGATTAATTATTTCCAAGATTTTGAATACGTAAATTTGAAAATATTCTCCTTACAAAGACAAATAGCTCCAACCGGTGCATGGAGGCGGACCGATAATCTAACGATTTAATGATAAATAATTCCCCGGAAGTGGGATCCATGCGAAAAATTGGTTCATTTCCACCTCCAATTCGGTGCTAAATTTTTTTAATTGGAACCATTCTAAATTATTTTATATACATGGATTATTAATTAATAGTTTAAGTAAATACTTACGACGAATTCGAAGGTTAATCTGTTTTCGTCGATCTTATCCCTGTCCGACGCTTCAACTTTGGTTATCGGAGTTAGTGGTGGAGGCTGCAGAAACAAATAAATACTTGGTTGGTAGTATGCACTCTTAAATTTGCATGTACGCCAGAGGTCAACGCTACCGGACGCCGGTACCATTTTAAGCACCACCTATAAATCTGACTCCCTATTCCGTCAACATTGAGACGCCACGCCACGACACGCCATGGGATCCCACGCTACCCCACGCCACGGCACGTCTGGTAACGCCAATCCACGCCACATTACGCCATGCCACACTACTTTACGCCATGCCACCCCACGCCACACCGACATCGAAAAATCGCCAATATTGTCGCCGCCACCGTAAAATTGGTCGGCATTGACCCCTGATTAATACACGCTTGTTAGTTATTTTGCAAAGACTCACCTCATGTTCGTTGTAAGGATTGTTCAACTCTCCGTCGGGATTGTTAGTTATCAAAGGGTCGTTGTCGTTCACATCGCCGACCTCGATGATGACCCCCCTTTGAGTTGCCCCGTGCCGAAGACCGATTAAGTAAGAGGGATACTCTTCATAGTCGAGGGGACCATCTTGTATCAAATGCCACTCTGAGCCTACCAATTCCACCCTAAAGTCCGTCGAGGGTGGATTAATACTTGTTATTGTTAATTCCTCCGGACCTAAATATGGTAATTAGGTGGACATTTGAGGAGCTATTAAAATAAGAAATGTTTATTTTGACTAACCGTCAACGAGGACTTGAGCAAGAATTATTGGAGCATTTTCCACTTCGGGGATATTCTCCACAACGGAAATGAGCCCGTTGCCACCACCCGTTCCAGGATTTGTGATAACGACGCTAAGGAAAAATGAAAACGGTTTATAAAATTAGCGGATTTTTAGCGGATTTATCAGTAGTTTGTACATACCCGTCTATTGGCTGGATTTCTTGGAGGAATATGGTCGGAAAACCACCTTGAGATTGAGTAATAATAAATGTGTGACGAATTTAGCATTTGATAAGTATGTAGAATTGTGTAAAGGAGGGCAAAATGCATTATTTTAAGCTCTATTCTTGCCAGGGTTCGGAATTCCGGGGGGGTGTTACACCCACAAAAATACGAAAATCTACGCCGAGAAGACAGCAGTGGTACGAAAATACAGGTTTTGTCAAGAAATTAACGCTGGTAAAATACTGTAAATATTTTTTTTAATCGTGAAAACAATGTATTTTGACGGCGATAGAAAATTAATTTGTTCAGAAAACCTGCAATTTCGTAAGATTGCTATATTCCACATGTAGATTTTCGTCTTTCAGTGGGTGTAACAGCCCTGGAAATGCAAACCTTGGGAAGAACGGAACTCAAAATACTGTATTTTGCCCACCCCTGAGAATAATGCGGATTTTGTGTAACGTTACCTTGAGCAATACCAACCACGGATAAGAGGCAAAGTGCCCCCGCAAGGGTAAGATGCCTTACGACGAAGGCCATCTTTTTGTACCAATTTTAATCAAACGGTTTCCAATGTCGAAACGACAATGACTGTTAACTGGATACCTTTTGGAATATGTAATATGGGTATATGGACTGACTCATTTGTCAAATTGTCGCATATACGTATGCATATTATCGATACGATTTTGTTATCTCGGAATTCTTGATCGACGCGAAAAGTCGATTATTTTCAATTGATGAGATAACCGATTATCTTTTTGGGAACGATACAGTCTAACGCATTGTCGTGCGTCAAATATTAAATGCACAGAGGTTATCTTGCCTCATAGTCATTAATGACTGATGATGATAAATGTCTTATTTTAGCATGGGTCCCGATCTCCCGATACGATATTAATCAGATACCAGGTAAATAAATTATTAATTACGTAAGAATTAGGATGACATCAATTAATAATTTATTATTTTGGGCAGAAAATCACCAGAAATTGCAGCTCACTCCTTACAAATAGCATAGAAGAAGTGTTTTAAAGTTGAGTTGACAATAAGAGATAGATATTTTAATAAAATTACTTTAAGTAGATGGGCACGATAAAATTTGTTAACATATTTTTTATCCTTATGCATGTACAAATCATAAGCACAAAAAAATTACGTATTTTTTCACAGTTTACTCTCCTTGAATTTTATATAGCTTTCCTTAACATAACACATTTACATATTTTTATTTTTATTTTATCAACGATTTTATGATAGCATTTTGTTTTACACCAATGAAATTTACATATTTACCGAACAACATGTCAATAAATACATAAGTACATAGATATTTGTTGATGCTAATTACGAATAAGCGGATTATTTTTAGGTACATACGTCATTCAATCAGGTTTTAAAATTTTGGAGAAGAAGATCCTGCCTCCTTTAAATAAGTCAAAATTGACGTAAATGTGAATTTTCATTTGTGTCAACTCATTTATGTACATCAATTAATTATTCTAAACATTTATCACACTGGAATCAGGTCCTTTAGTTAAACCAACCAGGTCAAAGTTGCGTAAAGTTATATATTTCGTAGTAGTACAGCCATTTGCAAGTATTTAATTTACAAGCTACTACAAAAAGATGACACATTTATAATGAAGAAAAAAGAATATGTAACAAAAATATAAAATGGCATGCATACGTCAGTTAAATCATCAGAGATCAGAAAACATGACTTAAGGTGGATTTAGATTTTAAATCTCATTCTACCCCGATTCAATGTCTTTAAATTTCTAAAATGACACCAATTTCGTGAGTTTTGAGATAAATGCTACTTTTCATACTTTAATGCAAAGTTTTGGTACGGGAAACTATCGATTAAAAAAAATATCGAAATGTTTTTTTGAAATTGTGAAAAAATGGTAAATGAATTGGCAAATTAATAATTTCATAGTACCAAAAATTAACTAGAAAAAGTTGAATTTATCTCAAAACTCATGAAATTGACGCATTTTAGAAATTAGCATTTAAAAGTATTTACCGGGGGTATCATGAGATTAAAAATCCATGCCACCTCATATCCTCATCCAATGCAACCTTAAACCTGAACATTTTTTGGAGATTCAATATTCAAATTTAATTCTGCCATGTAGCCAGCCAATTCTTCGCTGGTGTACTCCACCTCGTCCATATCTTGAAGACTGCTGTTACTAATTGTGTTCGTATTGTTGGATTTGGCCGAGTCCATGGACGTGTAGCTCGTCGCACGGCACGTGTTTTTTGGAATGCTGGCCCCCATAACGTTCCCACTGGACCCGGTCCGCTCTCTGGGGTGGTGGAGGACTGATTTGTGGTGACCACCCTTCATGGACGCGTCGAGAATCGTGACGGCGTACGAGGAAGGGATCGAGGGGTCACTGGGAAGTCGGAATGGGGTCACGTTTCGACTTGGACTCGTGTAATCGGACCCTGAAAGGGTGAGAGAGGTGCAATTGTCCCTAGATTTGCCCTTCTTCCGACGAAGAAAGGTCCTCAAACTTGGCTTGGGTTTTGTCGACTTGGAGTCCAAGCGGAGATGGAGGGGAGACATTTTTGATGAGTGGTTAAGTTTCCTGTGGGTGAGATTTAATTTAGTGTTCTTATTTATGTAGGAAGTTGGATACATAATGATCAGAGGGCGGATATTTGTTTATATATTTTCAAGTTTTTCATTTGATCACGAATGATGATCAACTTTGTGGGTTTGTTCCCTAACTCGCATAGAGAACTAAGATTTCAAAATATTTTACATATTGTTATAAATTTCTAGGTTTTCAGGCATATAAATATTTCCGATATTATTTGAAAAAATATATGAATGTTTTACTTTTTTCAGAAATACGTATATTGTGATGTGAAACGACATTTTTTTTGCTCAAAAAAGTTGGATTTCATAAAATTCAGAGTATTATCTTCAAAAATACAAATTTTTTGAAAATTCTTATTTTCATGGCGTTGTTCGTGCATATTTCGTAAATACTCTGGCGTTTTTTCCGTAATGAAATATTATATTAAATGCATATTTCAGCAATTTTTCGTAAATGCGAGTACATATCCGCCCTCTGATAATTATTAAGAACAATATCCATAAGCAAGTTTATCTTAAACATGTAACGACCACATACCCGTTACTCTTTGTAGAAACTTTCATCTCCGTCATAGGAATTTCATCGTCCTGATTCTCCTTTTCTGGGGGACTAGAATTCAACGGGGTTGTCACCGTCGCGATATCATTATCACTGCCGCCGCAGTGATCGTTGTTCAACCCATTTCCGTTATTCCGGAATAATGATGCGTGATTCTTGTGTCTGGCCTTTCCCAAAAAGCCAAAAGTGACCCCACGCCCATTCCCATTCAGATTCGCACACCCTCCACAAACCGGACAATGCACCCGGGTCACGACCGACTTGGACGAGGACAATATAGTCGTCGCCGTTTTCGGGGTGGTCATCAACATCTTATCGCCGACTGGACAAGAGCACGGATAAGTCGTCGTGTTATCGATGTCGACCATCATTCCGTTCGAGTTTCCGTTAGAATTTGGATGTGCAACGGAACAAGATGCCCTCCTGCTTCGTCCCTGATGTTCCAGAACGTTCATGTCCAGCGGAAATTTTTCAATGTTGTTGCTTTCGTCCACTTTGACTCCTCTGGTGATTGCCGGGTTTTTGTTGAGGTGCATGGCGCGTTGGCTGGTGTAATGCGTCATTCTTAGTGATCTGTTATGCGAGTACGACATGGCTGAGTAGGTTCGGGTATGATGTCCGTGACGAGAAGGGGACGGTCGTCCGCAAAAATGACCCATCGTGTCCTGAATTTAAAGGAGGGGTTGGATTAGTTTTGGGGTGAATTTTCCTTTTACGGAGTAAAAATCTAGGTCGCGCTGTGATGCGTATTAAAGGACACTAAAATTATAAATTTTATCGAATCGTTTAAGCTATTATAACGCCTCTCACTTAAATATGGTGATAACGCCAATTAATTTACATATAATTGGTCTAATTTTTTAACCATTCCAACTTTTCCAAAATTCTATTAACAAATGGCACTCAGGAATTGTGCAAACATCGAATGACTAGTATGCCGAAGGACAAAATCATGGCATCTTTCTTCAGTTTGTTCCATGCTTGTAATCAGTTCTGTTAAGGAAAGGCTGGACATATTTAATATAAAGGTTGAGTTTTCATATGGAATTGGGGAAATTTCGAAAGGAGGACAACGATAAAGGACAATAAACATGTAAGGAAGCAGTGGCCGCGGAAGCTGTGGGGGCAGCTGGGGACATTGTAGGATAGGAGAGGGAGGGGTTCACGTAGAATGGGCAGACGTTATGGCAGGGAGGGGTAACATGGACAAATCCTGCGGACATTGAATAACCGTGGGGACATTGTCCTCACGCTTCCGCGGCCACTGTAAGGAAGTCTATGAAAGATGGGGGATTGGAAGGATTTATTTTCAATGTTTGTGTAATGCCTTATGTGTATGTACATCGATATTCACTCTGTTCCGTTCTTGACAAGTGCGTCACACTTTAATATGGTTTCGTAGAAGGGGAAAAACACCCACTAAATAAAATCTCAAATAGGTTATGTATGATACTTTGCGACCTGTGGCCGCGGAAGCGTGCGGACAGAGGGGCAATGTCCCCACGGTCATTCGATGTCTCCATCATCTCCCCATCTTATATAAACCCAGCCCTCCCTCGTCGTACAATGTTAATGTCACCACGGCTTCCGCGGCCACTGTTTGCATTTGCGACGGGGTACTAACCTTAAACGCTTGTCGGAATTTATTACTCATAATGTGATCTAGAAATGAAACGAAAATGTTGCGTACTTATTTCACAATAAATTTATTAATTCCGTGTCACAAATCTTACACAGGATCGGATTGACGCACGTGCTGAGATAGTAGAGAATTCCGGAAACGTGGGTAAGCCCTTGGTAAACCAGCATGAAGAAGTCGGAAGGAACTTTTTGGGATGAACCGTAAAGAGCCATCTAAAATATGCCAAAGCATTCTTTAGTAGACAAAATATTGCACAGAAAAATGAGACAGATTTAAGTTTTAGTTTTTGTACCAGTCTTTGCGCATGAAATGGGAACCATCCGATAAAAAATGCAACGACGACGGCGACTGAAATGGCAAAATTTTAAAACATTCAATTATTTTGGACGACTTGAGGAGATCATCATTTCAGTTACATCACAAGTATTTTGTGGAATTAGGTAGCTTCCCGACATGTTTAGAAATAGTTTATAATTAACACGAGTAGAAATCAGTGTGTCGAACTCTGTAATAATTGACAAAAGCTAGATGCATATTGTATGCTGCATAATTTTTGTACGCAATTCTGTCAAAAATTTCTACAAGTTCTACTCTGCAGAACTGTATATGCATAATTTTGCATACTTTTTTGCACAAATCGCTCTGCCTGCATACAGTTTTTCTAGAGAAAACTGTGACAAATTTCTCTACAAAATCGGACCAAATTTCTGCTCTGCAGTTTTTACTCGAGAAGCGAGCATTTCATTTGCATTTTATCCAACCACATTATTTGCTATTTGCTAACCACTAATTCTTTAAACAGAGAAAATTCGAAAGATGTGAGAATTAAATTTTAGCACAGGTTTGCAAGTTGACTTGAAATAGAGGAATTATGCAAAGGTTTGACACTGCAAATTTGTTACAGAAAGGCCCTGAACGATGGAACATTGTGATTTTCGTGTAAGAACTTGATTTTCATTATATGTAAATGTGATTCCACTGCCATGTCCAGTACAACTACGTAGTGGGCACACGAAAAGTGGGGACATAATTTAAAAATAGTTACACTAAAGCTCTCTTTGTAAAAACATTTTCTAACCGGTATTAAGCAGTAGTCTTTCCGAGGGAAAGGCTTGATTTTCACCATATGCTAAATGCAAATCATTCACCGTGTACAACTACAACCAGAGGGGGGGGGCAAGAAAAGCGTGGGGTGGGGGCAGAATGTAAAAATAGTTGAAGTCCAGTAAAACTCTTTGTAAAAACATCTTCTAAACCGTATTAGCATTCTTGCCGAGGTAAGAAGCACCAGCGGCTTTAAACTAGAATTATCATGTTATTTATCTTGTTGTTGTGTAAAATCTTTAAAAATCCAACCTATCCTCTGGTTGTTCAGATTTAAAGAATATTTTACATTTTTACATATGTACAGAAATAAACAATTCAAGCGTCTACTTGCATACGTAATAAATAGGTATGCTTTCCTTGTGAAAATGATGCTACGTAATCGCATCACATTACACATCAAACATCAAAGTGATTTAATACATGTTACAATTCAAAGATGTTTTCTTGATAAAAACCTACAGTGCAGACTCCATATAGCCCGAGTCAGGGACAGAGTCCTTGACTCGATAAGTCCGAGTGTCCGCTTCTTGTCCGAATTGAAATACATACTAAAGCTGCATATAGTCCAGCCTCCATACAAAATTTCAGCTCGATATGAAGATTTCGAGAAATCAGTATGGGTCACCCCCAGGGTCACTCTGGTTGCATTTTGCAAACTTTTAACTTCATATTATTTCATACGAAGCCATTAAGTATCACCGTGCTGGATTTCAGCTTTTTCAGCCACTTTCTAAAAATCGGTATGGGTCACCCCATAGGGTCGCTCCAGATAAAAATTTTACAAATGTCATTTCATATTCTTCCATTAAGACCCACACGCAACCTGTGTACCAAATTTCAGCTCGATATGACGATTTTGAAAAATCGGTATGGGTCACCCTTCAGGGTCCCTCAAGATGAAAATTTTTCCAACTTGAAGTCATTTTTATCTATTAGGAGGCATTAGCAACCTCTGTACCAAATTTCAGCTTTCTACGACAATTCTGAAATTTTGGTGCATAATACCCCACCCACTCCGATGACCCCCACCGGTCAACCACTTCACCGATTTCGCCCATCTTCGAACTCGTTTCCTAACTTTGTCCTATACGGATATGGTAAAAATTTCAAGTCAATCGGTTCAGCCGTTTTGGCTCTATCGTGCCGGACAGACAGACAGACAGACGGACGGACGGACATGACGGTTCCATATGTTTTTCGAGTTCTATTGGACTGTAGAGCTTAATGGCAATAATCTAAATGTCGTCTGATTTTGTTGACGAGATGGAAACATGAACTCCACATTGCATTATATTACTTGAGTCTGGTTCATGTTTATTTTTACATGTGCCGTAGTCACTCATTAGCTAATGCGAGTATCATCTAACGATACGTAGCAAAATCTTGATCAGGTTGTCGGGATGCCATGGCATGACGTTGAGCTAAGTTTTCACGATTTGTTATGCGGAAGAAAGTTGTGCAACTTGTTAGGAATGCGGGGGAGACGATGGACTAAACTCTAATATTTCATCACTTAATGGGATGAGGTTTTCTCTTGTGGCGAATCTCCAAATCGAGGAAAGTCGTGGTGAAGACCCACAGATTTGGAGTATACTTACTGAAGCCCAGAGTTGAGTCGGGTTTCGGTTTTTTGATTATCCGTAGCTCCATCCGATTTTTTGGTAATCTGTATTATTTTTAAGATAGACATATACAATGAGAGCATGTTTTTGCGCTCTAAAGTTTGATGGCTTAAAATTTCCGTAATTTATTTTAAAAAGAATTCGCAATAATATTGGGTTAATAAACCTGCAGTTTTCGCCATACGAGCAAAAATGTGTGATTTTTTTTTTACAAATTTTGAGTTCTGTCTCTGTGTCAAACTTGTCCAAATTGTTTTAATATGACTGGAAATAATTTATAAATTTATTTTCGACTAAAATTTGGCCAGTGGCTCCAATTCTGACCCAAGTTTTCCAATTTGTTGAATTTGCGAAATATGTAATTGGATTTTCAACGATCGAAATATGATTTTAAGGTTAGCATTTTAAGTTCATTCATAAGTTCTAACAATAAAGCTGAGTCGTTAATTCAAATCCATTTTTGAATGAAATTTTGACCATAGTGAAATCAGGAACTTACGATGACACTATCCTATATTTACGTAACTTGTTTATCGTCGGTTGTCCATAACAGGGGAAGGAATATCGAACACAATTTTCGATTCACCTAACTACACCTGTGCAAATATGCTTCTACTAAACATATTTATTGAATTCTAATGATTTTCACAGCTTATTTACAGTGATAATACTAAATTTATAAGCCTAGAAATCTCACCAGGCAAAATATAATTTTATTCTTAGATCGATTTTGTTTATGCAAAGAGAAAATGGTGTTTTGTGTGGGTAAGTAAATAGGTAGTGATGAAATCTGCTTTAAATTTGAGAAATTGTTTAGCATAATTTTGTGTATGTAAATTTACACAATTAAATATCCTTTAAACATCTATGCATGTATTGCCTCCCTTTCGCTATACATACACATTAAGTTAAATAGACAGACGTTTTATTCAGCTTACTAAAGTAACCTCCAAACTCATCGATATAGTCGATTTTGGGTTACACAAAAGGGATTTACTCACGTTATACCAGCCCATGTATCTATATTATTCTACTATTTTTGTCAAATTATATTCGAGTCTTGTCACTTGATGCACAGGGATTAAAATCAGTACTAGTGCTGACGCGCATACAACGCAATTACAAAATACTTCAATTAATTCATCAATCAATCGCCACGATGAGCGCCATTGATACTATGAGCGCTATTAAACAAATTACTACTCGCCCTTCCCCTCTAGCCTGCAAAGTTAAACGCCACCTGAGATATTGCGACCCGTTCCTTAGCACCTTTCCAACCTGGGATGCAGATAAGAATAAATTCATCCTTCGCAATAAACAGTACCACAGAATCGTTCGACTATCATTAGTAATACAATTCCTTATCATCCTCCTCCAGCTGTACTGTACGAGAACAAAGGCCACCAACTTCCTCGAATCTGCCGAAGGGATTGGAATTACGTCCATTTTCTTTGGCGCCTGGCTGCTCAGGGCGGAATTCTATCCCGACCCGGATCAGATTCCTCTCCTCAATTACATATGTATGTTCGTCAAATCTTGTAAGGTATTCATTCTTAAAGATTAATTCATCCCGTTTTTTCTTAAGGTGCCAATTACGTAACTACAGAGGAAACAAAATTCATCTGGAAATGTGTCAACTTCTGTATGGACTTGGGAGAATTGGAATACTTTTTGGTTCCCGCGTTCGTAACCATTCTTGCGGTCCTCCTCCCGTGCAAACCACCCTTGTTAAGCGCGCTCTTTTGTCACAGAGGAATCTTGGAAGACTGGAACGTTGCAGAGCGACTTGTCGCTATTTTGATCGAGTTTTTGAACATAAGTATCCTCGCTGTGGGTGGTGGGTACCACGGACTGGTCGTCCTCGTTCCATCCATTTTATTCATACTGTCCGAATTGAAACTGGTGAACAATCCGTACGCGAGTATTTTAGAGTACAGACAGTTGCAGGTTCTTGAAAAAATTGTCAATGCTGTTATTCGCGACCGGACATTCGCCACGTATGGCTACTTCTTCCCGGTTATCCAGTTGTCCTCGTGTTTCATGATCAAACTTTGGCATGATTCAGCCGCAAATATTTTGAGAATAGGGGTGTTCGTAACTCCTTACTTGGCAGCGGTGGCGTTTAGTCTTATAACGTTTTCGGTGGGGGGAAATATTATCCGGGTGAGTGGAGATTGGATTGCGAGGTATAAAGGGAAAAGTAAATCGGCCCTGGATAAGAGAGTTGGTAGGTCTTTGGCACCCTTAAGGATTCAGTTTGGGAATAATTTTGTGGAAAGATTGACTCCACTAGTGCTTCAGGAGCTTTGTGTTCGACAGACAGCGTCGCTCCTACTTTTATCGCGGTGAATGATTAGTGTGAGAATACTGGAGTAGGAATTATTGATTCATTTTAGAACTGTGGCTAGAATTGTAAAAAGACCATCTTACACATTTGTAATACGATTTTAACTTAAAGGATTACAAGCGTACTAATCCTCCCAAAGACAATATTAATATCTTTGGTAGATGATAATAAATAAACACCTCAAACATGATTATAATATAAATAATTTTGTAATGTGTAATTAATTACCCATGACATAAAATGACAGTACTGCAAAGTAACGGTTATAAGGAAAATCAACATTTCGGTTCACAAAAAACTGTTTCCTGTAATTTTGTGAACCTTTTTTATTTTCGTCCTCTTTCCTCATTTAACGGCACGCCATACAACTATACCTGTAATCCAATGGTTGTTTGTCATTGATATTTGTCAACTATATAAATAAGCTTGTTAATTAAAAGACGGATCAGATATTTAGAAAAACGGATCGGATTGGATATTTTTGTTTCAATTCTAAAAACAAATAGGATCGGAAATGTCTATAAATTCGAAAAAGCGAATCGGATCGCGTCTCTGCAAACGCTGATCCGACTCAACTCTAGATGACGACGTGCTAACAAGCTTAATAACACGGAATTATAGCTCAGATGCATTTTGAGAATTAACTTGCATCTAATTATGTCCAAAACTTGTACAAAAGTTCCTTTTACGGCATAAGAGAAACGAGTATAAACGTGATGACGAGGAAGAAAGATGACCAATTATTCATTTTAATAAATTAGCCAGTAAATTACCTAGCATGCGGACTACATGACTTTGTGAATGTCGAGGATGTAGCCTTGGCTCATGGTTGAGCGGACTCTTTCGCGACCGGCGAAGTTTGAGACCGATGAGAATGTAGAGAACGCTGATAATCGTCATTGGAATAACGAAGAAGACGCAAATTGAGATCTGGAAAGGGGGATAATTTCATTATTCGGTTGCGATAACCATTGTGTCAATTTGAACTAATTTGAACCCACCTGGAAAGCGTAAGGAAATATTTCTCGCACTAAAGTACACCACGCTCCTTTGATAAGCACCACGTCTGGGTTGTAACGACTCATCTATAAATAGGAAAAAGAGTTGATTAGAGAGTGGGTAAAAGTTGTTGTCACTAATCACAGAGCATAATGGAGGTCGACCAGCGTATGCGATCCGATTTTGAGGAAATTAGTGTGAAACGATCACAAATTTGGTTAATATGAAATTTGCAAAAGACGGGATCTCCCAATGGGCACCTTTGGCAGAGATATTTGCATCCAAAGAGGAGAAAGCGTGCAGGAAATTTGGAAAGCATAAAATTTTTCAACCTTATGCTCGTTTTCTCCTCTTCAGATGCAAATATCTCTGCCAAACGTGCCCATTGGGAGATCGTGTCTTTTGTAAATTTCATATTAATTATATCTGTGATAGATTGAGAGTATAGTTTCCCAAAAATCGGAGAGCATACACTGGGAGACCTCCCTCATCATTTTTATATTTATTAGATTTGCAAGAGAAAATGTGCACAAGTTCGCCGCCAAAGTGAAAGCCAAATCGAACCAAAATCGCCCAAATGAAATTACTCCTGCTCCAATCATTGAATACAAACAGTCGCAAATTGGCATTTCGTCACAAATGTGAATACCTGTAGACTATGTATGTGGTACGCTTGACAGGTTGCTTAATCATATCAATTGTGCATACACATATATGTAGTAAGTTACGTACATATGTACATACATTCGTAAATGCGCTAGATTTTGCAATCATGAATGTTTGCCCTGAATGATCAAAGCAAAGTTCAGTCATCGCTTTTGGCCTATTATTCTCGTTCGTAATAAAGGAACTAAATTGACTCGACGGGCGTGCAGCAAAGTCTCTGCTGGCTTGAAAACGGTTTCATTAATGGGACGAAATAAGGTTGAAAATGTCACTCGGCGACAATGGGAGAAGGTGACAATTTACGAAATTGCGGACACGAGCTTTCAATAGTCTCCGTCCTTTGATGGTGAAGGCTGTGCACAGTGACCGCGGAAGCGTGGGTGGGGACAGAGGGACAATGTTCCCACGGTTATTCGATTTCCCCATCTTATATAAACCCCTCCTTCCTTTATCCTACAATGTCAATGTCCCCACGTGTCCCCACGGCCTCCGCGGCCACTGGCTGCGCGCATTGAAAGAGAAAAAAATGAGAAATTTGCAGAAAAGTTTGCCTTTTTACCTGGTCTTTCACCCCGAACTGTGCGGATTGAGGGAGTGCGAGGCAAAATGCGACACCCCAAATGATTCCGATCATTCGGATTACCCGTGAGAGTTGGGAAAGCTTGTGGCTGCGGGGAGAAAGTTAGATATGTCAATTATAATATTTTCAGTTTTTTTAAAAAAGGGGATGATTACCTTTTTAGTGGATAAACGATCGCGACAAATCTGAAAATGTGTAAAATTTATTGAAAACGTCTGTTTAATGTAGGATTTTTGCATGGGATCAACGCCCAACTAAACTAAAATGAATTCTAGCAACAGATATAATAAACTGGCGGAAATTATGCTTATTCTTGAAGTCCCCGCCTCAAACTGCGTCTTAAACCGTCAAAACATAAAATCTGCATTCATGGCTTTGACCTCATCACCGTGACCTTTTGACCTACAAGGTCAATTAACGAGCTCCCTCTAACTTTTAAAATTAGATATCGATACCCGAAAACAAAACTAAACAAACTTGATTTGTTTGAAAGTTATCGTACTGATGGACAGACAAACGGACGGACGGACAAATCGATCGCAAGAAGTATCATTCCCCACCCGTTAACAATCAGGAAAGGTTCACGAACTCATAATGTGCGGTGGGGGAATTGTAAGCTGGGTTCAGCAGTCACGTATCATCTCTGATCTTATTATTGGAACTCTTGATTTAAACGAACCCAATTCTGCATCAAAGGGTAAATTCATAGACGTTCGAAAGTTAGGTAGATTCGCGTCCACGTCATGGTTGCAGAGAAAATGGGGAATGAACACGATTCATTCGGGTGATGGGTTCATAAAAAGATATTCGAAACTGGTCATACCCAAATGATAAGATAACTTTATTACTCTCTTTATCTCAGCATTATTTATATGCATGTGCATGTACATACGCTAACCGCATCATCTCCCAGAAAGGAAAAACAGAGAGGTTAATAATGTGGAAGTCAACAAAAATCTATGGTCTTTGATAAAATGGTTCTGAAATAGGGAAATCTAATTTCATCGAAAGAAAGACGTGATTCCAGTCAGAACAAAAACAAGAAGTTATGCAATTGAAATATATTCTCGGTATGGAGGTCGACCAGCGTATGCGATCCGATTTTGGGCAAATTATTGTCAATCGATCACAAATTTAATTAGTATGAAATTTGCTAAAGACACGACCTCCCAATGGGCACTTTTGGCAGAGATATTTGCATCCGAGGAGGAGAAAACGCACAGTAAATTTAGAAAGTGTAAAATTTGTCGACTTTGAGGCGCGTTTTCTCCTCTTCGGATGCAAATATCTCTGCCAAACGTGCCCATTTGGAGATCGTGTGTTTCGCAAATTTCATATTAATTAAATTTGTGATCGATTGACACTAATTTGCTCAAAATCGGAGAGCATACGCTGGGATAACTACATTCTTAGCATGATAAGTTCTATATGTAGATGATTCCAATCGATATAAATACGTTACATACGTACCAAATCTATACCAAAAATAGAGCAAGTTGCAAACCAAATGGTAATTTTACCTTTCCACCGTGAACGCCGTGATGGTGAGGACCGTTGCATTGGCCGAGGTCTCCGCAGCCAAGCCGCGAATTAGGCAGAACGCCTCTCCGAAAATATATGGATATTTTACCCAAATGTGATAAATTTCCTAAAAAGAAGGGAATAATTGCATTATTATTCAGCAGGTCCTTCAACTTTGCGAATCAAGGCTTAAAATTCATACCTGCGGTAAGCCACTTATCAGTAGCAAAAGGTCGGACATGGCAAGACTGAAAGTTCAGTGGAATATAATTTCATTTTATAAACGTCATTATTTTAATATTCTACCGTTTAGTTTTTATTTAGAATTTTTATTTTTACCTGAACAAGTAGTAGTTTGTGGCGGTATGCATGTACGAAGTTCTAGCAATTACTATGCAAGTGCTCATCTGTTGATAAGCATATAAAAAATATTAGGATTATCAATATGTTGATAAGTACTTATCGAAAGACTCGATGATGCATCACGAAAATTGTCAAAATTCACACATTTTTTATAATTTTTCGGCTCTGGGAACTTATTTTAAAATTCTGGACGACAAATTTGCAGTCAGTGAGGTGATTAATAGAATGTAGGTAAGTGTTTAAAGCCAATTTCGACATTGAGTTCCAATTTTTCTGAAGGCTTCTTATCTCCTCCTTCAAAAAGTTTCAAAATCTAGAGTGTATATTTTCAAAAAATTGGCAAATCCCTCTGCTCTTCAAAAATTTATCGTCCAGAATTTTAAAATAAATTCCCAGAGCGGAGAAATCATTAAAAATGTGCTTATCTCGTCCTACGATAATAACAATGTTTTCCTGGTTTTATTTTACTCACATTTCCCACCAGTCCACTTATTAATATCAGCGAGTAAATCATTGTCATCGGAATGGCGATGGACAAAGGGTCCCTCAGTGGGTTGTCGTCAATCTCCAATTCCATGAGCTCTTCCACGCTGAGGTTTGCATACGGGTTGAATCCCGTCCCGTTACCCGGCATGTGCATGTCATCCTCAATCTCCATGCTTGAATAGGACGACGACGAAAAAGAGGAATTTGAAGCGGATTGATAGCCCTCCGAATTGAGCAGGGCTGCATCTTCGTCGGGGGGTTCGAATGACACGTGATCCGGGGGGACTTTGTTGTGGAACAAATCCATCCCGTCGGCCAGCGTGCCTTGAACGAAGGAATGTACGAGGGCAGTCGTGATGAGGAGGATGATGCTGAGATGATTCCCCTTCATTTCTGGACCATGTCGGGATGGTGAAAGTTTGTGGGATTCGCCACTCATGTCAAGCTTCCACTTCTTGTGCTTGGATTTGCGTGGTGGCATCTCAAGCTCGAGAAGGGCACGGGATAGATGAGATAAAAAGTGGGGTGTGTGATGGCTGCTGAGCTTCAGTGGGTATGTCGGATGGGAGGAAATACATCGGAAATAGAGATGATGGTGGGAAGCAACCCTGTAAATATAAAGATTTGTTTGGTATGAAAGCCTTTTTGTGATGGATATATGAAAATATTGGCAGGTTTTCTGCAGAAAATTGGGTGATTTTTGGCAAGATAAACTGTATGCACAGAGATATGTGAATGGAGAACTATGAACATACAGTTCAGCATAATAGAAATTTTATAGAGAAATTTGGCCAATTTTTCTGCAGAAAAAATGCATGCAGATCAAAAAGTGCATAAGCTATGAGTTTTTATGTACAAATCAGAATCAAAATTTTCTGCAGAATCACAAGTTTTTCCTGTAGACAAGAATCCGAGGACAATTTATGCAGAATTTTGCAGAATTATAGACACGACTTTATGCACAAATAAGTACAGTAGTATGACTTTCACCCATATTGATTAGATAGTCCGGGTGAAAGTCAAAGTAACAGAACACTCATTACTGTTTTACAATGAGTCAATTGTGTAAATATTTACAAACGTGAGTGACCAACATTTCATTCTCAAAGGAGCCGACCGACATCATTATCAGAATCTCTCACCCATGGCGAAGAAGAATAAGTGAAAGCAAGTAACTCAAGAACTGCTCAGCTATTATTTGCCGCCGTCATAAAGTAGCCAAGTCATACCAAATTGTGGTGGGTGAATACCAGTCAAATTGTATTTTAATACCTGTCTGCGCAAAGCGGTGATTGATGATGGTCAATGATGAAGAGCTTTCTCCTTTTCAATCCACAAACAGTGAGTGAAAGCTTTCTGACTGACTGTTGATGTCGTAAAACAAGAATGCATCCTCGAGACGAGAGGAGGAAATGTGTGTCTAAGATTTCAAGAGGTTGAAAGTCTGGGTGATTGGGGTGGTGAACAGGGGCCGCGGAAGGGTGGGGACAGAGGGAAAATGTGAGTGAAAGCTTTATGAAGCGGTAAAATAAGAAGAGCGAGAAGAGAGGAAATCCATTTAGAAAAAGATTTCAAATCTTAAGAAGTGAAAGTCTGGGTGAACAGGGGCCGCGGAAGGGTGGGGACAGAGGAACAATGTTCTTAGATTTCCACATCATCTGCCCATTTTATGTTAACCCTTCGTTCCCCTGTCAAACAATGTGATGTTAATGTCCCCAGATGTCCCCACGGCTTCCGCAGTCACTGTATGTACATGCTCCATAGTGATGATAATGCCAACAGTGGCCGCGGAAGGATGGGGCCAGAGGGACAATGCCCCCCCGGTTATTAAATGTCCCCGTCATCTTGCTTCTCATGCTATGTAAACCCCTCTCTCCCCCATCCCACAATGGTAATGTCCCCACATGTCCCCACAGCTTCCGCGGCCACTCTTGGTCTGGTGGTGAATATGAAACTGATACATTTTTCATGCTGCAGAGAAAGCACGGAATTTATTTATTTTTCAAGGATCCAGACTAATCCGAGATTTAAGTGTATCCACACTTACTTTCTCAATCCTATTGAATTTTCTCCGCGTAAACATGTTTATCTACATGGAACAAATCCACGGCACGGGACAAATTGTGGACTATCATAGTTTTTCATAACACAAAGTGAGAAATCGAGACCGCAAACAGATTATTATAGGCAAAACCTGACCTTGAAGGAGGCTTTATTATTGTAAGAATCAATAGTATCTAGTCTCGCAAAGTATGATATTTGGTTTCATTTCAAGTGGTTCAAGGTCTCAAATCGTAGAAACGAAGAGGAAGAATTTTTCATAAAAAACGCAAGGAACATGAACGTTCAAAAAACATTTGAGCTTTAAAATATGGGCTTTTTTAAACTCCAAGCTAAATACCCGGGTAGAAAAAATTGTGTCGAATTCTGCAGTAATCGACAAAAACTTGATGCATATTATACTTATTCTTTATGCATTTTCTTCATATTTTCTTCATATTTTCACCATATTTTCTTCATATTTTCACCATATTTTCTACATAGTCGTGCAGAAAATGTCTATGCATTTTATTCTGCACAACTGTGTGTGACTAATTCTGCATGAAGGTTTTTGTGCAAAAAATTGGGCCAAATTTCTGCAGGGAAGCCATTCAAGTTTTTACTATCTACAATATCTAATCATTTATTTAAATATGTTACATATTCAACTCATGAAATTAGATATTTCCACGACTTTTTTCCAAGAGACTGGATGATAAGGTTTCCAATCGATGAGATTGTCCTCCTTATCTTTGATTTCTTTTGAGAAGAGAAGAGAAGAAATAAATAGATCAGTAATTTTTGACGTGAAGAAGCAATTCTTTGGATCTCAAATTTCTGAAGGAAATAACTTTCTGAAGGACACTGCACATTATTATTATGCATGCATGCATATTATTCTAGTCAGTTATATAAAATAAGAGTTATTTTCATTTGAAGTCTCGACGATGTAATCTGAATATGCGGAATCTTTACGTATTCCAGTCACACAACTGGGTCACAATTGGTTTCGTCTCCCTTCTACTTAACTTATGATGAGTGGCCGCGGAAGCTGTGGGGACATTTGGGGACATTAACCTTGTAGGATGAGAGGGGAAGGATGGGTTTATAAAAGATGGGCAGATGATGAGGACATCGGATAACCGTGGGGAAAGGACATGGTCCCTCTGTCCCCACGCTTCCGCGGCCACTGCGATATGATTCATAACTTATGAATGATAACAGGCGGTCATGATTTATCGGAGATTCCATATTTTCTCCTTTTATTGTCAAAATGTCAACCTCTCTGTCTAATAATTTCAAATATGTCACAAGTCAATTATAAATTTGTATCAGTTTTTTGTATTTTTTAGCCAATAATGGGAACATTACGAAAGAATTTTTCATTTCATTTCATATGCAACAGGCAATAAGGCTAAGATAGGGAAATAATTGTGTCGACAATTCGTAAGTTGGATTATGACAAGGATTTAATTCAAGTCATATGTAATCCTGTCACATAGATGTTTAAGCTTTTTTTATATTCCATTCATCCTTTAAAATTGGAACTGTCATCATTTTCATTGTTATATTTTATTTATGGTTATGCAAGTGGAATGTTTCCCCAATAAAGATAAAATAATATAAAAGATACGAGTCAAGAGTAAGGAGAAAGTGAGACAAAGTTTTCTTCAGTGTGACAAATGGACCCTTCACCATTTAGTATTTAACGACTCTTATAAATATCTCGACACAGATCTGACCAAGTGACACTATTTACCACCATTTTTGTACCCACTTGAGTACATATTCAGAAGGAGAGAAAGCAACAAAAAGGGGAGAGAAAGATGGCCAAAAGTTTAGATTCTGGGTCAGTAAATCCGCAAAATTTTTATTGCCATTCTATTTTCACTTGAATCCACATTTTTTCTTCTCAATACGAGTCTCGCAAAAAAGAGGTAGTGGGTAGGGATGGTAATCCGTATCCTAAATTAACCGATCCGTAGGATAGGATCGGATAAATACAGGATCGGATCGGATCGGATTTGCTCGCTTTAGGATCGGATCGGCTCCCGGTTCTACTCGAAATCCGATGCGATCCGATCCTAGGATATCCGCGGATGACATGTGTGAGACACCTTGTGTCTAACTATGGAAAAACTTTACCAGCTGCTTTTCTTTATTTATTGGAACGGTTTTTGGTGAGTTCATTACATGGCGTACATTATCCGAATGAGCCGAATTATCCTATTATTTAACACCAGTTATTTTTATTTTGGCGTTGAAATCATACGAAATCCAATCATTTAAACGCCAAAATAAAAATAAGTGATGTGAAATAATAAAATAATTCGGCTCATTCGGCTCATTCGGCTCATTCGGCTCATTCGGCTCATTCGGCTCATTCGGCTCATTCGGCTCATTCGGATAATGTACGCTATGTGATGAACTCACCAAATGTGAAACGAGTTTACATCGGATGATCCGAGGATCCTGTGCGATCCTAGGATTTCATCGGTTCGGATCGGATCGGATTGTCTGATCCTCGGATCCTCTATCCGATCCGTGTGAAAATCCGATCCTATCCGAGTTTTTACGATCCTAGGATAGGATCGGTTACGGATTACCATCACTACTAGTGGGAGAAAAAATACATGTAGAAATCTGGAGGGAAGAGCATTGCATAGCATTTTACGGCAACCGTAAAAAATGCAAGTGAAGGAAGACGCATATGTATGTTTGTATCAGATCTTATTGCGTAATGTTTAGAGGGCGGATATGTATTTGTTTGAAGCTTTTTTGTTTGATGATGACCGACGGTCAAATTGTATTCTCTAACTTTTGTAGGAAACTAAACTTTCAAAATATTTCCACGTATTGTTGAATATTTTATAGGTTTTCAGACATAATTCCGCCATTATTTGAAAATTTCGTAAATCTTTATAAATATATTTTTCAAAAATATATATATTCTGTAAAAATTTCAATGATATGAGACGAAATTTGTTTGCTGCTCAAAGAAATTTGACTACAAAAAAATCCAGAGCACTAAATATATTCCGAAATAATACAAACTTTGCGAAAATTTGTATTTTGATGTTTTTTCATACATGTTTAGGCGGCCAAATATTTTTGGTTTTTACTTTCATGTTTCGTAAATATTTTTGAGTTTTTCATAAATACTAGATACTTGCATATTTCAGCAATTTTTCGTAAATATATATCTGCCCTCTGGTAATGTTACGTGTGCACAACAGTTTGTTGTTGGTTGGAAATAAAAACAGGGGAATAGTAAATGCTTAATGTGTGTTGGAGAAAGTAGAGAAGGATACATGCACATGCAGTGGCCGCGGAAGCGTGGGGATATCTGGGGACATTAACATTCTAGGATAGGGAAGGAGGGGTTTATATGGGCAGATGATAAATAGGGATATCGAATATCCGTGAGGACATTACCCCTCTGTCCCCACGCTTCCGCGGTCACTGTACCCGTCAAGAGAGAGAGAGGAGAAAATGATGGCTGGCGGAAGGATGCACTCACTATCCAAATAGTTTAGATTTGCTTGCTTGTCTGCCATGTTATAAAATTTAATGGGGAAAGCTACTCACTTACTCATTCTCATCTTGCCCATCTCATACAAATTTTTATTTTACTGTTATCTTCCTCTATCCAAACTTATCATACACATACATCCAACTTATTAGATACGTTCATTGCCGTCGTAGATATAAGATAATCAGGTCACGTCAACTATTTCATTTTGGGGGGAAAGCTTGGAAAAATTTAGTGCTGTCTGCAAAATAAATTCGATGCGGATGTGCAACAGACGCGAGAAATGAATGAATGAAGCGGAAGTTGTTTTTCTTTTCTGGAGAGACAATTTTACGTTATTGCAATTAAATGCAAATTGCGTAGAAAACAGGAAGCCAATTTTTCATCACCAATTTTTGACGATACTTTTGGGCGAGATTATGATCCCAAAATTCCAACAGTCTTAACGGGGCTTATGTGCAACTGCATTGGCCGCGGAAGCTGTGGGGACATCTGGGGACATGAATATTGTAGGATAGGGGAGGGAAAAGGTTTATATAAGATGATGCGGACATCGAATACCCGTGGGGAGATTGTCCCTCTACGCTTCCGCGGCCACTGTGTGCAAGTGGGTATGTATGTACGGCAAGGCAACAAGTCAAAATGCCACTATTTACACCACCACCTACGTCAATCTTAGATGAGAGGAGGAATTCAAATTTATTTAAAAGAGTGGTAAAGAATCTCTCTGCGTATGTACGTGAATTAACTTGGACAAATCTGTAAACATGAAACACGGATAAATAACCAAGTGCAAATCACGGGGAGCAAATCTGTCTCGAGAGGCCAATCCCGAACACGTTCACCCATCAACGATTATCACTTTCTCTGTCACCCGGAATTCAATCAAACGTTCGTGTGGGACGTTTTAAGTGAGCTACAAAAATTCCTGTGCTCGATAAGGGAACGTCCATATACTACGTCGTCAAAAAGGTGGGAGAGTGGGTGGTTTTGGGTCGTCCACCCTAAACTTAAAATGTTAGGATCAGTGGCCGCGGAAGGGTGGGACGCAGAGGAGGGACAATTCCCCCACGGTTATTCGATATCCCCATCATCTGTCCATCTTATATAAACCCCTCCCTCCCTATCCTATAATGTTAATGTCCCCACGGCTTCCGCGGCCACTGGTTAGAATAGAAAAGGTGTGGGTGGTCTAAAAATCGAAGTTTTTTTTATGACGTAAAATATGGACGTTCCCTAAAAAAATATAATGTTGTAAAGAGCTATGGGGAATGTGATATCAGATGCAATTAGCTCATCCTCCGTTGGATCATTTATAATTTTTAAAGACCTTAAATAATCCAATAAATTACAAATTTGCAAAGCCATGTTTGCTAGACGTGAAAGCAATAAACAGCAAAGTTATGACGCATGGTGATAAAAAGTCTATAGGCGTAAGTAAGTAACTGGCCATTTGAATAAACTAGTTTTTTTCACGAAAAACTAAATCTGTGTATGTTGAAAAAGTGTAGATTTTCAATCTCGAAAGGATACTCGAATAAGTTCAATTCGAATCAAAACAGATTTCCTTTATCTTGGCACATAACCAAAGACAATTTCCTTATTTTGTGCATTCCAACTAAACCAACCACAACTTTATCTATGTATTGCAAGTACATTTACTCCAGTTTTCTACTCTCAGAGGAGCAAACATTCGGGCAGTTTCTAGATATGTACAAGCAGGGTTTCGGGTGCAAGTAATCAAAACTTGCAAGAAATAAGCGGGAGAAAGTGGTTTCTTGCAGGTAAATATTTTGACCTGCAAGAAATGCAAGGCGCAAGAAAATACGCCTCGCCGCGATATTTCATACGGCGCATGGCTAGATGGCGCATATTTCTTGCACTTGCTCCCTGTTTCTTGCACGTCATATTTCTTGCAGTGCAAGAAATGCAGAAAACCTGCAAGAAAGTAGTTTCATGCAGCTATTTTGACCTACAAGAAATGCAAACGCAAGAAAATACGCCCCGCATGTTTCTTGCACTTTCTCCCATTTTCTTGCACCTCGCATTTCCTGCATTTCTTGCAGCTGCATATTTTGACCTGCAAGAAATGAAAGAAACTACACCCCGCGCCCGCCGCTATTGCACCTCATAGTGCGCCTGGCTAGATATCACATATTTCTCGCAGTTTCTGGCACCTCGCATTTCGTGCGTGCCTTTCTTTGCAGTGCAAGAAAATTAGCAAACCCGCAAGAAACGAAATTCTGTACCCAAACATTTTTGCGGATTCCGTATCTCCGTCGTATTTTCTTCCGTTCCGCTAGATTTTTGTGGAATGGCGAGACACGAGATGATCTCAGTTGGATGATCCAACTTGGTTTGTTAAAAAAGTACATAGCTGAATGCATCCGCTGCTGCTGTTTCTTGAGAATGGGGAAAGTGAGTAAAGAGATTACTTGCACTCGAGCCTGTTGGATACGTAACAAAACAACAAAACAACAACATCCATCCGACTTGATGGGTCAAGACAAAAGCGAGTGTGCAGCAAGTATTACGCGGTGCTCGAGTCATGCTGTGACATAAATTGAATGAATGTTGTCTCCTTTGACATCTCTTCTCGCCCACCTGTTTTTTTTTGTCCAGCCAGAGCCTAATGATAAGAAGGGGAAAACAGTGTCAGAGCACCAGTGACCGCGGAAGCTTGAGGGGACGGAGGGACAATGGCCCCCAGGTTATTCGATGTCCCCATCATCTGCCCATCTTATAAACCCGACCCTCCCTTATCCTACAATGTTAGCGACCCCAGATGTCCCCACACAGCTTCCGCGGCCACTGAAGAGCACAATTCTGAGAAACATGAAGCGATACAATTTCCTGTTCTTCTTCGATACCCTTAAAATGCAGATGCAAGATCACGTAACTTGTTATTATTTGTGCCAAATTGCAATGCAAACTGGGACAAAAGAAAGCTTTGTAGTTGTGTTTTTTCTTTCGTAGAAAATATATTATTTGTGTGTCAAGTGCGTATATGTGGCAATTACGCAGTGACCGTGGAACGGTGGGGACAGAGGGACAATGTCCCCATGGGCATTCGATGTCCCCATTATGTTAAGCAAACTCCTACCTCCCTTATCTTAAAGGGTTAATGTCCCCACAACTTCCGCGGCCACTGGGGGTAAAATATGGAATCATAATATTCCTGTCACATTTATATCTACATACATACATAAACATTCTTTTTACTCGTTTAAATCGACGTTAGAGCACGTGTTACTTGGCACATGTGTATGAATAATATTTATTTGCGCAAATTTTTAGTACTCCTACACAATTCCTTCATCAGGGAAATATATGATAAACTAAATTTCACGTGAATAGGTTTCTGAAATATTTTTGGAGTACGTGTGAATGGATAAGCTTCACGATTTCTTGATTTCCCGAAATTATACTGCGGAAATTAAAAATTTTGACGGATCAAAAAATCGGATTTTGATCCAGCAGACGGTGACGATGACGTGAAGCATGGATGAAGCTGCAGTGGTACAAATTTCATATTCCTTTTCATACAAAATAGATCGCGGAAGAGAAAAAGTTTGGCTTTCACGTTCTATTATGCTAAACAGATCTTGTTTTTTGTACATATGTAACTTTATTTTGACAAGTTGTTGCACAAGTGGAGAATCTGGATGATAAGCACACAAACTTTTGTTTAGACTTTCAATTTCTCCACCACACGGAAATGTTTGCGAAAAAGTTTGGCAATCAGGCACCTGCTCCTGTTTAGCAGGATAATTAGAGCAGCAAAGAGCTGGACAATTGGTCTCCATTTGAAACCACGAAGGGTTGGTTTGCCCCAAATATTTTACGACAACTTGAGCACGATGATAGTACTCATGAGGTTCCGAATTTACGATTTCCTGATACGCGTTGCAACTTTAGTTTGGCACATATCACTTGATTCGTCGGAGGGCATGATTTGAAAACTTTTCTACATGCATTTTGGTAGCCCCGGAGGAGAGAGTAGCAGAGATAAGAATCTTTTCGGATAAGAGTGAGTGGCTATCATCATGTCGGGCTCGAAGCTGTGTCAGCTACTATGTACGATATGATAATGTTTATTATATGGATACATACAGTGGCCGCGGAAGGGTGGGGACGCAGTGGGACAATGTCCCCACGGTTGTTATTCGATGTCACCATCTAATATCAACCCCATGTTATATAAACCCCTTCCTCTCCTATCCTACAATGTTAATGTCCCCACAGCTTCCGCGGCCACTGATGTTCATATTACTTTACTTTAGAGTTTTCCGATTCTGCATATTCATCAGTGACCGCGGTCAGGGGGACAATGTCCCCACGGTTATTCAATGTCCCCATCATCTGCCCATGCTATATAAACCCGTTCCTCTCCTATCCTACAATTTTAATGTCCCCAAAGGCCCCCACGGCTTCCGCGGCCCCTACATAGGTACATCTGGACAACATTTTTACATGTATGCAGACCCTGCAGAGTTCGACTTACGCGCCACCGCCGCCAATAAATTTGTTATCCTTCAACATTGGAAGGAATAACGCTTTGCCGCGCGGCGCTGCGGACGCGATGGAAATAAAGTCGCACAAATTGGCATCGCAGCTCTAGAAAATTGGTTTATAAACAACATAAAGAAAGTATGTCAACATTTCAGCTTGGCTTGTTTATATCCAGAGAAAATCGAATTGTTTAAGAAGCTTCGATATTATTTTTTTAAGTCTAGAATTAAACATTTTTTTGAAAAATTGAATCATTAAATGATCCTTTTCATTCTACATAAAAGTCAGAAAATGGTTTATTTTGAAAGTATTTACGTATTCAGAGTCAAGTTGGAGTTTTTTATTGGCACCTTTTTACCCAAGAATATCAACTCGACTAATAAAAAAGTAGGTTTGATGTGTCGTGCCTACGCGGTCATAATTTCGCAATCAAAACTGAATGGAAAGGAGTCCGAGTCCGAGTGGTGTAAATGGGAGTTCATAAAAAGCTACATTTCCTCGGCGTTGCTGAGATCATGAAAATTTCTCATAAATTCCGCAAAGGTTACATAGCCTCCGACATCAACAAAAGATTTATTCACGGCCAGTTGCAAGTTTTTGGGTGAGAGAGACTGGCGTAAGTGCTGCTCTATTTATTAACAACTTTGTATGTAACGGAAATTTGCGACAAAATAAAACTCAGGAAATCTTGTACGTTGAACTGGTTCAGTCTTTTTTTGCAACGTTTCGTGGTCGTACATTTTCACTCAAGTCAAGATCCGTAATCTAACGTTTGGCTAGATGACGCATCACCAAAATTGTCAAAATTTACACATTTTTAATCATTTCTCCGCTCTGGGAATTTATTTTAAAATTCTAGACCACAAATTTGTAGTCAGTAAGTTGGTTAATTGAATGGCGCTGAGTTTTTTAAGCTATTTTCGTTGAGTTCCAATTTTTCTGAAGATTTCTTAAATTTGAACTCTTTCAAAAAGTGTAAAAATCTGGAGTGTATATTTTCAAAAAATTGGCAACGACCTGCTTTACAAATTTGTCGTTCAAAATTTTAAAATAAATTCCCGGAGGCGAGAAATAATTAAAAATGCATGTACGGATTTTGATGATTTTGATAAACATTTTGCAGTCTTTTTTGCCCTTTCCCCAATTAACAATAATTTTTGATATTGTACGAAAAGCACATTTTCCACCCACCAACAAAACAACTAACTGGTTACAAGAAGGGCTTAATTTTTAATAAAAACATACTTAGCCATACATGAATAGAAGGAATAAAAATCAGAAACCTGAACGGTCTACTGTGCGTGTAAAAGGTTTTTTGTCGAGATACATAAAAGGCGGATCACGCCACGAGGTCGTGATTGCCATTCTGTTTGCGAGGAGGAGGAGAAAGAAAACTTTCACCCTTCGACTGACTTTCTCCAAGATATTAATATTATCATCAAAAACTTCCAATTTTTATTATCACAATGGGCAAAAGAAGCAATCAAAACATTGCGTGGCTGGTTTGGTTGACTGAATACAATTGTATGAAAAAGGAGAAGAAACCTGTCAAATCCAATTTGAGGAAGAATATGAGAACTGTACATACATATTTACTCACTTTAATTACACTACACGTGGACTGGAAGACCTTGTAAGTAAATTGTCAAAGAAGTCAGAATGGTTTCCGGGAAATGAGCCTACTCAGAATTTTCTGAATAAATAGGTTTACCTTGCAGAGATAGAAACCCTGATAATTTGGAAATTTAAGACATTTTAGCCCCAATTTTTTGAGACTATTTTTGTATAATGCATAGTTCCAATTTTGATGGATGATCAATCTCATGAAAGGATATGACTTGCTCAGTATTAGCAAAGTTTTTTCTACACTGTTAGAAATCTGGTATGCATTGATTTCTCGGTATTAACGCTGATAACATTAAAATTATCCCAAAAATTTACTACCAATCTGGTAAAACTTTAATGCCGAGCTACTAACGGTATTATTTACCAACTAGCGTTTAAGCCCGTCTCCCGCTGGGCGAGAGTTTATTTGATTATCATGAAATTTTAGTGCGATTGTTCATAATTTCACATAATTAATTTTTTATGGTATTTACATATGTAATTAGCTGGAAATGTCTGTTTCGGGCCGTTTGGAACTTAACTTTCTCCACTTTCACTTCCGTTACAGACAAACATTTTCAGCTTATAATATAGAAGATACCACTTTGATTGAGTCATATATGTATGATTACCGCCTGGTATTATTTTAATTCTGGATTTCTAAGAGTGTGCATATATTCGTTAATTTAGAAAGCATGGGAAATTATTTCGAATGAAACAGGTTATCCGAATTAAGCAAAAAACTTTTATTTCAAATCACCAAACTTTCATACAAACCCCAATTATGCAGGCTGATTGATTCGAAAAATGAAATGAGTAAGTTTGCCTATAAAACAGTTATGTATGAACGATAAATCATGAAATAGACATTTCTTAAGTGTCAAATCCTGTTCAAAAACTAAAAGTAAAAAATTGTATGCATACATAATTCAGAAATTAAGTAGGTATTACGACATAGCTGCCCTTCCCACCTTCTCAAGGGCATGTTCTACCAATCCTTAAGTGAACTTTCTCTACCATAAAGTGACACATTTTTTTTCAAGGGAACAACAACAACAAGACATTGTCACCTAAAGATATGTATTTGTATAAGATGAACGTTAAACTCACAGGCCATTGAGTTTTTCTTAACTTAACATGAAATAAATGGAGCATGGATTTTATAGAAAGCCACCAGTTCGACGATAATAACACGTCCGCTAACACATCAAATGCTTAACGGGAGCATAAAGGGTAATTTCATTCAAGGTGCTAGACCAACATTTCTCGGCACATCGAGAACGTCTCAAATCTCGGAAACCAGGGTTTCGGGTGGAAATTAGTTACCAAGACTTGCAAGAAATAAGAGGGAGAAAGTGGTTTCTTGCAGGTAAATATTTTGACCTGGGAGAAATGCAAGGCGCAAGAAAATACGACGCCCCGCCGCTATAAATATTTCATACGGCGCGTGGCTAGATGGCGCGTACTTCTTGCGCTTTCTCCCAGTTTCTGGCACCTCGCATTTTTGCGTGGCTTGCTTCGCAGTGCAAAAAATGTAGCAAACCTGCAAGAAACGAAACACAGGGTGAAAGTAACCACTTGCAAGAAATAATGGGGAGAAAGTGGTTTCTTGCAGATAAATATTTTGACCTGCAAGAAATGCAGAGTGCAAGAAACTACGCCCGGCGCTATACTTTATACGGCGCGTGGGTAGATGTCGCATATTTCTGGTACTTTCTCCCAGTTTCTTGCACCTCGTATTTCTTACATTTCTTAATTTGCACTGCAAATTTTGCAGTACAAGAAATTTAGCAAACGAGCCACGAAATACGCATATTGCATGTATTTCTTTCACCCAGTTTCTTGCACCTCGCATTTCTCCCTTCCCAGTCCAAGAAATGAAGCAAACTCGCAAGTCCCGAAACCCTGTCAGCAACCTTCAATCCAAGCCACCAAGAAAAGTACATGTGCAAAGACACCATATATACAAAATGACAAATTTGCAGTGTCACATTTTGTCTCATGGCTCATTTGTCAACGCTCATCGTCGTCTCGCAGTTTATTTGCCAGCAGCAGTGTTTCCTCGCCTCAATTAGTCTCAACGGGGTGCAACCAAATGTAGCGAAGGACTTCCCAGATTCCGTGAATCTAATCCACTACTTACATTTAACATGCTGGGCTTATATAAGTAATCGTGCTGGTGGTGCTGGTGAGTGAGTGTCTGGTTTCTGTTCCTCATTAATTACAACATTTATGATACACGTGATCTTTCAGAAACTGGGATCTGTGAGTTTTTAATACTTTAGACAACTTTCTCCGTCGTGGATCAAATTTCATGGATCAGCTAATCCTTAGTCGGCTTAAATTTGCAGTAGTTTTCAAAATTTCGCCTTAAATTTGCAATAGTTTTCAAAATTTGATGGATCAGCTTAATTAGCTAAGTTTAGATTTGCAATAGTTTTCAAAATTTGTGGGGTTGGATTAGTCTAACAAATTGCAATAATTTACACATTTGTATATGTGATTCTTTCGTAGTTTAGATTTCATAAATTTGCATGGAGTAATTATTGGTGCAAAATTTTTGATTAAAAAACTGACATAATTTACATATGGGATTCCCTCGTAAGTAGTTTAGATTTTGCAAATTTGCATGGAATAATTATTACTGCAAAATTTTAGATTAGCAAATTGCCCTAATTTGCATATGTATGCGAATCCCTTATACATAGTTTAGATTTTATAAATTTGCATGGAATACTTACTACCGCAATATTTTATATTAAAAAACTGCATTAATTTAAATACATGTGTGATTCCCTCGTAGTTCAAATTTCATAAATTTTGCAAAATTTAAATTAACAAATTGCCCTAATTTACATACATATGCGATTCCTTCATAGTTTAGATTTCATAAATTTGCATGGAATACTTATCACCGCAATATAATTGCTACTTATCAATGCAAGCGAAATTAGGTGTCGGACACTTTATAAAATGACTTTGCCATGTAATCTCTCCCCAAATTAGACCCCTGAACTTATCGCCAGCCAGTTTTATGGGTGACGTTTAATCCTAATTAAATTCTGGCCGAGCTGTGTTTGCTCACGATACGGTTCGTTCCATGAAAACATCAAGGCGACCACAAGTACCGGAGGAAAAGGGTGACATTTAGTATGTGTTGCAGCTTAAATCCCTCTTTTTATGCGATTCATTTGGCTCCAATATTTCCCCGCTCGGATGTTTAGTTGGATTGCTTTTATTTAGCACGCATTGCATACATACGAGTACGAGAACGACGTTAGGCTGCCCTACATTCGTGAAACGTGGACCTTCTAAAACTGCAATTCAGAATTCAAATAATCGTTTACATACACCTTTTGGACTTAAATCCTTTGATGGTTGGTAAATAAATCGAATGCGTCGGAATTTTTTAGGGATGGGCAAATTGATTGCAAGCAAATACGGATAAATTAATTTCGGTTTTCTGGAACACGTCAAACTGTAAATAGTAGTAAAACTCGTCATAAATAAAGCAAGTGAAAAATTTGTTTAAATACAGAAATCTGCAAACATCGGCTTCAAATAGGGATAAATTAATTTAGGTCTTGTGGAACAATTCAACCTGAAAATTACAGTGTGTAATAATGATAAGCTTTGTTTGAGTGCAAAAATCTGATTTGCAGACTGAAATATTTCCTAGTTTAGTATTTTAGACACAGTTGAGATGGTTATCCGACTTTCCGATAAAGTATCATTAGAACATTTCGGTTTTATTTTTTCGACCGATAAATTCAGGGTTGGTTCGGATGGATAGTTTTTCATCTGAAAAATTTGGATTTGATTCGGATGGATATTTTTAGCCGAAATATTAAGATTCTGTTTGGATGGATTAGACAAAGTTTATTCCAATAGACTTAAATAAATTACAATCCATCACAAACTGAAATTTCAATTATTTACTAATTTGTAATCTTCAATTAGTAATTTGGCCAGCTCTGGACTGATTTGTTGATATATATATATGTACACACGTGTCCTGGTTTACGAATGGCGCTACTTCACAGGCCGAGCGGAAATGAATTGAAACTCTCAAAATCATGACAATGCGATCCCCTCCTTTTGACCAGAGATTGCACGATCGAGTTCATTTGGCATTGTCCAGATCAGGAATGGATATCCTCCTCCACCTCTTCTGCACAATAGAAATGGCAATAATCATTACACGCTGGTGCTGCTGCAGATGCCATCAGAGATCAAATTCTGATCCGATTCGTTCCATGACGTCAATGAAGCCGGTGAAAACTTCTTACAAACTTTCTCTTTTCCAGAATTTCGCTACAAAATGGATACATTGTCCACATGCCACCAACCAAGTTAACAATGAAAGGGTTGGAGTTAATATCTATTTTTGTTCAAAATTCCTTCACAAAAGCCATATCAAACATTGATGAGTAGCAAACAGAAAATTACTAAGGAGCTTGAGCTACTTTATGGGATGATTTTGTCCGTCCGTCTGTCTGTCTGTCGGCAGGATAACGGGAGAATCGATCAAGATAATCAAAATCTGTTTGCGGCATCATATATATGACCCGGGGGGCAAGCTCCTATTAACTTTTGGGGTTACTCGGGCCAATCCCCCTCGAGGTCAGGGGGGGTGTGGTCGGGGGTACAATGAGATTTGTTTACTTCTGGATGAAATACAGTGAAATTAAGTGTTACCCCGCTCTGTCGTGGGCTTGGTTGGGATAAAATGAGACTGAATCTACTTTTTATGTTGTTTACTACGGTTTATTATAGGATGAAAGCGTATTAAACGAGGACTTTGTCCGCCTGTCTGTCAGCAAGATAAAGGGAAAACCCATCGACATAATCGAGATCGGTTTGGGGCATCATACATACGGCCCCAAGGGGGAGGATCCTATCAACTTTTGGGGTCAATTGGACCCCCTCCCCCTCGAGGTCAGGGGCTTTAGTCACCTATTTTTTGGGGTAATTACTTGTTTCACCCCATTCCTACATTTCGTTTACAAGGGTTTATTCTCACTTCAGTGTCACATCACCTCACCAAACGCGACGAGTAAACAAGTGACGTTATACATACATAAAGAAGCTTAAAAAGTAAATGTCCAACTGTAACAACACGACGACTGAGTAGAGAAACCAGATCCGACCAGAGAAAGGGTTTTACCAGCCGGGAGCAGGAAAGCTAATATTTTTGCTTGCACTGTCACTCTCCACTTTCAAGAACACGTCAACCCTGCTCTTGGTATCCAGGAGCTAATAAATCCGAAAAAGGAGATGTGCATACATACTCCGGTAACCGACTTTCACCAACTTTCACCTTTCGGTGAGAGATAATATCAGATTATTCGTGACATATCCATACGCTCGTTGTCATTGCGAAGGACTGTGCATGCAAAAATTTTCAGACAACAGGAAATATCACGGTGACATTGAAACTAGGAAAAACAAACATTAAAATCAATAAATTCCAGGAAATTTAAAGAATATTTTAGGCGCAATGTGTGCAAATGACACCTTTTTCGCCTCCTACGATGTATCACCATCATAAACAGTGGCCGCGGACGCTGTGAGGACATCTGGGGACGCTAACATTTTAGGATAGGGGGGGGGGTTGCACAAGATGAGTAGGTGATAGGGACTTCAAATAACCTGGGGGGCATTGTCCCTCTGTCCCCACGCTTCCGCGGCCACTGATCCTACAAACATATCCCTACGACGTGCTACTACATACTACGCTGCCTACTAATCCTGAAATTAAGTCACCTCCGACCTCCTGTCTTCTAGTGATTTATTGAAGAGGGAAGAAAGCAGGTTTCAGGTATCTCCCTTCACTGCACTCTTCGACTACGCAATCTTGAAATTAGTCGGGTAACCCAGCCTATCATTCCATTCGAGACGCAAGGAGAGCTCCAAAGTCAACAAAAACAGTGTCCTATTTAATATTAAAGAGCCTGGAAGGAAGGAAGGAAGGCAGTGTTTCGTTTGCTACATTTCTTGCACTGTGAAACAATCCAGGTAAGAAATGGGAGGTGCTAGAAATTGGGAGAAAGTGGGAGAAATGTGCGCCATCCAGCTACGCGCTGTATGAAGTATGCGCGGCGACGTGTCGTTTCTTGCGCCTTGCATTTCTTGCAGGTCAAAATATTTAGCTGCAAGAACCCACTTTCTCTCCGTTATTTCCTGCAAGTGGTTATTTACTTTCACCCGAAACACGGGGTCAGAAGTGACTACTTGCACCCAGTGTTTCATTTCTTGCGGGTTTGCTACATTGGTGTGATCAGCACCAGTGGTACGGGTTACATCTTGCACTGCAACGCAAGAAATGCGAGGTGCAAGAAACTGGGGAGAAAGTGCAAGAAATAAACACCATCTAGCCACGCGCCGTATGAACTATTGCAACAAGAATTAGTTTCTTTCGCCTTGCATTTCTTGCAGGTCAAAATATTTAGCTGCAAGAAACCACTTTCTTCCTATTATTTCTTGCACGTGGTTACTTTCACCCGAAACAAGCTGTCAGCAGTTACTACTTTCTCCCAGTGTTTCGTTTCTTGCAGGTTTGCTACATTTCTTTCACTATAAAACATTAAACGCAAGAAATGCGAGGTGCCAGAAACTAGGAGAAAGTGCAAGAAATACGCGCCATCTAGCCACACGCCGTATGAAATACAGCGGCTGGGCATAGTTTCTTGCACCTTACATTCCTTCCAGGTCAAAATATTTCCCTGCAAAAAAACCACTTTCTTCCCATTATTTCTTACAATTGGTTACTTACTTTCACCCTAAACACTGGAGAAAGTATACCAACTAAGAAAGTGTGTGGGGAGAAGGTCAAGTCACGCCTCAGTCAGTCGTCGCGCGGGTGGGTAGCTGGCTATGGCTTTGACTTTGACATTGCTTATAGCACGCACATGGTAAAGATAACCGAGCCCTGCATAGTGGGGAACTTTTCCGTAGGGTTTGCATATACGTGGGTAAGATGAAGTGGGAACAGAAGAGATTACATTTTGGGTGATGTCTTTTTTTCCTGCGAAAAGAAAAGATTGAGTGATGATAAATCGTGCTGGGAGAAAGTACAACGTGAAAAAAGTTGTTATTTGGTTGGATTTACTTTCCGTCTTCTTATTACTCACTGTCACCATTAGCGGTGTATCCATCCACGCCATCAATGTGATGGGCATGAATCTTTGAGCTTGTCTGGCTAATCTATAGACGAGGAAGGAAAGGAAAAGAAAAGTTGATATCGAGGAGAATGTTTTGGTGGAAAGTATATCGTTGGATTTGGAGAGTGTCCTCCTGTATAAGAAATATTCAAAATGGGTTGGGTTATTTTAAAATTTGTTTTGGTGTTGTTGATGACATTAGATCTGTTGTGTCTACGGAGAGTTGTTTACTTTCCCCGAATTTGCTAGTTTACTTACGCAAAAATGGAGGTATCCCAGCGTATGCGATCCGATTTTGAGCAAATCAGTGTAAATTGATTAGAAATTTGATTAGTATGAAATTTGCGAAAGACACGATCTCCCAATGGGCGCGTTTGGCAGGGATATTTGCATCCCAAGAGGAGAAAACGCGTCATAAGGTTGACAAATTTTACATGCACTTTCCAACTTTACTGTGCGTTTTCTCCTCTTCGGATGCAAATATCTCTGCCAAACGTGCCCATTGAGAGATCAGGTCTTTTAAAAATTGCATACTAATTAAATTTGTGATCGACTGACACTAAGTTGCTCAAAATCGGAGAGCATACGCGTGGAGACCTCCATTATACGTACATGCAAACACGAAACTACCTAATTTTAAGAGTTCCAACCTTAGTTTTCATCTCAGATTGATTACCCTATGATAAATTAGTAAGTTACAAAGTAGACTGGGTCAATTCTAGGAAAACAATGACATTACTTTCAGGTGTTTACCTGAAAGGTAAACACCTGAAAACAGGTGTTTACCTTTGTAAACAAAGGTAAACACCTGTAAAACTTTAAATAAATATTTCCTCCAAACTTTCCTTCAAAACAAGACTGTCACTTTGGGACATGTTTAATGTATCTTATTTACAACTTGTAAATTACAAAGAGAGTTTGTCCATATTTTCCAGAAAACTGGAAATAATATGAATGAATAAATGTCTAAATGAGGGATTTGTTTGCACCATTGTTTAAAATTATTTGTATTTACATAAACCCTCGAGTCTATGTACATCTTAGGTCGATAAATGTAAATACCATGCAAAATGATTTGATAAAGACAATCTAGAATCATCCAGAGTGCATCATTTTCTATCTGCGCTTCGCACAATTTGGCTTTATCGCTGACTACGAGTTTGTCTCGTAAATTACGAAGAATGGAGATAATTAGTTTGTAAATTGCACAATATGATATCGATTAAGCTTCCAGCTAAATATGTATCTACGACACGTGTTACTTTGTGGTCTCATGGCTCCTTCTAGAATACAGTGGCCGCGGAAGGGTGGGGACAGAGGGACAATGTCCCCACGGTTATTCGATATCCGCATCATCTCCCATTCTTATATAAACCCATCCCTCCCTACCCTACAATGGAAATGTCCCCACATGTCCCCACGGCTTCCGCGGCCACTGTTTATGGACATATGACTCCAACTTCTACGTATGTATGGGCAGTGGCCGCGGAAGCGAGGGTGGGGACAGAGGGACAATGACCCTACGGTTATTCGATGTCCCCATCATCTCCCCATCTTATACAAACCCCTCCGTCCCCTATCCTACAATGTTAACGTCCCCCCAGCTTCCGCGGCCACTGCATAAATACACCAGCATTTTCGGAAAATATGAATATTCCAAATCTGGAAATTAATTAGACTTGTCCTTTTGTTAAGTGCTGGAATAATGACACGAGTGAGTCGTCTGCGAGCAATAAATTCCAAGCGTGTGTCTCCCAAGAAAGAAAACTATGTCCATTTTGGTCAAACTACAGCCCATTAATTGTCCTCTTTTAGTTCATGACTTGTTTCAGAAATTATGGGGATAGGCAAGTCAACGCAACCTAAATGTTGTTGGAGGCAGGATAGGAAACATGTTATGAGAGGGGAGGAAATCATAGATGCCAGATTAGCGAAATACGACAAATATGTAAGGTTGGGACAAAGAGTGGCCGCGGAAGTGGACAGAAGGATAATGTCCCCATGGTTGTTCAATGTCTCCATCATCTGCCCAAGTTATGTAAACCCCTCCCTCCCCTGTCCTACAATTCTAATGTCCCCAGATATCTCCACGGTTTCCGCGGCCACTGTGTATTACAAGTAGAATAACATCCATTCGTATAGTGCTACATAATAATCTTTAATCCACCCAATTTGGTTACACTTTATTCATTTGAGACGCATTTCTCAGCAACCTTACAGCATGAGAATTGGTATTCTTCTAATCTGTTTGTAAATACGGTGAATAAAATAATGTATAGGTACGCAGCCACATTCTTGCTAAAGTATCCAGCCAAGCCATGTCTTATGCCCATTCTCAACAAATGGGTCCCATTACATGGACATAAACATGCAGGTTATTAAGTACTTACTTTGGATGTATGTGGCCCATAGTATTAAATGATTTTATGATCAACAGTTACATTTTAGGTTTAATAATTCCATCCCCCAAGCAAAAGCAAGCAATTCTATAAAGAAGAATGGACTGCATAATATTTAATGGGTTATGTATGTATGATGCTTATTTGCATATGTATTCTTTTATGAGTTTGTTTACCCAAAATCTTGAAATATAGAATTATTTGAACACGTTATGCTATGCATGAAACCAGCCAAATACCAGGAAATGTGTATTCCACGTGGAAAATCATTTCTGATGGTAAACAATCCTAGAAGAAGTTGTACAAATCCGTTGTAAACTACATAACTTTGCCAACTTTGTTATAATTCAGAAGCCATGAAAGTGTAGAATTTAATTGGAAATGTGATCAAAGGTGAGGTGATTGACGTTTACATGGGTTTAATGATAAGTAAGTTGCAAACTTTAAAAGTTTAATTTCCCATTAAAATCTTAAACAGATACTGTTACATTCATATCTGGTATAGTCACGCAGCTATTAATTTCTCCGTGTTAAAGTTGCTTGGTGTTAAAATTATACCGGTCGGTACAAATTTACTACCGACATGGTAAAACTTTAATACGGAGCTATTATTACATATGGTATCACTTATCAATACCACTTGGAATTATTTTAATACTGAATTTCTCCGTGTGTACAAATATACGTAGGTCTTATCTGATAACCTACTTTAGAAGTTTCTAATTCAACAATTTGCATTTCATCCACTGTTATTACTATTTTTCCATACTTGAAAATTGGCAAAGTATGTATATCCCTTTATTAGCTTGTATAAGGCACAATTTTCTGACAACCCAGCCCCACTCTCATTTCTTCCGACTTTCATAAAAATTCCGATAGACAAACCAGATTTCTCCGGACATCTTGCAATGTCAACTAATGGAGATAACACTTGTAGTAAAATAATGCTTTCCCTCCAGTCACGCGGATGGAGCCGTTTGACACATCCGTTTTTATATGAATGGGACGTGTTTGTGACTTTGCGTGGTTCAACAGTGGCCGCGGAAGGGTGTGAGGACTTCTGGGGACATTAAAATTGTAGGATGAGGAAGGGAGGGGTTTATATAAGATGGGGAAATGATGCGGACATCGAACAACCGTGGGGACATTGTCCCTCTGTCCCCACGCCTCCGCGGCCACTGTTCTATTGGCATTCACTGTGGAGCATGTTCACTCAGTGGCCGCGGAAGCTGTGTGGACATCGAAAATGTAGAATGGGAGGGAGAGGTCTATATAAAATGATGCGGACATCGAACATCCGTGGGGACATTGTCCCTCCGTCTTCCGCTTCCGCGGCCACTGTTCATATAAACATAATAGGATATGTATATATGTACATATGTCCAGCAAATTGGGGAGGAAATATCGATAATGGAAAGGACAAGGATAATATTTGTTAGAAAAGCTTTCTCCCACTTTTCCAGCGCCATTGTCCAGCAGAGGAAAATTCCTCCATTTCACTCAACGGTAATGCTAAATCAATAATATCTCTCCAATCTGGTGCATGGCAGTCTGTTTTAATCAGGCAGGCAGGATGCATGACATGACGTAGATATGTCTATAATAATTATGGATTGTTCTTATGATGTAAGTAAGCAGGAGACTCTGTGAGTGCCCATGAAAACTAAAACGTGCAAGGCGAGTAATTCAATTCTTCCAAAGACAAGGCTTAATTGACAAGTAATTTTTCTATACAAGTGCTGGATACATTTTGCCCAATTTCGGAAGTAATTTGGAGACAATTGTCCACTCTGGTGATAAAGTATGCGTAGTAATAACATCCTTGTTTGGATGGAGGTACGTTATGCAGACATGTGTGGCGTATAGCGTATTTATGAAGTGGGGCCAGACGCTTATTAGGATCGTTTTGTCCGTCGGTCTGTCTGTCCGTCTGTAAAAAGGGTAATGCCTCGACATAAAACGCCGTTTTCGCCATTGTGCTTCTAATTTGTGACCCTCGGTCGACTTCGAAAATTGAATCCTTGCGGGCAAGGTCAAGGTGACCCTCTGGCGTGAGGTCAAACGCCAAGGTGGACCTTAATTTTCATGTGGGGTGTTATTTTCAAGGAAATTTCACCGAAAATTCAACGCAGTACATATTTATTTTTGACCTCCGACCAATCCATGACCTTGAGGATGAGGTCAAAGGTCAAAAAATACAATATTTTAAAGGAAATTTCAATCGCTTTGACTTGACGCCACTTTCTTATATTCGTTTGCCACGGTTTTATTAGAATATTGCCAAAACCACCACGACTGTTCTTCTCTATCTGAGAAGTTCACCTGTAAGCGACACACATGGCACCACGTAATATTGGGTGACACTTGGGATAAATAACTGCTTACGTAAAAAAAACTGCAGACAGAACAGAGGTGGACAACTTAATTTATTGAATGTGCCAAGCTGACATTAGCACTAATTTGCGACTTGGCAGGTCCTCATTTGCTTTGCTACACATGTTCATACGTATTTTATTCAGCAATGTGTACGTAATCCGATATAGGAAAATTATTGTGGATGAAAACCTAGGAAAATTGATTACAAGATAGTACAATAAGTGGAAATATGTATGTACAAATGTCAGCAGTGGCCGCGGAAGGCGTGGGGACGGAGGGGGGACAATGTCCCCGCGGTTATTCGATGTCATCATCGTCTGCCCATGTTATATGATCCCCTTCCTCCCCTATCCTACAATGTTAATGTCCCCAGATGTCCCCACGGCTTCCGCGGCCAGTGTATATGTCAGTAGTGTAATCGGGACTGTTAATAGTATGCTTGCAGGTCGTAATTAATATGGCTTTGTGGTAATTTAAACAAGGTAATAAAGCCAATGAGTATGACCTGCGACAGCAATAATTTTGTCACGTCACATACCAGTGGCCGCGGAAGCTGTGGGGACATCTGGGGACATTTCCATTGTAGGATAAGGGAGGGGTTTATATAACATGGGGACATCGAATAACCGTGGGAACATTGTCCCTTTGCGTCCCCACCCTTCCGCGGCCACTGCGCATGCATGCCTTATACTGACCTTAATAATAATATAGCCATTAACAATTTCTGTATAAGGCAGCAATTTCAATAAAGCAATTTCACTGGGCAGTTAAATTAACTGCTGCATAATAAATATTTAAAATCCTGTAACATACGGCTTAAAATAAATGAGTGTATAATTGACGACGTGAGACAAAAGTTATCTCATTTTGCGCTTTCAACTTCCTAATAGATTTCAACGTACGTTTACAAACCAAGAAGCCAATTGAAAAGTAAAACAAAAGCATAAATTTAGCCCATTCAACGGCAGGCTGACTGGCTACTGCACTCTTAAAAATAATGTTATCCTTGTGAGAAGTAAATACACTCTGAATTCTGTGTCAAGTAAGGGGCCGTCCATAAATTACGTAATGCAAAAATCACGATTTTCTAGACCCCCCCACCCCCCTTTAACATGTGTAACATATGCACGATATCATTGAAGCCTTAGATCCCACCTTCCCTCCCCCCTCTTGCGTTACGTAATTTATGGACGTCCCCTAAACTATACAAAATCCGGAGTAACGTTAATTTGACTTAAAGAGTAAAGTTTCCTCTGGATTTTGTATACTTTTCTGAATTTAGAATTCGGAGGTCATTTCCTTTTCAAAAAGGTAACATTATTTTTTAGGGTGTGCCAAGACCTTGACTTGTCAGTTGTAAAGTAAACTAATAAGTAGTTAAGTTACCAGAAAAAGAGAGTACGGGTATATTTACAGAAAGTTTCAAAGTGCAGTAGTATTTAGTAGCGTATGTAACTTTACAGACCTAGGGCTACCGTAGAGCAGATTTCGTGTATGTAAATGACGAGTTCCTTTAAAGTCTTCACATGCAGAGTTTCCAGAAAACCAGACCCAGTAAAAAGACCCACTAAATCCCCGAATATCTGTATCTTCATGATTCATCATTCATCCTAATAATACATACACCGTCAGAATTCACCAAAATCCAACGTCAATAAATAAATAAATAAAAACAAGAAAAAATGATAGCTCTCTTTCATCACTAGATCATCGTAATATTTAGTATTGTATTTAAAACAGGGCTGAGAGGAAAGGAATTCCAGAAAAATACAGCCAAGGATTTGCACCAGAATTACATAATGTTTCCTACACTTCAAGAGTCGTCTACAAAATACAATCGCCGCGGAAGGGTGTGGACAGAGGGGCAATGTCCCCACGGTTATTCGATGTCCCCATCATCTCCTCATCTTATATAAACCCCTCCCTCCCCCATCCTACAAGGTTAACGTCCCCACGGCTTCCGCGGCCACTGTATCAGAATAAATGCTGAACTCCTCACTTGTGAATTGCGTAAGATGACTCAAACTTTAACAATTTGTTGAATCCTTTCTGCTTGCTCCACTTGCAACAATTTTATGAACGGCATTTTTTCTTACATTTAGAGGATTTGTCCATGTCAGCAATTCCATTCGTTGTTGTCATCACTTAACAAATCATCAACATGTATACGTAACGTACTGCGTACAGTAGATGAATGAGAATGTATGACTTCATTGTCAACATAATTACACAAACTAAATGAATACGAGGAAAACATGTTTTAATTTCAGATCGCTACGCGGAACGTGTAAATAGAAAGTTTTCTTGGAAAAAAAACTGTTAAATGTTGGGAACAGAACTTTTCATACACATATTTACATGAATCTACGACATAGATGATCAAACTCTGGTAAATACAATTTACTTTTCAGTGTTTCGGGTGCAAATATGTAACCAAATGAAAAAAATAGCGGGTGAAAGTAGTTTTTTGCAGGTATTTTACGTGGAAGAAATGTAAGGCGCAAGAAATTATATACGCTCCGCCGCTATATTTCATACGGCGCGTGGCAAGAATTTCTGGCACTTTCTCCCAGTTTCTTGCACCTCGCATTTCTTGCGTGGCTTACTTCACAGCACAAAAAATGTAACAAACCCGCTAACAATGAAACCCTGCCAATTTTGGTATTTATAGCTAATTACACAAATTGAATATCCACATAAAAAGTGAAATGTGTATGCTCAGAAATTCTATCTATAGAATTTGTTTCATGTGTGGTGGTACAGCATGTTTATTGGTAAACTTTCACTATTGTTGTTGTTATTGTCCCATAAATAAGCACAGTTGTGACTATTTTCCTACATTTGGACGTGTCAATCCTCCCGTGGAAAGTATTTACGGTCTGATGTGGGATGCCATATATAAAGTAGGGGTTCATCAATCATCAATCGTCCCACGCACTTTCACCACGCTTTTCTCTAATGGTAGTCCCCCTTGAGCAGGGAAAGTGTTATTTATCATGTTTTGATTGTTGTGTTGTGCGAGTAATGCATCAGCCAGCCTTAATTACTGATTTCTCTTAATTTTGCTGAGTACATTTTGGTCTGCACGGCTAAATCCAGTCGGTAAATACAGTGGCGTACATACACATGTGCTTACCACCCAGTGGCCGCGGAAGCGTGTGGACAGAGGGACAATGTCCCCACGGTTATTCGATGTCCGCATCATCTGCTTGTCGTATAGAAACCCCTCCCTCTCGTATCTCACAAAGTTAATGTCCCCAGATGTCCTCACGGCTTCCGCGGCCACTGCTTTCTATCCCCCACCTACCCACTTTATCCGTCGTATTGTATTAAAAAGTGGTTCATTCTAACACCACAGGTACCATTCGTATAATGACCAGTGGCCGCGGAAGGGTGTGGGGATAGAGGGGCAATGTCCCCACGGTTATTCGATGTCCGTATAATCTCCCCATCTTATATAAACCCCTCCCTCCCCTATCTTACAATGCTATTGTCCCCACAGCTTCCGCGGCCACTGGGTAAATATGAAGTAGTCAAAACAAGTATGAAACTAAATTATTTACTTGCTTAGCATGTATGTAACTAACTAAAACGAGCACTTGCGAGAATGGAATTTCTACGTTGTTAGCAAATATTTTTCGCGAATTTTAAGCATCATCATCAACAGCATGCTAATAAATATTTGAACTACGCAACAATTAAACGAATTATTACGATCGCGACAGATTGAGTTCATTTCTCTGTCTAATAAATAAACCATGAAAATAAAGTCCCGTCAGCTCCTCCCCCCAAAAAAATATTTATTTAGCTCGCACTTCATAAATTAGTCTAAAATAGCGTAAAATTAGGCTAAAATCCGTGAAAAATGTTGCTTCTAACTCGTTGCAACAGTTTGAAAAGATTTGTAAGGTTGGGGGACGTAATGCACACAATTCATTTAATCAGTGGGTGGTTTTGCGGAATTTGGCTCACTTTCGCTACATTTCACACATTCGATCTGGCAACATTTCTCCACAGTTGGCTGAAGCATGGGCAATTAAATTAAACCCGTCACATCTGCTATTTAGCGGATTTTATAACGTTGTGGAGGACGGAAAAAAGTCAGAGAGAGCAGTGGCCGCGGAAGGGTGGGGGGACAGAGGGACAATGTCCCCAGGGTTGTTCGATGTCCCCATCTTATATAAACCCCTCTTTCTCCTATCCTACAATGTTAATTTTAATGTCCCCAGATGTCCTCACGGCTTCCGCGGCCACTGAGAGTTCGAGGGTGCAGTTGCTAGCTATATAAATATGCCATGCATCTGTTTAATCTTCGCCTGATTGGTGAGAGAGAGAGGAAATTTATTGTCTCTGTAGTGCATTTGGGTTTTAACGTAATTTGACGGTTCAACAAGTCCGACGGAATTAGGGAACGTCCATATATTACGTTATCAAAAAGGTGGGTGGGTCTTTTAGGTCGCCTATCTTTCTCGTGTTAAGGTTAATACGAGAAGGATAGGGAGAGGGTGGGGTGGGTAGGTCTAAAAATCGGAGTTTTTTTTGATGACGTAATGTATGTATGTCCCCAAAGTAGAGTGGCGTGGCGTGGCATTTGAAAAATGCTTGGCGACGTTTTGAAAGGCTCAATTTTTTATTCTGGTTAAAATCTAATCAGTGGCGGCGGAAGTAGGGGGACATTGTACCCCCAGAAATTCAGCAAAATCTTATATTTCCCAGGTTAATAAGCTCCCCACCCTCTAATACCAAAATGCTACGTAGTGTCCCCACACGTCCCCCCAATTTCCGCCGCCACTGAATCTAATAGGACAAAAATTACTGACGTGATGTATGTAATTTCATCAATCATTATGAAAAAATAGTAAAACTACGTATGTGCAATATCGAATCAACGAGCAAACTAAATGCTGAATTGCATCTCAACTTTGCAGTGCAGCTGGTCCCGTTTTGTTTGATTAAACATTTATTCAATAAAAATTGCTGATGCAGCCGCATTTTTGGTTTTATTTCCTGAAATAAAACATGACCATCATGATCATCGTTGCTGATTCAGGTCAAGCAGGTGATGCAGCAGGCAGGCTGACCTTGCGGTGCCACATGATTCACTTATTTTCACGACCGTTGAGTGAAGAGTGGGGCAATAATTTATCAGATGTTGACCACTTTTTATGCAACGCTGGCTGCAATTCGTAATATTTGCAAGGAAAATATATAAGAATCACTCTCATACCCGAGTTTCGGATGATTCAAGATCCAAATTTAATTCGGAGATGTTCTCAACACATTCGTGTGTTTTTCTTTGCAAAATTGAATGAAAAAGGAGATATATTTGCGCGTCCCCAGAGACAGAAATCTGCCAATCTATATCTTTCATCGGGTAGAAAAATTAGATATTTGCCACGTGAAATTGTTTTTTATTAAAATCATCTCGCTCTTGCCCTTGGATATTGTACAATGCGATGGTGTGAAGTGTAAGACTCAGATTTTGTTGAAATTTTGGAATTATGTAGTCCAAGTCAAAATAATGAAAGTTTCTGGGCGATGGTTGGAATTTGTCAGAAATTGTGTAGGTCAAAGTTGAAAAAATTGGCAATTTTTACCAAGCGGAGGAAGGAAACTTAATTCTTTTCGAGAGAAGAAATCGTCCATTTTTCAACTTTGACCTCACAAATTTTGAAAAATTCTTACCATCGCACAAATTGCCTAAAGAAAGGTTCATTGTATCTTGACTTGAATTTCGTAATTCAAAAATTTCAACAAAATCAGAGTTTTACACTTCACGCCCTCGCATCGTTAATCTGATCGAGCAGACAATTTTCCCCGTTGTTCCAGATATTGCAAACACTAGAACGAACCGAACACACATCACCTTCATTCACGAAAAAGTACTTCCGATGCCCTAATATAATTTCACGGTTTTGTCCAAGGTTTAGCTTCCTGGTCCTTTCGTTCGGTGAAAGTATTGGATGAAATTGCACCCGAAATTATGGATAGAAGAACATGTGCAAGGAATGTGAATCCGATTAAATGCCTTTTGCCCTGGTTTTAGGAGAAGATTCTACTTTAATTCCGGCCACATAATTCTAAATGGGATGCCTCCGTTTAAACAAATGAGACGGGTTTGCATGCACTTAATGAAGGAAGGAGGAAGAAGGAAGACTGGTGCAACCGAAATGCAAATAGACCACATTACCTCAACCCCATTTGCCTTGAGCACCTTTTAGTTAATCGATGATTGCATGGATGAAATGGAATCAGGAATCGAGTGTCGAAGAAGACAGACCAATGAACTTTTTAGCAAAAGGGAGGAAAATGATATTTTCTGTGCAAATTTGGAGTTAGACGTGCGATTTATGGTATCAGCTATGATGTTAATGAGAATATGAGTATGTATTCAATGCATTCCTTAACTTTTTCTAAAGTGTGCATGCCTCCGCCACATTATTTTGATGAAGTGAAAGTCGATTTCGATTAAGCAAGACGATTATTGCAAACGTTGCGTTGCAAACGACATGGTTTTTTATAGTTACTGATTATTGACACTCGAAGAAAGTACATAAGTTTCCATTGATTTCTTTCTCATTTCTGCCATTTCTTCAACTAATTCGATTCAGAAAATTACAAGGTTTTTATAGAGGAGGATACCTCTCAAATTGGATGAAATGAAAACATTTGGGAGAAAGCACACTTAATTAATCAGTGACAAATCCAGTGAGAAACTGTCGGAATGAATGTCATAATTTTACCAAGTATGTAAATATATGCACTTCTGTTCCCAATTACCACCCATATTTTGGATTGAAAATGATCACATGCAAGAGAACTCGATCTGATTTTGGAAAGGAATCCGGATCAATTCTGTGGCTAAATATATACAAAAATAATGAGAGATTCGCCCTATCTTCAACCTTTACCAAGTAATCACAGACTTTACTTGATACCTCATGAATACGATAAATCTGGGACACCTTTCCTCTCTCAAGTGATAAAAAAGTGTTAGCTTACTGATTAATATTTCCAAGGATGAGAGAAACCACTATGTTATTTATTCCTTACGTATGTATAACATTTGCATGAATCCAATTTGGCTTAATTACTCCCAGTCGAGTAGAGAAAAGTGTGGAGGGTTAAACAAGGGTGTAATTATTTTATTTATGTAAGTGCACATACGTAACATGAAGAAGAAGCTGGATGAGATGCTGCAACCTTGTCCCTCAACTCGGGCCGATAAAAGATCTTTCTGTCGCAGAAGAACAAATAGAATTAGTTACACATAAAATTAGGAGAAAGTTCAAGCGCAAGGAGGGAAGGGAACAAGCATAATGAACAATAAAAAAAAACTAGCTGTACAGCCTGAGCCCGAGTCAGGTTGTTCTTAATAGATAATTGAGGTGTTTGGTAAGTATGACCACTTAGCGAACTTTTTTTTACAGATTTTGCTCATCTTTTACCTTGATTCATAGTTTTGCAAATTCTACGTGTGTGCAAAATTTCAAATTGATTGGATAAGTTTTGCGAAGGTGATAGATAGAAATACCGAAACTTTCTTTGTTTTTCGACAGATTTTTGAACTTGATTCATAGTTTTGCAAATTCTACCTCTGGAAAATTTTAAATCGGTTGGATACATAAGTTTTACTAGGGTAATTGATGAATACAAATAGACAGACAGACATACGATCATGATGGGTACATAAGCCCTGACTCGGGGTGAAAATCAGTAAATACATATATGAATAAACTAGGTAGGTGTTGCGTGAAACTGATAAATAAATTGTCAATTTTCACATTTCCAGCAACTTTGTTTGATTTATGAGATGAAATGCAAACCCGACACAAATTATGTGTGACTATAAACAAGAGAAAAAAATCACACAATTTATGGACCCCACGCTCCTACATGGGCAAACCAATTACTCCACATTCATTTCCTGTCCTCCTCGTCCAGAATTAGTCTATAACTCTTTCTTGGAGGAAGCCGAGATGAGCTGACAACTGAATAAATGTACACTACCAGCCATGTTTAATTTACTACTAGGACACAGAGAAAGACCAAATATGTTAGTTGTGGACGAGAAAGGTGGTACTTAACCCGGTTCGGAATGGGCTTGATGAATTTAATGAGTGACTATTTTAATACATTACTATCGTCAGTTGTCGTCGCCTTCTTATTTCTGAGAAGAACAGTGGCCGCGGAAGGTGTGGGGACATGTGGGGACGTTAAGATTGTAAGATAGGGGAGGGTGGGGTTTATATAAGATGAGAACATTGAATAACTGTGGGGACATTGCCCCCCTGTCCACACCCTTCCGCGGCCACTGTTTAATTGTAAGAAGAAAGTACAGAAATGCGTGGTGGTGATGATCATGCTCGGCCATGACCGCATCCTAGAAAACAGGAAGCAGCGAAAAAAAACGGACTGGATTTCTTATGATATGTACGCGATGAAAGTTCAGAATCATATAATTTCACCTAGTATCTAGTGGCCGCGGAAGGTGTGGGGACACCTGGGGATATTAAGATTGTATGTTAAGGGAGGAAGGGATTTATATAATGATGGGACCATCTAATAACCGTGGGGACACTGTCCCCACGCTTCCGCGGCCACTGAACATAACCATTAATTATGTAGAGGCCTATTTACCAGAAAAAAATAAACTTCTTTCTTACCTTCGTCTCTCTCCTGCTGCTTCTTCTTCTTTTTTTGCAATTCGTGATCTTCTTGTTTTCGTCCCAGTTGTGCAAAAAATTAGTTCTTTTACATCCGTAATCTTACGCAGTTTGAAAGTGCGTTTTCGTGTTTTCCAGAAATATTTTCCAAGAAGAGAGACCACACTTTTTCGGGTGTTCTTCTTTTTCCATGATTATTTTCAATCTGTCCTTCCTCCAACTGCTTTTTCGTCGTATTTGTGGTTTCGTTACTATTTTTCTTAATATAATTTAGTCCTTAAAACTTACCTAAAAGTAGTAAATTTAATTGCGAATCTGTCCCAATAAAGGAAACAAATTCCGTTATACATTCAATGTAAAAGTATTTAAGTTAACTTCATCTTTTAGTTTTTCTATTCACAGTTTCACGACAAAGTTGAGATTCACATTCAAAACTAGCAAATTAAATTGCGAATTTGTCACAATAATGGAAAATTACATTTAATTTAAAAGTATTTAGGTTAAATTTCGTCTTTTATTTATCCCATTTACTTGAAAATTGTTCTGTTTCAGGAGACAAAATTGAGACTCACTTTCACTCCCAAGAAGTTTGAGAGAAAGCTGAAGAAATGTCACATCACTTCTGTTCCAGGGTAATCATCCTCTCGGGTGGGATGTGGGATGATCCCTTTTTCACCCAAGTTTTTGAAATCTTGAGGTGGAAAAGTTGAGAAAAGTTTTTGGTTTTGTGGTTTGGTTTGCAAAATTGCCAGTGAGAAGAAGAAGAAGAAGAAAAGAGTTGGGTTTCAGTCGACCAACTCGACACGACTGGTTCGTCAGGCAGGAGCAGAAACTTTGGACGGCGGAGGAGATGAGACTGAGCGAGCTCAAGCAGAGAAGAGAGCAAGTTGAGACTGCCAATTTGAGAGCAAAAACCAGTAGGATGAATATACATATGTATACAGCCGAGTTTGCGAGGAAAAGTGAGACGAGGATGGTTCACAAAACAAATAATTTACATCTCAAAGGCAAAGTCCCAGAAGAAATTAAACAAGTAAAAGAGACCGGTGAGTGCGTCGGGTTTGATATCGTCGTCATTATATGTATGCAGGGGCCGCGGAAGCTGTGGGGACATTTGGGGGATTTACATTGTAGGATAGGGGAGGAGGGGTATATTTATCTAAGATGGGTAGATGATGGGGGCATTAAACAACCGTGGGGACAGAGGGGTAATGTCCCCATGCTTCTGTGGCCACTGGTCATTATACGAAATGGTACCTTTGGGTAAGAATGAACCACTTTTTAATACAATACGAGGGATAAAGTGGGTGGGTTGGGAATAGAAAGCAGTGGCCGCGGAAGCTGTGGGGACATCTGGGAACTTAACATTGTATGATAGAAGAAGAGGGGGTTTGTACTTTGTATAACATAGGCAGATGATGGGGACATCGAACAACCGTGGGGACATTGCCCCTCTGTCTCCCCCCACGCTTCCGCGGCTACTGATAGAAAGGGAAAAGATTTGCTGTGCAATTTCGTGGCTCACAGGAATTTTGGTATTATTGGGAAGTTTCGCAGGGTGAGATTCTTTGGAGAGATACGAACATATCGAATCGATGCTGTTTTTGGTATAAAAGTGCCAATAATGGTGGTGTTGGTGGTGGTGGGTGAGCTTTGTTTGTGTCACAAGTGGGATTTGTCGGAAGAAAATCAAAAGTGGATTTATGGCTTTGGACTTGAAATAGAATTCTGGTCCGGTGGGGGCATTTCGGATGGATTTTGACATCCAGGACGAACGAACGTCAAGACACAAGAGTTGTATTAGGTTAGGTGGTGGAATGAAATGAATAATGGAGACGAATCTACATTCTCTAGTGACCAGTTTCATGAATAGGGTTTCGTTTCTTGTGGATATATTTCTTGCACTCCAATGCAAAGAAATGCGAGGTGCAAAAAACTGGGAGAAAGTGCAAGAAAATGCGCCACCAAGTCACGCGCCGTATGAAGTTTAGCGCCGGAGCGTAGTTTTTTTTTGCGCCTTGCATTTCTTGCAGGTCAAAATATCCGCAAAAAAACACTTTCTTGCCGGTTTGCTAAATTTCTTGCACTGGAAAACCAGCAACGGGAGAAATGCGAGGTGCAAGAAACTGCAAAAAATCTGCGACATCAAGCCACGCACCGTATGAAGTATGCCGGCGGGGCGTAGTTTCTTGCACCTTGCATTTCTTGCAGGTCAAAATACCTGCAAAAAACACCTTCTTGCATTATTCCTTGCAATTTGCAAGTTGCAAAAACGTTACTTGTACTCGAAACACTGTTCGTCAATCTTCCTCAGACCGTGGTAAAATTTCCATACAAGTAGCAAGCACTATTATCCATTTTATTGCAAATATGTATGTATTATGTATGTACAATGCTATAAGACCATTGCCAATTATTGTACAAGGTTTGGTGGAGTGGTTTACTTTACATACAAACAAATATTTGGATTTATTTGTTGCTTTTAGTATGAAATATGATATTTATGCAGTTTGGCACGGGCGATTGAGCATGTCCATGATCAACATGGGTGTTGATATCCAGATTGGGAGTGGAAAACTGAGCCAAGTATTCAAATATCTTGACTCTCCAAATTTGGGCAAAGCACCTCACTCAACAAGTTATAGCTAATAGTTTATGATACAGTGTAATATTTTTTATTGCTTATACCAGCAAAAACATGATGTCATGAAAAAAATGTATGTAAATAGGCATGCATCTTACTTATTGAATTAAGTGTCATTGAGCCACCGTGATTTTAAAGTATGTAAGCAAAGTCGACAAAATTTTGCAAGTAAGAAATGCGTACTTACAATGCGATGGTGTGAAGTGTAACCCTCCGATTTGGCTGAAATTTTGAAATTATGTGATTCATGTCAATACAACCAACGTTTCTTCAGGCAGTTTGTGCGATAATCAGAATTTGCCAAAATAGTTGAGGTTAAAGTTGAAAAACGGGCGATTTTTTAGCACGGTAAGGGAATTGAAGTTGTGTTTATTTCCTCCGCCTGGTAAAAATTGCCGGTTTTGCAACTTTGCCCCCAACTATTTTGACAAATTCTGATCATCGCACAAACTGCTGCAAGAAACGTTGGTTGTATTGACATGGACCACGTAATTTCAAATTTCCAACCAAATCGGAGGGTTACACGTCACACCATCCCATTGTTAGTACAAGTGAAAAAATGGAACATTGTTAAATAAAATTATTAGTATTTCTGCCTAATTAGTTGGTATTTTCTGCTGGATCATCTTCTTCCTGCACGAGGAGGTGAGCAGCTTGTTTCTTCACGACGGAATACACTTGTAGGTTAGTTTGAGTGAGAACATCTATCGCAGAGTCGAGGACGAGGGGTCCCATTTTTCCTTCCATGGAAAATAAACAGATTTGTTCTCTAGATGGAAGATATCCCATGGTTATTAGGCCGCCCCCTTTGTCATTCTTCTCTTGGTCGGTTAAGTCTACGACTTCGATTTCTTGACGGGTAGGGTCCAGATAAAAATCTTTTCCGTCGTATAACTGGCGAAACATAAGGTTAATTAATTAATGTTGTAATCAATTAACATTTATTGAAATGAAATACCACACACCAAGGTCGATCCGACTAAAGTGTCGAAAAGAGGAATTCCTGCTTCGAGTAAGGCCATTCCAGCGGCCGTGATGCATGCAGACATTGCAGACCCACCGTCCTCCATTATTGTGAGATAAATCTCCAATATTAGTTTGGGAAACTTGTCCTATTTATACAGAAAAAATAATTTAGGGAACGTTCATAAAATACATATCGCAGCGGAGGGGGAGAGAAGGGTCAGGTTGTTGGTCAACTTGCGCCAAATGTTAAAAAGGGAGTGTAACCCGTTACAAGGGGGAGGGAAGGGAGGAGTCAAAAAATCGCTAATGTTTATGTACTTTATGAACGTTCTCTTATAGCATTTTCATTTATGTAAATTAGTTATTTAATGGATGCATACGTACCAGTAGAATCGTAGCCTCGAGACATTCCTTAATTAAAGTTACATCTCTCTCTGGAACCTTCCCACCAACAAGTTGTACTTCCACGGATAGTAATCCCGTCGTACTAATTGTAAATAGTTAAAGATTTAGTCATTGTTATCATTTATTAATGATATTTCATACAAAAGTCTGTATTATCTACCTGAAATCAACCTTCTTTGGTAAATCCTTGGGCCCTGAGATGATACAGATAACTTTAGTAGTTCCAAGCTCAATGTAGGCTGAACCCTTGGCTCCTTGTCGAATTCCGGTTTGCAAAACTAAATCAAATCAAATGTGGAAGATAATTATTAACAAGTTAATTTAGTAAATAATTGATTGTAAGTAGTTCTCACAAATTGGTCGAATGTTGCTCGTATGCCTGCCATCCTGCCTCAAATTAGTTTCTGGATTAATTAGTGGCAATCTTGGATATAGCGCTTCCGAACGAGTTAGGCCTCGTACACTTTTGAAATCTTGTTCTTCTTCCATCTCGTGTAATGAAATTTGGTTTTCAAAAACTTGTAGACGGATAGGATATATTTCTGGTGTAACGATTTGTGATAATTAAGTCTACAATTAAACCTATAATTTAATTTATAATAGTTTTCTTTTGACAATGTGCGAAAAAACAAGGTTCGTGGTGCATGTGGTTGTTGCTGCAATTCTGGTTCCCACCATCTCATCGTTGTCTCACTTTTTGTCTCATTTTTCGCAAATGCGACTTTCTCCACAAGTTTTGTTAGCTTTCTCCTTCATAATTTTTTTAAAAGTGTGCAAATTGTGTGCTAAAAATTGGCAAATTGGCATGAAAATTGGCACAAAAATTGGCACACCTTTATAAGTAATCTTTATTTAAATTTCAGGAATTGTGATCAATAAAGATCATTTTTTATGCATTTTTATAAGCCTGGCAGCGAATTTTAGGCAAAGTTCCAAAAACTTTCCAAATTTTGAACAGAGTTTTCATCCAAATTCCACACAACCCAGAAATTTGTAGTAAAAAAATGGCTCGGAATTTGCACACTACGGCTGCAAAAAAGCATAATTTTTTGCTAGATTTACGTATGACGGGGACAATTATGTGTCAGAATAATGACTGGACATCACAACCACACCACCTAATTAAAATGCATGTTCGACATCAATTAGTTATTTTTATTCAAACGAATGCACACTCAGATTCAGATCAAAGATATCATATTATTAATTATTAGATTACAGAGTTACACATTAACTTTAACCCCTAGATAATTAAATAATATGCATGTACATACAATTAATTTAATTTAGTTGCTTTGCTGTATTTAATTAATTTAATTCTACTACAATTTACTGGCAACTCATCATTCATGATATCCTTTATCCCACGTTTCATAATAAAAATTAGGTAAATCAGTTAATTATCTCGGGATCAGTTCCATTTTTATAAATGAGGCTTCATCATCAAAAGTAATAAAGTTTTCGCGATTACAAATGAATAATATCCAAATTTGCAAAAAACAGTCGACTGTTCATCCTCTTCTTCATCTTCTTTCTGTCTCATTGTTAATTAATTAATTACAAATGTGGGATACAAATACATATTTACGTTAACTGAGACGTCCTAAATTTAGTTTGTAACTTAATTTAATTAATTACTCATCCATTCATGCAATCAATAATTTAATTGTTTCTACTTGTTCTTGTTCTTCTTATCTTGTCCTCTATTTTTCTGGTCTTCTTCTACTTATCTACATATGATGACGACTCACTCACAACGCAACATCCCGTCTAAATTTAACATCACATATAGTTTCAGCACATTTGGCATGAGAGGCTCATCCGCTAATCAATAACTTGTTGATTTGTTCGAAAGTTGTTTGAAAGCAAAATTTTTCCAGGGAGGCCACGCCATGAACAAATGGGCATTCAATTGGATATTAATTATACGGAACTAATTAATTAATAAAATGATCCATCTTGTTACATCCGATTGATTATTCGCTTAACGGGCTACTTACATATTTATGTGTATCTATTTTTGAAATTTTGATTTGACAGGGTAAAAGTGGTACATTTTATTATTATTTTGAAGCAATATCTTTCGGTAGAGACTACATACACCGTACTAAATAACAAGCTTTTAAAGTCACTAATTGCAGCATGAGAGATGAACTACTTTTGTATTAAGTGTGCAGATTTTAGAGGATTTGCATATCTATTTATAAATCTACATAATTTTCGCATGTCTACTTTTTTTCTACTACAATTTTCAACGTTTCTTAATATCAGCAGTGTTGTTGTTATCTATGAATTACATGCAAGGTTTAAAAGGAGAATGTAATGTGATTTTGTGATTTACATACATACATATTGTTAAAAGTCTTAATTGGTGTATCTGCATTATTGGTTTTTGATTTGATTGTTGATATTTAGTCAATTATTACTTGTCATCCATCCATCCATACGCTAATAATTTACATATGTAAGTAAGTAAACAGGTAATTTGTAAGTATCTATTATTACTCTAATTATAGTGACCAAGAATATTAAAATATTTAATGTGTATGTACAAAATAATATTATTAATTAATTAATTACTGATATTAAGTACAGGATAACAACACAAAATATATTCATCGCGCATCATCGAAGTAATCTCTTTGTCTACTCGTACCGTACTCTGTAATCTATGTATGCACATCTATACATTACAATTTTTGCATGTTGAAACACTTATCTTTTATGTATGTGATTATCTATTTTATGTTATTATCGTCACCATCTTATCGGAGAATAAGATGGTTAAGATTTACAATTATTAGTAGTATTTCACCTGCTTCCATTTTTTTCACTTTGAGATTGAATTGTAGATATTTAATTATGTATATATTTAAAATTTGAAGTTTTGGCTATATTGTCAGAATCTGTAAGAGTTTAAAAAGTTCAATGGATAAAATCCGTGGACTTTTAAACGTCTTACATACAATGTTAAGAATTAAAAGCTATGTATTTGATTAACATGCATTTTTATATTTCACGTGGGAAATTGACTTTACTTTTCTGTCTACGCACTCTTTCATTTGGGTCAGATTTTTAATGACGGTCTCATTTACATAATTATTTAACTGGCTTTTTTTATACTGTATTGATAATCTCGCTCCGGGTGTTGCCAGCTTTAAATTTTGAAAATTTTGAAATATTTACAATGAAGTTTTTTGCACGGGGCGTACAGTAATGAGATATTTGATTGATGATTTCTACATGTTTTGATTACACAAAAACACCACTACGTTTTTTACATGATTAAGAGGGAATCCACAATTTCTAGCAATTTCGAGTCATACATTTCTTTTTTACTTGTTTCTTCAACTCTTTCTTGGTATTTTTATCTTGTTTTTCATTATTTTTGACTTTCTCCCATTCATTGTGGCAATGGCACAAGAATTTGAACGTAGCTGACAGGGAAGAAACCTGTCTTTCCATTTACGCATCCTTCGTACCTGGGTAAGATTACATAAATGGGTAACTAAACCATGTATAAATACCGTTACATATGTATCATTGTGGTTGTGGGAATTCTTGCAAAAGTCAATCTCAAACTACTCGGTGTTTCGGGTGAAAGTAGTGACTTGCAAGAAATAAGGGGGAGAAAGTGGTTTCTTGCAGGGAAGTATTTTGACCTGCAAGAAATACAATGCAAAAGAAACTATGCCCGCCGCTGTAAATACTTTATACAGCGCGTGGCTAGATTGCGCATATTTCTTGCACTTTCTCCCAGTTTCTTGCACCTCGCATTTCTTGTTTTGCAGTGGAAGAAATGTAGCAAACCCACACGAAATGAAACACTGGCCGGTAACCACTTGCAAGAAAGTGATAACAAATATTGTACAATATTTTATGAACATGTACCTTTATGGGCCTATGGCCCCAAAAAGGAAGCCAATAAAATTCAATTCAATTCACTTGCAAGAAAGTGGTCTTTGCGACTATTTTGACCTGCAAGAAATGCAAGGCGCAAGAAACTACGCGTGGCTACATAGAGCCTATTTTTTGCACTTTCTCTGTTTCTTGCACCTCGCATGTTTTGCATTGCTTCCCTTGCAGTGCAAGAAATGTAGCAAACCACCCGCAAGAAACGAAACACTCAAAATACCCATTCTCATTTCCCACAATGATATAACAAAAGTAGTTTTTATAAATTTTATTTACCAGTTCTCATCAATTCGACTGACCAATTGTATCATATCCCTTTCCTACAAAAGAAATATGGGGATTAGTTACGTAAATTTTCAATGAGAATCATAATTATGTATATATTATGTGACCAACCTTGAATCCCAACTCGCCCGGATTTTCTGGATCGAAATCATACAGTGCTTGACAAGAAGGCCCTTGAACGACAGGAGTTCTGGTTCCAGAAGATTTCATCGGAGACGGTATTGGCGAGGCTGTCATAATTTCAAGAAATTTATGTAAAAATTTCCATTTCCAGAAACGAATTTTACTGATATACATAAATAAACTATTGTATAATCGATCGAATATAAACTGTGCTAGTAATAAGTAATTGGGCAATACAAACTTATTTGACCAAGTGAAACTTTAACGGAACTGAAAATTTTTTGGGCCCTTTGCTTTGTTCCTGTATAAGTAAAACGTGTCATGATGTCATTCATTATTTTTGGTGGGAGAAAGTCAGTGAGAAAAAGAGGAGGTTGAAATTGCATAGATTGCAGAAGAAAAATAAGAAGACTCATCAAGAACAGGTGCGTTGTTTTTTAGAAAGGGTCCTATTTAACTGGGCATAATTTCGTACTTTTTGCGACCATAATTATGTCATACTTTTTTCCCGAATACTTCCTCTTATCATGGATAATGAAATTCAAGTTAACCATATCATAGAGAAAGTTTTGGGGACCGTCTATAAATTATGTCACGCAAGAGGGGGAGGGGGATCCAAGGCTCCAATGATATCGTGCCTTTGTGACACATGTTAAATGGGGAGGGGGTGGGGTCTACAAATTCGCGATTTTTGCGTCACATAATTTATGGATGTCCCCTCAAGCTTATTTGACCAGCAAAAGCTTTCAATGTGGGCTATACAAGAATCGATAAAATTTGCAAAGTTTTTTTTTAATTTTCGAACGATCTTAACATGCCTGGCAAAATCGAGTACTTATCGACAACGAAATACTTTATCATGAGTAAAGAAAGTATTTCGTAGAAAACACTTATCATGGTCGGGCGTAGTACTAAATTATGATCAGTTAAACATGTCCCTTTAAGAAATAAGGAGGCGCGGAAGACACCCACTAGCCAGCCGGTGAAAGTTAAGTTATGGCTGCACAAATATACACCCAAAACGGGGGAGAAAAATGGGGTTCGAGGGTTCAGAAATATACACAGAATTTAGTATTAAGGTCGGGCAAGCTAACAGAGATTCAGAGAGAGCGTTACATAGTTGGCATTTTTTTTACCATCATCAGATTTCGGTGGATTATTGCCGGAGAAGAGTGGCTCCCATTCTCGCTTAGGATTGCCAGGAGACGGCAGAGGAGATCTTTGCGGAGTTGTCCCTGAATAACCCAAATACCAACCAAAAACCAAAAATTGAAACCCTCACGAACTACGAAAGATTTGCATATTTTTGTGTGGTGGTAATTCATTAGTTTACAGGGACGGGGGCACAAGGGGGGGGAAAGAGAGAGATCTACTACTGCGGTCTAGAGCGAGATAGAGAGAGCACAACTACTTGTTTTTTGCTGTTGCGTCACAGGACTAAAGCTTCGGGCATGATTAGACGCAGTCAATTAAAAGTATGTACAAATGATAAATGATAAGTGTGAGATTTTTAAGAGAAATTATAATAAAAAGAGACAAGAATAAGGGAATACATGCAGAATGAAAGCCATTAACAGAGCGATAGACAAATTAAATAGATACCGTAGATACTCTATTTATACCCGGGTCTAAAGACAGCTCAGATCCGGCTACAATTACAAACCGGGTATAATCGGGGACCCGGATAATTTTGTTTTCGGTTATGCATAACTTCAAGAATTGAAGAAGAGGCCTTAAACGAATGCTATAATTAGAGACAAGCTTATTAAATTTTCCAAACTTTGGCTCAAGATCGGACTATAAAATAGAGTATTTACGGTACTTGGAGAAAGCGACAGAGATAAGATTACACGATACAACAATGAGACGACATGTAACACACTCAGTGGCCGCGGAAGCCGTGGTGGGGACATTAACAGTGGAGGGACGGGTTTATATAAGATGGGGAGATGATGCGGACATCGAACAACCGTGGGGACATTGTCCCTCTTCTGACCTCACCCTTCCGCGGCCACTGGATACACATATTTCTATAATAACCACGAATGTATTCATAAGTACTAGATACATACAAACGTCGGCTTGATTACGAGTTTACCTGCCGTGTTACATTTAAGGGTTAAGTGGTTTGGAATGGAATTGGTGACAAGCACCGCAAATTCTGGAAACATGATACAAGTTAAAATAGTGTGTGAATCCGTAATAATTCACAATTTCACACGTCTTACATAATTGATGCTCTACTACACAAAATCTGAACTAATGTCAATCCTAGTTCATTATAAATAGTTTGTGATTTTTTGCTGCTTCATAATTAGTAAAAAAAATCAACTTATCCGAAAAGTATGGATTTCTCTTTCAAAAATATTGGTACATAAGAACTGAATTCTAAACTAAAAAAAGAGAAGCGGGTAAGCATCATGCCTTGAAATGGAGGAAAATGTGTAGACGGATAGTATGGGGGTGGGGGTCCACCGGTACCGTTCAGAGTATCTTTAGATCCAATGTGGTCGGAGAGACTGTCAGTTCCGTCAAGATTCAATTGAAGATCGTGAACCGTTTTCGGTGTGAACTCCTTCTTCGGTCTGGATGCGGCTTCCTCTTTCCTGAAAAAAGGAGAAAAAATGATTAAACGGTCAAAATTATGTTATTAACGTAGGACTCGATGATTCATTATCAAAATCGGCACATTTTAATCATTTCTCGGCTCTGGGAATTTATTTACAAATTTGCCGTCAAATTTGCCGTGAGTTGATTAATAGAATGCCGGTGAGTTTTTTAAGCCAGTTCCAATTTTTCTGAAGGCTTCTTAACCTTGAGATCTCCTCCTTCAAAACGCGTTAAAATCTGGAGTGTATATTTTTACAAAATCGGGAACGACCTGTTCTACAAATCTGTCGTCCAGAATTAAAAAATAAATTTCCAGAGCGGAGAAATGATTAAAAATGTTTTAATCTTGACTATTTTGGCGATGAGTCCTAAGGTAATAAAAATTATGTTAAAAAATGTCTTACTTTTCTTCCAATGTGCTGCATAACGCGGTTAAAATCTCGGTACACTGCTTGTGGTATTCTAGCAGACACTCTGTGAACATTGCTAGTTGTGAGACTTGCTCTATCTGTGGGGTCGCCAAGAATAAAAAATAATTAGATCCCAACCAGTAAGCTATTTTTAAAGTAAGGGGATGTCCATAAATTATGTCACGGCTGAGAGGATAAAAGTTTTGCGTGATAAGCCCATTTTCGCCACATGTGAAAAGGGGGTGTAACCTGTTCATTTTCATTCATTTTAGTGATTATGATGATGAATAATGGTGAATAAAAATGAATTTCCTGAGTCATTTGAGTCAAAATCACTGAAGCATTCTGTCATTTCAGATGAATAACCGTGAATGATAGGATTCTTCACTCCTTCATTTTACACCCTATGCTTAATACATGGGGCGAAGTAAGAAATGAAGTCCGATGAAGTGAAATGAAGTGAAATGAATTCGAAAGAAAATGACTGAATGTGAATGAAAATCTTCAGTTAGAAATCGAGATGATTGACTTTTGAATGAAAACTAAATTTTTGAACAGGTACACATGGGTGTAACGCGAGGAAAGGGAGGATATAAAAAATCTGCATTTTTGCGTGACATAATTTCCGGACGTTCCACAAATCTGAAACTCCTTACATCGTTCTCCAACAAATTATACATCCCCATTTGGGCCAAATGTAAACTTTCGGCGAATTTATCTTCTGCCAATCTTATTTCGTCATCTGTAATTTTTTTATCTATTTCATCAGAACCGTTGTTTAAACATGGTTGAGAAAATCCAGTGAAGTGCAAAACCAAAGAAAATCAAACGAACGAACGGTCATCCAATGAACATAAATAAAAAATGAAACAAAAAACAAAACATATCAGTACTAAATAACAAAGCATAAATAAATAATTATTAATAATAACCAGAGAGCGGATATGTATTTATATACTATTTTAAACTTTCTCATTTAATGACGCTTAACTCTTATAGATCACAAAAATTTCAAAATATTTTCACATATTGTTCGTATTTCTGGGTTTTCAGGCATATACATATTTATAAATATTTTCACTATTATTCGAAAAATACGTAAAATTTTTAGATATTTTTTTTCGAAAATATGTATTTTATAAATTCTTCAACGATGTGACACGAATTTTTTTTGGTGAATTAGACCACAAAAAATCCAGAGAATTAACTTTTCCAGAGAATTAAGGTCAAATTTTGCAAAAATTATCATTTTTATATTTTTTTCATACATATTTCTGAAATATTTTGACGTTTCTTTCCTAAATACATATCCCCCCTCTGAAACAACAATAATATTTAAGTGAAATCATAAAATAAGTAATTTTTAATGCAGTATGCATGTACATATATCATTCCAAAAACTGCCAAAATTTGTGCGCATAATTCTATCCACTAAAAAAATACTCTACAATGCAACATTACTACATCAACTTCACTGGCTGTCATATTTTTGAGCTTACAACAAAATTCAACTCGATTAAGTCAATTGAATAATAAATACGTGAGTTTTTTGAGACGTCAATAAAAATAATGACAAAACACAATTTGGGGCGACACAATTTGCAAAAGTCTTTCTTGTAACAAGAGGATTGCGAATAAAGTGCAATTAACGATTTAAAAAAGAATGTGCCACCATCATTCAATTCTGTTTTTTACCAGGAGCTTGTCTGCCTCCAGAGAAATTATGGGCAGGACTCCCGAACGGACTCGCTTGCGGAGTTTTCCCTTAGAAGTTGAAGTTGTAAAAGAGATAAAACAAATGAATATCAGGCAATCGAAGAAAGTACCATGCTCAAAAATATATCATTATTTTTGGTTCTACTATGTATGACTACTCATTCCAAAAATACTGCATTTCCGTCAGCATCCATAATAATAAGATAAGAGAATAAAAATGGATAAGAATAGTAATGGATGGTTGATACGTAAGAGGTGAAGTGAGAGACGCTTTAGACACTTAACTTTGCCACCAACATCGTGCATACCTTTGGACTGCTTTCTTTTTTTACAATCAAAATCTAGCCGTCGCCCTTGCAACTTTTTACGATGATGCTGAAAAGGAAAAGAATTAGAACAATAATTAGTCAATACGGTACATATGTGCATATCCGCAATAGTACGAAAGCATGACTAGAGATAACTAATATCAGAAATATTTAGGTCAGGGCATATCATCTTTGCGCTGTTATCCGGTGTGCAGTGTTTCGGATGCAAGTAACCACGTGCAAGAAATAACGGGAAGAAAAAGGTTTCTTGCAGATAAATATTTTGACCTGCAAGAAATGCAAGAAAGTGCAAGAATCTACGCCTCGCTGTTATACTTTATACGGCGCGTGACCGGATGGCTCATATTTCTTGCACTTTCTCCCAGTTTCTTGCACCTCGCATTGCACAAAATGAAACCAGAAGCAAGAATTCGCTAAACCCCGAAACACTGCTTGTATGTCATGGGTATTCAGTAAATTCAAGTTTTTAGTACAAATAGATAGGTCTGGTATATGTACTTCACTTTAAAGAAATTGCGGATATGCTTATGAAAGAATTAATATATTGTGAACATAAAGACTGTATAGGTCCGTACCATAACTTCCTTTAAGTCTTTCGTCTGTAAGTGATGAAGTGGTTCCAGGAAATTCTGCTTGACATTATCATCTAGGGCGTACTTGTTATCCGCCATTTGCTTCAAACTTTCCCCCGCTTCTATTAGAGCTTGAGCTTTTGATCCCAAACAAAATTAAATTACGGCCATGTTAAAGTGTCGTAAATCATTAGGGTTTCAAGTGTAGTTGCACTTTAAAAAGCTTTCTGTACCGAAAACGCTGTCTTCCCCAAGTTTCCTGCCATACGTGGACATGCACTCACCCAAAACGCCTTCTGGCTGGGGATATGTTGAAGCCTGTGACCACATTTTAGCACATTTTAGCTCAGTTTTTATCATGGTTTAGTTAAATGCACAATTAAATTCTCAGAATTAATGTATGAATGTAAGTGCTTACTTTGGCTTGGCCACTCAGTTTCGATATTCCTTTTACTGCTGCCATTTTCGCCCTCGCGGTGGGATTTGGTTGCAAATATTCTCGCGTTTTAAGCTGCAGTTCTTCCACCAATTCGCACGTAACGTCGGTTTTCTAAATACATATATGAATGACAATCATGATATTGGTTCAAAGTGATTTTGCTATCGGTCATGTTAAATCGGACATGTTGGACGAGTCGAAGGCATCATTTATTAATGAATGGTTAAATTATGCAGTACAATATTTAACATAGACTCTTAGAAATCCAGGATTAAAATGATACCAAGCGGTATTCATGCATGTATGACTCTTCAAAATTGGTATAACTTTTCAATGATAAGTAATACCGTATAGTGATAGCTCGGCTTTAAAGTTTTACCACATCGCTAGCAAATAAATTTTTAACGACTGGTACAATTTTAATACCAACTGGTAGCAACTTCAATATCGAGGAGTCAATACGTGCCTGACTACACAAGATTTGTAACAGTGTATAAATCCAGTATTAAAGTAATACCAGGCGGTATTCATGTGTGACTTTACCAACGCGGAATTGATAAGTAATACCGTGATACCGTCAACCGTGTAGTAATATAGGTCAATATTAAAGTTTTACCATATCGCCAGCAAATTTGTAAGGACTGGTATAATTTACTTACATACCACGCGGTAGCAACTTAATACCGAGAAATCAATACCATTTCTAACATTGTATACATATGTACATACCTTTTCCATTTCCATAAAATCATCATCAAGCCGGGTTCCTTCTACGCCGCCAATCTTCTCGGTCATGTACTGAAATAGGGAAACATTCATTCATTTTAGCATGAATTGCATTGTTAATTAGGGAAAAATTATTAGTAATTAGTTTTGATTAGTGTCTTATCCTTTTCTATTGTTCATCTTGCTAATAAAGGATAAATATTTTACTGGGAATGAGATATGTTTTTGCTTTCTCCGCTTTCATTTCATGGTAAGTTTGACTTGGGAAAAGTAGGCCAACAGCAACAAAGATATCAAATTGTGTGTGTACGCGGTCTAGATTCCGACATAATTATCATCATAAAGACGTGATCTCGACAAAACATGGGCTTAATTACGAGCAAACATAGCATCATTATGTGTACATATGGATTCTAAATGCATGCACGACATGACATGCAGTGGCCGCGGAAGCGTGGGGGGACAGTTCCCCATCTCATATAAACCGTTCTCTCCCCTATCCTACAATGTAAATGTCCCCACGCCTTCCGCGGCCACGGTATGTATGTACATGCTCCATAGTGGTGATGTTGGTAAAATAAAAGTGGCCGCGGAAACGTGTGGACAGAGGGACAATGTCCCCACGATTATTCGATGTCCGCATCATCTCCCCATCTTATACAAACCCCTCCCTCCCCTATCCTACAATGGTAATGTCCCCACGTGTCCCCACACCTTCCGCGGTCACTGACGCCATCCGAGAACTTGGAGATCCATCCATCCAATTACGAGAAGCAACAGCTCAGCTCAGCTCCGATCATGTTGCTGGTACACAGAGGACAGGAACGCGTGCAAAGGATTTATATTTATGTATACAGTGCCGGCGGAAGTTAGAGGGGGACATAGGGGGACATTAGCATCATGAGATAGAAGGAGGAGGGACTTATTAACAAGGATTTTTCAGAATTCTACTTCTGAAGGGGCTTATTAACATTGAAAGGATAAAATCCATCTGAATTTCTGTAGGAACAATGCCCGCCACTTGTCCCCCGAGGTCCCCTGGCGCTTCCGCCGGCACTGTTCATGTATGTAAGGATTTTATTAAGAGTTTACTAAAACTGGTGGGCAGATCAGATACAATATGAAACCGACTAACTAATCCTCTCACAAAGGGAAGATCTCTGTTCGGAGAAGACAATAAACTTTCACCGCTAATACGCTATTTCTAAACCGGGTTTAGCCCCCAGCCAGAGTACATATCGTCGTCATCATCAATAATATCGCCCACTTATCTTCTCGTCCGACCAATAAAGCTATAGCCACACCACAACCACCACCACAACCACCTTGCCTAAGCCACAACGTAATCAAATATAAAAAATGCCGCATTGTAATACGACGACCGGGTAGGAGGATTAGGGCTCAACGTGGAGAAAGCTGCACGCACGCACACAATAGAAATATATTTAGCAAGGCAGGCTCAACAACCATTAACCGTCGTTCGTACACTAAAATTGCATGTATGGACATATACGTGTTTTTATGTAGAACTAAAAATGGAGGTGTCCCAGCGTATGCGATACGATTTTAAGCAAATTAGTGTGAATCGATGGCAAATTTAGTTCGTATGAAATTTGCGAAAGACACGATCTCCCAATGGGCACGTTTGGCAGAGGTATTTGCATCCGAAGAGGAGAAAGTGCGCCTTAAAGTCGACAAATTTTGCACTTTCTAAATTTACTGCGCGTGTTCTCCTCTTCGGATGCAAATATCTCTGCCAAACGTGCCCATTGGGAGATCGTGTCTTTCGCAAATTTCATACTAACCAAATTTGTGCTCGATTGACACTAATTTGCTCAAAATCGTATCGCATCCGCTGGGAGACCTCCATTCTTCGTAAATTTTAATATAATGGGAAATCGAAATCTGTCATGGGAGAGTTACACTCTGTTGTCAGTTATCCTCCTTTTCATTAATATTTCCAATTACAACATGTACACATCCCCGACTTTTCTCCTTTTCTTCCTTCACAACCTCATCAATATCTACAGCCCAATTAAATCTGTCGTAAAATCAGTCAAGGAAATATTAAACCGCATTGTGTTCAGATTAGTCGTCGTCGTCGTCGTCCTCGTTTTCTGAAACGATCCAGGTGGCTGGCTGCCTAACAATTCCCTGATTAAAATATGGTTGGGCATTATTAAATTGAATTTTCAATGGACATTGAGTACATACGACGAGGAAATGAACCAGACCAATAATAATGCCCCAAGAGAAATGGGTGGGTTGCAACAGGGGCCGCGGAAGCTGTGGGGACATCTGGGGACATTAAGATTGTAGGAATGGGGGGAGGAAGAGGTTCATATAAGATGGGCAGATGATGCATACACTGAATAACCGTGGGGACATTTTCCCTCTGTCCCCACTGCCTCCGCGGCCACTGGATTGCCCCAATGTCAGCAGATAAATGAGTGGGTAGCAACAGTGGCCGCGGAAGCAGTGGGGACATTAAAATTGTATGATAGGGGAGGGATGGGTTTATATAAGATGATGAGGACATCGAATAACTGTGGGGACATTGCCCCTCTGTCCCCACTGCCTCCGCGGCCACTGGATTGCCCCAATGTCAGCAGATAAATGGGTGGGTAGCAACAGTGGCCGCGGAAGCAGTGGGGACATTAACATTGTAGGATAAGGGAGGGACGGGTTTATATAAGATGGGGAGATGATGCCGACATCGAATAACCGTGGGGACATTGCCCCTCTATCCCCACGGCTTCCGCGGCCACTGGCTAGCAAGCACATGCATGCATGCACACACACGTATTTGGAGAGAGAAAGCATGAGTAAAAGAAATAAAGGGAGCTAAACCGACAGCGAAATCTATGCCTTTCTTCTCCTTTCTCCTCTCGAAAGTTCACTTCACTTCACGTACACATTCAGCTGCTTTCACTTTGTCGTGTCGTCCATGTCAAGCCAACAGGATTGCATTATCCCTTCCTCCTCCAAGACCAGAGCAGCCAACTTTCTCTTTACATACACGGAGAACGCCATGTTGATGCTGGTCGGTTGGTTTGGCTGGCTCAATTCCCTCCCATGGTAGTTTGGTAGGAAAGGCTGGCTGAATTCGGGAGGAGATTATCGATCCGTTCACCAACTATACGACCAGACCAGTTTAGGTCTTATATGCGATACGATAAGGCTGCTGCACCAGCAGCGAGAAGAAGGAGGCATGTTACAGCATCTGCTTCTTCTTCTGAGGATTGGGTGCAAGCAGAGGAAGAAAATTAGACGACTGCAGCCAAGAGTTCGGCCGTATATTACGTCATCAAAAAATAATTCCCCATTTTATCCCCCACCCACTCCCAACGTATACGTTAAGGGGTAGAAAATTTCAAAAGATACGAAGACCCACTCACTAGAATAATGACGTAATATATGGACGTTCCCCTGAGCTAGCGAGGTGGTGGTGGTGGTGCTAATGCCTACCTATTACTACTTTACCACCGGATATGAATTCAGGTCAAGTCAAAAGGAAATCTGTCCCGTCTTTGTAGGAGCCGATACTTTACGATTTTACGGAGAGGAATGGAAACCAAGTATGCAAAGAAGGAACGTTTTTTAACGTTTCTCGTAAAAAAAGTACGCCCCAATCGAACCGAGACACTTGACTTTCTCCACATCCTTCCATCTCTTATGGGAGGAAGGTACTTGATCAGACAGACAAAAAATCAGGGTGTACGTAATACTTTGTCAGAAATGCATTTCACTTAAAGAGTCCCAGAGTAGTCGTATAGTATAAAAAACGTTATTTGAAGTCCTTGTCGGCTGGACTGGAATCTAACCTCGGCGACGGGAGATCGTCGTCACTCCGCAAAAAATAGAAAGACACGACACACGATTGGTCACCAGGACAGTATCGTCGTCATGATTCTGCCCACGTTCCAAACCCGCATGCATGCATTTTTCTACCCGAAAAACATTGCTTTGTTCATTCCATTCACTATAAAAAGCAGACTGTGACGGGAAACAAAGCGCAGTATTTGATGTGGTCGAGGGCTCAGATATCAGTCGGTGGTTCTATCAAATCAGTGACCGCGTAAGGGTGGGGGGACAGAGGGACAATGTCCCCAGGGTTGTTTGATGTCCACATTGTTATACAAACCCCTCCCTCCCCAATCCTTCAATGGCAATGTCCCCAAATGTCCCTACAGCTTCCGCGGCCACTGTACATACATATGTAGTGCCGAGCAGTACGGATGGGAGCATTAGTGCATCGCCTAACTTAATTAGTCGCCTTTCCAGCCCTTGCAGTTCGTTATGAAAGAGAAAATGCCGGAAACAGGACGAACGTGTTGCTCCATTAGAAAGTAAGGCGCTGTGTTTTAGGCAAATTCGCTAAATGAAAATTATTTGGACAACGCGACGCAACGTGTTTCGCTACCTTTTGTGTGCTGCTCGTCCTCCTCTTTTATGTATGGCACGTAAATAAATTACGTCTCTCACTTTGAAAATAATGAAGGGAGACACTGACTGAACTGATGCTGCGTACGGTTTATGTACACCTTTCACTTGATGAGGATGCCATTACTTGTGTGCAGTGGCCGCGGAAGTCGTGGGGACATGAGGGGACATTAATATTGTAGCATGGGGGAGGAAGGGGTTTATATAAGATCGATGGGGACATCGAACAACCGTGGGGAATTGTCCCTCTGCCCCCACCCACGATTCCGCGGCCACTGTTCTTTTAGAATTATGGAGCATGTACATACAGTGGCCGCGGAAGCCGTGGGGACATTAACATTGTAGGATAGGGAGGAAGGGGTTTATAGGTATAAGATGGGGAGATGATGCGGACATCGAATAATCGTGGGGACATGGTCCCTCTGCCCCCACGCACCCTTCCGCGGTCACTGACGGAAACGTACGCTTCTGCAAATATGTGCTGTACTGGTCTCATATGCAAATACATGTTTTATGCAGGATACGCTCACGGATTAATTTTTAAAGTGAACAAACTGTCAATTTATCCTGCCACTCATGCCTGTCTTGGAGAAGGCATGTCACGACGAGTGAAGCCTTTCTACAAGAAAGACTTTCTCTCTCTCCGATTAATTATTTAGGGGAAGAAGAAAGCTGAAAATGTAAATTCAAATCAGTGTAAGGTGAGCAATGTGGTTTGTGAAAAGGTTACAGGAATGAAAACGGAACCACCTGTTTAAACAGGGATACAAAATGTGGGTTGTGGGTGCTAAGCACAAAAATAGGATGATAGACAACGACAACTTATGTATGTCAGTCATGTCTTATTATATCCTAAAATTAAAAATAACTGCAAATACAAAACCTAAAGTGGAGCTTTATTTAGCCCGAGTCAGGTTGTTATGAATAATTGAGGTGGGTGGGTGGGTATGAGACCGACGATTACAACCTTTTTATTTTTAGACATTTTGCTCATTTTTTAAATTGATTCCTAAGTTTGCATATTTTACACGCGTGTCCAAAATTTCAAGTGGCTGGATAAGTTTTACGTGCGTAATCAATAGATAGGCAGACATTGCAAAATAAAACCCACGCAAGAAATGCGAGGTGCAAGAAACTGGGAGAAAGTGCAAGAAATATGCGGCATAAATTGGGGCGTAATTTCTTAATTCCTAATTTTGCATATTATAAATGTGTCCAAAATTTCAAGTGGATTGGATAAGTTTGTTGACGAGCGTAATAGGTAGATAGACAGACAGGCATGACTGGTACATAAGCATTAACTCGGGCTAAAAATGATGTATTAATCTTCGAAATGTATGTAAATTAAGGAAAGAATTTCAAATTTTTTTCCTAATCTTAAAACGATGAATGCGACAATAAAGTGAGCTCAGTTTCTTTGAATTAAATATTCACGAACTAACAATCATCCTTAATTTCCGTTCGATACTAAAAATTACGGCTTAATCCGAAAAGTTGTTGACCAAGTTTGACCTCATTCAAATTCTTTCCTTTATTGCTAATCCTCCCAACTTGGTCGGAGTAGAGAAGTAACTACACAAATAAACAAGAACGTGATTGAGTGCCGGAAAGGAAGAGAAAGTTCCTGATTATCACTTGAACGCAGAGAATTACTTTCTCCGATCCGTCCATCCTGACAGAGAACCACTTTTAGTCAGGCAGGCAGTCAATAGTAAATACAGCCCACGACTAAAGTGAAATAATATGCTTGGCGTACAAGAAAGTCTGTCTGTCTGGTCCTAACTAACAACCGAATCAGTTGGAAACGTGCGGAGAATTAATCCACACCCACACCTACACACAGTGGCCGCGGAAGACCAGCAGGGGACATCTGGGGACGTTAAGATTGTAGGAATGGGGGGAGGGAGGGAGGATTTCATATAAGATGATGGGGACATCGAATAACCGTGGGGACATTGTCCCTCTATCCCCACGCTTCCGCGGCCACTGTATCTCTTAGCAAATGGAACATCTCTTAAGTGGCTGCCCGTATAACCGTGGGGACATTGTACCCACGTTTCTGCGGCCATTGCCTTCAACCCACACCTACACCAGTGGCCGCGGAAGCTCTGGGAACATTACCATTGTAGGATAGAGGAAGGACGGATATATATAACATGTGTAGATGATTGGACATCGAATAACCGTAACCCTGGGGTCCCCACGCAGCTTCCGCGGCCACTGCGTACACCCACCTATCCATGAATCGCCTCCAGAGACCGAACAAACTACATACGTTTAATACCGATGAATATACACGATCTATTCCATTTCATTGATTTCTTTCCCCCGATTGCACAGCCCTTTAGAGAGCACACTCGATGCTCAACGGTAATAAAATTATATGCATTGTCGGAAATCGTGTCGTTGTTTGGCATTGTAAAAACTTAGACTACATCCAATCCACACCCACGTTCGTAAATACGTTCGTAGCGAGGAGGAGGCGGTGAAAGGCAAGTCAACAACAAAGAGGAAGAAGAAATGAGAATGAGATTTTTGTGCATCTATTTACTTGACATCTTGTTAACCCAAGGCACACACGGCAATGTCACGACATTCCTTCTCGTGCCTTCTATCTTTTACCTGTCTCATATTTATTTGCTCTTTATTATTCCGTCTGCTCCTCTTTTCATATTTTTCGAAATATGCAAATAACTTTTGGAACGCTAAGAGGATCCAATCTAATTTGGGGAAAGGCACGACTTAATTTTATTCTCGTGTAGATAGGTAAATTGGAAATATGAATTGCTTGGAATTTCCAGGTCACGTAGTTGCATTAATATTTTTTCTACAAGCTTAAAACTTGAGCTACATTATTACGGAGATTGCGAATTAAGGTTTTTGCACTAAATTTGTCATTAGCGCAAATGAGAAACTGAGGAGCGTTTACGTGAAAATTAGTGTAAATACCGTTAATTCGTACTTAATCACCTTAAAAAATAATTGGAAAGTAATTAAAAGTAATTGCAAAAATTGGACTTGTCGTTTGATCCAAATTGGTCGGTCGGTGGCATCAGCACGAGCAAACTAACTATGCGTATGTACATACATATATGTATGTATGGTGAATATAGTAGTTTATCTCAACGTTCGTATTTGTCAGAACAATATAATTGAGGAAGACAGGAGAACATTCGAAATTAGAGAAAACCGAGTATAAACGGATTATTTACCTGATTGGCTTTGTTGATTTGCTTCCTAAGCCCGGAGAAAGCCATTGTGAAAATTCAATTCGGTATTGTCTCTTCAACTCCAACTTCACTTCAAACACTGCGGGACACCTTGATCTCGAACTTTTCTTGACAATTCCACCTCCAACTCTTGAAGGTCGAGATGCAATTTCCAGACGCGATGACGAACTATTCGTTGCTTCGTTTAAACGAGGAATACGAAGAAAATTATTAATTACGTAGAGATTAAAAATTGTCAAAAGACACTTTGTTGGAAGGTATTTATGTATGTATAATGTTCCAGAGAGTTGATTTGCAACTCAGGCCGTGTATTGTATTTAGTTGATGTAGGACACATTAAATTTAAGGCTCGGCTATACTTTCACCGAATTGATTGGGGTTCAAAAATTCTATCTGAAAGTTAGACGGGTTTGTTAAATAACTAAATCTAATTTTTTCTCGTGCTATACGATTTACTTTTTTTATAAGAGTTTAATTACGAAATATTCTTAAATTGTGGTACAATCGTCACTAAATAAAAGACTTTATCGAAGAATGTAAGAACGTGCGGGTACGTAAATACGTTCGTGTTCCTGCTCGGTCGTCGTATCGTGAAAATCTGAACCAACCATACAACAAGGAAAGGAGAGAAAGTTAAAGTTTGTTGGTAGCCGTGTATGTATGAAGGACCTCGCCTTTCTTTCACTACTGGTGCCGAATAGAGGAGTGCTTTCTCCTACAGCATCTAGATTGCTGGATTCTAGATTGTACTAAACCCACTCTGACTGGAGAACTAATATTCTGGCCGTTTTGAGAGAACAGGATTCTTCTGCACTTGCTCTGCTTCTGACTTGTCCGTGTAATGTTCCAGGAGTCGAGACTCGAGCAGTAGTAGAGAAAGCGAACCAACTCCTTTCTCTTCTTCCGTATTAATAATATCTATCACTCCGTATTTGCACCCACCAAACCGACCAAACCACTATTGAAACTGTGTGTAGTTAACGGATCCTTAGCTAGCAGTCAGTGGGACAAAATGTGTGAAGAAAGCAGGACTGCACTATCTGGACTTTAAGTAAGCCCGATGGGGATATGAAATGCGAAGACGATGGGCTGTGTGCTTTCTTCTTAACACAAATACTATTTTCTTTTCAATATTGAGCCCCAAATGTTGACTCGGTTTTACTTTTCTTGAGCAGAATGACGACGCCAGGCCAGGCGCTTACTTATTTCACTCGCAGAGTAGCAAAGCAACAAAGAGCACTTCTTCTTCAACTTTTGGAGAGTCTGTTCTGTTGTGTAAAGAAAGAGAGCTTTTTTTAAGTACTTTCTCCTTTTTTTGCTTGACAGACAGACAAATCTTGCTTTTCTCTCAGGGACGATGATGACGACGATGGTCACGGTTGACTTGACTTGACTTTGCTTTTATAAAGGAAGGAGGAAGGAAATTGGAGTTTTGTTTGGTTCAAGGTTTCGACAATACGGAGGAGCCGGATGGAGTGCACTTCCGATTTTAAGGCTGGCTGGAACTACACAGCTGAGTATTATTTGTGAGGAACAATGGTCAATTTATAGAGTGTCCGATTTGAGAATAATAAGGATTCTGTGATACGCCCACTATCAATGGAAAAATGGTAATTGTGCACGGATCACCGGTGGAATTGCAGAGCTAAAAAGAGAGAAACAAAAGAGCAGTGTTAAATAGTAGTATGTGCGAAATAATTAGAATTTCGTCATAAATAGGTGTTTGGTAAATGCTAGAAATATATACTTAAATGCCATTCTTTTAAAGGAATGATATTTAAGTTTTTTAAGTAAATATACTTGGTTTTGATTAATTTTCATTCAAGTCTAATTATGAAATTCGACTTTTAAGTCTGACAGTAAAAGTAAAAGAAAGAAAGCACGGAATTATTTACTTTCTCCACGTTAAAACATAATTGCACGAGCTATTAGCTCGTGAATTTAGGAAATTTAATTTGAAATTAAATTTCCTAAATTCACTCAGTCCTATACTTTTAACTTTTAATTGCATAATTGTCTTGAGTCTACGCCAATTTAATTTTTGTTAAATTTAATCTGATTATCAAATTTGTTAATTTACAGGTCAAAAATAAGTATGTCTTCAAACTCAATTTACCACGGGAAATAGTTCTAAATGTGTTTTACTAATGATGCAAAAATTAAGACAATGTTGTTAATTTTCGTAATTTTACAATTACGTTAAAAGATTTATTTTTTTACTTTGATTTATTGTCCCCTTTTAATTCACAACTCGTGATTTGATTTTTAACCAACCAGAGAATAATGCAAGTAATTACTAAAGGACAAACTTACTTGGCAATTTCAGCTGAATTATACGACGATAAGATAAGAAATAATAATTGATAAGAAAGACTAACTAAATGTTTGCCTGAATGAATAATACGATACGATATATGGTTTAGTTTAGTCTCAGCTTTTGAGTTTGTTGAGTTGAGGACCAACTTGAAGAAAAATGAGTCTCAGGAAGCTCAAATACCAAACCAATACCGAGAATTTTATATGAATAAGAAGGGTTAAAATTTTGTTGTAAAATACGCTTATTACTTGAGAGCCTATAGTAATATGCATCTAGAAATGAGATGATGATGGTGGTGGCCTTTACACTGCTGATGGTTCGTGTACAATGCATAATGTAAATGAAACGTGTTATCATTGGCCACGGAAGCTTGAGGACAGAAGGACAACAATGTCCCCACGGATATTCGATGTCCCCATCATCTCCCCATCTTATATAAACCCCTCCCTCCCCTATCCTACAATGCTAATGTCCCCAGATGTCCCCCCGGCTTCCGCGGCCACTGCATGTTATGAATGAAGATTCATCATCCTCATCAGCGTCATCATCATCGCCGTCTTCCTATTACTCATTGTCTACTAATATTTATGATGCTATTTTATTCAAGTGAGCCACATATGCATGTATACTCTTGTTTATTCATGATTATTCGCAATGTCATACTCATAAGTATGCAAGTTTGCATGCATGCTTTTTCATTGGCAAATATTTAATTGTACTTGGCTGGCTAGTTTGCCAAACCAAAGTTTACCGTGCCATGCTGTACCAGCCAGCCGTGGTTTGGTGGTGATGTAGCTGGTTTGCAAAAATTGGCAGCGTAGGGAAAGTATTAACTGGTTATTTATTTAGGTTGGTTAGTTTAGTGAGTGACCAAATTATTGTGATGCTACTGTAACTTTAATCATGTGGGAATTCCGTTTATTGCGAAATGATATGCCTCCCCACTTGTTGGTTTTAAGAATTTGAACTGTCTGCGGCCGGAAATTGACTTTGTGACATTGCCATCGTTTATTAAATTATTAACGTCTTTTGCCTTATTTACTTGAGACTAATCAATGAGACAAAACAAAGCTAACATATTTAGAAAATTGATTGCATGTAGAAGTGAAAATTGTCAAAATAAAGTTGACTGTCTTTCTCTTGATATATGTAACAATGCATAGAGTAGTTTTCTGGAATTCTCACATTATTTGGTTACCAACCACGCTATGTAGTAATGGTTTTAGCCTGGAGTATTCGTACCTTCAATTATCTTACATACATGCAAAGTTTCGTACATGTATCTCTAGAGTAATAAATGACCAACATTCATACTTATATACATACCAATGGACTGATACAATGAGACGGATAATTAACCTCACAGGCATAGAATTATTAGCGACTAGTTGTGCAACAAATTCATATTATGGGAGAGCTATAACATTAGCAAATGATTACTTTTATCTTATTTCCGCTGAGAAGTATATTTGCAATATTATTATGTCAAAGGGGGTTCTTCATTTTAGGCTGCATTGTCAGTGTCACAAATTGTTGAAGGACTAGAATCGACTTCAGCACAAATAGTCGCTAAACAAACTTTCCAACATATACATAGGGGGGAGAGTTAATCTTGTCATTTAGTGATCTCGACTCGGTAATGGATGGGCTTCGGTATTGAAAATCCACGAATTCAAATCGAATATTGGCTTATCACTAAACAACAGGTAGAAGTATTTCAGCGTCTCTCCTAAAAAGAAACTTTCCATCATGTCTCGGGGCTGAAATATAAAAGCAATGTGATTAATTAACGGTAACTGGAGAAAATTGTGGCTTTAATTGAATTCAGATTGAGCGAGCGGAGGGAGAAGACTAATTTCCAGACCAATGAACTTTCTTCAGCCCAATAAAGGTTTTATCCACAATGTTCGTATCATTTCAATCTGAACTCAATTTACTCCAAGTATTAATAGTATAAGTCACATACCCGAGTATTTTCTGGGTGGAGAACGGAACCAATTGACGTAAACCCATGTTGTACTCTGGTATATTTTAAGAATGATTGGAAAATTTCCCATCCCCAGTCCTGATATTTCGTGTCTCCAGTGATTTGGTACAAATACCATAAGCTTTCAACGGTTTCAGGTCGAAGAAGATTATGAGCGTCGTTATTCTTTACGAAGAAATCTGCTTCGGAGTCATTCTAAAGTATTAGAGAGCAGATTTTCCAATATGATATTTAATTTATGTAAATTAATTAAACTGTAAGTAATAATACTTCGGTTTGGAAGAATGTAATTTCAGGGGCCAATCCGGTTGGCTGTCTTTTATATGTCTATTAATAAAAATATAATTAAATTTTATAATACTGCATGTATGTATGATATAAAATTACCTGATAGCAAGTGTATAAAAGTTCTTTGGCAAAATCCATGTGCCAATTTGGAAGACCGTGAGCGACGCCTAGTGCTAGAGTCCCTGAGAACACAAAGGAAAAAAGTAATGAGGTAATGACCCAAATGCATGCAGAAACGTAGCGTTTAATTTTATTTATATGACTGATTAATGAATTAAATTGACGAATAAACTACATTGACCGTTCTTGTAGTTGTGAAAATATTCGAGTTATTTTATCATTATGGGAATGTAAGATAATATGTACCTGGAAGATAACACACCAAATGATCCTGGAAAGAGGAACAACAACCAAAGATTATTTTATATTGCAAGAAGAATTATATTAGCGTTTATACTCCAGAAACTCACCATTTTAGGTTTAAAAATCTTGCCATTTTCCAGTTCACCAATGAATGTAAGATTGGAAATTTTAGTCCTTTGTAGAAGTAAATTCTTCATTCCCTCAACAGCAGCCAGATAATCGTCGCGCAAACTATAAAATAAAGCGAACAATACATAAAAAATCGATTAACTAAACTGAACTAAAATGTCAATAATTACAAGTCAATCGTCTTTCCGGTTTGAATCCACTGCTTGAGCAAATACTCGTAGTAACTATCACCCCGAGCACCAAGAGTGATTACAGCAGTTGAGCGAAAATTCCCGGTGCTTGGAGTTATGTGAATCGGAACTAGGCCTTGAAGTTTATGCAAATTATGGATATGTTTTGAAACGTTCATCGCACTCTCCTATAAAATTGTAGAAATAAAAATATAGTTAGTTACTCACTAATAATAATGGTACAAAATAATCGAAGAATGATAAGATTGAATACCTCAAATATAGGAATATTCGTTATACGTGACAAGTCTCTAAACTCCAACTGAACTGTGGACACTTCGGAGGTTGTGCTATCCGGATTCCAGGCTGGGCCATGAGCTGATTTAGATCTCAGGTTTATATCCGAATAAGGTATGCCTGAAGGACTTTTGAACCCGACAACTAAGATGGACCCTAGGTCTTGAGATTTTTTCAGAAACATTGGGTCGCCCGATAAATGATACGCACTTAATAAACCCCCCAAAACACGAATTGTAGTTTCAAAGAGGTTCACATTTTGTGGAACTTCATAAGAGAGAGAGCTTTCCACCCAGTCACGAGCTTCTTTAAATTCTGGAATATTCATGTGCATCCAATTAAGTTTAGTGATCGTAACAATTTGATTAATATCAGAAATCTGTGACAATATACCGTTTTGTAGGTTCATTATGTACATGGTATCAAGCGAATCAATTAACGTGAGACCCAAACTGAACCAGTCTTGACCCCCTCCAGATATTGGTTTAAGATGGTCCTGTAAAAATTTAATCAACAAATATGCATAAAATATATGTTCCATGTAATTATACGTTCTTAAAGATTACCTAAGGGAGGGCGGCCTGGTGGATACGAATTTGACCTTGAATAACCCCGGAACGGTTTGTCGTAGCGGGTCAAAATTTTGAACAGACGAGCATGTTATCCTCAGATAGTTGTGTGCAAAATTTCAGCCTTCTACTTTGAAAAATGCCTGCCCCACAGCCCCCAGAAGCTGAGACAGTCATTTCAAATAGTTCCAGAAAAAATCTCGCCCGTGTTTGCAAAAAATTTTATTTGAATATTCTGTTGAGGAATAGAAGTGAGCTATTGGTGACAATTGACGAAGAACTATTTTCCCTACAAGTTACTAATTGGGTTCGAAGAGCTTACTACACGACAAATGCCGAAAAAAAATTCAAGAAATTTGGTGCTTTTCAGTGAGGAGAACTTTTTTAAACAGTTGATGGTCGTGGGTGCAATGTCCTGTCGTGGTGTCCTCCCACTTATCAAAGTCCCCCAAAAAGTGAAGGAATCTTCGAAGTATTATGTGGACCTTGTACTGAAACCACTTTTAGAATACAATTTTCCTAATTTGCACGGTAAAATAATAATTAAGGTGATTTTTCATCATGACGGAGCGTCCTCCCAGACGGCAAAGTTGACCCAAGATTATGCAAATGACCTTGAACCTAGATTGGGGATAAAAATCATTTGGAATAGTGAAATACCTATACAATCCCCTGATATAAGTCAAATCGACTTGTTTGAGTTCGGATAGATGACAAGAAAATCTTTCTGTGGGGACCGAATTTTTTAGACGGAGTTTGGAAAAAGTTGAAACGAGTGTCTCAACTTCTGGGGGCTGTGGGGGAGGCATTTTTGAAAGTAGAGAGTTGAATTTTTGCACACAACTATCTGAGGATAACATGCTCTTCTATTCAAAATTTTGACCCGCTACGACAAACCGTTCCGGGGTTATTCAAGGCCAAATTCGTATCCACCAGGCTGCCCTCCCTTTAGTATTTAATTGTTATAAACTGACCTGGCCCCATGCATACTTCCGGTATCCATTCCACGCGTGCAAAAATGCTTCAACGACAGCTTTCTGTCTTGGAGTTTGAGGACCTATTTTAAAAATAGTTGACAAATATAGCACAACATTCATCAAAATATCAAGTCAAGTTACTTAATACCTTCAAATTCAATCTTTTTCCCATCTTCAGGTTTATTTACATCTATCACAGACAACGATTTTTGAGGGTCTAAAGCAACAACTGGATCTAAGGAGATGATACTTCGTATATTCTCAGCGAGTTGCTTATTGACCTAAAAAAACGAAGTCAACCAGTTAACATTAAGTGATTCAAAATGACAACAATTTTAAATGTTTATGCACCTTTGGTTTACTCCTCTCAGTGACTGCAGGTTCTAAATCAGGCTTTAACACTCTTGGGACGGTAGGCAATTCTAAATTAGACTTATTCGGTAACTCCCCCCACAGTGTCGGCTTGTCTTGTCGCCCTCGGCGCGGTGGTACATCGGCTGCTGCCGGTCTTCTTACCACCTGCACTTCGGGCCTTCTTATTGCATAGTCTTCATTGCTATTGGTATTAAAATTATGGTTCGGGATTGGCTGATGCTGATGAAATTCGGACGCTGTCGCGGGCGACGTCCATGTCAGCGCGATGAGGAAGGAGAATCCCAAAAGGATGCAGAGTGTCATGAGCAAGACGCTCTTCTGCAGTCTGGACAATCTATTCCACCACTAAAACAAAGAACAAATGCAAAATTAAATACAAACAATAAAAATATAGTTCCAAATAAATTTTCACCCCCATTAACTTTTATCACAGCCAAATTAAGAGTAACCCTTGCCAGTTACTGACTAAGGTTACCAAAATTAAGAAATTACACGTGATAAAAGTAACGAATAGGCCACTTAACTTACCCTTCTTGCTCCTATCGCTGAGAACTTGATTTGACTACTGACAACGTGATAGTCCGCGGCTGCTGGGACGTAGACGGATATGTGTTGATGATGCGCTTCCTTAGTCTTTAACTGATCCATTTTGCCTTTAACTTTACTTACAACAAACTACTCGTGCTACTCCCAAATAAATAGTAATAACTGTTGATTATGCACTGCTTCCTATTTATTTATCGCAGCTTACATGCTAAGCCATCCGTGCGGTGCATTTAGTAGCGCAATGAATGGGACGCATAATAGTAATATAATGAAGAGTTCGCCTGCCTTCTTATCTTCTCTACCATGCTGCTCAACTCAACCTAACCCCATTTACTTTGTACTGTATATTTGTTTAGCTTCATCAGAGTCGATAAGCAGCAGATGTAAAATTATAAATACAAAATTCTGGAGAAATTTGCCTGATTTTCTGCATTCTTTAACTTTATGCGAATTACAGAGGATTGTATATTGGTCAATTTCTTGAGGAACGATTGCAAAAATGTTATTTCTAAAATAAAATTTCAGATTTTAGTAAAGAGCGAACTAAAAAATTAAATGGTTCGGAAAAATTATATGATTAAAAAATGTCTTGATGATAATAAACTTTGGGATCTAATGCTTATTTGATATAAAGTGTGCTAATTAATTACTAATAATTGCTCGGATTACATTTTTCACTGATGTCTTATCAAAAAAAATTAACTATTTTTAATTCGTTATTTTGTATTATTGTTATTGATTATGTGGCACTTGAAAAGTTTGGTTTGCTCCTCCCGCAAATCGGAGTCCGGGAAATGTCAGTTTTGTGAAGAATCCGGTCAGAGAAAAGTTAAAAGTATAAAGTCCAATATTTAACATTTTTCTTAATTAAAGTTAATTAAAGTTAATTGTTTATCTGCAATTTCATAATTAATTAGCACCACATTCATGCCAAGTTATAGTAGATCTCTAATTTGTCAAATACAACTATTGTACGGATGACAGGGATTTTTAACGAATCGTTCCTATCCTAATATTTGCAAAATTTGTGAAACATGGGGGTTTTGGAACATTTTAAAGAGTGTAAAACACTGCTCGACTATCTTAGAACGCTGCCAGCCGATGTGATAGAAGAATTATTTGGATTCCCATCTCCTTGTCTTGCAATTTTTAGGTAAAGTCATGAAACCACTAAACCGGACGTTGAATGAACGTAAATCTACATAATTATTGTGTGTTTATAGAGAACTACCAAAGTTAGCGCAACACTACGTCCTCAGAATATTGTATGTGGAACAAGCCGTTCCACAAGCAGTCGTGGCGTCATGGGTGTCGCAGGCTAATGTGAAGTAAGATAATATAATTACAGAACTGGAGTTAAGATGTGTTTTTATGCAAGTTTTGAATCTCTACAGAGAACACACACAAGCCGTCGAAGCACTGAATAGAATACGAGTATGGAATGAGGCTTCAATGCCTGGTGGTCTTCCAGGATGGATTCTGCATCATTTATTTCGCCACAATTTAAAAGTTGCATTATTAGGAGGGTAAGCGAACAAATGCAAATGTAGCCATTAAATATTATGCAATCTATGCTGTATACGGCTTATTTCTTGCAGTGGTCAGCCTTGGACAAATACCCATAATATGGATTCCTCGGATCCTAAAGCTAGATCCATCAAAGACTTGGACGCCTATGCGCTCGAGAGATGGGAAGTTATGCTTCATTATTTAGTAGAAAAACCACAAAAGGCTGACAGCGTGTCTCGAGATACGATAACCACCCTCACACATGCTGGACTAATGTATGTACATAAGACAATAAGTTTTAAACTTTGTTAATAGTATTAATTCAATTCCCAATTTGCGTGTTTGCAGGGAACAAGATGCCAATAGCTATCCAACAATTACCAATGAAGGTTTCCAATTCCTTCTTTTAGACACTGCATCACAAGTTTGGTACTTTGTATGCAAATATCTGGAGACTGTTCGAACACGTAACCTCAACCTTGCAGAGTGTCTCAACTTTCTCTTTTCGTTATCGTTTGGAACGTTAGGAAAAGATTACAGTTCGGAAGGGATGAGTGAACCTATGCTCAATTTTGTACAACACCTACGCGAATTTGGACTAATATATCAAAGATCCGTAAGCACAAATAGCGCAACAAGTGATTCATCTTGCGAATTATTGATAACGACTTATACATTATTGTGTATTTTCTTACAGCGTAAAGCTGGAAGGTTTTATCCAACCAGATTAGCAGTCAACTTATCATCACCTAGTCGGAAGATTCATTTGGATACGGATAAGCATAAAACGGGCTTCATTGTCCTTGAAACAAATTTCAGATTATATGCGTATACCGACTCGGGTGAGTTCAGTTACTCTGCATAATTTACCTTGCATTTTAAATTCAAATAGTTATAAGTATCCTTTAAATGTTTCAGATCTGCAATTAGCGTTAGTTAGAATGTTTACCGATTTTCTATACCACTTCCCCAACCTGGTCGTCGGGAATGTTTCGAGAGATTCTATACGTCAAGCTCTTAGAAATGGAATATCTGCAGATCAAATAATCTCATTTTTGAAAATGCATGTCCATCCGGAAATGATTAAAACGTGAGCCAAACCCTGTATTAATTTAATTTATGATTGTGCAAACTTTATAATTGTAATTTATAATTATTAAATATAGCTCCACAACTCCAAACAATCCACTTCCGCCCACAGTGGTTGACCAAATTCGTTTATGGGAGATGGAACGCAACCGTCTAACATTTGTGGATAGTGTTTTATATAATCAATTCCTATCTCAGCGGGATTATGAAGTTGTTCGCGATTATGCGCAAGACATAGGAGTTTTAGTCCATATGAATGATCAAAAGCGGACCGTTGTCGTCACAAAGAATGGCCACGATGATGTAAAAAAGTTTTGGAAGCGACACTCGAAAAATTCATAGTTTTAAGAAAAATAACATTTATTTCCTCCGCACTTTTTTCTACTTTCACATTTGTAGTTTAATTTTAATACAAAGGGATAAAATATTTATGCGACAATATAAATTCACTAAACACGTTTTATTACTCGTAATTAAAACATGTACAATATTTTGATACGCGGATTAAGTCGGTGCAAACTAGAGCCACGATTTGTTTCGGGTTTCGGTGCTTTGTTGCATTATCTGAATGTGAACTTGTCCCGTCCTCCACGTGACAAAGGGTTGAATTGCAAGTTTCTCTGTCTTGTTTGAATCGTGGCGTTCTGCAATTCTTCCCAGGATGAATATTTTCTGGACAGTTGCAGATTCCGGTTGGACCATGGCAAGCTTTTAGCGACAGACCACGAACCCCACAACTTTTCACGCACGAGTACAAATCATCCTTGCAAGTTATCAAAGGAGTGTCGGAATTCGTTGGGAGTTTTATGTTCACAGCTACCAGAATCTCGTCGTTTTAATATGATGACTATAGTTAATTGATAAGTAGTATAAAAATGGAGAGCTTGCCAAAATAAATCGGTTACCTGTTGACTTAAGACTAGTAATACTTGGGGAAGAAAAATTATCCAGATTCGCATCCCAATTGTTTCAAACTATTAGGTAGTTAGCAAACCTGCGTTTTTAAAATTTCCATAACTTTCCCTATTTCTAAAATTTCCGGAGAGAAAAATCGTAAAGTTGGAAATTTGCTAAATTGACGATTTTTTTACCTCTCCCTCCCCTCCTCGTAACGGGTTATGCCCCCTTTTCAACATGTGGCGCAAGTTGGCCAGTAACGCAACAGCCCTCCCTCCCCCTCCGCTCCGTTACGTATTTTAAGAACGTTTTCAAATTGATTTCAAGGTCGGTTCCGGAAATTCTGGCCCAAATCAAGGGATGGTGAAATTTGCGGAAATTTAAAAACTTAGGTTTGCTAATTATCCATTAAAGTCCATACACACACATAACTACATTCAAATTTTAAAGTTATGTTTGGAATAAACTGAATTAATTGAGTATTTAGTCTTGGGAGTGCGTCGTCTCGTAGGAAAACAGGCACAGTATCTGTCACGCCCATCAGAACACACTAATATTTCCACCCTGGATGGGTCAGGGTATTTGCAATTTGCGACGTTGCAAATAATCCCATTTTCTCCTCGGGGTCTTTTACACTCTCTGCAAATTTGGGAACTTGCTACACCATCGTCTGAAACGGCTTTGCACGTTTGAGGACATTTACAAAATCCTTCCTCATTGTCACAGGTTTGATATGTGGTTGAAATTCCGCAAATCTTTGCGCATGGGATTGGCTTGGATTTTACACATTTTTTTACAAGCACGTGACGCTGCACGATAAGGTCAGACTACGTAGAAAGAAGTAGAATAAACGTTAGTTTGTTCATGGTACTTTTCAAGAGTGGACAAAATACTTGGTCAAAATATAGTATTTTTTAGCTCCGTTGTTCCCAGAGTTTGGAATTCTGGGGGTGTTACACCCACAAAAAGACGAGAATCTGCATGGAGAAGATAACAGTCTTACGAAAAATACAGGTTTTATGAAAAAACTTAACTTTTTATCTGCTGTCAAAACACTTTATTTCAAAAAATCGTGAAAACCATGCACTTTGACAGCGATAAAAAATTATCTTTTTTCATAAAACCTGTATTTTCGTAACACTGTTGTATTCTCCATGCAGATTCTCGTCTTTTTGTGGGTGTAACACCCCTGGGAATCCAAACCCTGGAAAGAGCAGAGCTCAAAATCCTCCATTTTGACATAGCATTTTGCCCAATTATTTTAGAATGAGTCGTAAAAATCGTATTAATGTACGTACATACCTCTGAAATTAGTTGGAAGAAAAATAACACAAAAGTAGAAAACCACCATGTCGAAACTGACATATTTTTAAGATTTTTTAAACCCGTGTCACATTTTTGACGAGTAGAGGTCATTTACTCATTGTTGTATGTATTTAATGGCTTTCTCTGACATAAATGGTCGGTCACATGACATGACATAGTTAATATTATGATTATTATTACACTTTCAATACTAATTTCACAATGTCATTTCAAACAATGGCACAGGACCTAACGATTCTCTGGGACAATGGCATGCCGTCAGCCTCATTTTGCGCTTCTGTCTCCATACTCGAATCTGAACTTGTTCTTCGCGTCCTGTTTCTTTCGTCGGCTTGATTTATTCCCATTTCATCCTCATCGTACAGCGATTCGATGATATTCTTCTCAAATTTGGAGTACGAGGAATGATTCCCGATGGTCACGAGGTGCAGGGTCGGATGGAACTTGGGCGCCTGGTCGTACCCTCCCGTCAAGGAAATCGTGAAGAGTGGGCTCAGATGTCGAAAACCGCACGTGGGCAGAGCTTTACTTCCCGTGACGAGACTTAAAAGTCGCGTTTGCTCGTCGTAACTCAGGTTGGACACGGTTATCCAAAACCAGCGGAGAATTTTGCGTTGCTCAGTTTCTGAAAAATTGTACCGGGGAAGATCTGTGTCGGATAGACCGGCGTGGTCCAGTAAATCTCCGACGACGCGGTGATTATTTTTAAGATCTTGTACGTTGAATACGGATCCACCCCCGCATATCAACATCTAGTTGGAAATGATAGGTGGGAAGTTAGTCATTATTGTTGTCCAGCAGTGGCCGCGGAAGCATAAGGACAGAGGGACGATAGTGTCCCCACGGTTATTCGATGTCCCTATCATCTCCACATCTTATATAAACCCCTCCCTCCTCTATCCTACAATTCTTATGTACTCACGTGTCCCCACGGCTTCCGCGGTCACTGTATGTATATGCTCCATAGTGATGATAAAGCCGAACGAACAGTGACCGCGGAAGGATGTGGACAGAGGGGCAATGTCCCCACGGTTATTCGATGCCCGCATCATCTCCCCATGTTATACAAACCCTTCCCTCCCCTATCCTACAATGTTAATGTCCCCACATGTCCCTACGGCTTCCGCGGCCACTGTTATCGGTGTATGTTATTTTATCAGATTTATAAAGTCCACTCCACTCCAACCTCGAGTTCATCGATGTCAAAATCAGCAACCAAACCTTGCGGGATGACTTTGTAGAGTCCATTCCGAAAGGCTTCTATTTCTTGGAGATGTCTGTTTTTAAGGATGTGCAACGCGAGTAGGTTTAAATACTGGATCTTGTTCTGTTGAACGACTGGAATGTTGTTTCCGTTCGTAATCAATGCAATTTTCTATAAGAAAAAAATACGTTTGCATATTATTCGATACTTGCGAATTGCGATTCATTAGTCGTAGTACCTCCGAAATTGAATTTTTCTTGTATTCCGAGCATTTTGGAGTTTCAAAATTCAACCCAAGATCTTGGTTCATATTATTCAAAACAGGTTTAATATGTTTCTCGTAGAATTCAGGATGGTCCGATTCAAATTGCTGTGAATAAAGGGAAACATAACGTGGGACTCAATGACGCATCACCAAAATCGTCAAAATCAGCACATTTTTAACCAGTTGCCATTCCTCATTCCTCAGCTCCGGGAATTTATTTTAAAATTCTGACAAATTTGTAGTCAGTTCAGTGAGTTGATTAATAGAATGGCGTCGGTTTTTTTCAGCCTGTTTCGACGTGTTCCAATTTTTCTGAAGGCTTCTTAAACTTGAGATCTCCTCCTTCAAAAAGTGTCAAAATCTGGAGGGTATATTTTTTTTTAAATTGGTAACGACTTGCTCTACAAATTTGTCGGGCAGAATTTTAAAAATAAATTCCCAGAGTCGAGAAACGATTAAAATTATGTTGATTTTAACGAGTTTTGCGATGAGTTATAAATCGAGTCCTACGTTAAACTACATTCGCAGTTAAGTAGTGTCGATACAGATTTATGTGTATGTCTAAATATGTACCTGATACGTAACCGGAAGCCCAATCAACGCAGCTAAAAATGACTTTGTAAACCGTACATGCGTCAAATTGAGACAAATTCCATAATTGATCGAGTCACTTATGCATTTCCCCAGAATGGATCCAGCAAACTCCATCGTCTCCAAGGTCAAGAGCTTGCTCCTGTAAGTCGCCAAGTTTGGGTGGAGTCGCAGTGACCCTGGGTGCCTCATAAATAGCTTATCGCAGTCTTCACATTTAACCCGGAAGAAGGATTCCATCAGGTCAGTGAGCCATTTGACGGTCGAAAGCGGTTTCGTTTTTGGGGACGAATTAAATAACCAGATTGGCGAGGAGGCAAGCATTGATCGCATCCCCGTCGTAGTGGGGGCGGCAGTGGTGGTAACAGATGTGTCCACTATTATCCCAATATTAAACGGTTTCCACCACGTGGATGGCACTGGAGGAGATTTTTTAATAGACTAGAAAAATTCATGTATTTTTATTTTTTGTAAACACGGAGTAAAAATGTTAATTTAAAAGATATTTCTTATACCGAGCCCACAATGTCATCTTTATCCAAGGCCAGGAAGTGTGGTTGGCAAAGACATTTTGGCAGGTATCCTCCCAGTTCAGATTTTAGAATAGTTTTCTTGTTAAGGAAAGTTGAATTTTTTACTAGGGTTAAAAAGAGGTTAAAATTTAAAAACTACTTATTTATTAAGGACTCATCAAAAATCGTCAAAACCAGCACGTTTTAATCATTTTCTGTCTGTTTCTGTTTTAATCATTTTTTGTTTTAATCATTTAATCGTTTTAATCAATTTCTGGGAATTTATTATAAAATTCTGGACGACTAATTTGTAGAGCAGGTTGTTGCCAATTTTTAAAATGTACACTCCAGATTTTTGACACTTTTTGAAGGAAGAGATCTCAAGTTTAAGAAGTTTTCAGAAAAATTGGAACTCATTCGAAGCTTGCTTAAAAAACCTCAACGCCATTCTATATATTAATCAGCTTACTGACTATCGTTCAGAATTTTAAAATAAATTCCCAGAGCGCAGAAATGGATAAAAATGTGCTGATTTTGACTGAATTTATGGATGTTATATTATTACATTTATGCCCCTTGAAATGTCCGAAGGACGCGAGAAAGAGTCGTGCCTGTGAAAAACTGACTCCTACCGTGACAGAATCTTGTATTCCGTCGGATATTTTTAGAGAAACATTGGCGTCGCTGTCGTCAATGTCGTCCAACTCGTGTGGTCCGACCAGGCTGACCTGATCAGGAATTAATTGTACATTAATAAAAGATATCCATCTTCATTATTTCGAGTGCAAGTAACCACTTGCAAAAAATAACGGCAACAAAGTGGGTTTTTGACGCTATTTTGACCTGCACAAAATGCAAGGCACAAGAAACAACGCCTCGCCGCTGTACTTTATACTGCGCGTGGCTAGATGGCGCATATTTCTCGCACTTTCTCCCAGTTTCTTGCACCTCGCATTTCTTGCGTTTCTTCCTTTACAGTGCAAAAAATGTAGCAAATCCGCAAAAAACGAAACACTATCCGAGTTTAAATCTGCATACGTGTTTAAATTATCTTTAGTCGAAATTACCCACGTACCTTTGTTGTTCTGTTAATATAAAAGGACATGAATGGGTAGTAGACGATTCCTAAAAGGGAGCTGGAAATGGCGACATATTTGTGCGACACGCTGATATAAACTTCCTTGGCGTCCTGACTCCTCTCCATCCCCACGAAGAGCAACGTGGCTTTCGTCGATCCTGGGACCGAACTAAAATAATTGTTGAATCCGGTCCGGAAAATCTCTTCCTCGCGACTGTTCATCGATATCACCATGAAGGACAAGTAGTGGGGGTGGTGCGAAATCGGGGTGTTCATAAAGGTCAAAGAACACTTGTAAATGTTGCACTTTTTGGTCTTCATTTTTAGAATGAAGTCACTTCCGTGACGTTCAAATACCCATTCGAGGTCGGGACCGTCAGTTAATGCGTTATTCTCTTGCTGTAATGATTGTGAGATAAGTAATTCGCACTTACTTAAATAAATAGCTAGTTAACAGAGGGCGGATATGTATTTGCAAACAATTAGTGAAATGTTTTCGATATTTATGAAAAAACGCCAAAATATTTACGAAATATGTATGCTCGAAAACAACATAAAATACGATTTTTCACAAAATTTCCATTCTTGAATTTAATGCTCTGGATTTTTGTGAACCTATTTCTTTGGGCAAAAAAATCGTATCCTATTGTTGAAATTTACAAAATATAGTAATGTATTTTTGAAAAAAATGTGTATAAGATTTACGTATTTTTAAAATAATAGTTGAAATATTTATAAATATTTTTTTGCCTGGAAATCTAGAAATATGTAACATATGAAAAGATATTTTGAAGTTTTTTGTGATTTATATGAGCTAACAATGGAGGTCTCCCAACGTATGCTCACAGATTTGGACGAAATTAGTGTAAATCGATCACAAATATAATTAGTATGAAATTTGCAAATGGAACTATCTGCCAATGCGCAGGTTTGGCGGAGATATTTGCATAAAAAGAGGAGAAAACGCACCAAAAGGCTGGCATATTTTTCATTTTCCAAATTTCCTGCTCATTTTCTCTGCTTTGACTGCAAATATCTCCGCCAAACCTGCGCATTGGCAGATAGTTTCATTTGCAAATTTCATACTAATTATATTTGTGATCGATTGACGCTAATTTGGTCCAAATCTGTGAGCATACGTTGGGAGACCTCCATTGTAAGTCACACCCACAAAGTTTGACCGTCAGCCGTCATAAAATGAAAAACTTGAAAATAAATATATACATATCCATCCTCTGCTGATTAAATAATTTAAAAAGTACGTTCCTACAAAAAATATTCGCACCTCTTTTACAAAAATGCCAAACTTTTCCACCAGGTCGTCCTCAATCTGACAAACGTTACCGTACCGATCGTGCGGCAGAATGGTGACGAGAAACCATTGGTCCACCGTTACGGGAATGGTTTCCGGATTTTGAATTTGAAACGTAATATTTCTCAGAGAAATTGATGCCGGGTGGACTTCGAATTGGAGTGGGGACCCCACAAAGTTGAAACGCCAGTATAAACAGGACATCTCGTACCGTCCAGAATATCTTAGAGAAAATCTCAACATTAAGGCGTTCTTTGGTTGAGTAAACGTTGTCAAAACGGCGACCTTTTTCATTTTGGTTTCTTCAAATTGGGGACTGGAGTATTGAAACGTTGTGACCAAGTTGTCGTTTATGAGGGCAAGTTCTGCCTCCGTACAAGGCACGGGTTGCTGATTTTCTTTGATTTTTTTAAACTGAAAGGAAGGAAATGGGTAATAATTTCATATGAAATCAGTGGCCGAGGAAGCGGTAGGGACATTAGCATTGTAAGATATAGGAGGCCGGGGTTTATATAAGATGGGGAGATGATGGGGACATCGAATGACCGTGGGGACATTATTGTTCCTCTGTCCCCACGCTTCCGCGGCCACTGGTGAATACTGGACAATATTTAAGTAATTATTTGTAAGCACCATAAGTTTTATGGAAATAGTCTCCCCGACTTGAAGAGATTGCTCGTCGTTTAAAAATGACATCGAGACTGCGTAACCTTTCGAACCCATGTAGCCGAATAAGTACTTGACAAAGTAGTAGACTCCGATGATCACAATTATTATTACTGCAAGTAACGGGCGATGAGACTTTTGCGTACTTTAATTATAATTTTGAAATAAGTACCTGTTGTTACCCCAAACTTGAAAATGGCGTTGTTCGTCCTGGGCCAATTGCTATCTGGTGATTCCATTATTGCTCGTGAAACTCCGCTAATTTTACATAAATTTTCGTGTTTAGGGGATATAAAATATGCCGAAATATATCGTCTATTTATTCACATGTTTGTACAGTTATGCATCACGATTGCTTGACATTTAGTATCTAGGTAACGTTTTTTTTTTTTTTTTTTTCTCTTTAGAGGGTATTATTTATTATTAACATAAACATTGATAAACTATGAAATACACTTAGTTGGCTTGGGGAGTAGAGGAAAAACCCGATGTTGGTGGGTTGGGAAAACCTTTACTTGATCCGGATAGGCGTCCGAGATCACCATTCGGCCCCTTACATGATTTTTGTAAATAAAACGACCTATGATTTAAAATATAAAATAATTCTTCTAATCCTCGTTGACTGGGGACAGCTCCCATGATTGATTGCGCATTCCCGCGTTGAACTGCCAAACTAATCCGTTGAATGAGAAAAGTTGTCGACATTGGTCCAGTGACATCCTTCATCCTCCTCCCAACATCTTGGATGAACTTCAACCCTTCCGTCCCCCATACTCCTGATGTCTCGATAGCCACCGGAACAAAGATATAGTTTGTTTTAAGTTCAGAGTACAGTTTGTGTTTTTTGGTCTCGGCTAGTTTTGCTGCTGTGCCAGCATGTCTAAGTGTGTGAGAGAGATAAGAGGGGGCAAAAGTGTCTGTACATGTAAAGTCCCATATTAGTGAGCGTCCCTGTTTGTAAGGTATTAGTGTTAGACCATCCGGTCTTTTTCCATCTGTCGTACAACACCCTAATGGTTCCCTAATGCTTGGTATGTCTGCAGAAATTAAGGCTCTCTTTATAATGTCATTGGCTTGCGTATGTCTAGAGTGCCTGCCAGCACTTTTTTTACATGAAAGACCATGTAAGCCTAGTTCATCTACTTGTGCGCCGCAAACACATTTATGAGGGAAACATAAATTTAACCCTAACCTCAAACCTATTGCAATCCTGAAGGAATTATCGTCTAAAAGTGTGCCTAAATTCCTCGATGGTAAAGCTTGCAACCATGCACCTGATTCTTTTGACCTTGATGCCAAAATCCTAGCAGTATTTATTGGGGTGGTGGATGATTCCAGGATACGTGAAGATACGTAATTGAAAATTGGACTTTCCCAGGATGATTGAAAAGAAGTAATTGTACTGCGAGGTAGTTCTTCACAACTAATTGACTTCCACAAGTCCTGCGCCTCGGTCACAAGTGAATCGGACAAAGCAGTGACATACGAGGGCAAAATTAAAGAAACCAAGTCAGTGGTGGCAAATGAAGATGCAAGGAAACATGGAGTTGCTAATGTTTTAGATTGTCTAATTCCTAAACCACCTAATTTAATTGGTAATGCAATTTTTTCTAAAGACAAAGGATTAATTTGGCAATTTGTAATTTGTTCTAAGGCATTATGGAGCAATGAATCAAACTCCTCTAGCAAATGTGGAGATTTAAAAATAGGGGCTGCCCTTAGTAGATAAACTAATCGTGGAATAGCTAGTGAATGTTTCAAGAGATAATACGCAATATGGCTTGGAATGGAATGCAATCGACCAGCCATGTTAGTAAAAGCGTGAATCTTTTTGCGGAAAACATGTTCAATAGATTCAAGAGTCAAAGGTGCACCTAAAAGTTCAGCATTTTCCTGAGTCATACATGAAATACCTGGTGCAACTGATTGGAAAGATTCTAGTATACATTGCGTGTTAGTTTGTGGACCTAAAACTGAAACCTCACATTTATCAAAGTTCAATTCTAAACCTACTTCATTTGCACATGAGATAATATGTTGAAAATCGTCTAACACTGTAGTAGGATTGCCACCTAATGTACCATCATCTAAGTACCACATATTAAATTCTGACCCTAAATTTGAAATGACTGGATGCAAGGTTAAACAGAAAAGTGGTGGACCTAACGGATCTCCTTGTTGAACACCTCTACATGAATCAATTAAAGGAGAATTCCACACAAGACTGGATGAGAATCTATAGCACTGATTAATATAAGGATACAAAGTTGGTACAAGTTCGTGAACGGATGAAAGCAATTTCCCTCTATCTACCATATTAAATGCATTCTTAAAATCGATTTTAAGGAAGGCTGTAGGTGATTGATGTGGAAAGGAAAAGAATCTACGGGCAGCGTGTGCTCCTGCTTCAGCACCATTTTTTACGTTGAAACCTACTTGGACTGGACTAAAATAATCCTGAAAGACATGATTCATGACCTTCACACAAATCTTTGAAACTATTCTACGATAAGTGCAACCTACCGCTATAGGTCTAATACCACCTGATTTCTTTTTAAGGGCCGTAAGACTTGCACCGTAAATGAAAGGACAAATATCTAAAGGAACTTTTCCTGCTAACATAAAATTGCAAAATTTTGTAAGAGATTCTAACAATTGAGTTCCTACGTCACCAGTATGTTGTGAAACTAGATCTTTCAGAATTTGTGGTCGTAATGCATCTAAACCCCCTGCTGAACCACTAGGAAATGAGAATATTGCTGAGATAACCTGCTCTGTTGTCGTAGTAAATGGTGGAATGTTAGGCTCATCTAAAACAGTAAAATTGTCTAAAGATTGTTGTGGGTGCTTTTCTACAAGTGTGTCCAAAGTCGCTGAAGAATTGGGAGCGACAACATCATCTGATGTTAAAAGCCGTATCGCGCCACGAATATTTCCTTCGGAAACTTTAGATATGACTTTTGGCCCTATGTCGTTGATTTTGCTACCTGACTTATCAAAGACTGAATTTTTGGATGAAAGTGAAATGAGATAGTCCTGATAAGTATTTTTATCTAAGGATTCAAAAATAGATAAATTATTTCTAATTTTGTTGTTAAGACTTTGACCATTCTTTATATTTGCCCTTGAATCACATTGTAATGTTACATATGGAAAAGTCAAAAGAAGGTGCCATGCCTCTGGTGTGTTTTCAGTTATGCATTTATCTATGGCTGACTTGATTGATTGTGCTACCGGAATTCTACAGGCCTTGGGGCATTGTTTGAGAGTTGGACAATTTTGCCTAAGAGAGGAAATAATAGATTTGAAATCAAAAACAGTTTCTGGAACTTGTTCTGATTTTAACTGGATCCCTACGTAATGATATTTCGAAGCGCCATGAAATTCTGTCCTAAGTCTTTTGGTCCTAATGTTTGAAAATGAATTTTTTATCAATTTCCCAATTTCTGCATCGTTTAAGGGTTTGAAAATGCCTAACGAGTCCTGTCTATACGCTTCATGTAACAGATTTTTCTCAATTATACCTCCTGGGACTATATTGTTATTTAGCCACTCTAATGTGAGAGATGTACATGTTGCCTTGCTAGATATAAAATTTGAAAGTGGTGTACTTAATGTAGAAATTGGTTGTGATGCACGTGGATTTGTACAGGGGCTTGACTGTGTAATTTGACTATGTGTGCCTAGAGTAGACTGATTTGCAGGCGACGGTGTGTTTGAGTTTACTTGGGGGCCTATTTGTGTATGTATTTGGGGACAGTTTGCGCAGAACCAGTCATCTTCAGGAATGGCCTGCAAAAGAAGACAAGAGGTGTGATACCACAAAAGACATGCAGAACATTCTATCCACTCATCTGTTGCTGAAGATGATGGTCCTGGGCAGCCCGACACCGGACAGAAAAGGTCATCGGAAACGGGATTTAAACCCTCGGTGGTATGGGGGAGCGGTCGGGAGGATGTGGGAGGAGGACATTTTCTTGGTCCTGTCCTCTTCTTTTGCTTATTCCTCTTCTTTCTTGGTCCTGGATGTGGTCGTGGTGAGGATGATGATGGCGGCGGCAGCGGGGACGATGACGGCGGCAGCGGGGACGATGACGGCGGCAGCGGGGACGATGACGGCGGCAGCGGGGACGATGACGGCGGCAGCGGGGACGATGACGGCGGCAGCGGGGACGATGACGGCGGCAGCGGGGACGATGACGGCGGCAGCGGGGACGATGACGGCGGCAGCGGGGACGATGACGGCGGCAGCGGGGACGATGACGGCGGCAGCGGGGACGATGACGGCGGCAGCGGGGACGATGACGGCGGCAGCGGGGACGATGACGGCGGCAGCGGGGACGATGACGGCGGCAGCGGGGACGATGACGGCGGCAGCGGGGACGATGACGGCGGCAGCGGGGACGATGACGGCGGCAGCGGGGACGATGACGGCGGCAGCGGGGACGATGACGGCGGCAGCGGGGACGATGACGGCGGCAGCGGGGACGATGACGGCGGCAGCGGGGACGATGACGGCGGCAGCGGGGACGATGACGGCGGCAGCGGGGACGATGACGGCGGCAGCGGGGACGATGACGGCGGCAGCGGGGACGATGACGGCGGCAGCGGGGACGATGACGGCGGCAGCGGGGACGATGACGGCGGCAGCGGGGACGATGACGGCGGCAGCGGGGACGATGACGGCGGCAGCGGGGACGATGACGGCGGCAGCGGGGACGATGACGGCGGCAGCGGGGGTGATGACGATGATGGCGGGAGGGGAGGAAGTAGCGTCAAGTTTACATATTTCCATATATCTAGTGACTTGAAGAGCGGCATCGTGGTCTGACGACTTGTATCCAACAATACTGGCAACTGTGATGATGACGCCAATGAAGCATAAAATTGATTTGTATAAGTTGAAAAAGAATCTTCGTCCTCGTCGTCACTAGGTAACGTTAGTCTCCCTATAGACTGATAAAGTGTCAAATAATCTTGGTTATGCATGAAATGTACACATTTTTATTAATTTGCATGAAATGTACCGTTCTTAGCAACACATAGAAAGATAAGGATAATCGAACATTTTAGGATGCTGTGATAATTATTTTTTAATTGATAAGTGTTTGTCATCAGGCCAACATGTAGCAAGAAATATGAAGTTTAATAATGTTTAGTTGCATCCGCAATTAGATGTTTGTAGTGGTCATAGGCCACCTTGGGCGTGACTTTGAGAAACTTCTCATCCCCCGGAGGACACGGAACGATTGGCTGGACAACCTGGTCACCGTCGGGATTGATGAAATATATGAAGCTCTGCCTGGCCAATTTCCTGACGCGTTCTTCGTCCAGAATCCGAACTCGGTGAACCTAATTTAATTTGATTTTGAGATTAAAATACAAAGATATTCCTTTTTTCAAGCGGTCTTACAATGGAGGTCTCTCAGCGGATGCTCTCCGATTTTGAGCAAATTAGTGGCAATCGACCAGGAGTTTAATTAGTATGAAATTTGCGAAAGACACGATCTCCCAATGGGCACGTTTGACAGGGATATTTGCATCCGAAGAGGAGAAAATGCGGAGTAAATTTGGAAAGTGAAACAATTTGTCAACTTTACTGTGCGTTTTCTCCTCTTTGGATGCAAATATCTTAGCCAAATGTGCCTATTTTCGCAAATTCATACTATATATAAGTAAATTTCTGATCGATTTACACTAATTTGCCCAAAATCGGAGAGCATCCGCTGGAAGACCTCCCTTATCAGTTTTGCTACTTACTGTAGCCTGAAATATCCCAGCCGACCAAAGCTCCAACAATTGTCCGACATTGATTAAAATGGAGTCCTTAATGGGAACAGCTTCAATCCAGGATCCATCCAACCTTTTGACCTCGAGCCCTCCCACCATGTCCTGAAACAGCAGCGTGATGGTCCCCCAGTCAGCATGCTCCCCACACCGAATCGCATTCGTCGGAATGTTCGGATCCGAGGGGTCCATTTGATAATAGTGCAGGGTTCGAAATTGTGCCTGCGTTCGAATCGTGGGGTCATCCATGAAGGAGTGCGTTTTCACAAAAAATTGCTCATCCTTCAACTTGAGATATTTTCCCATCGCTCGAAGCAACTTTTTCCCCAGGTTGTTGCATTCGGGTCGAACAGCGTCAAAGGCTGCCTTGTATTCCGGTATTTCGCTGGGGTACTCTTTGGCGTCGTATTGTTGGAAGCCCCAAACGTCAAAGAACTCGCGAAGTTCGGTGGAATTTTTTTCTTGATAGTTCAGCCTGTGATTAAGCTATAGTTTAATTTTATGTACATCTGGAAATGTTTAAGCAGTGTTTCGTTTCGAGCAAGTGTGCTATATTTCTTGCACTGCATAGCAAGAAACGCAAGAAATGTGAGGTGCAACAAACTGGGAGAAAGTGCCAGAAATATACGTCATCTAACCACGCGCCGTATGAAGTATAACGGCGGGGAGTGGTTTCTTGCGCCGTGCATTTTTTGCAGGTCAAAATAGCTGCAGAAAACCACTTTTTGACGTTATTTTTTGCACTGCAAAGCAAGACATGCAAGAAATTCGAGGTGCAAGAAAATGCAAAAAATAGATATGCACGATCAAACCACTCGCCGTATGAAGTACAGCGGCGGGGCGTAGTTTCTTGCGCCTTGCATTTCTTGCAGGTCAAAATATACCACTTTCTTGCAGTTATTTCTTGCACGTTGTTTATTCCTTGCACCCAAAACACTGTTTAAGTTAAGTTAAGCGCATATTACAATTCATCTCCAGGTCCTGCATAGCCATGAAAGCATTCTGGCGGGTCGGTCTTGCGGTACTTCTGTTTCGTCGCTGTCGGCAGGGAATAAAATTCGTGAGATAATTTGTGGATATGGTCAATCTGAAAAAAACATGAAATTGAGTTAGAAGGAATACAATATATAAGAATGTATGCTATGAAAATGAACCTTTTTCATATCAACGCCATGATTTGTAACGTACGCGAATCCCACGCCATTCATCGCTGTTCCAAATTCCTGTGCCAATTTTTCAAAAACATTGTCCGGGAGGTCATCGTACTTGCCGGAGACGAAGGATAAGTCCAGCACGGGGATTTCGTAGTCCATTGTTCCAACCATGATGATATGCAAATTAAATTAGCACTTGTTGCGCGATAAAATATTTTTGCATGGAAATTTGCAGTATGCGTGTTGCCCGTGCAAAGGATAAAAGTAGACTGGCGAGAGTCTCTCGAAAAAAAATCTGGAGTGTGCGAATTTTTTTGCATCATTTTCAATGTCCACTTGCACAGATAATTATTTATTTTAGTGGTTTATCCTCGTTGGCAGTTCATCAGTATGACCAAGGACATCTGTAGGGATGGGATATACAGATATTCACTTAATTAACTAACTCAATCGTATATTATGTGACGATTACATAAATACGACGCTCTCTCACATCTTATCTCACGTGTAACATGCCATAATATGCAAATGTAATGTAATGTAATGTGATATTCAGTTATATAATCGCCTGTAATTGTATTGGAGTAAATGCATTCATTTTTTAATTGAGTGTTCAATTTTTACACAATGTACATATTTACACAAGTAGTTTTACTTTGGTAAAACCGGTTCGTCCTTCTCCTTGACAGGATAATGAGCAATTTCACATTTTTGATTCGCAATTACATAAATGACACCATAAATCTTGATGGACGTATAGAACTATTTTTTAAGTAGGGTCAACTGCTTAGTGTGACCGTTTTGTCCGTCCGTCCGTCCATAGTAGGAAAATCCCTACAAACTTAATCATATGCCTTTGTCACCTTTGTGCTTCTAATTTTTGACCTTCGATCGAGTTTGAGGATATGGTCCCGCCGTCAAGGTCAAGGTGACCCTGGCGCGGCCTGAGGTCAAGCGCCAACTTGACCCTAATTTTCATATGCGGTGTCATTTTAAAGGAAACTTCAGCACGAATTTAACGCCGTTATTATTTTTTACCTCTCACCAACCCATGACCGTGAACACAAGGTCAAAGTTCAAAAAACATAACTGGCGTCATATATGGCGTCATTTTAAAAGAAACTTCAATCGCTTTGACGCTACTTCATTATATTCGTTTGCAAGTGTTTATTTATTCCATATTTATTCATTATCAATCGAATTCTTGTTTGCGGATAGAGTCGAGTAAAGAATTTAAGAAATCTTGGTAGGATTTGTGATCCGACACTGTCAAATGGCACTGGGCCCTGTTTCCCGTCGGGGGCTGACCAAACAAGGCCGACATGCTGATGCTGGGTCGCAGCGCGACGAATCCTTCACGAGGAAGGCGAGAAGATCCAGTGAGGAATTGGTAAAATCTGCCCAGATCAAAAGCGTCCATTTCTTCGAGGGCTTTCCGCAACCAGTTCTTTAACTTGTTGAAACTTGGATTCCACTTGTCCGGAGATTCGTGATAGTATTGGATCAAGTTGCCAAAGTTGAGGGGCGTTGATCCGCAAAGCATTAGCTGCGTATACAAAATGTTTGAGAGTAGTTTATGGTACTGAAAATAAATACTAAGCAGCGTTTCGGGTGGAAATAACCACGTGCAAGAAATAGCGGGGAGAAAGTGGTTTCTTGCAGGTAAATATTTTGACCCGGGAGAAATGCAAGGCACAAGAAACTACGCCCCGCCGTTATACTTCGCGTATTTCTAGCAATTTCTCCCAGTTTCTTGCACCTCGCATTTCTTGCGTGGCTTGCTTTGCAGTGCAAGAAATGTGAGTAGCAAACCCACAAAAAACGAAACACTGGGTGAAAGTAACCACGTGCAAGAAATAGCGGGGAGAAAGTGGTTTCTTGCAGGTAAATATTTTGACCGCAAGAAATGCAAGGCACAAGAAACGAAGCCCCGCTGCTGTAAATACTTCATTCGGCGCGTGGCTAGATGGCGCATATTTCTTGCACCTTAATTCTCTCGCATTTCCTGCTTTGCAGTGCAAGAAATGTAGCAAACTCGCAAGAAATGAAACACTGAAAATAATTTATTACGGACCTCGAGTTCATTCTCGTCAAACATCATGAACAATCTGCCAGGAATGATAAAATTGAGGCCGGAAATGAATGCATCGATCTCTTTTTTTACATCGTGACAAAGATGGTATCGAGCCAATGCGTTCAGATATCGGATTTTGTTCTCGTTCGTGACAGCAATATTTTCACCGTCGGGGATTAAAGGAAGAGTCTGAAAATAGTGAAGAACAAAAATATTTAAGATTTCGAACATACATATTTTACGAAAATATTTATTTATATAACCTCAAAAATTCCTTTATCATTTACGACTCGAACCTCAAAATTAAGTTTCATATGAGAAACGTCATTGTGCAAAAGGGTATCACAATTGGTTCGGAAATAATCTGGATCATCGACTTGTAAATGCTGTAATAAAATGGGATTTTATTTTACATATGTACCAATATTTGTTCTAAATTATACTGGTTAACGAATTAATAATGGGGGTCTCCCAGCGTATGCTCTCCCATTTTGTGCAAATTAGTGTCAATCGATCACAAATTTGATTAATATGAAATTTGCAAAAGACACGATCTCCCAATGGGCACGTTTGGCAGAGATATTTGCATCCAAAGAGGAGAAAGTGCGACACAAACTCGACAAATTTTGCACTTTCCAAATTTACTGCGCAACTTTCTCCTCTTCGGATGCAAATATCTCGGCCAAACGTTTCCATTGGGAGATCGTGTCTATTGCAAATTTCATACTAATTAAATTTGTGATCGATTGACACTAATTTGGCAAAAATCTGAGAGCATACGCTGGGAGACCTCCATCCTGAGTATGATCACCTTATACGATGGCCAAATTCCCAATATCATGCAAAATATTGTCCTCGAGAATCTCGCATCCACAAAGAATTGATGTTCCGGATTCAGCACATTTTCAATCACGCACTTTCCCACAAGTTTTCCTGCCAATTCGTAATGCTGCAATTTCCAGTGATTATTCCGGGCATGATTTGGATGCAGGAGGCCTGGCTGGGGCCTATTTCCTACGGTGAAATTTCTTCCCAGAAACATTCCGTATGCGGTACTGTCAAATAATTCTTTACACAATTCCCCAGCCCATTCGACCCACGTGGCCCCGCTTCTGTTCACTGCAGAGATCGTTACGAAATAATTATTGAAATATTTTTAAATTAACTGATATGAATTTGATGATTTAACTTGAATAATTGGAACTTTGTGCGTTATGTAACTTAACGCACAAATTTTTTTAACATAACTTAGGTTAAAAAAATTATTTAAAATTGGACAAAATTTAAGGCAAAATCTTTACCAGCCTCGTGACGAAAAGAAACGACGAACGGTTGTCCCCAGTCGGATCGGGTAAAATTTTTGGTTGCATCGAGTGTCTAGAATAATATTGTTTTTCGAAATACTTGTAAATTTGTTGCTTAAAATTTGAAATTTTTTATTAAATTTTACGGTTTTGACAATATCTGCTCGCGTGACGGTAAATGTTCGGCAGGAAGGAAGGACAAGTGACAGCTCGTCGATATCAAAGGTTTCACGGATTTGTTCATAAAATGCTTGCTGTTTCTCCCTCAAATTATTTTCAAAGTGACGACTTTCTGCAGTAATAAGCTGATTTAACACTAGAATTTGAAGTAAATTTTGGCGTATGTACCTGGATGTAAAATACTCTTAAAGTGGGAATCATTTTTCTTCGCTGCCAAGTATTCGTGAAACATGACGAAAAATACCCTCGCGTCAAATCCAGTCATGACCAACTCTTTAAAAGAGTTGTGATGTTGGGTGTCTGAAATTTTGATGATGTGCGTGTCAGGTTCGGGATCGTTCTGAATTGAAACTATTTCCACCTTTGAAAAACATTTTAACATACGACTTAATGACAGATTATTAAAATCGTCAAAATTAAGCAGTTCTCTGCTCTGGAAATTTATTTTAAAATTCTGGACGACAAATTTGCAGTCAGTGAGTTGATTAATGGAATGGCCATGAGTTTTTTAAGCCAGGATTGATTATTTAGTTCCAATTTTTCTGAAAATTTCTTCATCTTGAAATCTCCTTCAAAAAGTGTCAAAATCTTTAAAAATTATGAACAACTTGCTCTACGTATTCCAAAATTTTTAAATAAATTCCCAGAAGCAGAAATGGCTAAAAAATGTGCTGATTTTGACGATTTTACGATGAGTTATGGAGTCAGGAGAAAAGAAAAATTAACACAACTTCAACTTTGTTATAAATTGTATAAAAAGTACCGAAATATTTTCCCCCAATCTCCAAGTCTGCAATCTTTTTTCCATCGGTCCGTTGAACAATCTTCGTGAAAGGAATACAAATCTATTCGTCATTTCCAGTGATACGTCTAGCACACCGACGTCCTCCGTATTAATGTTGGAGTTGGAAGGTAAAGGGACCGGAATTTCGAGTATCAGACGAACAGCAAATTTGCAAAGTTCTTGTTTTTTTAGGTCCAAAACTTTGTCCTGTTCTTGCGTAGAAATGCACATAAGTTCAATCGTCTGAGCCGGCAAGGTTAACGGAAATAGGTCGTTGATGATGACTTGACCACTGTATTCTCCGACATTTTTACACTTCCCGTAAATGCAATAGAGTGGGAGGAACTCGGGAAGGTCGGGATTTTCTCGCCGGATGCCGACATTGGTTTTAAAATCGGTCGGGTCAGAATCATCGTCTTCGTCACAGTTATCGTTTCCGTCAATGGTGGTGAGGCAGGGATTGCTCCACTGTGTAAAAATGTTTGCAAAATTAGTAACAAAATTCGCAAAAATTACTTAAATACAATGAGGTCAACGCCGCCGCGTCGGTAAGCGCCGCCACCGCAGATAAACCTGGTTTCCCATTCCTTCAACATTGGGACCCCGCGCCGCCGAAAAATGACCGGCGTTGACCTCAGCTTTGAATTCATCAACCTTTTTAACGGTAAACTTTATCCGTTGCATGGTATCTAAGGTTGTGGCGCAACGATTATGAAACATGTCGAGTGGAATGACATCAATTCTGAAGATCTCGTTCTCCACAATTATTAACGGGTTGGTCACCCCCACGTAAGATTTGGTTATGTCCATGTCGTCCGCGTCCATATTGGCTGCAACAAAAACGTGGTATTTTTAAAAGGTAAAACCATAGTTTACCAGTGGCCGCGGAAGGGTGGGGACAATGTCCCACGGTTATTCGATGTCCGCCCATGTTATTTAACCACTCCCTCCCATATTTTGATGCTAATGTCCCCACGGCTTCCGCGGCCAGTGTAGTTTACTGTAAATTCTACTTTTGGACATTTTGGACGTACAAAATATAGGTCCAAAAGTGGTCATTTTTGAACGCTGGTTAAAACCACAGTGAAACACTGCAGAACATACCTGTGAATGGACTCCCATTAACTGAAAATCCACAATAGCTTAGATAAATGCTATACTTTCCTGATTTCAGGACAGGAAATTTGGCATAAATTGCTTGATCACTTTGATTAATGGATTTATTCACAGTAATTTCCTCTTCTTCGAGGAAGACTTGCATCACTATGTTGGAAATTAAGTCATTGGCTGTTTCAGTATCCGGAAAATCGAATATGTGCAACCGTGTCGGAGAGAGGAATGGCTGCATTAATTAATTGCATATTTAATTATTTTGTATGGAATTTCCGTCTTATGTTAATTTTTACATGCAAATTAATTTACCATGATTTTGACCACTACCTCTCCTCCAACTCTGTTTGGAAAATTTCTATTCCATTCTATTTCCACTTTACAATTTCGTGCTCTCATGATTGCTCTAAATTCTGGAAATTTGAAGAGGAAGAAGGCCACTGCTGCGGCCAATGAAATTATCGGGATCCCTAAAATACAAATAGGCACATTTTTTAGGTGCAAAATTAGAAATATAAAGCGTTTCGTTTCTTGCGGGTTTTTGCTACATTTCTTTCACTGCAAAGCAAACCACGCAAGAAAAGTGAGGTGCAAGAAACTGGGAGAAAGTGCACGAAATATGCGCCATATAGCCACGCGCCGTGTAAAATATAGCTTCGGGGCGTCGTTTCTTGCGCCTTGAATTTCTACCAAGTCAAAATATTCACCTGCAAGAAACCACTTTCTTTCTGTTATTTCGTGCAAGTGGTCACTTTCACCCCAAAGTTATGTATAAGTTATGAAATTGCATACATATCGCATAGTGTGAGTACTGCGAGTCATTCACCGAATTCCAAGCCATCATCGCCCTCTGTTTGATTTGCTGGTCGAAATGAACAATGTACTGAGCGAAGAAAATAATTTTATTCTTCCAGAAGTTTATCGTTTCCTTGAAATACTCGATGTTATCCGGATTGAAAAATATGGTTTTGATGGAATCATCCATTATTATGAGTAGATAAGGGGAAACTTGACCATATTTTTTATCAGGAGCGAGACATCGCTATAGATGACGCGACAAGGGACGCAGCAACGCCATGGCGACTCGGCGCTTGCGACCCAGCGAAAATTGACACGGTTATCAAACAACGTGGTTAAAGATACAGTAATTGGATAAGGACTTATCACATTACTACATTTAAATAACCCTGGTTATCAAACAGCGTTCTTCTTGATTCCAGATCGTTTTCTTGCAAGGCGTCTGTCTTTACACTAAAAAATGTGCACAACCATTCGAAACAAGAATTTTTTGAGTCATCACTTTTGACTCAAAAGTTTTGAGTGACCACGATTTTAAAATGTGATTTCAAGTTCTGAAATTTTGACCCAGCTCGAGAGATAAGAAAGTTACGGAAATTTTAAAAACGTATGTTTTCTAACTGCCTAATATAACCCAAGTTTTTTAAAAGATTAGAAATTGAACACGGCTTAAATAATCCGTATTTATTACTTTCAAGCTGTGTCAAAATGCACGATACATGTACAAAATACTTAATATAACTAACCTAATTAACTAACCCAATCCACATAGAATAATGTTGATTTTGCTGAATAAAGTATCAATTAAGGAACAATTAATTGTGCAGAACGGATTTTTCCCTCAAATTCCAGATTAACAATAAAATTACTTTATTTGATAAATCCTATTTGATGCATTGTGTTACACTTATTGCTTTAGTAAAATCACTGATTTGGTAAATTATTCACTTTGTATGATCTTTCTTCGAAATTAATTAAGTCGACGACGCTTTCGAGCTGGCGAATCAAGCCACAATTGGGCAGATTTTTCCGAATCACTGAAAAATAAAAGGTTATCATATAGATAATTCTGTAAAGTCGAAAATATTACTCAGAATTTTAATCAGACCTCTTAATGAATGCCTTGATCATCCCCGCGGCGCGTGTCATCCCGTGCAATTCTGCAAGTTCCAAGACCTCGACGCAATTTTCCCAAGAGACCAGAGTCGGAAGCAGGTTTTCGCACGTTCCCAACAAGCGATTGATTTGATACTAACAATGGAGGCGCAAACCATGTTCAGCCCAGATATTTTTTTGACCTTATTAGTTTAAAAGAGCAAGTCTTTACAAACAACATTTGGTTCGCACTTGGGCAGATGCGCATATTTCAGCACGTTATGGGCGCCGCAAGTTCGCAAAAACGCACGAAGTTGAGCTCGCGCTGGGCGTTGCCCGAAAAATCGTGCGTTTTTGCGAACTTGCGGCGCCCATAACGTGCTGAAATTTGCGCATCTGCCCAAGTGCGAACCAAATGTTGTTTGTAAAGACTTGCTCTTTTAAACTAATAAGGTCAAAAAATTATCTGGGCTGAACATGGTTTGCGCCTCCATTGTAAATAGGAAAATAACACAGTGTTCACCAACCACGACATGTTATCATCACTTCATTACTTATCACCTTTGAAGCTGCGTTGATAATCTCGGAGTAAAATTCGCTCCACTTATCATCCAATTCGCCGCTGTAAAGGAATTTCAAGAAAATTTTGAGCCCCTTGGCCCCCATGTCGTTCAGTTTGACGACCCCATCCGTCTTCTCCTTCATCTCAGTGGCAAACATGGCTGCGATCATCCTGGCCGTCTTGATAGCCCCACTGGCCGTATATTTGAAGACGAACACCTGCGGCATGGACCTCCTCATCAACGTGATTCTCTGCTTTCTCTTCTATCTTCCAGCTATAATCCATGCAATCTGGATTATTGTGCGATGATTGAGGTGGGGGTGGTTGCAAAGGTACGTTTATGCTAATAATGCTAATAAAGTGCATTTCAAATTAAAAGCGTTTTTTACATGTATTTTCTCGGCAGGGATACCTCCACGAAATCAACGGGAGCCCTTGAAATGAACTGCATGCAATGAAATGTGTCTCAACAATGAAATCATATGAAGATCCGCCAAAGAAGCATTCATGTTAACATTAATGATTGGATGATCATTTAACAATAATCATGTAAAATATTTATATTTTGGAAAATGTAACAGGCAGTTAGCAAGTCTACATTTTTAAAATTTCCGTAATTTTCCTTATCTCTCGAGATCACGGGTCAAAATTCCGGAGGCGCTATGAAAAATGTTCAGAGGACGCCCAATTTCAAGATCGGGTCCAGAAATTTTTAGCCAACTCGAGAGATTTATTAGGAAATTTTTAAAAACGAAGATTTGCTAACTGCCTAAGTTTTTAAAAATACTGAGAATATTTTAACACGGCTTATGAAAAAATGCACATTTATTTATTTCCTTCAAGCTGTCACTCAATATACATAAATAAATATTTATATGCACCACGTACAAAATACTTAATATAACGGTTCTCTACATATTAATTGCTATTATTTATTTAAATAGTGCTATGTACGAATAAGTTATAAAGAACTCTCATCAAACAATATCCTCCCCGTGTTGATGGTAGAATTTGCGAAAAATTGGACGGCTTGGCCCGTCTCAAATATTTGGGGCGTTTCCCTCCTGACCAATCCACTTTTTTTGTTGTACTTGTCCTCTTCAATTATCACATGCTCAATTCCGAAGGATGAGATGACCACGTTGATCGTCGTGATTATAAAAATTTGCAGGGTGATCAAGTTATTTAAAATGTCTGCGGTCCTCTGTGACTTTGGCTTGTTGATGTTTAAGGACCCAATAAATAGGAAACATATCCCGACGGTCACCTGAAATTGGAATGTTAAAATTAAAATAATTGGTAAAATCGATGAGATCGTATTGTTCCAACAGAATATTATCTAAACTTTTACTTATATTATCAGAGGGCGGATATGTATGTATTTGCAAAAAATCGCTGAAATGTGTTTTTAATATTTGCGAAATATGTACGAAAATAATCATAAAAATAAGCATTTTCACCAAAATTTGTATTTTTTTAACGATAATGCTCTGAATATTTTGTGATCCAATTTTTTTTGCGTAAAAAAATTTCGTCTCGAGGTCGTTGGAATATTTACAAACCTATTTTTGAAAACGATGTCTAAAATATTTACGTATTTTCTAAAAAAAATAGTGGAAATATTTGTATGATTGAGAACCTAGCAATATGGAACAGTATTTGCAAATATTTTGAAATTTTTGTGATCTATGCGAGTAAAGGCACTCACAAAGTTTCACCACAACCGTCATAAAATGAATAAGTTGAAAATAATTACATACATATCCGTCCTCTGCCTATTATGCTCTGAAGTAAGTATACAGCAATTTATTACGATTTATATGAATTTACCCCAAATTGGAAGCAACGTTATCAGCCAAAGCCCCCGCAGAAAGTGCGGCAGAAGCCGGGTCAAACGCAGAGATGATAATGTTAACTCCGGCAATTGTAGTGGAAAGGGCGAGTTGAAGGTAATTAAGAAGCATGGCAGAGGACACGTTATCTGGGAGGTGTAACCGACAATCGCGAAGCATATTGACGGACAGGGCAAGGCCTCCTGATACCACCTGCATACGTATGAAAATACATCTCTTTTTAAACGTAGGACTGGATGATTCATCATGAAAAATCATCAAAATCAGCAGATTTTTAATCATTTCTCGACTCTGGGAATTTATTTTAAAATTCTAGACGATAAATTTGTAGAGCAAGGAGTTGCCAATTTGATAAAAATATACACTCCAGATTTTGACACTTTTTGAAGGAGGAGATCTCAAGTTTAAGAAACCTTCAGAAAAATTGTAACTCGTCGAAACTGGCTAAAAAAACTCACCGCCATTCTACTAATCAACTCACTGACTAAAAATTTGTCCTCCAGAATTTTAAAATAAATTCCCAGAGCCAAGACAGAAATTATTAAAAATGTATTAATTTTGCCGATGAGTCACCAAGCCCTACGTTAAGAACCATTTCAGTCAATAAATTGCTGCATACTTTTCTCAAAAAGCTGAATCCAATAACACAATGAATTAAAAATAATATGATTTTCAATAAAAAATATGGCGATGCAATCAAGTTCAAGTCAATCAAAGTGACTCACCTGCAACACGATCGAGATGGAAATTAGAGTGACCATTAGCGTGTAAAAGGGATGGCGTTCCTTCCCCACTTGGAGGACGTACTTCAACTGGGACGCATTAGCCGTTAACAGAGCAATGTCAAGCATTCCCTGGGCGATCGTCTTCTTTGTCGCGTATCTGTTCACATTCATGGTGGTCGGATATCGACTAGATTTCTGAATAGTTCAGGAAATATTCATAAGTAGATATTTCTTCAAAATTAGAATTTTGAAATAAAATTCTTAACGTGAAAGACAAATACCTCGTCCGACGACACCTCCGTCATGGGCAACACTTCCGTCATGTCGTAAACAAAGTGTGACACAAAAAAAAGACGCGATTACTAGGAGATAGTTGTCACAACAGGAGAAAGTAAAGTGAAAAGCGGACACTGGCACCTTTCCCGAACGAGTAATGAGAAACCAGGAGAAAGCAACAGAACAATAGGACGTCAACCTTTGGATAGATGGATTTGTTGTGTACGGTTTCTTTCTATATGTACATATAAACGGATATCGATATCGTGTCAAACTATGTGTATAAATTTGGCTAGGCACTTTTCTGTCACGCTATATGCCAAACAAACGACACATTTTGGCATGCGAGAAATGGAAATAATTGAGACTCGGCAAAAACTTGGTGTGTATTTTTTTGCAGATTAGTTTAATCGATACTTGGTTCCAAACCCTTTCGCACTTTGTGACACAGCAAACGTTCACTTTCAAGTAAGGAGAACGAGTTTATGAATCATCTCCAAGCAAAAAAAATGTGTGCATGTATGACACTAAACGTCTCCTGAGGAATCTGCGAAAAAGACAAGTTGCGAATATGTGTGGCTTCTGGTCTGCAAGTTTGCTATTTTTAGCGAAACACAAAATAAGTCTGGTTACAGGGGAGAAGAATCGTGGCTTGTGTATCTACCTCCACTCTCTGTTGGGTTATGCGTTCGAATAAAATATAGTCATTATTTTATTAAGCAAAACCAAGGGATTTTTTGGGATGTGGTTTGGTTTCACTTGACGTATTAACTTGACGAAATGAAACATTGAAATTGTTGAGAGACCAGACCACGAACGAACTGAGGCTTTGTTTTATGAACTATTTTCTGACTGGTTGAGTGAATAGCGTATTATAAATCTCAACTGGATGGATACATACGGACAGATGTGTATACATATATTTTACATGAGCATGTTTAACAATGGGGCATTTTTTTGGTATGATACGATGCCAACGGACACATGGATGGGAGTGGGTGTGTAATCGTAATCATCACTTGGCAGCTGGCCTATGTAGAGCCTTACATGCATAAATGCACAGCACAACTTCCTCCGGAAATAGTAGTGGAGATTTTCATTATTAACATGCAAAGAAAAATACTAACTAGAATGCATTTTAAGCAGCGATAAGGTGCGAGAATTAGGGTTCACTATTCAATTTAAGTACCTGCAAATTGATTCTATTGATTTATCTATTTGAATTTGAGATAAAACAAAGTAAAACCCGAGTAAAACCCGTTAAAACCCGGGTAAAACCCGTTAAAACTCGACTAAAATCCCTTTAACATAGTAAAACCCGCTGGGGTTGGGATTTATTCCAATACGACCCAGTAAAACCCAGTAAAACCCAGTAAAACCCAATAAAACCTGAGGTCAGAATACCCTGGCGAAAATCTGATAACACGAAATATTATTTATCATCCACACTTTCTGTCTCATAATATTGGACAGAAAGACATATTATCAAATATTATGTCTCAACTTATGATAAAAATGAGTTCAGCATGGCCAAAAGTGTTTTGCAATGCATAACCATTTTTTCGCTGCAAGCATGCTGACACGTTATTTTTAGTCCACTTGTTTCATTTCAGATCAAGATCATGACCATCATTGTTTTGCATTAAGTAGGTTGCAATGTCAGTGTCTCAAATGTCGCAAGTTCATTAAATACGATATGCATGCATGTCATATTAAGACTAGACCGCATAGATTTTTATTTCGTCAAACCATATATAAAATGAATGTAAACTACTTAGCCATTTAAATAATAATTATACTATAATTTAAATTTAACACTTATCATCACACAGCTTATCATTGTTGTACAAACAAAGCCAAAACGGCCAAAAACTGTAAAATTGAGACGGGGCTACGTGAGACTCGCATTTGAAGAAACCTCACAAGTCGTGCGTTCAAACGAATCGTCACACTTTTGACTTTCACTCTGCTGTTTGCTCCTCAACGTTTCAAGTAAAACTTAATTTAATTAAAATTTCCTAAAATTTGAAATTAAGAAATTTTCAAATCCAAACTTTGTTTTATACTTGTTCTGCTCTGTCCAGTAGTTTAGGATTTCTTTTGACAACGAGTGACACTTTTGTTGTGAAACTAAGAAATTTAAAAGTTTAGAATCTAAAGTTTTTTTAGATACAAAACTCGAGTAATTAATTAATTAGTGAGCAAAGCTCGATAAGCAATATGCCGCGTTACAATAATGACGGTCGAAGTAATAAATTCGTCCACATGTTGGGGTCGTCGGAAGGAAGGAAGAAATTTGGTAAGGAAATTAGAAATTCTAATTTAGAATAGAATGGTGAATCGTAGTTTAATTTAATTTAATTGGTACTTTACAGATCAAGATGACCGAAACAAGTTCAAATTTACCCTTAACAAGGGTGGGATTCAGAGAAAGAATCGTGGTGGGGGTGCCTTCGCACGTCTTGATGCCACTGGGGATACCGTTATGGACCCGTCGGAGCCAAGTAGTAGTCGGTCTGGGCATGTTCATTTTGAGTGAGATAAGAGTTCGATTTTTTTCGTCCTTATAAATATTTTGAAAAGGTATAATAAAGCATTTTCCATAATTTGTAGAGGTGCACCTCGAGGGAAGAAGTTTGGTGGGAATAATAAGCAATGGAGAAAGCAAAATCAACAAGGGAAAAACAATGCTCATATATTTGGTCCTTTATGGCATAAAATTCTGGTTAGTGAGTTGTAAAACTTGATAAGTTAATTAATTGAAGCATTGAGTTGATTATTGATTAAGTTGATTTTTGAACTTATTATAATTGTGTTATTTGTGTTTTCCACAGATATTAAATGGAAAGGCGTATGCGAAAGAATTTGTTCTACCAGCACTTGGACAACGATGCCGGATTCCATTTGTTCCGATTTGTGTAAGAATTATGATAAGCCAAGACGGTGACATGTCATACTTTGTTGTTTTATAAATTTACTTTGTTGTTTTATAAATTTTGTGCTTTTTTTAACAGTATTCAGTGTACGGAGCCAATACTGCGTTTTATGTGGAAGGTCGCTCAATGGCGGAAGCCCTAGCGGAATGTAGCGGACAAATAATGTCATCTGATGGACAAACTATTGTAATAATTATTTAAAAAAATATGCACAACACGAATTTTTACAGTTTTTTAAGGAATTGTTCCGTATATATGTTCCAGATCGCTATGAGAGTCACCCCATCAGGTGCCCCACCCACCGCACACATCGATGAAGCTTGCGAAGCGAGGATTAAAACCGTCCTAGATCTGAGATATAATAGCGCTATGCACACTCTAAATCTGGAGAACTTTTACATGAGTCCGGAATTTGTGAACGACTACTTTCTCCCCTTATATCGACCAAGTGTTGTCCAGAAACTTACAGAGTTACTTCAACCACATCTTGATTCAATTGTCGGATTGGATTTGTCAAATAATAAACTGCCCGCGTTGGATGGCTTGAGTAAAATTATTAACAAATCTACAGCGCTAAAGGCACTCAACTTGAGAGGAAATAAGGTAGTCGAATGTTCATCATTTCCGATTTACAGATAACTCAACTTGATTATCGTTTTTTTAGATTCGCGAAATGCAGTCATTAGATCGGATATCTGCTCCATCAATTATTGAACTGATCTTGGAAGGAAATCCAGTTTGTGATAATACTGAAGACAAGGAAGCGTTTATCAGGTCCAGGGGTTGACACAGTATTTATAAACATTAATTATGCGGGTGGCCCACTTTTACGGATGAATGAGCCTGTCCCCGGTGCAAGTACAGGTCACATTTCATTGCAGGGATAAATGCAACGAAATCTTTTCAACTGGTTTGGACTGCAAAAAAGCGCATTATTCATGCGATGGGGATGTATTTGATTTATTACTTTTAATTGTTTCAACATGAAATGTCAAACACCAAAATTTATTTTCTTGGTAGAATCTCGAACGTTATTCCAACATCAAATCGGCAGAAGGCATGACGGAGAGCTTTTGAAGTGTTGTCTAATTTCTTGAGAACCTTTTTAAATTTTTAAAATGAAAAAGTACGGAACTCAGGGTTGGCTCGAGATTGTAAAAAAATGTTTGGATTTTGGTTCAGCCGTCATTATAGTTAGTTCATGCAAATCAAGATCTAAACATGGGCAACGAATACCTTTAGATCGCCATATTATCTGAACTCTCAAGTTTTGTTACTGGTTTGTCACACCTTCGAACCTGTGAGCGACGACTGTGACATGAAAATGTCTCTTTTTTATGAGAATATCTATTTCTCAACTACAAAAAAATCGACGAACATGCCAATTTGAAGACTCTGCAGTTATTTATTTAAAATTCCTGCTTTTGGAATTCTTTAATGAAAAAGATTTGGTATAATGACCAACACCGACGACTACGCTCTTCTCTTGAAAGCCTTCTATTTTAAAACTATTGGGTATTGGATGACCAAAACTAATTTGGTCATATACTTCGAAATTACCCAACTAGTTGAATATTCTTCTGATCAACATTGGCCTACGATAAAAACATGTAGAGAAACTAGTCTACGACAGCGACGAAGTAACGACGCCGTAACGGATTTGAGTTGTGAAGCGTGTTGGTGTATCGAGAAGGGTTAATTTCTTGCCTTTGTTTAGATAAGATTCAAATTATTTATACACAATTAGCTGTACCAGGGTCGACTCAATAATACGTCTCAGTCCTGAAAAGGAAGGGCAAATTTTGAATTCTGTAAGTAAAAATGTAGAATAACGACTTGAATAGTTCGAATAGAATTAGACTGCACGGATAAAATTCAAAAACCATGTCATTTGCTCGTTTTGGAGTTGGACAACTTTCACAATTCTGCCAGGATATAAATTTTGATTCTTAAAAAAATAACGAGGCTAAAATCAATTCAGATTCGAACATGTCCAAACCATGGAATTGAATTTCTGAGCATGCATTTGCAGTAAATTTGGCAGGATTGGGATAAATCTTCTTCCCTCGCTTGTTCTGCTTTTCTGTGCTATTGCAGTTGCCTTCACCATACGCCGTTTCTTATCTCAATTCCAGCTCCGTTAGAAAACGATTTCCCAAGGTTATAAAATTGGTATGATGTTGTTCTTAATTCGTAATTTTTATGCATTGAATTCGGCAATATTTCAAATGATTTGATTAATTTTGCAGGACGGAAATGACCTTGCGCCTCCTCTCTCCTTTGATGTTCATGAACCAAGTAAGATGCCGGAAATTCAAGGATCCTCTTTCTGCAATGAGCAAGCAAAGTCTGTCGTACTACGATTTTGGGAACTTTATGTTTCTATATTTGACTCGGACGATCGTCAACCACTGTTAAATGCGTACCACGACACTGCGAGTATGTCAATGATGTCGTCGTATTCCCAATCGGGTCACGTTTCGCAAGTTGAATCCTCAAAAAAGTGAGAAAATAATATAGTAGATTGAAATATATTGTAGATTTTTATAATTATCAAATTTTCATTTTCCAACGTTTAGATTAAGCTACTATCTCTCAGACAGCAGAAATTTCATAAGACAGACTGACAAAACGAAGAGATTTAAGCTACTTCACCAAGGAAAACTGGATATTGTGTCTTTTCTAACGAAATTCCCAAAGACGAAACATGATACGAATTCATACCTCATAGATATGCCTGTTGCAGTGGTAATTTGTTAAATTTTATAAAGTTTCTGTTACAATATTCATTCAAAATCTTACAATTTTCTTATTTTTTCAGGAAAATTTTATCCTGTTTAATGTGACTGGAATATTTAAAGAACGTGACGAAAGAAATACACCGTTCAGATATTTTTGTCGGACGTTCACTCTCGTTCCACAAAATTCTGGTTTCGTAATCATCAATGAAATGATTTACGTTACGAATCCGACATCCGAGCAAATCAAGGTAGTTCTCTCTTTAAAAAAAATTTAAAATCCGAAAGTTTCTGGATAACTTAACATTTTTATATAATTTTCTTTTTAGCACGCATTCCGCCAACCAGCCCCTACTCCAAGTCCGAGTCCAATTCCACAAGTACCAGGACCTGCTATCCTTTCGGATGATGAGCGTCGCCAGATGCTTGTGTCATTTTCAGCACAGTCTGGAATGAATGATGAATGGTCCAGGAAGTACGTGCATACTTTTACACGAAACCATCAACATTTTTCCAATAAAAATGCAAATTATGTATGTATTTATTACAGATGCCTCGAAGAAAACGGATGGGACTTCAACAAGAGCGCCGTTATTTTCACTCAGCTTAAAGAACAGAACAAAGTTCCCCCAGAGGCTTTTATAAAATAGCAACTCATCAATTAATTAGTTATATATTTATGTACACTGGGTTATACTGTCCGATTTTTAAATACAATTTGTTATCTGACAGTATTATATATTATATAATCAATAATGTTTTTGATTAGAGATAAAAAAAATAACGAATAAATACAATAAGAACATTTTTTATTTAAAAAGAGACGATTTCCTTGTATTTATAAATATTTATTTACATATCTTTTAAATACTTTTGATGCTCAAAAGCCACAAATTTCACTTCTCCAGGAATATAGCGAAAGTTTTTCGATAGTTCCGTATCCAATCCGGGGGACTCGATGGTTTCCAATTTTGCTGGCGAATTTAGACTTTTTCTCACCACGACGGCCGTTCCACAAACGCGACATGCCCTCGTAATCACGGATCTCACATTCATGCAGCAAGTTACATCGATCCTAAAACTCTTTAAGACTCCACCCCCGGGCAAGATTACCATTTGTATTTCCACCTGAAAATAATTAGTTAGAGATTATTCGAAATTTTGAATTTTCAAAAAAAAGTGCCTGTGGTTTGGTCGCCTTTTTCACGACGGCAACTCCGATTTCTTCTTCGCCCACAAAAATGCGGAATCGATGCCCTTCGAAGACGGCTTGCGGTGCAAATCCGAATCCTTCAGGGTAGGAATCGCTCCAAAAGTAGTTTTCATTATTGTTCTTGCTGGTAGAGTCGAAGGTGAGTCGTTTCCCGTAACCTCTCCCGATCGAGAGCAAGTTGAGGGGTTTGCCCCCAAAGAGTGGCGTTTTGGATTGGGCTGGTCGTACGATGTAGTGAAATCCGGGAAGGATTCGCTTGTCGACGTAGGTTCCTAAATTAGTGGGGTATTTGTAGTCATTTGATGTCAATTAACAATGAGATGGTGTGCAAAGTTATGAAGAACCAGGGGTTTTACCTTGAAAACCCCAAATACCCCAGTAAAACAGAGTAAAACCCAATAATACCCGAGTAAAACCCAATAAAACCGTGTAATACCCAGTAAAACCCGAGTAAAACCGAGTAAAACCCAATAAAACCGAGTAATACCCGTATAACATAGTAAAACCCGATGGGTTTTATTAATTTGTGGCCTAATAAAACCCGGGGTTGGAATACCCTGAGATGCAAAATCCAACACTCTGATTTAATTGAAATTTGGAAGTTCAAGTCAATACAACCAACGCTTCTTGAGGCAATTTGTGCGATGGCTAGAATTTGTCAAAATCCTTGAGGGGAAAGTTCAAAATTGGTCAATTTTTATCACAGACAGGGAGAGAATAGAAATGGAATTTACCAGCCTGATAAAATTGCCCATTTTAGTTGCCCATTGCCCTTTGACCTAAAATATTTTGATCAATTCTAACCGTCGCACAAACTGCCTCAAGAAACGTTGGTTGTGTTGATTTGACCGTAATAATTCCAAATTTCAACTAAATCGTAGTGTTGCATTTACACCATTGCACTGTAATAATTTCATAAGTGGTTCTACCTATAACAGGAAATTCGTGATTAAGCAGCCCAGTAATCGTGTAGGTCACAGGAACGTCTTGGAGTGTGGCGCCAGAAACGGTGATCCTCCGCGAGTGGAAATCCACACCTGGCATCAGCGTCAAACCAGACTTCTTTGATTGTCGTTGGCTCATCCGCTTGCAGTTCATGATACGAACCAAAGTCGCAGCCCCGGTGCGGGTCGCTTTGGATGAAATTGCAATTCCGGAAATGACATCCTCCGACACGGCGCCCTCCAGTGATTCGATCTAAAAAAATAAACGGTACACACTGTTGAAACATATGTACATATTTGCATATAGAATCTCTTTGTCCATGCATCAGTGACCGCGGAAGCCCTGGGGACATCTGGGGACATTGCTATTGTGGGATAGGGGAGGGATGGGTTTATATAAGATGGGAAGATGATGGGGACATCGAATAACCGTGGGGACATTGTCCCTCTGTCCGCGGCCACTGTCTAAAATACAATTCCTAGTTCATGCACTAAAAGATTTACCTTGCATCTCAACTTGGTCACGACCCATTTCTCAATCGTCCCATTTTCTGGCCAAATCAAGTGAGATTGTTCCACTTGTGGTTCCTGCAAATATTTAATTAGCATAATATTGCGATTAAAAATATATTTGCATAAAACTTCCCAATATTATTCATGATGCCTCTTGTACTACAGATTGCGACATATTTATAACTAACACAACAACAAGATGCTACTCGTCGCATGTAAGATGGTCGCATTGATCAAGGGTAAATTAAATGTTAAGATTGATACTCTCTGGAATTGCATATTGCTCAATAAGTATTGCTTGATCTCGACTTCAATATTTAATTATCACTCCAAGTCAAATGCAGTTTAATTGAGATTAACTAATTCCGTTGAGATTGATGGCTGACAAGCATTCAAGAAGATGACTCAATTCAACTGACCTCGTTGCTGATAACTTCACAGTTTCCTATTTTCGTGTGGTGAGCGTCGTATAAAGTGAATTTGTCCCCGGGGGAGACGACCTCTAGCTCAAAGCCGTATCCTTCAGGTCTTGAATCACTCCAAAAGAAATTACTGTGCAAAAAATTGGACAAAATATTTTGGATTGTGTTTTGCTTTTCTACATATTTAATCATTAACTCGATAACTCATCATCAAAATTGTCAAAATCAACACATTTTTAATCATTTCTAGGGGCTGGGAATTTATTCCAAAATTTGTAGTTGAATGGAGGTGAGTTTTTTAAGGTCAACCAGTTCCAATTTTTCTGAAGGCTTCTTAAACTTGAGACCTCTTCCTTCAAAAAGTGTCGAAATCTGGAGTGTATATTTTTTCAAAATTGGGAACGACTTTCTCTAAAAATTCGTCGTCCAGAATTTTAAAATAAATTCCCAGAGCTGAGAAATGGTTAAAAATGTGCTAATAATTCTGACAATTTTGCCGATAAAACATCGAGTCCTACATTAAATAGTATACTTGAATTATGTATGCACTTAAGTAGCTGTACTACTTACTCGTTAACATTTTTCTGACCATCGTCCGCCTTGAAAGTGATACGTTTCCCGTACCCTTGGCCAACTGAGACGAGTTGCAGGGCACGTCCGCTAAAGAGGTGCTTCGAAGTATTCAGGGGTCTAACTCTGCAATCAAAAGAGGAAACATTTGCTTAAAAATCGTCCCCCAAAAAATAAGACTCTCGCCAAAAAACCAACCTGTAACAAAAGCCCGGAATTATCCTCGGATGTACCACCAGCCCCACAACAGGAAACTCATGAGGTCGCAAGTTTTCCACTTTATACACGATCGGAACATCGTCACTGATGACGGTCGTGGTCCGTTTCGACGTCTGCAAGGGACGCTTCAGTGACAAGAGTTGGAGTGGTGTCAAGGGTTTGACAGGTGCAGTGACAGGGGCAGGTGATGGAGGCATTTTGATACAAAAAGTTATGAAATTTTATTAAAAAATGTAAATAAATATGTGGATTTTGACAATTAAACTGGGTCGAGAGGAAATACTGAGGGTAAACTTGTTAATTATGTAATAAGAAAAAATGAAAGATCTCGTTAATAAAGGTCAAAAACGTGTCCAGAATAATGTAAAACGTGCTCTTGACTCGAATTGCCAATGCCAAATGAAGCCTCGGCAGCTTAGAAGAATCAGGTTAAATGTGGACCTATGTACATAAGAATAAATAGATTTTTATTAGAGGGTATACTGTAATGTGGACAAACTTAAATATGTACGAGTACGTACATAACATGACGCGTTTGGCCATTCTTCGAAGAAATTGTCAAGCAATGTATTTGGCATAACATTCAATAAATGTCGCTCTAAAAGATTGAACGACCTGAATGAATGTGACTTGAGGCACCATTCTATATATTTACATATATAAAGCATTTCTCAGAATTAAACTGTACCTTGACCAGCCAGAATAAACTAGTCTAAACCAAGTCCTTCTCCTTACTAGTCCTTCCTTAGTTGCATGCTGATGTTATTGGAATGGACAATTTTACCAATACTGACTGCATACATACATTACGAAAATGAAAATGGAATTGCATTAGCAAAGCAATTACTCCAGTACACTGCGCTACGCAAGATGTAATCCAATTTCATGAGATCAGAAAGTTTCATCTTCTCATTTGTGGAGAATTGGAGATACATAAATGAATGGAAAGTTTTGCGGAATGTCTGATTTATCAGTGCACTTCCATTAAAAATGTCTGGTATCTAGTACATAATTGTGTACGTGAAGATTTGTTTGGTCTAATGATGTATTTAGAATACAGATACTTTCTTTATGGTTGGTCTTGGTATTGTGCAGCTATAAATGTTTTATTCGACTAGTAACATCCGCCTTTATTTATTTGAGAGTCTAATGTCCAACTGAATAACACACAATTGAGCTGCTCAGCTTAATAATTGGATCTCTGGTAATTAAACTTGATGCATGCAATTAGCCATATATGCATTTTAATCAATGAGAAGTATGCAATTAGTCTAGTACTGAATTCCAAAGCTTTATAGGGAATCTGAAGAGAAAGGCTTGCGTCATCATCGCAAATAGAATAAAATAAAAGACCTAAAAGTATATCGTTCAGATTGAAGCCATCAATCAATCAATACCTAGAAAACAACCGTCACTTGTGATAACCTTATTATTTTCAATAACAATTTGCACCCATCATCATCGTCCTCGAAGAATAAGGATGTACATAAAGACACGTATTTACAAATAATGACATAATCCAGAATGAAATACATAATACGTATAAAATAAATATAAATATGAGACGACTTTACACATATTATGTAAAGTCGTCTCATATTTCTCACTGCCCTTTACGAGCTTAAAATGCACATATTTTAGGTCCATTTCATAAATATGTGTAGTATCAAAGGTACTAAAAAATTTAGCCAATTAGCAATATGTAAATTGAATTACTTAAAGTTAAACATGTGCAAATTATGCATGTGCAATTTTAGCGAATCGCGTGGGAATGATGAGAATTCCAGTCTGCTCTACTCTGAAGGATCGATTTGTCGTCGAGTGGAGAAAGTGCGTGCACACCTACTTTCTCCAGATTTCGCTTCGTTGCAGGAAAAGTCAGCCTGCTTTCTCTCACTACACTTTTTGCCCATTTTTTACATCTCCAGAAAATATGGGTGAATAATTATAATACAGCAAATTAAAATAATTATAGCAAGTTTCACTGTATGAATCGAAATTCGAATTTCGAATCGTCAATACCCATTTAAATATTTTATTGTGCATGTTCAATTACTGAACTTTTGTTCAATTTTTTTAAATACCAAACGTTAGACTAGGCCAGAGGCCAGAGTAAATTTCAAGTCATTATATTTTTTAATTGTGTTAAATTTTAATATTTGTTTATTTATACCGTTTTGTTTATTTTATTTTAATTACTAATTTTTACAGCTGTTTATTATTACCCCCGGAACGGGAGTAAATTTCTGAGATGAATTCCCTCGGCCTTAACATTATTTTGAGAATGGGTTGTCTCTGTTCGAAACAAAGCGTTCGGATAAATGGGAAGACGTACTACATCCGAGACAGATTGGGCGAAGGGTAAATAAGTAAACGGAAATTAACATCGTATTATCTAATTTGTGAGGTGGCAATGTGGAAATTTATTTATTTACATATTTTTGTAAATATTGTAGAGGCTTCAGCGTCGTGGAGCTTGTCGAAGACGCCAGAACGCATGAAATGTTTGCCCTGAAACGGATTCCTTGTCACAACGCGGAAGACCAGAAGGTCGCCATGCTTGAGGTGGAGAGTCATAAATGTATCCAACATCCGGGCGTGATGGAATTACTGGATTATGATCTCAAGTCTAAAGTAGACCCTTTGGAGGATCTATCAAGTGAGCTGTTGATTCTGATGCCGTATTATCAGGTAATAAATTAAGTGATTAAGTAGTAAAATAATGTGACAATTTTAACTGCATGAAAGTATTTTTGTTAGAGAGGAACGCTGTTTGGGGAACTAAGTCGACGGGAAGTTCGAAAGCTTTATTTTGCGGAGAAAGAGGTGCTAAGGATTTTTCGGTGCATTTGCGAAGCTGTGGAAGCATTTCACACTTTACAGCCTGACCCCTTGGCGCATAGGGATTTAAAAACGGCAAATATATTGTTGGATGAAAACTTTAATCCAGTTCTAATGGATTTAGGTGGGTACTAGATAATTTGCACATTATAAAAGCACTGTTAAATTCGCATTTGTTTGACAGGGTCTACCACAAAGGCCAGAGTGGACGTTAAAGAACACACCGAAGCAAAACAGTTGGAAGAGCTTGCTGCTGAAAGGTCATCAATGCCGTACCGGGCACCAGAACTGTTTCACGTGTCTTCTAACTTGTCTATTGACGAACGGTCGGATGTTTGGGTAATTAAGCAAAGATCGCTTTAATATGGTTTGAAAATACTGGTGGGGTGGTACTAATTATAAATTTTCTTTACATGCATACAGTCCTTGGGATGCATTCTCTTTGCTCTCTGCTTTTTTAAATCGCCCTACGATATTGTGTATGAACGACACGACTCCGTGGCGTTGGCTGTGGTCAGCGGTAGAATAGACATTCCGCCAGACAGCCCATTTTCTGAGGTAGCATCGAAACAAGTTAATTTTGATACAATAATACAAGTCTCAAAATCATTTTATATATATTGTATATAGGAATTGCATAACTTGATCAAATACATACTCGTCGTGGATCACAAAGAACGCCCATTCATTCAAGACGTACTCACACGGCTGAGGGAACTGGAAATGAAAAACCAAGGCTGTGTCTAATCAGTCCAACCTCTTACGACTACGTACAAATTAATACAGAATTGACGACTATGCATAGACGAAAAGTGATGATTTGAAAGCAAACATATCAATTGACAATGCCTATTATAACTTTGTATGTGTAATATTTACGTATTATGTATGCAATAAGTAAATAACATTCCAGAAAATGTAGAACAATAGAATTAATTAACCGGTTGTGTAAGTGAAAGTAGTCAGTCACCGTGTAAAAATATTTATTTAATTGCTTTAACATTTAACATTATTTAAATACTCTTTAGTGCAGTATCAACAACGGAAGATTGTTGTCTAACGGCTTCTTCAATAAATCGATATACTTTTTGACAACCTTTTACCCCCTCTTCTACCACATCTTTTAGATACATACTTGGCATTAAATTGGCCTGTTCTAAAACAATAATTTGATTATTTTTAGCCGTGATTGCAATAGTTAGCTCCGGACTGGAACCCCGTTCTTGAGCATTTATATCAATCATGGGCAACGAGTTGGTAATGGTGGCAGTGCAGGAAACGACATAATCTCGAATTGGTATTCGGGCGTCAGCCAAGGCCAAGGTGAGGGCGTTAATGCAGGCAGAATAGCTACTCCCATCGTCCTGAATTAACTCGATGTAAGCGTCCAGCACCGTTCCGGCCGTGAGGGCGTCCGTCACAATTATATTTTCCAACAGCTCCTTTAAATTTGTTGACACTTCGATCGACTTACGGTCAGATTTTGTCGACGTTTTCCTCTCATTTGAACTGAAGCAGGCCGAACTGTATTCACAGTTTATGTTGACTTTGTCCGCATTGTGTGATTTCTTTTGAGTAGATCGGACCTATATTTAAATAATACATAATAATGCACATTACATTGGTGTACTTATATTACTAACTTATTTTAAAATACGCATGTTTCTTGATACCTCGTGAGGTCCATAAATTGCAGCTGCAATCAGAATAAGATTAGATCAGATCAGACCTGACGATTACTGCAACCCCCTCGAATGAGGGGGAGTGATTTATCAACAAATAAAATACACTTACCCACCACTTTAGTATTTCCAATACTAAAAGCCGCACTTCCACTCGCCCTCGTGTCCCGGAAAACGCTCATTTCACAACAAACGTTTCGCAACTCGTTCGGCGTACGTCCATCCGGTCTTATCTGATGTTCCCAAAGATCATCCAAATGTGTACGATAAGCCATTTCTCGTCAGTCTCTTACCAGTCTGTAATTAATAAGCAATACGGAGAAAAGTTAAAAACTACTTCAATTCAATTAATTAAAGTTGTTTAGGTTAAATAAAATTAAAGAAGAATAGAAGCTTTCACTTTCAGATTAGGACCCTTCGAACTACTAAAAGCGAGCTTTTCTCCTTCAATTTTATCCTCACGCACACATTTTTTTCACAATTAAAGTCTTTAATTTAAAGTTGTTTACCTTTTTATTATGAAAACGTGCTCTTCTTCTTCAGCTCTCAGTCGGTCTCATATCATCATCATCATCGGAATCCTCGGACGCGCGCGCTGCTGGCCGCACTAATTTGAAGGGACAATGATAGATGGCCGCGCGTCATACAGCCAGCAGATGAACCCAAACAATACGTCTGTGAAGCTGTACATGGGTTTGAGTGCACTGCTGCCGCCCACCGTCCAGCTTCCTACCGCCAACCGCCGCCTCTCTTCCTACCGCCAACCGCCGCCTCCCTTCCTACCGCCTACCCGCAGATGCCACTTCCAAAAAACCTTGTACATCGACTTCTCTAACCCTTCGCCGTACCATAATACCCCAAAATGTTAATTTTACTCTAAAATACTCAAGAAATCCCGAAAACTAACTAACAAACTAACAAAATAATCCGCATAGATTCCTACAGCGGGATTTCAATCCACCGCCTCCATGCTTGTATATATTACTGACCACACCCCCTGGCATCAATTACTGCGGACCCGCACCCGCCAGATCCCTCTGGTCAAAATTACCAAACCGGTAAAAGTCATGACTTGGACTTTTTGCTAATTTTGACTTTGTCGCCGTTTCCTACAGCGGGATTTCAAACTACCGCCTCCATGCTTGCATATGTTATTGACCGCATCCCCGGTCATCATTTACTGCGGACCCGCACCCGCCAGATCCCTCTGGTCAAAATATCCAAGCCGGTAAAAGTCATAACTTGGAGTTTTTGCTAATTTTGGGTTTGTCGCCGTTTCCTACAGCGGGATTTCAGACTACCGCCTCCATGCTTGCATGTATTACCGACCACACCCCTGGTCATCTTTTGGTATGGTCCCGCACCCTCCAGATGCATCGGATCCATATAAATAAACTCAGAGTTACTTTTGTCTTCTTCCTTAGTTTTACTTTGATTCTCAATAATGAACATGTAGTATAGATTCGTATAACTTAAATTTATAAGCTTATCAAGTTAGTCAAATGGCGAGATGTTGGAAAGCTCTTTTCTTGCTTGGTGAAGTGGTGTTTTCAAGACATCAGAGTAAATTAGCTCCAGTGTTTTGGGAAGCAGAACGGTTGTTACTTGTAAAATGTCCTGAAATAAGAATATATAGTAAGAATACATAATACATAATTTCTTTAAATGTAAATTGTGAAATAATCATTGTCAAGATACTTCAAATCCTAGAGCAGAGATGTTTTTAAGCTTTTGGATATCGGAGGAAACTGTGGAACATATCTTAGAGCAAGATTTTGTGGTAAATGGATGTGATACCACCATTTGCTGCAAATTTCCAGAAAAGTTTGGCTTTCGTTCCACCCACATCTGCGTAAATAATGTATTAGAATATTACTATATCAGGTTCTAGTTAAATAGCTGGGAAAATTTAGCGACCTTTTGTCGAGCACATTTGTAGCCGCCGACAAATTCATCCCGATTGGCCACGTAAAGTTCCATTATGTCTTCTTTAATGTTGGAGTAAGCCATCATGAGTGAATCCTCAGTAAGATTCTCAACGATTCTGTACAATAATTACAATTAAATTCATCGTCCATATTATTATGTATTTGCAAGTTACTTATATCGCTGATATTGTTTCTCCTGGGTGACAAATTCTTCACCCAAAACTTGCTTCCGCAGCGATTGCTTGGCTAAGAATATAAGAGATTTTTATTGTTATAACTGTTATAAGAAATTTGGTAATAAATGTTTGCAAAAATTCAGTTAGGCTAATCAGACCAGAATTCCCTTGCTGATCCGTCAGAATGTCCGAGACTATTTTCCTGAACTTTGACTCCAGGTTAGCTGTGGTAGTCTCCTCTTCTTCCGCGGATGTTTTATTACGCCTTTGCCTATTTTTCCCGAATTTGTATAGGAATAAATTAGTATTTAGACTAGAATAAAACATCTTTCAGTCGGGCATTTTTGTAGAATACGCTATCAAACGGTTATTAAAGTTCGTTTAAATATTAAATACTACATTACCGAGTCTCCAAACATCCATCCATAGTTCGTGCTACATTATTTTGATTGTTCAGAGTAAGAACTTGTTGAAGGGGTTGAGAAGACCTGTCTCTCCCAATCTTTTGAACCCTTGCATTCTCTCTTGCCTTTTCCTCGTCAAGCTTGGTAAGCTCAGTCCTATTATGTAAATATCTATTTTTTCGTTCGCCTTTTTTTCTTTTGCTCCATGTCTCCTTGCATTCTTGAACTTCTTCTTGAATTAGTCCCTTTGGAATATCTCCACGTTCGATTTCGTCGTCATTTTGCAGCGTTTTTGTAACTAGCTTAGCTTCTTTGCTTGCTGGTTTCTTTGGTAGATTGTCGAATACAAATTTTTTGTTTTTACCATTTGTAATTTCAAAGCGATGCCGAACAAAGTCGGCGACATTTTCCGGTTCCACGATGAGATTTTGCTTTAATAGCCGAAACTCTGATTCACATGATCCATTCGTTGCCCGGACAAAGTTGGCGTTCTTGGTTTGCTGCACAACTCCACGTGCGAAAATTCCAACGTATGGGGCGTATGTCTTTTCAAACACGTTCAGCACAGTAGGATTGTAAAATGGGTTCAACTCTGCATCCTAATTCACGTGTTTTTCTTCAATTCTTCTTATTTTCTGAAAAGTGTGGTAGAATGGCGACTTCTCACGTAATAACCTACTTGCGTTTACTTCTTCCTCGTCTGGTCCTGCATAGTCATCCACTATAACGTCCCCATCCACCCATTCTTCAAGAGAAATTGACTTGATTCGCGCGAGATTGTGTTGGACATCTTCGTGGGACATCTTCTCCTTCCCAAATAGGGTACATATATCCTTCATGGCGATTTCCACGTCGTTTAGCGTTGACGCCTCTTGTAATTTGGCTAACCCTCGCACGCTCGCGTCCACGATCTCATTTCGAAATTTATGTCCAACGGGTTTCTTGCGAACATTGTCAAGAAATGACTTTGTCAAATGAGATGCACACAATTGTATGCACGCCGTATCTCCCGCAAACGTGTCCTCGTTTTTGAGGACGGCGTAACTTTTCTTCAAATATTCTTCTAGTTTCATTGTGTTATATCCCTCAGACACAGCATGAAGCATGGCGAAATTAAAGTCGGTACATATTACATCAGGGGCACTCTTCGTCTGATATGGGCGTAATTTTTTCACACCTCGCTTGATGCTAGTAAGAGGACCCGCAATATCATTGGATTGACCTCGCATTAAAACACTGTCAGCCACAATGAAGCTTCCCTGCTTCGTTTGCGCCACAATAGTGTACAATAACAATGAGTTCCTTTTGTTCCTGTGAGTTTTTTCAGCAGGATCATTGCTAGGATATAGGGCATCTCGTGGGAGGGGCTTTAAAATACCTCCTGTCGCATCAATTCCCACAATAACATATTCTCGTGAAATTGTGTCCGTAAATAATTTTATTGATTGCTGGTCGAAAAGATCCAGCCTAAAAAGTTTTGCATCCAAGTTAAAATCTTGGATGTAACCACAAATTGTGGCGTTGGCGTTGTGGCTTGTCTGGTAGTGATTTTTCAACAACATTAGAAGCCAGTCTGACTTTTCCTTTGGACTCTGATTTCACAGTTCGTAGAGCGTCTGCACTGGGAGGAACGCTTTTATGTAAAAGCTCGAGCCCTTTCACATGGCTCAAGTCTGTGAGAAATATCTTTGCTGCCGATGTAGTTGATAATTGGTTTGATAGTTTTTCTCGTTCGATCCCCGTGATTGGCCTTGACGTCCTTTTTCCTTGGACGAGGGTGAAAACTCCGAAAGATTCCAAGGTAGTTTCCAAGGCCTCTCCCTGGATTGGTTTGCATGGGAAAGTTACTTGAAATTTGATTCCACATGAGCAGTATCCTTCCTGTCGAGCGAATGGCTGATCTTTTTTCCTTTCCGAATAATAATAGGGCTCCCGCCTATTCTTAAAACGGCAAAGGATGCCAGCTTCCCGAAGTTTCTGCGAAATAACGTCCCCACGAATCTTGTTTTCTACAAATTTTGAGGTTTTGTAGTCAAAAAATTTGGAAGCTTCGTTTGGGGAAAATATAACTGTCATTTTTTTAGGCGGAATATAATTCAGTTCTTCCTGAGAAATGCCAAGGACAGTACAAACTGTGTCCACATCGAGTTGTACATCAGCTAAAGGTGCGTGAACTCGTACGGTTTCATTTTCGTCGGCTGACCATGTCTGGTGATCGAACTGGTGTGAGGTTTCTTGTGCGTCTTCCTCGTTATTTTGCATATCCGCCTCGGAACCTCCATTTGCATCATTCTCAGGTCCGTCGTGTTTTTCGGTATATGTGTCATCATCAAACTTCTGTACGTCGTCGTTGCCGTCATTTTGATCTCCGTTTTCAGAATCCAGGTCGTCGTTCCCATCTTTTTCAATACTGTCATTTTTATCAGTTTCTGCTGCATCCCGACATTCCAGACAATACCACTCATTGGACTCTTTGTAGTCGCAATGATTTTTTCCGACTCCGTCCTTTTGGTAATGATACCACTTACCACATCCATCACATTCTACCGCTGGCAAGTGGTCGTCCCCACGAACTCCGCAGTTGCACCAGCTTTCTTTTACGCTTCTTGTCTTTCGTGGCACGTAGTATTCTGCTGTTGGATAGCGCTTCGAAGGCTTTGGGCTTCTTCTGGTTAATCTCCTTGCCGTGCCATGTTCTGGATGAAAGGGTCTATGAACCACGGGGCTCTTATTTAATACTATACGGGCGTGCTCTGCTTGGACGTCCTGGAGACCCTCAGCTTGTGCGCCAAAGCTTTCTTCAGGTAGGTCTTTGTGGGCGTGTTCTGTTTGAACAGGTTCGGTTTGGGTTACGAGGATTTGCTCATCTTGGGCGACGCCGACATGCTCCAGTAGCGCGGTTGTGATAAGTTGTACTAGATCAACTTGTATGTTCTCTGTGTGAGCGTGGGGGGCGTCATCAGCTTGGCGTTGCTCAATTCCAAGTTCGCTAACGAGGTCGGCTTGGTTTACGAAGATTTGTCCATCGTGAGCGATGGGTTCGTCTTCAAGAACGACGACGTGGACAAATTCTACTTGGTCAGCTTGTGTGTCCTCGGTTTGGGCGTGGGGGACGTCTTCAGCTTGTGTCTCCTCAGTTTGGGCGTGGGGGGCGTTTTCAGCTTGTGTGTCCTCGGTTTGGGCGTGGGGGACGTCTTCAGCTTGTGTCTCCTCAGTTTGGGCGTGGGGGGCGTTTTCAGCTTGTGTGTCCTCGGTTTGGGCGTGGGGGACGTCTTCAGCTTGTGTCTCCTCAGTTTGGGCGTGGGGGGCGTTTTCAGCTTGTGTGTCCTGGGTTTGGGCGTGGGGGTCATAGGTGGTTGCATATAATGGGACATGCTCGGACACAATTTCTTGTGCCGCTCGACGTCTTTTCGGAGGGTTCGTCTCTTCACGAAACTCTGCCATTTTGAGGAAAAATCCTCGACAGAGTTCGTGTGGCACCCTTTCTTCTCGCAGAAACGCCGTCCAAAACTCTTTTTCGCAGAAGGATACCGTATTATTATGAGCTTTGTTCATGTCTGCTTTGGAAAATTTCATCTTGGACGACTTGTAGGAAACGGCAACAAAGTCGAAACTAGCAAAAAGTCCAATTATGACTTTTACCGGCTTGGTAATTTTGACCAGAGGGATTTGGCGGGTGCGGGTCCGCAGTAAATGATGACCGGGGATGCGGTCGATAACATATGTGAGCATGGAGGCGGTAGTTTGAAATCCCGCTGTAGGAAACTGCGACAAACCCAAAATTAGCAAAAACTCCAAGTAATGACTTTTACCGGCTTGGTAATTTTGACCAGTACTATCTGGCGGGTGCGGGTCCGCATTAAGTGATGACCGGGGGTGTGGTCGGTAATATATGTGAGCATGGAGGCGGTAGTTTGAAATCCCGCTCTAGGAACCTATGCGGACTATTTTATTAGTTTGTTAGTTAGTTTTCTGGATTTCTTGAGTATTTTAGAGTAAAATTAACAATTTGGGGTATTATAGTACGGCGAAGGGTTAGAGAAGTCGATGTACAAGGTTTTTTGGAAGTGGCATCTGCGGGTAGGAAGAGAGGCGGCGGTTGGCGGTAGGAAGCTGGACGGTGGGCGGCAGCAGTGCACTCAAACCCAGGTACAGCTTCACAGACGTCCAAACAATGTTGTTCCTCCGCTTCCTTCCTTCCTTCTCGCTCGCACGCTAAAAAAACGCTCTGCTGCTATATGACTATGCACTATTAATCCCCTAAAGGCCACACCCACACAAACCGATATTTTCAGAAATTTTGAAATCCAGTCAAAAAAATAAAATCCAATTTTATATTTTATCCTAGATTTACGCTTTGTTTACGTCCTGTGTGGGTGCGCTTTTCTGCCAATGTCAGGATTTAGTCGCAGTCGTCCGTGATCAGCAGCTCTCTCATTGGCGTGTATATTATATTCCTCTGCTATTCCTGCTTCATCACGTCCTCGTCAAAGGTTCGCGTTTTATTTTTCTCCTTTTTCGAAAAAATTAATTGTAATTAGTTAATTGGTGTGATTTAATTGATGATGCAGTGGACAGGATAGTAGACTTAGAGGAAGAGTGGTGGCCAGGGACGTGGACACCCCTTCAGTCCTTCTCCATGGGACTCCGAAAGGATTTCTGCCCCTCCAACTCTTTCTAACCTTCGGCAGCCAAAATTGTCCTGCGTAAGTTAATTAATACTTTAATTGGTGGATAAGCTACTTATCGAAGGTGGTGATGGGTCATGTTTGTTGTGGTGGAAAAGGTTGAAATGAAAGGGAGCGTGTTTGGGTTAAAGATTTTGTAATTAATAACAAAATCCGTTCATTCACCGTTTTTATGGGCTTTAGTATAAGACTGAGGACAATAGAAGGAGAATTAATTTGTGTTATATTTGCATTAATATGGGAGAAAGTAAGAACAATGAGGCTTTTGGGATTTTCCTTTTACATTAAAGAAAGCCAATTTAGTACAATTGGTAATAAAAACGGAGTTTATTATTGGTAAAATTTGAAATTTATATAAGCCTGTTGGAGCGTGGATTTTATATGTAAATTAGATACAATTTATTTGTTTATTAAAATCCAAACGTAAATGAATCGTGGATTGAATTAGTTATAATTTTTATTGTGAATCTTTTTTCTTTTTGTTATTTTCAGTCCAAAAATCTTCGGATGCACGTCGCGGTCCATCTTTCTTCAGCTGGTCGAGGTTGTCGCCCAATCAGTCTCCGAAGAAAGACCCGCTCGTCATCTCCGAAGAAGATAAAGCAACTTACATCTCAACCAACATCTGAGGAGCAGTGAACGTCGGTCATCGTTAAAAACGTCACCACCATTACGATGCCTTGGACCGCAACTAATTAAACCACCAACCACGACCTAATCTTCTAACAAACGGCTACAACAACTTCTCCTCGTCGATCATCATCCACTACACATTGAACATACTATTGAAACGAAATTAGAAGCTAAGAATAATAACCTTGAACCTCCCCCATCCATCACCACAGATTTTAAACGGCATACATAGATACAGAACGACGCTATAGGGGAGAGTAACATTCAACGATCAACTTACACCCACCGTATTAATTTAATTATAATAATAATTAATTAATTAGCTAGGTTATATCTCTACATACAGCATTACTTCCATCCGTGGTTGGAAGTGAAACGGGTTACAAAATCAGATAGGTAAACAAAGAAGTAAGAATATTAATAATTAGCTTTTATTTAAGTCCTTTAGTTGCAAGCTAACAAGAAGTTCCGTAATATTTCATGGAACACAAATTACAAGAAACGGACAACTTTATTAACTTTCAACGTTCCGGCTTCTTGTCCCGTTTCAGCCCTTTTGTTGCTTACGCCATTTTTCGCAAACGTTACTTGTTCAAGATCATCCATTGTTGAGTTATTATTATCATTATTATTATAATTTCTTGCTCCTGTCATTATTTCGGTCCGACTTTTGAGTTTTTGTTCAGAAACAACCCAAATTGGTCAAAGTATTGGAACCCTTTTCCGTATCATTCGTTCAGTTTGTCCAGTCGAGTATATAGTTCAGAGACAAGGGGAGTTAATTAATTGGTTTAAACTTTCCAGGATATATAATAAGCACACATACAAAAAAAAGTTAGTTTCCTTCTTTGATCCTTTCCTGTCCAAATACCTTTCAACCTTTTTTAGGTACTAGGTTACATTGGGTAGGATTAGTAGGAAACGAACGAACTATTTAAGTACTCATTCACATACATACACTCGAACGTGGAATTAAACCTTCTGAACTAACTAATGTACCCAAACTGGAAAAGGTTCTTTTCTCATCAATATCTGGGTCCCTCGACGGAAGCTGTGAATATATATGGTAAAGAATATCTAATTTTTATCAGCTTGCCAGCAAGCAATATTATTGAATACTTATTGCATACATAGTTAAATATTGTGTGCTGGTGACTCAGCCAGTGTTTTTATCAGTAATTGAGTTGTATTTATTTATACATTTTTGCAGTATGAAAGGATGAGAGTGGAATCCTGTGGTCCCCTTTTTGCGCAATCCGCAGACACGAACATCAATTTGGGAGACATATTCTTTTCTTCCAATCATCGCCTCTCCGAACCTATTGCTATTATCAATCCAAAGAAAAATTTGCTGGTAGGAGAGAACGAGGAAGAAGAAGATTTATTAAAACTTGACAACTTGAGAGTGACGTCGACGAACCGACTCCATCCAATTGAACATCCACTTCCTCCAGTTGGCTTTTTCCTTACTGACGAAGAATGGTCACTGATCGACAAACAACCTGATTTAGGTATTTTCAATAAAAATAAGCTGTTTGAATTTGATAATGATTTTATGTTTTAATATTAAATTAGAATCTGGAGAGGCAGAGAAAATGAGTGACCACCTTCCCATGAAACCCTATTCTCCGCTGTCAGATACCTGTGCAAATTTTAATAATCTGGGCAAACAACAATTACTGATGCCGAACTGCTACAATAACCCTCAACCTTTTGGATCTCCTTCGTCAACAGTGACGACCAATGAGGACGATGATTCCAACAATAACAACGTCATTCTCCCAAAGTCGTCCTCGTCGTCGTCATTTTCTCAGTTAGAAGGCCCCGAACTATGTACCAATACTAACTATGTACAGGTAAACCATATTACAAAATAATAATTTAACTTTAATTATTTAGGAAGTCGTTCGCGTTTATGTTATGCTTAATTTTATTTTAATTGCAGGATGATGATGTGCAAGAGTGTAAAGAATATGATCCAATCTTTGTGCGTCCATTATCTCCTGACGAATACGATGACACCATGCCCTTCAATCCCAATCCTACTTCTGTGCAGTGCTCCTCATTCTTTCCTTCTTACAACACTAGTACACTCGCCGAAGAGGATGAGCAGTACAATCAAAATTTCGAAATTTCATGGAACATTGGCGGTTCCTCCGTCGCAATTGGAGAAGTGTATGTTATCGAGTCACACTACCCACCCATTTCTTCCGTTTCCACTGAACATGGTCACACTCATGTGCAACAGAGTCCTCATTCGTGCCACCATCCAAACTGTGAACAGCAACAAGAATTCTTTGTACCAAGTGACAATTTGTTGAATGACGGAGAATGTACCCATGATTACTTTGAAGATTGGCAGTCTCAATCCATTTTCTTGTCGACGGAAGTTGACAAGGCCAAGTTGAAATGGAACCAGAACCAGAATGGGGGTAACAGTAAGCCCCCTGCTTTTGGGGGAAACCAATGCAGCGAATCATTTCAACAACAACATCATCATCAGGCATCCATAGGTGGACGGAAAGACGAAATGAGTTCATTCTTGTCAAAGTTCGACGACAAAGTTGCTGCTATTTGGGGAGGTGGTGGTCACATTGAGGCCCAAGCTTTCCCTTCTTACGCCACCGGAGGATACAACATATCCGCCGAGTGTAAACCAGTTAGTTGTAATAATAACGTGTACCCATGGGCCAGCCCTTCCGTCACAGCAGAGGAGCAGATTGGCTCACATTATTACGACATTCAAAATCAGATCGACCAGCAAGAACGTCAGCTAGCAACGCTAAACAACTTTGGCGATGATGATAATGACGATGACGATGGCAGCTCTTCATTTCAAGGATATGACCCACAACAGCAAATGTTGAGCTTCTCATATCACGACGCTTCTATCCATAAACCCATATGTTTTACTCACCCCTTTGACCTTGTAGTCGACCCAGACGGGATAATCTATCCCAACGGAAGAAACTCGGTTATTGACTCGATGATAAAACATTTTGGATTTCCACCACAGCCACCGACTGCAACAGAAGAAGATTCTAACACTATTCACTCCCACGAAATAGTTGACGACGATCCCGAATCATCTTCTTATTGTGGTGCTGCTGCTGCCGCTGAAGAAAACGACACTAGTTTGAGACAACTGAATCATTCAGAGTTTTCTGGTTTCAAACCGTATATACCAGGAGTAAATGGAAAGTCTTCGTCAGTTCCAGGGTTGAATGGTAGTGGTGGCCCCGTCGTGAAAGATCCTGCAGACGCGGCAGAGATTAGCGCCGTGCAGGAATTTTTTGGCAGTTTGGATTTGGAGGGTGGCGACAATGTGGGGGATTTTGACCTGGAAGTTCACGAATTGCTCAAAGCGAAACCCAAAACATTTTATGAGCAACACTTTCCCCCGGCCAACTTACTCTACAGCTGGACCACGCACTTCACACCGATTGATGTCATCGAGCAAATTAGTAACTACAAGTATTCTTCCCCTCCTGGCATCCTTCCTCCTGGTCATGAAAATAACCCTAACCTTCCGGAGTATTACACGCTGTTTGCTGGAGCTGTAAGTTAAATCACTAAAATCATATATTTAATAAACAGCAAAGTTTTCAATGTCCTTTATATTATCCGTTCACAGGAGAAGGAATACAACCTCTTTCATCGCCCTGCAAAGACATTGTTCCCCATTCGGTTTAAACTCTGTCCTCAACCAGAGAAGGCTGTTCAAACCGAATCTAAGGACTTGCTACCTTCAGGAAATGAAGATACCACTACCATCCAACAACACGAATCACACCGACCTCTCACCGGTTTTGATTGGGGAAGTTACGGCTACAATGAAGATCTCCTAAGTATTTCTAGTGGATCCCGAACCCCCTTTGAATTTAAGCCCAACAGCACATTTCTCGATACTGAAAATAACAACAACAACGATGTAGTTCAAGCAACGGATTGGTTCCTGGTGAGTAAATTAAAATTGCAAATGCAAAAAAATAGTGGCCAATTGTGTGCTGCAATTGACCGGGTGTGTCGTCCGACCTTGTCAAGGGGAGTGCTAACTTTCTCTCCTTTCATACAACACGGGGTAAATTGAGGCATGCCAAGAATATATACTACCCAGATTTTGATACCAGTTCCACAAACTCGTTGCAATTACGCCATAACTTTTCTCGATTTGTACAAGTTGTGCAACTCCCTTGACAAACAAAATCAATTAATCTTTATAGTCGTTTGAGATTTATGCATTAATATTTTCATTTTTTTTTAATTACAGGACGATTCCAATTATGGTAACAAATTTAATAATGGCTACAATGGATATGCAGTTGGATTTCAACCTGCCACTCAATCTACATTCGATCAATCTGATTATTGCTGCGATTCAGGGATTGGAATTGATGCTTCTTCTAGAGCTGGATTTTATGAAGACGTTTATTCCGGCGAATATGGCGAAGGGGAATATGATTTTTGTAGTGGGGGTGATGGTGCTGTCGGGTTTAATGAAGGGGCAGGTGCAGGAGTCGTTTTACAACCGTATTCTACTATGAATAATGATGTTGATTATGGGCAATTTCAAACATTCTCATACAACACGTGGAGCACGTCGACTACTTCTGGAAAGGCTGGAAAGAGTAGTCGCCGACGGTAATTAAAGACGGATTTAAGTTAGTAAAATGAAAGTTAATATGGTTAAAACTGAGTTTCTTTTCCTCTGTTTTAGAACAAAGGGGAAACCGTGTAAATACTTTTTGGTGGACGGCTCATGCAAGCGAGGATTAAATTGTAAATTTTCCCATGACTTGACGACATGTCGTTACTGGGCGGAAGGATCGTGTCACAAGGGTGATGCATGTCCTTACATGCATTGTTTCTTTGAGAGGTAAATAACACAAATTGGCTTATGCGTAATTAATAACCGACATTACAAAAAGGGGATTACATAAAATTTGCTCATTCATAATCAGGAACAACTTTAACTACCAAGACGAGAAACGCAGGCAGGAGAACCGATATCATTTACAATCGGAAAATGATTTTCCTGCTCTGGACGGATCATTTGGATGTAGTACGGTAAGTTAATATAAAATAACTGCCTTACTTTAAGTTTTATATTAATATTATTTGATGTCTTTACAGTTGTCTAGTCGTGAACAAACGTCAATTATTAATAATCCACAACAACAAGCGGACTCTGGCAGTTCCGCAGTGGAATGCCACCTCATGCTGGCTGATCCTGCTGGCTCAATGTATGATAACTTTGGATATGGTTTACCACCCTCAGCCGCCGAAAGTCACGGATTTTTTATGCCGATGGAACAACCACAACAACAACGGGTCGTCAAAAAGGTACCTCCCCCTCCAGGAAAGAACGAATTGAAAAGGAGTGGAAGTAATAATCATAATCATGGCCGACAAATCGGAAAACTTCAGACGGAACAGCAAGGCAGCAGCAGCAGCAGCAGCAGTTACAATTGGCCCAGCAACAGACACGGAAATAATAAAGGAAGCAACAATTCAAATAATAATAACTGGATTTCATCTATGATAAGTGTGAAAGAGAAGAGAAAGAAGAAAAAGCAACAAAAACAAGAAAGTATGGTTTGAACGGAATTCTTTGCCCATTTTTAGGAAGAAGAAAAAGATTTAGGTTTTTGGCTAATAATGTTATGTTTCAATGTATGTATGTGTGTGTCCGTAGTAGCAAAGTTAAATAGGGACTTAAAGTGGTGTTTCAACTAAGAAAAGATGCAAGTTGATATTTCAAGTATTCCTTATTGGAATTATTGGTAGATAAGATGATGAATTGGACTGGTAAACCTGATGTATGTAACGTACATAAGAATACTATTGTTCTTTTTGAAATGGATGTTAGTTTTGCGAAAGGGATTCTTATCGTTAAGGCCACACTTCAACTGTCGGTAAAAAAAAGGATTACTATCCAAATTGTTACCCATTTCTGACAGAAAAATCTTTCCAAATGAATTACATTAATTGGCTGGCCACCAATACAAAATTGTAAAGTAAAGTTTATTCATTTATCCATTCGTCCCTTTAAATGTTCTAATATTTAGACACCAATATTTGGCGAAAATAGATTGGCAAAAAATTTCAGAGAAAATGGTTATATTATTAATACCCTTAATTTAGGTCACTTAAAAAATACAGAATCAGAAGGAAAAAACATTAAACAGGAAACTAAAAGTATCTGATGTTAAACAGTGAGTAAGTTGTGTACACAGTACTATATTATATTAATAAGTGCAGTGAAGTTACTTTCCTATTAATCTCGCGTGATTTTATGAAAGTTTAAAGAATATATCCGTATAATTGGCTACTAATTGTTCTCACGGAGTGAGAGCCTCATTTTTAAATTTGAAACTAATTCGGCCATTAAAAACTAACTTCAATAGCCTTAGTCATTTGTTATTCTATTAATATGTAAACTCATGAAAAGAAAACTCAAATTATTACCCTTTGTTGATTCGATTTTGTATTCGGTTGTAAAATTGAATTGTTTAAAGAGATGATAAATTTGTAATTTTTGTGGTATCGTTACACACATTCAATTGTCAAGTGTAATGAGAGAAGAATTTTTAAGAAACGCGGAAACCTCTCAAATGTGTGGTATATGGGTCATCCCATCAATGAAACATTCGTAAATTGGTTTAAAAAAATATTAATTATGTGCAGAAGTATGATGGGATCGTCTATTGAAGTCGATGGACGGAAACAATAAACATGCTGACGACAAAATAAGTCGACCTGCTAATGTGTGATCAACCACGAAAAAGTAAATATGAGAAGAATGAATAAATAATTGGATCGACATGAAGAATCTGACAGCAAGACTTGAGTCATTATTAACGACAAACACAAGAACAGACAAAAATATATAACTGTTTAATGAATGTCAGAATGAAATGTCAGAAAGGAATTGAAAATAAAAACAAAAAATGTCAGTCTTGCAAAAAAAATTGGTATCTAAACTGATTTATTCGTCATTTATAGTTTGTAGCTCTCTCATGCAGTCTCATTTAATAGGCTAATCTCAATTGGTTCACGCACAGCCAAGCAGTACGTCGGTTTATTAGAAATTTACGAATTATAGGAATTTCCTTAGTCAGCTAGATAACCATCCATTAAAATCTGATGTGAAATAATCACGTAGTCTATAATCACGTAATCATGCAAATTTAAATAATCTTGGACATTGGAATCAATCCCCACATTTAATTCTGCGATAAAAATTAGGCATTTTATTACCATTTTGCGTGAAATTCCGTTAAACATATACATTCGGTATTATCATGCGAATTTAAAAACTATTTTCAAGAATCTGCTTGATAAACCAGAAGGCGTTTACTTTACATTACAATGCACAAACACTTACACAATAAAAAGGTATTAAAAATTAGGCAGCAGAGTCAAACGCTAAAAGTTATACAAAAAAAGGTCTTAATTTTTTCACTACACAGATTTTGATCGGGATATTAATAATTTAAGAAATTTTGATAGGTTTTTCATTCCAGTGTTTTATATATTCATCACAAGTCTATTAGACGATATATGTACATGTAAAGACGTCGTTGGATCTGTAATGTTTCATTTTTGATTATATCATTGCTTCTACTCATAATATTTCTAAAATGTAGACGGTATTGAATTCCTTCGATTTTAAAATTTCCATATATATGTATCACTCCAGATAATGTTTCGTTTTGTTAATTTAGGAAATTTAAATAACTTAAAGGATGTGGACAATAGATTTTCTGGTTTTCTCTCATAGACTCTGCATGGCTGGTTTAGCTCACTCACACTGCTTTGATTCTCGATAAGTTATCGACGATCGATAACTGGTATTTATATTTTGTTGCAGCAGCTCAACCAATATTTATATGTACATTTGTATCTACTGGTTCGAAGATTATTTTTTCTATTACTACTGGTTTGACTGATACATCAGCATGATTAGGTAAAAATACACAAAAGATGACAAGATGGAACATGAATACAAGTACACAATGGTAATTAAAAAACTTGGATACAAACAAACGTACAACCGTTTCAAAAATAGTTTAGGACTAAAAATTTGGCGTATGTGTAAGGTTATTGCCTTTGTAATAATGATTATCATCATTATACGTTTCTCTCAGACGACAAGTTCCTGGAAACGTTGAATTCCTATCTACCGAACTCAGGATTCTCTTAAAACTCCTCAGAGCTATTTATAATTAAGTATTAAAGAATACAAATAATTACAATAATTATTGTTAATCTTTAGCTTTCTGGCGTAAAGGCAGATGTGACAAGACCATTTTGCATAATTATGTATGTATAATGATAAAAGTATCATGAAGAATTATTAAAATTTAGTTTTTTAGCTACGTCTCGTCGCCTCTTTCGCAGCAACTATCAGGGGTGTGAGGCTTGTCAAAGGTTTCGCTTTTTGTAGGAATCGATGTCTTAATAATTCTGAGGCAGTTTGTCGGACGTCTGTAAGATTAAAGTAACAATAATAGAATTACTATTTAGCATGGAGAAGGAAGGTTAAATTGGTCCAATCTTCAAAAGAACGGATAATTATGTACTTACCAACGTCTACTTCTAAACAACAATCTAAAAATTCTTGAAATTCGATACTTAATTTGTCTCTGTCTTTTATTTCGGGTTTTCCATTTGTTGCTATCAGGTAGAGAGCCTGATAAAAGTACAAAATTCAACAATGGGATATTTGTTTACTGAATTATGTATAAACAATAATAAACATATCAAAAATGGATACCTTTATTGGATTTTCATTGAGGTATGGTGGTTCTCCATCCACCATTTCGATGGCCATGATTCCTAGAGACCAAACGTCAACTTTTGGCCCGTACTGTTTTCTCGTCACGACCTAAAATACATACATATTTTTTTATGACGCTCATGAAAGTTATTCATATGACGCTCAGTAAATATAACGTACTTCTGGTGCCATCCAATATCTAAAAGAAATATTAGCATTAACTAAATTATGTTAAAAACCAATTGTATTTTTCAAACAAGAATAAATACTTACGGTGTTCCAACCATAGTTGTACGCTTGTTCTGTTCAGGACTAATTTGTGCACAAAAACCAAAATCGGCTGTAAAAAACAAAATAATTAGTCATATACGTGATATCAACTACACACGATACTGTAGGAATTACTATACTTACTAAGCTTGACAGAACCGTCCATTCCTAATAAAATATTGTCGCTTTTAATGTCCCTGTGGATCACATGATTTATGTGCAAAAACTCTAAAGCTTGCAAAACTTCTCGGCACACTGCAGCTATTTGTCCCTCATCCATGCAAGTTTCTGAAAGGCAAAAAATAGTTGCATGAATTTGTCCATTGTTTAATCAGATTGAGGAATTAGTCACAGAAATTAACTTTTGCATAAGCTTACCCGTTACAACGTCAGTCAGACTTCCGCCAGGGAGATATTCCATTATAACCTGTAGTAATTATCAAGAACGTGTTTATTTATGTGCAAGGATTTTTCATGGTACTTATAGCAAGTGACACGAGGCATACCCAAAGCTCATCCACTACTAAATGAGAATCTAAATAATTTACAACGTTGCGATGTTTATTTTGGCGCATCACTAGAATTTCGTTAATTATCAGTTCTTTCTTGGGTTCTGAAAAAAAATCACAAATTGCCGTTTTTAATTTTCATTCTCCTTTTAGTCTGACATTAGAGTGGAATTATTGTCACTTACGTTGCTTCAAGTTCATCGTCTTAATTGCCACTTCCTGTGCGGTGGATGCTTCTAAGGGTTACAATATTCCAAAAAGATTAGAATCTAACATATCTCGAAGAATGTTAAGCATAATTTTATCAAAATTACATTACCTAAGGCAGTATACACAGTGCCAGAAGCACCTTGGCCGATTTTTTCTAATCTAGTGTACTTTTTGTTGGGGTCTCCGATACTGACAATGCCACGTAATTTGGCATAAATTTCTTCATCACTCATCTTCTTTCTCTTTTGCCGTTCTGCTCGCTCAGTGGGCATTGGAGGTACCTGCGTGGTAGGTGGGGGAGGATCTCCAACCGGAAGTGGTTGTTGACTCGTGGTGGGAGAAATGTGTCGAACCGGCGAAACAACTGCGGTGTTACAATTTTTATCCACAAAGCTGCCATTGAGAGCTCCGAACGGGGGCTCTTGATCTTCTATAGGTTTTGTGTAAATTGATTTGGTTCTTTCTGGTCTTGCTGCCACTGGAGGTGGGGGTGGAGTGTAGTGGTGAATGGGACTAGAGTGCGTGCTATGTTTTTGGGGACTACATAAAATTGGAACATGGCTGTTTGGTGCACTTGAGGAGTGTTCATGGTGATGATGGTGGTGATGATGATTATCAGTATCTTTCCCGGAAGGCGTTTCAGGCGTCGTAGGTGGCGAACTGGAGGGATGACTTCCGGAAGTGGGGGTTCGACTGCTGTTACATTCTGGACAAGAAAATAAGCATATTTGAAACTTTGTCACATTGTCTTTTGTGAAAAAAAACAAGACAATTGCTCTCATACCACTATTAACTTTTGCGGCCGTCATATACTTCGATTCCTGTTGCTTATTGGCTTTAGCGTCAAACCATTTTAAAACATCCAGGACAGCTAAAATGAAGAATCGAAAACGAATGATTAAGATCTTATTTTTACGATAATATTTTAAAATCAAATGAAAGATGAAACCTTGAGGATTGTTCTTTTGTTCTTGCTTGGAGATGTTCGAACTGCTCAAGAGAGCTTTCCACTCATTCGGCATGCCCTAAAATGTAAATATAAAATGCAATTAATAAAATCATAATTAATATTAAAATAATTGGCATTTTAACTGTTTTAGTGCTACACATTGTGCTGATTGTGTTATTAATACCAAAAAATAAATAACTACATATTATTATTAGACCATCTTCCCACATCTTATTTATCATACAATAAATATATGTACGACGAGGACCATGATTAAACAGAAAGTGTCACGCCATTCAGAATCAGAAGAAACACCAACGTGAACTGACTTACTTTCAATGGCTGCATTATGATATCATTCAATCAATGAGAAAGCATGTTAAAGAAAAATGCCGAATGGTGGTATTAGGTCATGAATTTCTCGGCAATGTCACAGTTTCTTGAAAAATTTTGATAAAACATTTACCGTAAATTCTCCCGTGATCGGATCGAATCCAACGTGAACCGTGTGTTCGAAGTTGGTTGGGTATGAAATGTTAAGCTTCTCCATTCCTGACTCGATTTTATTTTTGGTTTGTTTAATTAGATTTTTGGCTTTCGAGCTAGCTTTCTTCTTCTCGTTTTCAGGCTCTTTCGGTAAAGGCTTGTACTCCACCGGAACAAGTGATGGATCAGGACTGCGAAATAATTACACAAATTGAAGGCACAAATCGCAAGTTTAAAAAATGGTGTCAGTACCGATTGCTAGTTAGTCTAACTGGTGGTGCCGGTGGTTTATCTTCGTCATCCATTGACATCATGGTTTCGAAATTGTTGCAATATTAAATCTCAATCAGAGTAGAGTCGCGTCGAAATCTGCAACAAGACAAACAATTTTAAAGTTTATTACGCGTCATTATTGAAAATTTCAATTTGAAATGTGGAACAGAACTCGAGCAGTTCCGTGTTCTGAGCACAGAATTGCTCTTTAAACCGAAATTTATTTTATTTTTAATTTATAACCAACATATGATTTATAGTTCACCCACCTTTGTTTGATTCTGCTTAATCAAAACTACGAGCCAAATATAACCCTGTGTAAAGAAATCTGGTATTAATCACAGTTCCCAAACATGATGAATTACTCGCAGAGGAACTGCTCTCCAGATATTAAAATTACTCACAATTGCACTCGGAACGCAGAGCACTCATTCTTCTTTTTTATAACAACCACCATTAAATCCACAGAATTTTACACCATTTATGCTTCCACATATCTATCTATCCTGTCACACTCTCAAAAAGCGAAGAACAGAACTGCTTGTGAAAGTATTACTCATTCTTTATCAATTTACGACTCATACTACCCTCCAACTAAAACCATTGCAATGGCAAAACCATACCAATATGTTGCGCTTAAATGGATCCGTTCACTTCATCATCGTCATAATAACGCTGCTCTGTTAACTAAAAACTATATACAACAAACAACAATCTGACTGGGCTGATGTCAGATCTTGAATGAAAAAAATGAATGAATTAACTCCCATCAGCGTGTGCACCTAAAAGCTAAGTTTCAGTTCTCTCCACTCCACAACGCGTTGGGTTAGTTGAGAGCACACAAGCTCTTAACAACTTCACCATGTAGGATAGATATTATTGTCAAGTCTTTTTAGTTTTCATCCCAACATGAAATCCAATCCAACCTACTATATAAGAAGGAAGTAATATCATGAAGAAGAACTGAGAATCCAATCTACGAATCCATACTATACTCTGGCTGACTGAGAGGCCTGTAATAAGATGAGTAGTCATGTGTATAGTGGGTTATGTACATTAGATGCAGTTCAGTTCAATGCAATGCAGTCCGAGAACGAACCGAAGAACAAATCCAATAAGTTGACGTCACTTTTCTCGGTGTTTATCACATGGAGGGAGCCGCCAGGCTTCGGGTACATGCAACTCCTTTCTTTCTTTCTTGGATGTGGAAGTAGTAGTTGGGCTTTCTCTTTTCTCCTAGTCATCACAGCTTTCTCTTCCAAAAAAAGCATGAAAAGTCCGAACGATGTGTCATTTTTTGTGATTGCATGCACACAGAATATCTGCATGCAAAGTTTGGTCCAGTTTAGCTTGTACATTTTTTCTCTCTCTCTGAAATATGAAAGAATTAAACTTTATTAAAAATTAGGCAACTTTATAAAATCCTTTCCGGGCATTCTTTCGACTAACAAACTAGTAATACTTATGTAAATTTCTGCCAGTTTCTGTATAGCACCAATTCTAATTCCTGAATAGTACCAATCATCACATTACATTTCAAATAATAACAATACTGTCATATAATACTGAACTGATTTCATACTACATATATTTCCACTAATTAGTAATATGATTCTCTTGTTCATCACTGGCTGACAACTCCCCCCACCAATTTTGTATGTCGCCAACTCTTCTTCCAAAGTGTGAACTCTGTAGTTCTGCTTTTTTGACGCCTCCAGGTCCAACCCCTAGGGAAAATTTGGACTGTTGTTCATCCCAAACCATGCCTTCTCCGGCGACTGATTGTCCTTGACCATCTTTGGCAACCTGGAAAACAAGATGAGATCAATTAGTGATTTACTAAGTGTTCTCAATGTGAAACGCTCGCTTCAAATGGTAACACGCAGCTGTGCATTGCACAATTTTTACAGTGAATATTACTAGTCACTTTCTCTAGATAACTACAATTTATAAAATCGTCAGGCGTTTCAAAAGAGAGTAACTTGTTGATTATTAATAAATTCAAGAACGTCAACTAACTAAGAATGAGAGTCGTTTCGTATCACTTCCAGAGCTGACGCTGTCAGATCGCGAAGACGACGACACATGAGACAGTGGTTCGTCCAGAGATCGTCCAAGTTTTTGCTTTAATGCGGATTTCGGTTCAGGCCCGAGAGAACCAGTTGTAGAAGTAATGGATGGTTGATGAAAAGGTGCATGGGGGTGGATGGCTCCAATGTGGCCTTGGTGATCTTGATAGGACGCTGGTGAGGTTACGGAGGAACCAGACTGGGCAACCAGACCAGGACTTATTTGTCCTTGGCTGGGTGTGGCAGCATTGGAGACCATGGGTGATTGTCCAACTCCAAAAGTTAGTGGAGGTTCGGGTTGTTCATTAATTAGAGTTGTTTGCTGTTCAGTCGCTGCTGCAAATCCTTTGATGAGATTCTGATGTTGGTTCTACATTAATAATACCGATCAACTCGATTCCAATTTTGATAAAGAAAATCATTTTTTAACTTACTGCCCGAATTCGTTTGAGACATCCTTCCAACCACGATCGTATAGTTTGTTTTGCGACCTCTTCTTCAATTATATACTCCAATTCTTCTCGAGCCAGCAGTTCTTCTAATTGCAAAGATTTTCTTATGTCTACAGATCTGTAGGAAAGCATGTTCAGTACATCATGGAATGTGACATCTTCGCCATTATGTAGTCTTTCGACTTCATAACACATGTGCTTAAATAACAATTTATCCTTTAGCAGATCCACTTGAAGTCTACCACGGAGGAGTCGAAGGATAAATTTTACCTACAAACAAATAGAAAAATATTATAATTAACCCATATGAACTATCTATTGTATAATTTTACGCTAACCCTTCTAACTGGAATTAATCCTCTTTGATGAATGTCGACCACGTTCCACGTATTCTGAAAATTGCGGATGTCAGCGTCTGAAATTTTCAATTTAAAAATTTAGCGAAGCTCCCCAAGTAGAATTTTACGTAAAATGTGCGTAATTTTTAGGATGTGCTTAAAACGCAACACAATTTTATGCATTATTAGGAAGTATTACATAAGTATTGCACGCATATTTGTTTTACGTTAGTTTTGTTTACAGAATATGCTACCAAACCACACACGTTTTATGTGTTACATATTTCATCAGCTCCACGCCAAATTTTTCTTAATTTTAAAATGACTGGAAAAAGGCTAAAAACCAAAATGTAGGCGAAGCTCCACGCCAAATTTTTGTTAATTTAAAATGAGATTTTTTATTTCTTATTCTTAATGATACAATTTTTTGTAATTCTGCGTACAAGTCTCCGTCTACATTTAATTGTCTGCGTCCTGCTCATTGCTTTGTGATTTAATCATTTCGAGATGTACAGGTAGAGTTAGATGGTTTTGAAGTTGATTCGAGTGTAAAGTGAGAAAATTACAAGGGAAACAGAAATACCACTTCAGAATCATCCCCTCGGTGTGTAGTCGTGTCTTTAGATGGAGTGCCCAAAGATCCGTTCTGTTTGTCGAATACAGACATTTGGGACAAGGAAAACGAGCTGATGGGTCGAATTTTGCTTTTTTCTTTGCACACATTGCCCTATGTGCTTCAAACTGGCCAACATCCGGAGTCTCGGCTGGACAATCAGGACATTTTTGCATTCGAGTTGAAAAATGGCCTCTACAAAGAACTGCATGCCTTGCCATCCATGTATCTTGTGTGCACCTGAACCCACAATTTTTCGGACAACGGAAGGGCTTTTCTTTGGTATGAACACGAATATGTTTCTCCATAACACTGTACTTTTTAGTCATGTAGTCGCAGTATGGACACACTCGTAATTTTTCTAATTTTATAATATCTTCTAAATCTGGCAAAATAACTGCGATTTTTGGCGACTTAACTAAGCTTTGCAAATGTGTGGAAATATACCGAATCTCACATTTTAAATTAATGTGGTCACTGAGATTCATGACATTTTCATTGTACATAGGTTCAACCATATGATGCAGTTCGTGCATTTTCTGAGAAACTATGATATAATCCAGTCTAGACTTTGAAATGCCTTGAAATCTTGTAAACACATTGTCCGGCCATAATTTCCCGCAAACATCCATGAAACCTAGTTTCATAAATATTTTTTTGCATTTCTCGAATATTACGCATCTCCCATCATTTGGATGCATCTTTGGCGACAAACAAGTATTATGCTGCATCATGTTGAAGTCACCAACCAAGACAGCGTATTTGTCTTTAAGCTTTTCAGAAAATTGCTGTATAGTTGCCACCCATTTTAACCTTTCCTCATCACGTACATGATCATTACTATGATTGGAGGGAAAGTATACATTTAGAAAATAAATGGCATTATTCCCAAACAGTTCAGATTTGATACTAATCAACATAATTCGAAAAGGATCTTTTTTTGGGATGTCTGTGAAATTTTTCTCAAGGTCAATATGATTAACTTGCAGACCTGTTTTAAAAAAAACGCATAATCCGTAACACTGATATGTTGAATATTGGGCTACATGAGGCTGGTGGAAAATGCTATCAAACCCTTTCCTTTTAGCTAAAGCTCTAATAGCAGGTTCTTCAGTCGGGTTTAGCTTTGTCTCCTGAATGAACACTAAATCCGCCCCTTCCCAAAACGGCATCATATGGACAATTTTTGTCTCATCAATTCCGTTAGCGTTCCACGAATGATATTTGACAATAAAGTCATTTGCAGGAACTTGTATTTGAGACATTTCTTGTGACATTAAATTATTTATTTCAACCGCATAAAGCGGAAATTGATTTGAACCAAACAAAACAATTTATTAATTCACACCGCACAAAGCGGTGTGAATATTTTAGACCGCACAAAGCAGAATTTTATTTCATACCGCACAAAGCAGTTGAATCACGAAAGTATGGACTAGAATTAAACAATATATACACAAATAAATAAAAATAATCTGAAGCAAAACGTCGAATAGGAATGACAGTGGTAGAATCCTGAAAAACATAAAATATGATTAGCTATCATTATTATAACTACTTTATAGTCACACCTTTAGTTTCTATTGAGGGTATTCACTCGTACTTCGTAATCACAACATACATTGTTTAAAATTTTGCGAACGAAAAAACGATCTGTTAGAATTTGTTCGCAAATTAATATATATTATATTATTAAACTCATCCTTAACGTTGAGCAGATCGAGTGATTACCCTCTTAAGAGCTAACACGACACACCCTTTGAAGACCCCTGACAACCCCCTTTCAAACGTATTATTTATTATTAACATAAACATTGATAAACTATGAAATACACTTAGTTGGCTTGGGGAGTAGAGGAAAAACCCGATGTTGGTGGGTTGGGAAAACCTTTACTTGATCCGGATAGGCGTCCGAGATCACCATTCGGCCCCTTACATGATTTTTGTAAATAAAACGACCTATCATTTAAAATATAAAATAATTCTTCTAATCCTCGTTGACTGGGGACAGCTCCCATGATTGATGCCGCATTCCCGCGTTGAACTGCCAAACTAATCCGTTGAATGAGAAAAGTTGTCGACATTGGTCCAGTGACATCCTTCATCCTCCTCCCAACATCTTGGATGAACTTCAACCCTTCCGTCCCCCATACTCCTGATGTCTCGATAGCCACCGGAACAAAGATATAGTTTGTTTTAAGTTCAGAGTACAGTTTGTGTTTTTTGGTCTCGGCTAGTTTTGCTGCTGTGCCAGCATGTCTAAGTGTGTGAGAGAGATAAGAGGGGGCAAAAGTGTCTGTACATGTAAAGTCCCATATTAGTGAGCGTCCCTGTTTGTAAGGTATTAGTGTTAGACCATCCGGTCTTTTTCCATCTGTCCTACAACACCCTAATGGTTCCCTAATGCTTGGTATGTCTGCAGAAATTAAGGCTCTCTTTATAATGTCATTGGCTTGCGTATGTCTAGAGTGCCTGCCAGCACTTTTTTTACATGAAAGACCATGTAAGCCTAGTTCATCTACTTGTGCGCCGCAAACACATTTATGAGGGAAACATAAATTTAACCCTAACCTCAAACCTATTGCAATCCTGAAGGAATTATCGTCTAAAAGTGTGCCTAAATTCCTCGATGGTAAAGCTTGCAACCATGCACCTGATTCTTTTGACCTTGATGCCAAAATCCTAGCAGTATTTATTGGGGTGGTGGATGATTCCAGGATACGTGAAGATACGTAATTGAAAATTGGACTTTCCCAGGATGATTGAAAAGAAGTAATTGTACTGCGAGGTAGTTCTTCACAACTAATTGACTTCCACAAGTCCTGCGCCTCGGTCACAAGTGAATCGGACAAAGCAGTGACATACGAGGGCAAAATTAAAGAAACCAAGTCAGTGGTGGCAAATGAAGATGCAAGGAAACATGGAGTTGCTAATGTTTTAGATTGTCTAATTCCTAAACCACCTAATTTAATTGGTAATGCAATTTCTTCTAAAGACAAAGGATTAATTTGGCAATTTGTAATTTGTTCTAAGGCATTATGGAGCAATGAATCAAACTCCTCTAGCAAATGTGGAGATTTAAAAATAGGGGCTGCCCTTAGTAGATAAACTAATCGTGGAATAGCTAGTGAATGTTTCAAGAGATAATACGCAATATGGCTTGGAATGGAATGCAATCGACCAGCCATGTTAGTAAAAGCGTGAATCTTTTTGCGGAAAACATGTTCAATAGATTCAAGAGTCAAAGGTGCACCTAAAAGTTCAGCATTTTCCTGAGTCATACATGAAATACCTGGTGCAACTGATTGGAAAGATTCTAGTATACATTGCGTGTTAGTTTGTGGACCTAAAACTGAAACCTCACATTTATCAAAGTTCAATTCTAAACCTACTTCATTTGCACATGAGATAATATGTTGAAAATCGTCTAACACTGTAGTAGGATTGCCACCTAATGTACCATCATCTAAGTACCACATATTAAATTCTGACCCTAAATTTGAAATGACTGGATGCAAGGTTAAACAGAAAAGTGGTGGACCTAACGGATCTCCTTGTTGAACACCTCTACATGAATCAATTAAAGGAGAATTCCACACAAGACTGGATGAGAATCTATAGCACTGATTAATATAAGGATACAAAGTTGGTACAAGTTCGTGAACGGATGAAAGCAATTTCCCTCTATCTACCATATTAAATGCATTCTTAAAATCGATTTTAAGGAAGGCTGTAGGTGATTGATGTGGAAAGGAAAAGAATCTACGGGCAGCGTGTGCTCCTGCTTCAGCACCATTTTTTACGTTGAAACCTACTTGGACTGGACTAAAATAATCCTGAAAGACATGATTCATGACCTTCACACAAATCTTTGAAACTATTCTACGATAAGTGCAACCTACCGCTATAGGTCTAATACCACCTGATTTCTTTTTAAGGGCCGTAAGACTTGCACCGTAAATGAAAGGACAAATATCTAAAGGAACTTTTCCTGCTAACATAAAATTGCAAAATTTTGTAAGAGATTCTAACAATTGAGTTCCTACGTCACCAGTATGTTGTGAAACTAGATCTTTCAGAATTTGTGGTCGTAATGCATCTAAACCCCCTGCTGAACCACTAGGAAATGAGAATATTGCTGAGATAACCTGCTCTGTTGTCGTAGTAAATGGTGGAATGTTAGGCTCATCTAAAACAGTAAAATTGTCTAAAGATTGTTGTGGGTGCTTTTCTACAAGTGTGTCCAAAGTCGCTGAAGAATTGGGAGCGACAACATCATCTGATGTTAAAAGCCGTATCGCGCCACGAATATTTCCTTCGGAAACTTTAGATATGACTTTTGGCCCTATGTCGTTGATTTTGCTACCTGACTTATCAAAGACTGAATTTTTGGATGAAAGTGAAATGAGATAGTCCTGATAAGTATTTTTATCTAAGGATTCAAAAATAGATAAATTATTTCTAATTTTGTTGTTAAGACTTTGACCATTCTTTATATTTGCCCTTGAATCACATTGTAATGTTACATATGGAAAAGTCAAAAGAAGGTGCCATGCCTCTGGTGTGTTTTCAGTTATGCATTTATCTATGGCTGACTTGATTGATTGTGCTACCGGAATTCTACAGGCCTTGGGGCATTGTTTGAGAGTTGGACAATTTTGCCTAAGAGAGGAAATAATAGATTTGAAATCAAAAACAGTTTCTGGAACTTGTTCTGATTTTAACTGGATCCCTACGTAATGATATTTCGAAGCGCCATGAAATTCTGTCCTAAGTCTTTTGGTCCTAATGTTTGAAAATGAATTTTTTATCAATTTCCCAATTTCTGCATCGTTTAAGGGTTTGAAAATGCCTAACGAGTCCTGTCTATACGCTTCATGTAACAGATTTTTCTCAATTATACCTCCTGGGACTATATTGTTATTTAGCCACTCTAATGTGAGAGATGTACATGTTGCTTTGCTAGATATAAAATTTGAAAGTGGTGTACTTAATGTAGAAATTGGTTGTGATGCACGTGGATTTGTACAGGGGCTTGACTGTATAATTTGACTATGTGTGCCTAGAGTAGACTGATTTGCAGGCGACGGTGTGTTTGAGTTTACTTGGGGGCCTATTTGTGTATGTATTTGGGGACAGTTTGCGCAGAACCAGTCATCTTCAGGAATGGCCTGCAAAAGAAGACAAGAGGTGTGATACCACAAAAGACATGCAGAACATTCTATCCACTCATCTGTTGCTGAAGATGATGGTCCTGGGCAGCCCGACACCGGACAGAAAAGGTCATCGGAAACGGGATTTAAACCCTCGGTGGTATGGGGGAGCGGTCGGGAGGATGTGGGAGGAGGACATTTTCTTGGTCCTGTCCTCTTCTTTTGCTTATTCCTCTTCTTTCTTGGTCCTGGATGTGGTCGTGATGAGGATGATGATGTAGGCGGCAATGGGGACGATGACGGCGGCAGCGGGGACGATGACGGCGGCAGCGGGGACGATGACGGCGGCAGCGGGGGTGATGACGATGATGGCGGGAGGGGAGGAAGTAGCGTCAAGTTTACATATTTCCATATATCTAGTGACTTGAAGAGCGGCATCGTGGTCTGACGACTTGTATCCAACAATACTGGCAATTTCCTTCCACGCTTAAAATATATAGACGGGGGCGGAATTCAAGAGTGAAAGTAGAGGGACTTCCAACGATAGATAAGTAGTATCTCCGGTGTAAGTTACCAAGTCAAGTTTTAAGTGCGGTGGTGATAGAAAAAGTGAGAACATGGATAAAGCTTTAAAAAATAGCAATCGTACCGGAGGAGTCGTCGACCAGCCGTCGTTTTTCGCCGTTTTTCGCGTCTTTTTTTGTTAGGAGTTCTGGATCCAGGTACGTTTGGCATCAGACAATTAAAAACTCAACAAATTAAAATTGTAACTAAATTTTGTTTTATTAAATTACAGATTGGCTTTGTCTTCAGAAGAAGGAGTCCTATACCGTATACATTTCTTGAAGGAGTTAAGAGAAGGTAAGAGTTTACAACGAAATCATTGATATTAGAATATTTCTATTTAAATTTAATAAAATCTAGATTAGCAAAGTTAAACTAAATTACGTTTTCGTTAATTTTCAGATGGATTATATCGAACTAAATTACAAGGGCCCCGCTGGGGGCCTTCGTCGTGCAGTCTTGGGCAATGATGGCAGGGGTCGAGGAGGAGGATCATTTAGAGGTGGTGACAATGGCCGTGGTCGCGGATTTGGAAGGAACCGAAACGGTGTCCACTCCAGAGGACGTGGTGGTGGTGGTTTTGGAAATGGACGTGGTAGTGGTGGTTTTGGACGTGGACGTGCGTCCTATACAAGTAAGATTAATTTAAATATTACGTGATTCCTACTCTTACTTTTATATTGCATTCATAGAGAAGCAAAAGTGCCGGAAATGCAAGGAGAGAGGGCATTATGGAGAGTAAGTGTTATTTTCTTTAATAGTCACGTTTATTTGAATGCTTTATGACACTCTATATTTAATTTATAGTGTCTGTCCATATACGGTTGAAGAAGCTGCCTCTAAAATTGCAGCGGCATTACAGAAACACGCAGACGCGGCTAACAACGCCTTACAGAAGAATGCAGCTGCTTCTGCTGCTTCAGCTGAATCATCATCATCTGTTCCAGTAGCCCATAAGCCACCATTTGCGGGCTGGAAACCAGGTTTCGTCATGCCGCCACCACCTACTAATGCTGCTATGGATCAGAACTAACGTAATTGTTTCTTTGGTCCCATTAATTGGTCTGGTCACTTGTAGGAAGATAGCACCAAAATTTATGTAATCTATTGTTGTACAACTTTGTACTTTCTCTCTTATTATTTGTAAAAAAAGTAGATATACATAATTACACTTTATAAATGTATTTAACTCAGTTCTTATTAATTTCTGTTAAAACTTCAATTAATTTAATCAAAATGTGTGATCCATTTATTCTAAATGTCGCAAAATATTTACGTAATTAATTAAACAGTAAATAAAATACTAAAAGAAACAAAATCAGAATTATGTAATTTATTTCATTATTTATACAAAAATCCAAAGCTATGTTACAACAATTTATTGATTTAGTACTTTTCCAAAAATTTATGAACCAACAATTGATAAAAAAAAATTTTCCAGTCATTCTATAAATTAAGAAAAATTTGGCGTGGAGCTTCGCCCAAAATTCGAGTTTCTTTCGAAATTTCAGTGGATATATTAATACCAAAGATAACCAGTCTTTAAAAATTACAAAAATGCATAAAAAAATTTCAAAAAACTTACAACTGAGTAGTGCATCCTCCTCATTTGAGTAAAACAGCGTAAAATTCTCCATAATAATGGCTGTAAGTAATAAAATGCATTAATATTCATCGTAAGGGTTGCGACAAAAAACAATTAAATACTGACCGACAAGTAGGTTCAAGACGATGTAAGTAATAATAACCTATACAAAATTATAGATGTGACTTTAGCACAAAATTTTGCATTAAATTTTACCCACTTACATAAAACGAGCAAAAGTACGCTAATGCTGCAGTCTTATTCCCACTGGAAAATAAAATACATAATGGTTCACTCATATTGGTAAAATTTCTTGTAATTATTAATCACTTACCAATCGGTTTGCCAGAAATTTTCACCCCTAGTGTTAAAATAATCAGAAATAAATAAGCATGTATTTAAATAATGACTAATTTCATAATTAAAAAATCTTACTGAGTGCAATATGGAGGCTAGAAAATAAAAAGTAAACCAACCTTAAATATAACTTGTAAATAATTACACCAAAAAAAACCTTTCATCTAACCTGGACCATACAATCATGCATGATTTTATTCCAATCTTCTCCCGTCACAATTCGAAACAACATTGCCACTCCTTTCGTTGCTGTTCCAAAGTTGGCATGTCTTGACAATCCTTCTCCATATTTCACCGTTCCAAAAAGTATAACGCCCGCAAAACCGTAGAACACGATCAACAGGAACATTCCCATTATAATAAAGAAACTTTTGTAGACGGACACTGCGATTTTAATAGTTTTGTTAAAATTGAAGAGCAAAGTTTTAATTTATTTATATTTATGCATTCTGGTCGTTACTAATAAATTCTTACCGACAACGGTTAACATTAGCATTTTCAAGGTAGCATGTTTTCCAGTACTGGAAGTGAAATAATTTATATAAAGATAAGCCAGCAAGTATGTAGAAGGAAGACTGGTACTTACATCGTAAAGAATCTCAGGATAATAACAGTATACCCAAATGTTACAGCAATATCCTACAAAAATATGTATGTACAATTAATTACTACTTTCGTTTAACTCTGTAAATATAATCAATCACACATGTTACTACTTACCCCTTGAAACATGTACCACAACGCAATCCATAAAACTCCCATCACTGTGACGAACAGGTCATATCTGTTCCTTCGAGATTGCCAGTATCCCAGCAGAGTAAAAGCGATCACTTTCATCAGCACTTCAAATACGAATATGCACGTCAGCATGGTTGAGATTGATGACAATGTCACAGTCGCACTTCCTTCTTTCTCCCACTAGGATGCAAAACAAATTAAATTATGTCGATTCAAATATCAGATTTTTTGTGCTAGATTCCATACCCGAATGCATAGTAATCCACTGTTGATCAGGACTGCCAACGCGATGAAGCGTTTAAACCAAATGTTTTGAGTAATATCATACGCAATGCATCTGACCGCATGACCATCCGGTCGAGGTGGAAGATGTAGAGGCTGAGCGATTTTCAAACGCTTTTTCAAGTCACACCAACGTCGTTGATCAACCGTTAGAAGGGCAGTTCCCTTGTTTTGTGAGTAGTTGGCAATCACGACACCGACAAATAGCGTGACGCCGATCATACAACCTGTGAGGAGAGAGTATTATTAGTGGTTATGGGAATGCTCGTAGTATAGTGTCGTAATTAAGGTCGGGAAGGCATAATTCGTCACAAACCCAAGAATACAAATACATGAATATAGATGAAGTGCATCTGTAAAATAATAAGCAATGTTAGCACCATTACAAAACCATGATGTTAATAATTTGTAGTAAAATTAAATTGGCCCACTCACTGGTTGAATAGATTTTCCTAAAACGTCCCTAATATCCAGCCAACCTTTGAAACTTAAGGTTTCAAATAAAGCGAGCATGGCGTTTCCTGTAAAGAAATATCACTCTTTATGTGGTATTAAGTATGTTTCAGTTATCTTAATAAAGTACGTTACCAATGTTGTCAAAATCAAACCGCCGTGGATTAGACCTTCATACGAAGACAAAATCGTTTAAAAATCGTCATTTAATGTATTAAAACCATTACTACGGAGGTAGAAATGTGAAATTACCAAACACGTGGGACGGTGAAAGCCGGATATCTTTCTCCCAAAGCAGGTTCCAGCCGCATTTTTGTGACGTAAATTCTTCTCTTGAAAACCCCAGTGCATAGTTCTCTTGAAGTAATATTTGGGTCATTGCATCTCGCCATCTTTCCCCCAAACATTTGGACGCCATAAGAAGCAAATACGAAAAGTAGAACGATGAGGAGAACTGGAAATTTTCAGAAAAAAATCGTAATTCTTCTCTCTGCCGTATTATGATGGTGTAGTTGATGGTTATAAAATAAATTATACAATAGACACTGACCGGATACGAGTAAAATTTCCTTGAATCCTCGACACAGTTCAAACACAACTTTTCGCATGTGAGGGACAAGGTTGTAAATGCGAAGTGGTCGAAGACACCGCAAAACCATGATGGCTTGAGCCCCTGATCCCTGCGGTACTTCGTTCGGGAGCCAAATTGCAAATACAAGGCTAACCTAAGATTCAAATAACACACAGTTATTATAACTGGACATAAATAGTGTTTTTATAAATTTCTTACAATATATATAAATAGATCCAATATTCCTGCCGCATCTAGTGTCAGAATTTAATAAAAATTTAGCATTTAAAAATAAAAATCATGAAAAGTTATTTACGTAAGTATGACAGAATGAGACAGGATTTATGTACCTTTCAATAATGCATTAGGAGTAAATACTAATCCGTCAGCAAGTATTTTCATTCCAAGTTCAATACTCATGAGTATCACGAATCCATATTCGGCTATTTGAAGCGATAACTGTTCAGTTACTCGGTACGTCGGATTTTCAAAAGCCATCGACATGCAGGACAACGTTGTAACCTATGAGCATTTAAAAATACTAGAATGTGAGACAAAATTGGAACATTAAAGAAAAACCTCAGATGTTAAAAGTATTGTTGAGCTTGACTTTTACTGAATTTTCTCGAGTAATCGGTTTACAGTTTCGGCAGTATATAAATAAATATGTTGTGGACATAAAATAATATTACCGTTATCATAATCCAATCAAGATAGGTAACCAGGCCCAACAAGTTGTGAAGTCGTTTGTACTTCAATTTTCTTTCTTGGCCGGTCATCGGATCGCGAGACTTTGGATCGTATCGAGCTGACACAATTGTTTGACAAATTCTGCGGAACCTACTTTCTCTCGGAACAGAAAACAAGGGTGTGTCGAATAAGGGATGATTTTCTCTAAGATCCATTTCACGTTGGTTTCTATATTTGATTAGAATAAGGTAAAATTTAAGAGCGTTCGATATCGTAAAGGTTGCAATTTGTTGTTACCGTCGCATTTCTGCTTGTTGCTTTTTCGCTTGAAGCAACTTAATATCAACGTCATGCGGACTTTTCAGCATTCTGCTAAGAGCTCCAGCTTGACCATTGCCGTCGAGAAAATGTTCATACGTTTGTTTCATTTTCAACGATCCAGATCTAATGCTTCTTCGGATGGATTTTCTTTGATCCAGTCTGTGCTTAAAATTCACGGTGGCCTGATTACCAATGCCTCCTCCTTTCCCTGGAATTGGAATAGGGCCAGAGTCTCCAAGTACCATTCGCTGGTTGTCCGAATCAGATACCAACGCAGTCACGAAATATCTAGGGGTGAAACAACAGAATGAAATTAAATCCATGTCTAATTTGTAATTAACAGGTACTCGTAACACTAGGAGTACTAGGACGAATTAATAAATAGTGTTACTTTTTCAATTGCTTGTTCATGCTCCGTTGTCTTAACGTTGGGGTCAATAATTTCAGAATCTTTTGTTTCCGATAGAGTAGAGGCTCGCTGTAAGAAGATAACAATTTTAAGGTAGGTCCTATAACATGAAAGGAGGCATTTTAACTCACCGTTCATCAGCACACCAATCAAGTTTATGATTGCCAAGAATTATGGGATTAATGTTATCCTCGATATCCACTTCACTAACAAACTGTCTCATGAAAGATTCCCTGACCTATTTTGGAATAATATACTTTTCAATTGCATACCGAAAAAAATAGCTGTATTTGTTATAACTCGGTGGTCCGGTCATTTAACTTACTTTTGGAAGAATGAAGTCTGAGGGAAGCTTATTGAGTCGTGCCATTTTAGGACTATCTGGAAACTTTTCAAACATTCTCAACCTCCAAGGAAGCCAGGAACCTAAACATAGTTTACAAATTATTGTATATTAATATTTAGACACACTATTTTCGGGTTAGTAGTTTATACCTTTAATTTCTGCAGATTGTTCTCTGAATTTCAACTGCTTTAGTTTTTTGATATCTATTCATGTGTGTGGAATTGTGTGTTTAAAAAATTATGGATAAGAATTAAAGTCATGATAATCCATGAGTTATACATATATATTATGCTATGACCAGTTACATACCTTCATCAAGTTGCAAGTTATCCAAAATTACAGCGACGAAGAGACTCAACACGATCAAAGTCACGAAAAGATGGTATAGTATAAAGTAAATGGCAACAATTGGAGCCTAAAAACATGGTAATAAATAATATGAGAAAAAATATTACATTTTAATTCACAAATAAATTGCAAACTTACCAAAGTATCCGAAGTCCGCACCATTGTCTCATCCATAACTTCTACCCACGCTTCTTGAGTAAGAATTTGAAACACTGAATATAAACAATAATATGTTAGAAAAATGCTCTGATAAGTAACTAACCCAAATATTAATAAATCGTGATATTTTACTCACTGGACATGAAGGCTTCAGGAAATGTTTCAAATTTTGTAAAATTTGTGTCAGTCAGAAAGCAGAAGAGTTGCATGGAAATACTGGACGTAATAATCAGCAAGCACATGGTAAAGATCACCAGTGACCCCAACTTTTTTCCAGGTCCAAAAATCTTGTGGACAAAATCTTCCAGCATCGGAGAAGCTTTAATTAGTCGAAAGACCCTTAAGACCTGAAGAAAAAATAGTGATGCATAAGATCCCATAATTATTTACGAACGAACAAAAAACGAATAAAAATATCAACCTGGAAATATGTCATTGGTGACAAATAAAAATTCGGGATGATGTGGATTGTTGTTCCAACCACTAGTAAAAGTTCAAACTTATGAATTGTTTGACGAAAGTAACCCTGAAAAATATTCATGTGCATTTTAATTAAGATTGATCTTCAAATGTAAATGAAAAATATTTGATTAATTTACTTTCGGACCCAAGCACCAAATTTTAAACATGGTTTCACAGTCGAAGAATATTGTAAATCTGTAATTTAAGAAACATGGCAAGTTTCATGTATATGTACATATTTTTTAACCTGATTTATGATTCTGAACTTTACCCAACTTCGATGTAGTAATACTTGTCCGTAATTGATTTTCTGTTCACATCTTCGTGGCTCTCGGTTTTAAAATACATTGTAGATGTAACAATTGCGTTTGCTAAAATTGCTCCCATCCCCAACAATCTGTAAATCCCATGAATCATCATGAGTGGAAATCAAGTAATTTTGGAGTTACCTTTACGCAGTAAATATTTTACCGGAAAACCGCAGACATTAGAATTACTTGAAACGGCCATGGGGCAATACCCTTCTGCTTATCTCCATCAATTTGAATCAATTTCCACCCATAGTCATCACCCGATAGAATTTTGGACGCTTGCTCCTCTGCTAATCTTCCAGTGGCTCGATTTCCCCACATTTGTTGAAATTGAACTCGAATTTCGTTAAATGTCTCTATTGATATATGCAAATTTTTTCGAATTAAATTTTTTATTACAATGAAGCATGATCAGAAAAATAAAATATGCATGAAATAGTTATTCAGAAACGGACCTGTTATGACTGCAATGAACACATTTTTTACCTGAAAAAATAATCGGTTTGATCATGTCAAATTTTAGAATAATCGGACAATGAGATTAAGTACCAGCCACGCCAAGAAGAAGATCATTGTCACAAAATATAATGGTGCACGCCATCCTGGTAAGACGAGACAAACCACGTTTTTAATGCATTAGTTTTTACCTTAAGATTAGTAGATATAAAGGATGCAATCTATTTTCTAAGAATTTTGACCCCCACCTGGTAAACTATCCATCGCACGATGCATAACGTAAACCCACCCCTCCTGAGATGACGCTTGGTACACGGTGAACAAACTTGTCGCTGAGAATACAAATGACAAAATATTTATGGACTAAACTTGTCGTAGATTCAAAGTTATGTTCATACCAAATTCATCGAACCCTTGAAATCCCTACAAATAAAATAAAATAAATTGCAATTAAAGCTAAAAATGCATTAAAATGCTCATAATTCATTGCATCCATAACGAATCCACATTTCTAAAATTCATGCACACCTGCTTGTATTTGGATATCTCTAAGCGAACGCATTGAAATCCACCCGGACATTGGTATCCGGATTCGTTATCCTTTGAACAATACGTGTCGGGGATGGCCAAATCATTTATGGTAAGATTTCTAAACAAAATTGGCAGAGTTATAATTCCATACAGATAATTATTGATTCAATTTAAGTTTTTTAGGGAATATGTACTTATACGTACCTGGGGTTTGTACCATTCAACACGCAATGATTTCGCAGTTCTCCGAAGAACTGAACACCAAGTAAACCATACAGACTCATGAAAAATACAAAGAACAACGTAACGTTGTATATTTGCTGAGACGACCGTTTGAAGATTTGATTGATTCTGGACTTTGGCATAGAAAATTTTAAGAAAACTCTGATAAATCGGATCATTATCAAGGGACGTGGTGCCCGTAAAATGGACAAATACGAGTAACTGTAAAAAAATAAAGCCTCATGAAAATTTACGCATGCATATATTAAATCAATACAGAACAGGGCTTACTGAGGAACCAATCCCATCATTTCAAACCTACAAGTTGTAAGCAAAACCATTATTTTCATTCCTACAATTTTGCACAAATGCAAATAATGCTGTGATAGCCTACATTTGAAGGACGAGTGAAGTCCACAAAAAGAAAACCATGATGCAATCAAATCGACACCAACGATCTCTGAAATATCCGTTTGGCTTCTTGAAAATTCCTCGAACATGCATCTTCACAATCATCTCGGCTATTATTCGGAGGAAAATATTTTAATTGGTATTCTTTTTTTAATTTGCTAAATTATGCATGTTAAGTTATCTTACCCGTGAAGAGAAAAGTGACCACCAAATCCGCCACGAAAGTAAAGATTAACAAGAATTTGTAGCTGTCGAATCTAAAAAGTTATAATGACGAAAATATTATTCAAGTATGCAACTCATAATACTAGTTAGGATTTAATTAAATAAAAGCAGCTAATTTATTCTTACGTTCTTGGCGTATTCATACAAACACTTATCTGAAATGATTAATCACAAAAGGATGTAAAATGCTTTTTTTACTGACCCTCTCTGTACAGATAAATAGTACCACTTACCAAAGAGACAAGGGCACACCCCCGAAGCAATCTTCTCACCCATTTCTAAGAAATCACAATCAACCAATCTTATTAAATGGTGCGCTTATTAAAATCATAAACAAATTAGTAAATATCATTCTAATTCTTACCCATTCGATGTCTGCGCTTTCATTCAACGTTTCATCGGGCCCATAGTCCGCCAAGATAGGCTCGGGTCGCAGACTTTGCTTTCTCCCGAGCATTTTGCCAAATTACTGACCGACTAAGCAGTCACTGGACTGGACTTCTGCTGGAACTGGATGATCACATCCTGTCAGTAGTAACTAACTAGGATTGCATACTATCCAACAAAAAGTTGTAATGCTGAAGAGAAATCGGAATGGCAGATGTTTCCGTAAAACAAAAAACTTAACGATGTTTACATTTCTTATGTTCTCAGCTCTTCTAGGACTGAATATCCAATTCCGTTCCAACTGCCACATCACAACCGACCGTTCACCGAGTTGTTATATAGCCCATTGCAAAAATTTGGTATACTTTTCTTCTATTTAGAGCAGGGCAAACAGGTAGTAGTAGGAGTGAGAGATGTAATTCTTCCTCCGATCCACGGAGATGCCCGGATTCGGGATTTTGCTCACTCAGAAAGAAAGTGGTGAAGATGCGCTGACCTAGTAGTAGCTCCGCAAATATGGCACTTTGTTCCTCCAGTAAAAACTCCAGCAAGAAATGAATCGATTCCTTGATGAGACGTTAAGAAATCGGTTCAGTTTCAATTCAAAAATTCCAATAATAAAAAGGTCAGAAACTTACAAATCGTGCCATTTTTGGACCAAATTGATGAAAGCAGAATGAAGGCTTCGTCCGAAAGATGACAAAAAGTGGGAGTGCGAGTGGTCGAAGATCCGATGCCACACACGGCTTGAAAAATTGATAACCGTTGAGCACCGTTGAAACCATGTTTTTCTTGAATTTTGACAAAATTTGCAACTTTTTTGGCGTGAAAGTTGCACTTTTGGGAAAATTGAGACCCGATTTGCGTTCACAGGATGAGCAGGATGCGGAATTTTACGAACGCAACGCACGATGATGAGGGTGGAGGCGCTTTTGAGTTGTTGAGAATCTGTCAGACAAAAACAGTCGTCACTTTTTTACATGTCGTGTAATTATCAACTGCGTTTTGGTAAGTCATCTCTGATTTAATTAAGTAGATGGAAATGATAATCACTAATTGTTGTCGGGCTGAGGTTGGTTATGAAAATTTGAACGAAAATTGGCGATTTTTGACAGCTTCTATGAAAGTTTGAAGTGAAATATCGATTTAGTTAATGTTTAGTTTAAATTGGTTGGTGTTTGCATTGAGTCAGGGTTGGTTGGGTTAGAGAGGAGGATTTATTGGGAGGTGGATAATAAAATTAATGGTTTAATTAAGTGATTACGGGGGAGGGCGATTGTAGTGTTGGAATTTTTGTCGGTTTGTCGGGAGTTTTGTAATTGAAATCTGAGAGTTTTTATAGTGTAGATGTTTCTTGGTTAAGTTTTTTAAGAATTAACGAGCAATTTTGTATATTTTGCCGTAGGTATTCGGTAATTAGAGCTGGACAATTTTTTGTCGCAATATATGATAAAAACCTGTTGAATCATGGCTGCTGAAATTAAGCCAGGTAAGAAAATATTTTGATATGTCGTTTTCTGGGTTAAGATAATTAATTTCAATGTTGTCTGTTCTAGGAGTCAAGTTCGCAACGACGAAAAAGCCCGTATTAGTTGGAAAAGTTGAAGGGTGAGATTGATTTCGTTAACTACTGGATCATATCGTAAAGGATTTCCAAGGTCAAAGTTTAATATGTTACATTTCATTCTAGATTTACCGACGACTTAAACGATGCCGTATTAATTCCTAATGAAGATGGCGTAATTACTGCTGGAGATGACAAGTTAGTGTTTAATTAAAACAGTTTATTATACTGTAAATATGTTACATGGTCGTTTAATTAACGTTTCTAGAACTGTACAAGTATGGCTTAAACGAGATTCGGGTCAATACTGGCCAAGGTTAGCTAATTGAATTAATTACTACTTGTCCATTCAAGGATGGTTTGACTTATTTATATTTTTCCATTGATTTTCCTCAGTATTTGTCAATATGTTCCATCCCAAGCGACTTGCATCTATGTCTGCTTCACGTCCCCCGAGTCGCGACTCGTCTTCATTGGGTTGGACAACGGCACTGTGATGGAGTTTAATCTTGCTCCAGATTGCAACAAGTTGGAGCATAAAAGAGATTATTTGTCGCATGTGGGACGAGTGACGGGCGTTTACTGTGAGAAGGGTCGAGTTTTAAGTGTTTCAAGAGATAAAACGTTCCAGTGGGCTGATGTTAGAAAGGGGGAGGTTGTCGCGTCTCATACTTTCGTTGCTTGGTGTACTGCATTACAGTAAGTCACGATTTTTTAGTAGTTGTGGTTAAAGAATTATTTAAAAATTAAGCAGTATTTTTAATTAATTCTATTTGTGCATGCAGATTTGATTCCCTCACGGACCACGCATTTGTTGGGGACTACAGTGGACAGATAACGATGTTGAAGTGCTCTGGGGCCAATAATTTATCATTGGTCACCACATTTAAAGGACATTCAGGGTCGATTAGATCCCTTCTTTGGAATCCGCATACGTCATACTTGTTTTCTGGTTCCTTCGATCAAAAGTAAGGCACTTGGTCTTAACGACAGAAGATATAAAAAACGTAGTACACATTTTACTCATATTTATAATACTTTCAAACTTTAATACTTTTTTTAGTATTTGTCTGTGGGATATTGCTGGAAAGAAAGGAACAGTATATGAACTTCAAGGTCACAAGTGAGTTTGAAATAAATATACTACTTATTGTTAGCCGTAGGAATTTTTACTAATTAGTTATAATTTCCCGTCTTTCTTTGTAGGGGAAAAGTGACCGGTTTGGCGTACCTTAACAGATCAAAGCAGTTAATCTCTGGCGGTGAAGATTCTGTGCTGGTGGCTTGGAACATACAAGCCGAGCGACTTCAGACCCCAGATTGGAAGGAATCAGATTTTTGTGAGATTTGCAAGAAACCATTTTTCTGGAATCTCCGGTGATTATTAATTTTTAAAAGATTGTAAATAACCCCCCACAAACTAACTTATAATATTAATTTAATTCAGAGCCATGATGGAAAATAAGACAATTGGACAGCGGCAGCATCATTGCAGAGCATGTGGCAAAGCGGCGTGTGACAAGTGTTCCAGTCGGAAAACCCCCTTGCCAAAAATGGGATTTGAATTCGAGGTTAGAGTTTGCGACCCCTGTTTCTCGGTCATCACGCAACAAGAGTAAGTCGTTTTTTTCTTCTTCTGAACCGTATAATAATATATTAAAATAAATTAAATATGCATAAATTGTTTGGTTATTTGCAGCCGAGAATCACTTGCTTCTTTCCATGAAGCCAAACATTCTGTGGTTACTGTGCATTTGGATGAAACTCGTTCCCTTCTCGTTACTGTTGGAAGTGACCGTTTAATCAAAATCTGGGATATTTCAGCCCTCAATCAAATCACTCCAACGAACTAACTCCACCCGAGAATAAGTGACATGCCCATAAACACATACATAATTTTGCGAATGTATCAAACTCGAAGAATGACTGAATTTTGACTGTTATTATTATACTGATGATAAAATAATTCATGTTTGTAATTATACCGTAAGGAAAGTCTCATGCAGCATTTTGCAAAATATGACTAAAAATGTAGTATTGAACCACCACCATAACTGTGTCTTTGTTGTCCAGCATCATTACTTATTACTTCTCTACTGATTTTGTCGTTCTATATAATTCTAATTTTTAAAGAGCCATGTATTTTGGGATTCGGTTATGCTTTAAGCAGTAGTGTCAATCTTGTTACAGCACAATTTATTTAGTCAATCGCCGCCACTTTTACTGTTAACATTTATCAAATCCTAATCTAATCTAAGCGTATACTAACTAAACTAATAATAGAATAAATTTAATAAAAATCTACTGTCTGGTTTATAAAAGAGTGACGATTATTTCATAACGATTTCCGGGAAGTCAAGTTATATTTTATGAGTCATCCAGCCAGTTGAGTTCAAACTCCATGAGAAGAATTAAAGTCGACCGGTTGTGTCGTAGTTATCGTGGGAATTTAGCCCTTTGGTAAATAGAATTATGTGCAGGATAAGTATAGCATCTAATCATTTAAGTGCATGCAATGTTTACTTTTCTTCTCCAAAGTCGTATTTGCTTAATTAGCCGTGAATGAGTCATCCAGCCAGACAAGGAGCTATTTTGTTACAACAGTAGTAATTAACAATCAGCGGCCGCGGAAACTGTGGGGACATTAACATCGTAGGATTGGGGGTATATCAGATGGGCAGATGATGCGGACATCGAATAACCGTGGGGACATTGTCCCTCTGTCCGCAGCCACTGTTTGTATGCAATGATATCAATCTACGTCACGTGTACCTAAAATTCTAGTCTGTTTCCCGTGAAAGACAGAAAAATTCTAAATAAATAAATTGATACTGGCCTTTCGTTCCAAGAATAAACGTAGAAAAAGGGAAAGTGTTCTTACGGAATGTATAGGACAAGGACTTTTAAAATGGATTAAGATATTTTTGGGTTATCCAAACAAACTATGATTACTCACTTGGCCATGTAAGATTCATGGAAATGTGGCAGTTTACATTGGACCGACTATTTTAAGTTTTTCATCATAAATTTCTGACTTGATATCACACGCGGATGTGGAAAGAAAACAAACAACGGCCCGACGCATACTTAATACCATTTTAGTTGGTAATAGTCTATGCATAATAAACATGGTGTGAAGGATACATTTTTACAGTGGCCGCGGAAGCTGTAGGGACATCTGGGGGCATTAACATTGTAGGATAAGGGAGGGAGGGGTTTGTATAAAATGGATAGATGATGGGGACCTTGTCCCTCTGTCCCCACCCTTCCGCGGCCACTGCATTTCTATGCACGTAATGCTGATTGGTTTGGTTACACGTCTACTCGTTAGTCTCCAGACTATTTTTGGGATTTTATGACACCTTTCAGAGTATCACGGACATCTCTTTTATTTTATTGTACATCTACCCATGGGTTGTGACCTTCCTTCCACTCCACCATCCAATTTACGTACGTATGAAATGAAACAACAACAGGTAATTTTCCCTCCCACGAAGGTCAAGTGTTCCGTCATAATGTCGTAAAATAATCTGGCCGTGTGTTTCACGAAATTAGTTTGGTTTAGTGTCCATCTTTACGAAAAGTAGAAATTTTCCTTGATGAAAATAAATGATATGAAATGCATGATTTCAAACATGACTCATTTGTCACTCTGCATATTGCATGCAATCCACCTGTCATACTATAAATCCAACAATACCATTTCTGTACATACATCCACCAAGTTAGGAAATAAGATGGGAACTAAAAACCAACCCTTTCCTAATACTGACTCACCACCCCCGTCGTTTTTTACGAATACTGCCTACGGTCGATTCACCTGGCTTGCTTTCTATGCACTTGAGGATCATTCATTTTATAGTTTCAACGGAAGCTCTCATGTCACAGGTAGAGAGGGTCGAATTTCAGCATGTTACTACAACATTTATTTAAACCATGTCCGTCCGTCCACCAGTCAGCCTCTAGTACGAAGATGCAGTATAAGGGCTCTTAACTTGGTATATGGTATCCATCCCAGCTATGAAACCACCTGCCCAAAAAAGTTGGTTACCTGTAAAACGACCAGACCACCTTCTCCCCCCACAAAATCGCGTAGTATACACCATTCTATTCTATTCTGAAATGCAATACAAAGCCTTCGAAGGTAAACGAGACGTTGACTCCTTCCATCTAAAGCTGAAGGATACCTGTTAAACCTATTTGGTAAAGTGTAGCCAAAAATGCGTTACATTGCATGCATTGCATCAAGTTATATCATTGTTGTTTCGCCCTCGTCGTCGTCTTCTTAAGGGGTGTGTGCAGCCAACCATTCGTATCGCCGGACGGCCAACTTCCCTTTGGCTCGGCTATATGTTGCTGTTCATTGTAATTGAAATTTCAAAGGTGTAGTGGACTTGATCTGTAAAATGTATGTGATGCATTCTCCCTCCTCTCGTATGTAGCACTTTTTGCCATACCTTACCTCAGCCCTAGGAGGACCTATGTATGTAGCAAATAGTTGGATATCTTTACAGGCAGTCTACCTGTTTAATAATAAAATATACACGAGAAACGCATCTTGCTTGTCTCGTTAGTCGTAGTAACAGGTGCATTTGCGACGATTGGTGAGAGAGATGGAGTGAATTTTAATAAATAAAACACGAAAAGAGATTTGTCAAAGTGTGTGTGAACTATTTTAATATTCATGCACCACTTTGAAGTAGTGTGACGCAAGAAAAGAAGTAGTAGTGGATTCCTTATTATTTAACAATTTCGGGCATATTTTGGCCTGAAAAGTGACACGAACGGATATCATTTTGTGTCCATTTCGACCAGATTTTAGGACTCGTTTCCAATAAAAGTGCGTGAATTTGGGGAGTGAATTGTTCCAAAATTTGCTGAAAACTAAATTGTGACCATTGTGAAAATATTCCAAAAATAAGAAATTCAATATTGGGAGTGAATTGTTCTAAAATTTAGCGAAATTATACGGAAATATTCCAATAATAGCAAATTCAATATCCCATTAATCCTGTAATATTATGTGAACTGCCAATTACCGTGTTATCATCATCTTCCGTGTGAACTTATCTACCCTGACCGGACGATATTCCCATGATATAAGATACCTACCTACACAAGTATTTTACTTTATCGTCCCTCTGACACAAATAAATTTGTTTTCGTCGTTCCTTCTCTTCCCATCACATCAATCAGTCGGATTGTCAATTCTTTATTGTATGGAAATTAGATTGGATGGGACGACGAAGATGAGTTTCTTCTCCTGTAATCAAAGAAAATAAATGAGCTTGTTCATTTATCGTGCAAGTGGAAGTGTACACGGGAACAAACTATGTATCAACATGATACAAAATTGATTTTATGAAGCGACCGCAATAATTCTAGGATTGATTGGTACTTATCATTCATCATCTAATCTGAGAAGAAGTGTAATTATTGCCAGAAATAAATCTAGGCATCTTACTTATCTAAATATCTCTATCGTTCATTAATACATCAAGAGGACAAACCTTGGCCAACTTCGTTTAAGATATGTTAATGAAGCCATTAGAAATATCAATTACTTTAGACTGTTTCAGTGTAAACGCTGTTATCATCGTCACGTATCTGCTGCAAATAACTGACTGAAGTTAGATATATTTTAACATTGTTTTATTAACGCATTGGTGGAAATTTAACCGTTGATCCTGTAACAAATTGAGAGAGATACGGATGACGACAAGGTGAGACTTTGTAAAAATATGTACCATTGTCCTTTCGCCATACATATATCGTTATTATTATTGCTATTATTGCATCACATGACACTGCAAAAATGAGAGAATTACTACATATGTATGTATGCAACACACTAATTAATTGTCTTTTGTGCATATTAAATGGGATAGAAGAAACCTTCAATTTAGATTCAGTGTCATTGGATAACATTTTCATGTAAATTCTGCATATGTACATTTCATGAGACAATATTGTGTTCGTACAAAATGTGTCGATTTACACCCAAGTTGTGTTGTTCTTAACGGCTTCCTTAAACTAGGGCCAAAAAGTATAAAGCCAAAGTCAAGAACATTTACTTTAATACTTTTGCTTCGAATTGATCATTCTTCACGTGTGAAATATGTGCTTGTTAGAGAACAGTGGCCGCGGAAGATGTGGGGACATCTGGGGACATTAACATTGTAGGATGGGGGAGGGAGGGGTTTATATAAGATGGGGAGATGATGGGGACATCGAATTACCGAAGGGACATTGTCCCCACCCTTCCGCCGCCACTGGAAATATGTACTTATTAGAGAAGAACGCACAAAAAATCGAGGTTGTAGCACCGACCAGAGTGCTAAATAAATATTTACAAGAATCGCAAAATTTACTCGCAATTAAATTTTAATAACAATACGATGATGTACAATTCCTTGATGAGCAACGATTCATCTGTTGAACTAGTATTCTACGTAACTGGATTCAACTTTATTGGATGGATTATCCTGTTGAGCTGCATTTCTCGTTATGCAATTGCTTATACGAGTTCATCAACGTTTGACTTTGTTGATCTCTGCAAATAAAAAATGCACATGACTAAGCGGGTGTATGGGATTTATTTTTTTGCACACGGGCAAGATTGACATCACATATCGTTCGAAATCTGGACTTATCCAGTATCAATACTTGAAAATACAATGGCAATAATATTACCACACCTCAATGCCGAATGAGAATTTGTATGCGTTGAGACAGTATTGGCACAGGGTCATTAATTATTGTTCTAAATTCGTGATTTCGTGATCATCAATAATTTATAGGAAACTTGGTCTGAAATCAAATTAGAGATTCATTAATTTCTTTGAATAATATTGTTTTAGCAAAGTTTCCACTAAATGTAGGTAGGTACTCAAGTTTGAGGTGCCCTTCTAAACAGAACAGTGGCCGCGGAAGCTGTGGGGACATGTGGGGACGTTCACATTGTAGGATAGGGGAGGGAGGGGTTTATATAAGATGGGGAGATGATGCGGACATCGAACAACTGTGGGGACATTGTCCCTCTGTCCCCTTAAGCTTCCGAGGCCACTGTTAATAAGAACAGACCAATAATAGCAATATAATAATATTTATTTGGAATGTAGCTCGTTTATAACCTTGTACCACGGATTAAATAGTGTTACTATTTAAAAGTAAGTAAGTACTCATAAATGCTACTTATGTATTAGGCGTAAACATCATTTTTCACTCAACCTCAACCATCAAATCAAAGATCCGATCAACCTGCTTATCTTTCTCTCTCTCCATTTAGATTTTAAGACCTATTTATTTAGCTCACTTGCTCCATCATCTCAGAGAATTTGAAAACATTGAAATGCATTCTACACTTGACTGAAACATTCAATTCGCTCTGTTTGAAATGAAATCGAAACATTTCATAAGTAATAATATTTCATGAAAAGCTACTACTCAACTGCAAAAAAAAAATTGATGGTGCAAGGCATCATGGTCACTTGTTTTGTTTTGTTTTATTTTATTTTATTCCATTCAAGAAAGAAGAGATTGAAAATCTCTGCTAAATGGGAGGACTGTCGGTAAGATGAAATATAAAAGCTGCCCTAAATTCAATATCACACACACACAATCAGCAATCCCAGTACGTTCTTATCCTCAATAAAATTCGAGAAGCAACAACTTACTTACCTCTTCTTATAAGTTCAAATATCTAAATATATTATAGGCATTCATCCAGTTCATCCATTATATTCTTTATTTCTATTCAACATTCACACAATAACAACTGACAAATACATAAATGCCACAGAATATAATAGCACCTGCTACCAAAACAAGACACCAATACCCATCCAATGCTATTACTACTTGCTCCAAATACGAGAGAATTGCAATGTTATCAGGCTTGTTTGTAGAATAAAAATAAAAATAGCCAAGCTTTTCAGCCCGCAAATTGCAAGGCAAATGCCGAAAGTCGAGACAGGTTTTGCATGCATTTTTATTCATGGTATAGAAGTACTGGTGCGAAATTTATGCAGAGATTTTGTTAGCTGAGTGAATTTCGTGGTCTAGAAATGGAGAAAAGTGGTGGCGTTGTTCCATTGACATGATGACAAATGGACGCGTTTATTTTATCACTTGAAGAAGGAAAAGTAGACCCACTTTACTTTACTTTACCTTTGAGGAAGATGCAATTCAAAACTTTTTCTTGTTACATGCATGCATTCTTATTTATTTAAAAGCGTCGCTACTGTTTCTTCTTAAAGTTAGTAGAGGTAAAAAGGTGCAGTGGCCGCGGAAGCATGGGGACAGACAGAGGGACAATGTCCCCAGCAATGTTATGTATGCAGCGTGGTTTACAAAATTTCTTAATTTCTCAAAAGAAACGTTAAAACTAAAGTTTTTTTCAAATTTTTCAAAATTAAGGGGAGATTATGTACATACAGTGGCTGCGGAAGGGTACCGGGACAGAGGGACAATGTCCCCACGGTTGTTCAATGTCCGCATCATCTCCCCATCTAATATAAACCCCTCCCTCCCCCCTATCCTACAATCTTAATGTCCCCACAACTTCCGCGGCCACTTTAAAGATGTAGTTTATTTTGTGTATGTAGCTTGAGGCGGCATGTATGTAGGCGACAATAAAATGGCTTTCATCTCATCTCATAACCATTTCATTATTATTGTCCTGATGGGAATGTCGCCACTTTTCATCAGAAAAGGAAATTATGCCCAGAGTCCAAGGGCAACAGTCTCGTCGTTCAATTGGATTCGTATTGGATCAAAAAGATAAACCGTAACGATCTTTTAGAGGAGAAACTTTGTCTCCAATTATGTACAATTTCGAATACAGCTTTAAGCGCAACTAATTTGAATGCGAAAGGTCCTTCAATCTAAACCTGTCTGCTTATTTTTACTCCCATATTTTGAGTCACTTTCACCTCCAAAATATTTGTTGGATATTATCGACCAACCCCCTTTTCTACTTAATAAATCCCTTCCAACGACTCATCATCCTCGTTTATTTACGAGACCAGACCAGACCACGCATAATGACATAGATAGATCAAAAAGCTTCCAAAATTGGAGTGAGATTAAGAGTCGAGACGAAACACCCACTTGATCCGTGTATGTGCATTCCTCCGCTAGATAGATATTTATTCGTTCTTGATTGGACTCGTAACTGCGCTTGATTTTTATTGAGAGCAAAAAAAAATGCAGCTAACAAGTTGCAGTTGGTTAAAAATCTTGAAACTATATTAGGAAATATTTTGGCGAGTCGTAGGTGTCTTTTGCGTAGCTGATTTATTTAGAAAGTGCACCCACCAAGCATTTTTGCAGTGACCCATGCGCCAAGCATTTTTGTGGTGATGCACCCCAAAAAGTTTCATGGTTCATCAGCAGCGACCACAGATTTGGAGTATACTTACTTAGATACACAGACGGATAGGCCTGCATGTACAAATGTGGAGGCTGTCATGTTCATAGTTATTAAGATTGCAATACTCAAAATGCATAAAAAGTTCCAGTCACCCTCCAGTCGCTGTATATTACTTGGCGAACGTAGTCTAGATACAGTGACTGGAGGGTGACTGGAACTTTTTAAGCATTTTGAGCTGCAGGTCTATCCGTGTGGGCTAACTTATAACATAATAGACCTGGTGCGCTTGGCAGCGACTTAAGCAATTTATATTTTTTTAATAAATAAAACTTAAATAAAACTTAGCTAAAAAATCGTAAGCCCAGGGATAACAATGGATGTCTCGGAGCGTATATGGTCTCCGATTTTGAGCCAATTAGTTTCAATCGATGACAAATTTAATTAGTATGAAATTTGCGAAAGACGCGATCTCCCAATGGGCACGTTTTGCAGAGATATTTGCATCCGAAGAGGAGTAAACGCACAGTAAATTTGGAAAGTGTAAAATTTGTCGACTTTAAAACAAGTTTACTTCTCTTTGGGTGCGAATATCCCTGAATTTGTTTCCAAATTTCCTATTAATTAAATTGTTGATCGATTGACACTAGTTTGGTCAAAATCGGAGAGCATATACGGATAGTGCATAAGTAGAAAATTTAATTGATGTCGAATACTTGAGAATTGCGCAACTGATAATTTATCTTTAATTAATGCCGACTTAGAAGCTTTACTGTCAGTCAGTTAAAATTAGAATTTTTAACAAATTACACACCCTTATCGCTATAAATAATCTTCGTAGATTGCATTTCGTGCAATATTTCATATCAAAGAATTTATCCGAAAGGAATGCACTAATTGAAACAGCATTACGCAATATCAATAAACGAATTATTGCAAGTTAGTGCATTTATAAATAGTAAATGGATGGATGGATTCTGTGAATAATAACGTAATGGAATCTTGGTATAATAACCATAAAATTAGCTGCAGATAAATTGCCCGGTTTTCCCAGTGAGTTTCGCTAATTGAAAGTCATTTAACTCTTTCCTAAGTATTTGACCGATATCGATAAAGTTACTCACACTTTTATGAATGCATCCAGTGGCCGCGGAAGCGGTGGGGACATTAGCATAATGAAATAGGGGTCATCAACATGGGGAATATATCATTTTTTTAATTTCGGGAGGGGGGGCAATGTCCCCCTGTCCCCTCGTTTCCGCCGCCACTGTCCTTACTCCTCCTGAAACTGCTTCAATTTAGCTTAACCGAAACGAAATAAGTACGTATTTCATCCAGTTTGATCCAGTTTTGGTCATTTATTAGTCCGAATTGGATTAACGATAATTGAATGAAATATATGATCGCGTCTGGTTTTGCTCCCTTGCAGCAGACGGATTAAGGATTTGTCCGAACAGCATTATCACATCACCAAGTGAATAAAGGACTAAAACCAATCACTTCATGTGATTTATTACGGTTTCATCTTGATTACGTCGAACTGGCAGAGAGATCCAGTCCAGTGGCCGCGGAAGTGAGGGCAGAGGGACATGTCCCCACGGTTATTAGACGTCCCCATCATCTCCCCATGCTATACAAACCCCTCCCTCCCCTATCCAACAATATTAATGTCCCCACAGCTTCCGCGGGCACTGGAGAGAGCATTATGTAAACTTGGCTTAATGTCCGTGAACCCCGAAATCTGCCATTAACGATCTGCAATTCACATGTTTCACCAAATGTGCAATGCATGTGGAACTATTTTAATTCCCAGGTGCAATTTAAGTCTGTTCGTTCATTTCATGACATGAATTTAATTTAGCAGAGTGTAATAATTAATTGATGGGTTTACAATAATAGAAATTTATTATTGATCCGTCCAAATTTAGTTATGCATCCACCATCCAGTGAAATAAATAGAATCCAGTATTTCTGGATTTATCTGGTGAGACTTTGAACAGGTTTACGTCCAATCCAATCATTGTGACGGATAGGCGTGAATAGAAAGTGCAAAAAAATGATTATCTCGACAACCTGTTGGGATTGGAAGTAGTTGGAAGTGGTTTTGGAAGTAAGTACAATATACTTCTGCCTGAATGCATATGTGGATTTGGTTGGATGTGAGTGATTATGTTATTTACGGAGGAGAGAGAGAAAACTTTTAGATCACTTACAGTGATTATGACATTTATTTTATAACTAGATATTTTCCAACCTGAGAAATTAACGATGCCATTTAGCATATTTACTTATTTAATATCCGACCGAAATGATAGCTGACAGGATGTTGTAAAGGCTCGTGTTGTAAATTGTTGTATTTTTCTATTCGTCAATCACTCGTGCTGGGCCTCAGTGGCCGCGGAAGGTGTGGGGACATGTGGGGACGTTAACACTGTAAGATGAATGTTTTTTTATGTATAAAATGGGCAGATGATGAATACCGTGGGGACATTGTCCCTCTGTCCCCACGATGTCACTGTTCTTTTGGCATTATCATCACTACGGAGGATGTATATACAGTGGCCGCGGAAGCCGTGGGGACATCTGGGGACACTGCCATTGAAGGATAGTGGAGGAAGGAAAGATGGGTAGATGATGCGGACATCGAATAACCGTGGGGACATTATCCCTCTGTCTGTCCCCACGCGTCCGCGGCCACTGCGGAGCCTTGAACTTGTCGTGTTCTATTCTATTATTTTTCATACATTTATTTATCTATCTACGTGCGGGGGCCTGGCTCATTAAATTAGCACGTTTTCAACGAGTCGGAGAGTACGTGACGGAGTTGGGCACAAAATTAGCAACAATTTTTTTTGCACAGGGGGAAAAATTCCATTCTAAATAAATGTTGCACATTATTCAGCACTTTTAGTCCGGATTTTTCTGGAATTTGTTAGTTAAAAGATGTTGAGTATGGTTTTTGCTGAGCGAATGATTACGTCAAATCTCCATCCTTAATTCATGTCAATGTTTTTTTGCACATCAATAACAAAATCATTGAACATGCAGGCATGCAGCTGCATAGTGAACATTATTAGCTTTCAGTTCAATAATTCATCAACAAAGTTAGGTACGTATGAGCATTTTTTTAGTATGGATGACATGCGGCTCACATGATGATGAATGAATTAAACTTTGCAATAATTATACCCTCCATTTCGTAGTAACGCAACAATTGAGGGGATTTTCTGATTGGCGAGAGAATGCATGTTAATTAAGGGCTTTAAAGACACAGAATGAAGTAGTCTGCCTCCCAATTTAATTGATATTTTGCCTTGTCTGCGCTGTGATCAAGCGTCCTTTACTTACTTGATGATGACTTAAATTGAGGGGAATTGATTTTCTTAGACGATGTGAATGCATATGTACATGATATCCAGGGTTTCAGGTGCTGATAACCACTTGCAAGAAATAACGGGGATAAACTGTTTTTTTGCATGTGTTTTGACCTGCAAGAAATGCAAGGTGCAAGAAACGACGCCCCGTCATAGGGCGCGTGGCTACAAAGATTGCGCATATTTCGTGCACTTTCTCCCAGTTTCTTGCATTTCTTCCTTTTCAGTGCAAGAAATGTAGCAAACCCGCAAGAAACGAAACACTGATTGTCTCGTGTAAGAAGCAAATTAGTGATTGGACACTTAAATATCTAGTGAATAGGTCTAATAATTGTATTTAATTTGATGTAATGATTACGCCTCGTAATTTGAGATAGGCCAGGCTGAGTGATAACATTATATCATAGTTCAGTTTGGCCCAAGAAAAACATGGCCATTTAGGAAACTTACTTCGTTAAATAAATCGCGTGAATACAAATGCATACCAACATTTTATGTATGTACGTCACATTTAAATACAGAAAATGCGTCTCAATCTTGTCTCGTACGTATGAATTGCATCTATTTAGTTACACAATTCCGGTTTATGAAACCTGTCGAAAACAAAAACTTGAATCTGTTCCGACGCACACATAACATTTGAATCATCGGCTCTTTCTTGCTTAACGATACACATAAACATTGACCCTGTAACAATTCATTTATGTGTCAATCATCCATCCTGACTTTCAAGTGGCCAATGAATCAAACGACGACGGCAGATCAAATTGCTACCTACATACATACAACTTTTAGGCAGGTTTCCTTCCACGACTTTATCTATCGCGCATAGCCAGTGACCGCGGAAGCTTGAGGGGACAGAGGGACACTGTCCCCACCCACGGTTATTTGATGTCCCCATCATCTGATCATGTTATATAAACCCCTCCCTTCTCCATGTTACAGTTTTAATGTCCCCACGCCTTCCGCGGCCACTGATCGTCCGCAGCATTGACACTTACATCCTCCCCGACGAACTAAACTAAACCTAAGCTAAGCCATACAAGTATAAGATTTTCATCGACTTGTATCACAATTTACAAAGTAACCTTAATTTACCTTGCAGCAGTAGTCGTTTGGCTTGGCTTTGTTTGACTTTAGAGTAATAAAAGTATGCACAGAGATAGATTTCATTTAATGAATCCACCTTCCGACCGACCTGACTGACTCGTATTTTGTTGTCGTAATCCTTTGAATTGTTGACTTAATCTACGAATGTCACATACTTACTTACAAATAAATCTGCGGGGCATTTTGGTTGATGTTGATGAGTCGACGCTTGAATTTAGGACAAATCTCCCAACAACAATTGATGTTACGCATTTTCTTGACACACACAATACAATTGAGTCCCTTTCTTGATGAACAGTGATGCTTGTCACTCCCAACCATCTATCTATAAAAGCTCATCAAAGGATGAAAATATTTACACTGTTGCATACGTAACAGACAATAATAGATGAGGTACTTCATCTTTTAGATATGTACACAAGTCGAATTTAGTAAACAGGGCATATACAAAACGCGTTATTCATTTGTAGAGGGCAAATATTTAAGGATGCGAATATACACCGTATAAACCAGTGGCCGCGGAAGGTGGGGACATCTGGGCACATTAACATTGTAGGATAGGGGAGGGAGGGGTCTATATAAGATGGGGAAATGATGCGGACATCGAATAACCGTGGGGAAATTGCCCCCTCAAGCTTCCGCGGCCACTGGATGTAAACATGCCTGTGATTCCGTTGATTGGGCCGCGGAAGCCGTGGGGACATTTGGGCACATTAACATTGTAGGATTGGGGGAGGGAGGGGTTTATATAAGATGGGGAGATGATGTGGACATCAAATAAGCGTGGGGACATTGTCCCTCTGCGTCCCCACCCTTCCGCGGCCACTGTTTATAAACATGCCTGTGATTGCGTTGATTGTCACGTTTCAAATTATAATGATGTTACTCTGACTTGAATTTCATTGTGAGTGAAATAAACGACAACAATTAAAGGACGGCACAGTTTAAGGCGTAGCGTCAAAAAAAGTTTGAATAATGATCGGTATAAAGAAAGACACACATGTGCTTGACTTGGCAAACAAAGCAAAAGTGTGAAGGTGTAATTGTGTTGTATTCAATATGCAAAATGAGTGCTTAATCTTTGTAAGCGATTAGATTTTTATGAATGCCAAAATTTTATGAGTGGGAGGGATTTGGATTGAAGTTTTTTGCATAATTTGCAGCACAATGATTTTTTTTTCTCTAGGCGTGTTATGTATCCGCAGGGATACTAATTTGCAAAAATTTGGCAGTTAGCCCAAATAACTCACTACTGCTAATAACAGTATGCGAAGATAAGATGGCCCATTTTGTCGTAGGAGAATAAATTATGGGTTGACTAGCGTGGGATAATTATGATACTGCATTGTGATCAAAAACTAACCTAACCTAACCAACTGTTTTTTACACTGAAGCGACTGACACAAATAGTTATCTTTAAATCGAATCGCAAGTGCCATATTGTGTAACTAATTCTAAATGTATGTAATAATAGATTATTCTGTAATAAGGTAAAATATGAGGTCTGGATTCGTTAGTAACGCTGAAAATGGAGGTCTCCCAGCGTATGCTCTCCGACTTTGAGCAAACTAGTGTCAATCGATCACAAATTTAATTAGCATGAAGCTTGCGAAAGACACGATCTTCCAATGGGCACGTTTGGCCGAGATATTTGCATCCGAAGAGGAGAAAATGCCCAGTAAATTTGGAACGTGTAAAATTTGTCAACTTTATGACGCGTTTTCTCCTCTTGGGATGCAAATATCTCTGCCAAACGTGCCCATTGGGAGATCGTGTCTTTCGCAAATTTCATACTAATTAAATTTGCCATCAATTAACACTAATTTGCCCAAAATCGGAGAGCGTCCGCTGAGAGACCTCCATTCTCAGTACATCCAGGTACTGACGACACTGATGATTATATTAATTTTAATCATGAGTAAACGAATCTATCCTAAAATTTGGACACAATTCTTTCTTTTTCATCATTATTATGAGACAAATCATAACACAATTATGTAAAGTGTACTTGAACGAGTAAAAAAAATTTGGTAAAATACCTAGAGCGTAATGAACCAGAAATTATTATGATTATTATTATGACTACCAACCTGGTAGTAAAAATCTAGTGGAACGAAGAAGTCTGGCTAAATTTAAAGTGCAACCAGTAACCACTGACTGTGTTAATATCTATGAACATGGCATTGATGTCTTTAGGTACCTAAAAAAGACTCCGATTACATAAGAAATATTTTTTCTTAATGGAAACACTGAGGAGTTTCTTTAAATTTAATATATTTACGTGAATATGTAGGCAAAAAGAATCGTGTAAAAATAAAAATTGTTCTTCATGAGCGTTGCGGTAAAGTGCAGTTCCTCATTTATTATACAAGGGGTATGTACATAGATAAGCTTTTACTACGCAATTTCACGGCACCGAGTCGGATCTGCCAACAATTGCGACTCACTATCTCCCCTTAAACAAATGGTCATTTAAATCTTGTTTGATTGATTGGATCAGCTACATGGAGGAATGAGTCGGCTAAATCTTAAGTCTTTAGACCTATGCATGTATAATGAATCCTAGATTCGTGGAAATTTTAGTCTCCACGTTTGTCATTGATACGTTTTATTGGGTGGAGCAAATCTGCAATAAACTGCACGCTACTTTCCACATGACACGCACCTGTTGCCGTACGCTGCTGAATGTCCCAACATGCAAAAAATGCTGTTAATACATACGTACTCGGAAATTTTTGATAAAAGAAAGGACAATTTTGGTAATAAATAGATAGTATTTGTAATTGGCAAAAAAATCATTGACATATTTTGGCAAATTCTCAGAGACTGTATGCGTTTACAGTGGGGGGCGGAAGGTTGGGGGGGGGGGGTATATGGGGACATTTGTGTTTTATGGTACTTAACATGGGCAAGATACGATTTTGCTTTTCGAAGGGGACAATGTCCCCCTGCCTCCGCCGCCAATGTGTACGTAGGCGTTCATACGATTAAGAAACCTAATTAAGCTCACATACATACACAACTTGAACCTGGATTTAAGTAAACAAATAAACATCTCCACATTAACTTTGTAAATAAATAGTTTCAGCATCATACTAAAAGACTAATCTTGTTTTTTATCTTCTTCTTCTTACAGGAAAAATACGTGCGCACGCATGAATCACTGCTCGCTCGAGTTATTATCTGACTGAAACTCGAAGTTCCTGAATGAATCACAACACCTCAGCATCGCCGTGTGTACCGGTACGTAACGTTGCGAAAATTATGAGCATGTTTGTGACGGCAAAGTTGTAAGTTAAGTTGTGTGCGAGAGATGTAAAACGTGACGCATATTTTTTTTGCACAAAAATATTTATGTAGTAAACATAATTTTTGCATTCTTTCCACCCACGCTGCATACTGCTTCGTTCGTCTTCATATTTGCACGGTAGACTGGCGACAAAGTAAATAATAAAAAACATGCTGGGTAAGTCTTCATTTCTCTCCTATTAAGTCAACAAGTAGAGTATAAGAAAGCAGAGCAAATAATGGACTAAAATGTGTAAAAGGTTAAGCAAAGTTTGTTGAGCCGTCGTCGTGTTTGGCATCCAAAGTTACTTTGGATGCATTTTTCTTAAATGTACTGTACATAATAATGCGAGAGGAGGAGGATTTCGAATTTATTTTCTAAACGCTTCTGTATCAAGACCACCGAGACTTGGGGACATTTTTTCTTGTGTGAGGTCTAAACTGCGTATGTACATAATTGGGAGAAAATTGTATGTATATATAAACGCCGTGTGAATATTTAAATTTTGCACAAAAATCAAGCCAAGTTTTACTACTTTCTTATCTTATTTAGGATAAAATAACTTCTTTTTTAGTCTTTGTGACGTGTGCAACGTACACAACATGCGACATTTATTGCTCGCATTTTGTCGTCGTCAATATATTTAGGTTTACGACTACAGTCGAGAAACTGCAAAATAAATGTATGTTTACCGAGGATCTTTATTTCCTTGCAAAATCTTGCCGTGTTTGGACTTCGTGTTGTGGATGAGTTATGATTAATGCTATTGTAAATATACAGGAACAATTACCACATATGTACACCTACCAAATATTCATGGAGCACACACGGATGCTATTGACTTTTGACTGGGGGGATGGATGTATATAAACTAAAAATACTTATTGTTTACTCTGCAATAATAATATTTAAAGGATCGTACACTTCCGGCAAACTGGTTTTGTTCGTATCAGTAAGATTATAGTTTTCTTATGGCGTAAAAATCTGCAAAGAACGCCGTACATACGAGTATGTGTATATTCAAGGGTAAAGAAAACTTTAGAGTATGCTAATTAATTGATGCATACCGAGTGTACACCATTCGACTTTGCAAAGTACGCATCACAAAATAACACTTGAGTTAGCATTTTAGTGTAAAGATTTCAGAAAAGATGCGGTTTAATCTGTTCTAAAAATCGAATTCAGCTTGATTTTGAGCGGAAGTTAGATTTTTCGATTATTTGCTAATTGTAAATTAAGAGTGGAAGAGATTTACTGTTCAAAAGAGGAATGATTTTTAACCCATCGTTATATACTTTGAGGTTTTAACTGTATTTATATTTTCATTTCTTGAATAGCTATTATTGTTCCAATTGAATTGGAACTTCTAATTCAATTTTGAATATTATTTATCATTTGTCTGCTACTGTGACATATGACATTTGGAACAGTTTATCAAAAAGCATCCACCACCTGTCCTTCTCGAAATTCATTTCCCTTTCCTTTAAACGGGCTGCATAAATCATATATTTATGCATTTCATACACTGATTTAGTGACGCCGGGCGAAGAGATTTCATTTCCTCACTTGTCCAACACCGTAGCAAGGCCTTTTTTATGGATGAATGCTACACATTTATCAGTACAAAGTTAAGTTTTAAAGGTCTTATCATTCTCACCCAAATAACTGGAGTAAGAATTACCGTTTGTTATAAATGTGTATGAAAAATAATACCGCGGCTTCAGGAAGAAGACCATTCATTCTTATTTAATAAATAAGATGATCTCATGCAACTTTCCATGAATTTTTACATACAAACAAACACCAACCTTAGGATTAGTTGTCTGACTTGGCACAAAAATTGTGATATTTTTTTTATAATACAGAGATTCAGTTAACTCGTTACATTATATTTTTACTGTGAGAAAACATGTAGATGTACAGTGGCCGCGGAAGCTGTGGGGACATCTGGGGACATTGCCATTGTAGGAAAGGGGGAGGGAGGGGTTTATATAGATAATGGGGACATCGAATAACCGTGGGAACATTGTTCCTCTGCCCGTCCCCACGCTTCCGCGGCCACTGACGCTGCATGATAAACCGACGAAAAATTTGTAAGACTTTTTCTTGTTACTAATAATTTTTTACAATGAATGAAACGAAGGAATGAATGAGGGCAGCGTCGTCACACATTCTTGTAAGTTTACGTACGTACGTATGTAAGCTGGCACATGATTCATTTTGGTGATGCATACGTTTTATATGCAGTGTGTCGAGTAAAAAAACAACTATTACATGAAGTTTTTCTTCCTATCTCTGGTCTGGTCTCGTAGGGATTGGAATGAATATAGTTAGTTAGTTGCATTACATGTGTGTGTATAATGTGCGAATGGGATTATTGAACTCGCAGCCGAGTTATGTACTTGTTGCAAAAAATATATAGATTACTCGAACAAGTGGTGGATGGAGTGGACCCAGTAAATTATTTTTGCTTGTTTAAAAAAATGTAAAAGCATGTATTTCCCATCTTCTGACACTCTTTTTTTCTGAGAGGAGAATCATGTAAATGTGGACGGAAACGTCGACGTAATCCTAGCAGCAGAGCGAAACAACTTTAGCGTTTGCGTTTCCTTTTGATGAAAAAGTAATTTGTTTCGTTTTTTGAAATTGTTTTAGAGTGATGAGGACTCAAGTAAGGGAACGTTCATAAAATGCGTAACGCAAAAGATGACGATTTTTTACCCACTTCTTAACATGTGGCGCAAGTTACCCGGTATCCCAACAGGCCGACCCCACCGCCCAGTTACGTATTTTATGAACGTTCCCTAACGCATAATGAGTAAATTTGCTGTGTCCGTTCGTACATAAGTTTTTGTGCTGAATTATTATCATTTAGTCGTTATAATCAACTTGTTTGTCAACTCCGAATCAAATTATGTAGTTACATAGCTGCCAATTAATCAATCTTGTTTTTTAGTTGGGTTCAATATTCATTCAATCAATACAATACGTGCCGATGATTTCTTGAGTTAAGAAGGGTGCGAGATGTCAAAAGTGTAGAAGAAATTAATTCCTTAGTCATTTATTGTTTAATTTCTTATCGTGCGTGCATGCGTCATTATTTAAATTTGAGATAGACAGACGCACATACATTTTGAACTGTCATGTATTAGTAAATATGTACGCAATTTCGTATAAAGGCCTCTATTATTTAGGGTAGTGTAGACATTATGCGTATGGCTGTGTTGACTCAGCCTTCTCGTCCTGACTGATAATTAAGAAGATAAGCACAAGAATGTATGCATATACTTTATCTTTCAATATTTTGGTTGTATGTACTTCGAATGCAAATATCGTGCACTTTCCTTATTCTTGGTTGGAAGTATTGGAAGTGAGTTCATTACGCATTATCAGGCCCAACTGTATTTCAATCTATGTAGCCAGTGGCCGCGGAAGCGTGGGGACAGAGGGACAATGTCCCCACGGTTATTCGATGTCTGCATCATCTCCCCATCTTATATAAACTTCTTCCTCCCCTGTCCTAAAATTTTAATGTCCCCAGATGCCCCCACGGCTTCCGCGGCCACTGTGTGTCACGTATACACACAAAGAATTGGTTATCACAAGCATGAGAAATTATTTAATGACGTGAAGACATGAAGTTATTTGATTGGAAATATATAGGAAAGAATTACTTGAAATTGTGAGGCTGGATGAAGGGGAAAGTTTCTTTTTCTAACAATATGCACATTGCCCAGACGGTGGCAGATTACGAACAATGGTCTTTTATGCATGTATCTAACTGATTTGTGTAATAAGAAGTTTCTGATATGTGATATTAATAACTAGAAAAAAATAAAAGTGCTTGTTTCATTGAGCTCAACAAGCATTGGATTTGATTGTCACTCTATTTCTAAAGATGAGACGGAGCACAGCAAAGCAAAGCAAAGTGCAATTAGAAACAGGAAGATGTTACAATATCACAATGGAATAGCATAGATATTTGCATTTGCATAATTTGCATAGTATTGTACACTATATAATGTTACGTATAATGGTAAATTTTGAAAATGATTTCCTTTCCTGTTTTCCGTCGTCGAGTGAACATAACGAGAGGCAAAAGCTGGTTATTAAACTGCACGTGCGACGATGACATTATAAATCTTGATGGAATGCATACATACATTAATTGAAATGGACGTCGTTTTATTCAAATAAGCTAAGTTGCATATATGGCAAGTGAGTCGGAATAAATGTGTGATGCTCGTGTAATGTAAACTGACATTTTCATAAATCATAATATCATGTTCATGGGATGAGTTAAGTGCATCTGGTTAAGTCCAATTTGCCCAATGTTTCCTAAATTTATTGATGTGGACAGATTTAAATTAAGCTGAATCTACTGAATTATGGTTGAATTAGGTATTTACTTATGAGTTTTATTCATTGTTACAAATTTTTTTTTGATTTTCATACTTTTTTGCGAGACATTATTTGCAACTTGATACATACACGAAATTTACATTAATTAATTAACTATTGTGGTAAATACCAAAATAAAATAAGTGATTACACACATAAATAAAAGTACTTTTATTCCGTATGAATTCTAACATTTTGTGACTTTAACAAATGAATGAATAATTATTTCCTTCAAAAAATTCAAAAGCTCTGTAGAAACTGTGTCTGATCTGATGCAACTTTTTTGCATAGTTGTCTGTCATTTTGCGATTGAAAAGTCTCAATTGTGGCAAAATTTGCGTATAACAACTGCCCGAAAGCTATTATTCGATTGGTTATAAATATTACCGCAATTACCACTTTTTTTTTTACACAATTTCACGTTTATTTTACCACCACTTTTTAAAAACTATAAGCATATTCTGACAATAGAACCTTAAGTATTGCGGCAGAGAGAGAATTTCGTGCTAATGGCTGGAGGGAGTCACGTCGCATGGTTTCGAAACGGCTAAAAATATGTATTCGACAAGTGTTATTTGAATAGTTATTGTTAGACATTTATTGTGGATGTAAGTAATGACCACCAGAATTTGTATGTATAATAAATCACAGTGGCCGCGGAAGCGCGTGGAAAATATGTCCCCACGGTTGTTCGATGTCCGCATCATCTCCCCATCTTATATAAACCCCTCGCTCCCTTAATCCTACAATATTAATGTCCCCACATGTCCCCACACAGCTTCCGCGGCCACTGACGTATCGTATTATATGCACAATCCACTATTTGTAGTGGACATCATGCATGCATACAATTATTCACTTGAATCTATTCAAGCTTGCTTGCGGCTAAAAAAGTTAGTGTGCAATATTTTCTTGCTATGTTGCTTGGTGGATAGCTAATAATGACGAGATATTTGATGTGCATGAAAACGCATTAGTTGTTGATTAAGATGAGATGCATGGTGATAAGTTGTATTAGGTACACGGTAATGATCGATGATGCTTTATAAAAGCTTGCACAGCACAAGTGAAAGTCGTTTCATTCACAAAATTCAAGTATTGTACGGCCGTTTGTGATGATCAAATGCTTGGTAACTTTCGGCTTCAGAAATGCAGCAGCAATTGATCACGCAACAAATTATAATGTTGCGTTTCGTCAAATCTCGGTTTGCAAAATTTTGGTCGTTTTGTTATTTGATTAAAAAAATAACAAATTTGATGATGAAGATGCTAAATTTCACGAAGTATTTATTTCCGCACGTTGTTAGTGGTTTGGTCAGTCGCATGCGTTATAATTGTGTTATCAGGTATGATAAGTGCTTACTTATGTATGTATTTAAATGCATGCAAGTCGTCTACCAGTGCAGACAGAGAGAAACGAATGCTATCTTGTGATTTACGATGTCGTTGGTCGTCGTCAGTAGTAGACAAAAAAAGTGACGAGATGTTTGTGTTCTTATGTCATTTGTGTGAAGCACGTTTTCCCCCTTTGCCATACATGAGTGAGATATGGGTGCAATTTCCTTCCGGAAATTAAGAAAAAAATATTTAGTTTAATCGCTTCTAGTAAGTGAAATAGTTATATCTTTTTAGAAGAAATTTGAGTATATATACGATACGACATAATTTGCTACCCCATTATGCATCATATTACTGGAAAAGTACAGGATCTTGTTGATTCTATAGTTAGTTAGTAAATTACAATTTGCTTACCATTTCTAAAATTTTGGAAGATTTGACAAAATGTGAATAAATACATATATTCGTTAAAGATTTAATGGGAATGTAGAATTCAAAGATGAATAAAATGTTAACCTTGTAGTAAATATTTTACGTTTTGGAATAAACGTTTTTTAATGAATTGTTGTATCATATTCCATTGCTTGTTTCATTAAATAGTTGCGTGATAGAAGTTATGTATGTATTTATGGTAAATTTAGCGTGTAACACGAGATGGAACTGCGAATTCAGCTTAGAAGATGTCAGAATTTGCGGAGCATAACACAACACGGGAGCAAATTTTCCTCTATCTCATCTCACAATGGAGGTCTCCCAACGTATGCTCACAGATTTGGACCAAACTAGTGTCAATCGATCACAAATCTAATTAATATGAAATTTGCAAAAGACACTATCTGCCAATGCGCAGGTTTGGCGGAGATATTTGCATAAAAAGAGGAGAAAACGCACCAAAAGGTTGGCATATTTTTCATTTCCCAAATTTCCTGCGCATTTTTCTGCTTTGAATGCAAATATCTCCGCCAAACCTGCGCATTGGCAGATAGTGTCTTTTGCAAGTTTCATATTAATTAGATTTGTGATCGATTGACACTAGTTTGGTCCAAATCTGTGAGCATACGTTGGGAGACCTCCATTGTCAGTTGATTGTCCATTTTTTAAGTAGTTACATATACACAATAGCAACTGGCTTATCCTTAGTTATCGGATGCATGAAGAAGAACGAGGAAAATGCGGACATAAATTCGGTTAATTATCAGGTGCATCATTTACATATGTAGTCTAGTAGCATGGGGTGTAATATGCAAATAGATATATGTATAACATATGTACTTGTGTATGTATGCACTTATGTATTTTAAAAAACAATAAAAACAATGCTATTAAGTTTTAATGCGCAATACAGCGGGATGAGACCAATTTTAATAAACGAATATATTCGGGATAAATTATGTAATTACTAGAGTAGAGGCCCGTTCAAGAACGGGTTCTAGGCTCCCAGAGGGGGTGTGCCCATAGCGCAAAATCCCCTACGCTACACTTCAAATAATTCCCAGTGGAGACTTTGTCCATTGTCATAATACATATGTACGTGCATCAAATCATACATTTCAATTTCCCTGATCACGGAACAATTTGACTTCCCCCTCTTGTAGTGGCTGCATAGGTAACTACTTAAATTCCCGTCGCGTGAGGGTGGCTGCATAGCTAAACACTTAAATTCCCATCGCGTGGGGGTGGCTGCATAGGTAAACACTTAAATTCCCATCGCGTGGGGGTGGCTGCATAGCTAACTACTTAAATTCCCGTCGCGTGGGGGTGGCTGCATAGCTAAACGTTTAAATTTCCACAGGATGTGGTGGCCGAATGACAAAAACCTTAAATTTCCAGAGAGGGGGTGACTAAAAAACAAAACACTTAAATTTCCAGAGAGAGGGGTGATTAACTAACAAAAAACTCAAATTTCCAGAGGGAGGGGTGACTGCATAGCAAAAAAGTTAAAATTCCAGAGAATAGGATATGAATTTTATGCTGCTGGTATGTTTACAATTCTACTGCAAGAAGATAGAGACAAAGTGTCGCGGCAGAGTCATCATGGGTACGCTCAATGGTGTAGCGGAGCACACGCTGGTTGCGTAAACTCCATTCAATAGTAGTGGGGCGAGTTGCATTGAGAGCCACAGGGACCCAGCCAGCCAGGCAGCCAGAACTTAACAATAGCTCTTTATGTATATAGATAATGTATGTATGTATGTAGTTATTTATTTTGTTGGGTTGTGGTTGGTTTTAAGTGGGAGGAGGAGGTGGGCGTGAAACTTGGAGGACTTGTGGATAAATGTGTTGTTGTCGGTCTGTTGATCAGATCGACTGAGCGAGAAGAAGAGAGTACCGCGGTGGCCAGTCACGATGGTTCAGTGGTGGGGCGAGTTGCATTGCTGGAAGACGGACCCAGGGACCCAGGGATCATACTAACACTTTATTATTAGTGATTTGTCTGACTGAATGACAAGCTAATTATGCATGTATTACGTATTTATGTATATTCTTCAATATTTTAACAAAACAAAGCGCAGTTCGTATAAATAATGCTTAATGCATATTTTGCATGGATCTATCTTTTCAGACTTCATGTATTCTACTTATGCAAATTTTGTCATAATTCTACGCAATTTTTCATATTTGCTGACATAATTAATTTCTACCAGAACAATTATTAGAATTAATGCATTTCTTTGTAGGAAAAAGTGATTAGATAAATTCATACGTTAGCCAGTGTCCGCGGAAGGGTAAGGACAATGTCCCCACGGTTGTTCGATGTCCCCAACATCTCCCCATCTTATACAAACCCCTCCCTCCCCCATCCTACAATGTTAATGTCCCCACGGCTTCCGCGGCCACTGAAGTTAGCACAGACTTGTCGACACGAATTAGGAAAGACACATGCTTGAATGGCGCTTACCGATTTGTGGTGGCATCCTTAAGGAAAATTCTGCAATAGAAACTTGAAACGCAATTCATTCTCGTCAATGTCAACTGCTAAACCCATTGCATCAAGTTTAGCATGTATCCAACCACAGGAAATTTCCCAATGAACTTGTGGTCTTGGCTTTGGCTTTCGTCGTTGTGGGGTCTGGGGCAGGGGACGTGTGGAAAAGTTACAAAATTAATTTTCACGAGGTGCATGGCATAATAGTGCAGGAAAGTTTCCCATGATTTCCTCTTTAACCTACTTTTCCTTTAAGCTAAGCCGAGAACCACGCATGAATCCCAATGTTTACCAACCAACTTTCGATTAGAATATGCAAAGTGTTATATTAAACATTTGCATAAGTCAGTTAGTTAGTTAGACAGAAGAATATTACGTACTTAGTGTGTTCTTGTATAAATGTTTGAATTTATGGTAAAATGGTTACTAAATAAATTGAAAATGTTACATTGATAATGACCCAGGCTGCATGAGACCTTGTTTACTTGAGATGAATGTCATTTATGTATTTATGTGTAGTTTAGCATGTTTATGTTAACGTGTTGTGACACAATTCGTATTTTTAACTCGGAGCAGAATGTCATTAATGAAAGGGAATAATTTTCCAAAAATCGTTCAGTGGTGGGTATCGAGAATTATATTTAGGATTACATACAATTATCTACATGCATATTCCGATTAGAAATTATACATATTTAGTGATTGAAATTAATTAATTATGCACGCGTGGTTTGTGCGGCTAGGTAATCGTTCGTCTGATTTCTTTTTATAACTTGAAATTTGATCACTTTCATTTTTAAGGCACGTCTTAGTCAGATTGGTATTATGGATGCATGGACCTCTTATACATATTTATTTAGGTACAGTGGCCGCGGAAGCCGTGGGGACATCAGGTCCCTCTGTCCCCACGCTTCCGCGGCCATTGCATATGTACATGTTTGTGAGCAGTTTGGGGCATCTTGATCCAGTGAGAATTTAATTCTATAATTAGTAAATTATGTACATATTTAGGTACCTTCTAAACAAGAATCTGAATTTAACCAGAAATGTTTTGCCATTTTATCAAGGCGTCTGTCTTATGAAAAGAAATATGGAATCTTAAGAATACGTACAAGTTAATTCATCATGATTACACCCTGAAATTGGTCCCAATCATGTCATGATCTTCAATCGATAGGTGGCAAAGGTCAAGGCAGACCTTGGCAGGTAGTAGTGAGTGAGATTGAGATAATATGTACACATGTTAATTCTGTCTGTGACAGCAATAAATAATATTTTGCTAATACACTTCCTATAAATGGATTGGTCTCAAGAATTTATGCGATCCTCCTCTCATCATCATGGCCAAAAAAATGGCGAAAAACATGTTATGTCTCGTTTCGAATTTGTTGTACACCAACGCATCAGATAAATGTGATGTTTGAATTTGTATGTAAATATGTGCATATTTCATTCACTCGACAACATTTATGTGCATTGGGGGTATTCATTGGTTAGTAATTTTAGCGAAAATAAATAGCTTGCAAAAAATTAGGTTGAAAGTTCATTTGCACATCTTCAAGTATTTAGTTTGCGAAATTTTTTGCCAAAATTATGTTGCAAATTGCAACTCGTATTTATATTGGGGATATTCATTGGTTAGCAAAGTTGAATAATTCGCGAAAATAATTGGATTGAAAATTCATTCGCAAACTTGCACATCTTCAATGCTTATATTTAGGTTGCAAAATTTTTGTAAAAATTATGACGCGAATCGCAATGTGATGCGAACTCTTACTTACATTTGGGGTATTATTGGTTAGCAAAAATTAATAGTTCGCAAAAAAAATTGGATTGAAAATTCATTCGCATCTTCAAGGCTAGTAAATATTTAGCTTGCAAACTTTTTGCCAAAATTATTTTGCGAATCGCAACAAAAACTCTTCATGAATACCCCGATTGTACCCATATGTAAATATGATCTTGACTCCAAGTTCAAGAATCCATACAACCGACAGGCAAAAAATAAATCCTATCATCATATTTAGCAATTGGTACATATCATCATCACAAATTGCAAAATGCAAGCTAGATTTAATTTTCGATAGCTTTTCGATATCTTCAATTTGCCATCTGTATTGCAAAAAAGAGCTTTGCATATCATCATCATTGTCTCATACAGTTTTTTTTTCTTTATGCTTTACAGGCAAGGAAATAAACCTGCTAATCGTGACAATACTGCTGTTCTGTTGCAACATTATCAAATCGTGCCTGTCACGTGGACAAATCTAACTTCATCCCAATCCTACACCTGTGATGAGATCATCCTTGACTTTGGGCGCAGTATGTGTACGACGAGCTCTTATAATAAAGCCTCACCTTGATTCTTAGGTCAATAAAGGAGAAATGCAAAAATATTGACGACAGGTATGAAACAAGAAACTTGTCGATTTGTGGCTTTGATTTGATGCACTTTGTGTCTCGCTTTATTCATGCTATTAATTGGCCTTTTCATACATAGTTAGATTGTGTGCATGTATGTAAAATGGAATAACATGTGCATACAAATGACATTCTTTAATGATCCATTAAAAACATTGTGATTGTTTGTTAACGAGAAAAGTTACACAATTTTATTCCTGGTCCAGCCCACTCAAGACTTTTTATTTTATTTTATTTGTGCATGTAGACAAATCAATCCAAATGTTGTATTAGACAATGAGTGTCGTGTAAAGTTACACGGTAGAAAATTTGTTGACCGCACCTTTCCTCATAAAATTGTAGGCATAATATAACAGTGGCCGTGGAAGCTGTGGGGACATTAACATTGTATGATAGATAGGGGAGGGAGGGGTTTATATAAGATGGCAGATAATAAATAGGGACATCGAATAACCGTGGGGATATTGTCACCCTTCCGCGGCCACTGAGTCATAATATGCACTGGAGAAATATGGGATCGTTAAAACTTTTATATTCGTAACAGTAAGTTCTGACATCACGGCTCATTACTTTTTTGAAGTTTGGTCCATCCTGAAAAACTGAGTTTAGACTTAGCAAGTTAGAAGTTTATCGGTTCTCGGTAGGGTTATGATGACGACTTTTAAAATAATTGCATGACTTTTTCTATTTGCACGAACCAACGCCATAGAAAATGGCGTTGGTAGTTTTTGTTGTATGAACGTGGAGAATCTGGTCTGTAGACTTTTACTCTTTGCATGGATTGGACGGAATAATATGTAAGAACCGGTTAAGAATTAAATGACTTTTGGATCAACAAGTAGTAAACAACGTGTAGAAGAAAAAAACGAGTAAGGAAGGCCAAAGGGAGGGCGCTTGGCTTACGTAAGCGTAGGAAAGGAATTGATCTTTGGAATATTTTTGGCTCATTATAATTGCCACCTAAGCTAAGCTACTGATACTTGTGTAAAAGGCTCAGGTTTGGAGTAAATAGTGTGAAAAATAGATTTATTTTTCAAAAATCTAATCGCAATTTTTTTGCAATGTGCAAAAATGCATGACTTTTGCTTTCTTGATTTAGAATCAGTTGGATAATTGCTAAATTAAATGATCAGGTGTCCAGCCCACAGGTAAACTAATAAAAAGTGCTGCGCAGTAGAAATATGATGAGCGAATAACTTGATATTTTTGGTAGTTAATTTAGTTATTGATCCGTAATGAACTTTTAACTATCTTCATATGCATTTAGTGTCGAACTTATTTACAATTATGTATGTATTATTCATGCAGAATATTTTGATGGGTCATTAATTAAACTAAATAAATTGAGATTAATAACGTATTGACTTAATTTAAGTAGAATTTTTATTATACGAATTGGAATAAACAGCTTATATATAATATATATAGTATGTGTTGTAGTATGTGTTGTTGTTCAAGTTTTATAAATTTGACGAGAGGGTACTTTTCAGTACCAAAATTATCTCTCAAATATGACTTTTTTATAGGGTGATGATGCAGGCAGAGGAATTTTGAGGCAAAACAAGAAAGAAAGAAGCTTCTCTGTGATCAATTGAAATCCGATTAATCATAAATATGTCGTTAATAATTTGCATACATTGCCCAATCCTTAAGTATGTACATATACATGCTTATCGCGAATCCATATGTATGTACACAACAAGGAAAACTTATTGCAAGCCTCACAGTCTAGAGTTAACCGTACTAAAAATTTTAATGGTTCAATTAGAAGATAAGTTTGAGACTGAATGTAAAGAAGAAAAGACTGCTTTGAACATGAAATATTCAGAAATCGTCTCTTGTACACGGATAATCCTCAAATCAAACTTGACATTTGCTAAATAAATATGCGAAAGTAAAGCAGTAAAGTTTGGATTTGTTGCACAAGATTTGCGAGAATCGCACGAGAATTGCAAGATATTTTCGTGAGCACTTCATCTTTTCTTGAACTTTTGACATTTGAGAGAGAGATACATACATAAATGCAAACATTTTTATTTTGCTTGGCAAGACTTAACTCTGCACAAATAGCGATATGATTGATGAAGTTTGACGTGGCGTGGGTGATACATTTTTTATTGGATGGAAGCAAGAAAAACATTTGATTTCACGGCGTGATCGATGTCCATAAATTATGCAATTTCTATTTTGGTAACAACATATATGTTCGGTGAATTTGCATGTATTTAGGAATTGCGGAAATTGCATGCAAATATATGATTATGCAAATATATGCGAATTAATTGCATAATTATTCAGGTGTGCATATATTTTCTGTGACGTTTGTTGAGATAGGTTGAAGATAGCAAGGTGAATTTACCGGATAAAATTTATCTTAAATACGAACAATGACGGTCAACAGTAGGAGAGATGACGTAAAAAGTCAATGAGAACGTGATCGAACTTGGTACCTACAACTAACTATTATGTATTCATGTATTTTCCACCTGGAAATATTGAGATTGTCTTCGATTTCAGACTGGTTTATGGTTTTGTTATCGAAAACATTTCATGGACGCATGGAATGGACATGTTTTCAAGGTAAATAAATAGCAATTCGCCACGTAAGAGATTTTCTATCAGGACAAATAGTTCTATTAAGTACAAAGTATTGTGTTGTCGCTGTTAAAAACTTCCCATAATATCGACCAATATTGTAAAGATATGCGTACATAAATATTATTTACTTCTGACAAACTTTCTGAGTCATCTGAAAGGTGTAATACTTCACAGATTTTACTGAGATAAGGCAACTTTTAGACTTTAAAGGATATGTAAATACATACGTATTAGTAAGCCATCAACATTTCAAGTAATTCAAATCCACACCAAGTATTTATTTAATTGCGTTGCAAATTATGTGTATGTCTCTCAAACTTTTTTATTTTGGCTGGATGGATTTATTCTTGGCAGTGCAGTGCAGCAGAATTTAAAGTTAAAATGCATACGTTTTGTAGTATTCTTTAATCAGCAAATATGGGAATATGCAGTTGCTGCAGTTAAATAAATTGTGTAGTGCATTTAATTTTACAGCGTTTAATGCATGTATATGTATGTACGTAATATTTTGTATACATACATTTGTGTGTATTTTTACGGTTTCAGACTTCATTTGATATGTACTTATACTTATGGTTAGATATGTATTATAAGACGCAATGTAATTTAATGTGGGTTACATATTTTTGCAGATATGAAGTTGTTAAATACATAGGAACGCAGTAATGGGCAGACATAAAAATGCACCCTGTGATTTATACGATGCTCGTATAACCCATAAATCTTTCCATGCTTTTCATTTCACATCCAAAATCCATAAAGTCCAGCAGGTGGATTCATACGGACGAACTTGTTGAACTTTTTCCTTCCTTAAGATCATTGTGTATGTACGTATGGTTATATTTAATAAGGCAAACACTAAAGTGCTAAAACTGCGAAAATCATGGTTATTATGATGTTGCAGATATAAATAAAAGCATAATTTGCACATGTATCTAGGTCCGAAATTTGGGCAATGTTTACCTCTTTGTTTAGTACTTATTTATAACTTTCTCCAGTTGGCGATGGCTCCAGCGAGCTTATTCGCAGCAGGTGTGAGTAGAGGATGGTCAAATATTTAATTTATAGCAAAATCTGAGACGCATTTTTGCAAATGATGGAATTTTGCAAACTACTCTGTTGACATCTCGGAACGATTAAGATTAGAAGATTAACCTTGCATCTATTTTAAGCGTTCTCATTAGCACAATATTTAGAAATATGTACTATTGATTAAAATATTAGCATCAATTTTTCATTACAAATATGAAAAACATGGTCGTTAGCATTAAATATGCGGAAGTATTTTAGTCCAAGCTCGGTAAAAAAAATTGTATTTGTTACATAGTAAACTTTCTGGATGAAAAAAGTATGAAATCTGAATTTTGACATTCTCAATTTGAACTTTCACAATTTTCAATGTTATCAGAATGTCTTACATTAAATTCAAAATTTCAAAGACATTCATCAGAAATCTGAGTTTTCTCATTCAGAAAAGACGGGACGGATTCAGAATGACATTTTGGCTCACGATCTCAGGAATCCTCAGAAATTAGCGAGTATGAAAACAACCATTGTTGGGTGGGATGTTTACGAAAAGTGCACAATTGTAACGTGCTCTCTAACTAATTGTAAATATAAAACTACTTGCATAACCAGGTAGACATTGACGCAATAAAAATAGGCAAATAGAAGCTGTCAAGTTGAGATGTGTAGTATGTATTTATAGGACTTGAAAAATATTTTTTTTTCTATTCAATTTGCTTACATTACACACCTGTCTGGGCATCAAGGCCTGCTGCAAGCATAAAATATTTATTCACCAGGTACGTTCGAGTTTGATCCTCGCTCTGAATAAATTTCGCCATAATTAGATTATTTGTGGGCTTGCAAATAAAAGGATGACTCGAAATACACACGATCTGGTTCTGTGTGGCTGTAAATAATATACTCCAACTAAAAACAATGCGGATTGAATAATCTGTCAATCCATAATTACATTTCTTAAAAGCTAGACAAAGGTTGGAGGTGGACGATTTAAATTTTAAATTGGTCTCCGAAACAATAATATTTACAATGCAGATGGATAAGTTAAGCTTCTCAAAGCACAGACTTTCTTTGTGCATAACCTCCTGAACTAAACAGTGACCGCGGAAGCGTGTGGACAATGTCCCCACGGTTATTCAATGTCCCCATCATCTGCCCATCTTATATAAACCCCATATCCTACCATGCCAATGTCCCCAAATGTCCCCACAGCTTCCGCGGCCACTGTATGTACATTTCAATAGTAATGCCAGATGAACAGTGGCTGCGGAAGCGTGGGGACAGAGTCCCTACGTATTTCATTTCCTCATCATTTCCCCATGTTATTTATATATAAACCCCTCTCTCCCCTATCCTACAATCTTACTGTCCCCAAATGTCCCCACGGCTTCCGCGGCCACTGCTGCTGTGATACTAAATGAATGCGTTGTTTTCGGAAAACAAAGCGGAAGGAAAATACAAATATTTCGCATTGTCTGCCGCTGTTAGTCGGAATTATTATTATTACCTGCAGCGAGTTCAAATTAGCACTAATATTATAATCACGTATGTACGTACGTTCGTAGCTAAAAATGCAGTGGGGAAGGTAATATCCATATTTATGTATGCATTGTTCTGTTCTGTTCTTCTGAGTACAATGTAAAGAAAAAAAAGTAGAATTTTGCCAAGCCAGGCAGGCATCAACATGATGAGGAAAATATGATAATTGTATTCCTCATCCATTCCACTTGCCATGTAATCGCATTGTTTTTCACAAATTTGGAACTGGAATGTACCGAATTTTTCTAGATCTTTAATGGCAATGTATATTCACATGAACATATAAACAACAAAAATAATAAGTATTATGTCCCAAAGGTGTATTATTTAGTAGTAAAGAAAGTCGAGTGCTTTTTCAGTACTAATTATCATATTTCGAGTCTCTATTATTAACCTTGCTAAATAACTTAACTCGAATATTCCTTGTCCGGCTGGTACAAAGCGAAATTAAACTAATTATTGTTAGTTGTAAGTACCATTAGCTTAACTAAGTATTTTGTTGGTTTAGAATTATCTACTTATTATCGGAAATCTTTCGTTGATGGGTCATCCGTGCTCATTGTCAGATTCACGTTTTGGTCAGTGTTTCGTTTCTTGCGGGTTTGCCAAATTTTTTAGAAAGGAAGAAATGCGAGGTGCAAGAAAGTGCGAAAAATATGCCATCTTACTAAGTACACGCTTGGTGAAGAAATAGCGTCGGGCATTTCTTGCAGGTTAAAAATAGCTGCAAGAAACCACTTTTTTGCAGCTATTTCTTGCAAGTGGGTCCCGAAATGCTGCGTTTTGCAAATTATTTTTGCAGTTTTAGCACCCTAATAAAGATTTAGCAAGGAAATGTGCATGCATGCATGTGACACAGCGTCGTAATTATTTAATTTGCAAATTCTTCTCGTATATAATACGATAAAGTTGTCACGTATGAAATTGAGTACGTACATATGTACATATGCAAATTATGCTTATTCTGGTTTCATCGCCATTATTACGACATATGTACAATAAAACCAAAAAAATAACAATAATTCAGCAGATAATCCATTTCCTTCTCGTGATGCAATGTCATGTCATCTAAAAACCTTTGCATACTTAAAAAATTTCAAGTGTAAGGTAGTCCACTCTTCTTTGCCCATGAACTCGTGTGAGTGACGAATAAAAATATTCTGCCAGCCAGCCAGCCTAACCTACCTTGATTTTTAATTGGTCGTGATGTGATGATGCTGATGAATTATTTTGCAAAAATTCAGCCAAATTGTTCACGTAATACTATTATGCATGCATGAATTGTTAGTTGACTTGACGAGGATTGTGATTCAGAACCAGTGGCCGCGGAAGGACAGAGGGACAATGTCCCCACGGTTGTTCGATGTTTCCATCTTATATAAACCCCTCCCCCCCCCATCCTACAATGTTAATGTCCCCACCCACGGCTTCCGCGGCCACTGGAATCAAAGGGCAACCTGTTGTTGCAACCAGCCGGTTATTATCTATTGTATTTTGTAGTCACCTTACTTATTCCTCTCTGGAACTGGAATTTAGTTGGTTGGTAAAAAAACCTTTAAAAAACTGGTTGCCAAGCTGAACCAAACAACATGCACGCAAAGTCAAAGTGGAGTGAATTATAATAAGTTTGCTTGCGTTGTTCCTGCACTGAGGAAGAATTTTAGCCTAGCTAAAATCCTAACTAACAAGCATCGCATCATGATGATCGGCATGAGATGTTTCTCATCTTATCTCATCTCATGACTGATCAGGTTTTGGTCTAAAGAATATAATGACTGAGGAGGATTCAGGATAAAAATGAAATTGATTCTTAATAACTTACACGAGAAAAAGGCTTATTTTGCCGAAAAGGTGCAATGCATACGTACAAATCTTGTATCTAATTACTCGACCTGATCTAATGGACTCTGGATTTCGTTTTTTAACACAAAATCTTCTTGATGTCATCTGATTATCAAATAGTTACTCATTCATTTCATTGATAAAGGTCACCTCCGTCCATTCACGTAATAAATACGTAACTTTTGCACCTTTACTTACATACATATTCTGTCTTAATATCCCATCCGACAACTTGTTACTGTTACGTATGCTGGCCTGCTGTTACCAACAAGTTTGTTCATATTTTTGAGTTGTGGACTTGTAAATCTCAAATCAACTTTGTAAGAGGACTGCGATGATGATGACGGGACGCAGGAACAGGTGAATTTTATGGTATTACGAGTTAACAAAATTAATGCAAACCTATACCCAAACCTTCTCTTAGATACTACAGATTGCTTCATTCCATTAAACAATTGCATTTCATGTATGTACATACGCGATGCAATATAGCTACGTAAATATGTATGTGACCAGCCCTGGGTAAAATTCAGATGCACACATAAAGTAGTAGTAAAGTAAAGTGAATAATTAAAAATCAGAGAGCCTCGTCTGGTCTCTGATTCTGATACTACCATTGTTGCTTAAATGCAATGATGTGTGATCCTACCACTTTGGTTGGTCGTGTGGTGGGCAGCAGATTCAGCTACAACCATGTGAAGAAGACTTGTAACCAAAATTATCATTCATTTACTAACTCAGGATTCGAGTTTACACAGAAGATAGGATAATACATACGTACATACTTGTTGTTTAGTTGGGGAACAGAACAGTGCTTCATGTTAACGCTATTATCTGTAATACCAAGTTGGTTAGTTGGCGTGAGATTCTCCTCCTTGCTTATCCGTGAAAGTCATTCGAGTTGTTCAGTTCTACTCATGCGATCGAACAGTGAACACGCATTTACTAACGACGACGCTCTTGAGTCATTTATTCATTTGAGACGAGAATGGGAAGCGTTTCCTTGTTCTGTTTTATCTTTGATAAGCAAGTGAAATATTACGGGAGAAGAGTTAGTATTAAGAGTATCAAGTTTCCGTAAAAGGAGAGACAATTATAAATAAGTGAATCTGAGTTAAAAAACTGTCGAATATTTAGTTAATCAAAATACATAAGTTTCTGTGAGGAACATTGGAGCACATTTTTCAACGAGAATTTTAATAATTGGTCTTAAAAGGTGAGAAAATGTTACGTATGTAAAATAAATAAATACTTTTGCACCAATTCTGCATGAAATTCATACGTATTGATATGTAAATTTGTCTGAAACAATTCGTTCCATGCAGGCATTTTGTGTAATCTTACACACAAAAGCACATGAGTTTGACAAATCGTCTTGTTTACACGGATATAACACAACCCGTTAAACAAATGTTTAATGATAAGTCAAGTAGGTATATGGAGAGATAAGGTTCGTGTCATTATTCATGTTGACATAAGGCTACTGCATACATTCGTCTATGAAAATTTGCGCATCATTCATTACAAAATGCAAAAAGATAGCGTGGGTGCCTGGTTTAAAATCTCAAACTGGACAATAATCTCTTGTACACTTTCAGTTTTTAGTTACACACATATTTATTCGCACATTTTTTGCAAACTCATCCTTCCCAATAGAAAATTTAGCAGTTAATGAAAGAAAATTAGAAATCATAATTAAAACGTGATTAAGTCGTATTCACGAATAGGATAGATCTCGTTTAACTTTTGACATCCCAGTGTAATTAATGTGTCGACGTTTTGGCCACTATTTTCTAATTATCTTCAATACTTATTTAAGTAGTAAAGCTACCTCAAGGTATTTTTTTAAAGAGAGGAGAGACGAGTCCGCCTGCAAATTTGCAATGTTGCAGAATGTTTTCGAAATGAAGTATCTACATGCAAATTTCAATCATTGGGGTCAACAATGGATGTTCCTCGTATTATTATTACCTAACCTCAAGAGTCAAGTCATTGTTGGGAGCTGTTTTTTTTTGCTTTGCAAATCAGTTTGCTAATTGATCCCACCTAATTTGAAATCGAGACGGTCAGACGAACAGCGGAGATACAACAATTTGCGGCGGCAGACGCTAAAATATTATACCGTTCAGTCATACTGTAAATCTCAATTTAGATTTCATTAGCCTCGCAAATTTTGGAGGGGCAGCCTTCTCAAGGTATTTCATAAAAGTCTTCGTAAAAAAATATGCTAGGAAGCCATAATATGCAGATTTTTGAATGTTATTTTTGCGAAAATACTATTGCTAGACATTTATGTAGATTTTGTTAATAATATTTTTGCAAAAATTATGCACAATTGCTAGACTTTGTTGAGCAATAATGTCATTCACAAATCAGACCGTAACGTAACTCGCTATACGCGTTTGTGAGTTGTAAAAAATTAGTCATAATTTATCCCGAGAAGCAAGCACAATTCGATTGTAAATTTCGGATTTGCGTAATACAAATACAGAGAAGATGACCAACTCACCTGTCCCAGTTGGTTGTAAATTGTAAATACGCATTAGTTTTGCATTAAAACCACAATTAAATGGTAACAAACAATAACGAAACATGAGCCAAACCACTTGAGCCGAGTATGTATGTGATGAATGGTGACGATGATATCTCTTAAAAAACAAAGCCGCAGCATCCTGTTGAAATATTTTAGGGTAAAGTCATGTCCCGGATCTTAAGAATGGACATAATGGAACGTAATGGAAAATTTGGTAGGAATAATGTCCATGCTTTAAATTAATTTTTGAACATAAAATCAAAAATCACAGTGCGGAGCCCGAGTCGGTTGGTATTTAATTTAGGTGGGTATATGATACCACCATTACAACTTTTTAATTTTTCGCCAGATTTTGCACATCTTCGAACTTGATTACTAATTTTTGCATATTCTACACCTGTGCAAAATTTCAAGCCTATTTGATAAATCGGTACATATAAACAGACATACGACCATGACGGGTACATAAGCCTCGCATATTCTACACTTGTGCAAAATTTCATGTCGATTTGCTAAATTTTACGAAGATAATCGACACATAGACAGACAGACGACCATGACGTGTACATAGATAAGCCCTGAATCCGGCTTAAACTGAAAATGCATACATTCAATTGACCAAATTTGATTGCTTCGAAAGCAAAAGTTTTGCCAGAGCTCGTTACATTCACCGTTTTGCTTGGCAAAAGTATTTAGGCAGTAAAAAAAGCCATAAACAAAGCAAACGACACTTGAACAATGCCCGACCGATGTGACAATCGTGATTTATTATTTTTGCTGGGTGGGAGAGAGCTGAAGTTGAGGGATGGGATGGTCTGGCAGATATGCAGAATGAGTGCAATTGGCAATTAAGCATGGTGTGGTTTTCTGCGGTGGGTCGGTGTCTCTCTGCAAGTGATTACTTATCCGAGATAGTTTAGCTATGCATGCCACATAATATGCGAAATGAATAAAATGTAGAACACGGCATTCCAATCGTCGTCCTGATGAGATGAATCGAATTTGGTCCACTCCACCTGTTCTTCTTCATTGCATTAACTACCGAATGAATCGTGGTCAATGGCACAGTTATCAACAAAACAATGCAGCAGAATAATATTTAGGTCTTCTGATACATGAAAACATGTATGAACAACTTTAAAAATTTCCAATATTTATCTGCCTACAGCGACCTTGAAGAAAATCCATTCCATTTCATGCAGATATTCATTCGCATTGTCTTTCGTGTGGTTGGTGGCGAATGCGAAATTCGTAAAATATTGCTGAGCTAGCGGCACGTTTTCTCTAATGGGCATACTAATCAGCAGGGGCCGGGGAACCCGTGGGGACATTAACAGGGGAGTGAGGGGTTTATATAAGATGGACAGATGATGCCGACATCGAACAACCGTGGCGACATTGTCCCCCTGTCCTTCCGCGGCCACTGATAATCAGGCATGCATGGTTTGCTTGCTTGGATTCGATGAAGATGAGATTTGCTGACATAGGAATAATTTTATTCGTATGCACGTTATGCTTTGTTTTTAACCTTATTTATTTGCGCAAAAGTTGAGAGTGACAATGAGAAATGTACATAAGTAAAATCTTCTTGTACTTGATTGTTGATCATGACGCTGATTGTGCCAAGAATAAGAGAAGAGAATGCATATATTTCTCTCTCTCTTTTCGGAATCAATCAATGCCAATTTCCACTTTGTGAAAGAAAATCGTGTGTGGTTTTGGGAATGAATTGAAAGAAACTGGTTTTAGAATTGAAAACAGTCCGGCGTGGCACAATTGGTCTTGGTTTCACGTACAGACAGAAGGAAGGACAGAACACAAGGATGAAAAGATTATTCAAATGTGCACACATTTTACGGAAGGATGAGTGAAATGTTGGGGTTTCATGTCAAATCAGAGGAGTCGACGTCGAAATATTCGTCGGATTGTAAAAGAAAAAAACCGTATTTATGAAAGACATTGATAATATTTTGGGTATACCACCCATCCGTCCATCCAGTGGCCGCGGAAGGCGTGGGGGACATGTGGGGACATTAAGATTGTAAGATAGAGGAGGCCGGGGTTTATATAAGATGGGGAGATGATGCGGACATCGAACAACCGTGGGGACATTGTCCCTACCCTTCCGCGGCCACTGTATCCATCCATCCTTCGAATTAAGAAACAGTAATTCTTAAAGAAACAGGTCAGTTTTCCTTGTTTGTCGTCAGGTCCGACTTTCTAACGAGGATAAATGGGAGCGTTTTTACCTTCTCCTTTGTTTTCTTTATGATATTTCAAAAGAGCATCATTCTTTTTTTCACACTTATTTTTCGACTCGTGTTTCTGTTTTGAATGAGAATTGTGTGGTTTCATTTACTTTTATTGGTCTGATTTAAATTTAAACTGCTATTTACTTAATTTGCATACTAAGGAGTGAAGTGAATGAATGAGCAAGAGAGCAATTTATTTGACAGAAAACGTGGCTGAGAAGGAATTGTTCGTTCAATTTTGGAAAGTATATAATATCATTTATTCTCCGTCTTTCTCCCATTTTTCACTTGTCTCAAACAAACCTTTTTTGCTTGTATGCAAATATAATTGAAACGACCAAGGTGGCATTTGTCACAAATCCACACTTGTTCTTGATTTAGCTGGGTGGTTTGGTTTGGTTTGGTTGTCACTACGAGGGAACAATATCGTATTGTCTGTTTTTTTACTGAGGACATCGACACCTTAATTATTTACATTCCGCTTCTTCTTCCATGGAACGAAACAAATCCCGGACGGATTGTTTGAACGATTGTTTGTTCATAAATAAATAAAACAAATCGAGTTTGACGGATGAATCAAATTTCAAAACAAATACGAATAAGTAGGACAGTGTTTGATTCCAGTTATTGTGTTGAAATTTGTTTAATAATAATATTTCTGCTTGCGTTGCAGTAATGTAAATATTTGACGATTATTAAACGACGCAAAAATGTGGTTGGGTGGATTTTAGCCACTGATTCTCGACCCCAATAGCTCAAATTGCGTATAAAATGTCACTCACTCAATTAAAACAAATCTGGACTAAAATGCATACATACTGTAAAAGTTCTATGTTTTGCGATAATTGTACTACATACGCAGCTTCTGGAAAGATAATTACGCCTCCTCCAGGAATGATTATAAGACTATCATAACGCAATATATTTCATGATTTTATTGCCCCGTTGTTGATGAGAAGAACATAAAAGCCGTGTGTGTCTAATTGGCGAGAAGTAAAGCCAATTTGTGTGAGTTTGGTATATGTAGTTATTCACATGGCGTCGTGGCTGAATTTGATTCACTTTGTATTTTTTGTCTCATTGTTCTTGAGAGAGTTTGAAGGTCTAAATATCCTGCAAGATACATATTCCGACCGTTCAGCTTTAGATTGTGGGGTTTTAAGTCAAACTTGGTTAAACATTTATATCTTCTCCTTTGGTACGGTGCAAAGAAGACATGTGACCGATTTGAGGGGGGGTCAGGGGGCAAAATTCGAGCACATCCTTCATGTACGGCTCCTCTGGGCAATTATGTACTTTATTTATTTTGATTTTCTTGCAAAACCTGGCATTTCTTGGAATTATACTATTTTATCCATGAACCCAAGCTTGTTTACAACTCTCGGCACAATTGTATCAGTGGCCGCGGAAGACAGAGGGACAATGTCCCCACGGTTATTCGATGTCCCCATCTTATACAAACCCCTCCCTCCCCCCATCCTACAATGCTAATGTCCCCACATGTCCCCACTGTAGCTTCCGCGGCCACTATCCTGCTTATGGGTCGATTACTCATACCCCTGATTACTTTTGCGATTGGACTTGTTGTGATTTAAAGATATTGCTCAATACCTGAGAACATGTTTGAATGTTAAGTGCAAAACAATGAATATTGTAATGTTTAATAAGTATTATTATTACGTGGTGCATGAATATGTGAGCGAATTGAATATTATGTTGCGGTTAGCAGAAAGTGAAGCAGTGCTTATCCTGAATTTCCTAATGCCACGGGAAATCCGCAACTTTTTCTCACATATGCATATGCAGATTATAGCTCGACTACCCCACCAGAACGCATTAAAAGTATTGGCCAACCGTGTAAAATAAAATATTAGCAGTAGCAAAATGAAATTGATACCGTATTCATAGAGTTCATCACAAATATCTATATGTGCAGAGGTGAAGTTTATTCAAGCTTATTACACACTTACGGCCGTATTCCGAATCACAAAAAAATCTCCACTTACACTCACACTTTGCTGAGTGTGAGTGTGAGTGTCGATTCTCCACTCAACCCGGTTAGTATTCCCAATGAAATTGAGTCTCCACTCACGAAAGTAGAGAATTTGTGAGTGTGTCAGCTGAGAGTGGAGTTTTCCTGTGAAGACCACTGTTGTCTTTAGTTACACTTTTTCATTGTGTAAATAATTAATTTAATAATTAAAAATGTCCTCTTCTGACGAATCCACCACCACCGTAAAAGAGTTGGGAACGCCGGTACGTGCCAAACTTCCGGTAATGACCTCTCTCGAGAAGGAAATTCTACTGGGAATAGTCGCGATTCCTAAATTTAAGTGTATAGTTGAAAATAAATCAACTAATTCGATTTGGACGGCCCAAAAGGACGAAGCCTGGGCCAAGATCAGCTTGGAGTTTTGCTCCCAATTGAATGTGACAAAAAGGTCTGGCCCAAAACTGAAGAAATCGTGGGAAAACTTGAAAAGTCGAGCAAAAAAACAGGTAACCAAATGATAACCTTTTTATTAGTGTTTTTCTTAACATCAAACTTTTTGTATTCTGTTCAGGTTTCGAAAACTAAAAGAAGTCGGGGTAAAACAGGCGGTGGGAAAAACAAATACGAAATTTCACCCGTTTCGGCAAAAGTAGTGTCAATAGTACCAGCCCAACTTGCCTCTATAAGCAACCCGTACGATGACGACGCTGTCACATCTGAAGAAGAAGCTGGACGAAAGTCCATTCAAGGTTCGTAAATTAATACGTAATGCAAAGGTTGTTTAATTTTAATAAAATTTGTTAAACTAGAGTCGAGCAAGACATTGGAGCGTGAAGTTATCAGCTCCATCCTGGCTGGCAATAGGTCAGATATCGGGCAGGTGTGAAACATCTCGGGTCGGATTAGTGAGTGCATGCATTGATAAATTCTTCGGGTTTTATGGCATTTTCCCTAATTTAAATTGTGTCAATTTAAGGTCCAGAGGAACTCTGCACGGGCGGCTTGAAGAAAGTAGTTGCACCACGTTTACACAAACGACGACTTCTGGCCGGACAAGAACTGATTATTGAAATGGAGGAGCAGGCACACGAGAAAAAAATGAAATTATTGGATTTACAGATTTTACGGGAGGAAGCTCGTATTAAAATGGACAAGGAGTATTACGTGGCCAGAATGAATTTTTTAGCAAAACAAAATTATCAAATGGTCCAGCATGTTGAAATAATAGGCACACGCGCCTACTGGATGAATAATAATTCAATTAATAATGATTCAATTATATTTTTAATTCAATAAAAAATTGGCAATCATTTCCTTAACTGTTATGTGATAGATTTGTGAAAGTTATGTGAGCAAAGTCAAAAGAAATAAAGCGATTTTTATAACGGAACCATGTTTGACCAGGTCGTATAACTTCTACGAAAAATGGGACAAAACTATTCTAGTTCTAGAGGGGTGACAGTATCCTGTTCATGGTCTTCATCAATTTCTTCCTCAAAAGTGTACCAATTTATCTGTAAACTTGCATTTCAAATACCTACTAGATATATGTACTTATCGATTTGTACAACTGCAAAGTACATGCTAATTGATTCAAATCAATTTCAAGTAATTATTACCTGATTTTCCAATTAATTATAGCGTCCAAAAAATAATTTCCCTTAATTTTTACTTCAACTAGTAATAATATGTTGAGATAAATACAAATTTAGCAAATTTTGACGTCAAAAGTGCAAAGTGACCAACCAAAGGTAGCTCCGTGAGTGACTAGAGAAAGTGAGTGAAAGTTCATAATTTTGTGAGAGTGGAGAAAAACAAATTGTATTCATAATACCAAACAGAAATCTCACGAAAGTGGCACTCACTTTTTCACCCAAAGAGCCACTCACACTTTTCCGAAATCTCAACTCATGAGAGTGGAGATAATTTTCATTGGGAATACGAAATGTGAGTGGCCACTCCCACTCACACTCAAAAATATGATTCAGAATACGGCCGTTAGTGTTTCAACATGGCTAAATATATTTAATAATATTAGCAATGAAACAGTTGTTTTTTATAATGTGACATTTTCACAGTTGGTCTAAAGGTTAATATGTAAAGAATTAGCAAATTCGATAAGTAACTAAATATTTAATTGTGTAAGTAAATTGCCATCTCCCCGGCCTGAACCATTTAACCACATAAGTTATGATGCAATCAAGTACATACATATGTACATACATATAATGCAATAAAAGCATGTATGTAATCCTTTTTAAACCCAGATCAAAGCCTACATATTTAAATACTTATAGATTTGAGATTAACTCTAGAATAATTAAATATTTGTCAATCGTATCCAAAATTCTTCGCAATTTCCTCATCATTAGTTCAGGAAAGTTGTACTAGTCTCGTGCAATACAATTTTTAAACTGTATGTATGTATTTATGAATGTCCTGCCAATTTGTACCTGTTAACAAGTTAGAAGACATCATGGTATTATCAGCGCAGAGAGAGAAAAACAAAGCCATCAAAATGCTAAAATGGTAATGAAGATGATGACGATGAGTAAGATGCACTCGTGGTCTGGTCGATGGCTCATCATTGTCGTAAAGGTGGCGATGAGTGGTTTGTCGCGTACACAGAATTCTCACACGAGATGGCCTTTGAAGAAATTAAATGTCACGGGAGACAATTTTAAACCGGGATTTTAAGGCCGTGACGAGTATTTTTATAAGTTAAATAAGCAAAGTGGGCTAAAAAATAGATGTGCTAGGAGAGAAATGTTATCTTTGAAAGTGTGACACTGCGTCGGGTCAGCTTATCTAAAATTATGCATTCATTTATTACTTCATATCACGTTCTAAAAGAAATTGTCGTCTGTAACATTGTTGCAGAAACATTATTACGGGGAACAACAAGTCTTTTTGCAAAATTAATTCACCTCAGGACAACGATTAGTATTATTCATCTATTTAAATCGATTCGATACATTATGCATGCTTTCTAGATAACCAACCAATACTCAATTGAACTCGAAAGAAAACCAAATTGTGTTGGAATTTGTTTAGAGTTAAGGTAGGCACGGAATAATTATCACGTCCGCTCTGCACCACCAAACCTTTTGTAATTTATTTAAATTTACATTATCGTCATTCATTAGTGGATCCGCTACATTCTGCTTTTGTCGAGGTTCTAATTTGTGGACAGGAGTTTATCTTGAGTGGTTTTCTTAACAAAGCTAAATTCGTCCAGCTCGACAATTTTATGGTGAGTCAGACAGTGGCGTCAATAATAGCTTTGCGAATTGTGCAGAAAATTGTTTTCAAAACTTGGATTTCATAAAATGTAAGAGAAATTTTAATCATGCGCCTATTTTGCCTACTTTTTGCGGTTTGGTGTCTGCAATTTAATTTGCAATGCAAAAATGCATACAAAATTAGCGATTCGTTATTTAATTAAAAAACTAATACTCGTAATTTTCAAATTTCTCTATACAAAATTGGTATTTTACATTAATCGATTTTGCATAAATGCTTGAACAATACATATTTTAAATTATTATCTCTAATAAATAGGGCAATTTCAATTTCTCTGTGATTATAAGATTCACCCAGATTTCATAAATATTACGCAAAACAAGGTGCATCTTGTTATCTAACAGCGTCACGCCTCATCCTCAGTTCCGTCGTCATAAAATGATCAACTTTTCTTCTTCTAGAAAAGTTTTTTTTCTTATCTGCTTCGTAAAAGTTGATTAGTGACTAGAAGACCCATACATACCTGCATCATCATGAATATTTTGTCAGATATCCATCCATCCAGTCCAGCCCGCATGCAAGAAAATTATTACTCGTTATTCTGCATATTACCTGGAATGTTATTCAAATCAGGTTCATAAAATAATAGTCAAGTCAGCCTCACAATACCTATCACGCTATAAGCCAAAACCTGACCAAGTAAAGTTAACTAATCTAATGACGCCGTTTGATTTTTGTAAAATAAAATAGGTGCAGAATCAGGATTGAACACTTCTCGTCGTCTCATCGCTGCTACTACGAACAGGAAAATAGTTTTAATATCTAAAACTCGCAGGACAAGTTTCTTTCTACGTGCGAACCTTGGACGACCAAGTATTTGACGTAATTGTGCAAAGCAAAGCAAACTCAGGAGGACGTGTAAAGTAATAATATCCCTTCATTCAATTATTACTATTGTAAAGCCTGGGAAAGTGGAAGACAGACAATAGTATAGTGCTCGAATTTTTACACGAGTTAATTGCGCGTAAAAATATTGCAAAATTGTGCGACGTGACAGTTAAATATTCACACCACCACGAAAGACAATACATCACGGATTATTAACGGATTATCAAGTTTTTGCCGCTATACAAGTAGCAATTTACAAGAAAAAAATGAATCCCAAAAATAAATCCATCACTTCCCTCAACAACTTATCATCAAGACAAATCATGGAACAAGACGAGGACGACGGTCAAAGTGTGTCATCATGTGGGATCGACCTGGAAAATATGCACCCCCCGACGACCCCCGCCGCCGCCGCCGCCACAAATATGAACGGCCGATCTCAACCCACCTTGTTGAGCATGGTGCATCATAAATGGAGAAAAATTCTGAAACGTGATTCCGCGGAAATTACCCCGTCGGATCCCTCCTTTAAGACGATCTATTTGGGAAACGTGGTCACGACTTGGGCGAAAGGGGAAGGTTGTCTGGAACGACCGGCGTCGGCATTGTGGAAAAATCATTGCCAAGGCCGTGGATCAATTAAGATGCTGATTAGTGTGAGTATTTATAAAAATATTAATTGTTTAAATATTTATTTTTTTACCGAGTTATTATTAGAATTTGACCGTGAATTGTGGGTTTTAATTAGACGGCTCCTTCCGGTCTGAAGGCGCAAACGAGGGAGCACGGACTGACGGAATATTGGGCGAATAGATTAACTTATTGTGGAGTTCCGCCTGATTATCCTAAATTGTTTTGTTGGATTTACCGGTAAGTTGTTTATCATTACCAAACATTGGGCAATTATTTCTCCAAAATTATTATTACTTTACTTTACCAGAGAGTAAATAATAATTAAATAATAATAATGACCATGTCAGTCAAGTTCAATGTTGAAGTTTGCATGCAAATTTAAGTGGCATCATTATTATTAACGTCATAATCATTGATGATGATGATCATCATGATGCTAAGGTCAATGCCGACTGAGTAAATGGATTAATTAATTACTGATTCCATATATTCCCATTATCTTTGCAGACATGAAGGTCGAAAACTAAAGCAAGAACTTCGATGTCATGCGGTCCTCTGTTCGAAAGAAATCCAAGCTCACAGACTTGCCAACTCCTTGAAGAATAGACTTACCGAGGCGCTCTTTGACTTTAAGAAGGAAAAGATTTTACGCCAGAATGCCAGGTATGAATATAATATAATATGCAAATTCAGAACAGTCGTAATTTTTTGTAACTTTTTCAATAATTTGTTTTCTGCTTTTTTTTAGACTATCCATCGTATCGAGCTTGTACAACACCTCAGCCACAAAGAGGAAATTGGTACTGATGAATTCCAACTCGCAGAATTATAAGCCGCCACTCGAGAGATCCAAGTACGTTAAAGACATGGCTGCATACTTATCAATTAATTATTTGTGGGATGTGACGGGATTATTAATGATACGATTTTCCGTGCTCAGGTCTGCCCCAAAACTCTCCTGCATCGAAGAATTCGAAGAGGAAGAGAACGAAGAAGACTATGACGATTCTCAAATGACAATCCCCGAATATGAAGCCGTCAATGCCGTGACGACTTCTTATCTTCCCTCCCATCACCCCGAAGTAAACGGGGACCTGAGAAGGTCACCCTTATCGGAAGAATCCTCCTCCACTGAACCCCACATCCCTCTCTCCTCCTCCGAAGAAGTCGTCGTCGAAACGAGTCCCATCAGTCACCGGAAATCGTACCCTCCTCCCACCCAAGTCATTCACCACCCGGAAGGGTCCCGCCGTCCCCACACGATTCCAATGGATGCCAAATTGAACCTCCCCTACATGACCGGGTACGACAAAGTCATGCACCTCCTCGACATGCCGGCTGGGGATTCTCACCAACTTTTGTTGGACGACGAGGACCACGATGACGACGACCAATTCTCCTTTGCTGGCCGTAACTCTGACCCTGTCGCGTCTAGTCCGCCGGGGTCCGATAGAGATTCAGAGTCCGTAGTGGATTCAAGTTGTGGGGAGGACGAGTATAATTCCAAAGTTGCGAGGAGGCGAAGGAGGAGGAGCAGTAGCTGCGATCAGAAAAATGACGACCGCGAGGAAGAAATCAATGATAATGTGAGTGACGAAAGTGGTTATTCGGAAGAGGCCGTGGTCAACGTGAGGGGAGAAACGGATCTTAAAATGCATCCCAGTGGGTCTCCAGTAATCCAGAAGTCCAGTACAAAGAATTTGTCCAGCAGTACAATCATAATTATGGGAGGAGCGAATCATCACGGCCCCATGATCACGGACCCCGCCGCCGCCAGAAAGACCAAGACCTCGACAACAACCACGTTCCGGTCGGACGACAACGGTGGCACGGCCGTCGCTACGACGTTGGTTGTTTATGATAATTTGTGTTTTGAGATCTGAATTTCGAAATTCTTGAGAATGTTTCTGAATGATCATTTTCCGAGTTTTATTAATTTTGAGTTTTTATTTTATTTACCACCCCACCGACTGTTGTTTAGTCTGTATTTTTTGTCGCGTTGTTTTATTTGAATATTATGTAGTTATTTAATAGTCAACACTCGAAACTATTGTACAACTCATTACGTTATGCGCATATAGATAATAATATGTAAGATTATTATTTAAATTTTCTAGGTTATCTAGTACCGATAAGGGGATATCATAGGTACACACTTTCTTCCAGAATTTTAATCATGTTTCAACGCGATAATCGTATATATAATATGAATACATAAATTGTTGCCTGCAATATGCGCAATATGCTTGAGAATGACTGAACATACTTATCATAATTATATACAGTTAGCTTAAAAGAAGATAAGATAAAAGTGTAATTAGGAAAATTGTCTTGTCGGGAAAAGATGCAATACGTGTATTACATAATCATCATTAGAAAAGAAGAAAAAACACAACAAACAATCTTATCTTATCGTGGTGTAATTTCTGTTTGTGAAAAAAGTGACAAATTCAGGTTTAACTTTCCAAAAATGTGTTACTTATCATAATTCTTGACGCTGTACTTATCATCAAATTATTGTTCGTATATATATTTAGAGATAACTTTACTTTGAAAGAATAACGCTTAAAAATGTTTTCACACTTTTGTTTGTTTCTTTCTTTTTTCTTGCGTTAATGATAAAAATGTTCCTTAAATGACTTCCTTTAC